>NC_136071.1:620663142-623063142 GCF_964261635.1 Lissotriton helveticus
AAAAGTTCAAGCTTCAAGCTTGTAACTATTTTAGAATGGCGCCGGCAAGCTGCCAGCGCCATTCTAAAATAGTTACTAAGTTAGCTTCAACAGGAAGCACTAATAGAAGCAGGTGCTCGAGTTTAACTGAATTCGAGCACCTGCTTTATTTTATCTATTAGTGCTTCCTGATGAAGCTAACTTAGTAACTATTTTAGAATGGCGCTGGCAGCTTGCCGGCACCATTCTAAAATAAAACAGGAGAGGGGCAGAGGGCAGAAGGGCACAACAACGAGTGTGGCAGAGGGCAGAAGGGCACAACAATGAGTGGGGCAGAGGGCAGAGGGCAGAAGGGCACAACAACGAGTATGGCAGAGGGCAGAAGGGCACAACAACGAGTGGGGCAGAGGGCAGAATGGCACAACAACGAGCGGTCTCGCACAAAAAAAACCAGCGAACACGCAAAGCGCCCCGCGAACACGCAAATTGCCCCGCGAACACGCAAATTGCCCCGCGAATACGCAAATTGCCCCGCGAACACGCAAAGCGCCCCGCGAACACGCAAAAAAAAAATCCGCCAATTCGCACAAATTCGCGAATTTTGCGGATCGCGAATGCGCAAATCCGCAAATTCGTGGATCGCGAATTCGCAAAATTCGCCCATACTTATTTAAGATGATGGCCCTCCCCCATCTGCTTTATGCGCTGCAAAGCGCGCCATTCGTGATACCGGAGCAGTTCTTTCGAGCGGTTGAATCGGAGCAGCGCTCTTTGTTATGGAGTGGGAGTTGTCCGAGGATATCTCTCAAGAAACTACAGAGAGGGGTGTACGAGTGCGGGCTCACAGTCCCGGATGTTCGTCTGTATTATTGGGCGACCCAGCTAGTCAATGTTAATGGGTGGGTGTTCGCTCCTGTGGAGGAGCCGGCGTACCGGGTGGACCGTATGGTCTTCGGGGATGAGACCAACCTGGCTACCCTCTACAACAGAGGCAGATGCAGCAGGACTCTCCCGCCTCAAACAACTGTAGTGGTGGGGGTGTGGAAAAGAGCGACAAAATTGCTGGGATGGGGGTGAAGCTCACAGCCCAGACCCCCTTATGGGCCGGGAACTTTCTTCCGGCGGTGGCCCAGTTGCAAGGCCTTCGCGCATGGAACCTCATAGGTATAGATAGACTGGGGGACTTCTGGAAGAGAGGAGACATGGTGGAATTTGCATCCCTACAGGCGGAATTTCAGATGAGGAACGGAGAGTTCCTACACTATCAACAGCTTCGAAATGCCATCTATGAACATTTGAAGACTGGGGAACAACTACCGGACTATGCACCACTTGAGGACAGGTTGTTGATGGACCCAATGATAGATAAAGCAATCTCCCTCACGTACAAAAAACTTATCAATAATCTGACTGATCCCCTGGGTCCTCTAAGGGAGAAATGGGAAGCAGACATAGGGTTATTGGAAGACGATGACTGGAGGGAGGCACTGCAAGGCCCACGGGAGGTGGCGATTCGAGCTAGGTTCAGGCTAATCCAACTTTGCATTTTACATCGCTCTTACATCCCGCGCATGACACAATATCGGATAGGTTACGTAGGTTCGAAATTTTGCTTGAGGGGGTGTGGGGAAGAGGGCTCGTTTTTCCACATATTGTGGGATTGCACCAAGATTATGGCATATTGGTCCAGATTGTCTGATATCATGGTGGAGGTCGTGGGGGCAGAGGTCCCGCTAGATGCTCGATGGCATATCCTAGGGGTTACGAGTGATATTACATGGCCGAAAGGTAATAAGATTTGGTTGGCACTAGCAAGCATGGTTGCAAAACGAAATATAGCAAGACTCTGGGGGAGTGAGGTTGTGCCTACAGTGGAGGAATGGGAACGGAACCTTGATTGGTGCCAAAGGGCTGAGAGAGTCATTTATAAGAGTAGAGGGTGCCCTAAGAAATGGGAGGAAGTGTGGGGGGCATGGAGACAGTACAGAGGGGAATCAGTGGACGCCCAGGCAGTGTCTGATTTAGATTAATAGTTGAAACATGCCCGATACATGTTCCTTACTTGAGGGGGAGGGGGGATTGATGGGCTGTGCGGTGGGGGGAGGACGGGTATGGGTGGGGTGTTGTAAATCTGCTCGCCAGGATATCCATTCAGTAAAGTCTCACCGGCGAAGAAACCAGAGGTATCATTGTTAGCATTGGGAGGTATACTGGGAGTTTGATCTTTCTATGCAGGCCGTATTGTTGACATGTAAATGTAAGTTGTGGTGTCTTTTATGTATCAATGTCTTACTGCTGCTGACCACTGTGCGATTTTCTGGAGCATGTTTTTTACAAATAAAAGATTTTTTTTTTAAATGTCTGCAGGGTGGGCGTTCCCCAGTAAAAATGTCTCATAGGAGTAGTGCAGTGAAATCTGTGAGATTTCACTGTGCCACTCCTACAACTTGATTCTGTCACAATCCTTACACCTGCTTTAAGAAATTTAATGACACACTCCAGCAATGCATCATTACTGTGCCACCAGATACATCAGTATTCCTCACGTATCTGTGTAAATACGGCTCATTCATGCTGTCAGAAGGCTGGCGCTAGGAAAAGTGTTGCATCACTGTTTTTCTCCACTGATGCAACACGTTTCATAAATGAGGCCCTCAATATTTTGAAGGGGCATGTTGTAGACATCCCTTCCAATACTCAAACATGTATTCATATTTTGTGACTGAATTATATGGTCACCAAACACTGAAAAATTATGGGTGCTAGGTAGAGATGGTAAGCCATTCACCAACAGTCACTTTGTGAATGTTAAATAAAAGCCTGTTGAGGAGCAAGCCACTGTCCTGAGGACTCTGAAACAAACAAACTTAAATCAAGAGAACATTTTTTGAAATGCAGCACTGTTCCCTTTAAGGAAAACTATTTGCATTTAAAAAAAGGTTAGCTTTATTAAAAGGCGATCACAAACATGCTGGTCTACTGACCCTAGCATGCTGCCATCTCTGTGATTAACAAAATCAACAAAATATCACAGGGGAAACCCCTTAAACCAATCAGCCATCTGGGAAAGTAAACTAAGCTCAATATAGTGATGCCTATGGTACAATTTGTAATGTTTTTGGTGTCAGATATACAAACAGTCGACGCGTTTCAGCCTCTAAATTATTAAGGCCTCTTCAGGACTTTGGGCAAAAGATTTTTACATTTAGCCTGCATAGACTATGCAGTCAAAAATCGTTGCGTAATTCAAGCAAAATGATCCTTGCCCTGCCCAAAGATGGGTGCTTTCATTTGTAGGGACGGCAACCCACCTTGATATTTCTTGTGGAATCTGGGAATGCTGGGCGCTTCATGATTCAGTGCAATGACGCGCTTGTCAGGAATGTAACAAGTGGAATTGTGGGCCATCTCTGTGATGGTCAACAATGGGCGTGAATCGCAATTTGCTACTTACCTAATTAAAATTTATGAAGTAGGTTAGATTACAAACCACTCAAAATCGGAATTTTATGAACTAACCTATTAGTACGTAGATGAGTTTGTAAAATTCTTTAGTGGTTACAAAATATCAGTCACAAAATATGAACAGTTTTTACGACCAGTAATTCACACATCTGGCTTATATTCATAGCACTTAATGACCCGTAAGGCAGTCTAAATAGAAAAGACAAGACTCACAGGTGCATTTTAGAGGTTGCGCACTTTGTTCACTTAGAGGAACTCAGAAAGAGTAAAGAAGCATTATATTTTGTTAACTTCAAAGTGCGCTCCACTCTCCCCTTCTGGTGTGTTAGTGTGGTATTCTGTTAAAATAGCAAAGAAAAAATATTGTGATACAAGAATATCATTGCAATATTATTGTGATGTCAAAAACAATGTAAACTTTAATATCACAGGCAAGAAAATCATACTTTATGCGGTGATATTATAAATAATATTGGGCCCGATTTCGATGTTGGACCGAAATCCATCCGACGGATTGTCGGAGGCTTTTTGCCTGATGTCAATGCTTTCCCTCCATACGCTGAATTACAATATATGGTGAGAGTGAATCCCATGGGGGGATTCTGCTTCAATTCCAACAAGAGCAGGAAGACTGTCAGAACATTGGATGGAATCATAATCCCATAATGACGGCGGGGTTATGATGTCACTTTGACACAGCTTTTCCATTTCGGCTTTTCTGAAACAGAATGGCTATCAGAAAGTGACGTTGGGGCCCCTGGAAGGGCCCCTTCACCTCTGGCCCTCTGGTATGGGGCCTGGGGGGCACCTATGGTGCCCCCAAACATCACTGCACCGTGTGGCAGGCACCACAAGGTGCCTGCCACTCGGAGCAGGGATGTGTACAGACATCCATTTTTCAATGGCAGCTTATGCTGTGGGCCTTTTCCACTGGCCGCACAAGCTGCCATTGAAAAGTTGATGCTTCCGACCACCCATAGGACGGTTGCATCCAAATTCTGTGGTTGGAACTGCTGACCTATGATCGGGCAGTTCCAGTCCGCACCGGTGTCGTCCGACCGACATCATAATCAGCCCCATTTTTGTTTTAAATATTGTGGGAATTAATATAATTGTTTTATGTTACTATATTTGTGTATATGTTTTATTGTTCAAATTTTTTAATTAGTTTAAATATTTAGGAGTGTAATCTGTTATTTAAGGAGGAATAGGATGGGAGCATTTTTTAAATATAAAAAAATATGTAGTTTGTTATTTTTGATTTATTTTATTGTTAATGTTTAACCCGTTACCCGCGGCCGTTGGACGTGCGCAGCACTACGAAGGTAGTGCTCGCGACGGCCAACGGCCAACGACAGCACGCAACAGGTTAATGTGTATTTAATGATTTACATTAAAATAGTTTAAATCATTACAGTGATTTAGGAGGTGGCTGTAGGGTGATTTAGGTGGATAGTTTTGAATGTGGAATTTCTTCATGTTTTATTCTATTCTTTTATTATTTGTTACATATTTAATATCTTGTTTCAATATTCTTGTTTGTTTAATGTATTTGTAATGTAATGTTTGAAATAATAAACTATATTAGTTGTTAATGATTTATATTTTATTGTATTAAAACTATACTTTTATTTAAAATTCTGTAAAGTATTTGTGTTTTTTATTAGTTGTTTATCTATTGTATTTTGCCTTGTATTATTTGATATTAAACCCTTGGGCGCAGCCGCGATTCTGCGCCTGTGCGGCAGAATCGCGATTGGGCGGGTTTATGACGGCCCCCAGCTGTCATCAGCACACGAGCCCCGTGATGCATGACGGCTGGGGGCCGTCATCAGCATCGAAGGGGTTAAAATACATTTAATGTACATTAAATTAAATTAATAACTTATTCAATTGTACACTTTAAAAATAAGATTTTGTTTTTAATATTTGCATAATTTTAAAGATCATATACTGAATTTAAAAAAAATAATTTTACAAATAATATTTTGTAAAGTGTATATTTAATTGTATATTCCATTTTTTACATGTTTTGGTAAGATGGTTTTTATTTTATTTTTATTGTATAAAATTACTTTTTATTTGAAATGTTTTAGAATTATGTTTTTAGATTTTTTATAACTAAAAATGCCATTTTATGTTTTGGCTATACTCACTGATTTTTGATTTACAGCATAGTTATTTTATCAATAAGCTTTGTATTGGAAGGGACAATATGTCCACAGTGTGGCTTACATAGGTGAGGGAATTGTAAACTGCCCCTTAAATCCAACACTTTCCCAAATGGGGATTAGAGTGGGAATAGTAAATTGACATACTTCAAAGACAACACTTTCTTAACCTCTTCGATGCGTCGTACGGCTCCCAGCCGTCGACGTCACAGTGGGCGTGCGCAGAGGAGGGCCGGGGCCATCTGAACCGTGCATGCGTCACTTTTTTGTGCACAGTGGCGGAATGTCCGCCGCAGCGAAGAGGTTAAGTTTGGCCTAGATTGGAGTGGGTATAGGCAATGTACATCTTTGAATGTTTTTGATCTACTGTGATGAATTTTAATATGTAGTTGGAATATTTAATTTGCACTTGTTAGACATTACAGCATTTAGCGTGCTCGTTCCCCAAACCTTTTTCCTACTCATCTCCTGTTGCTGAAGGTTGTTTTAGTTGTTTTTTAAAATGGTAACATGGTAAAAATAGCCTACACCTGATTGGCACATCTAATGTAGTCATCAGCCCCTAGTAAAGTGGTACAACATGTACCCAGAGACTGTAAACTAAATGGTTCTAATGGGACTGCAGCACGTATTGTGTCACCTACTTAAGTGTCTTTTAAACATGTCTCAGGCCTGCCAAGGCAGCCTGTGTGCATTGTTCAACTGACAATTTGACCTGGTAAAATAAACTTTTTACCAGGCCTAAACACTCCTCCATAACAAAAGGTAGGCCCCAGACAGCCCATAAGGCAGGGTGCAATGTATTTAAAAAGTTGGATATGTACTTTTTACATATCCTGGTAGTGAAAAACTCTTACATTTGTTTTTCACTAACTGTAAAGCTTACCCGCCCCCTGTTGCAGTAGGTATGGGCTCCAGATTTGTGTGCAGCAGGCAAGTGACTGCTGACTAAAACAACAGGAATATCTGAATAATCTACACTTGACATGGAGCCGCTACCGAGCTATGATTACAGTTTATTGAAAGCTAGTTTGCACCTCATGCCAGTATTTTTTATTTGGTGTATAAACTGCACCAGCTATTCATCTCTGCCCATTCTACACTTCCTCTTTGTGCATTGTCAACTTGCTGTCATGTTGCCCCAGTAGAATTTGTTCTCAGTGTGAGGCAGAAGCAT
Organism: Lissotriton helveticus; assembly: GCF_964261635.1. Lineage (NCBI taxonomy): Eukaryota > Metazoa > Chordata > Amphibia > Caudata > Salamandridae > Lissotriton > Lissotriton helveticus. The sequence goes on from NC_136071.1 coordinate 620,669,935, forward strand.
GCCCTACTGCTGCCCGTGTGTGTTTGTTTGAGGAAGGTTCCACAGCGGCTGAATAGACTGTAGCCTGCTGGTGAGTGAAGCATACCCTGATGCTTGCTGTTCTGCATTTGTTCTTTGATCTTTATTTAACCTTGCTATGCTGCCTGAACATTTCGAGCAGATTTACTAAATTTCAATGCACCAAAGAACTGGATTGTGCAAGGGGGATGACACAGCGTAGAGTCATATTTACTATAAATGCCTTGCCTCTACTCTCTGCCTCTGTACTTGTGCAGGCTACCTATCACCACTCACAACCTTTGCACCATTATGCAAAGGTGTGTACATGATGTCTAGCAAAGGTTTTGGACCAAAAGAGCAAAATGTAATACCTAGACGCATTCTATAACTTCCTACACATTGGACGTGTGCTGTTCAGTGCAGCATGCATGTAATGTGCAAAATGTTTAGAGAAATAAAAGCATTTCTTCAATTTTGTACGTGCTTCAAAGAGATGTTGGGGCAAATTATCAAGAACAGGCGATAAAATTATCGCTGCTTTATCAGAAGGAAACTGCAGCTAAAGCTTCTATAATGGGCTTCATAATAGGCCCTTGTGAATTCCCATAGCAGTCCAGGTTCTGGTGTTACCCTGGGCTGCTATGGGAATTCACAAGGACCTATTATCAAGCCCATTATCGCCGCTTTAACGGCAGTTTACTGCCGATAAAGTGGCGATAATTTTATCACCTGTTCTTGATAATATGCCCCGTTATTTGTTACTGCCAAAGTCCGATCTCACAAAACTAGCAAATTGGTCTTTCTGACAAAAACTATGGGTGCTTGCACCATAACGCCTTAGTACCACCCATGTAAGGTCCCCTTGACGCAACGAGGTGCAATGCAGTGCACCTTTCCAGTGCAAATTATATTTTGCTCTGGAAAGTATATCTCCTTCCCGGACTTTATATGACTTTGGGGCAGACCACAGACAAAAATTGTGCAACCTGGATCTGTGTGTTCCTGTGGCAAATGTTGTCAATTACACATGAGGGATAAGAAATAGATATGGGGCATCGTAATGTACTATGTACATCGAACTCCAGTTAATTTATACATGTGGTTGCTGACAGCCGCGGTTGGTAGTGGGAGTAGCTGCCAGGCGGTGACGTGGGGAGGGGGAGTGGCAGGGTGGGGGGTAGTAAACTATGGAGTACTGGAGGTTTACAGGTAAGTAAACATATGAATAAATAAAACGAATTTTGTTGCATGCACTGCATCCCCAAATGCGATGCAGTGCGCCCAACGAAATTCGTTTTATTGATTTATATGTTTACTTACCTGTAAACCTTCCTAATCCATAGTTTTCTACCCCCCCCCCCCCGCCCTGCCCCTCCCCCTCCCCACATCACCGCCGGGCAGGTAGTCCCACTACCGCGGCTGGTTGCTGAATCTCTGAAAACGTGCTTTTTAATCTTTTGTTGTCAAATGGCAAGTTCATTGTATGTGTACTGGTTTTATACTGTGTGCTTTTATTGCAGCTGATAAGCCAAATAAAGTTAATTTGACTGATTGATAGCATACCGTCTAGTGAATCTTCCCCTGCATTTCAATTTTCTTTCAAACCTGTTTTGTTGAAATTTGCATGAAACTCATATAAACAAGAACAAGAAGAAATGTTTTTTTAAAAAATAATAATAAAAAAGGGGTGGGGGGGGGGGGAAGGGGAGACGAGCCAAGAGAGAGAACAAAGGAGAAGAGAAGAGAGGAGGGGGATAAGAAGGTGGGAAAGGGAGAGAAATGAGGGATGAAGAGGGTATTATAAGGGGGGGGGGCAGGCGAGGAGAAGCATTCTCCGATCGTAGCATGCATTTCTAGACTATTTAATCATACTCTGCTTTTCCCTCTGCGCAGCTTACTATATGAGTGAGCGAAGCTTGTTATTTCTCTGATAGAGCTTCACTTAGCATGTGAGGGAAGCTTGCACTGATGCTAGCACAAATCTTGCTCTGTGTATGAGGGAAGCTTGAACTGCAATTCCCTCTGCCTACAAATTCTGTGTGAAGGAAACATACGTTATTGATGCACATGCTGTAACTGCGGGCCAAGTAAAGCTAGAACTGGTGCTGTCAGCACACGAGCAATTGATGGAGCATCTTAGCTTCTGCTGTAGAAAAATTATGTGGTTTCCCTCCATTTGTTCAGTTTTCTAGTGGGCGAAGGAAGACATCACAAATTTTCCAGAGACCACAGAGTGTGTATTGGAATAGTCTTAGTGTGCACTTTCAGAATTGTCTGTAAGACCTAAAACTATTTAGCCCATTCATTTGCGAATATTTTACACAATTACATAGATATATTTGTTTTACTTCAAAATATGTCACAGGCTTGCAGAAATCCCCTCACATGGGTTAAGTCTGCTCACTGCACTAAATTTTGCGAAATATATTGGCAGTGCTTCCGCCCCCCCATTTCCAAAATTCGGATGTATGACGTTACAACGCATGCTGTTACAACGCGGTTTTTACAACGCATACCATTACAACGCATAGCGCTTTGGGGTGCTGGATAGTGAATAGTTTAATTTACTATTCCAACTCCAGTCCCCGTGGACACTAGGGAAGGTGTTGGATAGTAAATTAAATCTATTCCCTATCCTAGAGCGCCCCCCAGCGCAATGCGTTGGAATGGTTTTCGTTGTAAAACCTGCGTTGTAATAGCACTGCGTGTTAAAAGTTGCGTTGTAAAGGATGTTTCCCCCAAAATTCACCAGCCACCAAAAAGTAGATTTACACTAAATGAACACTAAAAAACAGCATTGTCTCCAAGTGATCTGTATGCTGACAGTCAACTGTTAAATCAGTGTGCATGAATAAAAACACGTTTTTTTAACAACATGAGACATGCAAAGTGAGTCAGCGGTACTAAGCACTGAACAATTCATTATACAATGGAAAAAGTAAGCTTTTGTCTGCACAAATCTGCATTATTGCCATCCACCATCTAGAATGCTGTATAGCCTCAGATTCATCAAACGTATGTTATGTGAATTTGTAGAGCACAGCTAATTGTCCGTGAAGGTATTCAGGTGCTGAGTAGGGCAGGCCTGAGGGGAGAGGAGGAGATCATACCAGTTACCTTTGGAAGAGCTGTGTCTTGAGGTTCTTTCAGAAGTCCATGAGGGAGGGGGAGGAACTGAGGTGTTTCAGCAGGTCATTCTAGGTCTTGGCTGTGACATCTGAGACGGATCATTCTCCGCTTCTGGTCTTCTTGATGCGAGGGAGGTGTGTTCTTGCCTGGGATGCAGATCAAAGGTGTCCGGTGGTTTGGTAGAAGTTAAGGCAGTGCTTGAGGTAAGGTGTACCAGTCTTGTGGAGAGCTTTGTAGGTGTGGGTGATTGTCTTTAACTTACATCTTTACTTGGACTGTGAGCCTGTGGAGATTGTTGAGGTGTGGCGCAATATGATTACTACGCAGGATGTTCAGGATGAGTCTAGTGGCAGCATTCTGGGTGGTTTAGAGTTGGCATAGAACATGGGCTGGGATTATGACATAGAAGGCATTTCCATAATCACGACTAGTTGTGCGCCTGGGTGACCATTCATTGTTTAGAGGTATCCACATGAAATCCTTGCCTAGCAATCACAGGATGTAGAAGCATGATGATGAGACACGTTGATCCATCTCCTCATTGAGAGGTTGGTGTCCAGCATGATCCTGAGGTTCTTTGCATGATCTACAGCGGTGGGTGGGGGCCAAGTTCAGAGGGCTACCAAAAGGCGTCCCAGGGGAGTGGTTGCTGCTGAAGATTAAGACTTCGGATTTGTCTGTGTTGAGCTGGAGGCAGATGTTTTTTATCCAAGAAGAAAAGTTGCTCATGCAGTTGACGAAGTTGTCATGGGTGTAGGATACTGCAATGATGCTGTGGACTCTGATGATGTCCCTGAGGGATGTCATGCAAATGTTGAAGAGTGTTGAGCTGACTCCACAGATGTGTTTCGTGGGTTCTGAGGTGTAGGGGGGAAGTCTAACTCATTGAGTTCTTTCTGTGATAAAGAAAGATATCCACTTGAGGGTCGGTTTGTAGAAACTCAAGTGCTAAAGCTTTCCGATGAGTGACTTGTGCGAGACCATATAGAAATCTACGGAGAGGTTAAAAAGGATGAGTGCTGCTGTTTCTCCTCAGTCGAAGATGCTTCTGATGTCATTGGTGGCCACAATGAGGGCTCTCTCTGTGCTGTGGTTGGCAAGAAAGCCTGATTAAGAGATGTCTAGGAGTTGATGGCGTTTGAAGTGGTCTGATAATGTATACTGATATTGAGACTTTGACAGACATGACATTTCTTTCAGGAAATGTTTAATGCTGACAGTTATTTCCATACTTAATTCACCATGATCCTTACTGACCTTGGTGGTTTATAAGCGTTTCAATGAATGAGACATGGCACACATCATTTAAGCAGTACTAGGCCGTCACCATATTGTTGCAGTACTCACAGTATTCTTGGCTTGACAATGCCAGTGCTTTAGTTTGGATGAAAAAGGTGTGTTCTTGGGGTTGGGAATTTAAAGGCATTTGACCTATGCAGCGCATCTAACAGCCCCAAATAAAAATTGTACCTTTATAACTAAGTATGCCTGTTAATACTAGTGAACTAGAACCCTGTACTTGATGAATTCCTGGATAGAGTTTTACAAGTCAAAAAGAATCAAAATTAGCAAGCAACGCATGTTTATTTAAAATTTTAGATGGGACAAAATTTAAATATATGGGGTGCCTTGAGTGCTTGTTATTTCTACTCTTGCAGTCAAGGGTAGAAAAACGATGACTTGATTACTCATTTGGAATAAAATAGAATTTTAGGCCCTGGAGCACCACTGGTGCATAGCTATATCTACTGCTTCAGTTCATATCTTGTAAAAAAAAAAAACGTTGGACCTCAGCCCCAACTCATGCAGTTTTTTCAGGGTGCAAACAACAGAAAGAAAGGGCTCTGCAGAGTATTGCTACAATTTCCTGGGGCTCAGCACAGCCCCACTAAGAGCACTGACCAATGTGTAGCAATTATTGGAAAAATCAGCAATTGCATCCGCCATTTTAATCATATACGGGTTTCTGGTTTTGTTGTTGTTATTATTGTGCAGGTTGACATTGTGAAGCAGAAGGAGCAGCAACCACTGAATGCAAATCGCGATTTTAATAATGAACAAGTTCATGAAATCCCGCACATATCATCTAAAGCTGCAACTGTACATAACCTAAAACTGATACTATTTGCTCGAATAATAATACAAACATCCACAATACGGCAAAAACATCCTCTCTGAAGTAGTGAGCCAGGCAGAGTTGTATTGAACCACTTAATCATGCTGCCATTTCGCCAATTTACTGCATCTTTAGGTCCTCGGGAGCAGCATGCTTCATGCTTTGAGCAGAACCTTTCTTAAATCATGCAGCACTTAGGAACAACATGCCATGCCCTCTAGCACAACACGACGGCTTAGATGGATTGAAGGATGTACAGTTAATTTAGCATGCAACGCATTGCACCATGCTAGCAGGGATGAGCCTGTTAAACGTGTAAACAATCCATTCTGCCTCGTAACAAGTTCACGTTTTACTACGATCAGTGATGTAGATGTGCAGAATCAGAGACGCTTTACAGGCATGGGCTAATTGGCCAATTTCCCAGGGCCCCACCTCACAATGGGCCCCTGGGAACATGAGCTTTTTCTCTGTTTTACTTTTGTCTGTTTGCCTATCTCAACCTTTAACATATGGCTTAATTTTTTGTCATCACGAGGTTTGAATTAGCAGAAAATTAGCAGGAAAAGGGCAATAAAATCCAAAGTTGTTACAAACAGGCGACCCAAATTGCCCGGCGTCCTGAATTCTTTAAGACCATTGCAAAATAACACAAAATTGCAGTTGAGTTCCTAAAGACTACTTCAGCAGCATCCAGTGTGCAGTAGAGTTGAGGGGGTGTAATATCATGTAATGTCTAACAGCTGTTGCTTGTTGTTATGTTACAAACAGGGGACCCAAAATTTGCTCGACGTCCCGAATTCTTTAAGACGACATTGCAAAATAACACAAAATTGCGTTTGTGTTCCTAAAGACTACTTCAGCAGCATCCAGTGTAAAGTAGAGTTGAGGGGGTGTAATATCATGTAATATCTGGCAGCTGTTGCTTTTGTTAAGCAAAATCTCTTAACCTACAGCATTACACTTGGTCATGTAAAGACTGTTCGCACAGAAATCCTATTGCTGGAGCATGGGAACAGCACCAATGACCAGAACACAATTGGCTGTTGTTGGTTGTGTTTTTGTGCTTTTTTTTTTAGCACAGAATGTATCTTTGCTTCCGAAATGGACGCAAGAAAGCATTTCTCACAAAGAAATAGCACAAAAAGCAAAACTAGCATTTCACATCTTTTTTTCTAAGATTTTGCGAAATATTGCTAGTTTCATGCATACTTAATGTACAGATATCCTTAAAGTGCTGGCGGATTCCAACTGAAACATTCCTGGACAGTCAAAAGGGCATCCTTGCTATTTCTGCAGCATCAGCACTGCTGGCGGTGGACTCCTAAGAAAATCATTGGGCCCCATTGCTTATTTTTTCCCATAAATTAAACACGTCAGGCCTGATTAAAAAATGTAACTTAACACTTTTGTGTAAGTTTACGATTTTCTGCTATTCACAAAGGTATTTTACTAGTAGTATCTATATGACTGTGGAGTCTCTGAACATAAAAAGATAGGATGTGTTCAGTCAGAGTTTGCTTCCTCCTCATTGAACCTGCAGGCTGTCTCAATGTCAAATATATAGAGCTCGCGTGCACTCTGATCACTATATGACACTGCTACCCTCTAAGAGACTCAAGAAGCTCTGCATTGCAGCTGCAAGAAATGCTATCCCTCAAAGTGTGTTTTTTAAATGTATTGTTCTTCGCTGTTCCCGCTGGCATTTACAAAGGGGTGTATTATTGGTAATATGACCCATGCGGTGTTGCTTGAAGGCAACAGAGGTGTGTGCCTCAACAGTAGTCATTGGGAATGATATCACATTACACAGCATGCTAGTATTTGGAAGAGCTTAATGGTCAATATGAAAACATGCATGAATGCATGTAATAATGCATATAATATACATATAGCACGCCGATTGCTTAGGAGGGGTGTTGTATGGCGTTTTAGAATCCAAGTGAATTTTCCCAATTCATTCCCTTATATAGGTACAATTCACATTGCCCTAATATAGGCATAGAAATCATTCCCTTATTTAGACATAGCCTATGCAGTCCAAATACAGGCATGGCTACTTCCACCCGTACCAAAACGTCACAACGATTTCTTGGAAAATCGGCTTAAGCAGTCAGAAACCTCCCCTTGCTTGAATATTGATTTGTCCTAGAACTCATGGAATTTACAAAGAACTACTATTCCCTTGGGGTTCTTTACTGACGTTATTATGCCCGACTTTACATCAAACTAGTCACCTTCAAGGTATAAATATGCCTTCACTTGCTCTAGCAAGACACAGTGGTTCGGAGCAGTTCAACTATCTACTTGCCCGACGCAGCTCGCTACAGCAAGTGCCGAAGGAAGCCGACCCTCCAGCTAATGCACTGATCGAGAAGCTGTCCTTTCTCTTGCTGAGAATCCAGCTCCAGTGTTTCCAAGCTACCCTCGTGGGATGTTGGGAAATCGAGTCCCGAGACAGAGATACCAGACCTCTTTCATTCTAAACTAAGGTATGGAGCTGATTAGACCCTAAGAGAAATCTTGGATAGATTCTTGGCAAAGAAAACCAAACCTAAGCTTCACAAATACTTACTCCCTCCCGCGTACTAGACTTAGGTTGGGTACATTGGGCTAGGTGTATTTTAGAAGCACCAGTTGAGTACTTTCAGCCATTGCTATTTATGTATGTACTTTTATATGGGTTAGAAACCATACAATGCTTTTACAGTATTATTTTATAATTCTACTCTCGCCGTACGCATTATACTTTGCAGTCTGCATTACGATTGTAGCAGTTCACTTTACGTGCATAAGAAAGAAGACTGTTCAATAAATCTTTTTATTGAAAACGCCCGTCTCTCTATTTCTCTGCACCTCTGTTGAAACAAAGCATGCACGATTGATTGAGTAAAATATTTATCTATTGTTTCCACGACTCTAGAGATATATTTCTTATTCTTGGGAAACAAAGTTGTCATGTTTATGCGGTTGTCAGAAACTAATCCCTTCTTGTGAATTCGAGAACGTCTCTAGTGACCTCTGAGCTAGCTGGCACTCACAATTAAGTTTAGTATATTCGATAGAGACCTAGTAGACATAAGTCCTATGTCAAATCTATAGGATATATTATTCTAATGCGCAGAGCCTATTGGGAATATAGGAACTACACTACAGGGGTTTCTGATTTCTCCTGTGCTTCACAACAATTGAATGTCCCTTTGTTCGCTGCTGTTTTACATTTGTTTGATGGCATGCAGAACTTTACTCAAACAATTCAATGGATTTGAAAAAAAAGTATGCCTCGGATCCAGAGGTAGACCAGTGTCTTAGCAAGATATTTTATGATGTTTATTGACGATTGTCTCAGACATTTTGAATTGTCTAAGAGTTGCTGGAGATACACATTTTATTAGACTCTTTTCAGACCTGAAAATGTCATTAATGTGAAACAGTGAAACTTAAACAACTCTTCATGCATAGTGGATGTACAACACACCCAGTCACTAACCTTCCAGGCTTAGAACCACAAACTAAATCTAACTAATATGTACCTCTTACTATGGCTTTTATTTTTTATTATTTATTTAATTTTACGTATAAGGACTGAATACAGTAATGTGGAGTGATTTCAAGTGTCCACAGCAACAAAAAATAAAACGAAGTTGAGCATTCCATGTTTTTATTTAAAAAATGTGATCAATATTGCTATCGTAAGGCCGCTACTCAATTATTAAATACTTTTAATTGTAATTGAATTTATGTAATGCTCTATTACTTACCGGTAATCTTCATTACTCCGGGTTACGTTGTCCTCGTCCCATTCATTACCATGTGGAAATAACCATCTCCCGACAGAAAAAAAGATCAGAAGAATGCTGGGACACTACCCCCGCCCCTCCCACCGGGAGTACATAAGGGGTACTTACCCAGCATTCCGCCTGAACAACCAAGCCCACAACAGGAAGGCCGGCCGGCCGTTCGGGAGGGAGGATAGGGAGTATGAATGGGACGAGGACAACGGGACCCAGAGTAATGAAGATTACCAGTAAGTAATAGAGCATTACCCCCTGGTCCCTTATGACCTCGTCCCATTCATTACTATGTGGAGAATACCAAAGCAGAAAAGCCGGCCTACCCAAACAAAACAGAAGCCGACCCAGGAAACCACACCAAGGCAGCCACTGCAGGAAGCAAAAGGCAGAACCGAAAAAACCCTAGGCAGAGCCCCCAACAAGAGGGAGCCCCACCAATCCTGGATGCACTCAACAAAACAACAGGAGAACATCCAGATGACCAGCCAGACAACCACAGAGGCCAACCAGCCTCAGCAGGAACACCCCACAGCCAACCAGAGAAGGGGAGAGCAGGGACACACAAGCCATCCGAGGCAAGAAGAAAACAACAGCGAGGAGGCTACCCAAAGAGAAATGCCAAGAGCCACCAGGCCAGCAAGCCAGAGCTGGACAACATGAGCTAAACCCAGGCACAGAGAACCCATGCCAGCCAAACGTAGGCCCTGGAAGAAAAGAAACACCCAAGGGACAAGGGGGCCAGAGAAATGCAAAGTCCCAACCAAAAACAACCAAAGTTGCCCCTGGAAAAAAGGTCGAGAAACCCACCAAGGGCAGGACCAAACCAGAAGAGAAGGGACGCAAACGACCCAACCCCAGAGAGACCAGAGGACAAACCCCCGGAACCTCACAAAAGAGGATCAGACTCCACAATAAAAGGGCCTGTACCAGCCGGCTGGCAACCAGCACCCAGCCCGGAAGGCGAGACAGAGCCCACGGACAGGGAAAGAGGGAAAACCCAGGCACCGGGGAAGGAAGAACAAACCCCGGAAGCCAACCTACCAGGCCCCGAGAGACCAGGAACAAGGAACCAAGGGAACCAGCATCCCCAGGAAGCCCAAGCAGCAAGAACTGACAAGGTCAACCAACCAGGACAAAGAGACCTGGAAAACAAAGAGGAAAAGGGAAGAGGAGGAACCACATGAACCCCAGAACACAGCTCCAGCAAAACACCCCAACTGTAAACCAGCGGAAACCGGAGCGGGAAACCTCAACCCGAAGAAGGCACACGCCGAACACCAGGGAAGGAGTGCAACCGGACGGGCAAACGACCCAAAGAACCCAAGACCGAAGCAAGGAAACCACAAGGTAGCCAACATTAACAACAGACAAGCCCAACCAGAGACAGGCCAGGCAGAGACGTCCCCAAACAGCCCAAGCAGAAGACAGGGGCAAAAACACAGAGGCCAGCAAGACCGAGCGCCAACAACCCCTTGAGGACCCGAAGGAGCGGGACAGGCCCAAACACCACAGCATGGAACCCCAACCCACTAGGGGAGAGGAAACACAAAAACATCCCGACCATAGAAACAACAGAAGCCAGGGCGGAATGCACAAGCAAACCAAACCCCACAGCCCGGCATGACCCAAAGCAGGACATGCGCAGGGGATGAACCCCCAGGGCAGAAAACGGCAACCCAAAACTGGGGGAAGGCCGCAGAAGAGCATAGGCCAGAGAGCAAACAGCCCCGGCTTCGCCCAAAGGAAACCCAAGAGAGGCAAGCAGGGAATACAGGAGTGGGTGACAGACCCAAGTCAGCACAGCCAGAACCAAGAGGTCACTACGTCAGGAACACGCCACACCATCAAGGACCGGAACCCGAGAGCAGAGGAACCAGCCACCCCACAGGCGGAAAAGACACCAGCAAAGAAGCGCCAGGTCATCCAACCAATCTCCAACACAGCCCCATTATGCAGTACAGGACCGTAGCAAGAGCGCAACTGGGCAACCCCGAGCAGGTCGTACCAAACAGAAACCAGCAGACTAGACAAGAACAGGACCCAACAGGGAGGAAGGTCGAAGGCAACCACAAGTAGGCACCGCCGAAGGCCAAGCAGAAGCAACCGCAAGCCTGCAGACCATGAGTGACAGAAACATGGCCCCCGAAACAACATGAGTACAGGGAAAAGCTGAGGCACAACTCCGGCAAAAAGAACCACTAGAAGGGGCAGGGACAACAGCCCCCGTACCTCAGCGAATCAAGCAGGAGAAGAACACCGCAGGCCAGAAGAGACCCATCGGAGGCCAACAGCACCCAGGGAATCCATTCAGGCATCAAACATCGTCCACCCAGCAGCACCACTGACACCAGATGAGAGCAGAAGAAGCAGGGAGGAAAGGCAGAAGAAGAAAGCACAGCCAACAGCCAAGAGGCCGAACACAAGACACCCCAGGGGAAGCCAAAATCCACCAAGGCACCGGAGCAGATGAGCCACCCAGAACTCCATGTAGCAGCGAGGATCAGAGAGGATCAACCAGGGCATTCCTAAGCACACGGGCAAGGGAAAAAGACCCTGAAAGTCGGCCAGACCAGCTCCACAGCGCCCACCAAAAACCAGCAGCCCGGGGAAAGCAGCCACATTCAGAAACCCAAGCGGGCGACCCCTCCCAGGAGTGAAGCCAACCCCAGGGAGGAAAGGCCACAGGCAAAAACCCCAGAGGCCAGGACTGCAACATCCAGGCCCAGGACACAGCCAAGTAGCTCCAGCACCAAGCCCGAATGTCAGGGCTAGCAGACAACCAGGGCAAAATGCAGCACAAACAAGTGTGACAGGAAGAACCATCAAGAAGTGCAGGCAAAGGCAACATGGAAAGGGAACATGAGAGGCAGAACAGCAGCAGGATGACAAAGACAAAAACCTGGCACTGTAGCCACATGCAAAAAACAACAATTGATGGACAGAATGCAGAACAATGTCATACAATCACCCCAGTACAGAGATCTGGGCCTAAATCCATCGTTTTTTTGCACTCCACACCACCCCAGGTCAGACATGGCCATATGCAAATCAGCCTTGACCCTGTGCCTCATGGGAACAGTCCAGCACGAACTGCCAAGCCATGTCTTTCCTGGACCGGAATCAAGCATCCAAGGACCGGTTTCTGGCTATCAGCCATCATCAGCCTGGATAGCTTGACTCCAGTGGTGTGGGGAGCATGGGACTCACGTCTGAGCATACCCATCCCACTCGGGGTGACAAATGCAAAAACAACAATTGATGGACAGAATGCAGAACAATGTCATACATTCACCCCAGTACAGAGATCTGGGCTTAGATCCTTCGTTTTTTTGCACTCCACACCACCCCATGTCAGACATGGCCATATGCAAATCAGCCTTGACCCTGTGTCTCATGGGAACAGTCCAGCCTGAACTGCCAAGCCATGTCTTTCCTGGACCGGAATCAAGCATCCAAGGACTGGTTTCTGGCTATCAGCCATCATCAGCCTGGATAGCTTGACTCCAGTGGTGTGGGGAGCATGGGACTCACGTCTGAGCCTACCCATCCCACTCGGGGTGACAAATGCAAAAACAACAATTGATGGACAGAATGCAGAACAATGTCATACATTCACCCCAGTACAGAGATCTGGGCCTAAATCCATCGTTTTTTTGCACTCCACACCACCCCACGTCCGACATGGCCATAAGCAAATCAGCCTTGACCTGTGCCTCACAGCCACAGGCACATCCTCCAGGACAAGCAATGGGCAGAGACTCACAAAGGCACCGTCGCACAGAGCACCACCCCAGAGACACAGGGAATGCCAAGACCAGACCAGGGTCGAGAAATCCCCCAAAAAAGGACCCCCCCCAAAAAATGGAGTGCTGCATACAGGAGGAGAGGTAGCCGCAAACAAGCACCCCCCCCCCGCAAACCCATAACGGAGAAAAGCAGAGCACCCACCAGAATACGGAAGGCCACAGCCCCCACATACCCGGCGATGAGGCCGGGCACCACCAAGGCCCCACCCCCACAGACAGCCCAAGGTAGCCATGAAGGCAACTTCAGAGTGGAGAAGAAAGAGCACAGTCCCCATCTTCAAGGAGAAGAATGCAGTGTAAATACACCTATCACAAGAAACACAACTGCAACACTGCCTGTGCCATAGGCACAACGGTGGTAGAACACAGGAACTGGGTAAGCCCAACAACATGCCCCAGCCCAGCCTGAATGAGCCTACCAAATGTGAGGAAAAAGCAGCAGCCCAAGGAACAGGATGCAAAAGAAACTGCCAGTCCACGGCAACACCGACAGATCCCCCTCTACCAAAATGCAGGAGAAGCAAAGCATGCTACAGAGAAAGTAACAGAGCGCAGCACGCCACCTGGGAGACCGAGCGATCATCATCAACAAACTTGATTAACTTCGGGAGATTGCACTGAAAGAGTAACCCTCCAGGCCAGAACGAATGGCAGACATGAAGCACACAACCGCGAGCCATGGTCCAAAAGCGTGAGTGCATATCGCTAGGCCGCATCCTTGTGCGCTACAAGAGTATGCACACACAGCAGGGAACACACAAACACATCCCACACCACACAGGAAAAGCAGCAGCCGAAAACAGAAAACAGGAGCATAGGACAAAAAACTGGAGCAATGTCCTTGACACAACCCGTGGTCACAACAGCACAGGCAGGAAACTCCGCCACGTTCCCTGGCATCCCCACACTGGACCAGCAGAAGTGTGGCAAAACAGCTGCGCCAAACCAACAGAAACGTATAAAAAACACCACTGCAGTGCAGTCCGTGCACAAAAATAGGAGACGCAGCCAGAGCTTGAGGGATGAAGAAGACGCCTCCCCAAAGTTGGGGTGAGCATCAGCAGCCGAGCGGGAGTCCCTGCAGCCGCCGGGGGCACGCTGAGAAGTGTCCCGAGCAGAATGCAGTAGAGGCCAGTGTGAAGCAAGAAGTGCCTCTAGGCCAGTGCGAAGCAAGGCTAGGCGCTTGTTAAAAACGGCAGGCTGCTGGTCTGCTGCTGCTAGTGCCGGCCCCTTCCACGCTGACACTCGCTGCAGAACAAACAATGGAGCCCAGCCCACACCCCCTGCAGCATGGAAGAATTCACCTGCAGACAGCCCGTGAGTGCTGCGTGCTCCCCAGAGTATCTACAGCGCTAGCACCACGGAAATGTAAACGCAAACACACGTGATCAGAAGCAAAGACCCTGTAGCAAGGGCCATCCCACTCGGAGTGCATACTTCACTGATAGTGAATTGGCATATGAAAATCCATTCAGCCGCTCCAGGCGAGGCCCAAGGGTCATAAGAAAACACACCACTATGCGGGACTTAGACAGGAGGGGGCGCGAACAGCAACAAGGCCCCCCACCGCTGCACCTTCTGGACTCCAGGAAGTTGCCGCCAGTCAGCAAAGGCAGAATAGGAAGGCAGGAGAACCAGGATAACGGCACATATTCCACCCGGCCAAGCCCCAGGAAGACGAGCCTACATCAACCCGGAAGGACCCGGTAGGCCGGCTCACCAGCCGCAAAGGGCCATCAGAAAACTCCACGCACGTGAAGCAAAGAGCCAGCCGAGAAACCAAGCCTCCTAGCAAGACCAGCAGACCAGGAGGCAAGGAACCAGCTACCCTGCCATTCAGGGGACGGGGGAGAACAGGAACAGAAGCCATTCAAGCCCAGCAGGAGCAGTACCAGCATCTACAATCAAATCTGTTGACAGATAGAAAAAAGAACAGGTGGAATACTGTGGGAGGGGTGGGGTTAGTGTCCCGCATTCTTCTGATCTTTTTTTCTGTCGGGAGATTGTTATCTCCACATAGTAATGAATGGGATGAGGACATAAGGGACCAGGGGGTAATGCTTACTTCCCCAGACGTGGTGTTTGATCATAGCAGTCTGCACTCTGCTCCAGAAACCAAGGTTAGTGGTTAGACCAGTGTTCTTGGGTATTGTTGGCTATTGCGATTAGTTTTATGTGTTAAAGATAACCACTCCATGCATTCACTCCATTTTATTTGTGGTGTATTGAATTATGTCATCGACAGACTTCAGATACTTTAATCAGGACTTCCAAACCTAGGACATGATTCACAAAATACACAATTTGAAAGTTTTACCTTATACACAGGTCACCTCCTCTTAACAGTTCTCCTGAATCTGTTCGCACAGATAAATTACACTCCCTACTACTTCGTGAGTCTAAAGCTTCCACTATATATAATTTTTTACATACTTTACCTATATCAAGAGACAAAACTAAAACAGAATTACTGTGGGAAAAGGAATTTGATACCTCGTGGGCCGTAGACTTCTGGGATAAAATTTGGCTTAAACTTAGGAAATCTTCTAGGGCTGCAAATACAACACATACACTCTTTTTTTATATATAACAGACTCCTATTCTCACCTCTTGGTCTCAGTACATATCACTCTGATGTTTCACATAACTGCTGGTCTTGCTCGCTACCATATGCTGATTTATTCCAGTTGCTTTTTACATGCAAGTTTGTCCGAACCTTCTGGGAAAAAGTGTGGACACAACTTAATTTGATTTTTCACTCCATCCATCCTTTCTCTATTTTACATATCTTTTTAGGTAGCTCATCTCCTATTTGGGACCGTTCTGATACTAATGTAAAGATAATTGGCCTATTATTGGCAGTGGCCTTCCAACAAATAACGAAGAACTGGAAGGATTTTACTAAGCTTTCATACCAAGCATGGTGGTATGCTGTCTGCTACAATCATAGGCTAGACACCAAATTTGTGTACCCATCACTTTGGCATCCAAACGCTTAGTCTTATGGGCACCAGTTATATTATTCATTGATGCTAGTGCTAAACACTCTGTTACCCCTACTCCTCTGCAGCAAGAAGTCACTTGTAGCCACATGCATCATTGCGAAAATTAAGGAATCGCAATTTAGGAATCGCAAATTCGTATGCATCAAGAATTTGCAAAAGTTTCTGCGATTTCTTAATTTTTCTTAATTGCGAATCGCAAATAAGGAATCGCTTTACATTGATTCCTATTGGCCTAGAGGCCCATAGGAATCAATGGGAAGGCATTCTCATTTTGCGAATTCGCAATTAAGGAATCGCAAAATGAGAATGCAACTTCAAGGGTGCAGGGGGGGTCCAAAGGATCCCCCCTGCACCCCTGAAATGTCACGTTAAGTACATTTTACTCACACACATGTCCCAAGGGCATGTGTGTTTGTAAAATATAAGTTTCAAAAATGCACTTTTGTGCATTTTTGAAACTTTTTGCAAATTACCATGAAGGTTTACTTCATGGTAATTTTTCCCTAAATAAAATCATGCATAGCATTTAAGAAATCGCAAAATTTGCGATTTCTTAAATGCTATCGCAATTCCAGAAATCGCAAAAAAATGCGATTTCCCAAATTGCGAAAAATGATGCATCCCAAAAAAGGTTTTTGCATTCGCAAACGGCCGAATTTTGCGATTCGCACCGTTTGCGAATGCAAAAACGCTTGATGCATGTGGCCCTAAACCTCCATGACTTCCTTTATGTTAATCTATAGTTCTATTTGTAATTTCTTATATATAGTATAGCATATGATATGGTTATTTTGATTGTATTTGTAATCTTTGATTGTTTTGTTTTATATCCTGGATATTCTTCCAATCCAACTGGTACATTGCGTGCATTCTTATTATTTTCACTGTTTTTTATACTGTGCACATTATTGTACTTCTTTATCCTAATAAACTTTTTTCTGAACTAGAAAGTTTTACCTTATGTCTATGCCTAAGTTTGACGTAAATTTCCGATTCATTTTTTTAATTTAGAATGAATTTTATTTCGCCTTACATTTATGCAAGTTCAAGATGGCCATGTGTGCACATGCATAAGCAAACTGTGTTAATTTTTTTAATGGAAAAGTAATGCAAAATAGAATTTGGATTTGTAAACTTTTTATTTGATTTCTCTTCAGGTAAGATTATTTTATCCAAGGAGAAACTCCATCCCACACACCACCATTGAATGTGCTCACTTTCCATTCCGACCGAAAAAATGCCACTGGCAGTAGTCAATTTGAAACTCGGCTCTTGCTGAACAATTCACCAAGGAGAGGTGGAAAAAAATGATAGTTTATTCAATGAATAATTTACGCTTACTTGTGTGTGAAAAGTTTGTCTTTTCTCGAGATTCACATTCAATTATCTGAGTACAATGTCTAGTGTATGGTGTTAGGAGTATACGCTGAATATGAATATGCACGATATTCTCTCAGAATTCGGATTTACTCACACCTTAGTACTTCTACTTATCCAGAACTAGTCAATGCACCCATTAACAATGTTTAAGGTTAAAAAATGTCACAAACTTAGCTACTTTTACATTTTGGCCATTTGATATTTTCTCGTGCATGCTACTCACTCACACACAGAGGTCTTTTTGCAATACTTCAAACTTAATCCGGTGTAAATTAGGTATACTTACCTGATTTTAATTGCATATTACTCCTACTAAAAGTTTACAAACATGCTTTTTATTAACAGGATGCAGATTTTTCTCTCAATGTTTACGATTTTTTTATACACATATTACTGTAAATGTTAGATATTTTGCATATATTCACTCTTTGCATTATTCCGGAGTAAATGCGGTATAACTCAGGCGCTCTGAGGCATGTTTCATGTACATTTCTAAACCAGTATCAATGGCTCCAGTTTCGTGGATGTAGACCACATTTGCAGTGTAGTTAGCTGATTGAGAGACAAAAATCTGCACAATTTCTTCAACTGCAATCAATACATAATCTTATGGTATATTTCACAAAAGCATTTAAGAGTACGAGAAGTATGAATGAATGAATGACTGTTTCATTATTACTTGATTAACAAAAATCATTGCAATTAAAACTTTTAAAAACAAAGCATTATATAAACGACACTATCCAGTTCCTTTAAACAATAAGCACCTGTACAAAAGATATATATATGGTAACATTGATACGCAACGAGTACGAGAAGTGGTATTTCAGGAGTTTTGTTTCAAGTAGTTTTACCTGTTTTTGTGATTCGGCCCCATAACGTCCAATTCCTTATTATTATGAAGAGTGGCAAGGGGCAGGATCACTCTCCTTACTGTTTGTACTAACTGTATATGGATATTTGTTGAAGTCCCAATTTCAGGGCCAACTCGCAAAATTTTTTAAAGTACGTCAACGAGTACTACAGGAATACTAATTCACCTATGCCAAAATATGTTCGTGAAACGCCCTCTTATTGTACATTACCCACACGTCACAGTCATAGGTATATTCACCTTAGACATAGGTGTCTCTGCTAATCATCCACGTTACCTATGCATAACCTCAGACTTTTGCAGAGGAAAGCATTCCTTGCAGTCTAAAAGCTTTTTAAACGGATCCCTTCATGTCGAAAGTTGGCCCATTACCAACACATTCAGACTCCCAATACCAATGATTGCTTCGGTGGGATGCGGTTGCCAGGCAACACATCCAACTGGACAATCAAGAAGTAAGTGCGCTCGTTTTCTGTGATAGAATCCAGGAAATACAACAGAATATATAACGTTGCCAAGTGCATCCTAAAAATACATATCGGAAGAAGTGTTCCATGTTTGAGTTCTTTAAGCGGTTCTGCTTCCTTGAAGAAACAGAACTGGGCGTTGGTGACTCATTCAGTTTCACTTCCTTGTGTTCTTGACGTGACGCGAGAGCTGCTTGACACATTTAATATCTGAGCAATCCTCCACTCCTACATTCTGGGGTCTTGACGCATATTATCTTGTCATTATTTCTTCCTCCTTACAGAAACATGTTTAATGCCATAATCTGCTCTTGTTTTTGGTGATGATGAAATCATCCCCTGCAGCTGCTCAGTGCTCGAGGACGTCTATCAATAGAAAGCGGTGGCACGAGATCCAAGAAGGAGCCAGGGTGGCCAAGGAATATTCGGTACTCTAAAAACATTGACAAAGACAGTCACGACCTTGTGATTCAGGAAGAGCAGGTTAGTACATAGATCAGGTGCTTTTCCTTTCTACCCATTTATACTAAATTAAACAAATTGGCAGAAAAACAATCCACAAATCATATTCTGCCAACTTAAAGTATTTTGCCAACCTTTAAGCAAAAGTAGCAGTGAGATTGTAAAACCTTTGTTTTCTAGTCCAAACTCAAAGATGTTTCCTCAAGCACACAGCAAACACTAAATACAAATGATTATTGGCTGAGACCAGTGCTCATTGCCACATCGCTTATTGTGGCATAAGTGACCGTCAATTATGTCAAAGGTGATCTGATAGCACCATAGATATCATTAATGGTGTCAAGTGGAACATCCTCTGGGATCGCATCTGCAAGTTAATGAGACCTATATTGATGGAGTAATTCGGATATTTTGTTTATGTTTTGGACCATAACGGCAGTTTGCATGTAAACAAAGTACTCAAAGGGTTAAGTACTTTTTGCCAAACTCTTGGTTCGCTCCCTGATTTGTAAGTTCTACATTAGTGGAGTCCTGTTGACTCTATCGGTGGAGCGCTTACCTCAGTCTTCTGATTGACTAGCAATGTGTGGCAGATGTCTTCTGTTATTCCATGCCTTTTTATTTGGGGATGGCTGAATTATTGGCTGTGAAACACACAAAAGGTGATGAGAGGCTGCTTACAATAAGTCAGTGGAGTGGTGTGGCTCACTGGTTAGAGGCGGCAGACACGGAAGCAGAGGTCGGCCCGGGACCAGGGTTCGATTCCCGACGCGGCACGGTCTTGGGCCAAGGTCAGCGGACTCGATAATTCTCGCCTCGGTGCCTACTCTAACCATGGATCCCGCTCAGCAACTCTGGGCAATAGCTTGCTTAATCTCCACTTACGGCCCCATCAGCGCCGGGGATGCTTGTCTTCACCTTGGGGATGCCCAGGAGGGACCATCTCACAGGGAAAGCCTGGATGGGTTCCCCAGCGGTATACAGCGCCGGGACGCCCCTTTGCTGGGGCAGCTGTGCGCTTTACAAGTATACAACATTTAACAATAAGTCTAACAACTGACATTAGCTCAGGGTAGCACTCCAACCCATCATTCTTTTGCTCACTGTGCCACCTCAGTTTGGACCCAGCAATATGCACATCAGTCTTAACCCTGCTCCGCATTGGAACAGATCAGCCCAAACTACCAAGCCAGGCCCTCCCTAAACGCTAACCCAATCACTCTAACCCACTGTCAAGACTAGCCTGAATAAGGCTGTGTCTAAACTGAGTTGGCATGTTGAGCAAAAGAACAGTGGTTTGGAGTGCTACACAGAGTAATTGCCAGAGGTAAGATGTATTGCAAGCAACCTTCCATCACCTTTTGAGTGTCTTATGTACCGTCCTAAGTGGCATGAGTATTCCCAGACGTGGGTCCCATTCTCACTGTGTCACTGGAATCAAGCTATACATGTCTGATGAGCCCATAACTAGGGAGAAATTGGTCCTGTGTTGCTTGTGTTCCAACTCAGGAAGAACTTGGCTTGGTAGTTTGGGCTGTACTGTTCACATGAGGAGTAGCGTCAAGATTGATTTGCATATGACTGGGTCTAAACTGAGGTGGCATTTGGATCAAATGAATGATGGGTTGGAGTGCTACCCCATGCAATTGCCAATGGTTAGACTTATTGCAAGCAGCCTTACACCACCTATTCTGTGTTTCATGTATCCCCCTAAGTAGCATGGATATGCCCAGACGTGGGTCCCATGTTCACTGTGTCACAGGAACCAAGCAGTATCGGCTGATAGCCCATAACTAGGGTGAAACCGGTCCTGGGCTGTTTCTGTTGTAGCTCAAGGATGACCTGGCTTGGCAGTTCGGGCTGGACTGTTCCCATGAGGAGCAGGGTCCAGACTGATTTGCATATGTCTGAGTCTGTATTGAGGTGGCACGGTGAACAAAAGAATGATGGGTTGGAATGCAACCCCGAGCGACTGCCAGTGGTTAGATTTATTGCAAGAAGTTTCTTATCACCTTTTGTGTGTTTCATGAATTAATGGCTGCACAGCACTGGTGATGGGCAACTCCCCTAACAGATATGTGTTATGTGAAGGTAAGAGAATTGAGTTACAGTTGGCTGCTGACGGCTTCCTTACTTGAGTGACTCCATCAAGATGGCCCTGGTCCTCCTGTGGT
This sequence comes from Lissotriton helveticus, assembly GCF_964261635.1. Lineage (NCBI taxonomy): Eukaryota > Metazoa > Chordata > Amphibia > Caudata > Salamandridae > Lissotriton > Lissotriton helveticus. Next base: position 620,691,142 of record NC_136071.1, read on the forward strand.
TGTCAATATGGCAGAGAACCACAGTCCACCTGACACAAACCATTATAAGAGAATGCTGTAATCTGGATCATTACAAAAGGATCGGGTGGCTATATTATGTAGAAACAGTGCTGAAAGCCCTAGGGATAGCAAAACGTTTTCAGGACCCCGATACTTGCAAAGAAGTCAAGAATAAATGGTTAATAGATCTATATTCCCAAAGATCAGAACAAGCCCGTAGGGAGAAAAAAAGTATGTATCAGTCTTCTATTGCATATAACCTGCTTTCACCATTATCAGGAGAGGGTTTTCATTATTTAACTTGCATAAACAATGCACAGCACAAATTCATATTATTATGCTTCAGACCGAATATGATCCTGATATTCTTGGGCTACCCACAAAATAAATATAGACTAGCAGATCTCTCCCCCTGCCCTTGTAACAACCATGCTTTCCAGTTGGACCTGCATATTTTACTATTTTGTAAAAACTACTCTGTGGAAAGGAAAATATTTATACTTCCAATCCTTAGGCACCATAAATTTAGGCAATGCAGGGTTGCCATGTATTTGCTAAAGATGTTACCAGACCCTTTTGAATGTTTCTGTGTTGCTTCATTTCTATGGGCCTGTTTTAGAAAGAGGAAAAAGGTGGGATCACTTTTTGATAGTGTGTGTAATTTTTTAATCATGAATCATTTTCTCCTTTCATATAAATAATTTCAAAGGTCCTATTTCTGATCACAGAAAACTTGTTTAATTCTTATTTTATTCAATGTAAATATGTATTTAATAACTTGAAATTATTGTATATGAGCTGGTGTGCTTTTATGGTCTATTAACAAAATATTGAATACAGCTATGTGACTGACTGACTGCTGAGTGTTATGGTATTTGTATTAGTGGGCAAAAACTGTTACACATGAAATTACATAATTAAAAAACATTCTTGTGAACCATAGGTTAGCTCACCTTAACTTACCTGCCTATCGAAAGTAGTTTGCTGTTGGGTTGGTTCCAATCTCTGGATTTTAAACTAAAGATTGAGCTTGAGTGTGTGAATCACCTCCCTCGCCAATAACTCACCCACTGACCCCACCAACCCAGACACCGCAGCCCGAAACCTTGGACAGTGGATCGACGACTGTGCCAACACCTTCGCCCCGCTCAAGAAACCCTCCAACAGCCACGCCAACAAGAGAGCCACCTGGTTCACCGATAAGCTCCAGATCTCTAAACGCGCATTCCGGAAACTGGAGAAGACATGGCTCCACGAACGCACACTGGACAACCACGCAGCCCACAAGAACGCCACCCACAGACACCACCACCTCATCAGATTAGCCAAGAGATCCTCCTTCAAAGACCACTTGGATAACAACGCACACGACAGCAAAGAGCTCTTCAGCATCGTAAAGGAACTCTCCAACCCCAGCGCCAACGCCAATAACATCCCGCCCTCACAAGAACTGTGTGACTCACTAGCCATCTTCTTCCACCGCAACATCGCTGACATCCACAACAGGTTCAACACCACGACCGCCCAACTACGCCAGACTCCACCTCCCCTGTGAACATCACCAGCGCCAACCGCCTGACCTCCTGTTCCAACATCAACGACGACGAGACACGCAAGGTCATGAACTCCATCCACTCAGGATCTCCGTCTGACCCGTGCCCACACCACGTATTTAACAAAGCAGACGCAGCCATTGCACCCCAACTACAGAAGGTCATCAACATCTCCTTCAAAGCAGCAACATTCCCGGAAAGCTGGAAGCACTCCGAAATCAACACCCTCCTCAAGAAGCCCAAAGCGGACCCCAAGGACCTCAAGAACTTCCGGCCCATCTCCCTGCTCCCGTTCCCGGCAAAGGTCATCGAGAAAATCATCATCATGCAACTGGCCCGCCACCTGGAAGACAACAACATCTTGGACCCGTCCCAGTCCCGATTCAGACGAAAGAACAGCACCGAGACAACCCTCATCGCCGCCAACTAGACAACGGCGAAACATCAGCCCTCATCCTCCTGGACCTGTCAACTGCCTTCAACACTGTCTGCCATCACACTCTAAAGACACGCCTCCTAGAAGATGGAATCCAAGAGAAGGCTGTTGACTGGACCACGTCCTTCCTCTCCGGCAGAACCCAGAGCGTCCGCCTCCCACCCTTCCGATCCGAAACCACCGACATCATCTGAGGTGTTCCCAGGGCGCATCCCTCAGCCCAACTCAGTTCAGTGTCTACATGGCCCCCCTCGCACAAGTGGCCCACCATCACGACCTCAACATCATCTCCTATGCCGACGACACGCAGCTCATCCTCTCTCTCACCAAGGACCCACACACCACCAAAACCAACCTCCTCGAGGGAATGAAGGCCGTCGCCGACTGGATGAGGAGCAGCCGTCTGAAGCTGAACCCAGACAAGACGGTGTTCCTCATCCTCGGACCCACCCCCTCAGCCTGGGACGACTCCTGGTGGCCGACCACACTGGGAACAGCACCAACACCCACCGACCATGCACGCAATCTAGGATTCATCCTCGACTCCTCCCTCTCCATGTCTAAGCAGGTCAACCCGGTCTCCTACGCCTGCTACAACACCCTCCGCGTGCTCCACAGGATCTACAAGTGGATCCCGACAGAAACAAGAAGAAAGGTGACACAGGCCCTCGTCAGCAGCAGACTGGACTACGGCAACGCACTCTATGCAGAAATCCCAGCCAAACACCTACGACGACTACAACGCATCCAAAACGCCTCCGTCCGACTGATCGTCAACGTCCCCCGCCGCAGTCACATCACACCCCACCTGAGAGACATACACTGGCTCCCCGTCGACAAGAGGATCACCTTCAAGCTCCTCACCCATGCACACAAAGCACTCCACAATGCCGGACCAGCCTACCTGAAGAGCAGACTCAGCTTCCACACCACCACCCGCCAGCTCCGCTCCGCCAGCCTCGCCCTCGCCGCTGTCCCCCGCATCCAACGTATGACCTCTGCCAGCAGATCCTTCTCCTACCTCGCCACCAAGACCTGGAACACCCTCCCTACCCACATACGGCCGACCCAAGACCTACTCACCTTCAGAAGACTCCTCAAGACCTAACTCTTCGAGCAGTAGCAGCACCTCCCTCTCCCCTCAGCTCCTTGGGACCCTCACGGGTAAGTAGCGCGCTTTACAAGTACTCTGGTTGATTGATTGAATGTCTTTTGGGCTTCTATTGCTGGGATGTGCTGTGGTGTCGTTGTCTTGGAAATAGCCATGTTTTTGACTCCCTTCTGAAGTTTGTATGCTCCTGAGTGCTTCAATTGCTGCCTGGTAGTGAATTCCAGAGCTTGGTGATATATCTTTAAGGTACATAGTAATAGTAAATCTGTCTCCATAAATATACTTACATTTTGATATTCTGTCCTCAATATTCTTGTACCACTATATTCTGGGGGTTGATGTCTAGTAGTACAACCAGTATTTGGGAAAGAATACACCTACAGTGCACAGCTTTAATGCTTGTTCATAGCTGGGAGCCACAACCTCCTAAAGATATACATCTGGCTATGGGCCTAGTAAAGCCATCAAACCACCCACTCTATTGAGAGCAGATGTTGTCATGATTTGTTTTGTCCATCAACTCCAGGAAAAGACTGGTGGTGATGGACAGAAAAAGCAATAGTGACATCCACATGCTCAGAGAAAACAAACTCCCACTTTGGGACTTTGTTTCTGAGAAACGAAAACAGTTATGTTTAGTAAACAGTCATCAAAACTGATGCAAGCAGCCACTAAACCTTTTGTTCCTTGAAGGGGACCATTGTAAAGGTACAACGATGATTGCTGGGGCGGCAGTCATCTCTAAATTTGATAGATCGTGTACTGTTGGGATGGCAGGCTTAATGTACTCTGTTGCAGGTGAGGTCGCCCCCACATCGCTGCTCCTGCCCGCTGTCTGCCAGCACTCTGCCCGCAGCGCACTCCCTGCTGCTGCCTTTTTTCCCTGCATTCCGCCGTCTGTCTGTTCCCGTGTCTCCCCTGTTGCCTTCGCCCTGTTCACTTTACTCTTGTCTCCCCCTCTGCACTCCGCCGTTCGTATTGTGGTAAGCCTCTGTCTCCCCAGTTGCCTTTTTTGCCCTGTGTATTTTACTTTGTGTTCCCCCTCCCCTCTCCCCTTTTGCCTTCTGACCTCCTTTGCCGCCACTGCCCTCCGGCGTCTCCGCCCCCTCCCGACAATTAGCCACCCCGCTCCCGCCACCCAGCTGACCCGCCCTCCTGCTCCTCACTTAAGGGGACCAAACGCAGAGATAGGGAGCGACCGCTGAGCCTGTTGCAGGCGAGGTCGCCCCCACATCGCTGCTCCTGCCCGCTGTCTGCCAGCACTCTGCCCGCTGCGCACTTCCTGCTGCTGCCTTTTTTCCCTGCATTCCGCCGTCTGTCTGTTCCCGTGTCTCCCCTGTTGCCTTCGCCCTGTTCACTTTACTCTTGTCTCCCCCTCTGCACTCCGCCGTTCGTATTGTGGTAAGCCTCTGTCTCCCCTGTTGCCTTTTTTGCCTCGTGTATTTTACTTTGTGTTCCCCCTCCCCCCTTTTGCCTTCTGTATCCCCTCCCGTGTGCTCCCTGCCCAGCCGCCAGACGACCCAGCCACCGCTGAGCCGCCCTTGGACCTCCTTTGCCGCCACTGCCCTCCGGCGTCTCCGCCCCCCTCCCGACCATTGGCCACCCCGGTCCCGCCACCCAGCTGACCCGCCCTCCTGCTCCTCACTTAAGGGGACCAAACGCAGAGATAGGGAGCGACCGCTGAGCCTGTTGCAGGCGAGGTCGCCCCCACATCGCTGCTCCTGCCCGCTGTCTGCCAGCACTCTGCCCGCTGCGCACTTCCTGCTGCTGCCTTTTTTCCCTGCATTCCGCCGTCTGTCTGTTCCCGTGTCTCCCCTGTTGCCTTCGCCCTGTTCACTTTACTCTTGTCTCCCCCTCTGCACTCCGCCGTTCGTATTGTGGTAAGCCTCTGTCTCCCCTGTTGCCTTTTTTGCCCCGTGTATTTTACTTTGTGTTCCCCCTCCCCTCCCCCTTTTGCCTTCTGTATCCCCTCCCGTGTGCTCCCTGCCCAGCCGCCAGACGACCCAGCCACCGCTGAGCCGCCCTTGGACCTCCTTTGCCGCCACTGCCCTCCGGCGTCTCCGCCCCCCTCCCGACCATTGGCCACCCCGCTCCCGCCACCCAGCTGACCCGCCCTCCCGGCTCCTCACTTATGACGCCCCCAGAGCGCCCATCCGCGCCTGGACCGCGCCCAGTGCCAGGACCCCTGGCCCCCGCAGTCACCAGCCCACCCGCCGGACCTACGACGCCACCCAGCTCAACGCACTCAACGCCGGCCGGATCCCGGGGTGCTACCGAGCCACACCGAGAGGCACCCACAGACCCTTCTGCTGCCACTCCTGCAAGTTCACCTGCACCCGGACCTGCACTACACCAGCACCAACCAAGACGAGCACCAGCAGCAGCCACCTGAAGTGCATCCTGCTCAACACCCGCTCCGTCCACAGACACGCCGTCGAGCTCTGGAACCTGCTCGATACCACAGCCCCTGATGTCGCCTTCCTCACGGAAACCTGGATGAACGCCTCCTCAGCGCCCGACATCGCCATCGCCATCCCGGACGGCTACAAGATCATCCGGAGGGACCGCGTCAACCAGACAGGAGGAGGCATCGCCATCGTCCACAGGAACACTATCCGCATCACGACCAACACCGACGACACCCTCTCACCCGCCGAACACCTGCACTTCCAGATCCACATCAACTCCAAGACCACCCTCAGAGGCACCCTCATCTACAGACCCCCAGGACCATGCACACAATTCAGCGAAGACATCGCCGACTTCATCAGCCCGCACGCCATCCCCTCCGCTGACTACATCCTCCTCGGGGACCTCAACCACCTGGAGAACAACAACGACCGCAACACCACCACCCTGCTGGACAACCTCGCAAAACCTCAGACTCAAGCAGCTGGTGACCACCCCCACCCACACAGTCGACCCCGTGTTCTCATCCAGCAAGGACATCACCTTCAGCCACGCCACTGGACTCCACTGGACGGACCACAGCTGCGTCCACTTCAGCTTCAGAAGGACCACGATCCACCACCACCAGCAACAGGTTGCACGCAGAAGCTGGAACAAGATCACAGCCGACCAGCTCGCGACTTCCCTGAGCAAGAACCCTCCCACCGGCGCAACGAACCCCAGCCAGGTGGCCACCAACCTCACAAAGTGGATCAGCAACTGCGCAGACGACCTCGCCCCTCTGAGGACCCCGCCTAGCAGACCCAGCAGCAAGAAAGCCCCATGGTTCATTGACGAACTCAAGAGATCCAAGAGGAACTGCCGAGCCCTCGAGAAAGCCTGGCGCAGAGACCCAACACCGGACAACATGACTGCCATCAATCTCGCCACCCGAAAACACCACCAACTGATTCACGCCACCAAGAAAACTGCATTCAAGGAACAACTGGACAACAACGCACACAACAGCAAGGAACTCTTCAACATCGTTAAAGAGCTCTTCAACCCCAACGCCGGAATCAACGACATCACCCCTTCACAAGACCTCTGCAACTCCCTCGCCTCCTACTTCTACAACAAGATCGCGGACATACACAACAGCTTCAGCACTCAACCGATGCACGCCATGACCGAACCACCGCCCCCCACCACCACCCTCCGCGCCTGGACCCCGATCAGCACCGAAGACACCGTCCGCACGATGAACTCCATCCACTCCGGATCTCCGACCGACCCCTGCCCCCACCACGTCTTCAACAAGGCCGACGCTGTCATCGCACCCCACCTGCGGGACATCATCAACACCTCCTTCGACACCGCTACCTTCCCGGAGAGCTGGAAGCACGCCGAACTCAGCGCCCTACTTAAGAAGCCATCAGCCGACCCCACCGACCTCAAGAACTACCGCCCCATCTCGCTGCTCCCGTTTCCTGCAAAAGTCAACGAGAAGACCGTCAACAAGCAGCTGGCCGCCTTCCTCGAGACGAACGGATCCCTCGACCTCTCGCAGTCTGGCTTCCGGGCCAACCACAGCACCGAGACCGCCCTGATCGCAGCCACTGACGACATCCGAGCCCTGCTCGACAACGGAGAAACAGCGGCCCTCATCCTCCTAGACCTCTCCGCGGCTTTCGACACTGTCTGCCACCGTACCCTAGTGCAGCGCCTCAGCAACGTCGGAATCCAGGAGAAGGCACTGGAGTGGATCATCTCCTTCCTCGCCGGAAGGACACAGAGAGTCCGCCTCCCCCCGTTCAGATCAGAAGCCACCGAAGTCATCTGCGGCGTTCCTCAAGGCTCCTCTCTCAGCCCAACCCTCTTCAACGTCTACATGAGCTCCCTCACAGCCATCGCACGCCAACACAACCTCAACATCATCTCCTAAGCCGACGACACCCAGCTGATCCTCTCCCTCACCAACGACCCCGACACTGCCAGAGCCAACCTACATGAAGGGATGACAGACGTAGCCAAGTGGATGATGAACAGCCGCCTGAAACTGAACTCGGACAAGACGGAAGACCTCATCCTGGGATCTTCACCCTCCGCCTGGGACGACTCCTGGTGGCCCCCCGCCCTGGGCAGCGCACCCAAACCAACAGACCACGCACGCAACCTGGGCTTCATCCTGGACTCCTCCCTCTCCATGACCAGACAAATCAACGCCGTCTCCTCGTCGTGCTTCAACATCCTGCGCATGCTACGCAAGATCTTCCGTTGGATCCCCACCGAGACCAGGAAGACGGTCACCCAGGCCCTCGTCACCAGCCGTCTGGACTACGGCAATTCCCTCTACGTCGGTACCACCGCCAAACTCCAGAAGAGACTCCAGCGGATCCAGAACGCCTCAGCACGTCTCATCCTGGACATCCCCCGGCGCAGCCACATCTCCGGACACCTGAGAGACCTGCACTGGCTCCCGGTCAACAAGAGAATCACCTTCCGTCTCCTCACCCACGCACACAAAGCCCTGCACAACCAAGGCCCAAGATACCTCAACAGCCGCCTCAACTTCTACACTCCCACACGCCAGCTTCGATCGACCAGCCACGCCCTCGCCGCCGTCCCCCGCATCCGAAGAGCCACCAGAGGTGGAAGGTCCTTCTCCTACCTGGCCGCCAAGACTTGGAACTCCCTCCCGACCCACCTCCGCCTGACCCAGGACCACCTCGCCTTCAGGAAGCAGCTCAAGACCTGGCTGTTCGAGCAGTAGCGGACCCCCCCTCCCCTAGCGCCTTGAGACCCTCCGGGTGAGTAGTGCGCTTTATAAATGCTTTGATTGATTGATTATCCCAACAGATGCTACTTTGTTTTTCAAACTCTAAACAAGGCCCTGCGTTTTTATCATTACATATTTCTGCCTGAGTAAAACCCTCATACTGCTCCTAGACCCATTGACCCACAATGCACAATGTATCGATTTTGCTATGCGCATTAAGCATATTAAGCGGTGGGTGTAGGGCATGGCTTTTTGCAAACCTGGTCTCAGTCCTCATTCCAGACAAACCAATGCACACAGCCATTGGCCATTTATAGGGATAAAATGGTACTGTATGTTGAGCCATGACATGCATTTAATAACAGTCCACTAGAACCTGCTGCACACACACTAGAGCATGCAGAGTGGACACTGGGCAAAGGCTACACCCTTAGGAAATGCATTGCACCAAGTCCTCATTGCTACCAATTCACTGTGTTTGACCTTCTGCTGTGTTTTTGGGCTTGTAGCAAAGGATGGGGCCGTCAATCATACACCTCCCACAATTCCTGCCTCCAGAACATGACGCACACAGGTTAACCGCTGCACAGAATGGTGAGATAGTGGCCCACAACCATGTTATGTTATGTAATGTGAAACTAATTTATTATAGTGCACAACTCACGCCCGAAGGTGTATCTCAGCGCTATGGAACCAGAAATGGCAAGTGCAGGTAGACCAGTTAAAACATCCATGTTTTAGAAATTATTTTAATTTTGAAAAATGTTGGTACATCTTGATATGCAGTGGGAGCATGTTCCAATGAAATGGGGCAAGATATGAAAAGGATTTGCCATCTAATCTGGAAGTGTGGATTCTATGGATTTCTAATAAAGCCTGATTTGATGATGAAAGCAATTGTGAAGGCTGCTATTGACTGAGACTAACTTGCAAATAAGAAGGAAGCCCCTTAGTTAATGCCTTTTTGGGTCAAACAGCACAATGTAAAAATAATATGTTTCCTAATAGGTAGCCAGTGAAGGGCTTTCAGGATGGTGGCAGAAGCTGAGCGAGAAGGGAGGTTACAAATTAAGCAGGCTGCTGTGTTCTGAACCACTTGGGCATAGATGCATCAAGCGATATTGTGATCGCAATCGCTGCGAAACAGCGATTGCGATTGCAATTTCCGCTCCCGCAATGCATCAAGTACAAAAGCAGCAAATAGCGAAATCGCAAAACAAAGAATCGCAAAACCATTTGATAACCCCCATTGCGATTCCTTAACAGCGATTACCCACACATTTAGCGAAATCAATACTGTATTCGCAATCAAATTGCAAAATCGCGAATTAATCACTATTCCCATTCATCATAAATCGCAAATAGTGAAAATACCATAAATCGCTAAATACGAGTCGCAATTTAAGGAGAAGCAAAACCAGGTGGTAACCATGAAGTTCAATTGGTGAAAAAAAAAAGGGAAAACAAGAAACAGGTGTTGGGTAAATCAAACACACTTAAGGAGACTCAGTAGGAGCATGAGGAAAGTCACAATGCCAGGTCTTTACATCGTGGCAAGGCGGCTGAGGCTCCAGGCAGCAGCCCAGAACCGACGCAGGATCCAGGAGCGCATCTTCCGGCTGCGAATTACACTCCTGGGCCAGACTGAAGAGAAGATATACTCCAAATACAGGCTGAATGGGGCAATGATAAAGAAGGGTTTGTCACATATGCAGGGGGTATATCACAGAGTACACTGTCACGCTGCCTACAGACTTTCCTGGATGCCATGCTGAGCCGGATACACCACTACATCACCTTCCCAACAACCCAACAGGACTTAATGCAAACAAAACTGGACTTCTATCACATCGCCCATTTCCCCTATGTAATTGGCTGCATTGACAGCACTCACATTCACATCTGTCCACCCGCAGAGACTGAATAGATGTACCGGAACCGCAAGTCATACCACTCCCTCAACATCCAGATGGTCTGCAATGCGAAGACCATCATCACAGACATTGTGGCACAATACCCGGGGAGCACACATGATTCGTTCATCTTCCGGCACAGCGGCATGCACACCCGCTTGGCCAGGGGTGAATTTGGCAAGGGACATCTCCTAGGTAAGTACACATGCCCACATACAGTATGTTAAGACCATGTTGCAGCGCATAACAGGCACTGACCCTCTGATCCTCCCTTCAGGTGACTGCGCCTACGGCCTCCGTGAATACCTCCTCACCCCATACCTCAACCCTGCAACACCATAGGAACGGCAGCACAATGCTGCGCATATACACACCATAAATGTGATAGAGCAAACATTTGGCATGTTAAAGAGTAGATTCCGCATCCTCCACTAGACTGGTGGGACCCTCAAATACCGGCCTGAGGTCAGCTGCTGCATTATGGCCGTGTGCGCCATACTCCACAATATTGCCACCAAGCGGAGGATACCTGTGGAAGTGTCTTGTAGTGAGTCTAAGGGGGACAACCGACCACCTGCACATGTGCATCATGCACACGGGGAGAATCCTGCTGAAGGACGCTGGCGCCGCGCCAACATCACACTGAACTATTTCTAGTGCACCCATACCCCTCACACAACACTGCACTCATGCATGCCACATGAATGATTGACATGAGGAAGATTTGTGTTCAAAATAAATCTTTTGTTTACTTAACAAGCTTTCGATGTGCTTTAAATCAGCAAACATTTGTGCTACTGTATTGAGACATACAGGCTCTTGTATCCTGAGCAGGCGAGCGTTGTTACCTCACCATGGCACTGCCAGAAATGTAGAGTCACTGGTGCCTCCTGCCGGATGCACCCTGTCGCCTCTCACCCTCCACGTTGGGAGTGTTCTGCTGTGATGCAGTGTTGGGCCGGGAACCGTGGCGCCTTTATGGTTGCACCGGCACAGACAGGCTGCTGAGGCTAGATGTGCCCTCACTGGCATCATCCCCCCCCTTGCATGGCTATGGCCGGCCGCCTGTTGGTTCTCCACAGTGGTGGTGACCTGCTCCAGGGTCCTTGCAACATCTGCACAGCATTGGACCATCTGTATCTGCATGGCCAGGGACCTGCGCGACAGCTGGGAAGTGGCGTTCCCAATCAGGTGGTTTGAGCGTGTGTAGGCTGATAGCCATGTCAGCAGCTGCCTGTGGTGTCTGCGTGTGATGTCCTGTTGCGCCACCATCAGTTGATTGCTCTCCTTGAAGGCTGCGGTCAGCTCCTGCACACTCTCAGTGAGTTGACTAATGTTGCATGCAGTTTTGTAGAGCTGCAGCTGCATTGCTGCCATGTGCTGTGCCTGTTTGCGGTGCACAGCAAGCATCCGAGCCTCAATACCAAGGCCTAGGTTATGTGCCTGTTGCTCCATTTCTGCTGGGGTGGCCACAGAGTACTGCTGCCTCAACCTGCTGCTTGCTTGGGACTGCACAGTTGCTGGGCGTCGTGTCTGCCTCCTGGGTGGGGGTGGGATCTGCTCCACTGCCATGCATGCCGACTGGTGAGGTTGTGCTCCACCTTTGGCTGCAGGGGTGGCCCTGTGTCTTTGGGAAGGTGCTGGTCCAGGTGCTGGTCCAGGTGCTGGTGCTGTCTGTCTCTCTCCCTCGTCTCATCAGGTGTCTCCACAATGTGGAGTGTCTCACTGTCAGACATCTCAGCGTCTGCAGCACCTGTGATGTGAATGAGTGCACGATTGATGATTTGATTCAGGCACCTGGGATGTAGCAACATGCATGCAGGCTTGCATTCCCTGACTGGCTTTAGGGGTATGTTTCACTTGACTATTCTGACTGTGTGAGGCTATCAGGGCACATTGTCACACTACAGGTCCCACAATGCATTTGGGCGTTTGGAAGGGTCAGGAACTCGATTACTGGGGTTACAAATATGGCTTGCTCTGGGGGCATGGGCATTGTTAGGGGATGGGGTCGCAGTTGCATGGCTCTTACCTTGTGATTGGTGTGTAGCGCGGGAGGTGTCCAGTTGAGTGACCCCCACGCAGGTCACAGGGTTGATGGTGTCCTCCACTAGGTCCTCCATTGGTGTGTTCTCGGGGACTGTGGAGTCTCCTCCTCCCGTGGCCAGTCCCTCCCCCAGTCTCTCCACAATGCGCTCCTTGGCACGGCCTCTGAGGTCGTACCACCTGTTTTTTAGGTCATCGATGGACCTGTGCGTGACTCCTACCGCGTTGACCTTGAACTTGATTTTGCGCTTCCTGCCTGTTTCACTTGGTCCTGCAGCTTCCTGGGACATTGTGATATCAATATGTATCCTGTATTGGGACTGCAGGGTGTGTCTCTTGGAGCTCAGTGCTCTGCCTCTTCCTCTATCCAGCTCTGTGATCCAAATGAAGCATGGAGCAGGCTACTTCCTGGTAGTGATGTCATCATTGTGCTCAAAATGCGACTTCCCGTTTTTGCGATCTCGCAATCTGCGAGATCGCTATTTGCGATTTTGGTATTTGCGAAATCGCAATTTGGGGTTGGGAAACAGCCGATTCTGCGATTTTATAGCGATTTTAGCAAAATCGCATATGGCGATTGCGGCCGGTTGCGATTTGCAGATATTTAACGATTTTGGTGATGCATCCCATTCTGCGAATTCTAAATAGCGATTCAGTATTTTGCGCTATTTAGGATTCGCAGAGTGGGTGCTTCATGCATCTGGGGGTTGGAGTTTATCCAGCAGCAAGTCATTTGCTGCTACTAAGTTCAGGCAGCTCGTGAAGTGGCAAAACAAGTGCCACAGAATGTACTGACTTGGTCCTTCATAGAAAGTAGAACACTGTAACCTTTTAGTGTTACATCAAAAATAGGTAAAGTATACTCCTAGATAAGGCTACACTCATTTAATAGTCATACCCACCTCCAAGTGTTCTTTTCTACAAGAGTTTAAGTTTGTCAACCAACCAAACATAGTCTCACATCTATCAAAGATAAAAGGTGAGAGGAGTCAGAAAGTACCTGACTAAAGCACCATCTGTGGAGCTACTGGTTGGTACTCACCAGTTTGCTCATGTTGTCATCATCTGTAAGTTTCATGACAAAAAAAGAAAGGGGAACGTAAAGGTTTTTCCCAACTCTAAAATTTGTGTGAGAAAAGGTGAAGAAAAGTAATGTGTAGATGATCATATCATCCATCAACTGTCTAGACCCCGTAATGTGCAAAAGAAAAAAATTTAATTTCTAAATTAAAATGAGTTGTGAACCTCTATTTCATGCATACTTTATTTTCCACAGTGTCCACACTCAGATTAAACAGAACTGCATGTTTAGACCATTTTGATTGGAAGGGCCGACATGTTTCATTGCCTCGCACACTTTATGACAATTTCATCAGGGCAGGGATGCATCTCCACCTCAGTGATGTTTCTTAAAAGATCTGTAGTGGTTGACAAACAAAATAGAAGAAAGATAGTGCCAGAGACAGAGAACGCACACACAAGTTGGTATTCTGTGTCGACATTACCACACGTCTCTTGAAGTATGCACATAGTTAATGCCACAATTATCAAGTGGTTGCCAGGTGGACTCCTACCACAACTCACTAAGGGGGTTAACAATTTTTCGCCCATAGGATAAAAATACAGCCAACAGCAGTGTACCTGTGAATACATACACACATTACTTCACCATCATGAAGTATTGAACCAACAACATTAGGTCGGTGACCGTGGGTGCAATACAGTGGGCTTAGGAGGAAGTGACCCTTGGGGGAGCAGTTATCCTGCGGGGAGCCAGTTTTAGCGCCAGCCAGCATCACTTGTACCTGTTCCAGTGAGCATAACTCAAATTTCTCTAATGCAGAAGAACTATTAGTAGAATGTAGATTGACTCTGTGTGGTAGAGAAATTGACTTCAGAGAAGTCTGCTAGAGAATCGCATAGCGATTGGGAAGCTGGGAAGAAACTATTGCAGGCACATGACTTTGGGAATTTGTTCAGCATCTTTAGTGAAGTTTACTGCCAGGATTATTTTTTTCTGCAATGTAGTATTTGTGGGCCACCTTAATATGTTTTAGACATTCTGACAATTTCTTTGTCTGAGGGACATTAAGTCAAGCGCCACCTGCTTTCTAAACATATGTACTTGGATTTTTCCAGATGCAGTTCATCAGAGTACCAAGGTGTATGGCCTCTGGCTGAAGTTGAAGATGCCCATTTAAGTGGAGCGATGTTGTCATATGCTGTTAAAGCTTGATTTATGTTGGTGTGTAAAGAGGGCCTGAAGGATGCGAGAGTTTTGGCAATAGAATCGGGTGAGACTGTACTCCAATTTCTTCATACTCCCCTGAGCTAAGATTCATGGCTGTTTGGCCGCTAAAGAGTTGCAACTTAGTGGTCAGTCCATGTTAAGGTCAATGAAGGTTTACTACTGATTTCTAAGGAGTTGGAAAAGATAAAGTCTAATGTGTGACCTTCTTGATGTGTAGGTCCTGCCACTTTTTGATATAGCCGAATTGTCCCCATCTCCCTTAGGAGTTGGGCTACACTAGTGTCCTCCAGGTTTTCCCCGTTAAAGTAAAAGCACCCAAGAGCAGAAAGTTGTTAAATGATAGGAAGTATGGTGTGATGTAGTCCGTGAGCGCATGACAAACATCTTTTTAAGAGCCTGGCGGTCGACACACAAGCAATCCTTTCCAGCAACTGGTGGGGGTTGTTACTAATTTTGAATATGCACAGTTCCACCCAATCTGTGAATAAGGTCTCAATAATTTCAATATTCATGCTCTATGTCCTGTCCTAAGGCCCCTGTAACCTACTGTGGACAGTCTGTCAGTGGGCGCATTAGGATCTGGCAACAGGGTCTGGCCCTTAAATATTTCCTGTGCTCAGTTCCCATGTCATTGGGGGAATGAGTGCAGGTAATGTTGTATGGTTTTTGATTGTTGACAAAAAGCTTAGCCTGAAGGCCATGCCTGCTGAGCACTAGGCCTAAGGCATGGAATGCAACTACACCCTGCACCTCATGGACATGCACCCAAACAATCTACAGCACATTACTTTCATCTGTGTCCCTGAGGGGATTCCCTAAATCATACATTTACATTGTTTCTTGTTTGAACGCTTCAAAATAATTTCCTCAAATTGCGATCATACTGGCAGATGCATCAACGAAAATACCTCCCGGTAAAACACCGAATCGGTAAAACAGGCCGATACCGAACGCAAAACCAGAAAATGCTATGCATCAAACAATAAATCGGAAAAAAATAAAGAATCGTTAAAACCCCACGCGGTAAATTACCGAATCACTAAACAGACAATCGGAATTACCGAACCCCAAATCAAACCTCGGAAATACCGAATCGCTATTAACGAACCGCAATGGTATGCATGAAAAGTCGCTAATACCGAAAATACCAAAAATCGCTATTTAGCATGAGCAAAATAAGGGGAATCACAATCAGGAGGTAAAGTTTACTGAAGGACAGAAAAAAAATTCCAACCCCATCAGCAGGTGCTGACAATCAGTAACCCTTCATAAATGCCCTTGGAAACCCCACATGTCAACCAAAATGGCTGCCCTGTACGTGCTTGCTTCGAGGAGGAGGATCAACGCCCAGGCCCAGCGCAGGAGGATGATACAGGACAGGATCTTCAGGGTGCGCATAACTTTGCTGGGGCAGACCGAGGAACAGGTGTACGACAAGTATAGACTCAACCGTGCCATGATAATGCGCCTAATAGCAGACCTGGAACCATTACTGCAGCACGAGACCCGTAGGACCAACGCCATACCAGCCCATGTGCAGGTCCTATGCTGCCTGCACCTGCTTGCGTCTGGAAGCTTCCAGGGGGTAATAGCTGAGACTGGAGGCGTGTCGCAAAGTGCTTTATCACGATTCTTCCACCGGTTCCTAGAGGCCATGCTGACATTAATAAATCGCCACATTACCTTCCCCACAACACCCCAGCAGCTGACCCGCACCAAACGGGAATTCTACCAGGTGGCACAATTCCCCCATGTCATCGGGTGTGTTGACTGCACGCATGTCGCCATCTGTCCTCCATCAGCCACCGAATACATATTCCGTAACCGGAAGTCATACCATTCTATCAATGTGCAGGTGGTGTGCAATGCCAAGTACATAATTACGGACCTTGTAGCCCAATTCCCCGGGAGCACACACGACGCCTATATATTCCATAACTGTGGCCTCCACAGGCGCCTGATCAACGGTGAATTCGGAGAGGGACACCTACTAGGTACATATAGATGCATCATCGTGCTCTCCAACCACTCCATCCCCACATGTATATTTTCATTCATTCTGATTACCATTCTCTCCCCATCCTGCAGGTGACAGCGCATATGCATTGCGTGAATATCTCCTCACTCCCTATCTCAACCCAGCTAAACCGCAAGAGCAGCGCTACAACAGAGCACACATTAGCACCAGGAATGTGGTTGAGCGGACATTTGGCATCCTCAAGAGCCGCTTCCGAATACTGCACAAGACTGGAGGTGCCTTGCAGTACGACCCAGTGACCTGCTGCCAGATCATTGCTGTGTGTGCCATCCTGCACAACATCGCCACACGCAGGGGGATACCCATAGAGGTGGACGGAGAGGATGAACTACGTGCACAGCAACCCCCCCCCCAACACCAACAGGCGCATGTGCCCAACACAGCTGAAGGGCAAAGGAGGCGGACATACATCACACGGAATCATTTCTGAGACAGGTAAGAGAGTGACTTGACAACAGGAGCAGGTTTGCAAGGGTTTAATGGGCATGGACATCTGACTGGTGCAGAAATACGTAACACAAACATGCTGCTGCTGCAGTTAAAGTCTAACTAAAATTGTCCCTTCTCAGAACGGGTGATGGTCATCTCAGTCTGACCCTGGTTACGTCACCAAGGACAGTGTGACTTTGCCACATGTTCACTTCCGTTTGCCGCGTACCCCCAGTCTCTTGTCCTGTGACTCCTCGGCTTCTACACGATGGAAGTCAGTGGCAGTTGCAATGCGGCCACTGCGCCTCCTCCCGCTGGACTCCGAAAGGGAGACGCTGCTAACACTGGAGGCTGCCTCACTCCCCTCTTCCGCTCCCAGACTGCTGACACTGGCTGACCCAGGCTGCAGTTGCTCCACTGCAGTGGTCACCCTCTCAAGGGCCTTTGCCACATCCCCACAATAATGACCTAGCTGCACTTGCAGGGACACGGACCTGCGGGACAGCACATCCGTCCTGTTGCACAGCTTATTAATGGCCTTGTTTGTTGTATTCACTGCCAGCATGATCTGCCTGTGGCGCAGGCGCTCACTCCGTTGGCCTGCGACCACGGCACGTGTCAGTTCTCGCAGGCACAGCTTGATTTCATTGTTGCCGGCAGCTACGGCAGTGGTGTGCTCACGCACAGCGTCAGTCATGTTGCCTAGTTTGTTGCAAAGTTTGGTCATGGAGAGTTTCATGGCACCCATGTGTCTCCCCTGCAGGCGCTGGACACGCAGCATCCGGGTCTCCACAACTCCGTACCCTTCGGACAGATCGACTGGTCTTGCAGCAGCCCTAACCGGGGGCACAGCCCTCTGCCTGATGCGCTGTCGTGCTGCAGTTTGGCTGGTTGGAGTGACGACAGCCTGGCGTGGAACATTTGGGTGTGCTGAACTGTGATCCGACTCCATCACGGGCAGGGAGGGAACATCTGCTCTGCGGCTCTGCGGAGTGGCCCGCACTGGTGGTGGTGGTGGTGGTGGTGGTGGTGTTGGCTTGGACCGCAGGGATGGTGGAGGTGTTGTCCGCCGTGGTGGTGAAGGGGATGACATGGCTTCAGCTCCCTGTGAGCACTCTGCATCTGACATCACTGGCGTCTCTGAGATGACGAGGCGGGCACTGTCGTCAGAATCGATGGGGGATGCATCTGTGTGTGAAACAGTGCATAGTTATTAGCATGGTATAGTATGTCACAATAGCTGTGGCATCTCACAATAAATTACTTTTTCTGACTGACATTTGGCCCGTTGCTGCTATATTCATCTCTGGGCTCTGGCATGCACCCATTCATGTATTGACTACAACTCCCATGGTGCAACACAGTGGTGAGGGTATGTGTTTTAGGGCAACGCTACATGAGCACTGGGGCTGGCATGGGGGATTGGGCAGGGACTTAGTACGCGCTGCATTGTTACGCTGCCATGCTTCTTACCTTGTCCTCCTTCCGCAGCACCTGAGGTGTCCAGACGTGTGACCCCCTCAACAGCTTCCCGTTCTATGGTGGACTCCACTAGATCCTCCAGGGCTGTGTTCGGCATCACATTGGATGTGCCCCCTCCTGTGCCAGCAGCATCCTTGACCCTCTGCGCTATCCTCTCCTTGGCCCTCTTACGCAGGTCGTACCAGCGTTTTTTCAGGTCGTCGATGCTGCGGTGGGTGACTCCGCAGGCATTTACCTTGTCCTTGATGCGCAGCCACATCTTTCGTTTTTCTGCCTCTGGCACCTTCAGCGACAACTTCCCAAACAGTCGGTCATTGTTGCTGGTCACACACTCTATTAGGATTTCCAGCTCCTTATCTGAAAACTTGCGTTTTCGCTTTCGGGGTGTGTCCTTTCCCTGCTGGGGGGCCTCCTTCTCCATCTTGTCCTGCTTGCCTTGTCCTGGTTGCTACTGGTTCTGTCAGGGTCCTCAAATCCTGTGCTCTGCCTCCTCCTCTGTGCTACTCCGAACACTGAATGCAGCGTGGCTGTCCTACTTCCTGGTTGTGATGTCATCGGCCTGCTTCCGAGGCGTCGCGTAAATTTACCGTTTTTGCTATTACCGATTTCGCTAATACCGGATTCACTAATACCGATTCGGTATTAGCTAACTCGGTATTTGCTACTCTCGCTGTCGTACTTTCGGTATTTAATAGCGATTTTTACCGATTCGGTAATTTTTAACGATTATTTTGATGCATCGCGGTTTGCATGTCCTTAATAGCGATTCGTTATTTTTTGCTATTACCGACACGTATTACCGATTGTTGATGCATATGCCTGATAGTCTTTGAACCACTGTGGCTGTTTACAACCATTGCAAAATGATCGTGACGTTTGACTTATGGCCCTGGAAGACAACAACGTTACTTCTGGGAAGTGGCTCTTGAGGCTGGAAATATTTCCAGGAAACAGGTCTCACTTCCCGGACTTTGTTAGTCAGCCCTTTCTCATCTGTGAGTTGGTGAGCACTTTATTATGGAAATGAAAGGCAAGCTTCTGGAGGCCGAGGTTCACAACCCTACTGAATGTGGGATACTTTGTGCATTTTTGAGTTTTGAGTTCCTAATAGCTATTTCAATTGTAACTAGCAATCTGCACCAAATTTAGGGACTTAGGGCCATATGTATCATAGTTCCGTTTTGCGAATTCCAAATAGCGAATTTTAAGGAATCGCTATTTGGAATTCGCAAAACGGTATGTATGTACAAAATCGCTTTTTAATAGCGATTCCTTACCATTCCTAATTTGCGATTAGCAAATTGCTAATCGCAAATTACCCATTCATTTCTATGGGCCAGGAGGCCCATAGGAATGAAGGGGCAATTTGCGATTAGCAATTTGCTAATCGCAAATTAGGAATTTTTTCAAGGGTGCAGGGGTGTCTCAAGAACACCCTGCTGCACCCCTAAAAATGAAATTTGGGGGCATATGGCGCACATAGATGCCATGGGCGTCATATGGCACCTTTGGTTTTTTGGAAAAAAGCTTTTTGTAAAGAATTCGCAACTTACCACCAACTAGAAGTTGGTGGTAATTTGCGAATCCTTAATGGCATTTTTTGAATATTTTTTGTTTGATACATTGCATTTAAGGAATCGCAAAATTTGCGATACCTTAAGTGCAATCGCAAAATAAGGAATAGCAAATTTTGCTATTCCTTATTTTGCATCAAACATGTTTGATACATACCATTTCTCACATTAGCATTCGCAAAGGCCGAAATTCGCAGAATTTCGGCCTTTGCGAATGCTAATTAGCTTGATACATATGGCCCCAATCCACAATGAAGTGACTGAGCGCTGTGTTAGCCGTGTTGGCTGAAGGCTGCGCACCGCCACTTCAGAAAAGCAGGGCTGTACCCTTTGTACAAGAATATTGTGCAGTCCTGAGTTTCACCCTGCTCCGGTGCTAATTGTAGCTGCCTAGCACCAACGCAGGCACTCTTGCATCAATGTGCAAGGGTGCCTGCATTGCAGGGAAAGATTGTTTACGTGAAGGAAGGTGTCCCAATGAACTATTTATTGACATGGAACCAATAAAGAAGACTTGGAAAATACTACATGGCTACCAGTCTCTCCATGTACAGGGTACAGCACATTTCAATTCCAATTGCAGAAATATGAGGTGATCTGCCAGTAACGAGTTTCAATCCCAGCAAGGCCAACTCAGGCTGCCATCCTTCTGAGGTCAGTAAGCTGAGTACCATTAATAATAGTACCATCTGTTATGCACATTACTTCGAAATGCAGAAGCAAGGTATGAAGTGGAGCATAAAATCATATTCCTATTATGCATCTGTAATTTCTTCTCTGTCAAATTCACTTGCATATGTGGCACTGACTTCAAAGGATTATCCAAAGTCAGAAACAATTGTTTACTTTCAACCAATTGAGAATGAGAAATCTACAAATGGAAATATACGCATGCAGAGTGCCAGCATGAGCTGCCACTGTTCAACTTTCACAACCTACACATGTTATTAGTCAAATTAAAATGAGAGAGAAAATGGCCTTTCATTACAGCACACTAAATTAAATAATATGCGTTTTTCTGATCTCTGCTCACATAACAACATTACATAGAGCACAAGAGGGTGCTTGCGGAACATATGATTTATATTGTGACTGCTAGATTCAGATGAATATATTAACTACTAAGTAGGTTATGCCCTCCCTTCTTTTCCCACCTCTTATATCATTCAATTATCCACTCTTTAAATGCGCACACAAGAAATGATGAGTGGTCCAGCACCGCGCTTTATCTTGAGATTTATATTCTCTGCCATTGAATGCCTGGGGTCGGGCTTAAAGTTGCCATTCACATTTCACAGGCAGAAACATTTTTTAGATTTTGTTATGCCTAAGAGCTATAGTCCATCAAGGCTTCTAGCGAACCATAATCAATATGCATTTCAGTAAGAATTTACATTGCCTACCAAAGGACACGTTATGAGAATGATGCAAAGCACGATGCAAGATGGATGTGGTGCAAAAAGTAGGAGGAATACATGTAGGTCCTTGCAAACAATGGCACCATTCGATTGAAGTGAACCCAAAAGTAAATGAACGTGCTATTAGCTCTTTGAAAGTGGTATGTAAGCTACACAGATTAATCTCCTAAAATGTAGGATGTCTATAAAGGGCCTTCGGTTTATTAATATATAGGTCGGTTTGCAAAATACCAACTAGTCACCAAAATATTGGTCTCAAATTGCAACCAGTGTATTGCAACCAGTGTGTAGTACATCTGGTTCAAAGATACTGTCGATGTAGCAAATGAACAACCGACAAACTAATTATGAGCAGTAGGGGGCATATTATCAAGGACCGGTGTTAAAATTACCGTCCTTTTATCGGCAGGAAACTGCCGATAAATCGGCGATAATGGGCTTGATAATACGCCCTTGTTAATTCCCATAGAAGCCCATGTTTTGGTGTTAACATGGGCTTCTATGGGAATTAACAAGGGTGTATTATCAAGCCCATTATCGCCGTTTTATCGGTAATTTCCTGCCGATAAAACGGCGATAATTTTAACACCTGTCCTTGATAATATGCCCCTGGGTCTGTTAAAACACCACCAGTAATACATCTACAAACAATGGTCCATCAAACCATATATGGACTCGCTATGTTTATCCCAAGCAGAATTACAAAAATATTTGCACAAGTTTGGCAGAGTTATAATGCATATGAGCCCACATAGGAATATTGCCTCATAGTGCAAAGTAAATACATTTCCCAAATTACTCTGGGTAATCTTCACTGCACTTTCTGCTATTGCCCATTGTAGTCCGAACAGTATATGGTGTAAGCCTCAACCTGGAAAAAGGTTCTCCTTGCTTCATTGTAGAATAGTTTCATTTTAGGGTTGGCTGGCTAGTTGTTTTAGCCGCTACCTTTAATAGGCACGCTGACGCGACCATGCAGCATTGCCTTCCTGGTTGTTTTGAGCTGCGTTCAATGCTCACCAGGGATATGCCTTTTTTAATGCATTTTCAACTGATTTCATTAACTGCTGTCTTAGACGCTTTTAACTGCTGATATATTTTTGCACAGGGTACTTTATCTGAGGATACTGTTGGCTGCTTATACTGTACGGAAACAAATGATGGACGGAATGCTGAATGAATCATACATTCACCACCGGTCAAGAGATCTAGGTTAAATCCATCATTCTTTTGCTCACCATCCCACCCCAGTTTAGACCCAGCCATATGCAAATCAGTCTTGACCCTGTGACGGGTATGCTCAGACGTGTGATTCCCATGCGCTCCAGTGCCACTGGAGTCAAGCTATCCTGGCTGATGAGGGCTGAAAGCCAGAAACCGGTCTTAGGATGCTTGTTTCCAGTACAGGGAAGACCTGGCCTGGCAGTTCGGGCTGGACTGTTCCCATTGGGCGCAGGGTCAAGACTGATTTATATATAGCTGGGTCCAAACTGGAATGGCATGGTGAGCAAAAAAACGATGTATTTAGGCTCAGATCTCTGTACTGGGGTGAATGTATGACATTGTTCTGCATTCTGTCCATCAACTGTTCTTTTTGCATTTGTCACCCCGATTGGGGTGGGTATGCTCAGATGTGAGTCCAGTGCTCTCCATACAACTGGAGTCAAGCTATTATGACTGATAAGGGCTGAAAGTCCGAATTCGGTCCTTGGATGCTTGTTTCCAGTCCAGGGAGGACCTGGCCTGGCAGTTCGGGCCAGACTGTTTCCATTGAGCGCAGGGTCAAGACTGATTTACATATGGCTGGGTCCAAACTGGAATGGCATGGTGAGCAAAAAACGATGAATTTAGGCCCAGATCTCTGTACTGGGGTGAATGTTGTTCTGCATTCTGTCCATCAATTGTTCTTTTTTTCTACTGAACCGAGAACTTTACTGACTGCTGCTGCTCTCCGGGGATTGCTACGTGCTTGAGAGAATTGGGGGCAGGAAGTGGGGCAGCCATTTTGCGGTTAGCAGGCTAGTTGTTTTAGACGCTACTTATAAATAGGCACGCTGAGGCGACCATACAGCGGACATGTGCAGCGGACACTTGAAGCAGGCGCGCCGCAGGCGCACCTAAGGCAAGCCTGTCTGTGACCGTCCGTGCTTGGAACGGGCTCAGGGCCGGTCCCCCTGGTTCCCCAAGGTTAGGCTTAGTGACATATTCTAGATAAATTCTCATGGGGATGAATCCTGACGGTGGAGTGACAAGCTGCCACAGGATTCCGCTTAATACAACCCCAAAATGTTCTGTAGGGTCGTGTCCAAATTGTCATCAGTCACTTCCTTACATCATGGATCTCCCCATTAGCCGCAAGGGGACTAAGAAAGGGTGTCTAAAAAGACAGATGGCCAACCGCCCCTTAAATGTCTACTCCTTAATGCCAGGTCGCTGATCATACACAGTACGGAATGTGCATTACTCATTGAGGAATACAACATCAACATCAAGTTGGCCCTCATTACTGAGTCCTGGTTAGATAAAGCTTCAGGACAAGACCTAGCTAAAGCCACACCCCCAGGCTTCCTCTGCTACATGCAAGATAGACCAATCAGGAGTGGTGGAGGATTGGCAATTTTCTACCATAGCGTCCTGAGCATTCCTTTCTTACAGTCTCCAATCAGGCCTGCGAAGCACTTTCGCTTAGCATTCTTAATTCCGGCCACAATACATTCAAGGTGATCCTCCTTCACCGCCCCTCTGGCCCCAGAAGTGCTTTTTTAGAGTCCATTGTATCGCTTCTGGAGGAGGGGCTCTGTGCCAATTCCTTCAAGGTAATGTCGGACTTTAACTTTCATCTCGAGGATCACAATGACCGCGATACTATGAGGCTGCAACAAATCATGAGTGAGGGGATCTTAAGCAGCTTGTAGAAGGCTCCACCCATGTAGCAGGTCATACGCTGGATGAGATTTATTCCAATATTCCCAACCTGACCTACAGTGAGGTACTGCCACTCCCTTGGACAGACCACTCCGTCATTCTGTTCGAATTGCCGCGGCCAACATACCATCAACGCAAACCAGAGCCCAAGGAAAAGATAGCAATAAGGGTCTGGAAAGAAATCAATGGCTCAGAGCTAGGAAACTTCCTTAAAGCAACAGTCTATAATCCGCCCTCGGGAGTGGAAGAAGTTACGGCTGCCGTTACAGACTGGGTAGATCCTGCATACAGCAAACCAGCCCCGATAAAAATGTGGACGTCTAAGAGGGCCCAATCTTCAGCCCCATGGTACTCCGAAGATTTAAGAAGCCAAAGAAGTATATAAATCAAGTCTTACCTTTTATAAAAAATTACTCCTTGAAACAAAAAGGAATTTTTTTACGGAGCAGATTAATCAGGATAAATCTTCCTCCAAAGAACTTTTCAATATCATTTCTAAACTCATTACCCCCAATATGCCCAGAATACACAGTGGCCCCAAACTTTGTGAAACTCTTGCCTCATTTTGTCAGCAAAAGGTGGAAGCCTTCTTTTCCTCATTCGCCGATTTGCAAAAAGAAAAAGAAAATAACGAGGTATCAGTCAGGGTCTTGCTCACTGGTTCCATTATAACACCGATATTTGATAGCTTTACTCCGCCAGAGACACATTAATCTATTAAACTTCTGATGTCGACTCGATCGGGATCCCCTTTGGACCCCTGTCCTATGTCCGTGATTAAACTTACTCCGGACCTTATTGGAACAACCCTCACCCGCCTGTATAATACCATTCTCATGTTGCGCTATTTCCCCAAAATATGGAAAACAGCTTCTATACTTCCATTGCATAAAAAAACAAAATCATGATCCGAAGGTCCCGAATAACTATAGACCTATTTTGCTCCATCCATTTCCGGCTAAAATGTTTGAGAAAGCCTTGAATGTACAACTCAGCCTGTTTGTCCAGACCCACAGCATACTTTTTTTTTTTTTTTTTTGGGAGTTCAAATCTGCTTTATTGTGCAAGAGGAATCGTAATACACAGCTTTCGTTCGCCTACAACCCGGAGGCCGGCAGCATAAGAAAAGTACCTTAACACATCCTTATGGCCAGCATCCCTGAGGCCCGGCGGCGTAGCCTATCCATGTAAAGAAGGATGATGTCACCTCTGGTGTTGCAGGGCAAGTAAGGATGAGCAGCAGCAGAACAGTATTTTTGAAAGTTTTTGTTTTGGTTCCTTAAAGGTCATAACAGCCAACAAAACCCCCCAACAACAAAGTAGATAAGAGGCAATGCATAGTCAAGTGGAAGCATAAACGGCAGTGAGCCGGTGCGGTAGTGCAGGCGGGCAGTGATGGGCTTAGTTCTATAACCGCAGCCCGAGTGACCTGACAGTATCAGTGATGCGTGCAGTGTCCCGGCACCATGCCCAATCCAAAGTGCGCTAGTATGTGTCAGGTAGTGCATAGAAAGACCCTGTATGTTGGAGGGGGAAGGACAGGCGACCTGAGGAGGAAGGTCTACGATATTAGGCACCCCCAGCGGTCCGGAGAGTAGGGAACAGCTCCACAGCCAGGAGGCGAGAGGTCTTCGCGAGGGTCGCCCAGAAAGGGAATGTATGTACGTGAGTGGAGCCCGTGGATCGTTCCAGCGTGGAAGCTAGGATGCTAAACTGTAACAGGGTGGTCCCCCGGCGGGTCTGAGTCTTCGGAGCGTGTGAGTAAGTAGTTCACCAGTGGATCCCATATGTCGCTGGGCCGACTCGAAATGGGTAGCAATTCAGCGAACGTGGAGTGTTGTTCTTGGCAGTAAGTCAAGTCCGCCAGCCAGTCCTTAAATGTAGGCGCCCTGCCACGGCCCCAGCGGCAAGCCACGCGCCGTTTGGCCAAGAGCAGTGCGGTATCGACAAATTTACGGCAAGCCCTAGGGAGCTGCGAAGTGCATCCAAGAAGCGTCATCAATGGATCCATAGGTATCGCCTCCCCCACCATCTCCGCGAGTGCATCCGTCACACGCTGCCAGTAGAACGCCACCTGGGGGCACTCCCATGCCAAGTGTAGAAAGTCAGCATTTTCGGCACGGCAACGCTCACAGCGATCGTCATCCACCAGACCAAATCTCCGTTTCCTCGCCGGCGTGTAATACACCCGTTGTAGGAATTTATAGTGGATTATTTTCAATCTGCTACTAGCAGAGATGCGGGAGGTGAGCGCACAGCAATGATGCCATTGCTCATCAGTGACTTCAATGGCAAGTTCAGTAGACCAGTGCATCCGGGCATTGGACTCCGGCATCGGAGCAGCTCCCCTAAGTTGGCGGTAAAGGCCGGAGACCAAGTGGGCCCCGTCCTGCGAGCACAGCAGGAAGTGCAGCGGAGGCAGG
This sequence comes from Lissotriton helveticus, assembly GCF_964261635.1. Taxonomy (NCBI): domain Eukaryota; kingdom Metazoa; phylum Chordata; class Amphibia; order Caudata; family Salamandridae; genus Lissotriton; species Lissotriton helveticus. The sequence goes on from NC_136071.1 coordinate 620,717,908, forward strand.
GTCTCGGGCTCGTCAGGAAAGTCAGGCAGGATGTCTCTCATCCCTGCTCGAAGTCGTATATAATAAAAAAGCTCGAGGGGAGTGTGGTCATGTGCAGCGAAAAAGAGGTCAGCTGATTTAAAATGACCATCAGAGAACAGGTCCCCCCAGCAGGTGACGTGAACTTTAGCACAAAGGTTGCGGAAGCCTTGTTCCCATAAAAGGGTAAGATTCGGATGATAGGTAAGCGGCAGTTTGGGCGAGTAAAGTAGGCGACAGTCCAAGCTTTTGACTATGCGACGCCATGCGTCTAGAGTACATGAGACCGAGGTGTTCGGCGTGGTTATGGATGATTCAGGGCAGTGTAGCATCCCATTGAGCGGGAGAGGGTGCACTATCCAGTCCTCAACCGCTATGTGCGGCATAAAAGGGGTGGGAGCCATCCAGTGGTAGGCGAAGTGCGCCTGCGCGCACTGGTAGTATGCCTCGAAGTCAGGGACATCGAAACCTCCCTTGTCAGAGTTAGCGTGGACCTTCTGAGCCGGGGGCTCTTGCTTCCCCAAAAAAGCCTACGTAACTCCATCTGCAGGGTTTTAAAGAAGAAGGCACCGGGGAAGTAAGGGATGTTGAGGAAAAGGTAGAGAAAGCGAGGAAGAATCACCATTTTTATGAGGGATGCCCTCCCGGCCATAGAGAGCGGCAGGGTGATCCAGCGATCCACAGAAGCGGTCAATTTGGTTATTGCCACTCCGTAGTTGGATCGCAATGTCTCGTCCCTATCTCGAGAGATGCGGATCCCCAGGTACCGGAGATCGGACCGACACCATTCTAGTGGGTAGTCAAGAGGAAAATCAGTCACCGCTTCCGTTAAGGGGAAGAGCTGGGACTTGGACCAGTTGATGTGTACACCTGACATCCCCCCAAAGGCAACAAATTCCCTGAGTAAGGGATTGAGGTGTATCTCAGGGCGTTTCACATATAGCGTGATGTCATCTGCATAGAGTGACACATCTATTTGACGTTGTAAGCATTGCACTGCACCGTCCCGGTGTAGTTGACGCAAGCGACAGGCCAGAGGCTCAACCGCTATAGCAAATAAAAGGGGAGAAAGTGGGCACCCCTGACGCGTGCCTCTGGTGATTGCCATTGGCTGCGATAGGCGACCGTTGATCAGCACCCTCGCTGTGGGGTCGGTATAGAGTAGGCGAACCCATGATATAAACAATTTGGGAAAGCCCATGCTGGCCAGAACCGAGAATAGGTAGGGCCACTCGACTGAGTCGAACGCCTTAGATGCGTCAAGGAAAATGGCCGCAACAGGTGTATCAGGATGAACCGTGCGAAGCAGAGAAAAAAGAGTGCGCAGGTTGTGAGAGGTGGACCTGCCTGCTACAAAGCCGGATTGATCGGGCAGCACAAGTCTAGTCATCAGCAGCGACAGCCGGGTGGCCAATATTTTAGCAAGTATCTTAACATCGCAATTTAAGAGGGAGAGTGGGCGGTAAGAATTGCAGGATTTGGGGTCTTTGTCTGGCTTGAGGAGAGAAGTGATCACCACCTCGCGCATAGAGTAGGGAAGCACGCCGTCACTCAATGACTCCGAATACACCTCACGAAGGACGGGGGCCATGACGTCGATGTATGCTTTATAAAACTCGGCAGGGATGCCATCGAGCCCCGGGGCCTTGCCGTTCTTGAGGGACATAATGGCCTCGCGGACTTCATCCAGCTCAAAGGGTGCCGCCAGGAATGCCCTGTCCCCCTCGCTGAGACAGCATAGCGCCACATCATTGAGATATTCAGCATAGGACGTGCCGGAACCTGCAGTGGAGGTGTATAGCGAACGGTAATGCGCCGTGAATGTATTAAGTATCTCGTCCGAGTCTCTGACGGCAGTACCGGCAGTGTCCGTGAGTTCGAGTATAATATTATGCGCTCTTGCAGATTGTGTAAGTGTTGCGAGCACTTTCCCGGGTCTATCCCCCTCGCAGTATTTGCGGGCTTGCCAATATTTACCGCGGAACTTGGCCTCTCTGGCAGCCTCCTCCTCATATTTCGACAGTGCCACTCTAAAAGCAGCATGCGGTTCGGGTCCAGGCTCAGAGACCATGCGGAGTTCCAGAGCTCGTAGCTCCCTCTCCAGCGTGTCGATCGAATGGAGGATATCTCGCAGGACACCATAGCTCTTCGAGATGCAAAAGCCCCGAACAGTCACCTTAAACGCCTCCCATATGTGTTCCACCGAGTCCATTGACCCCTTATTTCTGGGAAAGAAAGCTGCTATCTCCTCCCCCAGTTCAGTGCGAAACAGGTTGTCCAGAAGTATGTCAGGGCGGAGTCTCCAGTGTGGTCTTGGGCTATCCCACCCAGGTGTACGGAAGTGTAGCAGGACAGGACTGTGATCTGAGTATGTTCGCGGCAGATGAACCGCTCCCACCTGCCCTGCAGCGACGCCCCTGGTAACCAAAAAAAAATCTAAGCGTGCCCATGTCCCCGTGTGTGAGGTGAAGTGTGTCCCCTCCCTTCCGTGAGGGTGCAAGTGCCTCCAGGCGTCCAGTAGCCCACCCTCCGTAATCACACCTCCAGTGCCTCCCGTGCTCTGGGCTTGTAGGAGCAGACGCCATCTGCCCTGTCCAGGTGTGGTGCCAGTGCCAGATTGAAATCCCCCCCCCCCCAAACAACATGTCGTGACCCAGCAGACATAATCTTGCCCCATAAGGTAGTGAAGAATGCAGGTGTATCGACATTTGGCGCATATGTTGCAACAAACGTGTATGTGTCGCGGCCCAGTCTGCCCCACAGCAATGCAAAGCGTCCCTCCTTATCAACAAGTTCTCTGAACCTCTGAAACGGTACACTACGGGCAACAAGAATAGCAACCCCTCTCGCATAGGTGGAATAGAGGGAAAGACGCGGTGCCCAGCCCATCTGCTCGCAAAAAGGGACCCACCCTGTGGCGACAAATGAGTTTCTTGCAGCATGGCCACCTGAACATGATGCCTATCAAGGTAGGCAATAACACTACGACACTTTTTAGCATCATTTAAGCCCCGAATATTTCAGGACATGCAGGTCAATTGTGCATTAGCACTCAGAGCAGCCACAGGCAGAACATCAATAAACATATCAGCGCCACCAACGGCAGCAAAGTAGGGCCCATCCCGCCCCACCAACACAGGTGCCCACACCAGGACAGAAGCCACGCACATAATCCAGTCAATGATTGCCTCTTCAAAAAACACCCCCCCTCCCTCCCACCCCAGCATCCCAATCATGCCAGTAGTCAAAGATCCCCACCCAGTACCCCACCCCCCACCCTTTCCCCCCCAACCGTAGTAACAATAACAATAACTTCAGCAGTTCTAAGGGGAACACCCAGTAGGGGTATGACATAGAGTACGCACAGCCACTACCCAGCCCATTGCTCCAACTCTGTACCGCCCTCGGTGGGGGCTAGGGCCAGGCAAGTGGTCCTTGGTATACATTACCACAGGAATGTGGAGTCCGTACAGGTCCATAAGTCGCAGTCACCCCAGTGTCTGCGGTCCAATCCATGGTGAAGTGCAAACCAGGACAAACAGGACGCCTGGCGTAGGGGGTGTCAGTGGTCAATCATCGTGTGGCGCCAGAGACGGGTCCGCATCCTCTAGCTCTTCTGCGGAGTCACGTTCCTCCCTACGCTGTCTTCGGAGCGATTTCAGGAAGTCCTCCGCCGTCTGTGGGTTGGTAAAAAAACGTTGCTTTCCCTGGTGTGTGACTCGCAGCTTAGCAGGGTATAAAAGTGCATAGTCCACTTGGGCCTCCCGCAACTTCTTCTTGACTGGGAGAAATTTGCGTCGTTCCTCCTGCACCATTGGTGTGAAATCCGGGTAGATGGAGAAAGCGACACCCTTGTACTGTAGCGACCGTTGTGACCGGGCCGCACGTAGCGCAGTGTCGCGGTCCCGGTAATTCAAAAGTCTAGCAATGATAGGCCGCGGTGGCAGACCGGGCTTGGGCACAGGCGCTAAGGATCGATGAGCCCTTTCCACGATGAATTGAGGGGAGAACGCATCTTCGCCGATCGAACATTTAAGCAGTTTTTCAATGTAGAGTTCCATCCTGCCCGTGTCTGTGGATTCTGGAACATTGGTGATTCGTATGTTGTTTCGGCGACTGCGAGCTTCCAAATCCTCATTTTTAGCCGCTATGAACCTGAGCAGATTGTCCATCCTAGTTAATTGCGCCGTGTGAGTAGAGGTGGCGTCCGAGTTGTCAGATATGCGTTGTTCCGCAGTTGTTATCCTCTCCTCATGGCGATCGACCTTGTGCACTAATGCGTCCAGCCGGGACGTAACTCCATCAACTTTTTCAACGACGGTCGCGAACCCCTGCCTCATCTCCTGGAACAGGCTATGTAGGTCAATGTCTTTCGCGGGGGGTGCGGCAGTCTTCGGAGACGGCACGCTAGGCCCAGGATCCATCTGCGTAGACTTCGCGCCTCTTTTTGGGCCATCGAAACTGAGCTTCGATTGGCGGTTCTCGGGCCGCACCATAGTGGCAGCTGGCACTGCACCCGCGTGCCGCAACACGTGGCAACTCTTCAGGCCCGGTGGGCAGGTGGGTGAGCAGCAGTGGAGCCCGCTAGCACGGTATGCGCAGGTATGTGACGGCGTGAGAACCGTCGCACCAGGAAGCGCACCTGTAGATCAATAGGCACACCGCAGGTGTGCACAGATACCCTGTCGCTCCTTTCCCTTGTTGGGCGCTCTGGTGGCAGGGGATGGAGATGCCCAGGTGAGAGCGGTGCCAAAGCCCTCCTTGTGGCGTCAGCAGGTCGCGGGCGCACTTGCACTATATAGGGGCAGAGTCCGGAACCCAAATCACTAGGCCCATAAGAAGGCAAGGTTGGTGATCACGTTCAGCTCAGGCACACTCCAGGGCCAGCAAACCATCGGGGGCAAGCACCAGGTTAAGGCATCCCAAGGATAACCCGCCGCTCGGGAATGCGTGGGGAAACGGGGGTGTCCTCACCACCAAGCAGGACGACAGGTGGCCGCCGGGGCACAGTCAGATACAGCGGCCCCCTCCACCGTGGGGCCCAGGCGCGGCCCCCGATTACAATCCGAGCCACCGTGGGGTCCGCGCCTCACCACTAGATGTTACCGCCGGACGGGGCCCTCTCTGCTCAATCAGAGGATCAGTCCGTCCCACGATGCTCCTCCATGCGTAGGACTCGGCTCCCCTGTGGCCCCAGCAGCAGGGAGCAGCGGCAGGGGGGGGCTCCCGCGAGGGAGATGGCAACAGTCACTCACCCCCGGTCCAAGCCTCTCTGCAACGTCCGCTCTGCTCCTGGGCGGCCGCCCGAATCCGTGGCCCACCTCCTCGTGGACGTCCCCGACGTTGCGTAGGTGGCCGCAGCCGGCCCTCACAGCTCGCTGGTTCCAGAGCGATCCCCGGCAAGATTTCAGACGCCGATATCTCTGGCCACGAACCTCCCAGCAACACCAGACTTGGAACGAGTGTGGATAATAACGTCCTGCACCAGTACAGGGGGAATACCAGCGATTTAGCACCCTGTGGTAAAGGATTAACGGAGGATAATTAAACAAGGAGCGGGAGCTGCGCGTCTAGGCAGCCATTCCGCTTGTGCGCCCTCTAGCGCCCCCTGACCCACAGCATACTTGATGCTACTCAATACAGCTTTCGTGCTGATCACAGCACAGAGCTGTCCTTGATCAAATCCACAGAGGAGGTAAGAGAGGGCTTGGACCAGGGAGGCGCCTCAATACTGATCATGTTGGATCTCTCGGCAGCCTTCGACACGGTTCATCACGAGGTCCTGATGGAACGTTTAACAGAAGGTGGGGTACAAGGCAAGGCCTGGAACCTCTTGAAATCCTTTCTCACCAACAGAATTCAAACAGTGGACTTGGTTAAGGTTAGATCAAAGCCATTCTTTCTCCATTCTGGGGTATCGCAGGGGTCGTCCCTCAGACCCACACTTTTTAATGTCTACGCATCCCCATTGGCAGCAGTGATAAGATCTTTTGGGTTTCAATTGACATCCTATGCGGATGACACACAAATTGTGCTGTCCCTCCAGATTGGCCAAGAAGCTGAAACTGGAACAAGATGTCATGGCTGTTTGAAAGCCATCTTGGGGTGGATGTCATCCAATTGCCTGAAATTGAACTAAGGAAAAACAGAGGTTATCATATTTGGTAACAACTTAAACCTCTGGATGCCGGGCTGGTGGCCGGAAGAACTGGGATCTCTCCTGGTACCTGCCAAGAAAGTGAAGAATTTGGGGGTCATAGTGGACAACAGACTCACTTTTGGGGATCAGATAAGTGGGCTTGTCTCTGCAAGATTTTCTCTCCTCAGAATTCTGAGGAAACTAAAGTTCCTTCTTCCGGAAGCCAGCCTTAGGACTGCGGTCACAGCACTCATCTTGTCCCAATTGGACTATGGGAACAGTCTCTACTTGAACATCCAAAAGAGTCACATGAACAGACTTCAAATCCTGCAAAATGCTGCATCTAGGCTGTTGATGGGTACACCTAGGTTTGTTTCGGTCAAGAGGGAACTTAGACATCTCCACTGGCTCCCAGTAAAACAAAGGGCACAATTTAGGCCCTCTGCATGACCTTTAAGGCACTTAAGGGTGTAGGCCCCGACTATTTGAATCAATGGTTCTAATGGTATTTCCCGAGAAGAGCTCTGCGTTCGATGGAAGCTAAACTAGTGACTGTTCCCCCAGTTAAAAAAGCTAGCTGGGGCGGCAGGAGCTTCATCACATGTGCCGCAAGAGATTGGAACAATCTATCTTTCTACCTTAGAAATGTAACCGAGCTCCTTTCTTTCAGGAACGGGCTAAAAACCTGGCTTTTCACTGCATAGTCATTCACCCTACAGCAACCATTTAGGCAATGCTCCAGGACACCCTAGGGTAACAGCCACGCTTTAGAAATCTTATTAACATAACATAACATTTTATTTTTTCCCATTTAATCATCCCCCTTGAAAAAGGAAATATATACTACTGCCCTTCAACCTATACTTTTCTAAATCACCTATAACACAAGGATCTAGAACAGTAGCACACTCTTTCCACTCATAAACACAGATTAGCCTGTCTGTCAATCAACACTCCATTAAAGGTGAATAGGAACAAAGACCCAGATGTACCAATGCTTTGGCCAGGTTTGCATCATACGAATGATGCAAAAATGACTTAAAGTGTTAGTGTAGAATTCACTTTCCAATGCAGACCAGGATTTGCTTTTGAAAGTTTCTCAAATTAACATAAAGGTGTGCTATACGCAACTTTACGCAACCTTGCACCAAGGAGCATTGTATAGGTTGTGTATGAGCATTCACATGCATCCTCAAATGGGTTTTGATGCAGATACCTATCAATTAACAGTCTTAGATAGGGATTTGCACCAAAACCTTATGCCTTCTTGAGGCAGATAAAACGAGGAGAAATGCTTTATATTGCTGCTTATTTTTACAACTTTGCATGTGTGCTGCATTGTACAGCACACAAAGTGGGAGGAAAAGTCTTGAAACAAAGTTTTTTTTATTGGAAGGGGACCCTTCCAGTACAAAACTTATGATTTAGAGAATGCACACACCCTTGCATGATGGTGTAAGGGTGTGTGCATTTGCACATGACAGCCAAAAGTGTGCCAACGCTGGGGGAGAGACAATTATGCTTTATCTTAGTAGATATAGTACAGTTTTTCTCTCCATTTGACTCAAATATTAGAAAACCTGGCCCCAAGGGTCAATAAGTCCAATGATACAGAAGGCTGAGGTACCAGTCAAAATTAGTAACACAGTTGGAAACACATCAGTAGGGAATTATGGAGCCTGTGATAAGGTAACAAAGAATTCTCTCCGGTATGTTATAAGGCATTGGGCTCCCTTCCCCAAGCCTTTGTGAGGCCTCGGAAACCCAATCCTCTGGGGCCAGTCTTTATGTACTTGGGGAAGTGCACCCAGCACCCTTCTCTGAGCAACAAGAGGCCCCAGGGACCCCATCCCCAAGGGTGGTATTTTTATAATGGGGAGGGGGCACACATGCCATCATATCCAAGCCTCAAAGAGGCCATGGAGTACCCGTATTCCGGAACGTGTGTCTTTTTTTAGGAAGTGGTGTGTGGGTGGCATCCCTCCCTCATGATCTCCTCCAAGGGTCCCTTTCCTTGGAGCTTGATCGCAGTGTCCTGTGGACCCCATCCCCTGAGATACTGCATTCCCTGCCTAGGAGAGTGCAAACAGGAAATATAAATATTTTCCCTGCCCACAGTCTCCTTGGCAGGTAACACAACTATGCTCCTGCCTGGACAGGAGCAGAAAATAACAGCTCCTACATAGGCAGGAGCAAAGTAATGGGAGGCGCTCCTACCAGCAAACAGTATGGGGTTTCAGGGGGCTTGGGGCTCCCACGACATCAAGGAAGTCACCGTAGGTGCACCGGTGGGTACATGGACACCAACCAAAAACTATAAGTGCCTGGCTACGACCGATATTAAAAAATAGTGTGAGTGCTACAGGTGGGCACTTATGAAATATACATTAAAAAAAAAAAAGTAATAAATGAGCATCAGGAGTCACTCATTTTTTATTCAGTGCTACCATGCATGATGGCAGGGGGGTTGGATGAAGGGGCTGGCCACAGACCAGCCCTGTGCCCAACCCCACACTGCGCAGCGCCAAAGGCCATAGAAATCTGCTGAAAAACGAAAATTAAGCTCACATTATAGTTCGGAACTGCAATAAAATGTTACTTTATATTAAATAAACCATAGAGAAATTCAATGAAAAAACTAAAGGTTACAGAGACGTTATAGTTAGTAGAAAATCTCAGTTACAACATACTATTTTAAATTAATGAAACAAAAACAGTTTGTGGCATTCACAGTGTTCTGCGTGCGTTCACGAGTCTGTAAGCTAGCAAACAGCACCCTTTCTATTGGGATCGGATGTGCAAGCTAATGTTCAGCTGCTAATTGCGGCATAAATTGGGGACGACGTATCCAAAAATACAGGTAGTGGGCTTGGGCACTAATATAGTACAATTCTAGGTCCGGGATGCCAAAGCCGCCCGTGGCATAAGGCCTGGTAAGAATCGCCCACTGGAGACGAGCCTGCCTCCCCCCCCACACCAATCCGATCAGCTCAGTTTTTAATAATTTGAAAAAATGTCGCCCTGGGTGGTACGGGATATTTAGAAAAAGGTATAGCAGCTGCAGGAGTACGACCATTTTAATCAAAGACGCTCGCTCGGCTTAGGAGAGAGGGAGCTTTATCCAACGAGATACATTGTCGGCAATACGGGTTAGAGCCACCCCATAATTAAGCCTCATGAATTCCTCTTTATCTCGTGTGATGCCAATCCCCAAATAGCGAAATTCATCATTACACCATTCCAGCGGGTAATCTGGGGGAAAGCGCTGTACCGAGTCGTTAGAGGAAAAAGACAGGATTTTCTCCAGTTAATTTGGACTCCGAAAATACCACCGAAAACGACAAATTCCCGGAGGAGCACATTGAGATTAGCATGAAGATCACGGACGTACAGAGTGATATTATCGGCATACATTGATATCAGAATCTGCCGCAGGTTACAACGCAGTGCCATGTCGTTATGCCGCTGTCTCATTTGTGCTGCCAGCGGTTCAGTGACCAATGCGAATAGGAGGGGAGACAGAGGACAGCCTTGCCGGGTACTTCGAGTAATCGGAAATGACGCGGACATGTGCCCATTAACAAGCACCTTGGCGCCCAGCTGGCAATACAAGAGTCTGATCCACGAAATAAAAAGTGGAGGGAAGCCCATCCGTTGCATAATGCCAAATATGTAATCCCATTTGACGGAGTCAAAGGCTTTGGTGGCGTCAAGAAAGACCGCCGCCAAAGGAAGATCAGGGGAAACGGTATCCAAGACAGTGAAAAGAGTGCGCAAATTATGGGAGGTAGACCTCCCCGGGACAAACCCAGACTGGTCCGGTAATACTAAGTGGTCTAGCAGCAAACTCAGCCTATTGGCAATAAGTTTCGCCAAAATTTTGGCATCACAATTAAGCAAGGAAAGGGGACGATAAGAGCCACATAGGTGAGGCGGCTTTTCAGGTTTCAAAAGCGAGATGATGAGCGCTTCTCTCATGGACGGCGGAAGGATACCAACGTCCAAAGATTCCTCAAAGACTTCGCGCAGGATAGGTGCCATTAGGTCTAGATAGGTTTTGTAAAATTCATGGTGCACATCGCTCAGCCATCCTAAGGCAACATCGTCTAAATAGGAATCCAAATCAAGATCGCGTTGGCCAACGCTCGTGCATAGGGTGGCATAATGGCGGGCAAACTCATCAAAGATGTTGGCGGTATCCCAGCATCTCTTACCATCTGATTTTTCCAATTCTATAATGTAGCTAGAGTGTCGTGGTCGCCTAATCGTGTCTGCTAGGGCTTTGCCGGGGCCTTCCCCCTCTCCCTATCTACGCGCCACCCAGTGCTTTCCCCGAAAGCGCGTCTCCCTGCCTGCTTCTGCCATATACTCAGTCAATGTCGCTCTAAACTTGCCCTGAGTGTCCCCATCTGGTTGTCGTGTTAAACGCGCTTCAAGTGTTTGGAGGCCACGCTCTAACCTACAGAGTGAATCAGTGATGCTCTTTAAGACTCCCGCCCCCTTAGATATGCAAACTCCTCTAATGGTGACCTTGAATGCCTCCCAAATGGTTTCTACGCTCTGCACAGACCTTTTATTGTTTTTTAAAAACTCTTAGATCTCGTCTTCCAGTTAAGTTCGGAACACCTCATCTAGCAGCATGCGTGTGTTCAGTCTCCACGTGCAGCGCGGGGGCCCCAAAGTCACAGAGGAGAGCGCGAGCATGACAGGTGCATGGTCAGAATATGTTCTGGCTAAATGTTGCACCGCGCTAACCACAGGGCCTGGTCCACGAGATAGAAGCCAGTAATCCAGCCACGCCAGAGAATCAGCATGAGCAGTGATATGTGTGCCCTCGCGCCGGTGCGGGTGGACATGTCGCCAAGCATCCAACCAACAATTATCAGAAATAATGCCATATAGCGTCGCGGCAGCTTTAGTGCGATGGTGCAGTGCAGGGTTATATCTATCTGCATCAGGAGCATTAGTGACGTTGAAATCCCCACCCCAGATAACATAAGTCGAGCCAATCTCATTCACCTTTTTTCACAAGGAGGAGAAAAATTCAGGGGAATCTGTGTTGGGGCCATAGCAGCACACTAGGGTCACTGAGTCAAGCCCCAGCCGCCCCCAACTAAGGCAAAACCTCCCCTGATCATCACTGGAGGAGCCAGCTGCAGAAAAAGGCACTTTGTTCTTAACAAGCATGGCGGTTCCCCTAGCATAGGTGGAGTAAGATGAAAAGACCCTGTGCATTGACCACTGGGAAGCAAAAACAGGGGCCCGCAGAGGATTGAGATGGGTTTCCTGCAGCATCGCTATATGAATGTGATGGCGATCTAGGTAAGCTATAATCTGCCTCATCTTCTGAGGATCCCCCAGCCCTCTGACATTCCACGTGATAACATTTAACGGCGTCCCCTCATGAGTCATCCCGTATGTGAGTGAATAAATGGAACATGCCCAACCAGGCAAAAGTGCAATGTACGCATTCAAAATGAGACCTACTATGTGCAACGTCAACAATAGCAATCCACCCATACAGTGCAGTCTTACATACAATAAGCACACAGTGCAATACGACAAACTTTTCTTTACAACACACACTCTGACCAACCCTCCCCCTCATCCCCACCCACTGAAGCATCCCAAACATGCCGGTATCATGCACCCTCTCACCTGTCCCCACCCTCCCGCCCAACAGAAAAACCAACAATATCATAGGTCTCACTAAGCTAATGTAGTGGACCAAAGTGAGGTTAAGCCCTCTGGGGGCCATTCTAGGTGGCGACACAACCACACTCCAGCCTTACAGTCCAACAGCCGAAGCTGCCGAACATGCAGACCGGGATGACCGGCGATAACATATGTGGCATAAACCAGATGGTCACAGACACACTGTTGTGATGTTCCTTAGGCAAGTATGTTGCACGTGATAAGGCCTGCGACCTGGGTAAGTAAAATACATTATGTCAAAGAAATTCTGCATTCGAGGTGGCCATGAAGGTGGCTGCCTCCATCTACACACTTCAGGATGAAATTTGCGTCAACTCAGTCGGATTTGGGTATTTCAGCACTCACATCATATAGCAGGGTAATCCCCGAACAGAGCCCCCCTGATTCAGAGTCGAAGCCAACATAGCACAGTACGCTTACTGCGGATCCATGTCCACTTCGTCCATCGGGGAGTGCTGGGATTCTCCCACAGCAGTGCCGTTCCTGGCCGATCTTTTCAGATGTTTAAAAAATTCCTCTACTTGTTGTGGCTTTGTAAAGAATCGCTGCTTCCCTTGATGTGTAACTCGCAGTCTCACCGGGTACAAAAGTGCATAGTCAATCTGTGCTTTGCGTAATTTGTTTTTGACATCTAAAAACGTCCGACGTTCCTCCTGTACCATGGGAGTATAATCAGGATAGATGGAGAATGTGACTCCGTCATAGCACAACACTCGCTTGCTACGTGCAGCTCACAAGGCCACGTCTCGGTCTCTATAGTTTAAGAGTCGTACTATTATAGGGCGAGGGGTGTCTCCTGGCTTGGGCCGAGGCCCCAGTGATCGGTGAGCATGTTCAACAATAAATTGAACGGAAAAGGCGTCCGTGCCTATCGCTGCCTGGAGCATCTTCTCCTCATAGTCCTCCATGCGCCCAGTGTTGGTGGACTCTGGAATGCCAATAAGGCGGATGTTATTGCGCCGACTGCGCGCCTCCAAATCTTTGTTCTTCGCCGCAATAACGCGTAGCAGGTTATCCATGCAAGCTAATTGGGACGTGTGAGTAGTGGAGACGTCTTCCGAATCAGAGATACGCCTTTCCGCCTCTTTAAGACGCTCATCATGCCCATCGAGCTTGTGGGCGATGGCGTCCATCCGTGACGACATTCTGTCCACTTTGTCTACGATGGTGGCAAACCCTTGTCGTACCTCCCGAAGGATGTCCTGGATATCGGTGGCCGGGGAGGCCACCGCAGCTTCATCAGCACCATGCCCAGCCTGCTCCTGACCACCCTGACCAGGTCGGTTTACTCTTTTGGCGGCATCAAAATTAAGCTTGGGTTGGCGTGTGTCCGGCTTGCCCATTGAGCCCAAGGAGTGTCCCAGGAATCACTGTTGTTGTGGTCCGACAGTGCACTGGCATGTGCACAGTAAGGTAGGGGTAAGCAATCGGCACGGAGCAGTGTCCAGAAAGGGGGGAGGATGCAGCCGGCCCCTCCACCACCCCGACGCGGTCCCAAAGAGCAGGCCGAGGCGTGGAAGCAAGGTGGCGATAGGCCGCAGGAAGGCATAGCACGCTGTGCCGTCCAGGCCAATGCGCCCGCTCAAGTGGACGCAAGCATGGATCCAAGTCTTCCAATAGGCCAGCAACAGCACACCTCTCAATCCACCTAGGCGGGCAAGGTCATGTCTCCAAGCACTACCATGAAGCAGGCGCGCAAAATGGTGCCGACGACTCACCACCCCAGTGGTACCGCCTCACTCGCCTTGTCGCCTCAATAGGTACCGGCTCGGGGGGTGTCAGGTCCATATGCAAGCTCGGGTCGCCGGCCGTAACAACGCACCACCCAGGGGCATCCGGAGGCAATCGAGTACCGCTGCTCGGGGCGGTAATTCCGCAGCGGCCGCAGCAAAGTCGGGGCCCAAGAACGGCCGCGGGGAAGGCGCACTCACCGTCGCTCTCCGGGACCAGCCCCACACAAGGTCGTCATCGCCAGGGATCCGCCAACGGCGGTGAAGTTGTGGGTGCCATGGTCCAGGCTCTCCGGTCCGCGGCAAGGGAGCGCGGCCTATGCGGCCTAGTCAGCCGTGTCACAGCCCCGGCATAAGGTAGTCCCAGCGGGCCGGCACTCAGGCTCCAAGATGATCCCAATCAGGCGGGGACTGCCTTTCGTCGCCGATCCCCAGGGCAACAGGCGAGCAAGAAAGACAGGATTCAGCCCATAGGTACAGGATGGTCCGTACCTCCGAACAGAGGTGCTAGAGTTCACCAGTTTGGCTAGCAACAGGATAATTTAGAGGATTAATGTCGCCGTGTGGCAGGAGCTCGCTACAGCGCGGCCATTTGCAAGTGCACCGCCTAGCGCCCCCGATTTGGACCTTTTTTTCCTGGAGATTGTCAGTTGCTTTGCGCTTCCCCATTTTTGGCCACAGTGACCGCTCAGCTGAGGGCTAACGTCATACAGAGTTTGCAAAGATGCTGCAGAGAGTTTAAGGCTTCACAGATATGGACCAAAGACACAAGTAAGGACAAAGATCTTCTCTCACAAGTCGCGTTGCCAACGCCGATTTAAGATGGCATCGGAAACTCAATAAAACAAGGTAATAGAGGGTGTTTGCAACAAACATGAATCAAAATGTCTTACCCTGGGCAGTTAAGTAATCATGGCAAACACAAATAGTGGTGGGCCTGCCCTGTCTCCTCCTGGTGCTGATGGGCATGGACGGCCTGCCCTTGGCCTGAGTTTCACCCAGGTGTGGCCCACACACATCCCATGCAGCAAGGCTTCAAAACTCCTAAATAGCTTTAATGATGTGCAGATGGGGATTCCAAAGATGGTATGGGACTTGTGGTCCCCGCAGTTACAGTCAGTTATGGCTCCCCCCTTCGGCAGAACAGAATCCAGGAGTGGCAGGGAAAGCAATCCCATGGAGTCCCAACAAGGACAGAGGTCGGAACTCACCTGCAGCAATGGATGGCGATTCAAATGTCAGTGCTGGCCTCCGAACAACAGGATTGCGAAGCTCCTAAATAGCATTAATTATGTGCAGGTAGAGATCACAAGGAGGGTATGGGACTTGTGGTCCCCAGCGGTTGTAGTCACCAATGGCTTCACCTTCGGCAAAACGGAATCCAGGAGTGGAAGGGAAAGCAATTTCACGGAGTTCCAACAAGGACAGAGGTCGGAGCTCATCTGCAGTAATGGATGGCGATTCAAATGTCAACTATCCAATTAATGCTGATGCTAAAATGCATGCCAAGATATTGTCTATCAGGTTTCAACAGACTATGAAGTCACACTTTCAGAATGGATTGAGATGTGAAAGAGATATTGTATCCCATATTAATATGGCTGTCGATTTTTGATCTTGTTAGATGTTGAGAACTTGCTTAACAGGCTCTCCAGGCATATCTCTTGAATACGTTGTCTAGAATGAAGTTGGGCCCAAATATTTAACAAAACCATCCAGTACATGTATTATTGGTCATCATTTAGAACCAGAATCACCCAGATAATTAGTAATAATAGTCAACAAAGGCCACCTGAGGATTTACTCCCTACTACCAAATCTGAACCCACTTGTCATAAAAATGTTAAAACACTGTAGGTTTTCACACATAACTGGACGATATAGAAAGAAACTGTTTTCAATTTCAAAATGTACAAACTATAGTTGTGTACAGTATAATTCTTCCCTCCCAAATATCTATTGAGATTTACACTAAACATGCAGGAGGACTTTCTTCTTTCAACAGCTTAGCCAATTACGTCATAATTACGTATTGTTCACTTTCAGTGAGCCTCACATCATTTATGGTATCCCAAAAATAGGCTTCTATAAGTCTTTACAGCTCAGACACTTTTTGTTGACATTTCTTCCCAGAATAGCAGCTCAAAGACAAATCCGGTAAGTGAGTTTCTTGCTTATCATTATCCCTAACATGACACTAAGGGGGTCATTATGATGTCGGGCGGAATCACTTTGGCCAAACACCAACTCGTTAATGAGAACGACTGACACCTGGGTGGCGGTCCCGACAGCCACATTAGGATGAGGCAGAACACTGTTTGGTCACATTTCTATATTTCACTATGGGAGCATGCACTATGGCCGTAAACGGCCATAATGCATTCTCCCATTGTTAAATGAAAGATGTTGTTCATCCCTGCACCCCGTGGCAGGCACCTCAAGGTGCCTACCACAGGATCCACTGATCAACGGGGGTGCCCCCTTGGCCTCCAACCAGAGACCGTGCCCCAAAGGGGGCCCTGCTGGGAGCCCCCAAACATGCTTTTTGACATGGTTTCCATATCAGATAGACCGGCATGGAAACCATGTCGGAAACCGTCATGGTAATCTCAAGGGCAGAGAGGCCCGCCCTTGAGATTACTACCTGGCATCCGATTGGTGAACAGGCTCTCCGAACCCGTCGAAAGCCATCTGGAATGACCAGTCCGTTTCCTTTCTGACCGTATGTAAGAGCCTTTACAAGCCACATCGTATACAACCCCTATGCAATTATACACTTTATCTATTGATAACATTGAAAATAGTTTGTAATATTCAGATAAGAGATGGTTAACTAAACTCAGGATACATATTACAAGCTCTGATTTGCCAGGTAATATATGTAGGTGTCACAATTTAGTTTATACTGCAGAACTTAAAATGCAACAATTTAAATTCATGTCTGACCTTTAGTTCACCCCAAATTAATTTTATGAGTGGGTCTGTCAATGTGTCTCTCACGGTTTTTGCTGCATGACAGGTGTATTTGATAGTGGTGTTCATGGAAAGTTTGTGCTGATAGGTCATTATGTACTAGCGAATTTCAAACTCATGCTTGGATCAGCAGATTATATTTCTGCTCAATTAAACGCGAAAGTATTTACATCTGTTCATATTGCCTGCCTTTATATCACCAAAAAGTGATTGGATAAGTGATTATATATCCCCCCTTCTTCTTGGTATAGTAGCACATATTCGTGCAAAATGCTAGGATGAATCTCTCCATAATTGTTGGAAAATCTAAAACTCGGCTCACTGGCATTTGGGGATTCCTTAAACAACCCTTAAGGAAAAAGAATCATGTATGGGGTTTTGGGTCCATCACACCTATATTGTGTTGTGCATTAACTTAAATCCTTATTTTCTCAATCTTATTGAGAACTGTCTCATCTCTTCCTATAATTAATGAATGTACGTGTGATTTCACATATTTAGGACTTCCAATCTGTATTTAAATTACTTCTGTTCTTACGAATATGAATATTATATTTAATGCTTTTGTACATAAAAAAACGGAAAGAACATGTTCTCAGGTGAAAAACTACCATTAAGCTTTTTTGAACGTGTAGGTGAAGCTGTGTGTTCCTTGAAAAGCCATCCTATAATTAAACATTATTTTTCAAGTGTGCCTGAAAAAAAATTAAAGGGTTGATTAACAGCAATTTAAAACTTGGTTTCAAAAACATAATTCAATGGTGAAAGTAGACTTTGGATAACTTTAGTGACAAAACACCTTTAAAAAGTGTACTTTATGCTGCCTGAGAGAAAATTGGCTTAGAACTAACCTACCTTTCAGCTCAGCTCTACTCTATAGATTGAATACACATCCTCGGCTGGCTGTTCCGTCCGAGGACAAAGGCTTAGCTTCTGGGCTGGGGAATGCAGAGTTGTTGTCAACAAGCGATCAATTGCAGGTATTAGCCATTTGGAGTACTCTGCTTGGCTGCTGTAAGAAGAAGACTCAAGGGCTTCTAACTTCTCATGCAAACCTTGGATTATATATTCTCTTTAAGGGTCAGATTGTTGACCTCCTGCTTGTCTGCTCTAAGGACATAAAAAGTGAAAGGACTCCTGACTCCAATAAGGTCTGAGATAGGGTTCTGTGGCTTCCCCATGAAGACCCTGTCTTTGGAGGCCAGAATATCAGGTTTGTCCCACAGAAGCTTTCATCACACCAGAAAGTGGTTCCCTTTAAAGGTATCTTACCTCGGGGATCCCTATCTGGATGAATCTTCCAGTCTTGTCCTGTCCTGCTGGTGGCTTCTGAGAACTGGAAAAATGACTACAGGTCTGATTTAGAGTTTGGCATATGGGATGTTCCATCACAAAAACGTGATTGATGTCATGTACACTGTATTGCTAGTGCATTATGCCCTATGGCACTTGTAATATGCCAAATGGTATGGGGATGGGATATCAGTCACATTTGGAATGGAGTAACTCTTCCACCAAACTCTCAATCAGGTTCTAAGTCCAATGATAAGACATTGGAACTGTGGCAAGGCAATAAACCTAGCCCAGCTATGACTCAGAACTTTTGGCACAAAATACAAAAGCTTCAGTGGGGGTTCTACAGTTATATATTTAACTTTGAGGGACCCTTGTTGGCTTCTGCCTAGGATCTTACTTCAATGGAAGACTTTAAGCTCCAAGCCGAAATACTAAGTCCAGAGGTAAAAACGTGGACTACTGTGATCAGCTTGGCTAACCAGACCACTGCTCTATCACAATCTGACAAAAATCATGTCTAACTTATGGTAAACATTTAAATGAACATTGACATCTGCAGTACTTTTAATTAGCACCTTTTGTCCTAAAATATAAAGTCATATCTCTGGTTCCTCTTATCCAGTTATGATAGTTATGGTAACTTTTATTCATTACATTTTTTTTTATAATTCATTATTTTTTGTTGTTTTCTTGATTTAAGATTGGTGTTAAAACTTAAACGTAAGACACCTTTCTCTGGTGAATTGCATGCCAATTGTGCTATAGGTACAAGGGGTTGAGCAGAGTTTCACTGATGACTGTGTTCAGACCTGACCAGGTTAAGTTAGAAAGGGTACTCCATTTCCAAATGAATAATTCATTTTCTGACATTAATCAATCTAGTTAAAAAAAAAATTCTGTGACATTCCTAGGGTTACTTCAAAGAGCTGTGGATCAAAGTGACAGGCTTCTCTCAGAGGAAACACATGAAAAGTATTTTTGCAACATCAAACCAATAATAAAGATCAGAAACAAGCCAGATACAATCCGCAAACCAACTTAGAAAAAGAGAAAGGATGATAACGTTTAAAATGACAAGACATTTTAAGGAGATAAGGAGTTTTTAATTTTTATAAGAAAAATGTTTGTTGAAAGTCAACGTTAGATTTTAGGATGCAGATGACAGGGTCCTAGGTAACTTATTTATTGGATGCTTGGGATGGAGCCGAAACTTTCCTGATCAGGAGTTTTACCTAATGACAAAAGGCCTGATTACGACTTTGGCGGTGTTGCTGCGGGCAGCCATGTCACCTCTCCGCTGCCACACCGCCAAAGCCATACTGACACCACCTTCCAGATTAGGAATTTTCTTGTCCGGGTGAGGCACAAGCCAACCCCATGTTATCCTGTGGTCAACCCTCTAGTAGTTTGGCACAGAAAACTCAGGATTAACTTAAAGGCACATTGTAAAATATTGGTACAGCACTTCTAATAGCAATTGTCATGTATTCCTATAGGTTCTGAATCGATTCCCCTATTCCTGACCCTATTCTAGTTAAACTAACCAACAAGTTAACTAGCAGTCAGCCCATGAGGCAAGGAAAACCCCCATGATGCAGATACCGTTATCTGACGCAGTCACACTACGGCACAGGAACGTGTTATCTGATTAGGTCATAACGCTTGAGATCTAATTAGACAAGCGATATTCCTCCAGCCCCTGATAAGGCATACGGAGTTCTCATAACAAATCAAACCTATGACAACCTGGAAAAACCGTGCGGCCATTGTTTTGATTTCACCGAGAACTTCAGCAAAAGAATGTGCTAACGAGCAAGTCGTATGACATCTTTATTGATGTATCTATGTCCATCCTTACGTCAATCTCGGCACCTTAAAGGTATAAATATTACCGATCTTGCCCTATGCAAAACACACGCGTGGTGACGAGACGGAGCAGCCATACTTGCCGAAGCCCAGAGCAGAGCAGACCCCGCTGGCAGCAGCCCCGCCTTCCTGACGCGCTGAGAGAAGCTGCTTCCTCCTGCCGAGAGACCCAGCACCGGCGCTTCCGGGTAGCCCTCGCAGGCAGCCTGGAATATCGAGAGCAGAGAAAGAGATACCATTCCTCATTCATCCTAACTTCCAGGTACAGAACTGAATAACCCCTCACAGAGAATTCTTTAGTTATTCACTTGGCAAAAACAAACTTAACTTAAACTGTAACTTTCTATTCCCGCCCACGTATTAGGCTTAGGTCAGGTACACGGGGTAGGCGTATTTAGAAACACCAGTTGAGTACGTTTAGTCAAATGTATATATGTATGTAATCTATTTTAATCATTTTAAACATCTTATGGCTTAGAAACCATATCAATGTTTTTACAGTATTATTTTATACTATTGCTTGTATGAGAAAAGAGACTGATCAATAAATAACACCTTTTTATTGAACACGCCCGTCTCTTCCTTTTCTCTACATTCTGATGAGACTAGGAATGCATGTACTGACTGAGTAAAATAAATTGCCTTTTGTTCACACGACTCTCGAGATTTACTCTTGATTAGGGGAGAGCAAAGTTGTCATGTTCTATGGTTGTCAGAAACTAAATCCCTTCTTGTCTAATCAGGGAAGTTAAGTCCTCCTTGAACATTCGAGAAAGTTTCTAGTGAACTCTGAGCTAAGCTGGCAAACCCAAAACTTTAAGTCTAGTATCGACAGTAGTAGACCTAGTTAACGTCTGGTCTAGGCCTTTACTGCTGTACGTATTATTCCAATGCGCAGAGCCTATTGGTATGATAGGAGCTACACTACATGGCGCCCAACGCGTTTGGAAAGGGCGATAAAACTAACGTAAGACATTTAGAGTAACTCAGTCGTGCTTTCTCACTCAGACCCCTTTTCCCACAATACTCCAAAGACGTCTGGAGTGGGTGAAAGGTTATATCCGCCAGACCTCGCAGGAGGGAACTCCTATGTATGGTCCTTGGTATAGTCAACGTTGAAGGATACACTGTTCCAAAATATTGTGCATCTAATCTCTGTTTCCATTAGAAACCTGATCTGCAAACAAACAAAATAACCTTCAGGACAGTAAAATGTCAGACAATGAAGATGAAAGAGAGGCAGTTAGATTAGCAACTGAACTCGCAGCAGCAGATGCTACTCTGCAAGACGCAGACCCGGAGATAATACTCATTCCAGTCATCAAAAGGAAATCTATAACCATAAAACTTATAGAAAATGGACTGACACCTAGAGGTGGCACAGTCATATTCGTAATTGAGGCACACGAATATCGGCAGACAGAGGTATACTATTCATGGATACATTTTCCAGCAGCAAATGCTGTAACAAAGTACTTCCACTATTACAAAATAGAGGAACCTCCTAATGAGTGCACTCCTTTCGAGGAGGTGGAAGTACCACTCAAATTTCAAGAGCATTTGCTCTTATTTGATGGCGCCCTAAAACATAATAATCACATCACCAGGCTCGGTCCTTTAGGTAGACCAGGAGCAACGTGGCCGGTACTAGCCGGATACACACCACATCCAGACATCGAAGGGATGTCTACAGCAGAGCTGTTAACACAGCTAAAACAATTAATAAAAATTCATAGACAATTAGTACAGTATGTGATGCGGACTTCAACAATTCAGCCAGCGATTAAACTTCCACAGCTGACCCCTCACCAGGGGAACACAAATAAAATTACACCACAGAACATCCAATCCTGCCTAGGTAAAGTACCGGCTAAACGGGAACAAATACCATTCTGGTTGGCACAAAAAATCACCCAAATAGAGGCGGTGTTTCCTGACACCACGCCATTAGAAAAACACAGGATTCTGACTATCTGTCTTCCAATGGGAATCGCACCACACATTGAGGACTGTGACACTTGGGGTACAGTTTTTGCTTCCATCTACACAAAAACGCACGGTGTTCCATCCATTTCGGTAATACCAGATGTGCTAAAACAAATTCAAGACGAATACGGTCCAGAACCCGCTTTAACTCTTGGTATGAAATTACTGAAAGACTTCAAGCAGGTCTCGGCTATATTATTAGCCAACATAAAGGGAGAAGCAGCAAATGTGGCGATCCGCCAGAGGTTAAAAGAGACAGATATAGCAGACCAACCAGCTGAAATTGCCAGAATCATAGAAAAATCCTATGAGGAACTAGGTAGAGACAGTCTAGTCGGAATACCAGTAAAACCGCAACTGACTGAAAGTCCAGAAAAAATATTTTTTAATAATAATTCACCAAAAAAGAACTGGGATGGAAACAAACAATCCAATCCTAAAGAAAAGAAATTCCAGTCCAGAGGGAGGTCTCCTAGGCGAAGAGAAAAATCTCCAAACCAGAGACAAAGGTCACCCCAGAGTGACCCTTCTGGGAAAAGATATAACCTCAGAAATAGGGATAATATAAAAAAGCCTGATAGATATCAAGACATTGATATACGTCCCTCTCAATCTTTTCAGACTTCCTCGCAGAAATCGGAAAGAAGAGGACGATCAGAACAAAGAGAAGAGCACGCCAAGTCCAAAGACAAGGAACCTGCTCAGCTAAAAAAGAAATTACAATTTCCAAAAAAGAAGGTAGCCAGTATCAAGGTAGTTAACAATGCCGAGAATACTGAGGACACAACTGAAAAACGGAGAATGGGCTCAGACAATGCTAGACAGCGCAGCAGAAGTGAGCATAGCTCGCAAAGTCCTTATGAATCATCTGGAGACAGTGGACACGAATGAATATCTTCAAGTGGAAACTGCAGACACCAGAGTTAGCAAACGTCACAAAATATACGAAATAACACTACGTATAGAGGGAGATAAGACTAGGAAAATAAGGGGACTATTTTGGGATAATCTCTCCGAGGGCTATGATATCCTTCTAGCTGAAAAAGACTGGCCACCAGAGTTTGTTAGGGAGTGCCCTCATGGCGAAGAAGTAATTATGCCAGCCTTCTCAAATCAAATTCCAATTCATAAAAAATACACACTTGCTAGAAAATGGGCAGTGGCTCTGGCTCCTGCTTTATATAAAAATCATGTAGGATGGGATGAGGACTCCCCTCCTCACAAAATCCAGTTAAAATCACAACCTACTGCACAAAGGCAGTACCCGATTAAGCAAGAAGCTAAAAAACAGGTAAATGAAATACTAGATCAGCTAGAATACCAGGGGGTGATTGAAACTTGCACCTCACAAATGAACAACCCTTTGTTTCCGGTCTCCAAACCAGACAATTCATATCGTCTAGTTTTGGATTACCGACACCTTAACACATGTTGCAAAACCTTTGCAGTGCAAAACTCACACAGTGCTGCACTAATGAATAACATAGTGCGCAAAAAATACAAAACAAGCTTAGACATCTCTAATGGATTCTTTTGTCAAAACATAGCACCAGAGAGCAGATATTTAACTGCATTCTCAATAAATGGCACTCAAAAACAATTCTGTCGGTTAGCCCAGGGGTACAAGAACAGCCCGGGAGTATTCTCAGCGAGAGTAACAGAATTACTACAAATATATGATGATGAAGCATTATCTTATGTCGATGACATTTACTTAACAGATGATGACTTGGATACTCACTTGAAGAGAGTGAACACCATAATACTTGGGTTCGCTGCAGAGGGTTACAAATTCAACTTTAAAAAGTCCAGAATTGCCCATCTGAAAGTCCTGTTCGTAGGATATGAATTATCAAATATAGCCTGGCTGACAATTTTCTAGAACTAGAAGAATTAAAAAATTTAGAATATGAAAGAACATTCCCTCTGCCAATCGACATTCTGCCTTTACGACATTACGCCTGTGTAATTTATACAGACGGACATGCTCAACCCTCCGTTTGGGGAGAACAACCATACGACCCCACATGTGGGATTACAAAAGAAGTGTGGCGCGGAGGTAAACTAAAACCTCTATTAACAAAAACACACTCAGTAGAAACTAATTCAGAACAACAAACTGAAATAATAGCATTGAAAATGGCGCTAGATAATGCGGATCGCGAATTCCCGACACTTATAGTGTCAGATTCATATTACTGCGTCAAATCATATAACAAGGATTTGCAAACATGGATTCGGAACGGTTACAAAGATGACACAGATGCACCAATAAAGCAGAAACTGCTCTGGGAACAAATAGCTCTTTTACAAAAAGAACTACCAAAGACTCACGTGACACACTCACTGAGTCATCAGCGTGATGGCGTTGACGTTGCAGGGAATTCATTGGCTGAAACAGCCGCAGCGGCAGCCACTAAATCGGCTCCCGTAGTTCGAAAAAAGCGTACATTAAAATACATTGACGGTGAAACAGTGCTGGCGGTGAAAACGTCATCAAAAGGCGACTGCTCAGCGTTACCGATCAACTATCCACTCAATTATACATACATAATCGATGCAAACTCCGTCCCTTTTGCTCGAATCCCTGGAGTGGGGGATAGAGTGATTCCAAACATGGACAGGAGAAACTTGTTAATCGCAGACGCACATATGGGCGAGGGTCTCAGACACCTCAAACTGAAAGATTCTCTGGAAGAATTACAATCAAGGTACTGGTGGCCAGGCTTGAGCCTGCATCATACCATGTTTGTAAAAAACTGCCCAAACTGCAACAGAAATCGCAGTGGGGAGAGAAAAAGTGTAACACGGTGGAACCTGATTGCAGATAATATCACCAGTAAAGAGCATGGCTTGCGATTAACATATACAGGCTAGTTTCCACTTATAATGTAGATCCTCGGCACTCGGCTGACGTCTGGACTGTTATACAAAGATTTGCGAGTCTAAATGGCATATACGCTAAGAGCGTGCTACGTTTGACCATTGTTTTCACTCCAGCCCTTAAGCCTGAGGGGAATCATGGCCAAATGAGCATAGCACAGCGGGAATCTTCTCACTTCCTTCCTGAGGGATACGGGATGGTGTAAAGAAAAAACCAAGGCATAAAGCAATCTATAACGGAAAGGATATTAGGTTCGGGAGCTGGGTGGGTCAAACATCTAATAAGTGTCCAACGTAGTCTAAATAACTTGCCAAGAAATTCTCTGAAGGGATTCAGTCCATACGAATTACAATTCGGAACTAGGATGATTATCTCTGACCTTGACAGTCAGACTTCAGTGGTAAAAGAAAAAAGCTTTGATATCAAAGACCGTTTGGCTATTTTACAGGACTTAAACAAAACAAGAAAAGACCTGAGCAACATAAAGTTGAAACAACAGCCAACAACCACTGAAGAACCACCACCTGTCCCAGCAAGACCTGTCTGGATTCCAAAAGTCGGGGATCTAGTCAGGGAAAAGATCGCGGTAAAGAAGGAATTTGGGCCTTCTTACAGAAAAGCAGTTCCTGTCTTGTCTGTCAACGGGACAAGATCAGTTGTACTACCGCCACTTGCTGGTAAAAAGGAGAACCGAGTTGTATCCATCGACCTGGTAAAACCACAATCATGTGGCCGATAACAAACAGTAGGCCAAGTGGACTCCCAATAAGTAGCAGAACACCAAGGTTTGCTACCAATACAGAGGTCTTAACAAAGAGGCTCATCACATTTGAAACGCCTACAGAAGAACAACAAGGACTATGCAACAATGCAATAGAACTCAGACCTCTGAAAACCCAAATAAAAACATTTAGCAGAGACACACCAATCTACAATGAAGTACCAAGTGAAAATGCAAGAAACAGTAATCCTGAAGCAATTGGAACAATTGACAGAACTGCATCCGGCTACTTCATAAACTTCGATGATTCCTCTGAAGACTTCAGTGAATCAAAGACACAGCCATCATCAAAAACCTTTAAAGATAAAGCTAAAGAACTTTTGAAACAACTGAAAGAAACATATCTGATTTCTCCATGGATTGAATTTTGGGTGGGTTTTGGTGCATTTATCCTCATACTTTGGCTCATCATGGTACTAACTTTGGGACGCTTCATTGAGGGAAAATATGCTAAAATGGATACAGCAAGTCAGAAAATCAACTTGACCCTCAAACCACACACATCTTCACACGTCGAGAAAAGAGAACTTTCTTCAGCCAACTTCACAGCCAATCCTATACCGGGTGGGGTAGCATGGGACAACACTGACTATGAAATTTATGGTCCGGTCGAGATCCTGAAATATCCACACCAAATTAAGATCTCCTTGAGTGACTTTGTGAAACGAAACTCATTTGCTGATGATTGGGACTTCGAAAGCATTAATAATATGATGTCTGACTTAGTAATGTCTGCTAAATTTACCAAACATGATTATTTGCAGGGTTCTACAAATTATGATAGTATGTATTGCTATAACCACTATGGTAACCATTTTCTACATAGATCTGCACAGCCTAGAAATGTTTTAAATTATAATCAATGGGAACATTGTGCTACACCTCCAAAAGGGAGCTCAAGGACCGTTTATGACAAATATTCATATTTTTCAGGTTTTAACACAAGTAATGCTGAAACATTTTATTTTAAATTGTCGAACAAGACAGGGATGAAAACCATGATAACCAACACAAAATTGATATATTCAGACTCATTCTTTGAAAAAATGAATACTTTTGGTTTTGATTATTGGGACAAAAATGTTGAATTGAAAAGTGTTTGGGGTACAAAAGAATGGCAAGTACAGGGTATAGAATCACTGTTTAGAGCCTGCATGATCCCGGAACAAATTATATTTTTAAATGACACTGTCCAACAAACCACCTGTCTTGGCTTAGCCAAAATCAAAGACCTAAATAAACCGTCTATTCCAAAGCCAACAATGTTTAGCAATAACTCTGATACAGATGAAGAGATAGACGTAAACCATATATTAAACCAAAACAGAACACATCCTGATTGGAAACAGTGGTTGATCTGGCCCACAGATACTAATAACTGTCAAGACAGATTCCTGAACAAAACACAGGGGTTCAAAATGACCAGGCCAGACCCTAGATATCCCCAAAGACATCACCCAGGGATAATAACAACCTACAGTGTGGGCAAATGATGCCTTCAATGGCTACAAACTTCCACACTGGCAGAAATTAAGCAACACCTAACTTCACTTACTGATGGTGCTGACTTGCGTGATTTCATAATGGGACCACGCAAACAGCGTCAAAAGCGTTTCATAGCAGCCTCTGTATATGCAGCATACAATGAGGCCTGGAAGGTTACTCAAATTGAAACAGCTGAGAGAATATGGGAAATTGACCGTATTAATTTGGAAAAATCACTTTCTGTAGTGGACAATGGGTTAATGACTCTGTCCTCCAGAATTTTTTTTTTGGACAGCATTGTGTCTTCAGCAATCGACATATTATCGCAGGACTTACTGTTATTACAACACGGTCAGTCTCAATTGCGTTCTATTGTACAGCTTGGCTGGACGTTACAAAATCTGCGTTCAGGCTATGTGCCTTGGCGTTTAATCAACACAACGTCATTATTCCAAATCTTTAACCTTACTGATAGACAAATCAGTATGGCACAAAAGGGTGCTGATTATACAATCTTGAGCATTGAAAAACTAGAAAGATTACCAGTGACAATGTCAGAACGACCTGTCAGTGAATGGATAATACATGGGATAATAAATATTCCAATCTCAACCTTCAGGTTTCAATACTGCCAAAAATATATACAGGCTGGCATGTACGAGAAATTGGGAAAGGGGTACCTTAAAACAACATGGAACCTGCCCTATTCACATGCATGTGTCAGTAATAAAGGACAGAAAGTGTTTCTTAGTGGCAACAATTGTGCGATGTCACTAAGTGGCACACTTCTGTGTAACGGAATTAGTTTGCATGGAGCCTGTGAAGGGAATTCATACAACCTTTCATGTCACCAGCAAGGCGCACCTGCAACTGAGATAGAACCATTCTTTCAAAGACTCTATAATGGGAGTTACATTCTAATTGTAGACGGCAGATGTTGTAGTCTTATGCCCGGGACTCCTTATCTAGTAACTACGACTGCGAAGGTCAAGTGCTGTGGACGCTCATTGTTCCCCAGCTCCTTTCCAGACAGGGAGGCAAGGGCATGGCCCAATTTGAAAATTACTTCTATTCGAATAGATACTTTAAGCAGAATGAAAACAGTGCTTCTTCAGACGCCTACAAGGCTCACGTCATCAAAAGAAACGTATGATCTACAAGTCGCAAGGACGACTGCAGAGATACATACATTATTATCAACTAATTCCCCCGTACATTTTGCGGAAATCCTGACCGAAATCTTAAATATTTCTGACACCAATGGGGTCTCAAAGGTATTTAAGACAGTATTTTCGATGGCATTAACACCATTCAAAGCCATACTGGGTATTTTTCCAGATTTCGTCCATTCGATTTTTGGCGGACTTCCCCTGATCCTGGGACTAATTGCAGGAATCCTATTCTTAGTCCTTATTTTTCGTTATGGCAAACCATGTCAGAGACCAAACTCTCGCGACAATGGAAGAAACAATCCTAGCCATTGGATACCGGGACCGGATATCAAAAATCCTGGGACTCTCCCGGCTTAGAGACCTGAACATGACTTGGTTTCTATCATTTCGACCAATGTGGCAAAGATGTGTTTTACCTGTACTAAGGTGTCTGCTATGCGGAGAAGAATGCGTGTTAGACACCTGTCTGACGCTACAATCGGATGCGCCAATGGATGCAGAAACATTGTTGAGCCCGATAAAGGTTCATGCTTTGTGCTGCCCTCAAAGGCTGCCAATCCTGATGACGGCATTCGTGGAAGCTTCACCACTACAACTGAGGGGTAGTGAAGTTCAAGATGAAAGCAGCATCGATCAGGTACGACCTTCTGTCAGCAATATGAATCAGAATGTCAATGGAGACAATCATGCGCACGAATGCATGATTACACCTATTTCCGAGTTAGTGGAACTTTCCCAGGAAGCTGTTGACAGTTTTTTCGAAAGCCTAAATGATATGATGTTCTCACCCGAACAGAAATAGAGACTTTTGAGCAAGCTAGCACTCGACGTTCCCTGAATTCGGCCTTCAACTTTAAAAATAAAGTCACATGAACAATTTTTCCTCCAGTTCACGGACAGCAATTTTTAGCAGCCCCAAATTAATTTTTACAATTTTTCGGGACACTATCTTCTGCTTAAAGTAAGAAACTATTCCTAGAGAACTAAGATTTCTATTTTTAGATACTTTATAGACATTAGCTGCCCGCTGGTATGTTCACATATATTTTATTCTGTGATTGAATGGTCTCGAAACTTTTTTCTGTATTTAAGAGGCCATTTCATGTGTAATTTCTCATATACCAAATAAGCAATAATGTATACAAATGCGTGATTACTTTGGCATTATTATACAGCTTGAGTGCATACAATTTATATGACTGCAATTTTCCGTATATTTGAAAATTTCGAAATGCATTTATGTATTTTGGGGTGGTAAGGTATACACACTACTCTATAGTATGTTGTACTATGTTATACTATGCCTAGATTAGTAAATATGTCCATAGTTAGCGTGGAGTGGGTGTCATGTATTCCTATAGGTTCTGAATCGATTCCCCTATTCCTGACCCTATTCTAGTTAAACTAACCAACAAGTTAACTAGCAGTCAGCCCATGAGGCAAGGAAAACCCCCATGATGCAGATACCGTTATCTGACGCAGTCACACTACGGCACAGGAACGTGTTATCTGATTAGGTCATAACGCTTGAGATCTAATTAGACAAGCGATATTCCTCCAGCCCCTGATAAGGCATACGGAGTTCTCATAACAAATCAAACCTATGACAACCTGGAAAAACCGTGCGGCCATTGTTTTGATTTCACCGAGAACTTCAGCAAAAGAATGTGCTAACGAGCAAGTCGTATGACATCTTTATTGACGTATCTATGTCCATCCTTACGTCAATCTCGGCACCTTAAAGGTATAAATATTACCGATCTTGCCCTATGCAAAACACACGCGTGGTGACGAGACGGAGCAGCCATACTTGCCGAAGCCCAGAGCAGAGCAGACCCCGCTGGCAGCAGCCCCGCCTTCCTGACGCGCTGAGAGAAGCTGCTTTCTCCTGCCGAGAGACCCAGCACCGGCGCTTCCGGGTAGCCCTCGCAGGCAGCCTGGAATATCGAGAGCAGAGAAAGAGATACCATTCCTCATTCATCCTAACTTCCAGGTACAGAACTGAATAACCCCTCACAGAGAATTCTTTAGTTATTCACTTGGCAAAAACAAACTTAACTTAAACTGTAACTTTCTATTCCCGCCCACGTATTAGGCTTAGGTCAGGTACACGGGGTAGGCGTATTTAGAAACACCAGTTGAGTACGTTTAGTCAAATGTATATATGTATGTAATCTATTTTAATCATTTTAAACATCTTATGGCTTAGAAACCATATCAATGTTTTTACAGTATTATTTTATACTATTGCTTTTAATGTATGCACTTTACTTAACTATAAGTATTGCAATAATATCGATCCATTTCTCTTGTATGAGAAAAGAGACTGATCAATAAATAACACCTTTTTATTGAACACGCCCGTCTCTTCCTTTTCTCTACATTCTGATGAGACTAAGAATGCACGTACTGACTGAGTAAAATAAATTGCCTTTTGTTCACACGACTCTCGAGATTTACTCTTGATTAGGGGAGAGCAAAGTTGTCATGTTCTATGGTTGTCAGAAACTAAATCCCTTCTTGTCTAATCAGGGAAGTTAAGTCCTCCTTGAACATTCGAGAAAGTTTCTAGTGAACTCTGAGCTAAGCTGGCAAACCCAAAACTTTAAGTCTAGTATCGACAGTAGTAGACCTAGTTAACGTCTGGTCTAGGCCTTTACTGCTGTAGGTATTATTCCAATGCGCAGAGCCTATTGGGATGATAGGAGCTACACTACACAATAGTCAAAACACAACACAAGAAAAATCAGATTTAGAAAAATAGAGTACATTTTAACAAATAAAACAAGACCAAAATGACAAATATACAATCAGTAGAACCGGAGACATGCAGGTTTAAAGATTTCAGTGAAAACAATGCCAAAAAGCATAAAGCACCAGCTGTGGATATCTGGTCACACTAGACTGGGAAAAAGTCACAAGTTCAGGCTCAACATGATGGAGCACAGGCCAGCTACAGGTACCCAGCTTGGCCCCTGAGCCAGAGTCCCTTAAATCCTGGTTGCTGAGCGTTGTGAGCTCCTGCATTGAGGATGCCTCGTGCAGGTGAGAGGATGCATCACTTCCATGGAGTTGTGAGGCTATGATGCGAGGTCCTGTGTTGTCACCGAAGATCCCATCATTGGGGCTTGTTAGGCGAAGTCCGGAGTTGAGAATGAGTTACATAGCTCAGGTGACAAGTCGGTTTCGAGGAGATGTGAGGCTGAGATGCGAGAACCTGCATCGTCAGCAAGGCTGCAGTTGACAAGAGATTTGTGATGTGAAGACCTGCTTTGGGAAGGCGTCGTGCAGAGACAGTTCCGATGTGACTGAGGAGTCCTTGCGCTGTGAGAATCTTCGCAGCAGATGTTCTGCTCTGGATTGCACGGCACAGCAGATAAGATGTGTCGACTTTACTGGATCCACAGAGCACTTTGAGGCATACTTCTGAGAGTTTAGGACAGATGGTAGAGTCCAGGTTTCGGGTTCAAGGTTGGTCTTTTGTCCCTGAGGCTCTAGTGAGGAGGCCAGCCAACTTGTCTTTGGACTCATTTAGGTTGTCCTGGGGTCCAGTCATTCCCACCAAGGCAAGAGGGCAGCTGTTCAGTAGTCCAGTGGAGTGGCAGTCCTTTCAGCAGCACAGCAGACCTTCTTCCTTCCCGAGTCCACAGGTCCAGATGCGTACTTAAGGGATAGTGTCTGAGGTCCAATATTTATACGTCGGCCTTCTTTGGGAGAAGCTTCTAGAGGCTCCCTCTTTAAGTGTACAGGTTTCCTACCCCCTGCCCTGGCTCTAGGCTAACTACAGGGGGTATGCAGACAATTGTATGGAGGCAGGACACAGCCTATTTAAGTGTAAGTACAGCTGTGCCCAGCTCCACCCTCCCTTCCTGCCATTGACGACACAACCAGGCACTCCTAAGCTCTCTATTGTGTGTGGATAGGAGGAATACACAAAGCTCAACTGTCAGCAACACCCAGTCATGTAACTAAGAGAAAGACTGCAGGCACAAAATGGAAATGGAAATGAATACATTTTCTGAACTGGAAGATGCAGCTTATTAAATGTATTAAGGCAACTCTGGTGTTATACTATTGAAGAGGTAGGCCTTGCAATAGTGAAAAATGACAGCGTTTTTCACTACGAAAACATCTAAAACTTAAAAGTCCATGCGCAACTTTTTAAATACACTGCATCCTGACCTCTGAGGTGTCCTGGGCAGCTTATATGTATTAAAAAGGAAGGTTTGGTCCTAGCAAAACCTTCCGGTTCTGGTTTAGGGAGGTCATGGCCTGGCAGTTCAGGCTGGACTGCTCCCCTGATTTACATATGGTTGTGTCCAATCTGAGGTGCCATGGTGAGCGAAAAGAACAATGGATTGGGATGCGACCCGAGCGATAACTAGTGACTGAAATTAATTCAAGCATTCCATCCATCACCTTGTTGTTATTTTGCTAGGTCGACATGGCAGTTTAAAACTGCACACTGAGGCTACAAAGGCAATTTCCCTTTTATTATGTTTTAAAGACAGAGCACAAGCACTGTAGCACTGTTTAGCAATGACAAAAGTGCACAGCGTCCTAAAGGCAGCCACATTGAGGTCAGCAAAACAGGAGGGTTGAAGGCAGAAAATTAGCGGGGAAACCATACCAAGGATGCCAAGTCTAACATAGGTGAATTTATTTGTCAGGTCACTTCAAAAGCTCCCATACTCAAGGGCATGCTTCTAGGGTACCAGGGCCATGATTACAGTGAAAGACAAGTTCAACTTTCCCCTTTAGCAAAGGCTCCAAGGAAAGTCCAGTCCCATTGGCCTACTGATTCTTATTCACAGTTCCATTATTGTGTTTTTCAGCTCCCTATAGACTTCAGGAATCTAGCTCAGATAATGAACTTTAGGCGCAAGAGAAAGCAAGAGAGAAGACTGCATTCTCTCATTTAACAGAAAGGGTTATTCTGACAATGGTCTTCTCCAACTTGACTTTTTCAAATTGTATTGGTGTTTTGGTTTTGAGGTGATGTTGTGGGAGCCCAGGGTAGAGGGGTACTATAGCAATGGTTGGTGAAATTTCCTGAAACTATCCTGGCAAGTTTTCCACACTGTCCCATTCATAGTCTTTCAGCATGTCGTTCACCTTATAATTCTATCCCAGAAAGCACTATTGTTAGTAGTTTTCAAAATGATCGAAGGATAACTAAACTTTGTGAGAGCTCCAAAGCGAAAGTCTTAAAAGAAAACACCCCACCAGCCTACTTAAACTGGGCTTCTGTCTCCAGTAGGCTGCAGTGTTAGAGTAGCCAGTCTATGGTTATTCATGCCTCAAAGGCACAGTCATACTATACAAGTTTCAAGTTTATTTTATTTATGATTTCGGAACTCAAATGAGATCCACATAAAAATGTAAAACAATTAGATACATTTACATACAATCATTAATCAAATACAAAATAGCAATATACATTTCCGATCTTTTAATATAAGACTAAAAAAGTTTTGAAGAAGTTAAAGATTTTATAACAAAATATTTCATCAGGGGGATTATAGATGGAATCAAGAAAGGAAATAGCAGAGGAAATACCTAATTGAAGACAAATAGGTCTCAGCCACTTGCGCCTAAACGCAAGTAAAGCCGGGCACACAAAAAGGACATGATTAATATCCTGATTAGAATTATTACAAAGATCACATAAAGCTGAGGAGCTATACCATCTGGACATCAAAGAGTTCAATGGAAGAAGATCCTGCCTCAATAGAAGAAAGAATCGCCGTACCCCATGGTGGAGATTCCAGGTGACATATGGTTGGGCTATTCTCATTTGGCAAGAATCTACGGCCAGGTGGACGCCTTTTTTCAAAGTACGTGATTCTCTGTCCAACCTGAAGCTTAATTCCCAAGAAGCTGACTTCAGGATGGATTTCAACTGATGTGTGGATAAAGTAAATAAAACCGATTCATCAAGTTCAAGGAAGTCAACTGCAGTTCTAAATTTTTTTACAATTGTCGAGTATTCTTTAAGGTTTCCAAGCAGCTCAGTTTTTATGATATTTCTTAGAGTGCCTGGGTCCCCCCGGGCAATATTAAAAACCCAGCGCACTGTTCCTGCTAAACCTTGAACCCAACTACTACGTAGGCCAAATTCCAGTCTAAGTGCGGCTGTAGAGCACGCAGTATTGACCATAGTAAGACTACGCAGAATTTTGCCTTCCGTAGAGTTTAAGAAACCCCAAGTTTTTATATCCACTATTTCCATGCCATAAAGTAATGATGCAGGAATTTTTGCACGATATACTTCCAACAGGATAGCAAAATGCCGTCTGCCAGTGGCCTTATAGAGAGAAACTAGACTTTTACCTTGAATAATTGTTTTCCGCGTATTATTGGCTATGTGAGCCTTCTCACTTAAATTGCCCATAACAATTTTTCCGAGGAAGACATAAGATTGTACCACTTCCAATCTTTGTCCACCTACGGACCATGGGAAATTCGCGTCTTTCAACTTTTTTCTACCCGTCATGCACATTACTTTGCTTTTTGAAATGTTTATCTTCAGGTGGTGTGCTTCGGCATATTTATGAAGAGCGTGCAGACGGTTATTTAAACCTTTAGGTGTTAGGTCTAGAATTAATATATCGTCTGCATACATTAAGCAAACAATTGGGACACCCCCGAACATCGGAGCTATTCCTTCACTTTCAGACAAAATGCGGGGAAGATCGGTTATGTAGAGGGAAAACAATAAAGGGGCCAATAAGCAACCTTGTTTTAACCCATTTGCTGTTGTAATTACTTGAGAAAGACCTCTTTCCCCCCCTAACAATACTCTGCACCAGGTTTCCGAATCTAAGGCTCGTGTTAACTCCAGGAGAGTAGATGGCATGCCAAGGTTTGATAATTTACTCCACAGCAAAGATCGGTCTACTTTATCAAATGCTGTGGAGAAATCTATAAAGGCACCATAAACTCTCCCTCCTAGAATCTTAACATATTTCTCGGTTATAACCTGCAATGCCGTCAAATTGTCTAAGGTGCTATGTCTCTGCCTGAACCCAGCCTGCTCAAAGGGCAAAATTTCATCCCTAGATACCCACTCATGAATTAATTTAAGAATACATTTTGTAAAAACCTTGCCTATGGCATCCAGAAGGGCAATTTGACGATAGTTTTGAGGCATATTACGTGCTCCCTTCTTAAAAAGGGGGACTAATATGCTCCCCCTCCATGAGGGGAGAACAGTTTTACTAGAAAAACTAAATTTAAAAACTGGGAAAAGAATTTTACTCCACATCTTACTATGTTGTTTTATAACAGAGATGGGGAGCTCATCTGG
The DNA here is from genome assembly GCF_964261635.1 of Lissotriton helveticus. NCBI lineage: Eukaryota > Metazoa > Chordata > Amphibia > Caudata > Salamandridae > Lissotriton > Lissotriton helveticus. Next base: position 620,753,262 of record NC_136071.1, read on the forward strand.
ACCCATTGCACCAGAGAAGCGCAGGCCCTTAATCGCTAGTTCAATGTCCTTTTCGGACGGTGGTCCGTAAAGAAAGCTGTCCACATCTGATCTACTGTTTTCATGGACCCTACCATTACTAGCATATAACTTCTCGATATACTCAACCCAAATATGTTCTTCGATGGGGATTGGCAAAGGTCTTGATCTTAGTCCACATCCCTCCCCAATTATTGACCAAAATACCCTAGCTTGACCCTTATATGCTGCCTCACGGAGTCTAATCCAAAGTGCATCTTCTTTCCCCCTTTTTAATTTAGCCTTCATCCTATTCCTTCGTCTTCTCAATAGGACGATTCTATGATATCTTTTGGGGGTATATAGAAGGTATTGCTCCCTTACCAATTTATTTATTTCAGTGTTAAGGTAACGAAGACAGCTAGGGGCCGCTTTAGAATTTTTTACGGGTGAGGGTTTCTTTGCAATTGAAATTATTTTATTTAAGAAGTCAGAAAAACATATTAATTCACATCCATCCCAGTGAACCAAATTCTCTACGACAGTCTCCAAAATGCTCGTCAAACCCTCTATTACCTTAAAGTTCCAATAGCATCTCCCGGAATTAACTCCAAAATTTACCAAATCACTATTTATGTGCCACGTATCCACAGTGGATGGATTTACATTTATAGAAATTGTAAGTACCTTATGGTCACTAAATTCTGTATCGCTTACCAATAGATCTTTCAAAAGATAAAAGGAAGAACTATCCCCTACCACATAATCGAGAATGGACTCAGTATTGTCAGATTTACTGTTATAAGATTTATGTGTGAAATTAGCCGGAATATCGGAGGGAAGCCTTCCATTTATTATAATGCAATCTACCTCTAATAATTCCTCCAGTAGTAATTTACCTCTCTTGTTGGTCTTAATATTACCAGGGAATAAAGTTTGTGGTATATGTAGTGACTCCTCCTTAAGGTTATTCCTAAGCAACTCTAGGCTGGGATTAGATATTTTACAATTAAAATCCCCCAATAACAATACGTGAGGGAGGAAATCAGAATCTAAAAGATTCTGTATGAAAGAAAAAACCTTTTTTAAATCAGCATTAAAACGAGCGTCTGGAGGATTATAGGTATTTATTAATACCAGTGATTTTCGTGGATCTTCAGTGACGAGATCTGACAAAGTTATTGCTTGAAACAATTTATCTGGGTCCAAATAATGGGCAAAATTCCATCTTATTTTATTCGAGAGTAGACAAGCTACTCCTCCCTTGGCATGACCTCTCCTAGAGGAGATGGCGTTGCCGTCCAACACATAATAGTCCTTTACCGTAGAGAATTTTTCGTCAACCCAAGTCTCCTGGAGACAAATCACATCTGCATCTAATGTATATAGATATATTAATTTTTCAGGATTGTTTTTTATTCCTGCCGTGTTCCAAGAAATAATTTTTAGATCGTTGTTAAAGACAGGAATACGGTTTTGGAATAATGGTAGATTTACTTGACAAGACACCTGGCAACCAATCCATTCATGACTTTCTTCTACTAGGCTTGGTTGACAAGAGGCAGGGTTTTTATAAATCACATGTCTTTCATTCTTTGAAATACAAATTTTTAATTCGTCAGTTTTTAAGGACCAGTCTGTGCTGGCTAAAGTTACAACCGGGAATGCTGGCAGGTTTCTACGACTGTCATTACAAGATTTCATGAAAAAAGGAATAACGTCAATCCCCCTACATTGCAATCCCTCTGACCATTGTAAAATATGATTTACTATAATTTTGGAATAAAATTTTACCCTCGCTACCTTCCTGACCTCAGATTTTAAAATAGAAACTACATCTATATCATTGGTTTGGATCAATCTTAAACCTTCAATCTCCCGAAAACAATTCAGAAGGACAGATCTATTTATAGTAAGATCCTTATCAAATAAAGGAATGAAATCTAAGAAAACGGAATCTACACTTTCCTTTTCTGCAACTATATTTGATCGCTTAGACGTCCTTTTATTTTCAATCATATCGGGGAAAGACTCGGCTAAAGGGTTTAGAGCCGATAGTAAGACGTTAGGGGGATTTCTCTGATCAGCAGATCCATGGCTGTTCACTGTCCCCGTTGATTCAACGGTCATAATTATTTGGTCAGATTTAATTTGCCTAGTGGTATCTTGAGATAGGTTTAGCAAGGGCTATTGTGGAAGATTTTTTTCAATATGAGTATCTAAATTTTCATCAAAATTAATTTTCCTCTCCCTCTTTTTTGCATGTCTACAAACAGGTTTCCTCTATACTTTTTTCGTTTTCCTATTACTGCCTTTTTTACGTCATTTAAGGACTCCAAAGTATCCTCTTTTTCTTCATTTATGTATGATTTGAATATAGGAAATAATTCCTTATCACACCTTTTTTCATGCTCGGACAATAATTCTATTTCTTGTTCCAGTTCAGAAATACAATTAGCTGCAGCTGTTTTTATCTTACCTTCCGGGGGATTCCCCTGAATAGCTGTTACTTCCTTTTCAATGATGTCTGGACATTTCTTATTTTGTTCATTAAGAACTAAATCTGAAACTTGCGAAATATTTCCAGGATCTTTTTCAGACATCTTATCTATTCTTGCTTTCGCTACCATCAGAGGTAGCTTGTATTGTGAACTGGAGTCAGTGTCCTGTTTATTATTTAACAGTACCCTGAGTATCTGTGTTACCGTCTCCAACACACAATCCGAGCCCCCCACACATTTTTCTAGTACTAATAGGATAGAGGATAATAGATGTTCTAGAGAAATTAAAGAGTCGGAAATTGGCTTATCCATCCTAGTGGGGGGATTGGGCTGAGAATTTGGCATATTGAGAGCGGGACTTGATAAAAAATTTACTTGGGATAAGGAAAAAAGTGAATCAGACGAAGGGGTGCTACTAAACAATTGAAGGCCCGGGCTGCTAATACATTTGGAATATTGGTTTGATCTAGGACTGATTTATGTTCAGAATCAGGTTGTCTCTTATGATACACTGTATCTATATCAGGTAAGGTGTAATCATATCCAGTAGTAGCCATAGGAGGAGACAAACCAGGAGAGACAGTCAAGCCTTCCTCTACTAAGGGAGGGAAACTATGGACTAACACCTCAACAAGTGTGGTGGTAGCATCATAGGAAGATACAATATTGTTTTTACTTAAAGCACCTGAGGTATACTTTAGTTGCCTCTGTAAATTTGGGGAATCAGGAGGGTCAACCATCTCGGTTTTACAGACGGACATATCTGAATGTAAAGCGCCAACCTGCTTGCTACGCCCATTAATTATAGGTTGGCCTTCCTCTTCACCCTTATAACTTTTATCTTCTGGTTTCGAACCCCCAATTAGAACCTTATCCTTTCCCCTTTCCCATAGACAATATAATTGGCCTTTTCCCTTTAGTGAACGAGCAGGAGTATCTTTATTTCGTAGGGGATTTGATTTAGTCTTAGAACAGGTCCTACCCACTAATACACGCCCGGATCTTAATTTTTTTGCTGTCATTTTAGAACGAAAAAATCTCGGCAATACAAAATCAAGACATTGCAATGGCCGTATACCGACTTAATAAACAAAAACCACTATAGGAATTTAAAGAAGATATAGACACAGCTTACTTCTAGTCCGTTTCTATTACAGAGGGGCTGAAGAAGTGGAATAATACATATGTCAAGCACAGTAATATACCTAGGGGTACAGTCCTAATGGGATATGCCCAGCCCAGCCTACTCCAGCCTCGGAGGGCCTCAGAGGGCCCGCCCTTTGCCCGGGCTTAGCCCTGGGCTGAGTTCCGCGCGCGTCCCGCGATGCGCGTTAGGCACTCAGTTAAGTATAGAAGAGAGGGCGGGGCACGCCCGGGAAGAGGCACCAGCTGGGGATATGTTATGTTATGTTATGTTAATATTATTTTTATAGCGCTCAGCTGCCCCAGCAAAGGGGCGTCCTGGCGCTTTAGACAGGAACTATAACATAACACAGAAAAGGAAAGAGGAAAAGGGGGGCAGCTACTCGGAAGCAGGAAACAAGAAAGTTTTGATGGCGCGTCTGAAGGTGAGCAGATCATTCAGAGCTCGGATGTGCACCGGGAGCGAATTCCACAGCCCCGCAGCAAGCACCCGGTAAGAGCGGCCACCCATTCTGCTAAGTTTAAAACGAGGGCAAACTGCCAGATGGAGAGCCTCTGATCTTAAAGATCTCAAAGGGATGTAGGGAGTAAGCAAGTTAGTCAGAGCCGGCGGCGAAGAGAGTTTCATAATTTTAAAGGCCAGACAGAGCGCTTTAAACTTGATCCTCTGCCTGACCGGTAACCAGTGTAGGGCCAAGATGGTGCCCGAGGCAGAACAGTGTCTGGGAAGACCCACAATGGCCCGCGGCGCGGCATTTTGTACCCTTTGAAGCCTGGATACCTCAGCCTGGTTCACCCCTAACATCAGCGCACTTCCGTAGTCCAGCCGGGATAAAACCGAGGCTTGGACCACGAGCTGCCGAGTGGGAGGGTCGAAGTATTTCAGGACTGGCCTTATGCCACGCAAGATACCATGACAGGTGGCTGCAACCTTCTTCGTGTGGCCTATGAAGGTGAGCGCGGGGTCCAGCCAAATTCCTAGGTTTTTCACTTCTAAAGCTGGGATAGGAGTAATGCCCAGCTCTGGAGGCCACCACTGGTCTCCCCATAACTCAGCATGTTTCCCCAAGACCAACACTTCAGTTTTGGTGGCATTCAACTGTAAGCAATTGGTACGAAGCCAACTCGCTACTGCCACAAGTCCAGCTCGGAATCTGGGGGCCTCCACTTCAGGGTCTCCACTCAGTGTCACCGCCAGCTGCGTATCGTCAGCGTATGAGGTCATCGTCAAACCCCACTGTTTGACGACTGCAGCTAGCGGTTTCACATATAAGTTGAACAAGATGGGGCTCAACGAGGAGCCCTGTGGGACCCCCAGGTCCAAGGGATGGATGGTAGATTGGCAGGGTGGTATTGCCACTTTGAAGGTTCGATCTGAAAGAAAAGATCGAAACCACTGAAGAGCAGTGCCTGCTACTCCAGCTTCCTCTAGGCGTTGGATCAGTATATGGTGGGACACAGTATCGAAAGCAGCGCTCAGATCTAATAGCAGGAGCGCTGCCGTACGTCCGGAATCAAGTACCAGGCGTAGATGCTCGATAATATAGAGCAAGGCGGTCTCGGTACTGTGTCCTGGCCGGAAGCCATTTTGGCTGGAGTCCAATATCTGATTACGAGCCAGGTGAGCAGCCAAGATTGAATTAACATGGGCTTCGGTAACTTTGGCAGTCCATGGCAGAAGAGATATGGGGCGGTAGTTCTCAGGCAAAAGGGGGTCAAAATCTGCCTTTTTCAAGATAGGGGTAACTACCGCCAACTTCCACGCAGAAGGGACCGTTCCAGTGGACAACGACATGTTAATTAAAGTAAGAATCGGTGCTCGACACAGCGGGGAAAGCGTACTGATAAGAGCTGGCTTTAGCGGATCCAGAGGAGAGCCTGATGTAACGCTAAGGCTAAATTTGTCAAAAGCTTCAGTAGACAGATCAGGTAAGAAAGTCAGCCTCTCGTACCCCAAGGAATTAGGGTCAACTGGCTCTGGATCCGGTCGGCACGGGTCAAATCCTCGATATATTTTCTGCACTTTCTCCAAAAAGAAGGTTGCCAAATTCTCACAGTGGGAGTCAGTGCAGATCTCTGCCGAGGTAGCTCTTTTATTCATAAGGTCTTTCAAGACCTTGAATATTAGTTTAGAGGGATTACTACTAGATTGAAATTCCTGAGCATAGAATGCGGCCCGTGTTCTGGATAGTAACTGGAATGCTGATCATCGCAGTCCCGGGCTCCCGCTCAAAGGTCCTTGCAATCAGGAACACAATCCACAGTCTGCAGACAACGTTGTTAAAAGCCACAACAGAGTTTATAAAAGAGCACCGGGCAGGGCAGAGAAACGCCAAAGTCAAGAGTTCTGCTGCTGCGGCAGTCATACTATACCCTGTTATTGACTTGCAGAGGGGAGCCTGCTCTGAATAGACACCACATCTTTCCTAATTGCCGTACCGCCATAGTTGATTGAGGGCTGCAGTGCCCAGGAACCAGTGCGAGCTCCGGCAGGGGCAGCAAGCGTCACGCCCCCGCGACAGACCGCCCACAAAGCGGGGTCGGGCCTCTGCGCAGTGGGAGCCTGCTCTGAATAGACACCACATCTTTCCTAATTACCATACCGCCATAGCGTCTGGAGATGATTTGAAGTCCGCCGCATTTACTTCCCGCAGCCTGCTGATTGAGAGCTGCAGTGCCCAGGAACCAGTGCACGCTTCGGCAGGGGCCGCATGCGTCACGCCCCCGTGACAGACTGCCCATAAAGCAAGCCCTGTCCTTCGCTACGCGTGTAGCGAGTGGGCGCACCGGGCTAAGCCCGGCCCAAGGGCGGGCCCGTCTGGGCCTGTTCGAGACCTATTGAGGCCGAGCTGGGCCACCCCCTGAAGAACTTGGTTGCGGGTCTGTCATACGACGCCAACGGTAATAGTTTGGTATTGACATTGTTATATTACGTTACATTCTTGTAAATTACGTTTCATTCTTGTAATTATATCTTTCCGTCATGAATAAGAGGAAAATAGGACAGGGTGCTGCAGGAATGCTTGACGCTTTTCTACAGAGGGCAGAATCTGTCCTAATTAAAGAGATTCAACTTACAGAACGTAGACTATCACTTGAACCTCTCCCCTCCCAGAATAGAATTTTTTTGACCCCATTACTTGTTGAATCTAGTGTAACGACTACTCATGAGGCAGATTCTCTCCATGCTAGCCCGTCACATCGACAAGACCCAGAGTATGTGACAGACGATTCTTTTTCCATTCCTTTGCCTAGCATAGAGCAACGCCTTGTTAGATCCAAAGTTAACACTAGAGGTCAAAAAGCTAAAGCAAGTACAACTCATACGGCTGAGCCCCAAAAAAATAGAAAGAGTCGAGGACGATGTAAACAGAATAATTCTGTGCAAAAAACAAATGGGAAGAAATTGAGAACCCCTGCAAATGCAAGTGGACATAATGAAGGCCCCTCTTACTCTGCTAACATTACCTCACTTACTGCGACTGGAAAGATTGTGGGTAGAAATCTAGAGGAGAAATTCTGGGGTAGATTGGAGACAATGATAACAGTATTACTGGATCCAATTGTACAAAAAATATCAATGGTGGAAACTAGGCAGACCAAGGTGGAGGAGATGGTAAGCTGTAAATCGTCGGTTCCCTCTGCTACTAACCCTAAGTTCGCTCCAGCTCCGCCAAATAACAGGGTGAAGAGTAGTGAGTATGGTCAAGCTGTAAGTTCTTTTGAACCTAGACAAGCACAAATTAGGGGTCTCTCTCATGATATTACTCCTAGTACTTCTCGTATTTCTAGTCAATCTGGGCATCTCCCTCCCAAAGCATGTCTTCCCATTGCAGAATTTAGCAATGCAGCCAACATAGAAAGTGGCGCATTAGGCACTAAGCGGCCTGGGCAAAATGTAGATAAAGATTTTGAGAGCGATTCTAACTTCCATGATCATCGAGATAGGTCCACAAAATCACCACAAAACCTAAATTTGCCTCCTGAAGCAACCCCATATACGATTATCCTGACAAATGTACCTCCTCTACCACATAATGCCTACGAACATTGGTCGGCCCTGAGGAATAAGTCTGTACACTTCCTCGGTCTAAGGACCGGCATTAAAAACTCTCTTCTCTGAATTTAAAATGGGAAGGAGAATAGGGTGGGTGGGCACCTCGGCAAAAACTTTAAGTGGCGATTGTGTTGTGTTAACCTTCGGTTCGCCATCTCTGGTGCGTGCAATCCTGGACAGGGGAAGTACAGGGTCTCTCAAGTCTAATGACATCAATATTCTCCCCCTTGGTTACTTCTATCAACCACCAACATATTAAAATTTTTGTTGGCCACCACTTGAAGGAGGCGATTTTATAGGGAATAGAGAGACTAGATTTTGGATTCCAGGGACTAATCGATTTGATGCTTTGAACCTGTTGGAGGATGTTGACTGACTGGCTTCGGGGCTTTACTCCAACTCAATTCCGAACATGATTCCCCTGAAAGTAAAAGCAAGCCTGGACTAACCAGGGTAGGAAACAACTATCCTTTTTGCCCTTTTATTGGCTGTCACAAGGAGGAGGACTCAGGTATTATAATTTTAATCGAGGAAATATTTCCTAACCCCGTGGGCAGTCCAAACGTACCACAGCCACTCCACGACCTAGCTGAGGATCAATCAGGGTCAGTATTCCCTACAATTGCCTTAGACAGTGACAAATCAGCCCTCTGTCATATTACATCATGGAACATTGCGGGCATCCGGTCCAAGCTGAGCAATCATTTGTGGTGGGACTTTGTTTTACAAGTTGATATCATGTTTTCAAGAAAAATGGTCGAAAGAGGCAGTCCACATGAATGGGTATAGAACTTACCACACCTCAGCAATAGATGGTTTGAGTGGGAGGGCCAAGGGTAGTCTTTGCGCTTACATATTGAGTGCCTTGAAGATAAAGGAAATAACGATATGTGCTAACGACCCCTACTTTCAAACACTTATATTGGATATAGATGTAAAACACTGTCTAGTTCTAACTAATTTTTACAATAACATCCCCCAAGCCGAAATAGGAACTGTTATAAAAAATATGACAAAACTATTGAAATCTATCAGCAGAAGGCGAAAGAGACGACAATGTTACTGGCGGGAGATTTTAATTGTGTGCTATGTGTCAATGGCGAGGATAATTTATGCGGGTTCTCATTTGAAGAGTATGTATGTTCATCTCATTTTCGGCATTCTGCCTTAGGAGAACAATTAAATGAATTGATTTTTTCTCTTGACTTGGGATTTGTCAACGATGTGTGTCCATTACCTGTCTCTATGCCTTGGACTTTCAGTGGAAGGGCTCTATTTTCTACCATAGACTATCTTTTAATGTCAAGCAATTATGCGCATAGTCTTTACTCATTCCATGTCTCAGATATCTCCCTTAGCGACCACTTCCCTTTGTGCTTGTCAATAAAGTTAACATCAGGTAAAACGGTTAAATTTAGCACAAATGACCAGTTGTTAGAAAATATAGCTATTGGGAGTACAAATGGTTGTATGTGCTGGTCCGTGTTAGATCAGGCAGCGATAATCAAGACAGTGGTGGACAGATGTAAATTTGCAATTGAGACATGTTTGTCCGAAACAGCCGCCCCAGGTAATATTCTAGCCTCATTCCTGGTGATATCCCAAACTATAAAAGATTCCCTCCTCAGACGTAAAAACAGTAAAAAACATGTGAGTGGATGGTTTGACTCCAGGTGTATGCAAGCACATTCTCACCTAAAAAGGGAGTTACATAAATCCCCTAGAGATGTGGCCGATCTGAAGACCGCTAGATTGGATTATAAACAAGCAATCAAGGCAAGGAAAAACACCCTGAAGAAGAAGGAATGGGAGGCATTACACACGGCCCCAGTGGCAAATGATAGTTCGGCATTTTGGAAGGCTGTCAAAACACTTTTTCTCTCATCTAAGGCTGGCCCAACCATTGAAATAGCTATCAGTGAGGATCAATGCTTTGAGCACTTCTCAAAAGTATATAATGGTGAGGGAAAATCTGACAAGATGGGTAGTAATGATCAGGAGGATTATAACTTGAATTTACCTCATCTCTACTCAGGCTTGTTGTTTACCCTAGATGAAGTGGAGTGGGCATTATCCAGAAGCCAGGGAGGGAAGGCCCCTGGGCCGGATCGGGTCCCCGTAGACTTGTTCAAATCAAATACTTCTCTATGGAGGCCCATCATAGCCGAGGTGATTACAGCTAGTCATAGTACCTCTTTTTTACCTACCTGGGTAGAATCCACCATCGTGCCCATTTTTAAAAAGGGGGACCGGCTGGACCCGGGATGTTACAGGTCCATTTCTTTACTTGATGCCATAACAAAAGTAACAGGTAGAATAAAATTGAAACGCCCCCAGGCTTGGGAGGAGGAAAACTCTGTTCTGTCTGACCTGCAGTACGGTTTCCGGGCTGGGCTTGGAACGAAAGAGCAGGACATAAATCTATCAATCCTGGTGGGGAAATACACGAGGGCAAAGCAGGGATATCTATTTTTAGCTTTTCTGGATATCACAGCCGCATTTGACTGTGTGATCCACAGTAAACTCTGGCTTATTTTAGAGGACATGGGGGTTGAGGTTAAGATTATTTATTTTCATAAGCGTTTTTATAGTGATGCCAAGGCACGTGTGCGTTGTGGATTGAAGGGTGAATGTTCTGCTGCATTCCCAAGCAAGAGCTGAGTCAGACAAGGTTGTGTCCTGGCCCCGTTTCTTTTTAATCTTTATGTTAGTGGGCTGGGGAACGCCTTTCTCAAAGACAATAAAGATTTTCCACAAGTGGGAGGACGTCCAATACCAGCGCTCCTATACACGGATGACGCGGTGTTGATGTCCCGCACACAGGTTGGTCTTCAGAGGGTGTTAGACAGCTTCTCTCTTTTTATGAAAAATGTTGGCCTGAGAGTAAACTCCTCTAAGACCTTCATTATGCGCTGCCGCCCTGGTATCAAGAAACCTAAAGACATGTTTGTTGCAGGGCAGAAGATCTAGGAAGCAAAGAGTTCCCATATTTGGGAATTGTTTTTGCCCACAATGACACCTGGGTACAAGCAGTCTCAGTAAAAAAGTTGATACTCCTAAGAACAACAGCAGCCCTAACTACCTTTGCTAGAATACTGGGAAAAAACCCACCAGAGGAGCTTATTAAGATCTATAAGACAAAGTGGGTTTCATCTGTAGTATATGGGGCAGGAGTCTGGGGGTTTACTGATTCGCTCTCAATCCAACGCATAGAAAACTCTTTCCTAAGGTATATTTTATCAGTCCCGAATAGCACTTCATTATTTATATGCCATGCGGAGCTGGGACTCCTCTTCATCGCTGATTTAATAAAGTTAGAGCCTGTTATTCTTTGGCATAGGCTATGGACCAAAGAAGAGGCCTAGTTAAACAGGGATATGTTACCAGATGTGTTAAAATTGGAAGGGGTTTTGAAAATCCCATGGATAAAATATGTCCATAACATTCTAAAAGATCTTGGTCGCTTAGAGTACTTTACAAACCCTTTATCTATTCGACAAATAACAAGGAAAGAATTGAGAAAAGAGGGTCTTTTGTTGTTGTATTCCATCATTGTGTCATCTGAGATTTTAAAATCTACTGTACTTCACAATCAGTTGATTTTAACTACTTTTAACATTCAACCCTTTTGAATTTTTTTACCCGGAGTTTATGATTGATTTTTATTAACTAGATTTAGGCTGGGGGTATTTTACACAATAGTCACCGTGCCTAAAATGAACAATTGGTCTCAACATCTCCCTCTTTGCCCTTGTGACAATATCTCCAACCAATCTATGGTCCATGTAATGTTGTTTTGTAAATTTTATAACCATCTAAGGAAATTGTAGTTGGCACCAGTCTCAAAAATGTTCGGGTTCTGCCAATGGCGGCCTGCTTTACTCGCACTACAACAGCTTGAAAATGCGCACATTACTTTTAGAAGAGTAACTTATTTGAAGAAAGACTTGTGACATAGGAATTGTCTGTTTATTTCATCCTTCTTTGGATAAAGTACATGTGAGTTTAATCATCTTTTAACTTCACAATGCATTTATTTCGAGATTATATTTTCATTATTTTAGTCTATGTATTGATGTGTTTTTTATACTGGTATGATTATCTTAACGTCATCAATCATGTATTGATGTGTTTATTCCTACGTGTTTTTATGATTGTCTTATGTAGCAATCGAATAAAGCTTTCTTGACTTGACTTGACTTGTAGATTCCATATTTGTGGGCTGCACTACCTCCCAAAATACCTTGTAGTCACACCTTACCAGTCCTAAAATGAACCTCCACTACGGATGTGTCAATGCTCTACAAAGATTAGGTTATGCTTCAGCACATATTTAGTTTGAAGTCTCTTTTTGCTTCTTTTTCTTTCAATGGAATGAAAGGTCTAACAGACCGTTTTTCACAAAACGAAGATGTTTACCCTTTCCCAGTAAGTAAATAGCTTTTTACTACACTACCAAGAAAAAACCAGAGTGTACAGAACATACTGTTTTTGAAACGCTACTGTAGTGTCAATATCTTTGTTTTCTGATTGTGTATGCCACACGTAGACTCTCCGCTGTTTATATGTTACCACCAATTATCTATGCTATTAATGGAGATCACAGTCAAAGACATTATAGAGAGGAGACGAACATTTACTATTGATGAAACGTCTTAGCAAAGTCCACAATATTGGCAGGCACTAAAACAAAAAAAGTTCAGTCTGCAGTTTCTTGTTTATTTTGCTTGTGAAGGTGGTATTTGCCTTGTATTCAGAAACGTAGGTGTCAATTGCTTCCAATGTGTATACAGCAGAGTAAACAATCATTTCCCCAGCAAATATAATAACTGTTTACGTCCTTTACTTCATAAATATGCTTCAAGTACAGCCACAATAATTACTAATCCTAAACGTGTGAAACCTTTTATAAACCCTGTAAAGTGCATTGATTTCTTTCCTGCCTGTGGAGGTAACTCGACAGACAGCCTAATGCTTCCAAGGTTAAGCTGTACTTCAGAGGCAAAGTACACTCATTTGAGAAATAAAGCAACTAACGGTACGATCTGATTAATGTGGAAAGGTGGCAGTAATTACAGGGAGAATTTCAGAATCTATTTAAATAACCACAAGCAGTCTTTTTTACTGCTAAGGTAAGTATAGTGCGGCCCACACAGTTCAGTCAAACCACTTGTAATCACCAAGGGAAGGAAGGTGCAGTTCTTTCTTGCTTTTCATTTGAATGAGACATGGTATTGAACTTGCCCTTTCCGCTTAAAATAATGAATAACAAAGATCTAACGTAAGATTCCCCAAACAGTGTAAAGTCCGATTGAGCATTGAGAACATCATTGCTTCTTAAATGGTATGACATCGTTCCATCTTGAAGGATTCTAGAGCAACTAGTTTTTTTGTCTTTAGATGTAGAGGAATTTACCCAGCATGTCCCAAAACCAACCCTTTATTTTAGCCAAATGTGCATAAATTCCAGCTTAAGCCCCTCCTATACAACAGAGCTACAAATTGAAAACATTACGGGGCCCATTATAATGTCGGGCGGATTGCCCCCACCAGGCTGGCGGTAGCCACCGCCAGTCTGGGGGGGGGCAATCCGCCCGACATCCACACTCGTTTTCCCCCCCGCCATATTAGTATGGCGGGGGGACCTCAGCGGACAGAAATACCGTCCGCCGCTTTTCCACCCCGGTCGCCTTGCGGCCGGGGCGGAAAAGGAATAATATGGTGGCGGTGTCTGTCAGACAACGCCATCCATATTATGATGGGCATTTTCCAATGCCTTTCCGTGGCGGCAATGCCACCACGGAAAGGCATGCAGACACTCCTTGTGGGGGCCCGTTGCGGTCTCCCTTGGAGTCTGGGGGGAGGAGGGTGCACATGGGGAGTACCTATGGTACCCCCCGCATTTCAAGGTACAACATGGCAGGCATCACGGTGCCTGTCATGTTGTGCTTTGAAATGCACACCGTGCATTTTTATCATTGCGGCGGGCGGCGCTATTGCACCGCCCGCCGCAATGGTAAAAATACAGGATGCGCCCGCCACTGTGGCAGGTGCATCCTAATTATCAATTGTCAAGGCGGGACCGCCGCACCTATGGCGGGCGGTCCCGTTTTGCACTGGCCGCCCGCCATCCTAATGGACCCCTATATTTCTATTCTCAGAGGGACTTGGTTATGACAATGAGTATGATTCATGAAGGTAAGTTACACTTTTTTGTAAGTTTACAGTTTGCAATAAGTTTACTACTTTCAAACTTCACAAACTCTGAGTGTAAACGTACGACAACAGTGTAAGTTACATGTCTCCATCCCCAGAATAATGCAACTGCCTTACTCATGAGTGGGAGGAGGAAGTCCCTCCTTAAACCCTGACCTGATCCTTCCTAAACGCATCTTACTTCTCCCTAACCCCATCCCCTTTGGTAGTAAGCCTTCCCCTTTTCCCACCCAATCTACTGAGCCCCTCGCACATGCACTTCTAAAATCCTTACTTACATGTGCGGAGACTCCGCAGTTGGGCCAGAGTATCATCAAAACGTACACTTTGATGTACGTTTTGTAGCACCACAAAACGTACTACAAAGTACAGTTGGTAAATCAGGCCAATACATTTTTCACATGAGCTCCTGATCAAGGGTATATTATACTCGATATTCATTGAGGGATGATGAAAAAGTTATTGAATCAACCGTAATGGATCGCACACCGCTAGCCCCTCCTCCGGATCGCCCCTAAGGATTCTGGTACATATAGTTCGTAAGTGGTTCACCTCAGTAGGTGCAAGTAAATACTTGTTGTTGTGAAGATCTCTAGACCCGAGACATGGCCCGGGTTTCGGGATATCTTCCCTCATCAGTAGAGAACGTAGTTGGGGTGGAAAAGAAGGCCGCCAAGCAACCATCACAGGCCTTGATGCCTAACCGGCACGCTGGTGCGTCATCCAGAAGCTCGTCAGCTTAAAAGCTCAAGGGAGCCCATTTGTAGAATCAACCGCAATGGATCGCACACCTCTAGCCCCTCCTCCGGATCGCCCCTAAGGATTCTGGTACATATAGTTCGTAAGTGGTCCACCTCAGTAGGTGCAAGTAAGTACTTGTTGTTGTGAAGATCTCTAGACCCGAGACATGGCCCGGGTTTCGGGATATCTTCCCTCATCAGTAGAGAACGTAGTTGGGGTGGAAAAGGAGGCCGCCAAGCAACCGTCACAGGCCTTGATGCCTAACCGGCACGCAGGTGCGTCATTCAGAAGCTCGTCAGCTTAAAGGCTCAAGGGAGCCCATTTGTAGAATCAACCGCAATGGATCGCACACCGCTAGCCCCTCCTCCGGATCGCCCCTAAGGATTCTGGTACATATAGTTCGTAAGTGGTTCACCTCAGTAGGTGCATGTAAGTACTTGTTGTTGTGAAGATCTCTAGACCCGAGACATGGCCCGGGTTTCGGGATATCTTCCCTCATCAGTAGAGAACGTAGTTGGGGTGGAAAAGAAGGCCGCCAAGTAACCGTCACAGGCCTTGATGCCTAATCGGCACGCAGGTGCGTCATCCAGAAGCTCGTCAGCTTAAAGGCTCAAGGGAGCCCATTTGTAGAATCAACCGCAATGGATCGCACACCGCTAGCCCCTCCTCCGGATCGCCCCTAAGTATTCTGGTACATACAGTTCGTAAGTGGTTCACCTCAGTAGGTGCAAGTAAGTACTTGTTGTTGTGAAGATTTTTAGACCCGAGACATGGCCCGGGTTTCGGGATATCTTCCCTCATCAGTAGAGAACGTAGTTGGGGTGGAAAAGAAGGCCGCCAAGAAACCGTCACAGGCCTTGATGCCTAACCGGCACGCAGGTGCGTCATCCAGAAGCTCGTCAGCTTAAAGGCTCAAGGGAGCCCATTTGTAGAATCAACCGCAATGGATCGCACACCGCTAGCCCCTCCTCTGGATCGCCCCTAAGGATTCTGGTACATATAGTTCGTAAGTCGTTCACCTCAGTAGGTACAAGTAAGTACTTGTTGTTGTGAAGATCTCTAGACCCGAGACATAGCCCGGGTTTCCGGATATCTTCCCTCATCAGTAGAGAACGTAGTTAGCATGGAAAAGAAGGCAGCCAAGCAAAAGTTATTGATTGAAAAATATTGTGTAATACCATGAGATTATAAATTAACAAATTATACAAAAAGGTAATGGGGAAAACATGGTTGATGTCTAATTCATTTGGATGTGTGTGGGATGAAAATACTATGAAGATATTCATGAAATAAATATCTTGAATGGCAGAAAAACACTTACTCATTTATAGTATTATTTTTGCATAGGGCACACTCATTGTGAATGTTTTGAATACACTTCACAAGCTTAATTTGGTGAGTTTGTCAGATAGTATGCTGCATATTCAACAAACACAAAAACATAATTTCTTAAAATGATTCGTAAAATAGGGTCTGTAGATAGGAGACCAGCGTAGCTGTTGAATTTCGAGCTGTTGATCATTAACCCCTTCACTGCGCCGGCTATTCCGCCGCAGTGCTAAGGGGGCGGGGCGGCCGCGCGGCGGGCGCATGCTGGTGACGGAACCGCTCCGTCACCAGCGTCAGTTGCGCTGTGCTCATGACGGAGCGGTTCCGTCATGGCCCGCCCCGCTCAATAGAACGCTCAGCGCAGGCGCGGAATTCGCGCCGCGCATGAGCGGCGAGCGGGCCATGACGGAACCGCTCCGTCATCAGCACAGCGCACCCGCAGCTGATGACGGAGCGGTTCCGTCATCAGCGTGCAAGGGGTTAATATTGATGGCAGAATATTGATGGTACTTAATATTGATGCCATACCATTGCGGGTACCATAACATTAACGGTTTGAATAGTTATTATTTTAATAGTGTTTTTTATCTCTTTAGATTACATTTTCTAATATTTATATTGCTTTTGTATATACTTTTAATAATATTAATTTGTAATATTTTTAATTGTAATATTTTTGATATTTTAATGTTTTAAATATATATTGATTTATGCCGAGTTTTATCCCCCCCCCCATATTCCTTAGTTTGGAGTCAGATTAAAAAATATGACCCTTTCAAAGTCTAACACTTCCCCCAATGTTGTTTAATTTGGAGTGTGATGAGTTAATTTGACTCATTGAGAGTCTAACGCTTTCCCCAATGCTGCTTAGGTTGGAATCTGACCCACAACCACCCACAAATTCCAATGTTTTCCTTACTGTTACTTAAGTTGTAGTGGGAATAGTAAATCTAACATTAGCACTCTCCAACGCTTTCCCCAATGTTGGTTAGTTAGGAGTGAGAATAGTAAATATGCCCCCCACCAGACTACAAAGCTTTCCCAATATTGCTTATTTTGGAGAGGAAATAGTAAATCTTACCCCCACCACCACCCCAGAGTCCAATAATTTCCAAAATACTTTCATGTGCTGTGGGAAGTGTTAATTTGACATCCCCACCCCCACACCCCCTATTGCATCCAAGCTTTCCACAGTGCTACTCAATTTGGAATAAGAATAATACATTTGACATATTCATAATCCAATGCTTTCGACATTATTGCTCAATTTGAAGTGGGAATAGTAAGCTAGACTCATTGAGAGACCAATGCTTGCCCCAGTGTTGCTTAGTTTGAATGGGAACATTATATCTGATCTACCCTCAAAGTCCCACGCTTTCCCCAATGTTGTTTAGCTTGAAATGAGAGCTGTAAAATCGACTTACCCACAAATATATATTAGGGTTTTAATATTTAAATGAATGAAATCATTGTTTTATATGTTCATATACTTATATGTAATTATTTTTCAGATTTACAATCTAATAACATATTGATTTGTGCAGATATTTAATTTCATTTTTTAGTAAATTGATGTTTATAAAAATGATTTTGGTTATTTACATTTTTTTCATCTAGAATAATTGTAAGTTAGAATACACATTTTTAAACATTATTTACAAGATTGACTTATTTTAAAAATAAAATATTTTTTTAACAGTACTGTACCTTTTACAATGTTTACATTCATTTTCTTTAAATACATTTCATATTTTCAAAATTAATGTTCTATATTTAGAGGTGTTGATGGTTGGAAACAACCCTTCGTTCTGGCACCAACTCCTATGGCCTCTTGTTTGGGAGAGGCCCCTAATCCTAAACTTGAAGTTAAGAGCCTTAGCATCACCCTGGATAAAGATCTGACCATGGTTTCACAGACGAAGAGTGTGGCAGGCACGTGATTCGGACTGCTAAGATCCCTTAGGAAAACACTTAAATGGCTTTCTCTTGGGTGTTGGAGGATGGTGGTCCAAAGCCTAATTCTTTCACGCCTGGACTAGGAAAACTCCTTCTATCTCAGTAGTTCAGCTTATGCCATAAAAAAATTGTAGGTTAATCAAAACACAGCAGCAAGATCCTTGTTAGGTGTGCAAAAAATGAACTCTGCACGCTCGGCGCTCATGCAACTTCACTGGCTGCAGATAAAAAAAAGAATAGAATTCAAGTCCCTATGCATTGATCATAGGTCAAAATCCCTCAGCGCCTCATTACCCCATACACAAACCCCAGAGTACTGAGATCAAACAACCTGTCGCTTTTTATGTCCCCAGAATCAAGAGAGGAAAAGGAGGAGGTCGCTTATTTGCTTACCTCTATGCCAAATTATGCAACACCTTTCCAATTCAGCTCAGGTCAAACAATAATTGTTTAAGTTTTAAGAAGCAACGTCTGGCGATGGACGGAGGAACATGGTGGCAGCAGGCTAGCTGCCGCGGTACTCCGCTCCTAACCTCTGCAGAGTGAGGTGCCGGCATGATGGAGTGCTTTTCAGCGTTTTTTCTTCAAGGACATGTTTTTTGACTGTAGTAGCGACGGAATAGCAATGAGATATTCTTACTGTTTGCACTAATCGTGCTTTTGCCCATTTTTCCAGCGAGACGGCAGTTTCTTTCCCCCTCCATGTGCTTCCTGGTTGGGGGCGTGGAACGACCTGACCCTGCAGTTCCCAGCCTGCTGTTGTTCCCCGGTGTACGGCGTTGGAGTGAGGCCGCCCTGGAGCTCCTGCGTGGGAGGCGTTATCGGTGCCTTTCTCACAGCTTTCGAGCATCAGCAGCAAGCTCACGCTTGCCTGTCATCGGTACAGAGGCGGCGGAGGTGGCGGCGCTTTCGGCAGCAGTAGCGGGACCAGGAGCAGTGGGGATTGAAGCAGCAACGCGAGTCACCACGCACGCAGCAGCAGCAGCAGCACTCAGAGCGCACAAAGTGGAGGTGAAAGGGAAGGAGGTGGGGGGGATATCCATTGAAATCCCTGGGGTAGCGCCAGGGGAGCTTGGAGGACCATGGGAGTCCTACTACCTAGAGTCCACTAGACAGGTGGGGAGGGCGGATTCCTATGACTCTGAACCCGATTCTCTCACACCCCCATCAGGCGCCAGTTCTTATTTAGCTTGGGGCTCTTGTCGGGAGCACCAGGGGAAGGCAGTTAAAGGGGGTCAGAGTCGCAGGAAGAAGAAGGGGGGTAGCAGGGAGTTGAAGGTGCAGCAGCCTGTCCAAAGCTTGCCGCAAGAGGTTCAAGCCCCAGCCAAAACTTCTTCTTTTCTTTTCAATGAGGTGAAGGCTAAACGGGATAACAAGGGCAAAAAGGCGGCTAGGTCTCTGAAGCTAGTCTCGGATGCAGGCTCTAAGATAACGCCCTCTTTACGCTCTTATTTTAAAATTGTCCCCCAGGTGCTCAAGCTAGTCTTAAACTCTACCTCTCAAGCGGATAATCTCTTAGCGCCTGGTTTAGTGGTTAACCTAGACTACCCAGTGGTCTTGGGCAGCGCGCTCCCCCCAGATACAGCATCACCTCTCTGCCCCTCGGTTTCTCGCCTGACTTTCAATTGCCAGCCAACCCCTTTTTCAAGTTTGCCACCAGTTCTTACTCCTGAGGCGGGTATGGAATCTTCTTTTCTCGAAGTAGGTGGCGAAGTGGGGTCACCCAGTCCTGTTTTTAGTGCTACCGAGCAGGCTAGTGGCCCTATATCCCAAACACAGCTAACAACTCCACCCCCTGGGCTATCTGGGCCAACCGTGGATTCCTCTTCAATAGAGGTTTCACTGGATTTCCTGCCTGAGGAAGTCGGCGTTCCGACTGACACCGGCCGCCCTGGTGACTACACTTCTCCAACTGCTCCTGCTCCAATCCCCGGCCCCTGTAATATGAGGGGTGTGGGTCAGCCATTATAGGAGCAGCAGGGCATTACCCAGCCACTGACACAGGAGGAGCATGTGAGTTCCAACATCCGAGTTTCCTCACAACAAATGTCCCCCGCGCCAGAAGCTAGTTCTATCTCCACCATTCCATCTAGCACTTCAACACCTTCCTTAGAGCAAATGTTTTTGACTTTGTCAGCCGATATTAAAAGGGGTTTCAAAGAATCGGTGGTGATCCAAAGAGAAATTAAAAGTTACTGCGAGGCTCTGGGCAACAAGTTAGATGGACTCACCTCAAGAACGGATGTATTGGAAGAAATCCTGGGTGGGTTATCCGTGCACTTAGACCATGCGAGAGAAGAAATCTTGAAACTCAAGATAGAAGACATCTTATTAGCAGAAAGGATGGAGACGTTGGAAAATCACGCTAGGCGCAGCAACATCCGCATCTTAAATGTACCAGAGGGTAGCGAGGGCTCGGATATCAAAGGCTTCATCGTTCCACTGTTAGTGCAATCTCTAAAACTGGCTCAACCTGAAGAAGAAAAGCTGGAGACATCCAGCGCGTACATAGGGAGCCCTTCAGGCGAAACCCCCAGAGGTCCAAGCCGAGGAAGATCCTTGTGAACTTCCACACCTACACCATCAAGGAGCAAATCCTCAACTTAGCGTTAAAGCAGAAGTCTCTTGAGCATAATGGCTTTGATTTTCAAATACGGTCTGATCTATCCAGAGCCACTCTTGAAAAACAGTGGGAGTTGGGCAAAAGAATGGACTCTTTTCAGAAACTCGGTGCCACGGTTCAGATGGGGTTCCCTGCTTCTCTTAAGATAATGTTTAATAACAAGATGTTCAATATCCGCTCGGTCCAGGCAGCAGATGACCTGTTGATGACTTTTCAGAGGGATAAGGGCGCTTCCGGAGGCTCAGGTTGATCACATACAAAGTTAGGTCTTTCAAGCTATAGTCCTCCTCGAAAGGCCATAGCTTCATTTCTCAGCCTCCCCCAGTTCTCCCTTTGCCTAGCTCAATGCTTGATTTATAATTCATGATTGGAGGGGTAAGGGGTCGCAACACCATCAAGGAGGCAAATGTATTTAATGTATGTGTATATTTTCTTCCTTTCTTCTTTAGACACTTAAATAAGGACATAAGTAAGCACAAGTCATAAGGCATGCGGAGAAGAAAATAAATACAAAAATAAATAAAAAACCTTTAACTTTAACAAGCACAATAAGCTTAAAATAAATAAATAAACAAATAAATAATATATATCTTTAGATCAGGCACTCACTTTGCAGGGGTTGGGGTAGGGTAGGGGGTACCACCAACCGGATCTGTTCCGGTTAGATAGTACAAGGGTCCCTCAGGGGAGGGGGGAAGGTTGGGTCACAGGGGTGTTGGGGTAGGGTTTTGGGTTAAAAAAAACGAAAAAAAATTCCTCATTTTCAGATTGGTTCCATTTAGGTTCTTTCTTAAGTAGCAATGGTAGTCGTTTTTTTCTAGGCAGTTGCTCCAGGCGGAAGAGTTGGTCTTTTTCCCTTAGAGTTTTTCATTTTATAGGAGGGAATGCGAAGAATGAGTAATCTTAAGATCCTCTCCTGGAATGTTAATGGTCTGCGCACCAAACCAAGGGCAAACAGGATTATACAATATTTGCGTGACATCGATGCGCAGATCATTATACTCCAGGAGACACATTTAATTGAGGCAGAGATACTCGATCTTGTGAAAAAGAACAGGTGGATGGATATCTCGGTATCCACCTCCCAATCACTAAATATAAGGGGAGTGACTATTCTGTTCAAGAAACCTATTAGCACAAGAATAATAACACAGAAAGTAGACCCCGGAGGTAGATGGGTGATTACCACTGTAGATGTTGGTGGGGCACATCTGACGTTGGCGGGTTTCAATGGTCCCAACCAGGACGACCCAGCACCCTTGGAGCTCCTATTTTCGCATTTATTGCATTTTACTGAACCCATTAATATTGCCGGGGACTTTAATATTGTGCTAGACCCTGTTTTAGATAAGACCCCGAGTAGTAGACAGCGGATACCGTCTAAATCTAGAGCGCTACTGCATAGTTCTATGAATCAATACGGCTTTGTTGACATCTGGCGGGTAAGAGCAGGCACTAATCAGGCTTTTCTTTTCGCAACTACAAATATCAGCATCAATCTAGAATCGACTATATTTTGATAAGTCGTGACCTGGTCGATTCAGTGAAAGATATTCGTTATCTTCCGTCCCATCTGTCAGATCACTCCTCTGTTTTTTTGGAACTGACAGGTGTAACTAAACCTTCCTCTAGTTCTTGGTCTTTTGACCGCTCCTTTCTTTATTCATTGGAAGATGTGCTTGCTATTAGATCTGAAGCACTTGAATTTATGCAAGTAAATATCGGATCTGCAGAGCACTGTATAGTGTGGGATGCGTTCAAGTGTTGCCTTCGAGGCATAATTAAGAGTAAGGTTGTATATCGGAGGAGACAGTATGTGCAGGAGGTTGCCTCTATTGAGGCTGAACTTCTTGCAACCCAAGCTGAAATTGATGCCACCAGCAAAGTCTCTAGTATTATCCATACATCACTGCAAGCCAAATTGGTCTCCCTTAAAGATAACTTAGCTTCCGTGTTAAACCATCGCATTTTACAAAAATGGGAAGCGAGCAAATTGGCTCATTTCGAGTACGGAGAGGGAGCCGGGAAATTATTGGCCTGGAAGTCTAAGTCGGACCGGGCACGTAACATCATTGATTCCGTAATAACTAGCCAAGGAACTGTCTCCTCAGACATTGATATTAGAACCTCTTTCAAAGAATTCTTTCAAAGTATCTATCAGGACGACAAGATCATTTATCCTGAAGATATAGAGAGGTGGCTGGACGGCATCTCACTCCCAAGCCTATCTCCAGATCAAAGTGTATTTTTGGAAAGTGAGGTCACCAAGGAAGAGGTAGAGATGGCCATAGGGGCTAGTAAGGCGGGCAAAGCTGCTGGGCCTGACGGCCTGCCTGCAGAAATATATAAGATGCTTGCAGAAGAAATATCTTCCCTCCTGTTTAATCAGATTTTACGAGAGGGGGCTCTTCCACCACCTAAATGGAGCAACGCTTCTATCACACTCATATTAAAACCAGGTAAACCTGCTTCCAATTGTGGCTCTTATCGCCCTATATCTATATTGAATGCTGACTATAAAATCTTCGCATCCCTATTGGCAAAGAGGTTGGGCCTGATCATCCCCGCAATTCTACATCCCAACCATCTTCGAGTTAACGTACGACTTAATAGGGGCAATTGACATGGCAACTTCAGAAGCAGCCCCATTGGCCATTCTCACGTTGGACGCCACCAAGGCCTTCGACAGGGTCAACTGGTTGTACCTGTCAGGGGCCTTGGCAAAGTTTGGTGTGGGTGAGGGCTTTCGTAGAGCAGTGCAACTGTTATACCATAATCCATCAGCACGGGTACTTGTTAATGGGGGCCTGTCTGACTCTTTTGCCATCACCAGAGGAACTCGTCAGGGCTGCCCCCTATCCCCCCTCTTATTCGACCTCTATATCGAGCCCTTTGCTCAAAAATTACGTGACGATTACAATATTAAGCCTTTCATATATAGAGATTGGGAGAAGAAGGTCGCGTTATACGCGGACGATGTCATGATAATGACATCTGAGATTAGCACCGCGTTCCCGGCAGCTAATAGTTTGGCCGTGGAGTTTGGCGAAGTCTCCGGATACGAGGTAAACGCCTCTAAGATGGAAATAATGGTTTGGAATGATGACGTGACCTGCTTCAATGAACGACTTAGCACGAGCCTGCGATATTTAGGGCTGAATATTGTTAAAGATATCTCTTTGATTGCGTCTTTCAACTTTTCGATAATTGCGAAAGAGTGTCGAAAACTAATGAGAGCTTGGATGCATCTTCCCCTCTCCTTATTAGGTAGAGTTAATTTGATGAAAATGTCCATCTTACCGAAGGTTTCTTTTTTGTTCAACACAATCCCTCTTTTTTTTTGATCCTTCCTTGTTGGCTAAATTACAGGGCGAGATAACCTCCTTCATCTGGAAAAACAAGAACCCAAGGATAGCTTGGAAAAAGCTAAGACGCCGTAGGGAGAAGGGGGGCCTGGCTGGTCCAGACTTACAGATCTACGCATGGGCATTTCAGCTATCTCATGCTCGTATGCTTTTAAATGCGCCTACAGGAGAGGGCATTGGTAGTTTGTTTGAAGCACTGTTGAAGGGTGAAGGAATTGGGCAGTTTGGATTTTTGTTTTAGTTTGGAGATCCCAAATTTTTCAAAAAGGTGAAACTGAAGGTTCTACAGGGCCTGGCAACCAAACTGGGGTACTGGGGTACCATTCTAGCAGAGCACCAATATGGGATCTTCCGGTGGCCCCAGGATGGTTGGGCGACACACTTGCTGTACCACTTAGAGAAGCTAGGATAGTGGCTTGGGGAGCTTGGGGGAGCTTGGGGGGACCTCTTCGTGGAAGGGATTTTGCTCCCCTGGGAGGACTTAGTCCGCAAAGTTGGGCCCAACTTTTCAAGATTTAAATATATACAAATAGCTAGCTGGGCCCATGCACTAACATCACAAGCCTCACGTTTTAACAATTCGCCAATAGGGGGAGGCAGTTATCTGGAATCCCTTTTAGTAGATAAACCACCTGTAAAAAAAGAGGTTTCTTTATGGTACTCATTAATAATGGACGAAATGGATGGAGAATTCTGTCTCCCAGAACAACTGTTGGGTACCCTGATGCCTGACTTCAATGTAAATGATCTCTGGACTATGTCTTACAAGGTGTTGTGGGACCTAGTTAAGCCTGCATGGCTTCGCAGGAACCACCTGTTTACCCTGCATAGGGCATACTACTCTTCACAAAAGCTCTCCAAGTTTTCTGCAGGGGGCCCTGTGGCGTGTGCAAGGTGCGGTCTCATAGAGGCCTCGGACTTGCATATGTTTTTTGAATGCCCCCAGTTAACTCCATTTTGGGACTCAATAAGCAGCAAGCCATCGACCATCTTGGGATGCGCAGTAGTTATGGACCTGCGGTTAGTAATTTTTGGAATAGTGGATCAGACCTGTACCACGGCAGGGAACCTCCTGTTCTATTCCATCCTGGTGGCCCGTAGAGAAATATGCAAACGTTGGAAAGAGCCCTCTCCACCCACATTCCACGACTGGTACACAGCGCTTTTACAGATTTCAAAACTCGATCTAGCCAGGGCTGCGAAACAAGACAAGAGAAACTTTTGGCACCTACTTGATTGGTCTCATTGAGAGTGGTGTTTTTTTTTTTCTCTCCCCAGTTCCGATGATTATGTTGCCTTGGTACAACCTCACTGCTATTTCACTGGGCCGCTTGCCCCCCCCCCCCTACTCGGCACACAGTCGGCTGATAACCAATCTCAGGTTGCCCCAGATGCTAACATCTGCTAACTGGACAGTGGGGGTTGGATCGGGAGGGTGCCTGCTGCTGCTGTTGGGATCTCGTGCAGATACTTATTTCCCTACCAGTCTTGGCTGTGGCAGCGCGGCGGCACCCCCCATCGTCCTTCGCCCTTGCCTTAAGTTGTTAGTAGTTTGGAACCATGGCAGTAAATGAGGAATAAAAAAAATAAAAAAATTTTTAAGAAGCAACTAAAAACCCATCTCTTCTGATAATGTTCAGATTACATTCTTTTAGATAACCCTGTGTTTTAGTTTAACTCTTTCTGTCAGTTCCGGAAGCCCATCTTTGGGTAGCTGTGAGCACTACAAGACTGTTTATCATAACATTACATATTTGAAACACTTGTTTTTTTTATATGTTTGCTATTTTTAATTCAAATTTTAAAAGTTAATATTATTGTATTCTCCATTTGTGCAGTAAATGTTTTTGACATGTAGATTTTGTTTTCAAAATATGACCTTGTTCAGCCACCTAGATTAATGCCGCAAAGTGCTGCATACACTACAAAAACTTGAAATAGTCATATCCCCAAATGGTAACCCTTATGGATGTTTGTTTTCTTTTTTATGTACGCTAGTTTACTTTGGAATCTCCTTGCGACTATTTCTTGACAAAATGATTGTGGGGGACCTCAAAGGTGATGGACATTGTTTCTGAAAACTGTGTAAAGAACAGACACAGAAACATTTGAGGGATTTCTTTTGGACTTCATTTGCAGCAGTGTCAAACACTGAAGGAGAGGAGCTTGCTAGTGGTGTGTCGGCATCTGTACCCCAAATATGAGCTATGACCTCCTGGATGGCTTGCCCTCTTTCAAGAAGGATTTCTGAGCTGATCTGCAGGAGGATTTGACAAATGGCCTACAAGAGGTCCCTGAGGACCTGCGACTCAATCTGAGGGCCTGCAAAAATGTGTGGACTATTTGTGAGAGAGAATAGTAGACAAAGAGACCAACAGGAACAATCTAACTTCCTAGAAGACTCTGCTGCAAGAAGTAAAGTTACTGGGAGGCCACCAGCCATATGAAGTATTAAAAAGCAATTCCTGCCATCAGGAGGAATGCATGTATGGGTGCTGGCAGAGGATTTGGAGGGTCCTGACATTTGAGCTTTTGCCATCAGACTATTATACTTTCTCCTGCGTGACAAGCTTGATGAGGTCAAACTAAACAGGGTGCATAGAGACAAAACAATACCAGCACATGAACAGAGATGTAGGAACATCTTAGCAAAGTTTCACCTATTCTTGAAGATGGAGGAAGTGCTACTGAATGCAAGGCAGAAGATGTTAAGATTTCTTTTCAACGAACCACAAAAAAACTTCTTCAGGGCTAAATCAGTGGCGAAGATGCTATAGTTTCTTTGTAAAATGGAGAATGGTATTGGTATTAGAAGGACAAGAAGCCCTCACTCACATTTATGTGGTATGCTTTATCATTGGGCCCTCCTTGCACCAATCTCAGAGACCAAGGTGCGAGCTATTTCCCTTACGCAGGGGAGCTTATGGGGATTTGTCAATGGCGATCACAGGTTAGGATTGTGTTGAAGATGAATAATGGGTATTGTGTAAGGGAGACTAGGTACACTGTGTACAGTCCTCTCAATGTGTATTGCAGTCCCATGCTAGTGTGGTTGCAAATCAGTGGCATCTGCATACATCAACATTGATATTGACACCCCCCTCCCCCAGCCCTTTTTTGATGGACATCCTTTTGGGTTGTCCAGGCCATTTCAAAGAAATATATATAAAGCAAACATGGTGGTAAAACACACTCATGTTTCAAGCCTCCATTTGTGAATATTTTCTTAGAAAGAGACATTGTCCCCAAGTTTCACAAGGATCCAAGCGTCAGTTTATAGGATTTAGATCGCTTTTAACAACATATAGTCAATTACTCTGGTGTTCATTTTAAACCAGATCTTACTGAGATTGATGGTGTTAAACGGAGTGCTGAAGTCAATAAAATATGCATTAAGGCTCAATGAGGGGTGTCACTGGATATTCACTCGTTAACACTGAAAGAGTCATGATGTTGGTGGTGGTTCCATAGTCACCCCTAAAGCCTCTTTGATGCCATGTTCCTGTCCTCTGCCAGGTAAAAAGGTTGCTTAAGAGTAATCTTGCATTCAGTTTTGCCTCTGTATTGAGCAAAGTAATCATTCTACAGTTAGTGGGATCTGCTTGTGAGCCTTTTTTATGTACTAGACAAAGTATTGAGCCTTGAGGTGATGGTATCAATCCTGGTGACAGGCTTTAAATAAATAGTGTAGCCATCAGAACCAGTAACCGATACCAGATGTATATGATAAAATAGGCAGGCAATATGGGCCTGGGGTACTCTTGGGCTTTGCTTTTCTAATATGCAAAGGTACAGATTTGTTTGTACACAAATGTGCAAATATATCCTCTTCCCAAGATGATCTGTAAGCTTTACTTGGTGCAGTGAGTGCTGAGCTCTGACTTTGACAATTTAAAGACGAAAAGATTTTACAGCAGAATATCTGGGATGATATTTCCCAATATTTAGTGGGTGGAATAATCTAAAGAGTTTATGGAGTCCCAAAATCTTTGTATTTAAAGTCAGCTAAAAGGGTGATCTACTCTTTCTCCTTTTTTCCACTTCATTTCCCTTAGACAGCTTTTATATATTTTCTGAGAATTTCTAAAGATGACTAGATTTTTTGGATTTAAGTTTCTTGAACTGGCCTGTGGTCAAAGCCTGCTTAGTTCCCTTCTTTTGTCTTAGCTCTGTTGTGAACCATGTATTGCCTGTCTTACCTCGGACTGCACTCTGTGTGGGTTTATTGGAATTGTAACTGATTAAGAAGTCTGCCACAGTGTTCAAAGCTGTCGCATGGTTGCCATTTATTGATGACTCTGTAAGGGTTTGCCTTTGGATCACAGTCTCCTCTTCCCTCCAAGAATCCAGTTTGTGGAGATGAATTGTAAACCATCTTAACCTGTTCCATTTTTGTAGGCCTGTGAATTCATTCAAATGTGATGCTTTGCCCGTTTCCCTTAAGCTAATTGACAAGCTTGCAGTTTGAAGCACATGATCACTTGTGAAGCATTCACTTATTTTGTAATCGATTATATATTTGAACCGAGGGAGTCTGGCAAATGTATAGTCTGGAAATGGCACACTATGTTTGGTGACTGGTATATTTTGCTGGCTTGTCAGAAGGTAATCTCCCATTTTTACTGCTCAGCCGTAAATCATATATTGAATGTAACATTTTGATTCCCTGGAAACAAACTTCGGAGCTGGCGTGCAAGCCTTTTCTCTGGATACTGAGGACCCGGATCACAAGCTGGGACTCGACCTGATTGACCATTATGTGTGGTGATTTCCCGAGCTACTGTTGCAATACCACAATCATTAAGGACTTTGGTGAATGCTCTACTTTTTCATACTGATCCCTGATGATGTTCCTTTGGTCAAAGGAACGAAACACGTTGGCTGATGGCCATTTTTACTTCTATCACAAAAAGCAAATTAATGGACTAAAGCCTACTATTTTGACTCAATTTCTGGTGCACCTTCCACTCCAAAGTAATTTGTTCACCCTGGAATGATATCTTTTGGAGCTGCGACAAGATTTCCCGGTTGCCCCACACATCTTATCCTGAAATTCTAAAGTATCTACTGCTGGACTTCCTTGGAGCAGATTCATACTTAATTTGCCAGATATTGTAATTTTAGCTGTGACATTAGCTAACTTTACGTTTTCACAGATCTCTAATACTTTTTTAAGGCAGTTTTCTTCTCACTTGTAGCCGGATTAATGTAAATGTTCATAATTATGATTTGGCCAAAACTGGTTACACTATTCCTAGAATCAATTTATGTTATGTGAACAAAAGACGCATTGGTCGATATCTTGCTAATAATACGCTCTAATGAAAGTGTCATAGAAGCCAATAAAACTTGCATGGTCAATGGTTCTTCCTGGAGCTCTGTGCAGGAGTTTGAACTAGGAAAAACCTATCAATGGGTTATGGCATTGTGCACCAGGTTTCTTGTCAGCAAAGAATTGTATATGCTTTGCTTTGCTTTGTATGTGAATTGTATGTGCATGGTCAATGGTTCTTCCTGGAGCTCTGTGCAGGAGTTTGAAGTAGGAAAAACCTATCAATGGGTTAAGGCATTGTGCACCAGGTTTCTTGTCAGCAAAGAATTGTATGTGCTTTCATTAGATTTAAGACATTGACATTATTTTTTAATATACGAAAATCTGCAACATTTTATGATCCAAAATGTATGATGTTTGAAATTTGTTTATGATAAAGTGACATTCGATTGAACACTAACATACTACAAGCGGTGTGTGGCAGATTGCAAGCGCGGGGTGTATCCATGGCTCAGGACAAGTAGTTTACCATTCCAGTTGTCCATGTCCTCCATAAATATGTCTTTATTTAATTAAATACATATTATAGGTGGGGTAGCACACCCTATCTTTTCCAATGTTTTAACTTTTTAATTTTTTAACTTTGATCATCATTTTTATATCGCGTGCACATTGGCGACGTGTTCAGCCCATTTACAACACGTAAAAAACTGAGAAAACATCATAACGGGGCACTTGTGGCCCCAACCCGTGGCACAGCATTATTTCTATGGAATTTTATAGCCTATTGTACTCCATGTTTCAATCCTTTAACGCTTATAGCATCTTTTTAGTCCATTCAACAGTATCACATATTACAAATACATTGTTATGCACGCAAAGCGGAACATCAATATTCATGGAGTATGTTTATTTTTGGGAAATTGATGAAGAATTGAAATCGTAATAACGGGCATGTAAAATTGTGTCATTGTGAACATTGTTGGTACTTAGACAAAGTCATTGGAGAAAATCATCAGTAATATGAAAATACACCCGCATTGTGCTAAATGTTATAGAGGAGTATTGTGGGATCTAGAGTACCCGCAGGCTAATGAAGGAGGAGTTTTCCGCCTCAGAGGATGACACTGTTGAGGCTGTGAGAGGGTTGATGGGAGATGGGGCGTGTGCGTAGTTTTGGAATAAGGCGGGCCCACAGCAATGGTGGCTCTGCTTTAGATCGAGTGAGAAGGTTGTGAAACGGACAGCAGGTACGACTAGATAATATGTAGCAGATGAAAATGAAGTGAAAAACGACGCATGAGGGAATAGCTGGGTAGATAATTACAGTCTTTTAAAATGAGTGTTGTATGTAAATTATGCATGTTTACGGAGGTCTAAGTGCAGGGGTGGTATTTTGAATAGCTTAAAATTAGAGTGGCAGTTAACTAGAACTGAGTCAATACAATGTCATATTGAAATGTATGAGCCGCGAGAGTTGAATTATTTTTTAATACATGTTCGATATTTAATTTCAGTTACCCCTGACGAAGGACCGTGTTGGTCTGAAATGCATTGGGTCTGATTAAACTGCTTTTTAATGGATTCGGCTTTGATCGTGTTCTTGGGAGAGGTTCGGATGGCCCTACATGAACATTAGAAACCTGGGAAATTGCTATTTCTTTGCGTGCAGATGTAAACAATGCTGATTGAAATATGGAAAACGGATACTGTTGAATGGACTAAAAAGATGCTATAAGCGTTAAAGGATTGAAACATGGAGTAGAATAGGCTATAAAATGCCATAGAAATAATGCTGTGCCACAGGTTGGGGCCACAAGTGCCCCGTTATGATGTTTATTTAATTAAAACCATTTTTGGGATTCAATGTGCCAAATGACATTTATGCCAGCTCTTGGATTTGTCAGATTTTTGTTGGATCATTTTCAGCTTTTAATGAAGAGCTAGAATCTCCTCAAGTTACAGGGAATTAAGAGGGGTGAGTAAAGAACTTTAGCTGTTTGTTTCATTCTAACTCACCATTCTGCAAAGTTATATTTACAGGAGTACATCAGATCGACATCTGACTGAGTCAAATTACTTGTAATTATTTGATACATCACTTTTATTCTTTTTTTCATACAAATAAAATATGTATATATTTTTACTTAGGTGGGAATTTTTTTATATATGAATTTTATAAAAATATTTCTAATTGTATTTAATAGATTTAAAATAATTACATTATTTAGTCATGTACATTTTTTTATACTGAAGTACTCCACAAAGGTCCCAACTTGCCTCACTTCCACTTGCAGTGGTGGAATCCAGTAGGGCTGGTAGCCCATATATCTGTAATCACACTGCTTCACCTTTATATCGGCAGGAACAAACCGCATTCCCTCTTCTCATGTTACAAAATCAAGTGCTTTATTGGGCTGTTAGCTGATTTTGTTGAATAAAAAACATAGGGGCCCCATTTACTACTTTTTGGCATAGGGCAGTGACGCTAATCTCTTTGAGGTGCTGCCCTGGGAGAAAAGGAAAGGGCAGGAATGCGCAGTATTAATGACATTGGTGCATTTCTATCCTCTCTGCCTGTGCTGGTCCACAAATTGGTGCCTAGCACCAGCGCAGGAACCCTTGCACCATCTTTCCTAGGTGTCTGTACTGTTGGCACGATTATCTTAGTGCAGGAAGGGACACATCCGGGAAGTGAGGCTCTGGTGGGGCAGGCCTCTTGTAAATTACGCCCTTGGTTTTGCACCTCAAGATGAGTGAGTCGGTTTGTTGTTGTTATCAAAGTGAAGCAGCATGGTTACAAACATGTTCTAGAATTAAAATAAATATATAAGTTTATTTGACTTTAATATTTTACATTGAAATATATTTTATATTTGTTATTGCTGTTCAGTAAACTTTATCCTTAACTTTACAATACAAAGATATCTACCCTGGTGATTGAGACCTTTCCCTACAATGAAAAGTTACTAGTAGTATCTTTAAAGCATTACCTTGCTTTTAAATAATTATTATATTAATTTGAATGAAACAAGTTAAATCAAAAATATTTTCAAACATATATCTGAAAAATATCTTATGAAAACGTATGTATAGAAATTGAAATTGATTTAATGTATATGTTGGTAAATTAAAAAAGTTTATAAAGGTATTTTATCATTAAATGGTATTTATTTTTTAAATATATACATGTATAATTTTGTTAACATTCAATTTAATTGATATATATTGTGTAAAAGTCAGATTAAATTATTTAAATGTAACATTATTTCCTATGTGGTTACATTTTAAGTGTCTGTCTCCATTATTTTATATAGGAGGGTATTGCAACATCAGTGATTGGCCTTGTGTGGTGCTAGACTTACTACTGTTCCTTTTTGGCTGTAGTAGCTTTGCACTCGTGAATTTGGCCCCAACCCCCTGTTGGTGGGAGTCGAGACAAGTAAGTCTACACTTCTGAGTAACTTTACTATCAAATAGAGAATAGCCAAAATTCATAAATTTACTGAAAAGTGCAAGAGTAAAAGCACTTGTGGATTTACTCACGTTTACTAGGGCTCTTGTTGAAAATTCCACTTCGCTACACTGAGACCGTATTTAAAGGCACCATGTAAACGCCCCACACTTTTTCCTACTAAAATTACTTCACTCTTCTCATATACTTGTGTAAACTACCCTTGCCACTGCACTTTGGACTGTGTGGAGTTTATAATCTTCTCTTAATGCTCCTAACACCTGTCTTGGGCTTTATCTACTCAAATACTCAAATAAATCTGGTAAATACATTTTTTACTGAAACTACCCCTGCCCATACGAAGGGACAAAAAACAACTCAGTTTGTACACATTTGAAATGTAACTTTTATTTTTTAATGTCCCACATTCTTTACAAATCAAGCTCTCTACATCAAAAATGTAACCTCTATCAACCTGAGGAGAACGGACCGAACATGTCCCAGATTGAAATTGGCTTGCAGAGGTTTTCAGCGATCAAAGCATATGCAGTGCCTAATCTGACCAAGTAGTTGCGGGTGGGGCCCACCAGAACTTATTTTTGGAAACTGGAACGTATTTTCTATTATCAGACTTTGACCCAGGGCAAGAGAAAGGAAGGGAGAAAAATATGTTCCAAGGATGAAGAGAAAGAGGGGTAAAACGTAAAAAAGGAAGAAGAAGTGATGAAAAACAACCTAAAAGAGTGGGATAAAGGGCCGGGGAGAATTGGGGGGCAGATAGAAGAGGCATGCGGTTTAATCAAAACCAGTCATCACTGGCATCCCCAACAATCGGCAGAGCACTGACAGCTGTGAAAACGGTTGGCTCCAGCACTTATTCTTATACAAATGAAGCCCTGCGTATGTGAAGCTTATGTCAAGTGTGCTTATAGAAGAGATCCCATCATTATATTCCCTGAGCAATTTCTGAATTCAAGGTGCACAATCGGGGAGGGGGTCATACCCAGACAGGTACAAGGTGGACTTTGACGCTGAGCTTAAGGCACTTTTCATCCTGAAAAGACCTTTTCTAACATGCTTTCTCCCACGCGCGGGGTGCAGCCAAACACCACTGCCTGCTGGACGTTTCACCGGGCCAACTCACCCGTTCCAAGAGGAATCTGGACACACAATTCGGGGTATGGTTCCCTACCTCCACTGGCTGACTGCTTGTCATTCAGACCTTACTTCTTAGATGAGAGGGAACTGCAGTCTCCTCGTTTACTTCTTTGCATTGTACAATTTACGGCTCTGCGGAGGGGCAGAAGGCAGTATTTAGAAGTATCTTCCACAACAATGAAATTAATATTTACTCAAATCGATAATTACTTATTGGGTAAACATATCCTATATTTTTTCTCTAACTGGAAAAAAACGAAGGGGCATATTACCAAGGGCCTTATCGCCGCTTTAGCAGGAATTTTTCCCGCTAACGCGGCGATAATATTATTGCCCTATTACCTAGCTGTCGCTAACACCAGTTAGCTACAGCTAGTAGGAGATAGCGATCATCTTGGGGCCCACTTTGCATGTCAGCGATATTTATCGCTGATGACATGCAAAGTGGGCGTGCCAAGATGTTAGCGACTGTTAACAGTCGCTACCATCGCTATCTCCTATTACCTACAAAGGCGTACTTTTGGAAATATTCGCGCTAAGCGCGAATATCTCCAAAAGCTAACGCCTGCCCAGAGCAGTTCTTAGCCATGTTATCCAATGGTAGGTGGATAACATGGCTAAGAGCATTAGCTCGGTAATGCATGAATATCGCGGACTTTTCAGCGATATTCATGCATTACGGACGATTTTTATCGCTTTTGAGATAAACCTTGATAATAGCAAGGTTTATCTGCGATAAAAATCGGCGGAGCTCGGCGATAATAATATTGCCGCTAACCGTGTTAAGCGATAAATATCGCTTAATCTTGGTAATATGCCCCGAAGTTCTTCACCAGAAAGCGCATGGTGCAAATATGTAAGCAGTGATACTTGGCATAAATACACCCATGGGAAAAAGAATAGTGCCACTAAACTGGCTGACATCTATACATTATTTGCAGGTTGCTTTCGAATTCAGTTAGTTCGACAACCAAACTTTTACACCTGCAAGCCATGGATGTTAACTCGAGATTTAAAGTGAACTGAAAACTTGCCTGAAATTAAATACAGTGAGAGATGGGAATGTGGTTCACCTGCCTCCCTTATGAATCATCATGATTGACAAGAAGAGGAGCATCAGTGTGGACGTTTTCAAAGTATGAATGCAGTGTCTGCAGGGCATGAACAAGAGGCCTAGAACCAAAAAATCTGGAAGAGGAAACTTAAGTGAATCCTGCAAGACTCTCACCCCGGAAGACAAGCTTGGATAAAACATCGAAACTGACAATAAAAGGCCCCTGCTGTGACAAGCATAGGTTGTGTAAGAAAGAAGTACAAAAACTGTTATCTGCGGTATGTATGCACAATAGAAATCCTAAGGTGAGTCAAGATATTTCAGCTTTTTCTTATTGAGAGTAGCTAAACACTGTTTGGTATGAGCTATGCTTTCTTTTCCTTCTAAAGTATATTTTTATTACTGTAAATCTTGTCTATAAATGTGTTGCTTAAAAAACGCCTTGATCTTAAACCCAGAAAGCCGTCATTCTTATTAAATGGCCAGAAAATACATATTGCTGGATTTGGCAAACAGCATCCACGAGCAAAGCCATCACTGTATAAAAGGGTACAATATTTCCACATAATATATACATCTGCATTTCACTTAGCCAGGAAAGTCAGTCAGAAAGGCTTTATTTCGATAAAAACATATCATAAAAGCTTCACATTATAAAAAACACATTTTTGAAAATAAAAGCAAGAAATGATCTATTTACACCAATTTTTACATCCAATATATACAAGTTAAAAACAACATTTTAAGCGATTAATTAAAAAACAGATTAAACATTTCATTTAAGCCTTTTATTTCTAACATGCCATGCCCATGATAAAAATTTAGAGAGGCCACAGGCATACAATGGCCCTGAATCTGCCATTAAAATGCGCAGCGCCTCATTGTGAAACCTAGTGCCTAACAACCGACACAAAGGTTTGAGCCACCTGTTTCTTGGGTGCATGTACGCCGGGCATTCAAACATAAAGTGCGCTATAGTTTCTGGTCTGGTTGGGCAAATAGGGCAAAATGCTGTTGTCTGAGCCGGGGGTTTCCAGCGAGCTGTAAGGGCACGCACTGGGAGAGCCCCGACCCTAAACCTGAAGTAGAGGGCCCTATCAAATGGCTTCCAGATAATATCCAAATAAAGTACCCGGATCGACAGATCCTTGAAGTTTAGGAAGTCGACCGTAAGCCTGCCCAGAGCGTGATCAACACTAGTTCTAGACGCAACCCAGTTCCAATAGAGGCTCTTTAAAGTTGTCTTCGGAGGAGAGGACCTACCAACCCATGCCTCACTAAGGCCCAAATCGCAGAGCAAAGCTTTTACATCTTTTAACCACTTTACTTTATGCCATCCAGGCAATGACATTACTTCAGATAGCCCTTTAGCATATTTGACCAATTCAGGTACTCTCCACAACCGGGCCCATAAGAGCAACGGCCGAAGCTTTGCCAAATCGCTAATGGGGCGACAACCTAAGTCGAGCAATAAAGGTATCATTGGGGTACTCTGGGGAAGTGACATAAGATCCCTATAAAATTTATTTTCGGACCTTGTCAGTTCATCTATACCAATAGTACCCCATAGCTCTGCCCCGTAGAGAGCAGAGCTAACTCCCTTTGCTTTATAAATGTCAATGACAGGGGCTATTAGCCTTATCGAACAGGAACGCTGTTCCTTAAGCAATGCCCCGGCTACCCTCTTATGGGTTAGCAGCATTTTACAGAGGTGTGGGGTCCACTGCATGGTATGCGATATACATATGCCTAAATAATCGAACACAGTGACCCTTTCCAAAGGCACAAGATTCAACGTAGGGGGACGGCCAAGTTTGTTCGGGGGATTCAGCACCAGATATTTTGTTTTATCAGTGTTGATTACTAAACCCCGCTGCAAGCAAAAAATCTGGAAGTTATCAAGGAGGTTTTGGAGGCCCATTGGGGACTTAAACAACAAGAGCGTGTCACCTGCAAATAGGAGGGTAGGAATTCGCTCGCCCGCCAGGGTTGGTTCATCTGAAGGATCTTTTAGCAGATGCTCAACCACACCATTTACATATAGTGAGAAAAGACTGGGAGCAAGGACACATCCCTGGCGAACCCCTCTCTCTTCCGGGATTCTGTTGGTTTTCTCGCCCTCTGTGCCCCATCTTACTTGGGCAAAGTTGTCTTCGTGGAGCCTCACCAATATGGAGAGAATGTAACGTGGGAACCCCATATCGGAGAGTACTCCCCAGAGGATCTCCCTAGGCACAAGGTCAAAGCCTGTCTTTAAATCGATGAAGGCGAGATAAAGACTGCCTTTGCCTATAATCACCACCTTCCAGTAAATTAGCATTAATCTAAACGCCTGCTCTATTGTGCCCGTACCAGCCCTAAACCCCACTTGGTAATCGGAGAGAATCTCATTTTCGTCAATCCATTGTAATATTCTCTCCAACAGCACCTTACCAACAACCTTCTGGGTTGAGTCTAACAAACTTATAGGCCGATAATTGGAAGGGTCGTCCCTCAGCCCCTTTTTGAAAATGGGCACGACCTCGGCCCCTTTTCAGGACTCAGGGATGGCAGCACCTCTATCAATGGCAATAAGCAAAGAGTTAATGAGCTTCCCCCATTTCGGCTTATCCAAACGAAGCAAATCCCCAGGGATGCCATCTGGGCCGGCTGCTTTTTGGGGCACAATGGTGCTAATAGCATACTCCACTTCCTTAGTTGTAAAGGGGGACTCGTTAGAGTCACCCTCCAAAACATGAAAGTTCGATGTAGCTGAGGCGCTAGTCCCATGCTGGCAGGTATACAGTTTTGAGAAGTGGTCAAACCATGCTTGGCTAGTAATATTGCATGTAATGAGGTCGCTATCTGGTCTATTTCTAGCTCTTATGGTATCCCAAAAGCATCTAGCATCCTTGCTAGAGCTAGCCTCTTTTAATGTTTGCCAATACTGGTCTTCCCACTCCTTTTTAGGTCTCGCCCTGCGATTGCAGGCCAAAGGCCTGCTGTCGCAGAGCGAGACTATTGTAATCATACCGGCTTTCAAGGACTGAAAGGGAGAGGACAAGAGACTGGCACGCGCACACATGCAGCAGCCTGCCGGGATCAGGTCGCGCGCGTCAACAGGCTCTTCACAACACATGCACAGCACACATACAGCCCCCCACGCATATACACATACATACAGACCCCCCCCCCCATACACACATACACAGAGAACCCCCGGCGCTTACACACACATCCCCTACCTCCTCTCGGCGTCTTCGCGCTCCCTTGCCCCCGCTCCTCTGTTGTGCGCGCACCACTAGTTTCGATTCCCCCGTCGGCTCCTCTGTGGTGCGCATGCACCACAGGTTTCTATTCAAACAGCCAATCAGGAGGCAGAACTCCTTTTAGACATGCTCCCTCTCTGGTCCGCTATCATTTTTAACTGCACGGTGCGTCGTGCGCCCCAGCAAAAACGGCAGCATGGGCCAATCACCTTTGTTTTTGCTTATTATTTCCGTAGGCAGCTTTTGGTTATGGCAGCCCACACGTACAGAGACACCTGTGCGAGTACTGGAAACGTGTGCAGGACCCGGTGCAATATGCGTAAAAAATAAATAAAACAAGATGGAAGATGTGCTGTCTAGTTCGGTCCCAGTTAAATAAATGCTCCACCTCCTCCCCATGACTTTTGTAATCTGGTTTCAATTTGAATGAACTCCGTGTGCAGCATCGCATACTCACTCGAGATTGTCCTCTACTATAAAACAACGTTCAGTTTAAGGAGGGAGCACCGCCTGAGTTGTACGAAATGACTAACATTAAACAAATACCGGACCTGACATGCTCAGGCCTTCCAGGAAGCAAAAGACACCTCGGTTCAAAACCCGCCCTGATCGGGACAGTTATTTATTATCGACGGTAACCTGCATTCCTGGTCGGAAATGTGCCTTGTAATGGTCACATGAAGCGCCGGTCATTGCACGTGCACACAGCGTGGCAGCTGTGTGTGAAGTTTGTTTCCCACCGCCGGGGCCCTGACCTCATAAGATTCAACCAGATGATAAACCCATTAGCGCGCGCTCGCCCAGATGAGGGCCCGCCTGCGCCGCGTGGCTCCCGCGCGCGAACCCTACGGAGTGATTTAGCGCCAGGCACAGATAACGGCCAGCCTGTCTGCGCGGATGCCATCCCCATGTCGTCTTCTCTGGCCGAGGCCAGGTGTTCCTCGTCCCGGGGAGCCCAGAGGGGACGCCTCGCTGGAGGAGCTGGACAGTGGAAGTTACTTATGCCGCCACGACGGCTGCTGGTTTTAATTTGGACCTGACAATAAAACATTATGTAATTAGTGCTGAGTGAAGATTTCTGGTTGATTGTTACTTTTGGTAGGGAGCCAGGATGTGCCACTTTACTTCGACATGCAGCAGGACTAGAGAGGTGAGCTGCACCCTGTGCCGTGCTGCCGTCATTCGGTAACAGATATTTTTTTATTAGATAGATGCAAGATACATTATAGGCAGGGAAAACAGTTCAACAGAGGGCTAGACAACATTCTGTATAATCAAATACACACACTTACAACGGGGCAATCGGGAGTGTATAACCGTTCGCTGGGGAGTTGGTAAGAATAAGATGGTATGTAGCTTTAAAACCCGGAAATAGTAGTTTTCTGCTAACCACCCAATTGATGACGGCAGAAATAAGTGGGAGTATGTTAAGATTTTTTTTTTAAAGCAAATGTTAGTACTTTGCCCATTGAAACGAATGACTATCGAGGCATGCCGACTAGGTGGCAACAGCAGTAATTCAGCTTGGTCAAAACAGAGTGTACTAGTGATTTGGCCATATGACAAGAGGTGTGTGGAATAGGTCTGTGAACATTAAGTACTTGGCATCTGGCAGAGGTGCAGTGGAAGTACTGTAGGGTTCCTGGGTCAAAGTTCTGTTGAATTGTCGCTCAGATGTGAATGTTGGGAGGGAAAAGAAAATGTGCTTTTCATCAGCATATACATCTCAAGAGAAGCTGAATGATGACAATCGTTTGGCTATAATAGTTTTCTTGCTCGTCGCAGCGCTGCCCTCTGCAGATTTATTTTTTCAAGTAGCTGGCACCCAGTGCTGCAGTGGCGGCCGCACACACCACTCACAGGACTCTGCGCTTGAACAATGGTGGCCTCTTGTTTAAATTACCTGCAGAAGAGTTTTATTTTTATTAGCCTGACAAAGGAGCAAGCTTGAAAGTTGCCACCCGCCCGTCACTGCCCGCATTAGCCTCGCGTGTGGTTCTTCACATGCCAGATTGCAGCTGGACAGAGATTTATTAAAAATAGAAAAATGGCGACAGTCCTATTTTGTCAAGTGTTGTTACTTGACACCCATATTTCTTTTAATTACCTGAAGACATTTCACGCTGTTTTGTTCAGCGAACGTCACTTTGGGTTTCAGTTTTTCCCAAAATTCAACTAGTTTGTGCCAGGGAGGCTTGCTTTTTTTGCCTCAATTTGTGTTGTTCCAGTCACTAGGAGGGCACTCTTGAAAGCTCAGTCGAAGGGGTACTCGGAGCAGGCAGCATGCGAGGCAAGGAAGCACCGTGCACAGCAGCGCTTCCGAGGAGACAGATAAAGGTGCATTTTCATTCTTTCTCTCTATTAAGTTTCATGACCGCATGGCAAGGTGAGACGAGTGATGCATAAACATGCCCAAGGTTTCGCAGTCGATTACACTTAGCTGCACGCTGAGGCAGATAACCAAACGCCGTATTGCAGCCCCAGCCGTGATCTCGCCATTGTGTCGGTTGCTTCCTTCTAGTTGTTTATTGGATACGCAGCAACGCAGCAGGAACTGTTTCTCATGAACCCAGCACACCCTCCCTGAGCTTTGCACTTACCAGACTTCAGCTCAATATGTGTCTCTGCTGGGGCAGGGACGATGGGGCACATTTCATGGTAAGCGTGTGTAATTAGCCCCTTGCCTCATCTCTTTCACCATGAGAGAAAGCAGCGCCAAGGCACTGACTGCGTTTGCCTGCACTGGAAGGGCCGGGAATAAAATGCTAACAGCCGCCAAGCAGGAAGATGCAACAGTGGGCTTTATATAATTCATGAGCCCTGCTACT
This sequence comes from Lissotriton helveticus, assembly GCF_964261635.1. NCBI lineage: Eukaryota > Metazoa > Chordata > Amphibia > Caudata > Salamandridae > Lissotriton > Lissotriton helveticus. The sequence continues at coordinate 620,794,204 of NC_136071.1, forward strand.
GAAACACATTACAGCGTGTGTAAACTTTTTTTTTTTAACCGTTTTGTAGTTTGTGACTTTGACCCAAAGACGCTTTATACGAGCATCAGTTATATTACCTAAGAGGACATTGATTTTTCCTAGTCACGGTGATATTACGTGATTTGACTGGCTACATAGGCCAGCGCTGAGACTTGAACCTCGTTTTCTAGTTCCAAAATCAGCAGCACTGTATGTGTTGATACTTTTGCACAGCAAACTGAGTTCTGGTGCAACCTCATGCTCGTCACCTCTGAGGGATTGGCAGGTGATTCAAGATTATTGTTTTAGAATAATTTCATATTCTTCTGTCAATTGGTTTGCCTTAATATATCTAGTAATTAAAAAACAATGTGCACTAAGAATTATGTTTTTTCATCGATGATTATGACTGTCATATCAAATATCCCCCTTTTTTCCTCCCAGTATTGGACAGGGTTATCCTAAAATTATGTCCACCGCCAGAATTCATTGTGGAATGATGGCAAGGAGACAGGGTTTAGTTCGCCACTACCTAAAGTCCAAGTAATGTTGTGCAACCTGTGATGATTCCCATGCCTGAGTGTGGGTGATGGTAATGTGCATTGCCTTATTTATAATTTTCCCAACAGCCAAAATTCTCATAATGTTTCTACCCGCATTTTAGTGGTTCAAGAACCATGCTATCTTCCTCAACTGATAACAAAGATTGGTACTGTGTGTCATCTGCCATTGTATGCAGGACATTCTCTCTCCGAACGCTTTTTTTAATTTGTAGAGCACACATTTGCAATGCAATAGGTGTTGCATTTGCGAGAGTTTAAGCTATTGACATTGTTAGTGGCAATGACTTTTATTTATCTATTTTAAAAACAACATATAAATAAAAAGCTATGTCATTTACAATGCCAATAGCTCAAACTCTCGTAAATGCGAGACCTATTGCTTTGCAAATGCTTGTTTTGAATTTGTTATTGCCTGCTTATACTCTTTTCTAGCGCACTGTATCAAAGGTTGTGACTTCCCTTTGATAGCCTTGATGAGGGCTGACGTTTTATGCCTGCATGTAGGGGTGAACCAATCATGCGCACCCTTTGGCTTCTGGGTCCCTGTGATCTTACCCCCATGCTTCAGAAATAATTTCCCTACAGTCTTGATGGTATCCTGGAAGACAAGCGTTGCCCTACCTGGGACATGGTGGGCTAGAAAGATAGTGTCCAGCTCCCTTTGCGAGGCTGTTAGTGCTATGTCTATAGCTTTTAGCTTTGCTTCATCCAGGGCTACTTTACACCACTTAAGGCATCTCCCACAGTTAGATGGGAAAACTTTGGGGGCAAGCTCCAATTTGCTTGATATTATTTTGTTTGTTTTTCTGGGCCACAAACTCTTGAGGGTTAACGAGAGCGAGTTGTGGTCACTATCTACAGTGGGTAAGACAACCATATCCTGGACAAACTTCCAAAGCATAAAATCGAGGAGGATGTAATCAATCCTTGTCGTGCGGTTCACCCTATTGAATGTGTCAGCGCCCATGGAGTCCGAATTAGTTCGACCATTAGCAGCTTGTAACCCAAACTCCATGGTCAATGCGTTCAGCTGAATCGCCCTTTGGGACCCTATTTTTATTGGTTGAATAGATAACATGGGTATACCCCTCCTTACGTCATCCTCGCCTAGGTCCAAAATATCCTCTGTCGCAAGAGGCTCATATGTACAATTAAAATCTCCTGCGACCAGGACTTGGATGCCATCACTACAATCTCTAAACTCACTTTCAAGGATGGTTACAATTGGAGACAGAGAGCCATTTGTTGTACCCCTAGCGTAGATGTTAAATAGCTCAAGGGTTCGCCCCCTATTAGGACCCCTCAACGAAATTCTAAGAATATCTGGGGAGTTACACTGCTTTTGCGTAATGTAGCAACCCAGGGAAATGCTTACCCACATAAGAAGCCCTCCCAAAGGGCGACCCTTCCCAGTGATTGGGGGTACTGCAGGTAGAAATTAGGTAACATAGCTAGCTCTGTGGAGGGGTTTCAGGCTCCAAGTCTCCTGAAAAATACAAATCTTATGCGCCTCCACCAAGGTGTTCCAATCTAGTGAGCCTAATTTCCTATGAATACCTGCTATATTCCAGCTGATAATCTTAAGTAATTCAGTAGTATCTGAGGCTTAATTCATTAGGGAGTCCAGTCGTACTCTGGGGGGGTTAGGTTCTGTTCTAACTGACTCAATAGCCGGGGTAAGCCGGGGGGATATGCCCAAATCCGGGGCATCTCCCTGGTCAATTGGATATACTGCTAGGATCAGAGGGTCACTTATAAAGCTATCTGCTAGATCGGAAAAGGAGGAATCGATATGTCAGTACCCTAAATCAGGGCCATAAGGTTCTCGCCTATTACCAAAGTTTAAAGTGGGATGGATGCAATATTCACTAGGAAACCCTCCCCAGGATTGGTATCCATGATTCTGCCATTGGGATTGAGGCACTTGTTGCAGGTAGAAATGCCCCAAACCAAATGCTCTTATTCCACTATTGCCAGACTCGTTATGATGGTTGCAAATGGACTTTACGGCGCGCATATCCCGAAAATTAACTAGGATACAATCACCTGGGACATCCTTTACTCTACTACCCACCCAGCCAACTCTTCTAGCGAACAGAACCTCTCCATCTATTTGCCTCAGCAAAGGCCTGTTATTGTTTAACCAATATGTAGTTTTGTTTTTGAGTTCGGAGTATGATTCTGTTTTGCCAGGCAGTAGCCGAGGAACTCCTACTTAAACAACTACATAGGGCATACTTGCCGGAGGCAAGTCAATATGGGGGAAGCTATGCCGTTCGCTGTCTGTTTCACCCGATCTATGGGCCAGATTTGTCCTCTCATTTGCTAGATTACTGGGAATATTTTTATCTTTCTGGGTCTGCGTGGATACAGCAGTACTACCTCCCTTGCCTTCTATAGTTGCTACATTACTGGGGACGTTTCTGTCTGCTTGGGGTTGGGAGGGTTCCCTGTCTCTACACCCCTTTTCCCTTTTTGCTATCGGATGTTTACTTAGTTTACTCCCCTTTTTTTTGGTTTGGAGGAGCAATAATACATGTCTGCAACGGATCTTGCAACTTCTGTTCATCAAAAGCAGAGCTATTTTTTGAGTGTAGCTTGATTAGTGCCTTTACCGAAAAGAAGTTGTCAATAGTCCCTTGTTCAAAGCTATCAAGCCTTTTTGATAGAGCCTTTACCCTCTCAAGTACCGGCAGTATAAGGGACTTCATGATCTGTTCAATGTGGGCAATGAGAGGAATATCTTTGGGGGGACTTGGTGAGCTTTCTAGGTTTAAACTTTCACCAGACAGCGGAACAGTATTAATATTAGAAGTTCCACTGTTGGTTTGGGCAGAGGGTTTCTCCAACAGGGCCTCCAGTCTTTGCAAGAAGAGTTTGCCAAATATTGGGCCTCCAGTTTCAGCTAAAGTGATTGCAGAGTCAGATACATAGCTACTATTATTCTTTTCCTGTGGTGTTTTATGCTTTTCAGCCCTTTTCTTTTTCCTGTCGTCTCCTGCACTCCTCTTAGACTTTTGGTCGAAAAGGTTTTCTCCAAAAGCAAGTTCAGACCTAAGCCTAGCCAGCTGTCCTCTAGTAATTACACGGGGACTGTTTACGCTTTGGTCTCCCTCAGAGATCGGGGTCGAACTTAGTGATCTTTCACAGTTCTCGCTGTTTTTAGAGTCATCTGGCTGGAGTAAGGGGGTGGTCGGGGTCTGGGACAACCTATCATGTGGGGATAAAGGTAGTGTCACAAAGGGCACATTACTATTCAAAGGAGATAGAACTTGAGCCGATGTGACCAGGAAAGTATCAATTTGCAGTTATAGGTAAATAAAAATGTAATTAGTGGATAATCTATTGCATCAACATTGCAACCTTTTTGTTCAGAAAAAAAACCTTAATTCATTACTCATATGCTTCGGTAAAAATAAAAGGGGAAGAAGACAATGCAGAGATATCGATCACATGGAACCTCCCAAAATAGGAAGTAAAATGTCTAACTCAGAAAACTGTTATACTCTTTCCTCCTATGGAAAAACACCCAGACTCTGGCTGTTTGAGAACAATATCTTTTCCCTCAGGACTAGACCTATGAGCTCCTCAGAAACCCCTGGTTGGAGAACGACTCCAGGCCAACTCCCCCTGAGTGAAGACATGACAACTCCCTTATACTCCTCTTTTTTTTTAGTTTAGGATGCTTTATTAAGATAATAAGTAATGTAAAACATCAACACAAAGTATTGTAGCAAGAGGATATGGATACAAGCAAAGCATGATGTGAAAAACAATATCAAAATAATATCCTCATAAATAAACACTGCACTAATATTAAATGCATTTTTAAATGGTTTGAAGAAAAAGAGACAAGTGGGAAAGAGACAGGAAGAAAGAAAAAGAAATAGAGGAGAAGGAGATAGGGAAAAAAGAAGAGAAGAGTCATGAAAGTAATGCAAACAAATTCTGTTTTCAAAAAGATTAGGTATATGGTGAAAACATTTTAGAATGCATCAAGCGGAATCAGATCGGCATTCTGGAAAGAAAGGTAGTTAGTGGCAACCAAAATAAATCTCTTTTAAATAACAAAGCAGTGGAGGTAGCAAAAGCTCGGTCCAATCTGTGATGGTGACTCAACAAATTCCACCAGGCTTGGTACAAAATGTTTGAGGTGTCCTTCCAATTAGTGGTAATGATCTGAAGCAAGATGGCCAAAAATAAATTAATAAAATTACCAGCATTACCAGGCTGGTAAAAAGCTACCCAGAAAAGATGTTTAATATGGAAGGGGACATTAGACGACAAAATATCATTTAATTTCAACCAGATACGTGACCAGAAGGATTTAACCAAAGTACAATGAAAAAACATGTGAAGAAAATCCCCATTTCCATTGGGACATGACCAACATTTAGAGGAATTCATTAATAATCTGTAAAGGTCACTAGGGGTAAAAACATAATCTATTGTAAAAGTAGTATAAGGTCTGTGTGGTGCTGGCAGAATGAGAAGCGGTATGAATTTTTGACCAAAGGGAATCCCAGGTATGAATAGGGAGGTCAAGGTCTAAATCTTTTTCCCATAGGCGTTCCAAGCTGGATTTGGTTCTAATTGTGGGGGGATGAGATAGTATTTTATGAATGAATGAATGAAAGGGTTCTTTTTGTGCGCAGACTTTGCCCAATGGGCGTCAAGGCGCCTATATCAAAATAACAGCTCGTCACTACATGTAGCATTCGTTCCGAACATGGAAACTTCATCACGATCCCCAAGGTGAAGAAGGCCCGGATAGGTGGCCGTCGTTTTTTGGTCAATACGGGTAAAAAATGGAACGCACTCCCCTTGAGCCTCAGAACAGAACCAAACCTCCTACGGTTCAGGAAGTCCCTCAAAACCCTACTCCTCCCCTGAGCCATTATCACTCCCGACTTTTTCCCCTTGTGAGTAAGAGGTTCAGCACTGGGATACCCTCTGGGTGACTACGCGCTCTAGAAAACCTTAAAATAAATCATGGGTAGGCCCTCCTGAAGAACCAAGTTCCTTTTTGAACAGGTCAATTGAGGGTAGTGTTTTTATCTCAATTGGGATGGAGTTCCAAAGCTGCGGAGCAACAACTGAAAAAGCTCTGGCTCCCCATCTCATCAGCCTAAAACGGGGCACAACCAGTTGGAAAAGTCCAGCAGACCGAAGACATCTTGTTGGAGCGTAGTGAGTGAGTAAAGAACCAATCGCATTCGTTGGTCCCTCCGCCATTGCTCTATATGCCAAGCAGAGAATTTTAAAAGAAATTCTGTGCTGCACAGGAAGCCAGTGAAGGTCTTTCCTGGCCTTAGTGGCAGATGATGTTTTAGGCAGAGCCAAAACAAAGCGTGCAGCAGCATTCTGCACAATTTGCAGCCGATGGATAAGGCTCTTGTTAGACTCCATGTACAAAGAGTTACAATAGTCCAATCTGGAGCCAACAAGTGCGACTGCAACCTGTTTGCGCGCCTGGGGAGAGAGATAACCATGGATTCTATTAAGTATCCTAATCACACCCCAGCATGTGGCCACGATCCTGTTGACTTGTAGGGACAAGGAGAGTGAGGTGTTGAAAATCACGCCAAGATTTCTGGCTGATTGGGATGGAGTGGGGCAGATGCCAAGAGAAGAAGGCCACCACTCGCTCGACCAAACATCCTGGTCCTTCCCAAAAACCAATACCTCTGTCTTTTCACCGTTAAGCTTAAGGGAATTGATGGTCATCCAGTCTGCCACATACTGCATGCAAACCCTGAAGCTAGAGGCGGATGTCATGACAGAGGAGTGAGCCAGAGACACCATGATCTGAGTGTCATCGGCGTAGGACACCACCTCCATCCCCTGCGATCTTACCAGTCTAGCAAGGGGGGCCACATAGATGTTAAACAGGGTCGGTCTCAATGCCGACCCCTGTGGCACCCCACATTGCAAAGACTTGGCAGGGGAGAGGTAGTTCCCAAGCATCACTCTCTGCTCCCTTTCAAGAAGAAAGGAGTTCAAAAGACTCAGGGCCGGTCCAGTAACCCCAGCCTCCCTAAGCCGAGATGTTAAAATGGAGGGAGACAGGGTATCGAACGCGGCCGTGAGATCAAGCAGGACCAGGACTGTAGTATGACCAGAGTCCACTTTGCGCCGGATGTTATCGACCACAAGGGTAAGGGCGGACTCAGTGCTGTGGTGTTTTCGGAATCCGTGTTGTGTGTTATCTAAATATTCTGACTCATCGAGAAAAGAGGACAGGTGGAGGTTAAGATGGGCCTCCAATATTTTTGCTGGAGCAGGGAGAAGGGAGATAGGCCTGAAGTTTTTAAGAAGACCAGGATCAAGGGACGGTTTTTTGAGGAGAGGCTTCACAATAGCCTTCTTCCATATAGATGGAAAAGAGCCCTGAACAATGGCTTTGTTCATAGCCACGAGCATTGGAGGAAGAATGCTGCTTCTACACTCTTTGAGTTTTTTAAGAGGTAGAGGATCCATGGGGGAAGCGGATTTAATCCTGTCAAGTAAGAGGTTAAGTCCCTCTAAAGACAAGGGAGGAAACTCCATAAGTGATTTAGGCGGGTCTTTGCCTAGAGACTCGAGATTTGATATGACAGGAGAGATGTTCTGATCCAAAGAGTGGCAGTGGGCTTCCAAAGAGACATGAATATCGAAGATTTTTTTATGAAAAAAGTCTGAGATGTCATTACAAAGTTCCTGCGAACTAACTACAGGATCCGGGAGTTGAAGGGAGCATAAGGAGTCAGCGATTTTAAACAGCTCCCTAGAGGATGTAAGAGAGCTGGTAAGATTGGAGAAGTACTCCTGCTTCTCCATTACCACTCTCTGTTTATACTCCTGTAGAGCAGACTTGTGAGCCTCTCGATCCTTAAGGTCCCAAGATTTTCTCCACCTTCTCTCACTGCTCCTGCATCCCTGCCTCAAAAGTCCCAGCTGGTCAGAGAACCAAGGTGCCGTAGGCTTACGCCGGGCTACATAGCGCAGTGATGCAGGGGCAAGCTTTTCCACTGCATTGGAAATGGAATCCATCAGAACTTGAGCTACCTCAGCAGCATCTCCCCGAGAGAGAGATTCAGTAGAGGGGACCAGAGAGGCAAGGGCCTCGTCCGTGATGCCCCTGAAATTTCACCTAAGAGTGAGTGAAGAGGTAGCTTGGAGGCCGGAACAAGGGGCTGGAAGAACAAATTCCAACGGTACTGCAAGATGGTCTGTCCAGACCAGTGGCAGAGGGGGACCAGTAGAAAGTCTCCGGTCATTAGAGAATACCCCGTCAAGTATGTGGCCAGCCTTATGAGTGGGACTATTTACAAGTTGAAGAAAGTCACAGGCTCCAAGAGACTCAACCAATGATGAAGTGTCTTTTGAATTGGTCTCATCAAGGTGAAAATTAAAATCACATAAAATGGTGAGACATGACTTACCAAAGTAGGGTTCAAGAATGCTTAGTAAGTCCGAAGAGAAGCCAGACCTAGAACCCGGCGGCCTATAGATCAGGATCCCTGTGAAGGAGGCCGATGTGGCACACGTGATACAAAAATAAAGCGCTTCAAACAGGTCTTGAGGCATGGATAGTGATTTAATTGTGCAGGGAAGAGAGGATTTTGAAAGAATAGCAATTCCTCCTCCTCTGCGCAACAGTCTATCCTGCCTATGCAGGGAATAGCCATCAGGGATGGCCATAAGCAAATCGTGACCGGAGGTGTCAGAGGCCCAGGTCTCCGTAATAAACACCCAGTCCGGCTGACGTTCCTCCACGAAATCGTGAAAGGCCACATTATGCTTGATGAGTGAGCCTGCGTTGATAAGGAAGCCAGATCTCAGGGAAGTAGCAGACTGTTTTTGAGGAAGAAAGGGCTTGATAGGGTCAATAAATGGACATTGGAAAGAGACTAAGCAAGTCCTACAGCAATAGGAGTGCAGTATACCTTCAGGCGAGAACCGATGTGAACAAGATTGAAATTTTGGTTTAAAAGAAAGGATTTCCGACATGGAGTAACGCCTATTTACCTCGGAGAGTAATGAAGGTGTAAAAGCCGAGTCCAGCCCGACCTGCAGCCCGTCCTCAGCGCGGACGGGCGCAGACGGGCTGAACTCTGGCGTAACTCCGGCGGAAGTCCGGCGATCTCGCTGCGTGATGACGCTGCGCGTAGGCATGACTGGAATTTATACTGGCCGAGCCTCCTAAATGAGGACTAGACCGCGGAATGGATGACCCCTCACTTAAGATGGCCGCCAACGTGCCAAGGGCGAGGGACCCGCAAAATGCGGTGAAATATTCCAATTATGGTGCAAGTTATGAGGACAGCAGTGCAGGTAAGCGTCGCCACCAATCTGAAAACAAGGGAGAATATAACAACACAAATTAACCAAGATACAAAAAAAACGGGAATTTAAAAACAGCATAGGCTGCACAGTGATCGAGCGCTGCACAGAAATGCGCCGAGGCTAGTGTAAGGGCTCACCTTGATTTTACCTGGAATTTATACTGGCCGAGCCTCCTAAATGAGGACTAGACCGCGGAATGGATGACCCCTCACTTAAGATGGCCGCCAACGTGCCAAGGGCGAGGGACCCGCAAAATGCGGTGAAATATTCCAATTATGGTGCAAGGTATGAGGACAGCAGTGCAGGTAAGCGTCGCCACCAATCTAAAAACAGGGGAGAATATAACAACACAAATTAACCAAGATACAAAAAAAAAAACGGGAGTTTAAAAACAGCATAGGCTGCACAATGATCGAGCGCTGCACAGAAATGTACGCAGTTGTTGATAAGTTTGAAGTTTAATTAACAACAGTTAAACACTTGTTTAAAAAAAACCATTTGTTGCATGCATTGTATTGTAATACCATTTGGGGAAAATAATCAATAGAGACTGGTATACGCACATTAGCATTTCACGCGCATATTGCATGTATATCTTAAAAAAATATCCAGCGTTGGCAATTTGCTGGACTACGAGACAGATATTTACAGAGGAGTACATTCCCAATGCACGCAGTTAAAAGTCCCTACACATGTTGCACATTTTAAAATACTTGTCAAAATTGCCTTATGCGAAGACTGACACTTCAGTGGTCAAAACATAAGAGTAGTTTAAACAAAGGAATGTTAAATAGCCCAAGTAGACAACATCTGCACTCTAGCGCCTGCATTCAAAACTGAGCTGTGAAGTGCTCCATTAGTCCTGTGAGACAGTATAAATCTTATAAATGGTGGCAGCTTTAAATTGGGTGGAAAAATCAATAGAATCAATAGAAAGAGGGGTCAATTGTTCAGGTATAACAATAGCGTTTTCCTGAAAGTAGAAATGAGTAAAAGCATCTTTAATTAGGAGATAGTGAGAAGTGTGTAGAGAGGAAATATCATAGAAAGTTTGGAGTTTAGAAAATGGCATAAAAGACCCGTCCTTCATCAAATGTTGAGGAGTGATAATGCCTTTATCAATCAATTCCTTCCAAAATAAAGCACAATAATTGATCTTAAAATGTTTATTGTACCAGATTGGGATGCATAGGGAGCGATTAGCCGGAGGACTGTTAAAACCACACAAGGAGATAGTGAGAGCCTTGGAGTGAATGAAAGTAGGAGAGGAAAGGCGTTTCGGAGGCAAAGTAATACGGGTAGCAAAATGAAAGGAAAAAGGAGAGTATTAGGCCTGTTCTAAGGAACTCCATGCTGTACATGGCGGAGCAGTGGAATCAGACAAAAAAGTCCAAATTTGTTTTAGGGTGAAAGCCGAATGATATTGTCTGAGATTGGGAAGCTTAACCCCACCCATTCCCTTAGAAAGTTGAAGACGAGCCAGTGAAACCCTAGGTTTACATTTATTCCAAAGAAACTTGGTCAAGGAACTATTAATGGTACAAAACAAGTGTTAGGGAGAGAAACAGAGAGCATAGAGAGATATAAATTAATGAATGGGAGAAGCATCATCTTAATTGTAGCTAGTCTACCCCACCAAGAAAGGAAAAGTGGAGACCAACCATTGATGAGATCAGAGAGTTTCTTAAGAATATCAGCATGAATAATTCTAATATTCTCTTTGATATTGTTGGAGTAAAGAACACCTAAACATTTAATATGTGAAGAATTCCATTCAAAACCAGAATCAAGGAACATAGAGGGAATGCAAAATGTGTTTAAAGGTAGGATTTCAGATTTGTCAATGTTCGATTTATAACCGGAAACGTTGGAATAATCCTGTAAAAGGGAAAAGAAGGCCGGCAAGGAAACGGATAGATTAGAGATGAATAACAGAATGTCGTCTGCATATGCAGTAAATTTGATATCAAGGTTATGAAATTGAAACCCAGTGTAATGTGGTGAACGTCTAATAGTTTCTAGGAAGGGTTCAAGGGCAAGAATGAAAACAAAGGGGGGAAAGAGGACAGCCCTGTCTAGTTCCCCTGAGAAGAGGAAAATATCAAGATTGACAGTCGTTTACCCAGAAGGAGGTAGTAGGAGCAGAATATAAGAATTAAATAAAGTTAATAATAGGGGGACTGAAACCATGCCATCTTAAAGCACCAAATATAAAATCCCAGTTAACCATGTCAAAAGCTTTTTCAGCATCCAGAGATATAGCAGCCACAGGAGAGTCAAACTTTGAGGCTAGGTGTATGATGTTAAGAAAAGTATGTGAGTTATCTGTGACAGAGCATCCCTTAACAAAGCCGGATTGATATTTGTTGATTAGATTGGGAATAACTTTATTGATGCGAAGGGCAAGGAGTTTAGCATAAATTTTACAATAAGTGTTTATTAAGGAAATGGGCCTATAATTCTTGCAGAGTGAGGGATCTTTATCTTTCTTGGGTATTAAACACAGCATCGCTTGTGTGAAGGAACCCTGCGATGCACCAGTGAGCAGAAAATAGTTCATTAGTGACAGGAGGTGGGGAACCAAAAATGCTTTGAAATGCAAAAAGAATAGAACAGTAAAATCATCCGGTCCCGGTGTTTTATCTTTGGGCAGGAGAGCAATGGCTTCTATAATTTCTTGCTCAGAAATAGGAACATGTAGAGATGAAAGATCGAGGGAACTATCAGGTGGTTGTGGAATATTTTGAAAAAAGTAAAAGGAATCAATGAGATCTGGAGACGGATGGGTATCAGGGCTGTAGAGAGAGAAATAATAATCAGAGAAGCAATCAAGTATCTTGGCATCTGAAAGATGAAGATTCCCAGAATTATCCTTAATGCCTACAATTTTAGATTTTTGTTTCTTAATTTTAATTTGCTAGGGAGTTTCCTGCTTTGTTACATTCACCATACATTTTTGCATTAAATTTGAGAAGAATATTAAAAGCAGAGTCCCAAGATAGCTTATATTGCATTTTTGCTTTAATAAGAAGGGGTAGTGTGTTAGGGCAATTGGTAGGAAAGTACATATGCTCTAAGGTTTTGATTTGTTTTAGAAGCATTGTTGGGTGTGAGAGGGCTTTCTTTTTTTTCCAGGATACAAAATCTATAATGAAACCGCTGGCGGATACTTTGAAGGCATCCCAGACAAGATGACATTGAGAGACAGAAGAAAGGTTATGAAGAAAAAAACTATTGAGCAAATAAGGTGAACTGTTCAGAGAATTGAGAGCCTAAAAGAAGGGAGTTATTAAAGGGCCACCGTCGAGATGTGGGAGAAGAAGAGGGGCAGTCCATGTCAAGAATAACAGGGGCATGATCGGAAATGAGGATAAAACCAATTTCGGTCCGTCATCAAAGCTTTATTCGACAAATTGTCATAAAAGCAGATTCCAATACATAATGAATATCCAATTATATAAATCTGTTAAAAAAGGAAAATATCCCTCAAGTATAAAAAAATCCATAAACATATAAAAGCAACAGTGATAAAATTCATATACGCCTCTCATAAACATAACCCTATATACAAGTAATAAAGGATGCAGCATACAATCTGAATTCATTAAAGTGCCACAATCACATGGGATTTTAACTGTGTACACATATAGAAAGATTAAGAAAATACATTATGCAATATACATAGGTTATAATGCCGCTATCGCCTTAGATCTTATAATCCATGCCCAACCTAAAAATGTGGCTATTTCGGTATGAATTAATCTAAGTGCAACCTCATATTTTCGAGTGCCCAAAGCTCGACAAATAGGGGCCAACCATGTGCGCCGCAATACCGTAAATGCAGACCTCTCAGGGCGCTAGAGGTGGAAGATGTTTTAGGAGTCTGGCAAAGCAATCTTGCGGCTGAATTTTGAAGCACCTGAAGCTTCCGTATTACTTCATTATTAGCCCCCAAATAGAGGATGTTTCCGTAATCCAGTCTGGAGGTCACAAGCGCCTGGACTACCGTCTTTTGGGTGGGGCTGGGGAGCATCCAGATTATTTTTTTAAACCATTTCAGAATGGTAAAGCAAGTGGCTGCCAACTTCACCGCCTGCCATTTCAGTGATCATTTATCATCGATAATAAATCCCAAGTTGCAGACTTGATGGGTGGGCTGGGGTAAGGTGCCCATTTCGACAGGCCAGTGCTGGGCGCCCCAGCGATATTTATTTTTACCCAAGATCAGGACCTCAGTCTTTTTGCTGTTAAGTAAATTAGCTTGCATCCAGGATGCAATGTTACTCAAACCTACCTGAAGAACTGATGGTCCGGGAATCTTTCCCGCTGAAAGGGAGAAGATGATTTGGGTATTGTCCGCGTAAGAAAAGAGGGACCGCCCAGCTTCCTCTGCGATCACTGCCAAAGGTTTGATGTGTATATTAAACAGAAGGGCGCTTAGAATGGAGCCCTGGGGTACTCCATGCAGGGAAAAGTAAGTTTTAGAAGGAGCCTTAGATGAGAAGACTTGAAATGTCCGCTTGGCAAGGAAGGATGAAAAACAACCAAGTGCTAGGCCAGAAATGCCAATGCAGGGATTTGATTAGCACAGTGTGAGACACAGTGTCAAACGCGGTACTCAAGTCCAGCAATATGAGGGCCACTGTGTCCCCAGAGTCCAGGCGTTGTCGTACTATTTCTGTAACTCCAAGGAGAGTCATCTTAGTCAAAAAACTGGCTTTAAGATGGGGTGTAAAAAGTTGGAGGATTCAATAAACTGAGTTAGTTGTAGGTTTATGTGCTTTTCCAGAATTTTAGAATAAATAGGAAGCAAAGAAATTGGCCTAAAAGTTGATGGCTGGGCAGGATCAGCATTACCCTTCTTCAAGAGGAGTAGGACCATGGCGTGTTTCCAGTCGGGCGGAACCATAGCCTCTTGTAAGAAAGCATTAAGTAGCTCCATGAATAACATCATAGATGGTAATTCAAGCTGCTGTAGTGTTGAGACAGGGAGGAGATCACAAGGGGATCTAAAATCTACGCAAAATTCGGAAAATCGCGCGTTTTCTCACGACCGAAGCTCTCACCTTGGCCCTCTTGGCATTAGTCGTCTCCAGAATCGACTATGCCAATTCCCTGTACACAGGCATCCCCAATTACCAACTCAAACGTTTGCAGCTTGTCCAGAACCAAGCGGCACGCCTCATTTTCCATCAGCCGAGGCACCATCACGTCCGCCCATTGCTAAAATCCCTGCACTGGCTCCTGGTTTCTGAACGCTGCAAATTTAAGCTGGGTTGCCTTGTCTTTAAATCTCTGACCGGCCTAGGTCCCACGTTCATCTCCTCCCTCATTCATCCCTACGTCCCCTCCCGCAACCTGCGCTCGGCTCACCTGGCTCTACTCAAAGTCCCTAGAGTCAAGCGTAAGAAATGGGGAGGCTTAAGATTCTCATTCCTGGCTCCATCTCTCTGGAACGCCCTTCCCCTGGACATAAGGCTGGCTTCATCCTACACCCACTTTAGATCTCTCCTTAAGACTCACCTATTTCGCACAGTGTACAATCAAAACTAACAATATCTTCCTCTTTCCCCTTTCCTTTTACTTTTCTCTTCTGCCTCTCTCCCCTGCCAATGCAATCAACTCCCTTGCACGACCCAGGAAGCTGCCTACTGTCCTTTTGCCTCAGCGCCAAGAAACTGTACAGTGTATGTTGCGCTTTATAAATGCCTTTCACATCACATCACATCACATCACAAATCTAGAGGCGCCCAGGATTCTAGTTTAGTGATCGGTTCAACTGTGCAAGTAAATCCAGAGACAGAGGTCAGCGGAGAAAGGACTGTTAACTGGGTTTTGCAAAGTGTAGATTGTATTTGTTCCAGTTTATTTACAAACAGTTGGCAAGATTGTTGCATTGTGGGTCATCTAAAATAGGGGATGTGGACTGTGTGTCAGAACCAGCTAATTTTGTACCATCGTGAACAAGGTGCACAGACAATTTTGCATGTTGGAAATGGTGGAGGAAACATAGTCTGCCCAAGCTGACTTACAACTGGCTTGATAATCTTTTAAAGCTTTTTATATTTCAGTTTAGAGTCAGGTGAGTAATTCCTCCTCCAGCATCTTTCTAAAGCTTTGCATTTAGTTGTCTCAGTTTTTAGTGACTTTGTGAACCAAGGAGCAGGTGGACGATGATTATAGGATCTTTTAGTGGAAGACAGTGATCAATAGCGTTAAGAATCCAGTTATGTATTGTGGCCAAAGAGGTGGTCGATATTTGATCAATAGTGGGGACACTATTAGACAAGAGTTTGTTAAAAGCACCCATATCTAGTTTACCTCTATTCCTGTAATTAGATTGAATTCCAGGTGCAACTGTGATCGGGTTCACAGAAACTGTGCAGTGAAACTTGACTGCATAATTGGTTGGACCAGCATAGAGGGAGAGCAGGAAAGCAATGAACATAAGATAGATTAGAAAAGATGGGATCAAGTAAATGGCCTTCTGTGTGCATCGGGCTGTTATTGCAGAGCAGCATATTCATAGCTGCAAAGTCAGAGGTTAGCGTACTACTGATTGTACATTCAGGGTTTTCAAGATGACGATTAGGGTCACCCAGAATGGTAAAATTGGCCGCTGTGAGAAGACAAGGGGTGATTAAATCCAGGAATGATGAAACCCAGGGGCCTAATGGTCCGGGCGACTGATAAGCAAGAATGCCAGAGAATGAAACTGAGGGGTTAAGGTAAGTTTGAATAAGGCTGCCTCACAGCCTGTGAAAGGTAGACCTGCCAGTTTACATATGTAGGATTTGTTATAAATTACAGCAGTGCCACCTCCCCTCCCAAGATGTCTATCCTTTCTAGCTAAGGCATAGTTCGTTGGTAGAGGAGAAGCCACATCTGGCCCTGAACTCGTATGTAGCCACGTTTCAGTTAAAAAAATGGCATCTGGATGTTCACTGCTTAGAAGGTCAAATATGTCTGCTTTATGTTTTGCGAGAGAGCGACAATTATATAGTTAAAGTGAAAACCTGTTAAAAGAATTGCTACCTTGAGAAAAGCAGTACGCTTGTGAACAAGGGGCAGTGTCAGACGTTAAATTGCTCTGTTCTCTAGAAAGTGTTTTGCAAAATGTAAAATTACAGCAGGGACACCTAGTGGCATCCTCCAAAGGCTGAAATAAATTACAGTCAGGATGGGAGGTGCCACGGTCTTTCAGCAACTGCTCGGAAGAATAACATAATACATTTTGGGAATATACTCAATTTTGGCCAGGATCCGTGGCCCCTAGTCCCGTCTGGGCGGGGACGGGCGCCAACGGGTTTGCCTTTGGCATGCCGCTAGCGCCCGCTGCGCGTCTGGGCCATCAGGTCCTGATATAGTCAGGATTAATTAGGTCAAAAGCAGGAGACTAGAGCGTCACCCTGCTAAGATGGTGGTCCGCAAGGGCAACCAGGAAGTGCAATGAACTGAAGATCCGCCCTCTAACCCCAATACCTCCCTCCACTCAAACAGCAATGAATCAGCTGCAGTGGACCATGGAGCTAGGGAATGAAAGAACAGTGCAACAAAACATCTGGGGAGCAACTTATAACTCTAGATAAGTCAAGCAATATTGAGATAAAAGAGCAAGTAAGGCAAATGTTAAAAACACGTAGACATTAAGAGCAAGAAGAATAAAATCAACTGTGCAAATTAAAATTCAGAGCCGTGCTGAGAAGCGGCAGAGTAGCTGCCTCTACCTCACTATCCTGAAAGAAGATATCTCCTACAATGTCTCCTTATTACCATCTGGACAGTGATCCAATCGATATATTTTGCCAGTGTTTACCTCTATGTGTTGCTCCACTTTTTTTGTTCGATATAGGCTAAGGGGCATATTTATGAGAGGTTTGCGTCATACTTAGTCCACAGAACTTGGTACATGCACAACGCAAACCTTTACAACAGATTTATGAAGCTACTGAAAGGCACTTTGAGTGGCTCTGAGAAGCTTTATAAATCTGGAGTAAGGCAACACCGTACAAATTGCTGCATTGCCTTAATCTGCCCTGGGTAGGCATTCCTTTGGTATCAGGGTGGGGCTTCCTACAAAACTCCCATGGATTTTGACTCATTCCCAGATTTTCAAGGACTTGTACACATGGGAATATGCCGAAATCTTAAGCTTTCCCAGGGAGGCGTAATGAGGAGAAATATCTTTATTTCTCCCCGCTTTGTTTCCTCTTTCTATGTGTGCTGCATTTTGCAGCACTCATAGAAAAAGGAAAACCCCTCTCAGGATTGTTTTTGTGCACCTTTGTGCAGGAAGGTACTGTTAATTCCACCTTTGCAACTGGATCATCAACTTACTCCTTCTAGCCGAACTTTGCCAGAATACTTCGTAATTAAAAGATGCTAACCTTCCATTTGTTCGTTTGAGGCATGGTAACATTACTGGCAGCGCCAGGTAGTAGCATGTCTCACAAATAACTGGCAGCTTCCACGTTTGCTAAATCCTGAAAAGGACATCCAAACAGCAGAAGGAAAAAGTGTAGTACAACTCTAGCCAAGCTTGTTGTCCCCTTAATGGAAAGTATTTTGTAGCTTCCATTTGGGAATAAAATTATCTTTTTTCTGCTGGCACGGCCTCGGCTGCCGTGCCCATTGAAAATATTAACCCACAGCCCACTTTTAGTGAAACATAGTCCCTCATCGGCTGCAACACACCCATTCTCCTGCTGCCTCCCAGATTACCACTTCCATTTCACCACGGAAAGCACTACGAGAATGGTTGCAATCATAAACCCAGCCGGGCCTTGCTCCAAAAGCATGCAGTACAGTTATAACATATGATTTCATAATTTCTGTAGGCTCTAAGTTAGACCAGTAATGTCATTTCTCATGTATATGGCTGAATTCCAAAGATGTTGTGACTCACAAATTGTGAACTCCTGTACTGAATATCTATGTAGGATGGCCAATTGCCACAAGGAGAATTAACTGAGTAAGTAAGGAATGTGACCCAGTTACGCGTGATGTCTAATAACAAGATGCATAACATCCGATCACCAGCGGAGGAAGATGAGCTTTTGGAATCCATCAACATTCATTCTCAGGGAGGGGTTTAGTCTAGAAATTCCAGCCCTAATTTCAGTCTCCACCCTGTTCTTATTTGCAGAATGATAGTCTAGGTAATAGAGTGTTAGGCTAAGTAAGGTATAGGATTCTCCTTCTTAAACCATTCTTTTTTTTTTTTTCTTCTCCTTTTTCCCCTATCTTTGGGACTTTGACTATAAGGCAAATAAAACCGTGGAATAAAACCGCGGAATGCAAGGGAGAGTGGGAGAGGATTAATTAAAATGAATAAAACCCTCCTCTGTGTAAACAAATATTTGTATTAAGGGTCAAAATATGGCCCTTATTAATAAAAAAAAGTAAAAAATAAAAAAAACGAAAGGCTTTGTGCACATAAAGGGGGGTAGCACTTGGTAGCAGGAAAAAAAATAATATATATAATAAATAAAAAAAAGAAGAGGAAAAAAATATGTTAAAACCCACTAAAACATGAGGGTAATAGGGAGCTATCTCTGTCTTTAACACTGGTGTGGGATCAGGTTAAGTCTCCCGACAGCTAGTTTTTTGGTCAGCCGATTGGTCCAGCAGGGTGAGGCGGTACGGAGAGGGGAAGTTGTCGGTGGACGCAAATCCGGCTATACACCTAGTCAGAGTAAGTATGGGTGGGTTTACCAGGGGAGGGGGGTGGGTTGGGGCAAGGGGGAAAATGATAACAAATCCTCATAAGGTTGCTCTCCTTAAGAATGGTTGGTATTTTAGCTGGGTGGCCACTCAATTTCAGTCCAGAAAGTTAGTCAGGAGGGAGTATGGGGGGGGTGGAAATTCAAACGTTGATGTCAGTCCAGTTCTTGTCTTGGAATGTCAATGGTTTGCGTGTGAGGAGCAGAAGAGATCGAATTATGCAATATCTTAGGGACTCCCCCGCGCAGATCATTGTGTTGCAGGAGACACATCTTTTGAAGGCAGAGGTTATTGGTCTATTGAAAAAGCACAGATGGATAGACAGATTTCACTGCACGGATCACAACACAAACATAAGAGGGATCCTCTTTATTTTTAAAAAATCTACGAAAGTCAAGATTCTGGATTCTAAGGAGGACCGAAGCGGGAGATAGCTACTGCTGAGAATCTCAGTGGATGGCTGGATCTGTACAGTGGTCGGCTATTATGGCCCCAACTCGGACGATACAACCTTCCTCGATATCATTAGTAATCATTTGACCTCTTCTCAAGATCCAGTAGTATGGGTGGGTGATTTTAACATTGTGCTTAACCCCAAATTAGATAAAAAACCTAGCTCTAGAGCCAGTGTACCCTCCAAATCAAGACAGACCCTCATTGCAGCTATGATTCAACTCGGCTTGGCAGATTTGTGGCAGGAAAGGGCTGGCAACAAACTAGGGGTCTCCTTTCGTAACCTGAAATATAAGCACAAATCAAGAATTGATTATGCTTTATTTAGTTACAGTCTCAAGGACCTACTAACCACCGTAGAATATCTCCCGTCCCACCTGTCGGACCATTCAGCTCTAATGTTTGTTTTCAAACTAGAGTCTCAGACGAAACATCCTACCTGGTCGTTTGACCGCACTATATTGTTGGAAGAGGAGGAAGTTGGTTTCCTAGTATCTGAAATCACATCTTTTTTGGAGATCAACCTAGACTCTGCAGCAGTAGCAACAGTCTTGGAAACTTTAAAAGCTTTTCTCAGAGGATGTATCACAAATAGAGCCTCTTATAGGCGGAAAGTATATCGGGAAATGATAAATAGGCTGGAGTTGGAGATGAGGCTCTTCGAGAGTAAGGTGGGGGACTCCATTGGGTCCTTGGAGGAGCAAAAGCAATTAGGAACAATGAAAAGACAGCTGGAGAACATTCTTCAGGAAAGGGTGGCGAAGAGGTGGGAGGCTAGTAAGATCTCGCACTTCGAATTTGGAGAAGCGGCTGGAAGGATCTTGGCTTGGAAAGTTAAAGCGGAACAGGCCAAGAACTATATCAGAGAGATAAAGGTGGAGGGAGAGTCCCCTGCAAGGACCTCTAAGCAGGAGATAGGGCGAGCATTCTTTGAATTCTTTGAGGAGATCTACAGGGAGGATACTCCGAATGATGTGGCCAAAAGGGATACATGGCTAGGTAATATATCTTGGCTTACTCTCTCAATAGTACAGAGCAACTGCTTGGAGATGACTATATCGGAAGCTGAAGTGAGCAAGGCCATTGGGCAATTAAAGCAAGGGAAGGCTGCTGGCACTGATGGCCTGCCGGGAGAGTTATACCGAGTCCTGGGTGGCACCATTGTTCCAACAATAAACAACCCTTTTTAATGGTATACTAAGGAAGGGGGAAGCTCCCCCAAAATCCTGGGGAGACGCGACTATTGTTTTAATCCCCAAGCCAGGGAAGGATTTAGCGGAATGTGGATCTTATAGACCAATTTAGCTTTTAAATAGCGACTACAAGATCTTTGCATCCATCACGTCTGCAAGATTGGGGTCTGTAATTGGAGAAATTGTACAGCAAGATCAGAAGGGGTTCATCAAAGGGAGGCAGCTTTCTGACCTAACATTTGATTTGGTGGGGTCAATAGATATTGCTACGACCTTCTCTCTCCCTTTGGCCACACTCACTCTTGACGCGACAAAAGCCTTTGACAGGGCCAATTGGCTATACCTGGATGTGGTTTTGAAGAAGTTTGGCCTTGGCGAGGGTTTTTGTCGTGTCGTCTCTCTAATGTATAGATGAAAATATCCCACCATTTAAATTCGGGGAGTGGGAGAGGCAGGTCGCATTATATGCGGACGACATTCTCATCTTTACGTCAGACCCAGTTAAAGCATTTCCGGTAGTAATTAAGAGGGCGGAGGAGTTCGGACGTATATCAGGGTACAAGATTAACGCCACCAAAACAGAGATCATGGCGTGGAACATCCCCAACTTACATCTTGGGGTGACAACTTCTATGAGGTACCTTGGCATACGGGTGGGTCAAGACATAGGGGATATAGCTCAAAATAATTTGGAGCGCATACACAACGAGTGTAAGAAGTTAATGAAATCATGGACTCACCTCCCATTAACAATCTTGGGCAGGGTCAACTTGATCAAAATGTCTATCCTGCCTAAATTCACTTTTATTTTTAACACCATTCCTCTGGCCTTTGACATCAAATTACTGGATAAAAGTCAGCGAGAAATCAACTCCTTTGTATGGAATTATAAGTCCACAAGATTAGCGTGGAAAAAGTTGAGGAGGAGAAGGGAGAAAGGTGGGCTTGCCTTGCCAGACCTGCAGTATTATGCATGGGCTTTTCAGCTGTCCCATACAAGAATGCTTTTAAAAACACCAGTGGGCACATCTTCTGGGACAATGTTTAAAGCCATGCTGAAAGGAGCGGACCTGCCAATTGACGGGTTCCTATTTAAATTTGGGGACCAGAATTTTTTTTAAAAGGTCAAATTAAAAATTCTATCATCCTTGGGGACTGCCTGGTCTCAGATTAGGAAGAGAATAGGGCTGGCCTAATATTCCAACTATGCACCGATATGGGACTCTCCTGGGTTACCATTATGCTTACAAGATAGATTGTCCATCCCGGTGAGGGATGCCGGGGTTGTAAGATGGGGGAGCTAGTGGCTGGTGGGAGGTTGAGGGCCTGGGAGGATTTACGGGAACTGGTGGGCCCGAGTTTTTCCAGATTCAAATATCTACAGCTAGAAAGTTGGGCCAGGGTGTTGAGTAGGAAAGGGGTTCCATTGGGAAAGATCTGCAGCTTAGAGCAGCAGCTGGTAGAACGGTCAGGGGGGGGCAAGGAGGTAGCCCTATGGTATTGGAGTCTGTTGAAGGAGGCTGATGGGGACCTTGTTCTCCCCGATGAATTGTGGGGGGAAGAGGTTGGGTTCCCATGCGAGGAGACATGGATAAATTCTTTCACCCTCCTCTATAAAATCGTGAAGCCAGTCTGGCTCAGGCGAAATCATCTGTTCACGGTACATCGGGCCTACCTTTCGCCCTTAAGACTGTCTAAATTTCTCCCAGGAAAGAAATTTAATAAATGTAATTACAGCGAAGCATCCGATGTGCACATGTTCATGGACTGTCCCTACATTGCCAGTTTCTGGGATGAAGTAAAAAAGACATTGGATTCTATCTTAAACATCTCGCTGTCTCTCACGTTGCCATTGATCATCTTTGGCTTCGAGGCAGGCATAACTGGCCAGGCAAGGTCCTTTTTGTTCTATGCGATTTTGCTGGCCTGGAGGCAAATCTGCAAAGTTTGGGTGGAGAATACGGCCCCTTCACACTCGGGTTGGTTAACATCGTTATATGAAACATCTAAAGTGGATCTTGCTAGATCAGGTAATAAAAGAAATTTGGCCTTTTGGGACTTGTTGGTTCAGTGGAGATGATGGTTCCGTTTTTTTGGGTTTTTTTTCGCCCGGGTCCAATGATTATGCCTAGTATACTCCACGGACCAAGGATAAGGGCCCCCCTGTTGGTCCAGCAGGTTGAAAAATAAAGAGATGGAGTTGGAGTCAAAGTGTGTTTGCACTCTATCCTCCTCCCTTAATACTTTTGGGATTCTCCTTCCGCCAGTAATATCAATTTGTGTCTTGATACGGGAGACGGCAAAGATCTGAAGTCTTCTGGTGGGTGACACGCAAGGTGGTTGGTGATTCTGAAAGGAGGACAAGGCGAATGAGGACAAAAAAAAAAGAAGAAAGTCCCAGCCAGCTTTATTTTACAAAAATGTTAATGAAGGTGACACGGTTCAATCATATAACTGGCCCCTCAAAAATGTACCATCTTTCGTTTGCATGTAAACCATAGCACAAACTCTGGATTTTAGATGACTTTTTAATCAATTTACATTAATGAAAACGATCAATGGACGTACGTATTTATTACAGGACTTTCTGAATGGTTACCTCTTAATGAAACTTGCCATACTTTTCACATGTGTTAGACCTGGCATCCTTGACATGGTTTCCCCTGTCTGTTTGCTTCTATCTCTTGTATTTTTAACTGTGTGTTGGATATAGTTTTTACTGGTTTGAATACCCTGGGCACTTTACTATGTCGATCAGTGCTAAAGTGTCAGTGCCCCCTGTATAAATTATGATTATGATTGGTTATCCATGATTGGCATATTAGATGTACTGGTAAGTCTCTAGTAAACTGCACTGTGTGTGTTCAGGACCTTTAAATCAAATGCTACTAGTGGGCCTGCAGCACTGCTTTTGCCACCCACATGAGTAACCCTATAAACCTGTCTCAGGCCTGCCATTGCAGTGTCCATGAGTGCAGTTTTCAACTGCCAAGTCGACCTGGCAAGTGCACCCACTTGCCAGGCCCAAACATTCCCTTTTACTACCTGTAAGGCACCCCTAAAGTAGGCCCATGGTACCCTAATGGGGAGTGTGCCGTTTATGTGAAAAGCAGGGCATTTCTTGGTGTTTTGTACATGTTCTGATAGTGAAATACTACCAAGTTTGTTTTTCACTATTGCAAGGAGTATCTCTCCTATAGGTTATCACTGGTGTATCAAAGTGTAACTTTCATTTGGGAATTTGGGGCGAGATGTAGGTATCCAAATACCGGTCGGTAACGGCCGAAAATACCGATTTTCGTCCGCTACCGACCAGTATTTGGATACTGAGATGTAGGGCATGAAAAAATACAGATTCGATAATTTTACCGAATTGGTCATTTTACCGAATTTGTAATTTTACCAAATCACTAAAATTACAGATTCAGTAAAATTACAGAATCTGTATTTTGAAATGTAGGTAGCACTGTAAACAGTGCAACAGGGCTTTAAGGATTAGTTGGTGGTAAATAACAAATTCCTATGTAAATGCAAATATGTGCATTTACACCTGTGCCATGTGGCACACATACATGCCACATGGCACATGTCACATGGCACACAAGCAATAATCAGGGGTGCAACAGGGTGTCAAAGTGACACCCTGCCACCCTTGACTATTTTACAATTTTACCGAATCGGTATTTACCGATTCGGTAATTGACATTCATTCCAATGGGCCTTCAGGCCCGTAGGAATGAATGGCAATTACTGAATTAACGATTCGGAAAAAAATACAGAATATTTACCTACATAGATTTTACAGATTCAAAAATACCGAATAGGTAAAATTCGGTATTTTAGAATCGGTAAAACCTTTTTACCTACATCTAGCCCTTGGAGTTTGGGCTCTCTGAGCTCAGAACATCTTTTAGTGAAGGTGGTTTTTAAATTGTGTGTTTGAAAATGCCATTTTTAGAAAGTATATCCACAAAACAAAATCTGGTGCTTGTGAGATTAAAACATCTTTACCTATGCAAGAGGTACATTTTCCTCAATAATCATGACCTCAAATTTGTTTTAGCAATGATTGAACACAAACGTTTTTTAAATTTTCACATTTGGTGCGATAAAAGAAAGGACAATCCACATTTTACTCGATATATTTATGTTGAAAAATATTTGAAAAACATGTGAGAAATATGGAAAAATAAATCAAATATACATTGTGATAACGCAAACTTTTTACATGAACTAGGCTAAAATTGCATCTTCACCAATCCAAGATTTTACAAGACCTGAGCATTATAATCACAGAAAGTGCTCTTAGTACTGTAACATATAAAGGGTCCAGAGGTATCTAATATGGGCTATGAATAGTTTCTTTAGACAAATGAATTCATACGTCCATAATAATAGTGGTTGAACTAGGATCTACTATGGATCCCGGTCTACGCGTTTCAAACCCACACTTTCTTTAGGGTTCTCTTCAGGACAAGGGTTTGGTGAATTCTTATGGGGCACCACAAAAGGTTTTGATTTCAACTTATCAGTTGCTAAGATTATTAGGGATTTGTACTTGTGCACCAACAAAAGGAACAAATGATGAGCAGAATGCTGAACAATGAAAACATACACCTCCAGTCACAAAGGTGTGGGTTACATTCATTTTTCTTTTACTCAGCACGACACCCCAGTTTGGATCCAGCCATATGAAAATCAGTCTTGAGGACCCTGCCCCTCATGGGAACAGTACAGCCTGAACTGCCAAGCCAGGTACTCCCTGGACTAGAAACAAGCATCCTGGGACTGTATTCAGGACATTACCTCTCAACAACCAGGCTACATTGAATCCACTAGTGTAGAGAGCACAGGACCCACGTCTGGACATACCCTTCTGACTTAGGGTGACAAAAGGAAAAGGAGCAAATGATGGACGGAATACTGAACAATCCAAACATTCACCCACAGTCACAAAGATAGGGGTTTAATTCATTGTTTTTTTGCTCACCATGCCACCCCAGTTTGAACCCAGCCATATGCAAATAAGTCTTGACCCTGCTCCTCATGGAAACAGTTATGCCCAAACTGCCAAGCCAGGTCCTCCCTGGACTGGAAACAAGCATTCTGGGACAATTTTTGGAACATTACCCCAGATCAGCCAGGGTTGCTTAAATCCAGTGGTGCTGTGAGCTCAGGCCCACATCTGGGCATTCCCTTCCCACTTAGGGTGACAAGAGCAAAAGGATGAAATGATGGACAGAATTCTGAACAATGCAAACATTCACTCTTCAGTCACATGGATCTGGGTTTAATCTATCTTTCTTTTGCTCACCACACCACCCCAGTTTAGGACCCAGCCATATGCAAATCAGTTTTGACCCTGCTTCTCATGGGAACAGTCCAGCCCGAAATACCAACCCATGTCCTCCCTGGACCGGAAACAAGCATCCTGTGACTGGTTTCAGGGCATCACCCCTCATCATCCCGACTAACTTGAATCCAGTGGCGCTGGTACTCATGTCTGGGCATACCCTTCCCACCCCCAGTCACAAGGATCTGGGTTTAATCCATCATTCCTTTGCTCACCATGCCACCCCAGTTTGGACATAGCCATATGCACATCAGTCTTGACCCTGCTCCTTATGGAACAGTCCAGCCTGAACTGCCAAACCTGGTCCATCCTGAACCAGAAACAATCTTCCTTTGACCACTTTCAGATCGTCACTCCCCATAAACCAGGCTAGCTTGAATGCAGTGATGCGATGAGTGCAGGATCCACGTCTGGGCATAACCTTCCCACTTAGGGCAACAAAAGCAAAAGGAACAAAAGATGGATGGAATGCTGAACAATGCAAACATTCACCCCAGTAACAAGGATCTGGGTTTAATCCACTGTTCTTCTGCTCACCACACCACCCCAGCTTGGACCTAGCCATATGCAAATCAGACTTGACCCTGCTCCTCATGGGAACAGTCCAGTCCTGCCAAGCCACATCCTCCCTGCACCGGAAGCAAGTATAATGGGACCGGTTTCGGGGCATCACCCCTCATCAGGTAGGCTAGCTTGAATCCAGTGGTACCCACGTCTGGGCTTGCCCTTCCCACTTAGAGCAACAAAAGTAAGGAACAAACGATGGATGGAATGCCGAACAATACAAACATTCACCCCAGTCACAAAGATCTGTATTTAATCCATTGTTCTTTTGCTCACCACACCACCCCAGTTTGGACCCAGCCATATACAAATCAGTCTTGACCGCACTCCTTATGCGAACATTCCAGTCCGAATTGGCACATCAGGTCCTCCCTGGACTGGAAGGAAGCATCCCGGGACCAGGTTTGGGGCATCACCCCTTATCAACCAGGCTAGCTTGATTCCTGTGGTGCAGTGAACATGGGACCCACGTCTAGGCATACCCTTCTCACTTGGGAGACAAAAGCAAAAGGAACAAATAATGGACAGAATGCTGAATAATACAAACATTCACTCCCGAGTCACAGAGATCTATGTTTTATCCATCTGTATTTTGATCACCACCCCACCCCACCCCAGTTTGGACCAGCCATATGCAAATCAGTCTTGACCCTACTCCTCATGGGAGCAGTCCAGCTTGAACTGCAAAGCCAGGTCCTCCCTGGACTGGAAACCAGCATCCTGGGGCCAGTTTGGAGGCATCCCACCTCAATGTCCAGACTAGCTTGAATCCAGTGGCTCAGTGTGCAAGGGACCCAAGACTGGGCGTACTCTTCCCATTTAGGGAAACAGAAGCAAAAGGAACAAATGATGGACGGAATGCTGAAAAATGTAAACATTCACCCCAAGTCACAAGGATCTGGGTTTAATCCATTGGTCTTTTACAGTCAGTGTTGTGATATGTGGGACATGAATTATTCTTTGCATAGTTAAGCATAATTGTGGTGTGTGTATGCGTGCCTGTGTGTGCACATGCTTGTGTGTGTGCTTGACATCTCTGATTAACAACTATCTGGAAATCTTTTATTATGTTTGTTTATTTAGGCAGATTTATTATCAGCTTATACTCTCAATGGAACATTTTGAGATGCAAACGTTATCAGTTATTAAGTAAATTAATTTTAAATGCTATCATGTTTGTTCTGAAAATGATGAACTTGCACTATATTCACCAAAAGTATGCATCAGCGACAGATTTAGATCATTCCAACCCCTGAAAACATGATTATCATATCAACCGCACACAGTGGATACATTGAAATGCTCCCTTCCCCCGCTGTTTTCTACTTCCCAGAAGAATGCACAATTAAATGATAGCCATCATCAGAGCCATATTTCCTTGCATAATACTGTAATGTCCTCATCAAATCATACTTAATATTTTGTGTCCTGGGGAATTGAATAGCAATGGAGAGTTTGGTAATTTTCAAGTCGGGGTTTTGTTGGTTTCATGTGATGTAGTTCAGGCATAATTGAAATGTAATGCACTCAAAGTGATGGCGGAAAAATTCCCAGGTCTATCCTATCATCTCATGGCAGTGAGGCTCTATGCCGCCCTTACACGTTCTCGTTTATCGCTAGCAATAAAAATTAGTCCCTTGAGTCATATATATATATATATATAATGTTGCAGGCTGCAATATGACTTAGTTGACTGCATTTCATTGTGTACAAGTTTGTTTTTTATGTGTTCAAATTCACATGCCACAGGGCATAATTTTCTTTACAACGGTGCATTAAATTGAAATATTACATTGAGATTAATTAAATGAGGACACTTAAGCATGCTTCACAAGGAGCCTGGCAGAAGTTTCAAAACAGCACCAGAAAACAGAGTGCTATTAACCTTATAGTCTCACTTTGTTTTCCAAATTACAAGTTGTGCATAGTTTTCTCTGGAATTATCACCTCCTGTAAATACAAAGTTTATAGAGGCAGTTAGAAAACAGGCTTTTTGCATGTATCCCCCCACTTTTTGTCCCCATTTGGACTAATAGATGCTGGGTTTCGACTCTGACAGTGCACTTGTCCTGCTAACCAGGCCGTGCCAGTGCTCTCTCCCTAAAACTGATACATGTGAATGGGTAACCCCAATTGGCAAAGACATTAACCCCCTTATAAGTCCCATACTACAAGGGGTACCCATGGTATGGGAGATAAATGGGTCACCATGGCCTAAAGCACTGATTGTGCCATCCTGAGTGATCCAAGTAAACTACTGACATCAGGTCTGCCATTGCACACTGGAGCAGTGCGAACTGCTCAAACTCGACTTTGATCTACATGGTTGGCAAGATCAATGCAATATTTTGAATATATGCCAGTCACCCCTAAGGAAGGCCTCCTGAACCCTCGAAGCAGGGTGCATTATATTAAAGGTGTGGACATATAGGTGCATGCTTGAATGTCCCTGTAATAGCCTCTTTTCATTAAGAGCTCCTCTAAGTGATCAGCAGGGCATAGGGTAGCATGGGCTGGCACCTGGGCACCCCTGAGATTCCTAGCTCCATTATGGTACCACTGAAATAAGCAGTGTTTGGTATCAACCTTGCATCATCACCCCTGACATGATTACAATGTCAGAGACGATGAGGCATGTACCCAGGTGGCTACCTTAGAGGTTGCCTTCCTTTCCTGTGCCCTGGCTGACAGCCCCAACTGCTGGTGCCAAGACATGAATCTGACTACCTGCCAGGTGGTATTAACTCTTCCAGGAGTCAGAAACAAAAGCCTAGACAGGAAGGAGGTGACACCTCCCTCCATGACAGGATGGCTAGTGAAGTGGCACATCAAGGCAGTGAGTTTCAAAGCTTACACCACCATCCAGGCTGCCTTCCAAATGAGGAAACAGCCCTACACATGCCAGAGGCATATTTGCACCTGGGCAGGTGGGAGAATTATGTAGTCAGGAGGCGCACATCTCCGGAAGGCTAGCCACCCTGCTATGATGGGCTACCTGGCCTGTACACCCAAGGAATGTTTCTGCCATTTTGACAAGTGGTAGAATAGAGGGTTCTGGGTAGCAAAGGTGCCCCCCTCCAGATGTGGTCACCTCCGGAGCAGATTAGTCGCTGGGACTAGTTACCTGTTGGCTACTTGCACCCACACCCCTAATGCCACTAAATCTAAGATTTAAGGGGCACCCCTGACACCAGAACCTCAGTTCTGATTTGAATTGCTACAGAGGACAAAACAAGGACTCAGGTCTGTGACTACAGGATCTGCACAAAACCAAGGCGGGATACTCTGCACCTGTGGCAACCATCTTGATACTGCACAACTCAGCTCAGAATAATGATCCATTCCCTCAGACCTAGGGACCTTTTGAGATCCAAAGGCAACTCCAGACTCCCTTGGACTAACGGCACTAGTCCCCTGCAGTCGGCAGGTAAAAACAACGCCCTGGAACCAAAGAATAACCAGACATCGGGCCCTCCAAAGGGTCGCCCAAAAGTAGATAGTCCAGTGCATTGTGGGAAATGTAGTCTCGACCTCCAGCGAGTTTTGGATGGCTACCCCTTTCCCCCGGTTCTCCGCAAGTCAAAACATCTTCTTGCTGACCTCACGTCTGCCAAGACTTCTTGAAGACCAGTCCAGCAACCATGACCTTTATTTGATGCTGCAACCTGAGGGAACTCCAAAGCACCTCCAACCTGGCACCAAAGTTGTCCCTGTTGTCAACTTTTTGCATCCATTTCCTCACCAGCACTGTGAAAGTGGTAAGACCAGCCCCCCCTCACCTCTCTCTGGCTCCAACTTCAGCACCAGGGACAGCTAGAGCAACTGTACACCTGGGCCCCATGAGCCAGGTAAAAAATCAACTAACAGTTTTGGGCTGGTGATAGAGGTGAGTTTCACGCAACTCTACCTGCAGGTGACTGATTGTCCCCGGTCCATTTTCCTATTGAACGCAACGCTAAAGTTCTGCAGTATTGAATTGCACTGATTTATTTTTCATTCTATAATCCATAACTCCAGCTACACTTATCCAATCATCTAAGTTTTGGTGTCTAAATTTCTATAAAAATCTTCTTTATTTTTCTAAATTGGTCTCAGAAATATTTTGAGTCGTTTCAACTACTTATAGTTCATGTTGGTTCTCTAAAGTGTTTAACACATGTTCCTTCTTTCGCCTGACTCCTCTTTGCCACACTAGCAGAACTGAGCTAAGGATTTATTTTTGTGAATCCAAGGACCATCTGTGAGGATATTGTGAGAGTATGACATAGTGAAGCCTAACCAGCCTTGCTACACAATCCCCCACCTTCCTACAGGGGGGTGTCAGGTAATATTATATGTGCATCTACTTACATTTTTCACCTGCTTAAAAAACGTGGAAAATGTGAGCAGGAAAGATCTGGAATAGTTGGAAAACATGCACAAAATGGTTGGCATCAGTTTTAGGATGCCAAAACATACATGGTATTTCTGCACTCAGAAGGGTTGGGTAAACAAAGGTATATCGGTCTCTACCTGAATAATATATTTTATGTAAGTACGGGCGAATTTTGCGACTTCGGGATTCACGAATTTGCGTATTTACGAATTCGCAATCCGCAAAATACGCGAACTTTCGCGAATTTGTGGATTTTATTTTGTGTTCGCAAGGGTTTCTGCCAGTTCGGGAGGGTTTTTTACGAGTTCGCAAACGCGAACTTACTTGTCGGGTTGCAACGGTCGCGACCATGTTGTTTCTATGTCTGGTTCATCACAGCACCCTCTGGTTCATCACTGCCACCCTCTGGTTCATCACTGTAGATTATGGGGGGAAAAGCACACCTGCCCTGCCTCAACTGAAATGAATTAATTTGGGGCTGATTAATGTGTCACTGAATTTGAGCTGGCACCTAATTCCTTAGCTGTAAGTGCTTCCTGATTAATGATGAGCTTGAACTTTTGCACCTGCTAAGTGCTTTCAGTTTTGCAAAATTCGTTAGCACACCTGCCCTGCCTCAACTGACATGAATGAATTAGGGCTGATTAATGTGTCACTGAATTTGAACTTCCAGTCTGGCACCTGCTTCCTTATCTGTAATTGCTTTCTGTTGCAGTGTAATTTTTTTTAACAGGACCTTTGTGGCATACTTGTAGCTATTCTCTGAGCCTGCTGTGAGGGTCAGAGCAGGGTCATAGAATAGTTGCAAGTAGGCAACTGAACTCTGGAGGGGCCCCTCAGGAAGCACTACAGGGAATGGTTACTAATGATGAGCTTGAACTTTTGCACCTGCTGAGTGCTTTCAGTTTAGCAAAAATCGTTTTTCTGCAATTTCGCGTGATTCGCGGGGCATGAATTTGCGCGAGATCGAATTCAGAAGCCGCAAATTCGTGCGAGTATGCGATTTGTTTTTTGCGGCGTGTTAGTTCGGGTGTTTTTTTGCGTTTTTGAGAGCCGCTTGTAGCGCAACGACACAGTTACCCTAGCGGTCGTACAGGGGCGCGGCCATCTTGTTTGCGTGACGCATTTCCGTTTTCAGGCGCTATATGTAATCTTGCGAAGTGTGCGGCTCTCTAGTACAAGTTCGCGTGTGATCGTGGGGGAAATCTCGCGCGAACTTACCCACGCGGTCGTGAACGGGCGCGGCCATCTTGTTTTTCATTCATTGCTATGGTTCTGGGCATCCTTTCTGTATCCTCTCTCAATCTCTGCCATCCTTTGCTTGTTTGAAGTTTTTTTTAATCTATTTTACTTATTATCTATCCCTCTATTTTTCTAGCTCTATATTTTTGTGTTTTCTGCTACTTTTGGTTAATTTTAAACTACTTTTTTAAACTCTTTTCTTTTCTTCTTCCCTACTATATTTCTTATTTCTTATTTACCTTCCTTTCTGCCCAGACCATGGTAAAGGGAGCCGGAAAGCAGCCCGAGAAGGGGAAGGGTCCCGCACCCCGTGCCCGGCTCCCGTGCGGGCGTTTGAGGGGGGAGCTAGTGATGCCACGGGAGATCTTTAGCGCGGAGGAGGTGGCCGCACTAGTGTACTATGTACAGCGCCGTCTCCCCAGGACCATCGCGGCAGGCTGCAGGATCGCAAGCGGCTACGGGCTCCGGGAGCGCCGGAAGCGGTGGGAGAAGGTGTGCCGGGCCATGTATGAACACTCTCGGGTCCGGCGCACCTACAACCAGGCCACCCACCGTTGGACGGATATCCTGGACCGGGAACGCGACCTGCTCGGCGTCAAGATCCCCGGGCTTGGTGAGTAGTAGTAGCAATTTCATCACTACTCTGTTTTCTCCTGCTCTGTGTGTTATTATATTGCAAATTTTTGTTTTTTACCAAGAGCAATAATGCTGCCGATTACATTGTAGGTAAATTATATTTCAAAATCTTCTGTGCATTTCAGGTGCACTGCTCTCCTTCTCAGTAGCATTGCTACTATGCCTATTTGTTTTCAATTTTGTGTTCATTTCATTGGCCTGAGAAATTATGTATGAGTGTAGTTTACAGAACTGCGTAATGCTAGACACTAAGGGGCAGATTTGCAATTACCGGCGCATCCCTGCAAAGTATCAGGGATGCGCCAGTAATTGTGCGCCACGCCACCACCACCCATGGTGCGCCGTATTTACAATGCGGCCCACCATGGGCCCAAAACGTCACCGAAGCGTTAAGCATCTGTGCGGTAAAGGCGGCGCATTGCTGGAGTTGCGTTGCAACGATGGCGCAGCTCCAGCAATGCTCTGGGGTGCCCTATCTCCCCAATGCTGCGTCAAGCCGTACGTCTGCTTCAAGCAGGCGCAGGGTTTGAGTGACGCATCATTGTCCTAAAAGTGACTGTTTGAAATCTTGTAGATTTCCCTCAGCCACTTTTAGGATGCGTTCCTGCGCAGGAACGCCCTCCCTTCCGCCGGAACGCCCCCTGATGGCGCAGGGCTTTACAATGTGATGCATCTCCCATATGCGTCACGTTGTTATTATACGCCGCACCATGGCGCCTCTTTTGTTCTGCCGCTGCGTCACAAAAGTCACGCAACAACTGAGCAAAAGAGCCGCAAGGGGCTTGTAAATCTGCCCCTACAGACTAAAGTCCAGTCCTTCCTTTGTACATCTGTCAATAAGAAGAAATAGGGGTGGTGGATTGATAGTTTGAGTATTTTAATGACTGGTTAATGTAGTAGGAAACTTTATAGTGTTGTCACTGATCTGCAATCACGATGGAGTTTGTCTGTCACTTTGCGTGCTGCGGACTGCTGCCTGCCAGTCCTAGGCAAACTTTTTTAGTAGTTTGCTTAGTGAGTTACATAACTTTCCAAGTCGCGGTCCGCAAATCAAGCAATACTAATATCGTAGTAGACCACATGAGATAGGTCAATATATCCCGTGGAATAGTTGTCTATTTGCTATTTCGCCAAAATATTTTGTTATTGTTCTTTTTAAATGTTTGATTTGGTTGACAACAATCATCCATGTTTTCGGGTCTTTCTTTCTTTCATGTTGTACATCAGCTCCCCCCAGGGGCAAGAGGACAGAGGAGGAGGTGGTATCGGCTGCTGCTGCTGTAGAAGGCCAGGATCGGTCAGGCGAGGGCTCCTTTGCTGGCCCCGGTAAGTTTTCATTTTAATATAGAGTACATATTTTTTCCTAGCGTTCCTCATTCGATTTTTTCTAAATCGTCTTTGATCTTCTTGTAGACTGTATCTAAATTCTTATCCTGCCTCTACTATGACTCCCTGTGGTATTACTAGATTATTCTTATTAGTCTGTATGTGTAGCTAACTAAGATTGCACAGTTGGCAAAAGGTGTTAAACGAAACTCCCATTCTAGTCAGCAATAGCTCTATGCACTCCTCTGGGATTGTCCATAATGTCTTTTCAAGTCTTATAAATGTTTATGCTTTGAAAATTCCCAACAATATAATGTGAATGACCACCAAGAAAGAATAAGATACTACTTTACTTTTGGTTTGGATAGGAGGACAATCCATAGTACTACTGTTGCAGGGACAAATCTGCACAAACGGAACTATGGACACTAAATAGTACATTGTTTATCAATTATAATAGGCGCAGGTAGACTTTCCACATACCTCAGTGATAACAGACTTTGAAGAACCCCCAATCTCCTTACTGACTAGATAGTGTGGCAGAGTCATTTAGCTCCCGAATTCATCGATGATTGATCCCCAATGATGATATCCAACGCAGGACAAGAGTACGGAGTCAGAGTCCAGAAGTGTCAGAGGCACGGACTCATGCTTGCAAAATTGCAAAACCTTTTGCTCAGTCACTCTTGACCAAAAACCACAAAGTCTATTTAAGTTTTAAAGCTTTATTAAAAGTAAAAACATTTATTAAAATAAAGTTTGTCATAAAACATAAACGGTTGATTAAAAATGGAAAAGGGCTTAGTGATTTATTTCACACATTTTTTGTGGGCGAGCCGAGCCCTCACCTGGTTTGAACTTAATTTTTCTTTTTGGTGCTGAATCGTTGGTCACTCCGTCCTAGTGATGATGATCTGATCTTGCTCTTGTTCTTAGAAGTGAAGCTTCTGTCTGTTATGAGAAAAATGGTGCGTGTTAAAAAGCAAGCATTCATCAGTTGTGCCAAAAAGTGCAGCAAGACAACACCCTTCCCTGGAAAAAGGTACATTTTTACTTTAGAGAGACAGTCACAAATTGTTAGATTGGCTTCTGTATTCACATTTCTTCATTCCTAGACAAAATACTAGTGAGTAGTGTATGTCTATGACATCTAACATTCTTAAATGTACTTTGTAGGTGGATCATCTGGTGCCGGGGCCAACGCGGAGGTGGAGGAGGACACTTCTGGGGAGGAGGCGGTGCAAGTACCGGAGGAAACTGCTGTGAGGGTTGCCACGGTAGTGGCGGGCAGTGGTAAGCTCTTATATTCCTTACTTATTGAGATTGCAGACTGCAGAGTGTGCTCTCTGCACGGGTGTAGTATATATGTTGTACAGTTAAGTTACTATACTGTTAAGAAGACTTTCAAATTTATAACAAAGTTTTTATCAACCAGGTAGTACCCTCCTCTAAATTTACTTCAACTCAGCGGTGAATTTGTTTTCAAGAATCTAAATCAGATCTGAGAAGAACTTGATGGATGGGATGAACGAAAAGTGAAAGAAGGGTGTAAGTAAGTGTGGAAGGACGAGCAAGTTAAAAGTAATGATGATTGACAAAGAAGAATGATACATGTTTGATTGGTGCCTGAGGTGGCTGGGATGGAATATGATGCATGGCTGGGTGAAGGATGAAGCAAGGATGGGTGGAAGGAGAACAGCCTGGGTGGGTGAAACAGAAACTGTATGTGTGTGCAATATATCGTTTGGTTGAAATTCAAATGCAAGTCAAGCACGGATGTATGGCTTGCGGTTTCCCAAATAAAATGAAAAGGTTGTTTTCCCGTGAGAAAACGTAAGGTTTGTCCAGATGAGAGACATGAAGAAGAATGATTGACATATAGTTTGAATGGATGGATGCCTGGATCATGGTACTATCTGACTCTTAGATAGCATATGTGTATCTAGAGAGAGTAGACGGTCACTGGATGAACTAAGTATTACTTTGAAGAGCATGTAACACCGCACCCGCACGTCCGTTCCAGTGTAGGAAAGGCAAGGAAAAGAAGTTTTAATTTTGTCCGAATACTACCATGAATATTAGCAGTAGTTTGTATTGCAAGCACAGCATATATCTGGCTATTACGATGGCCACTCACTACCTCTGTTAATAAGTTTAGTAGAACTCGGTCATTCATGTGTGGATGTATCACTGTTCACTCAATAAAAAGCAAAGCACCTAAAGTCATCCCATATGTGAGCAAATACATACCATGTGCAGTGATAGATAATCAGATTATTTATCTTCTTCATTTTCCTTTTCTAGTATTCATTGGCACTGTAGGGTGAAAATTTAATTAATTAAGCGTAGCCCTTGTAACAGAGTATTCTCAGTGCCACCCGTAATAGAAAAGTAAGAGCATCACCACCTGCATGTACTGGACCGGTACAGTAACGCAAGTCTGTCTCACTCATCATGGCGGGCGTCTGTTTTTCTCGGGTGCAACTTGATTGCGCTGGCATTATGCCGGCTTGCAGAAGTTGATGTACCAATTTTGCTAAACAAGAGAGAAGAAGAAGAATAAGACTGGTGTACTGTCATAGTCGACTCTAATGGAGTGAGTCCACAGTGCTCGTAGAATTGATTCCTTAAACTCCCACTAATGTTAGAGCAAGGATGAAGAAGTGGGAGGTTAGATAGATACTGGCCACAATAGTTCTGTACTGCGCTTGCAAGTTGCTAGTTGTCTTTCTTTCTTCATATAGATGCTCCTTCCAAACCAACACGGAAGGAGCTGGCTAAAAGGGCCCGGCAACGCATGCTGGAGGCGACTGTCGCCGAATATCGGCGGCTGGTGGCCCAGGAGGAGGGGGAAACGCAGAGTACGTCGACAACATCCACGGCGACACCTGCATCCTCCTACGCACTCCCTGGGTCAGCCAGTCAGCGCAGCAGGTCTCCAGCGGTACGGAGCCGGGGTACCGCAGCCACCTGCCACCGCCGAGCAGGAAAAAAATCAGCTGCCCCCCACAGCAGTACCAAAAAAAGGTTGCACCGCCTTTCACTCAGGGTGTCGTACCTCGAGCAGGAGCTGTTGAACACCAAAACCCTGCTTGAGACCCTCTGCAAGGAGCATGCTGACCTGGCCCGAAAAGTGAACAGCAGCCAGCAGTAGGAGGAGACTGTCCCTTGCCCCTTTTTTAAAGACTTCTGGGCGGTGGGAATTGGGAGTTGGGTTTTTTGGACTTTTCACGGACATTCGTTGGGGTTAGAGAGGGAGGGTGGGTTGGGTTTTGCGGGAGATTATTTATGTTAGGGATATAAATAGACTTTAAACTTTATCTTAGCATACGTGTTTTTTACTGCTTTTGAGGCTGGAGGGTGGGGGTTTAACAGTAGGTTTGTTTTCCTGAAACTTAAGTGGCATCTTGATTCAAGTTGTGTAAGTAATTGCCCAAATGTTTTCAAAACTAAGTGCCTCTCACAGAGTAAGTGAATTCAATAGTCCTAGGACTTTACTAGTACTACCGTCAGTCTCTCCTAATACTCCATTATACTACCTCCCCCAAACGCTTGTCTTACCTGTAATTTGTGTTTGGAAATATGGCTAGGCACAGGGCTGGCTGCACGGGAAATGGCAATTAAGGTTGGCAATCCTGGGCTAATGAAATGTCATCATTGCGGTGGTACTAGTGGTGTTACACAGTGGTAATTGCAGTATATGAAAAAAAAGAAAATGAAACCTTGTTTGTCCTTACCGTAGCATTAGAACGGTACGATAGAGAATATAGCAGGTGACTGTACACTAAAACAGTGCCACAATGTAGCCTAACAAATGGTAAAGTATTGAAAGTATAACTACTACTTGCGTTGAATTTCTTTGACATTGGCTACTACTACAAGAAATAGTACTGAAGGTGAAGGACCCAGCAGCGTAATCATTTGCCGTGTCTAGGAGGAGGATGTTCTTGATGATCAATCAAGTTGATGGCGCACATGAAAATCTGCTTTCATTTGCCAATAGTCATGGGTCTGTATCAAGCTGAGTAAGAATATATCCTCGGATTCCTTAATCAGCCTGTTGCTATGACCTTATCTTCCCCAGCAAGTGTGTGGAATTATTGCTGTCATTTAGTCACACATCAATCAAAACCACACAGCCCGGGGGAAGAGGGTTAGGGTTTGGAAAATGGATAGGAATGGTTTTTTTTGGGAAAGTTTTGTTGAGAGAAGAAAAAAAAAGCACAGCATGGACAAACAATAATTGAAGATAAACAAATCTTTGGGTACAAAGCTATCCATAAATCTTTTAAGTGACATAAAGGAAGTGCATGCACTACTGCATGCATGGTTACTGAAAAGTAAGTAGTACTTTCGACAACCGTGAATGAAAGAATGCGACAGTACAGGGCTGCAGTAATTATGCGTTTTCACTTGCCTATCTCTGCACTCAGAGAAACACTTCGTACATTAAATTAGGTTTGAAAAATAGCAGAAGTAAAACCTATACAATGGTTGTAGGGATGAATTTAGAAGCAAAGATCAAAGAAATGCAGAGTCACACTCATAGAAGTTCACAGCAATAACATTACTCCAAGATAATTAGAAAAGAACGGATACTGTATCTGTATGTTGTAGTTGTCCTGTTGAATT
Organism: Lissotriton helveticus; assembly: GCF_964261635.1. Classification (NCBI taxonomy): domain Eukaryota; kingdom Metazoa; phylum Chordata; class Amphibia; order Caudata; family Salamandridae; genus Lissotriton; species Lissotriton helveticus. The sequence continues at coordinate 620,832,592 of NC_136071.1, forward strand.
CGGGAAGTTGCATGCATCCAACCATTCCTCTTATTAGCGGGACTCCTCCATTCCATCTGACGCTCCATCCATCAATGTTGGTGACCAGAAGACACCCTGTCCACTGCCTGCCTGGCGGATGCTGAATTGCGACTCGCTAATGTGAAGCCTGACTTCCTCCTTTTTTTCCCATTGCACAGGCTGAACCCCGGCCTGTAATTATTGATGGAAAAACAGGAAGTGATATTAGAACACCACTGACAAATAAATATAAGGTATGTACGCTGTGTAGTGCAAAAAGTCACACTTTGAGTTTCCTAATATACAGTACAATATTTTTGAAAGTGCGTACTCTGTCTGAGTCTCCTTTTGAAGGATAAATAAGTATGGGCGAATTAATTTAGCGGATCTTTCCCCTCAAGCTAGGTGTACTGTAAACTGTGTTTTAGAACAAAATTAAACCTTCCCAGCAGTGCTCCCAGACCCTTACTAAACCCAGTCGCAAAAATGTTGAAGACCCCCAATCAGATCTCAAAAAACGTGCGATACTGCTACCTGTCAGAGGCCTAGTAGAAAATGGTGACAAAACGTACTTTGAAAGTAAAGTAGGCCCAAATCCCCCCTTACCCACCATGGATTGTATTCAAACCACTTGCAAGTAAGCAAAAGTATCCATACCCAGCATTGCTCCAAGACTCTCAAACCCCCCCACAAACACCAGGAACCCCCACAAACAGCCCCCCAAAAATGGTAGAGTGAGCGAAATCTCAGAAAATGGAAAAAAAAAAATCCCCCATGGATTGTCTCCAAAACACTTTCTTTCGGGTATTAGACCTTCCCAGCAATGGCCCCAGAACTGTCAACCCGGGCGAAAACAAGTTTAACACCCCCAACAAGCCAAAAGGCAAAACCCGGGAAAAGCCACACTTAAAAAACTTTGGGCCTACCTGGAATTCAGTCCAAATGCGCTCTGCAGCTAGGCCCCAACTCCCCATTTCCACCATGGATTTCCTGTAAAACAAATGCAATCAACATTAGAATGTGCCAGCAGTGCTCACAGACCCCAAAACCCACCCCCAACAACCTAAAAGCCCCCCAAACAGCACCCCAAAGACAGGCAAGTGATCAAAAGCGCAAAAACTTTACCTGCTCCGATTTTCTACAAACCACTTTTAGCCGGCATTACACCTTCCAAGCAAGGCCCCCAGACCCGTGAACCCGGGCAAAAACAAGTTTCACCCCCCCAAAAAGCCAAAAAGCAAAACCGGGAAAAGCCACACTTAGGAAACTTTGGGCCTACCTGGAATGCAGTCCGAATTAGCTCTGCAGCTAGGCCCTAACTCCCCTTTTCCACCATGGATTTTCTGAAAAACAAATGCAATCAAGATTAGACTGTGGCAGCAGTGCTCCCAGACCCCAAAACCCACCCCCAAAAACCTGGAAGCCCCCCAAACAGCACCCCAAAGACAGGCAAGTGAGCAAAAACGCAATACACTTTTTCACCTCCGATTTTCTCCAAACCACTTTTATACGGTATTAGACCTTCACAGCAATGCCCCAGACCTGTCAACTCACCCGCAAAGAAGTAGAACACCCCCACAAGTGCAGAGTCTTTCTTCATTGGGCGTAATCTAGCCATCTGCTTTGAGGGAAATAGGAGTCTGGAGGAGGAGGATAGAGGAGCATGTTCTTGTGAACTTGTGAACCTGAGGAATGCAGACTGCGGCACCTTCAAATCAATAAGCAAATAAGTGAAGACAGTTCTGCTGATGGGCTTGTTTTTGTGATTAGGTGATTAAAGTTTTTATATAGATTTTGCAAATCAAAGAAAGACAGACACACAGGAATAAAAGTGAATAAGGACGAAAAAGAAAGTTAGTGATTCATTGACTCATTTTCAGGGCTCGGTGTCAGGGAAGAAGAGCTCGTCCTCAAACACTGCTAATTCAGACGGGAGTAGGTCAGTTAACAGAGAAGAACTTCCCTCATCTGAGTTGGTGGCCTCCTCGTCTTCTTCCTGCGTGCATTCTCGTATTTTGTAATCTGGTGGTATGAAGTGCTGATTCATCTTGATCATTGTTAACCTCTCCACATTTTTGGGCGAGAGGCGGGTCCTTTTGGAAGTTACAATGCCACCAGCAGCACTAAAAACACGTTCAGAAGACACGCTTGCGAGTGGGCAAGACAAGTAATTTATAGCCAGGTTGGTGATCTCTGGCCACACATCTCTTTTGCCATGCCAATACGCCAATGGGTCATGATGAACATAGACCTCTGTTGAGTCATTCAGATAGGCCTGCACCATCGACTCAAGGTTCTCCAGGGTTCCTCCACTTGCTTACTTTTTTCTGTGACCTTTTGAGAAGCAAACCCAAGCTGAGTTAGCCAATCCTCTTCTTCACACAATATTACTATTGTGTCTCGTGCAGATGATACGGTTGCTGGTGTCGTTAACGGCTGAGAGGGAAAATCACTCACTTCTGCCACAGCCACAGATGCAGAAGTGGATTTTTTTGACTCCGGATGCCTGCTGATGCTGATTTACTGCCTTTTCCTTCAATTTCCTGCCGTTCTCTTTCAAACCGAGTGGCTGACACAGCTAGCCAATGTTTGTACTTTGTAACATCTGCGCCATCAAAAGGAAAGAATACTCTGCCTGCCACTGCCTTTTTGTACCGTGGATCCAGAATAGTAGCAGAAATGTAATGCTGTTCTGTGTGGATCTTTTCAAGACGTTCATCGCGAAGTAGGCGCTGTAATAACTTCTCCGCCAACTCAAATGCTTCTTGCTTGCCATCTTTTTGAAACGTAGAAGACACCGCCTTCAGTTGGTGCTCTAGCATGCGCAACAATGGGATAGCTTTTCCCAAATTACATTCCTCCCTGCTAACTGCACGCGTGAAGACCTCAAAAGGACGAAGCATGTCTGTCAGGCTTTTAACTAGCTCCCATTGCTCCACCTGTATCCTCAGGTCTATCATAGGTGTACCCAGTTTAAAGAAATACTGATCAACTGCCGCATACTGCTCATACAGACGCTCAAGCATGTAGAAGGTTGAGTTCCAACGTGTTACCACCTCCTGGATGAGTGCTTTCACTGGCACTTTACGTTCATGTTGCAGGCACCTCAGCTGCTTCCGGGCCTTAAAAGAATGGTTGAAATGTTTGCACATTCTTCGGCAGGTGGTCAGTAACTCGTAGACTGGACTTTCTTCACGCAATAATTTTTTAACAACCAGGTTTATACAGTGCGCCAAACACGGCACTCTGAAATAGTTACCCTTATCCATGGCCTTAACTACATTGGCGCCATTATCTGTGGAAACATAACCAATCCTGCGTTTTCTTGGGGACAGCCATTGAAAGACCTTTGTGTTAAACTCATGCAAAATGTTTTCTGCTGTATGAGTTTTCTCCATGGCAAACATGGCTACTGTTGCATGTTTCCCAGCAGCTTTATAAACTTTGTCCGTGTCAACACCTGCGTTTAGCTTTGCTTTAACCCCTGAAAAAGAGACCCAGTGTGCAGTGATGCACATGTAATAAAGGGCTTGGCAACTGGTCCACATGTCTGTTGTCAGATCTATAGTATGAACAGCATTCTTCTGCAAGGCTGACCCAATCACCTCCAGCACATCTTCATGTAGTGCTGGAACCGCAACTCTGGCAAAATAGAACCGGCTAGGAACCTTCCATTTAGGGCAGAGCGTTGCCACCATTTCAAGAAAACCCACCCCTTCCACAAAAGAAAAAGGGAGAAGGTCCAGCGCTAGCATTTTAGCCAGCTTAGTGTTATACAGACGCGCCGTTGGGTGGTTGTGTTCGAATGGCGCATCTGAAAACAACATGCTTCTAATGGTGGGCTGGACCATTTTACGGGATGATGATGACTTCTTCGACCCAGTTACGCTCAGTGATGATGAACTTTTTCGCATTGGTGTCTCACTCCCTCCCACACTCTTAGTGTGGCTCATATATCTTGCAGGGGGTGTGCTGCTGACAGGGGTACTGGGTGTAACTGAAGAAATGTTTGACGCTTCTTCCTCCTCGTCATCATCAGATGAAACATCAACGGATACAATTTGTTGACTTGCAATTCGGGCTGCCTTGATCTCCCTTAGGTGCGCATGCCATTTTACAGTGTGCTGTCTATCAAGATGACCTCTCTGGCCTCCGGTACCATAGTTGGTACCAAGCTTACCACGACTAACTCGAACCTTACAAATGGTACAAATGGCTATGTTTTCCCTTGTTGGGCTAACACGAAAGAAGTCCCAAACTGCAGACTTCAAATGTCTGTGGGGGGCGGAGGAGGCGATACTGGGAATGCTAATGCCAGATGAAGTGGAGGATGTGTGTTGCCGAAATTTACTACGTTGTGCACTTACAGCACCACTAATTGAGGAAATGGAGGTCGATGTGGATGGAGGTCCCTTCTGGCGAGAAAATATGGAAGCTGTAGGTGGTGGTGTACTAGTTAACTGCATTGGTGGTGGTCCCATTGACACGTCGCCAACATCACGCTCAGCAGCATTTCGGGATAGGGTTAAAATGTCTGTTTGCTGCATGACCGCAGAGGCTGGAGTGACGTCTATGATGACTGCGTCGTCGTCGTGAGAGTCTTCATCAGCAGGAGTATACGCCACTTCTTGTTCAGCGTCATCATCACACTCCATAACTATGAGACTTTCGGGGACCTTCCTTTTACGCTTAGTTACCTTTGTCTGATCATGGTGTGCCTCACTCTCAGACAGCACTGGTGGTTCCCAATTTTCATCCATATCATCAGAAGGAAGGGGGCTTGAAGAAGATGTAGACACCATCCTTTATCTTTTCCTTGCTGGGGATCTGGAAGACAATGAATCATCAGGAGGAGTGGCTTCCTCAGATGATACCTCGGCTTGAATGTCGATTTCCTGATGTGCCCCTAGGAACAACTATTGTGGGCACTTGTGCCGCTCCATGCACCTCTGCTTGCGCCTCTCCTTGCGCCGCCTCTCCTTCCACATGTACTTGGGCTTGTACTTGCACATGTGGTTGTTGTTGCGGCTGTGGTTGTTGAACACTCGTCCGATGAGTTACAACAACTTGTGTTGAGTGAGGGATGCTGCTACTTTCTTGCGATGAGCCAACATCACTGGTCGATGGTGATTGAACAACTATACTGGCGGCCTCTGCAGCACTCAAGGGCTTGGACCTAAGTTGGCGTGGTGGTGGTGGCACTGAGCCCACTGGAGCGGAGGTGCTGCTCCCAGCTTGGTCCCCAGCAGACCCCGCTGCTGCTGCAGGCGTACTTTTTTTTCCCCAAAAAATGTGGCGGTCGTCACACCAGTCTCCTTGGTAAGTGGCGCCACTTGCTTCTTCTGCTCCTTACTGGCAACTTTCTTGCTAGAGGAGCTACGGGCATCTTCTTCAGATGTCAGAACAGCAGGCCCCAGTTGCACAAGTTGCAGAGTTGTCTGTGGCCACACGTGATGTTGTGCTGCACACACCGCAGCCGGACTTCTTCCTGGCACTGATGAGGAACGATGAGGCTGATGATTCGTCTTTCTGCACCTAAAAGCAAACGAAGCCAGAGGAACATCAGTTAAATAAATGTTGCATATGTAGCGCTTCAATTAATAGTTTGCAAGTAAGCATTTTTATGATACCCACCCACCAAAATGGAAAGACCAATACAATGCACCACTGACAGAGTACCCCTGGGCATAATGGATGAAAGCATGGCAGACTGGGTGCAGGCTTATGGCACAACAAAGCACACTGCCTGGCTTCAAAATGGCCCCTAGACCCCAACCCACATGGCCAGGCCCTGGACCAGGCCTCAAAATGGCCCCCACCCACATGGACAGGCCTCAACACCACCCCAAAAAGTCGAAAAGCACACAAAAATCACCACAATCCAATGCCATCCATGCCCTCCATGATGTTTACATTAAAGAGACCCCACAGAAAGACTCAGTCCATGCACCACTGAGTACCCCTGGACAAAAGGCCCCAACAACAGCCAAAAAAATCGGAAAACACAAAAATCACCACAATCCAATGCTATCCATGCCCTCCATGATGTTTACATTAAAGAGACCCCACAGAAAGACTCAGTCCATGCACCACTGAGTACCCCTGGGCAAAAGGCCCCAACAACAGCCAACAAATCGAAAAACACACTAAAATCACCACAATCCAATGCCATCCATGCCCTCCATGATGTTTACCTTAAAGAGAACCCACAGAAAGACTCAGTTCATGCACCACTGAGTACCCCTGGGCAAAAGGCCCCAACAACAGCCAAAAAAATCGAAAAACACACAAACATCACCACAATCCAATGCCATCCATGCCCTCCATGATGTTTACATTAAAGAGACCCCACAGAAAGACTCAGTCCATGCACCACTGAGTACCCCTGAGCAAAAGGCCCCAACAACAGCCAAAAATTCGAAAAGCACACAAAAATCACCACAATCCAATGCCATCCATGCCCTCCATGATGTCTACATTAAAGAGACCCCACAGAAAGACTCAGTCCATGCACCACTGAGTACCCCTGGGCAAAAGGCCCCAACAACAGCCAAAAAATCGAAAAACACACAAAAATCACCACAATCCAATGCCATCCATGCCCTAAATGATGTTGAAATTCAACAAAACAGTTGTATCATGCACCCATAACTAACCCTGGTCCTACTGGATACTGTGGCTACCCACAATATATTTTATTTAATGTTCTGAAAAAGTTCCAAAATTGTAGTTGCAGCACCTGTAATGCCCCAAACAAACTTACTTGTGAAATTTCTAATCCAAAAGTGATCCAAAGAAAGTAAAAAAGGCCTCAAATCCAAATATCCAGCAGCATCCACAAAAAGTAATCCTTCCAGGTCAAGATCCAAATTAAAGTGACCAGGACATGAACAAAGCACTGGGAGGAGCCTGCTGGACAGGAACAGGAAGTTGGAGACTGTGGGGCACTTCCTTCCTCCCACCCCTCCCCCAAAATGGACCCCTTGTAAAAAAAAGTGCAGGCAAATGTCAACCTGCAGAGTTATTCTGATAAAAATCATCATTTTCAGAGGGTTTATGCTGCCTGCTGGTGGATTTCTTGTGCAGACTTGCAAATTTTGCAATTTCGCGAACGCGAGATTGTTGCTGCCCGCCGCATCTACGTGTTCGCAATTGTTTACTCCCGCGATGCGTGATCACGGGCCTTTATGACGTACTCGCGTTGACAAACCCTCGCTGTGCAAGGTGGCGGGCTGCGATGACGTAATCATGGTCGACAAACTCCCGCGGGATCACGCAGCAAGATCCAAAATGGTGCAGCACACGCAAACATGGAGAAAAACAACTCATCAAACGCTGAATGCCGGTAAGTGAACGCCGCGTGCCGCAATATTGTATTTGTCAAGCGCGACCAAGCAAAAAAATCCGCTGCGTGCAAATTTGCGAATTTTCTGCAAATTCGCGAGAATTCGCGGATCGCGAATTTGCTGAAAATCCACAAATTCCGCGAGCGGAACGGATTTTACGCCCATAATTAATTTTATGTCAATGGAAGCAGACAATTAGTGAGTTGGGTCAAAATTACTACAACAGCATAGTTGAGAGCGGTGTCTTGGCCCTAAATTTCAAATGTAAGATCTTTATTGCTTGATTAATACAAATCATTGTGTCTTGGCTTTATATACCCCAGCAGAAAGGTTAGCTACATTCCAATTGATTTTCAGAAAAGGGGGCAGGTAAGTATGGAGGGTATGTTTACTTATGCTCATGGAGAATATATGTTTCTAGAATTACACTTCTCCAAACCAGGATTGTACCGTGCTTTTTTTCTAAACTTTTGTGCCAAGCTAATGTCTGGTGAAGTTTCTATGGGAGTGCTAAAGTAGAGAATTTTGTTTTGTTTTTTCACTCTTAGGGTACCAGCATCAATCGATACACAAAGTCCTCTTCTTTTGTACCTTTACCCTGTGTGAGTGACTGAGATGAAAAGCTTGCTTTACCACTGAAATTCTGTCAAAAACAATGGTGTGAGATACCCACTGATAGACTCGACAGGATACACCAATTTAAAAAATGTATGGTTTTGCAACGTTCTAAATAAAGGAATACTCAGATGCGGTGTCCTAAAGAGGCTCCTGTTTCAAACTGTTGACAAAATGCTAATCATCCGCCTTTGTATGGACATTATTCATTCAATTGAGAATTTTTCATTTCAAACTTCTATCAGTTGGCTGGTCTCTTTCGCCGAAAAGGTTCAATTTCTGCAGTAAACAGTCGTTATTTATTCCAGTTAATTTCAGCAGCAGTATTTATATATTTCATCAATTCTTGCATTCAAATATTGTGGAAAATAGATACCGTGATTAAGTTGCCATATCAGTAAGTTATGTCTAATGCATTTCAGAGCCAGTATGCACCATCACCACGGTTCTTTATGGCCTGCAGCCAATATTCACAAATGAAATATTTAAATCTCTTTCACTAACAGCCACATTTATGTTCTCAACCCAAGAACAAAATTGTAAAATTTCCATTTGGTCTCGGTGTGAATATAGGCTTCCAAATGATACTGTCCAAAAACAAGCATTTTGGCAGGATTCAAGTCTGAAATCCTCTTCTGGCCTAGATTTTCTTGCGTATCTACGGGCAGTCTGGCTTTAGAAGCCCTACAGTATTTGATATCTCTGCACTAAGAGGACTGTGGAAAATTGATTTATGTATACCTAACCTCGGTGACAAGCTCGTATGCAAGGTGCAAGACAAGAATTGTGTTTTTCCAATCAACAATCTTATAAGGCTCTTAACTTGTTGCAAACCAATTTGTGTTTGGTCTGACACCGGAGCCACATACAAATCTACAAACTTGACCAATGCCTCCAATGAAAGCACTGGTCTGTAAGAGGCAAATGCCACTTTTTAGTATTAAATCTGTTTTATTAGGTATACTCAAAACCAGCAGACATAAACAAAGAGACGCCTACAACCCAACGGGCCGGCTCAGTAATACGATTTTGTGCAATCAGATCAATGAATCACGGTGGGTCCCGGACTATTAAACACAGCAAGCCGCCTACAACCCAGTCGGGCCAGCCGTGTCATAAAACAGAGGGAAGAGGGAAGAGGGGGGAGGGGAAGGGGAAAGTGTGTGCTCCGGGCGCTGTACCTCCGTCGCAGTGAGCGCTTGTAGTTAAATGGGCACCAACCACACTGCGACCCCTCAACGACCACAGCCCCCATTCTCCATGCCCTGAGCTGTGTGTCAAAGAACGGTACGGGCTCAGGGCCGCTAGACCCAATGCCCCAAGGCCGCTCTGCATGCCCCACAAAGGGCCTCTGAAACATGAGTCGCCTAGGTGACCCTCTAGTGTAGATTGACCAAATAAGCAGTGCAACCATATAGGCCTCATTGTTGGACAAGTAGAACGCCAAAAATTATAAAGAAGAAGAAAACACCCCACCCCCTCCCAACCCCCCCTAGCCTAACACCGCCCCCCCGCCCACCCCCTCCCAGTTCCAGGTCCGATCCTCCCCAGTAGAGGGTAGTCATCCTCCCAACTCATCAGTCGTCTGTCTAGGACAAACGCAGTAGGTGCAAGTACCTAGGGCACGTGACTTCTCTAAATTCCATGGCTAGTAGGGAAAGGAAAGGCTGCCACAGGTCCGCATATTTGGCTCCCTCGCCCGCTTTGATCAGTGACAATTTTTCCATGCCCAGGACCGCCCACAGGCGATAAAGCCATCCCTGGAACGTAGGAATATGTGTGGTGCGCCATAGCGACATGATGTTCTGTAATGCATGGGAGGTAGATCCTTCTCCTACCTGGCAGCTAAAACATGGAACTCACTTCCCACTCATCTTCGCCTTACTCAGAACCACCTAGCATTCAGGAAGCAACTTAAAACGTGGATATTTGATAAATAATTCCCCACCCTTCCTCAAGCGCCTTGAGACCCTCTGGGTATGTAGCGCGCTATACAAATGTATTGACTTGATTTGACTTGACTAATGCGGACCCGATAGCGATGGTGATCAGTCTGCCCCTGCGTGACCGTAACGGGTACGTTATGGGATTTGGCAGGCCCAACAGGACGTAAGAAGGGAATCGTGGGATTTCAGTATCAAAATGGGAATCGACTTCATCCAGGACTGACTTCCAATAACCCTGTAGGTGGACACAGTCCCAGAGGAGATGGACCAAGGACCCCCTTTCCCCGCAGCCGCGCCAGCATGACGCCTCTCGATTGCGATCCATTTTGTGTAGTCTTTCTGGGGTATAATACCAGTAGGATACAATTTTAGTGAGAGTGTCAGTCAAACCCATGTGGTAGGTGGAGTGGTGTGCGCGGTAGTAGATACCGTCCCAGTCTTTAGAACTGAGCGTGCGGCCCAGTTCCCGCTCCCAACGGGCCCTACCTGAATTGTACACCTGGGAGTATCGGCCTAGTAGCATGCGATAAAGGTCAGAGATGAGGTGCTTATCCGCAGTCCTTGTGATCAGCCAATATTCAAAGGATCGCAGTCGCCTATTGGCCTCAGCTCGCACCTGCCTATTAAGCGCCCAATGCCGAGCCTGCAGGTACCGGAGGCGTTCCGTTTCCGGCAGGCCAAAATCTTGCTTAAAGGTTTCGAAGGGGATGATCCCATCCCTGTTGTACATATGGAACAAAACTCTACATCCCGCTGGTCACCACTTCCCGTAGGCCGCGACATCTTGACCAGGAGTGAAATCAGGGTTCTCCAGTAAAGGAGTAAGCAGGGATCGGAAGGTGGTCAGGTCATGTTTTAGATTGGTGCTATCCCACACCTCCAGCGGAACCCTCGTAATATAAGATGCGTAAAGGTTAGGAGGTCTATGCTGCCTGCGGAGAAAGGGAACCACCTGCAGCGGGCGGCCTGCTATGGCTTGGTCTTGGAAAAGCCAATGCTTCCCTGACTCCCATCTGCTCCACTCCACAAGCGTTCGCAGTTGGGTCGCCTGGTAGTACAACAGGAGATCCGGTAGCCGTAAGCCCCCTTTTTCAGGAGGCAGCGTAGCTAACCTGAGTTTCATCCTGGGCTTCCTGCCGTTCCATATGAATTGTGCCAATTTGGCTTGCGTCTGGCGAAGCCAGCCATCCGGAGGGCGTAGGGGGATGGCCCAAAATAGATAAAGAATCTGTGGCAGAACCGTCATTTTTACAGCCGCCACTTTACCCAACCACGACAACGGTAGATGTTTCCACCGACTCAGCTCTTTGCGGATAAGGAGGCGCAGGCGCGTATAATTGACCCGGACCGTATCGTGCAGCGTGGGTGCTAGGTGGATGCCTAGATAGGGGACGGTCGTCTGAGACCAACGGAATGGAAAGCACTTTTGTAGTTGGGACCGGGTGTGCGGGTCCAAAGAGAGATCTGAAGCCTCCTATTTGGCCATGTTAACCTTAAACCCTGACACCCTAGCGAAGGCATCAAGGCTTTCCACACAGGCAGGCAGAGAGGTACTCGGGGAGGATAGAGACAAAAGGACGTCGTCCGCACAAAGGCTGATAGTGTGTGTGTGTACGCCCTGAACTTAATACCGTGCACCTCTGGATTGAGCCGCATCAGTTGAGACAGCGGCTCCATATACAGGGCAAAGAGCAGGGGCGACGGCGGGCACCCCTGTCTCGTGCCGCGCTCTATGGGGAATCGGGCAGACGTGCACCCGTTGACCCTGACGGTTGCCGTGGGATAAGAATAGCAGTTAAGGACCCACGTGCGAAATTTGACGCCCAGACGCCTTTACCAACACCTGCTCCAGATAGGGCCAGTGGACTCGGTCAAACACCTTCTCGGCATCTATTGCGAGGAACATGTACTCGCCTGTTGTCCTCGTGGCCTTCTCAATGAGATGTAGCGCTCTCTTTGTGTTATCCACTGTCTGGCGCTCAGGGATGAATCCCGCTTGATCCGGGTCGATCAGACCCAGCATCAGCGGTGCGAGCCGCGTTGCCAGAATGCCAGTGTAGAGCTTGAGGTCTACATTGAGTAGAGAGATAGGCCGGTAGGCCTCGCAGCGTGAGCGGTCCTTCCCTGGTTTGGGGATGACCGAGATGGTGGCCTCTAGGAGGTCTCCCGGGATTGCGCCTTGGTCTACAAAAGAGTTAAAGAGGGCGGTCAGCAGCGGGGCCACCTGCGGGCAGACTTCTTATAGAAGATGGCAGAAAAGCCGTCCGGACCCGGAGCCTTGGCCAGTTTGAGACGTGAGATGACTGCAATCACCTCTTCAGGCCGAATAGGTCGATCCAGCGTCTCCGCCTGCTCTAAGGTCAGGGATGGGATGGGAATGGACGTCAAGAATCTCTCTCCCTCCGCAGGGTCCAGCGACACCCCCGTGTATAGGGAGGTGTAAAAGGCGCTGAAGGCCGCTGCGATGTCCGCATCCTCGGTGACCACCATCCCTTCCCGTGTCGTGATTTCCTGAACCATTTGTCGTTGCTGTACTTCCCGGAGTGCACGTCCCAGCAATCTGCCACATCGGTCCCCCCCTGTGTAATACAAATGTCGCACCCGTAGCGCTGCGTACTCTGCCCGGTCCTGGTCAAGCGCCGCCAGTTGCTGCCAAACCTGTCACAGCTGCCGCCATATTCTCGGTGCCCCGTACGTTGATGCATATGTTCGAGTTCCCGTGTCCTCCGCGACAGTTCCTCTCGTTTGCACGCGCGTTCCGCGTCCTCGGCCACCGAGACCGCTATCAGCTCGCCGCGGAGAACTGCTTTAAGCGCCGCCCAGCGCGTGTCCTCGGTGTTGTTGTGCATTAGGTAGTCTTTGATAACCCCTTGATTTTTTCCACGACCTCCGTGCGATGCAGTAGCGTGTCGCGCAGATTCCAGTGACGTGGTGTGCGTGTCAACGGCGGGAGGGAGAAAAACGCCACCATGGGAGAATGGTCAGACAAGGCAGCGGCATCTATTCCAACCTCAGAGGCAGGCGCATGCATGGAAGAGGAAGCTAAAAAGTAATCAAGGCGGGCATAAGTTTTGCGTGTGTGACAGTAGTATGTGTATTCCCTCTCGTCTGGATGTAGGCTACGCCACAGGTCCACCATACCCAGTTCCTTCAGTCTAGCCAGTCCTTCGTCAGAGAGGGCACCAGCCTGCGAATAGCGCTGACCAGACCTGTCCTGTAGAGTGTCCATCACTAAATTCAGATCCCCGCCCACCAGAATGTGTCTATCAGGGGATGTGACGACCTCCGTGAGGGCTGTGTGAAAGAACTTTTACTGGTGTTCGTTTGGGGCATAGACAGAGCAAATCGTAAAGGTCGCCCCTCCCAGAGAGAACCTATAGGATAACAGCCTCCCTTTCAACTCTAGCCCTTTCTGTAGGACCTTCCCTCTAAAGCACTGGGCCACCAGTATTACCAGTATTACCACCCCCGCCGTTTTATTGGGAGAAGTGGAATAAAATTGGCGTGGGAAGCAGCAAGACCGCATCCTGGAGCAGTCTTTCTGTAGAAAGTGGGTTTCCTGCAGAAGGCAAATGTCCACTTTGGTAGCCTCCAGCAGGGAGAGCACTGCCTTCCATTTCACCGGGTTGTTAAGCCCCCTCACATTTAAGGTGAGGATCTGTAACTCAGTCGGGGGCATGGGGAATCATACAGGGTGTTGCGACCCCCCCGTGGGTCGTGTCCAATGTCAGCCAGAGATCTCTCCCCCAAAGCCATCCATCCCTGTACATAAAAAGGAACGGTGCCCAGTGCAGCACCAAGGAAGTCCCCGGACCTGGAACCCACCCCCCCACCCCAACAGAACCCCCAAAATGGAAAACACAAGTAAGCCAACAAATCAGAACATACTTATTGTCAACCCAACGCAGCACCAAAGGGCCTCAGGACCTGGAACCTGCCCCACCCCCCAAGCCTTCCCCCCCACCCCCACATAGCCCCAACAAAGAAGAAGAAGAAAAACACAAGTAATCCAGCAGTTCGAAACATACTTATTGTCCATCATCGGAAGGTGTAGGTGAAGAAAAAAGGAAGACACTCACAGGTGGTATAGGCGATCTTCATCCGGTTTCCTCCGGGGTCCAGCAGGATCCTCATCCGGAACCCACGGGTGGGCCCCCCCGGCACCGGCCAGTAGCCCGCAGGGTGCACGAAAAAGACAGTGTCCTGAAACATCCTTTGGAGCCTCTGTCACCCGAGCCACAGACGCCACAGCTGCTCCCCGTTCACGCAGGGTGACTGATAGCTCCGGCCTCGTCATTGCCGCCGGTTTGCCGACCTTCTGCCATTCTCGGGAACGGAGCCGCTGCCGGGAAGGGGAGTCATCGGTGCAGGTCGGGTTGGTAGACTGATCCAAACCCAAGAGGTCACGGGCCGCTTCCAGCGACCGAATCTGGATAAGTTTGGACTTCCATTTAAAAATAAGTCTGAACCGGTGCCCCCAGGAGTAGGGAACCCCTTGCTCCTGCAGAAAATTAGTTACTGGCCGGAAGTCTCTACACTTAGCCAGGGTGGAGGCCGCAAGATCTTGATACAGCACAGGCCGATGGTCACGAAATTCGAGGGGAAAGTGCTCAGGTGCCATCCTCAAAATCCTTTCCTTGAGCTGAAAATCATGAACACATACCAAAATGTCTGGGGGCGGAGCCTTGGGACCCCTTGGTAGGCCAACTCGATGTACTCTGTCCATCTTGACCTCCTGCACGTCCTCATCGTTCAGGACGTGCCAGAAGAGTACCTCTACGTATTCTCGCAGGTCCGCCCCCTCGCCTTTCCATGGCACTGCCCGTATCCGTATATTATTTTGCCGGGACCTGTTCTCCAAATCCTCCATTTGTGCTTGTAGATCCAGATTTTGCTCCGTGAGGCGTAAGAAGACATCTTGCTGTAGCCGGTGCACATCCTCCGCGGTGCTCAGGTTCGTCCACTGCGTCCACATCTCGTCGCACCTTTCTCAGGTCTGACGCAAGCTGGATGCGCAGCTCCATAATGTCCTCTTAATTACTGCAAACAGTTCCATCATAAAGGGTTTGGTGGCTGGAGCCTCAGGATCGTCGCGGCACGGGAATTTATCACTGACCAGCGAGGCCGACTGATGTGCGCTTTTCTGGGCGCTTTCCTTCGGTAGCTTGTCCTTTTTGGGCCTGTTCGCCGCTATGTTGCTGCACCTTTTCAGCAGCTAATGTAGGGTGTCCCCTGGTCCATCCTCGTAGCCTCGTAATCTGCCGCGCTACCTCACAGCAGGCGCCAGTAACGGCCAGCACGGGGCACATGCAGTGATTGGGAGCCACACACCAATGTCACAGATTGTCACAGCTCTCCGCCGGGTCGCCGGAGCCCCCTGGGCCTGCACCACTCAGTTCTTCCAAAGGCTGAAGGGGAGGAGAAAGCGGCCCCGGGAATCAGGCCACCATGCAACCAGTGTGGGATCAGGCCGCTGCACTAGGCCCCGCGCACACAGCTCCAGCCCCAGCAATCACCACGCTCCGTTTGCCTCCAAGCCCAGACACCGTCCAGCCGCTAAAGGCCCCGTAGGCCTCACCTCACATGTGCGCCATCCGGCGGTGCTCCACGGTAGACCCTGCACGGGTCCCGAGGCCTTATGCAAACTCCCGGGTAGTCCCGGGCTCCACTGGCGCCCCCGTCTGAAGCACACCAAGCCCGGGCTACGTAAGTCCCCAGCGCTGTCCGCCGAGTTGTGGAGCGAAGAAAGGCCGCCCCGCTGTTTGCCCCTCGCTCCACCGAGCAGGGGCCTCGCTGCCGCAGGGTCGCGGATCAAGGACCGCAGGTCCCCTCCGGGCGACCCGTCGCTCGTCCGCGACACTGGGCTGCCCTCGCTGCCTCACTCAATCCCCTGTGGGGGACAGGGGCGCCAAGTCCGATCTCCCAGTTTCAGGGATACCGGATGCCCCGCCGGGAGCGCAACAGGCTCCGATCAGTAATCACGTGACCCCGGTGTCTCACGGGTCGCGCAGGCCCCACCTCCGCTCGGCTCTGATAAAGCACTCCGCTCCAGGAAAAAAGCGCCGCCTGGACCTCTGGGATGCTCCCGGGCTCCGGACACCCCTTCCGGACCGTGAATGGGCACCCTGCTGGGTAATACTCAAAGCTGTGTTGGAAACGGCCCCGGAGGGACCGAGAAGCGCGTCCTACTCCGCCGCCATCTTGGCCATGCCCCTATGCCACCTTTTATACCACTTCATGAAACAAAAATGGAAAGAAAAAAAATCAGCAGACTCTACGCAGTCTTCAAAATGAGGTGTTCCACTTTCTAACAGATCGCTTAGGAGAGTTATCAAAGCAACAATACATTTTAACTAAGCGAGTTACCAGAATATAACATACACCACCTCCCCCCACTTTGAACTATGGGGCTCATTATGATAGCAACAGGCTGCCAGTGGCAGATTCACGGCCAACTTGTGGCCATTCTCCGCCTCCCAAATTATGATGGCAGGCAGCTTGCTGAAGTCCGTCTGCCACGGGTCCGCCACAGGCAATCGTTCCGATTGCCTCGCGGACCCGTAAAGCATGCCTGGAATGGTGGTAGTGCCTAACAGGCATCGTTCGCCATATTAGGAAGCTTCATCTCTGCCAGCCTTAAATGTCGGTTCACCCGCCATTAAAATGCTGGCAGAGATTAACTTCAGTGGCCCGTTGCGGGCCCCCCTTCAGCAGGGGTACTTTCCTTCTGTACTAGGTGCCCCCTCTACATTTCCCTGTATTTTTACCATTGCGACGGGTGCTGCAGCCTGCAGCAACAGCCGTAATGGTAAGCATGCTCAATGTGACAGCCACTGTGGTGGTCGCATAGTATTTCCATGGGGTGGACCGATGCAAAATAGGCGGACAGTCGTCGATGGCGGACAGACTCAAGTCCGGCCGCCAGCGAATGTGGTGAGCAACCCTAGCACTCATTTGGTTGTTTTCCCATGGTAATTCATCAAGCAATATGTACAAATGAGAATTGCACACCTCATTCCTCAAAAAATTCATCCATCCATCTATCCGTTTGTCCATTCGTCCGTCCGTCCATCCATCCATCCATCCATCCATCCATCCATCCATCCATCCATCCATTCATCCATCCATGTCTCTAGCATCCCATTCCTCCACCACTTCTTTCATCCATGATCACTTTTTTCATGTATTCATGGCCACATCACACAATTCACTTGCACTGCTATTTATTACCTATTTGAATCCAAGGGGCTTATTCATGAGAGGCCTGCGCTGATGGATCATCACTTTTATTTGATCCTCCTGTGGCGCAGGACTCTAAATCATTAAGTGATGGAAATCCACTCTAAGTGGCTTTGCATGGCCTCTTAGTTATGGAGTAGGAGAAAGCAGTGCAAGTCACTGCCTTGTCTAACTCTGTGCCAAGAGGGGAGGGGGGGGTTCATGGGCGTTGCGGTGGGTTTTCCCACGCAAAACCCATGGATTTTGACGCTGCCCCAGATTTACTTAATCACGCAAATCCTGGGGCAGCGGCAACATCTTACGCCTCCCAGAGCAGGCGCAACTAATATAAATATTTGTATTTCTCCTAATTTTTTCTTCTTTTCATATGTGCTGCATTCTGCTTCACATATGGAAAGAGGAAAACACCTCTCAGGAATGTTTTTGTGCAGAAAAGCACAATCCTGCCTGCAACAGAGACACCAGGGTGCCTACATTGGCACAGGCAAGAAAGTGTGTGCCAGCGCAAGGGTAAAGGAAAAGAAAGCACAGTATTTCATAAATATGGCGTATTCCTGCTCTTTCACATTGGCATAGGTCAGCGCAGCAAGAAGATTTACGGTGATGCCTTACGCCAATTCCTCAGATATAAGGCCCCAAGTATCTGCAATTAAATTTAAAGTAAACTGAGCTATAAACAACTTGCTTAAGGTTTTATGTTGCACACACTGGCCAGTTGCAACCGATGGGTCATGCTGCTCAAGTGTAGGATACACAGCAGGCCTGATCAAGGCTAGCAACTCAGTCATAATTTACTCATAATTGGTAGCACAGCCCTTGGGATAATACACCCTTTATGGTTATAGTGTTCTGGTGGTCGCTTTTCTGCCATTTTTTAGAAATTCGACAACGTTGTCAGCAATCCAGGTAATTTTGTTTAGCAATACCAATATTTTCCATCAGATTTTCAGTGTGCAGTTAAGTACTGACATCTTGGCTCTACCCCAAAAAAGCCCGGGATGTTCTGAAAAAACATCGATTTTCTGACTAGGTATCAAGATAAGAAGTTGCACATGTGCAATATTCTCCAAAAGGTTATTTTCCAGGCGTGCACAGAGTATTCTGGGAGAGGTCAAGCACTGCATTTCTGCTGGACGGATTTGGGCACAATGCATTGACTGAATAAAAAGTAACATTTGAAATCAACTGTATGCATTTCAATAGCTAATAGTTGGAATACCAGCTTATGTATGTAAAGTCTAAACAACTGTACAATACTGTATTATAGTGTGATTTTTAGTTGTGCTGCCCCAGAATTTCATAATAAGTTTGTGTGATGAGGTGGGCTTTGCTCCACTCAGGTGGAGCTTGCATAAATACTCCCACCAGGTGGAAGCACAAATCTTTTTTCTGGCCCATCCTGTTTCAGGCAGGGAAGCAGAGATTGCTCTTGCCCGGCGCAAATAGAGAAAATAAGACCTGCTCTCCCTGGGCAGGAGCAAAGCAGGCTCCTGCCGCATCCAGGATAAGGGTGGGGAGCTGAATTGGCCACTGGGCTCCTGTGGCCCTCAATGTTCTGTGTTGTTGATGCCCCTGGTGGGCAGTGGGGCACCCACCTAAGGCCCCTGGAGATGGGGGTCCCTCGGAGTAAGTATTGGCTTACATAGGAAGGCCACACACTGCCTTCCCTTAAAAAATGAATGCAATCTTGGGAGATGGGGAGCCAGGAGTCTGTAAAGGTTTAGAGGAGAAGCCGCGAGACCACCTAACTTTAAAAAGAGAATAATGCCACAAGGGATGGGCCCCCGGGGCCTGTAAAGGCTCAAAAAGGGGGGTCTGCATTCCACATCACAAAGAATTAAGAAACAAAGAACTTCTGGCTTCCACCGGAATCCATGATGGGTGCTTCAACAAAAAATAATGCTCTGCTTGTCCTTGGTGGGCACTTGGACACCAAAAATAAATATAGAAGCCACTCATTTATTATTCTCTAACCCTTGAAGTAGTTCCCTATAATGCCCTACGAATACTCTGTAATCTTTTTTTAGAAGCTTGGTGATGTCCCGAGAGGGGTCAGAGGTATCACCAATCATTTTTTGTTTAATGTTGTGTGGGCTGCCAGGAGAGCAGCAGCCCCAGCAACATTAAAAAAAAAATAGCAAGTCTTATGGGTCATTAAATCCATAACTCCATGAGAGCTTACCATATTTGTGATAGCACTCCTAGCTGGAGCTCTATGCTCTTCAGCTGGATAGCAGCACCCCCTTGTGGTGATTTCTATGGCTGCACTTTGCAGCTTGAATTTTTTTTAAAACAATGAAAAGACATTTTAGTGTTTTTTTTTCTCAAAATTAAACTTTATTAAATTTTTTAATGATAATCACTTTTATTAAACATTGCACTGTGTGGAATGTTGAAGTATACATTTCATTGTAATGATTGGTAATTTTTTACAAAGACAGTTGTTGGACCTGGCCTTTTTGCAAGGTTATCCCAAAACCTTTTGCATTCCTCCTGTATTTTTTCTGACCTGTTTTTGTTGGCGTTATGACTCTGGGCAATTTGCCAATGCTAAAGTGCATGTGCTCTCTCCTGTAAACTTCGGTATGATTGGGCTACACCTGTTTGGCATTTTCTATTTACCTGTAAGTCCCTTGTACAGCGGTATCCCCTACACCCAGGGCCAGTAAACTAAATGCTACTAGTGGGCTACCGCTTTGCTTGCACTACCGACAGAACTAGCCTTTCAAACCTATAGGCCTCTGCCACTGCAGTGCCTGTGTGCGCAGTTTACTGGCACAATGACTTGCCATTTAAAGTTACTAGCCAAGTCTGGAACTCCCCTTTAACTACATATATTTCACCCTTAAGGTATGGGACATGTGCTGTGTAGGTAAAAGACAGGGCATGTACCTTTGTGTGTGGCATGTCCTGGTAGTGATAAACAGCCTATTTGTTTTCTCACTGCTGTGAGGCTACTCTTCCCATAGGTTTGCATTGGGAATTCCCTGATAATGTTTCTGTGGTATTTTCTGATATGAAAGGAGTAGTGTTGCCATGTTTGGCATGCTTGGAATAGTGGTGATAAATACTACTCATCGGTGAAAGCTGATTTTCTATTAATCTTTTAGAAATGCCACTTTTAGAAGTGTGCATTTCTATGGTCTTATGACTATTTTTGCAGTGCAGCCTGACTCCAATCAACATCTGTTTTAACATCTGGTTTAGACTGACAGAGGCCTGTTTGTGTATTCACTCTAGACAAAGGGAACTGAGGTGTGCTCAGCATATACTGATGAGTCTTCCTGAGCTAGAGTGGAGGGAGGAGTTGTCACCTGCACCTGAATAGGGCTGTGTCTGTCTTCTCACAGTGCTGTCTCCACCCCCCCGTAATTTGTCTGAAGCCTGGGCTGGGGATTGAATGGGGGTATTGTGCACGTCTACATTTTGAGTACTAATTCAGGGGCTCTGACACCATCATTTTAGACAGTGCATGGACTTGTAACCAGATGCTGCTGGCTGTACAGACTGCACATTGCTAAAATGGAACTGTCGTGTTGCCAGGAAGGACTGCCATTGGACTGACTTGCTTGTAGTGCTGATGTGCTGGCCTGTTGCCTTGCTGCCTTCATGCCCCCCTCCCCCTTCTCTCCAGTGGCTGTTGACATTGCCTACCATTCCCTGGTTCTGATGAGGAGCTCTGAGGTGTTGCTTTGCCAAATGCAGTGGGACTAATGAGTCCGGACACAACAGCTACTTGTGTGGTTTATCCAGAGCCAGCACGTAGTGACCACTGGTTGTGCTCCCGGCCTCTGCAAACCCCAAGCACATGGTGAGTGCTGCTTTACTTCCCCCTCTCTGGCCTGAAATTAGCAGCGTTGTGATGTATTCCTATAGGTTCTGTATCGATCCCCCTATTCCTGACCCTATTCTGGTTAACAAGTTAACCAGCAGCCATCCCATGAGGCAGAAAACCCCCATGATGCAGGAACCGTTATCTGATAAAGCCACACTACGGCACAGGAACGTGTTATCTGATTAGGTCATAACGCTTGCCATCTAATTAGACAAGCGATATTCCTCCAGCCCCTGATAAGGCATACGGAGTTCTCAAAACAAATCAAACCTATGACAGACCTGGGAAAAACCCTGCGGCCATTGTTTTGATTTCACCGAGAACTTCAGCAAAAGAATGTGCTAACGACCTGGTCGTATGACATCCTTATTGACGTATCTATGTCCATCCTTACGTCAATCTCGGCACCTTAAAGGTATAAATATTACCGATATTGCCCTATGCAAACACACGCGGTGGTGACGAGATCGGAGCAGCCAGACTTGCCGAAGCCCAGAGCAGAGCAGACCCCGCTGGCGCAGCCCCGCCTTCCTGACGCACTGAGAACGAGAAGCTGCCTTTTCTCCTGCCGAGAAATCCAGCTCCGGCGCTTCCGGGTAGCCCTCGCAGGCAGCCTGGAATATCGAGACCAGAGACGAGAGATACCATCCCTCATTCATCCTAGATTCCAGGTACAGAACTGAATAACCCCTCGCAGAGAATTCTTTAGTCAGTCACTTGGCAAAACAAACTTAACTTAAACTGTAACTTTCTATTCCCGCCCACGTATTAGGCTTAGGTCAGGTACACGGGGTAGGCGTAGTTAGAAACACCAGTTGAGTACGATTAGTCAAAATGTATATGTGTATGTATCTATTTTATTCATTTTAAACCTTACCTTCATATGGCTTAGAAACCATATCAATGTTTTTACAGTATTATTTTATACTTCTGCTTTTAATGTATGCACTTTACTTAACCATAAGTATTGCAATAATATCGATCCATTTCTCTTGTATGAGAAAAGAGACTGATCAATAAATAACATCTTTTATTGAACACGCCCGTCTCTTTCTTTTCTCTACAATCTGGTGAGACTAAGAATGCACATACTGACTGAGTAAAATAAATTGCCTTTTGTTCACACGACTCTAGAGATACACTCTTGATTAGGGGAGAGCAAAGTTGTCATGTTCTATGGTTGTCAGAAACTAAATCCCTTCTTGTCTATCCAGGGAGGTTCAACTCCTCCTTGCCTATTCGAGAAAGTTTCTAGTGAACTCTGAGCTAGCTGGCAAACCCAAAACTTTAAGTCTAATATCGACAGTAGTAGACCTAGTTAACGTCTGGTCTAGGCCTATACTATTGAAGGTATTATTCCAATGCGCAGAGCCTATTGGGATAATAGGAACTACACTACATGGCGCCCAACGCGTTTGGAAGGGCGATAAAACTAACGTAAGACATTTAGAGTAACTCAGTCGTGCTTTTTCACTCAGACCCCTTTTTCCCCATAATACTCCAAAGACGTCTGGAGTGGGTAAAAGGTAATATCCGCCAAACCTCGCAGGAGAAAACTCCTATGTATGGTACTTGGTTTAGTCAACGTTGAAGGATACACCGTTCCAAAATATTGTGCATCTAATCTTTGTTTCCATAAGAAACCTGATCTGCAAACAAAAGAAATAACATTCCTGTCGGTAAAATGGGAGACAGTGATGATGAAAGAGAGGCAGTTAGATTAGCAGCTGAAATAGTAGCAGCTGATACTGCTATACAAGAAGCTGACCAGGATATAATACTCATCCCTGTCATCAAAAGGAAATCTATAACTTTAAAACTTATAGAAAATGGACTGACACCTAGAGGTGGCACAGTCATATTCGTAATTGAGGCACACGAATATCGGCAGACAGAGGTATACTATTCATGGATACATTTTCCAGCAGCAAATGCTGTAACAAAGTACTTCCACTATTACAA
This sequence comes from Lissotriton helveticus, assembly GCF_964261635.1. Lineage (NCBI taxonomy): Eukaryota > Metazoa > Chordata > Amphibia > Caudata > Salamandridae > Lissotriton > Lissotriton helveticus. Next base: position 620,855,535 of record NC_136071.1, read on the forward strand.
AACAGAGGAACCTCCCAATGAGTACACTCCTTTCGAGGAGGTGGAAGTACCACTTAAATTTCAAGAGCACCTGCTCTTATTTAATGGCGCCCTAAAACATAATAATCACATCACCAGGCTCGGTCCCTTAGGTAGACCAGGAGCAACGTGGCCGGCACTAGCCGGATACACACCACATCCAGACTTCGAAAGTATGCCTGCAGCAGATCTTTTAGTACAACTAAAACAATTAATAAAAATACATAGACAATTAGTCCAATATGTGATGCGGACTTCAACAATTCAACCAGCAATTAAAATTCCACAGCTGACCCCTCACCAGGGGAACACAAATAAAATTACACCACAGAACATACAATCCTGCCTAGGTAAAGTACCAGCTAAACGGGAACAAATACCATTCTGGTTAGCACAAAAAATCACCCAAATAGAGGCGGTGTTTCCAGACACCACCCCGTTAGAAAAACACAGGATTCTGACTATCTGTCTTCCAATGGGGATCGCACCACACGTGGAGGACTGTGACACTTGGGGTACAGTCTTTGCTTCCATCTACACAAAAACGCACGGTGTTCCATCCATTTCGGTAATACCAGATGTGCTAAAACAAATTCAAGACGAATACGGTCCAGAACCCGCTTTAACTCTTGGTATGAAATTACTAAAAGACTTCAAGCAGGTCTCGGCTATATTATTAGCCAACATAAAGGGAGAAGCAACAAACGTGGCGATCCGCCAGAGGTTAAAAGAGACAGCTATAGCAGACCAACCAGCTGAGATTGCCAGAATCATAGAAAAATCCTATGAGGAACTAGGTAGAGATAGTTTAGGTGGAATACCAGTAAAACCACAACTGATTGAAAGTCCTGAAAAAATATTTTTTAATAATAATTCAACATCACAAAAAAAGAGCTGGGATGGAAACAAACAATCCAATCCTAAAGAAAAGAAATTCCAGTCCAGAGGAAGGTCTCCTCGGCGAAGAGAAAAATCTCCGAACCAAAGACACAGGTCACCCCAAAGTGACCCCTCTGGGAAAAGATATAACCTTAGAAATAGGGATAATATAAAGAAGCCTGATAGATATCAAGACATTGATACACGTCCCTCTCAATCTTTTCAGACTTCCTCGCAGAAATCGGAAAGAAGAGGACGATCAGAACAAAGAGAAGAGCACGCAAAGTCCAAAGACAAGGAACCTGCTCATCTAAAAAAGAAACTACAATTTCCAAAAAAGAAGGTAGCCAGTATCAAGGTAGTTAACAATGCCGAGAATACTGAGGACACAACTGAAAAACGGAGAATGGGCTCAGACAATGCTAGACAGCGCAGCAGAAGTGAGCATAGCTCGCAAAGTCCTTATGAATCATCTGGAGACAGTGGACACGAATGAATATCTTCAAGTGGAAACTGCAGACACCAGAGTTAGCAAACCTCACAAAATATATGAAATAACTTTACGAATAGAGGGGGATAAGACTAGAAAAATAAGGGGACTATTTTGGGATAATCTCTCCAAGGGCTATGACATCCTTCTAGCTGAAAAAGACTGGCCACCAGAGTTTGTCAGGGAGTGCCCTCATGGCGAAGAAATAATTATGCCTGCCTTCTCAAATCATATCCCAATTCATAAAAAATACACACTTGCTAGAAAGTGGGCAGTAGCTCTAGCTCCTGCTTTATATAAAAATCATGTAGGATGGGACGAGGACTCTCCTCCTCACAAAATCCAGTTAAAATCACAACCTACTGCACAAAGACAGTACCCAATTAAGCAAGAAGCTAAAAAACAGGTAAAAGAAATCCTAGATCAGCTAGAATACCAGGGGGTGATTGAAACTTGCACCTCACAAATGAAAAACCCTTTGTTTCCGGTCTCCAAACCAGACAATTCATATCGTCTAGTTTTGGATTACCGACACCTTAACTCATGTTGCAAAACTTTTGCAGTGCAAAACTCGCATAGTGCTGCACTAATGAATAACATAGTGCGCAAAAAATACAAAACAACATTAGACATCTCTAATGGATTCTTTTGTCAAAACATAGCACCAGAGAGCAGATATTTGTCTGCGTTCTCAATAAATGGCACTCAAAAACAATTCTGTCGGTTAGCCCAGGGGTACAAGAATAGCCCAGGGGTATTCTCAGCGAGAGTAACAGAATTACTACAAACATATGATGACGAAGCATTATCGTATGTCGACGACATATACTTAACAGATGATGACTTGGATACTCACTTGAAGAGAGTGAACACCATAATACTTGGGTTCGCAGCAGAGGGTTACAAATTCAACTTTAAAAAATCCAGAATTGCCCATCTGACAGTCCTGTTCTTAGGATATGAATTATCAAGTGAAGGCAAAAGCCTGGCTGACAATTTCCTAGAGAAATGTGCCGTAATCCAAGCACCTAGAACACTCAAAAACCTACAGTCAATTCTAGGCTTCCTAAATTTCGGAAGAACATACATTGCAAATTACGCAGAAAGGGTCAAACCCCTTTATGATCTAATAAAACCAGATTTTAAAAGAGCCAATTGGACTCAAATACACACAGAAATTCTGAGATCCTTACAAACAGACATGTTAATTAAAACAAAATTAGAAACACGTGATAACACACGCAATCTTGTGATTCGAGTCATCCCAGGAAGATGCGGATTCACATACCTGACCTCTAATGAGGGAGAAAAGGTACCAATTGCATTCAAATCACACTTGTACACTAAAGCTGAAATGAAATTTAGCCCAACGGAAAAAATTCTAACTGCAACACAGACAGCTATAGCAAAAGAACGAGCCCTGGCACAAGGTAAACGAATAATAATCGTGACACCGATACCAGCCCTAGAGGCGGTAACAAAGGCAAGCATTCCGAATGCTAAAGCACTACATCCAAGGTGGATACAGTGGGCTAATTCTCTTGCTGCAACAGACGTGGCATACGAATTTGATCCTAACTTAAAAACATAAGAATTTCTCCAATATGAATTTGAATGTCCTCCGCCGACCGAAATTCTGCCTCTAGAACATTACGGCTGTATAATATATACAGACGGATCAGCACAACCCGCAGTGGGGGGTAAGCAAGCTTACAGTGCTGCGTGCGCGATTGTTAAAGGTCGCTGGCACGAAGGGAAATTTAAACCAGCTATCACTAAAACACAATCTCTAGGAGATTGTACAGCTCAGCGAGCTGAACTACTGGCGTTCAAGATGGCGCTTGAAAATACCGATCGAGAATTCCCCACACTCATAGTGTGCGATTCGTATTATTGCGTTCAATCTTATAATGAATACTTGCAGATCTGGCTTCAGAATGGTTTTAAGGATGCAAAAGGAGGCACAATCAAGCATAAAATGCTCTGGGAACAAGTAGTTCTATTACAAAAAGAACTACCAAAGACTCACGTGATACATACGCTGAGTCATCAACGTGATGGCGTTCACGTTGCAGGGAATTCATTGGCTGATGAGGCCGCGAAGGCAGCTGTGCAAACGGCTTCCGTAGCTGCCATCACCCGGTCAAGAACAAAAATAGACAGCGAAATATTACAGGCTGTCAGGGCTACAGAAAAGGATTCGATAGAAACACTCCCGAAAGGCTTTCCAGTAAAATACTCATACATAACTGATGCAAACAATGTTCCTTTTGCTCGAATCCCTGGAGTGGGGGATAGGGCAATTCCAAACATGGAACATAGGTTAGGACTGATAATAGCGGCACACGAAGGGCTTGCTTCTATACATGCTGGCGTCTCAGCCACAGTGTCATTATTAAAACAGAGATACTGGTGGCCACAAATGAGAAGACAAACAAGGAACTATGTTTTAGAATGTGAAATATGTCAAAGAATGAATGTATCAACGGTGAGACGTCCAGCGCAGACGCCCCTTCTAATCTCGGATAAACCATTAGCCTGTCTTTACCTAGACCACTGTGGTCCCTTACAAAGGGATGGTAACTATAAATATATCTTGGTTGCAGTGGACTCATGCACGAGATTCATATGGATGTGGCCCCAGCGAACGGCTGACGCCAGAACTGTTATAAAAGATTTGCGAGTCTTTATCGGCACATACGCAATTGGCATGCTGCATTCGGACCATGGTCCTGCTTTTAGCTCTAGAGCTTATAAGGAGGCCATGGTCAGCATGGGCGTTACATTGCGGTACTCTTGTCCATTTCACCCTGAGGGGAACGGAATTGTTGAAAGAAAAAACCGTGACATAAAGCAATCTATAACGGCAAAGGTATTAGGTTCGGGAGCTGGGTGGGTCAAACATCTAATAAGTGTCCAACGTAGTCTAAATAACCTGCCAAGAAATTCTCTGAAGGATTCAGTCCGTACGAATTATTATTTGGAACTAGGATGTTAGTCTTAGACCTCGATAGTCAAACTTCAGTGGTGAAGGAAAAAAGCTTTGATATCAAAGATCGTTTGGCTATTTTGCAGGACTTAAATGAAACAAGAAAAGACCTGAGCAACATAAAGTTGAAACAGCAGTCAACAACCACTGAAGAACCACCACCTGTCCCAGCAAGACCTGTCTGGATTCCAAAAGTCGGGGATCTAGTCAGAAAAAAGATCGCGGTAAAGAAGGAATTTGGGCCTTCTTACAGAAAAGCAGTTCCTGTCTTGTCTATCAACGGGACAAGATCAGTTGTACTACCGCCGCTTGCTGGTAAAAAGGAGAACCGAGTTGTATCCATCGACCTGGTAAAACCACAATCATGTGGCCGATAACAAATAGTAGGCCAAGTGGACTCCCAATAAGTAGCAGAACACCGAGGTTTGCTACCAGTACAGAGGTCCTAACGAAGAGGCTAATCACATTCGAAACGCCTACAGAAGAACAACAAGGACTATGCAACAATGCAATGGAACTTAGACCTCTGAAAACCCAAATAAAAACATTTAGCAGAGACACACCAATCTATAATGAAGTAACAAACGACAATGCAAGAAACAGTAATCCTGAAGCAATTGGAACAATTGACAGAACTGCATCCGGCTACTTCATAAACTTCGATGATTCCTCTGAAGGCTTCACTGAATCAAAACACAGCTATCAACAAAAACCTTTAAAGATAAAGTTAAAGTACTTTTGAAACAACTGAAAGAAACATATCTGATTTCTCCATGGATTGAATTTTGGGTGGGTTTTGGTGCATTTATCCTCATACTTTGGCTCATCATGGTACTAACTTTGGGACGCTTCATTGAGGGAAAATATGCTAAAATGGACACAGCAAGTCAGAAAATCAACTTGATCCTCAAACCACACACATCTTCACACGTCAAGAAAAGAGAACTTTCTTCAGTCAATTTCACAGCCAATCCTATACCGGGTGGGGTAGCATGGGACAACACTGACTACGAAATCTATGGTCCGGTTGAAATCCTGAAATATCCACACCAAATCAAGATCTCATTGAGTGACTTTGTAAAACCAAGCTCATTTGCTGATGATTGGGGCTTTGAAAGTATAAACAATATGATGTCTGACTTAGTGATGTCTGCTAAATTTACCAAACATGATTATTTGCAGGGTTCTACAAATTATGATAGTATGTACTGTTATAACCACTATGGTAACCATTTTCTACATAAATCTGCACAACCTAGAAATGTTTTAAATTATAATCAATGGGAGCATTGTGCAACACCTCCAAAAGGAAGCTCAAGAACCGTTTACGACAAATATTCATACTTTTCAGGTTTTAACATAAGTAATGCTGAAACATTTTATTTCAAATTGTCAAATAAGACAGGGACAAAGACCATGGTAACAAACACGAAATTGATATATTCAGACTCATTCTTTGAACAAATGAATACTTTTGGTTTTGATTATTGGGACAAAAATGTTGAAGTAAAGAGTGTTTGGGGTACAAAAGAATGGCAAGTACAGGGAATAGAATCTTTGTTTAGAGCCTGCATGATCCCAGAACAAATTATATTTTTAAATGACACTGTTCAACAAACTACCTGTCTTGGCTTAGCCAAAATCAAAGACTTAAATAAACCGTCTATTCCAAAACCAACAATGAACAGCAATAGCTCTACAGATGAAGAGATAGACGTAAACTATGTATTAAACCAAAACAGAACACATCCTGATTGGAAAAAGTGGTTGATCTGGCCCACAGATACTAATAACTGTCAAGATAGATTCCTGAACAAAACACAGGGGTTCAAAATGACCAGGCCAGACCCTAGATATTCCCAAAGACAACACCCAGGAATAATAACCACCTACAGTGTGGGCAAATTATGCCTTCAGTGGCTACAAACTTCCACACTGGCAGAAATTAAGCAACACCTAACTTTACTTACTGATGGTGCTGACTTGCGTGATTCCATTATGGGACCGCGCAAACAGCGTCAAAAACGTTTCATAGCAGCCTCTGTATATGCAGCATACAACGAGGCCTGGAAGGTTACTCAAATTGAGACAGCAGAAAGTATACGGGAAATTGACCGTATTAATTTGGAAAAATCACTTTCTGTAGTGGACAATGGGTTAATGACTCTGTCCTCCAGAATTTTTTCTCTGGACAGCATTGTGTCTTCAGCAATCGACATTATATCGCAAGACTTACTGTTGTTACAACACGGTCAGTCCCAATCGCGTTCTATTGTACAGCTTGGCTGGACGTTACAAAATCTGCGTTCAGGCTATGTGCCTTGGCGTTTAATCAACACAGCGTCACTTTTCAATATCTTTAACCTTACTGATAAACAAATCAGTATGGCACAAAAGGGTGCTGATTATACAATCCTGAGCATTGAGAAACTCGAGAGATTACCAGTGACAATGTCAGTGAATGGATAATAAATGGGATAATTAATATTCCAATATCAACCTTCAGGTTTCAATACTGCCAAAAATATATACAGGCTGGCATGTACGAAAAATTGGGTAGAGGGTACATTAAAACAACATGGAACTTGCCCTATTCACATGCATGTGTCAGTAATAAAGGCCAGAAAGTGTTTCTTAGTGGCAATAATTGTGCGATGTCACTAAGCGGTACACTTCTGTGTAATGGAATTAGTTTGCATGGAGCCTGTGAAGGGAACTCAAATAACCTTTCATGTCACCAGCTAGGCACACCTGCAACAGAGATAGAACCATTCTTTCAAAGACTCTATAATGGGAGTTACGTTCTAATTATGGACCGCAGATGCTGTAGTCTTATGCCCGGGACTCCTTATCTCGTAACTACGACTGCGAAGGTCAAGTGCTGTGGACGCTTATCGATCCCCAGCTCCCTTCCAGACAGGGAGGCAAGGGCATGGCCCAACTTGAAAATGACTTCTATTCGAATAGATACTTTAAGCAGAATGAAAACAGTGCTTCTTCAGACGCCGACAAGGCTCACGTCATCAAAAGAAACGTATGATCTCCTAGTCGCAAGGACGACTGCAGAGATACATTCATTGTTATCAACTAATTCCCCCATACATTTCACAGAAATCCTGAATGAAATCTTAAATATTTCTGATACCAGTGGAGTCTCAAAAGTATTTAAGACAGTATTTTCGATGGCATTAACACCATTCAAAGCCATACTGGGTATTTTTCCAGATTTCGTCCATTCGATTTTTGGCGGACTTCCCCTCATTTTGGGACTAATTGCAGGAATCCTATTCTTAGTCCTTATATTTCGTTATGGCAAACCATGTCACAGACAAAACACCTGCGACAAGGGAAGAAACAATCCTAGCCATTGGATTCCGGGACCGGATATCAAAAATCCTGGGACTATCCCGGCTTAGAGACCTGAACATGACTTGGTTTCTTTCATTTCGACCAATGTGGCAGCGATGTGTTTTACCTGTATTAAAGTGCCTGCTATGCGTAGAAGAATGCGTGTTAGACACCTGTCTGACGCTACAATCGGATGCGCCAATGGATGCAGAAACATTGTTGAGTCCAATAAAGGCTCATGCTTTGTGCTGCCCTCAAAGGCTACCAATCCTGATGACGGCATTCGTGGAAGCTTCACCACTACGATTAAGGGGTAGTGAAGTTCAAGATGAAAGCGGCATCGATCAGGTATGACCTTCTGTCAGCAATATTAATCAAAATGTCAATGGAGACAATCATGCGCACGAATGCATGGTTACACCTATTTCCGAGTTAGTGGAACTCTCCCAGGAAGCTGTTGACAACTTTTTCGAGAGTCTAAATGATATGATGTTCTCACCAGAGCAGAAATAGAGACTTTTGAGCAAGCTCGTACACGGCGTTCCCTGAATTTGACCTTCAACTAGAAAAGCAAAATACCATGAACAATTTTCCCTCCAGTTCACGGACAGCAATTTTTTTCAGCAGCCCCAAAATATTTTTAGAATTTTTCGGGACACTATCTTCTGCTTAAAGTAAGAACTATTCTTAGAGAACTAAAAATTTCTAATTTTAGATAGTTTATAGACATTAGTTGCCCGCTGGAATGTTCATAATTATTTCTATTCTGTGATGAAATGGTCTCGAACCTTTTTTCTGTATTAAGAGCCATTTAATGTGTAAATTCTCATATACAAATTAGTGATAATGTATAGATATGCGTGATTACTTTAGCATTATTCTACAGCTTGAGTGCATATATTACATATGACTTTGTTTTTTCCGTATATTTGATAATTTCAAAATGCATTTATGTATTTTGGGGTGGTAAGGTATACACGATACTCTACAGTATGTTTTACTATGCATAGATTAGTAAATATGTCCATAGTTAGCGTGGAGTGGGTGTGATGTATTCCTATAGGTTCTGTATCGATCCCCCTATTCCTGACCCTATTCTGGTTAACAAGTTAACTAGCAGCCATCCCATGAGGCAGAAAACCCCCATGATGCAGGAACCGTTATCTGATAAAGCCACACTACGGCACAGGAACGTGTTATCTGATTAGGTCATAACGCTTGCCATCTAATTAGACAAGCGATATTCCTCCAGCCCCTGATAAGGCATACGGAGTTCTCAAAACAAATCAAACCTATGACAGACCTGGGAAAAACCCTGCGGCCATTGTTTTGATTTCACCGAGAACTTCAGCAAAAGAATGTGCTAACGACCTGGTCGTATGACATCCTTATTGACGTATCTATGTCCATCCTTACGTCAATCTCGGCACCTTAAAGGTATAAATATTACCGATATTGCCCTATGCAAACACACGCGGTGGTGACGAGATCGGAGCAGCCAGACTTGCCGAAGCCCAGAGCAGAGCAGACCCCGCTGGCGCAGCCCCGCCTTCCTGACGCGCTGAGAACGAGAAGCTGCCTTTTCTCCTGCCGAGAAATCCAGCTCCGGCGCTTCCGGGTAGCCCTCGCAGGCAGCCTGGAATATCGAGACCAGAGACGAGAGATACCATCCCTCATTCATCCTAGATTCCAGGTACAGAACTGAATAACCCCTCGCAGAGAATTCTTTAGTCAGTCACTTGGCAAAACAAACTTAACTTAAACTGTAACTTTCTATTCCCGCCCACGTATTAGGCTTAGGCCAGGTACACGGGGTAGGCGTAGTTAGAAACACCAGTTGAGTACGATTAGTCAAAATGTATATGTGTATGTATCTATTTTATCCATTTTAAACCTTCATATGGCTTAGAAACCATATCAATGTTTTTACAGTATTATTTTATACTTCTGCTTTTAATGTATGCACTTTACTTAACCATAAGTATTGCAATAATATCGATCCATTTCTCTTGTATGAGAAAAGAGACTGATCAATAAATAACATCTTTTATTGAACACGCCCGTCTCTTCCTTTTCTCTACAATCTGGTGAGACTAAGAATGCACGTACTGACTGAGTAAAATAAATTACCTTTTGTTCACACGACTCTAGAGATACACTCTTGATTAGGGGAGAGCAAAGTTGTCATGTTCTATGGTTGTCAGAAACTAAATCCCTTCTTGTCTTCTTGTCTATCCAGGGAGGTTCAACTCCTCCTTGCCTATTCGAGAAAGTTTCTAGTGAACTCTGAGCTAGCTGGCAAACCCAAAACTTTAAGTCTAATATCGACAGTAGTAGACCTAGTTAACGTCTGGTCTAGGCCTATACTATTGAAGGTATTATTCCAATGTGCAGAGCCTATTGGGATAATAGGAACTACACTACAGCGTGTACTTACATTCAGCACATGAAGATGAGTTGTGCCTCATTCAGAGGAGAGCTTGGTGGGCACCCCTTGTTTTGCAGAGAGAAAGCAAATTGACTATCCTAATATGGCCCCAGCAAGAGGAACATGTTGTACCATTCCTCTGGGAGCAGAGCCGCTCTGGATCTGCACTCCTTCTGGGAGCAGGGTTGCTGTCCATCAGCATCAACCCATGCAGGGTCCCGCCACTATGAAGGACATGGTGAATGGAGCCGCAAAGGCAGCAAAACCATCCTGGAGACTCGATGGCCTGGCAGGAGGGCACTGTGCCAGACGGTGCTTAGGTACTGCTTCCTTCACTGCACTTACACACCAGCTGTCTGGACCATCTTCACCCAAAGCCAGGGAATTTGAAAGGAGAAAGTAGGAGATGAATATCAGAGGTAGGACTAGGACGTTATATCTCAAACTGCAAAAATTGATAAAAAGGGTGGACCAAACTCTGCATGTACAATGCCAGTGGAAGCGTTTCAGGCACACTGCAAACATTTAAAAAATATAAATATCGTCAAGTGTTATTTTGACTTGTAATGTTTGACCTCATTTAGTCACATCAATCTAATTTTAAACACTAATTTTCTTTTTTTGTTTTGGAGATTAACTACAATACTTTTGGACTCCATATTATATGTTGTTTATTATATTGTTTTGTTAGTTATAGTTCTAGTTATGTATTGTATTGTATTGTTATCTTTTAGTTATAGTTTCCAGTTCTTGTTTTAATAAAAGTTAATTAAAAATATACATACATCTGTTTTTTTTTGTGGGGAAGTAGTCATCAATAGAAATGCTATTTATAATTTGAAGTATAATTCTGAGGCTAACTCATTAGCAACATAGTGTGGTGAACTTTTAACCTCTGTGCTCACGTAAGTGTTCCATGAACTGTTACTATGGTAACAGGCAGACAGCCGTTTGGGGGTAGGGTTAGAAGTTACTGGCTGTACAAAAACCGTCATATTTACCCAGGATCTTCTACATCACAGAAAGGAAAGCAAAGTAAAACAAAACACTGTGTAACAGATTTACAACCCCCTTGCACCAATTTTGCGTCCAACCCCCCCCCTACAACATTACAAGTATGTGGGCTTCAACGACCCCCCTCAAGCCCCGGGAACCACCACCCCCTGAAATTTGTATACTAAGGAGTGCAAACTGTGAGGCCTATGTTTATATTTATTCACATACCACCTTGTGTGATGCACCACTAGGATACAGGAGGCCTTCAGCCCCAGGAGCCGCAGTGTCAACCTGACCGAGACCCGGGATAAAAGCTGAAAGATCAGAATCAGAGCCTAAATATCCCGAACCTGCTGTTTAGAGTGAAAAACCCGCAACTGCGCCGAGTCCACAACCGCTCTGATGAAGAGGAGCTTCTGAGAGGGGCACAGGTGCGACTTCGGCACGTTGATGGACAACCCCAGCAGGTGCAAGAGGTTGACCGTAGCCTGGAGGTGGGAGACGACTGTCTGGGGCGAGTCCGCCTTCAATAACCAGTCGTCGAGATAGGGGAAGACTGGAAAACCTGATCTGCGCAGATAAGTGAATAAACATGTGAATAAATCTTTCTACTTTTCTACGAGACTATGGAATATTGTCCATATATCACAACAATCTGCGTTTCAATATGCATGGTATCTATTAAAGAGTGTACATTTTACAGATGAAGGAAACGGAGTCTTCCTCATGAACTTTAGACACTGCATCGGTACTTACTTGTAATTACTAAAATCTCTCAATAAACACAAGGGCTCTTTCTAGACCCACCCAACATCTATACACATAAGCTTGATATATATCTCAAAAATACATGCTTCATTTTTTTCAGAGACCAAATGCGCGGATCCTACGCGCATCTCGCAACTTTTTTTGTAAAAAAAGTTCTTACTTTTTTTGCCTCCTGAGCAGGCCTAGGGGGTTAGGGTGTGTCTATCCTGCCCCTGTTCACGTTTTGCCAACATATTTCACAGACTTCTTCACCCTCGCTTCTATCAAGGCATAAAATGGCTGCCAACAGTTCCTGGTTTCGAATGTTTACAACTGTTTGACAGCCAATTAGAATTCAGTGCATGATCGGAATGGTGCGCTTATCCTACGAGGCCAATCCTCGCACAATCCGCTGATTCTCCGCACCCATAGATATATAAATGACTTTAACCGTAATTTTCAAAGAAACTACTCAACAGATTTACACCAGATATGCCAAAGGCACAGGTCGGAACTGAGGACTACCTCTCTGCCAAATTTAGTGTAATTCCGTTTAGCCATTCGAGCTGTAGCCGTGGCTAAAGGTCCTATGAGAAATTGCATGGGGAAAACGCGTTTTGGGGCCCCCTTTTTTCTCGGCCCCTGTCTCACCAATCACCCCCAAAGTTTCAGGGAAGGAGCGGAACTGAGCTTGCCAAAAGTTTGGAGATTCATCAATCGACAGCAAAGTTATTGCATTAGAATGTTGCGGTTTTCCTATGGATAATAGGTCTTAACTATAACTACCTACTGGCGATCCATTGTCGCGAAGCTGCACCGCCCGGACTCGGGGCCAAGGAGACACTTGAACTGTTCCAAGTCTCCAGCTGGGGTCTTCAATCAGCTGCGCCGTCGGAAAACCTTCATCCCGGGGGCCCACTGAAGGGCTACTTCATTATTAATTATTTACCACATGAAACGAGCAAGGCGGCACCAGCCTACCATAGGGAGACTACTAAAGACTCAAAGTACCGGCATGCAACGTTGTTACAAGGCACTAAGTGATGACGAAATAAAAGACTTGCCGGTAATGTGCCTTCCTTGATTTTCTGCTCTTCATGTGTTTGCCTGTGAACAAGGAGCATCACAGCTCCGAAACGCGTTAGGCTGAGTTATTTTACCTGTGGGAAGGGAAGCCGCTGAGCTGTTACGAAGATTGAACTCCGTGTGCGCTTCGAAGCGCTGGTTCTTTGTATTTAAAATATGCGGCAATCCATTGTCGCGAAGCTGCACCGCCCGGACTCGGGGCCAAGGAGACACTTGAACTGTTCCAAGTCTCCAGCTGGGGTCTTCAATCAGCTGCGCCGTCGGAAAACCTTCATCCCGGGGGCCCACTGAAGGGCTACTTCATTATTAATTATTTACCACATGAAACGAGCAAGGCGGCACCAGCCTACCATAGGGAGACTACTAAAGACTCAAAGTACCGGCATGCAACGTTGTTACAAGGCACTAAGTGATGACGAAATAAAAGACTTGCCGGTAATGTGCCTTCCTTGATTTTCTGCTCTTCATGTGTTTGCCTGTGAACAAGGAGCATCACAGCTCCGAAACGCGTTAGGCTGAGTTATTTTACCTGTGGGAAGGGAAGCCGCTGAGCTGTTACGAAGATTGAACTCCGTGTGCGCTTCGAAGCGCTGGTTCTTTGTATTTAATATATATATATATATATATATATATAAATATATATACATCCAACAGACTTGATACACAGCATCCCATATGGTGAGATGTTGCTCATAATGTGCATTTGTAGCACTGATTCTGAGTGCACTTCAGTGCAGCAAGCTAGCAAATCTAGATGTTTGGCCAGAGGATATGCGGCTTCCATGAATGACATAGCCATCACCAAAGCCAACCATATTCCTAGGCAAACTGTCTTGCAAAATAAAACATCTATTGCTGTATCAGTACAAGGTAAAGGGCCCACTAGATTGATTCTAACTTACAATCGCCAGCACCAGGTCCTTCAGAAAATCTTTAAGACGAATTGGAGCCTGCCAGCCCTGAGATTACATTCAGAAAAGCACGTTCAATGAGCGATTCATTAGTTAAAACTAGTCCTAAGTTAATCATCAACAAATCATGGCTCAAGTCCTGTAAGGGCTTCAGAAGATGCACCAGCTACAAAGCCTGCAGACATTGTGTCAACAAAACTGAATACAAGATTCCCTTCTGCGATGCCCCGAGACCGATCCATAGGATATTCACATGCAAAACTGAATTTGCTGTCTATGTGCTGCAGTATCCGTGTGGCCTGCAATATGTTGGTAGCACCAAGTTGCAGGTACACTAACGGATACTCTAGCACATTAGGGCTATCATTGGGATTGATGCATCCTACCCAGTGGCTCGCCACGTCAAGGAATACCATGAAAACAAGAGTGAGCTTCTAAAATATTTTGTCATCGACTCAGTGTGCCTCTCAGACGAGGAGGCAACCGACAAGCCCTCTTGCGAGCTCTGGAGACCAAATACATCCTTGAACTTGATACTAAGATGCCACTGGGTTTAAATTGCAGTGAATACTTTTATACATGCTTGTAATAGTGCACCTATTCTTATACTGCTGCACTAAATCAACACATCATAAAATATTGGCCTTGCCCATGAAATTGTAACATTTTTTTAACACCATTTTTTATTATTACATGCACTTTTTACACTTTATTCGCACTGACACTCTTTATTTGGACATAATTTGATTTTGTCCACTTGGGCCGACAGTGATTTTCTACACATGCAACTGTAGCACCTATAATACTCTAGCAGTTTTTATTTTCCAAACAGTGTGACTAAAAGCATATATTGCCATTTGCAAACACATGATCTGAGACCAAATCCTTGTACCAGGTATTTTACACTATTTGTCATGCTGGTCCCCCTTCATGTTCATTATAAATAGATGACAATCATTTGATGTCCTATTTTGGTGTGGTGGACCATATGCTATGTTACAAATCAGCCTGTGTCCTTCGTGTGAATCTTAACCCACTAGGGTTTTATTGTCCTATGCGTATTTTGCACAACATTGTTTGCAGTATGTTTAAATGAGATTTTTATAACAATTTCTAAAAAAATATTTTTTCTACTGCTTGTATTTTTAAATACTGTTTAATTGCACATACAAAGTGTTCTTAACATGAATTATTTTTAAGCTATTTATTGCAGTGCTCTGTACCAAACTGTCATATATCCTTGCATGGCAAAATTTCTTCTATGTCCATATGTTGGTGCAGTCAACCAATCACGTTGTGTGTTACTTTGCACCCTGCACTTTAAATGTTGGCATACTACTCACATGGCGCTATGTGAACAAGGCCTCTGGTAGCCTGAAACGCGTCATGGCAGGAATGCTGAGCTTTGATTAAAAATACTCACTTTGCACTTACAGCTGGGTCTGTTATCGTCTGTTCCGGTTTCCAAGAGATTTTGGAGTTCTGGTATCTTTGCGGCGAAACTTTCGGCATATATATATATATATATATATATATATATCGTTTCACGTTTTGGTCCAAAGTCAGGGTTTCCAGGCGCTCTTCGGCGGTGCACACAAAGCGCGGCAGGACCCAGCCGCTTGTTTACATAAGTCCGTTTTTCCCGAGGGAAGTTTGTTTCTCAGAGCACTCCCGGGTATTATTCAAATTACGATCCAACACCAAAGTTAGCAAAATTGTGCGATTTATTCCAAAAGGTTAACAGCCAGCCAGCAACACCTTACGCGTTTCGGTCTCTACGGAGACCTTGCTCACAGGAAAACCAATAAAGCATTTTTTTTTACAAAAATATAAAAATATACATATATAGATTATTTTTTGCAAACGTATATGAAACTATTAGACTCATATGCTCAGGACACAAGTGACTTTTTGAGTAAAATAGAAGGCATTGAGTGGAATTCTGACCTGCTTTTAGTGACATTGGATGTAAGTTCCCTATATACTTGTATTAAACATAGGGACGGCCTGCGTGCATGTGAATGCTATCTAAGCACCAGGCTAATAGAGTTTGCCCATCATTCGAAAATGCTCTTGGAAATGTTATCTTTCTGTTTGGAAAACAATTACTTTATGTTCAATGGCCAATTTTTTCAACAGGTTCAGGGTGTAGCCATGGGGGCCAGTTTTTCCCCAAGCTACGCATGCCTGTTTATGGGTTGGTGGGAGGAACTGGTCCTCAGGCGTAAATATGAGCAATACTGTACATCCAATATAGTCTCTTGGCTTCGTTTTATTGATGATTTATTTATTGTTTGGCGTGGTTCTGAGGAAAGTGTTTTAAATTTTATACAGGAAATAAATGTAAATGATCTTAATTTAAATTTTACTTCTAGTATTAGCAAGGAATCGGTGACATTCTTAGATGTGCAGATTTTTTTATCTAACAATGTTCTTAGTACTACCCTTTTTAGAAAGCCAACGGCTGGTAACACTTTACTTCATGCCACAAACTCTCATCCACAACATCTTATTAAATCTATACCTTACGGTGAGATGCTTCGCATCCGCCGTATCTGTAGCAATGCAGATGATATGATTGCAAAACAACAGGAAAGTTTAATAAGGTTTGTGGAAAGAGGATATAGTTCAAGAATAGTGGAAACCGCCATGAGAAAATCACAGCAAAAACCTAGAAGTGAACTCCTGAAATATAACCTTAACAAGAGTCAAATCCAGAGTACAGATGCTAATCCGATTAGGTTAATCCTGACATACTCCAAGCAGGAAAAAGAATTAAGGAGTATAGTTAGACACAACTGGCACTTTGTTCAGAATGACCCTGTTATAGGAGATCTGATGCCCTCAAATCCAGCAATAACTTTTCGCAAAGCAATGAGTCTGGGGAATATGTTAACCAAAAACAGCCAGGAATGCTTTAAGAAGAAAAATTGGATGCCCACTAGCAAGGGCTTTTTCAAATGCTTGTCGTGTAAAGCATGTCAGTATGGTGTAAATACTAAGAAATACACCACTGTCATCCCTAGGTCAACCAGAGAGATCAAGCAACATCTTACATGCAAGACTGAGTATTGTATCTACATTTTAGAATGTGAGTGCCATCCGAGATATGTGGGCAGCACGAAGTTGCAAGTACATAAAAGGATTTTGCAGCATCTGCGAGCAATAACTAACAAGGAGCAAAGTTATCCGGTTGCAAGGCATTGAGGCATGTCACAACAGTAAACCTCAATGCTTAAAATACTATGCAATCGAATCTATCCCTGTAACAAATAGAGGAGGGGATAGGGAGGCTTGCATGGGAGAACTGAAACTAATTATATTCTGGAATTTGACTCGAAATGGCCAGGAGGATTAAATACCACTGAGGACCTCCACACGTATTTGTAAACAGCTAATTTACGTATGAGGGGCATTATGTATGATTATAGAAAAAGGTGTAAAAAAGATATATTTATTTACCGTATATTTTGGACCATTTGGAAATTCGAGTATTGATATTGTTAGGGTCTTGTATTGTATTTATACATATTTTTTTTTTTTTAATTTTTTTTTTTTTTTTATTGGTTTCACAAAGTCGGAGTCTTAACAAAGTTACAAAAGAAAGATAATTCAAGACCCCCCCCCCCCCACCCGCCTCCCACCTTCCATCTTCATTACAACCCAATGGCACAGATACTTATAAACAAAGATGAGGAAAAAAATAGGATAAAGCTGGAAAAAATGTGACAAGAGAATGTGTCTGAAAAAGAAAGAAAAACAAATAGAAGAAGGAAAGAAGAGAGAGAGAGGTAAAAGGAGACCAGGTTTTGTGGATTTCTGGTGGCCATTCTATGTCTCTATATCCACCATCCCTTGTTGATCAATCCATTTGGAGAATGCCCCCCAAACTTCAATACCCATCTTCCTTTTTCTTCGTCCTTTCTTAGCATATACAGATTTTTCAAGATGGTATGTGGCAACTAGTCTAGCCAACCATTGTGCATAGGAGGGGGACTCTGAGTCTAACCATCCAGAAGAAATGCATATCCTCCATACTGCCATTGCAACAAATATCAGCCCTTCTTCTTTTACTCTCAAGGAGTCCGATTGTGTTCCCAAAAGAATAGTGGTAGGGTTCAGAAGAATTGATTGATTTGTTATTTTACTCAGTAAGTTCTGTATTCTGAGTAGGGTGGAACTAATAGCTGGGCATGTTGCAAATATATGTATAGAGTCGGCCCCTATCTCAGAGCAGCGCGAGCATAATGTTCCTCTCCCAGATCCCCATTTCATAATTTTGCTAGGTGTCATATACAAAAAAAATATAGTTTTAAAATGTTGTGCTTGTAGTTTGGCCGAGATAAGGATTTGCTGTGATAAACACAGGGAGTTGAAAAATATGCTTTGAGGGGAATCAAGTTTAGTGTGCCATTTGGAAGCAATAGTTTCTAGATCATCAGGGGTTTCCTTGTTTATTAATTGGTATATACTTCCAATGCGAGTAGAGGTGTTATTCCGGAGAGTGTTCATAAGCTCAACCTCAGCAAATCCGTTGGCTCCTCCCACTTTCCTGGCAAGGTAATCGTAAATAGCCATATATTTAAATAGGTCTTGACTTTTTAATTTGAATCTAGTCTGCAAAGTTGAGAAGGTCTCAATTCCCCTAGTTGTTATAAGGTCCCCTCATTTTGTAACCCCTGCTCTATGCCATTCGGATAGATAAGATGAACTAAATATAGCAGGTAGGTTGTTGTTATTAATTATAGGGGAATAATAGTTATGTCTACCCATTCCAAACGTTTTCCGGACATAGCGAAAAACTTTATAAGAATTCATTAGCGTCTTAAATTTAACGCGGTTGTAATATCCATAGGCTGTTTCTCGGACTAGACAGCCCCACTGTTGTTCCCCTAACAAGGACCGGAAGGGTGAGGGCAAAGACGGATCAACTCCACAGGAGGATTCTCTCAACAACACTGAGCTGTATTGAAGGACTGCCGCCCAGTAATATAGGATGATGTTGGGAAAAGCCCATCCCCCTCTGTCTTTCGGTAACGTAAGATGCTTTAATGCACGTCTAGGTTGAGCGTATGACCAAATGAACTGGGTAAAAATTTGTTGAAATTTAAGTAGATCTTTTTTGCTGAACTCAAGAGGGATACAGCGAAAAAAATAAAGTAATTTGGGAAAATAGGTCATTTTAATGACATTGCACCTGCCAACCAGCGTTAGGTGTAGATTATCTATTTGTTTTAGTGCCTTCTTAGTCTGTGCAGCAAGGGGAGCCAAATTAGTTGCAACTATTTCCTCCAGTCTAGGTGTTACTAGAACGCCCAGGTATTTGGCCTTTAGTACCACTCTAGCATCGGCCCAGATGATTTTGTTATTTACTAATATCTGTGTTTTGCTTTTATTTAGGGCGTACCCAGATAATATCCCAAATTTGTGGGCCTCCCTTTCTAGGGCCTGTATAGAATTGGCAGGGTCTGGAGTAGTGATGGCGAGATCGTCAGCATAGGCCAGGATTTTACAGCTGTTTTGAAAATATGTTACTGGAGAAATGTTGTAATTCTTCTCTATTTGTTTAATAAGAGGGTCTAGGTAGAGCACAAACAGTAACGGGGAGCAGGGGCAGCCCTGCCTAGTACCTCGAGAGATTTTAAAGGGCTGCGTCAGGTGTCCATTTATAACGACGCTAGCGGTTGGATTGTGATAAAGTCCCTGCGCCGCCTGCATGAACCTACCCCCGAATCCCATGCTGTCCATTACTCTCCAAAGAAATTGCCAGGAGACCCGGTCGAAGGCCTTTTCGGCGTCGAGTAGTATTAATGACATCGGATCTCCAGCGACTTGAGCAGCATCAAACAGAGTAATAACTCTCCGGACATGTTCAGTGGTCCCTTTCTTAGGTATAAAACCATGTTGCCATTTTGAAACGAGGGGTTCCACTACTCTAGATATTCTAGAGGCTAATACCTTGGAGAAAATTTTAGAGTCGCAGTTGATGAGGGTTATTGGTCTGTAGGAGCTCATATCTAGTGGAGATTTGTCCTTTTTTGGAAAGATAGATATTCTGGCACTAGACCAAGAGCTTGGAGGTAAAGTGCCGCTGAAGATGGAGGTAATTACTTCTGAGAATATAACCTTGATTTGGCTGGCAAAGATTTTAAAAAACTCGACAGGAATGCCGTCAGGGCCAGAAGCTTTTCCGTCAGGAAGACTTTTGAGGGCATCCAGGATTTCTTCCCATGTGGGGGTGAGGTCTAATAGTTCACTTTCTTCTAAGCTAAGCTTGTTCAATTCGATCTCGCTAAGATAATCAAGAATCTTTCTATCTAGAACTTCGGTCATGCAGCAGTTTTCTTCCTTGTATAGCTTAGCATAAAAATCCTGGAACTCGTGTCGGATGCAGCTAGGATCGGAGACCTCGGTGCCTGAAGACAATCTAATTTTATGTATTTCATTAGAGGTAATTTGTTGTCTCGTCTTAACAGCTAAGTGATGTCCAATACTGTCACTACACTCATATGTCTTCTCTCTTGCTGCTGCCCACTTAGCTGCTATTTTACCCATAAACACCGCCCCTATTTCCGCCCTAGCCAGGATCGCTTCTTGCTGGATTGGCTGGCAATCTAGTCCTGCATGGATTGTTTGAGTTAGTTTCATTTCTATTTTTCTTAATTTTTCCTGGAGATCTTTGACCTGGGCTTTTTCTGTTCTATTTTTTTGAGCTGAGAACCTAAGGGTCTCACCTCTAATCCCTGCCTTTAAAGTGTCCCATACTATCATCTGGGAGGCAGAGCCAATATTAATCTCCAGGAACTCTGGGATCCATCTTCGCATATGATTGATGTAGCTTGGATCATATAATAACGCTTTCTCAAAGCTCCATCTAGAAGCCTCTCTGGGTTGCTCAAACTCTCTTATAGTAAGAATGATGGGATTATGATCGGACATAAATCGGGGTGCTATATCTATAGTAAAACTAGAAGCTAATGATGCGGAGACAAAAAAATAATCCAGCCTAACCAATACTTGGTGCGGGGCCGAATAAAAAGTATACCCAGGTAGTGAAGGATTTTTGCTCGCCCCGCTATCTATCAGTCCATGAGTTTGTAAAAGGTTGGTTAGGGCTTGGAAGACTTGGGGTTTCCTTCCTTTGTATTTCCAGGTTGCGTTGACATCCCAATCACCTGGTAGGTGTATGTTAAAATCCCCGCATAACACTATCGGGGTGGGCCAGTGTGCTAATTCATTTGAGACCTGATTAATAACCCCGGGATCATCAGCATTGCTCCCGTATAGTGAGCAAAGAGTAAAAGAGATGTTGTTAGGGAGTTGAATCTGGGCGATAGCCCACCTTCCTCATGGATCTGATTTAGTTCGTGGGTTGCTAATAGCAAATTTTCTATCGGTTAAGATTCCGACCCCCTTTGTTTTAGCTCCTTGTGTGGTGGCGCCCACTACTTTGAACCCTAATGTGTTTAGCAGATGTTTTTGGGAATGTTCTACATGGGTTTCCTGTAAACATATTATATTTCCCCCAAGCGTTCGCAAACCCATAGCCACCTTTTGTCTCTTTGATGCATCATTCAGGCCACAGGCATTGACTGAGACAATTCGTAGTGGATCTAACCTAGCCATCTAAAGGGTGTTGGAATGGTCAACTGGATTCCATAAAAAATTTGGTGTGTGTATGTGTGTGTACAGTGAGTATCTCTATGTGCCTGCAGTAACCCAACCCTCCCCTCCCACCCCACCCCCCAAGGACCCCCCTCCACCCACCCACCCTCCCCCTTATGTGAGCAATCAGGCTGAGCCTGAATGATGGAGGTCAGTCATGAGCCGTGGCCGCCAGCCATGCCAGTCAACTGTGAAAAAGTGGCCAATGCTAGACAAAATACACAAGTGATCCATCATTTAAAGTTACAGTCATCCCCAGTTCCTTCCGTCCCCTTCTTCCCGCCCTTTCCCCATCAAAGGAGGAGTCAGGTTCTAGGAAAGGACATGGGGTACGAGAGAGAGAAGAAGAAAAACAAAGGAGAAAAAATAGACTAATCTAGGGGGAAAAAGGAAAAAATAGTATTGTCATACACATAGAGTATGCGCAATCCAGAGTGTATGTCAATGTTTTCCTTTTCTATTCTATCCCTCTATAGAGTGGGAGATAGCGTCAGATTAACATCAAGTAGCCGATTAGGTCGTTTGTTATTTTGCCCCTTTTTGTCCTTTCTTTCGTTTAATCTCTTCCAGATACTCTTTGGCTTTGATCTCTGATGTAAAGACCTTGGTAGTACCAGACAGGATAACTTTCAGTCTTGCCGGGTTCATAAGATATACCTCTGCACCTAATTGTTGTAAGGGAGAGATCAGCTGTCGCAGGTGCCATCTACGCTCAACAGTCTGATGGCAAAAATCCGGCTTAGAAAAAAAGGTAATCCCATGAGCTCCTTTTTTTGAATTGGGTCGTGCCTTGTCGTATACCAACTGTCTCAGGAGGAAGTTGCCAAAGTATACAAGGAATACCCGGGGCTGACCTTCAGTCACATTGCCATTCTTGTATTGATTCTTCAAAAAAAAGGGAAACCTATGTGCTCGCTGTACTTCACGGT
Organism: Lissotriton helveticus; assembly: GCF_964261635.1. Lineage (NCBI taxonomy): Eukaryota > Metazoa > Chordata > Amphibia > Caudata > Salamandridae > Lissotriton > Lissotriton helveticus. Next base: position 620,878,021 of record NC_136071.1, read on the forward strand.
CCCAGTCCCATTCTGAGTGTTCTGGGAACGAGTCTTGCAGCAATTTGACAATGAACTGTCTGGGGTCTTCCCCCTCCTTTCCTTCAGGAATCCCCAGCAGGCGCAGGTTGTTCCGGCGTTGCCTATTTTCACTTTCTTCCATTTTCATCATTAAATCTGTAAGACAAGCAGAGTTGGAATCAGTGACTTGTTTGGTTGCCTCTGCCTCTGTCTCCAAGTGTTCAGTCCTAGCCTCGACCATGCCCACTCTCTCGCTGATGTCTATGCAGGTCTTGTTCAACCGCCTGAGACCACCCTGTAATTTCTTCGCTGCTTTTTTGGCTGCCCGATTTTCACCTCTCACCTCTTCCTGGAAATCTTTGATTGAGGTAAGTATGGCGGCGAGTGAGGGTTCCAATACCTCGTTTGTTTTAGCTTGTAATCTTCTCGGGCTACGCCTCTGTGATAGTGAGTGTGATGCGGTCGGCGCATCTTCTTCTAGATGATAGGACATCTGTGAGTTCGAGTAGTCCCATTTGAGCTGACTCCTTCGTTTAATCTTATTCCTTGATTTTTTGGGACGGACGATTGTACCAGTGTTGTCACGGGAGGCCTCGCTTTCCTCTTCACTGGTACTGTTAGTATTGCCTTCGCTTTCTTCTTCTGTCTCACTTTCCCTTGACGAGCTCGGAGTGCTGTCTGATACTGAGTAAAAGGCCTCCTGACCAATTTCTGGGGTCCATGGGGTGGCAGAGCCAGGAGGAACTTCCAAGCTTCGAATAACAGTTTCCGTCTTTGTGGGGTGATCTTTGGTGTTCAGTTTCTCAAGGGGAGTACACAGGGAGTTTGCATTTTTTCCTTCGTCTAGCTCTGGATGTTCACCTTCCATTGGAAGTGGGGTTAAGAGGGGGTCAGGCTGATCAAGGGGACCAAGTGTATGATCAGGTTCTTCAGTTAGGGCTTGCAGTGATAGAGAGGTTTGCTGATTGTCCATCAGATTGGGGAGAACTTCTAAGTTTGAAGAGGCGTTATTGCAGACCAAATTGACAGCAGGTGTTTGATCAGTGTCCCCATGATCACTATTCTGCTTAGAGGAGTCATCAATTCTGATGGGGCACTGCGTATTTTTTATGCTACTTTTAGTCGTGGTAGCCTGGTTTTTGGCCGCTAGAAATATTTTAGCTGGGGGAGGAGAAGGATGCACTAAACTGGCATCTTTATTGTCTCTGAGGTCTCTGCTAGTAACCCCAGCCCCAGCCCCTGCCCCTGCCAGACCAACGTTCTTTTTTGTTCCAATAACCCCACTGACCTGTTTGGGCTTATTCCTGCCAGTCTCGTCTCCCGCTAAAGACTCCTTCCCTGCAATAGGTGTCTTCGCCTTTAAGCCTTTTTTGCCCCCACGAGAGTTCATCTTTCTGGCTTTGTTGTCAAAATCTGCTCCCTCCGTTGCACTGATCTGCCCCCAAGATCCAAACAGAGCAGATAGTACTGTATAGCCCAGCACCAGGAAAGACACTTCCCACCGTCCAAAGCGGCGTTTGTTAGTTCGTTTCACCGAGTGCTCAGCTCGCGTCTGTGTCCTGAACCAGCGGCTGCTGCATGTAAAGGCTATGCCTGCTGGAGAGGTTTTGCACGCGGCGGAGAACACCAGCAAATCTGCACGGCAAGTCGCTTCACTGCAGCGCTTCCCCGCTGCTCCAATGATCTCCCTAAATCGTCTCGCGGCTCCGGGCGAGTCCCGAGGCAATCTCCGTCGTCTGCAAGCTCGATGCGTCCGAGCCTGGGAACCCAGCATCACGGATCCGCAGGTCAGGTAGCCGATCACCTGAGAGCTCGGTGACCAGCGTGGCGTGGCGGCCGCACACACAGGCTTACGCTGCCTCCATCTTGCCCTTACGCTGCCCCATATTTATTTTTCTACTATTTATGAAATTTAAAACAAGAAACATTAGTTGTTATCATTGCAGTATATTTACAATGTGCCATGATTATTTTTAGCTGTTATTTTAAGGCATTAGGGTAGGTTTTATCCATCTGTCTTTTTATTCGGCTATTTTTAACATGTCACCGATATCCTTTTACAATAGGTTCTACTTATAAACGGTTTTTATCTTACACACATGATAAAGTATGTGAGTGTAAATAATTATATCTATATATTTGTAACCATATGATCAACTGTATAAAGTCTACACAATCCTGTCCACTGCAAACTGATTACTATTATCCCCACGTAATGATGAGTAAACCAGTATGTCTATGAATTTTTATATCAATAGATACTCAAGGTTTTATTCTGTCTATTAGAGCATGAGTCACTTTAGATCTCTTGTACTGGAGCACTAGGTCACTTTATTAAATTTATTGAAGGGGATCCTTCTAAAAACTTGTGGCCAACACTTATTATCACTGAAGAGAAGAAACGCATCAATTTGCTAAGTCTTCAACTACAACTTTCTAAGTAGGAACTGTCTGTAGTGTATAGTGAATCTCTAATGCTTACAATTACATTCTATACATAATTTTTTATAATTATGTTTTGTTTCGTTATGCCAAGAGGAAAAGTCAGAACAATTTGATTTTTTATTCATAAAAAATTCTTTTAAAAATTCTTTTTTCACGTTTGGGTGGGCATGTGTCAATTCTTGGACCTAATATTTTATGTTGCGATGGCATAGGTTGGATTAATTATGTTATGGAATCAAAAACTTGCATTTAAGCAGTCAGACGAAAAGATAGCGATGTTGATGCTATCAACTTTCCAAACATGTTTTTGATAGTAGAAGGTTTTTTCTATTTATAAAAAAACTGTCATTGATGAAATGATTTGTTGTAATTATACAGACCGTATTTATAAAATCACAGTACTGTAAATGCATTTATGCAGATAGTATAACTTCTATGTCTATTGCAACATGTAATGCACTTGCACTTTAAAAATGTGCTGAGCACAATGCATTGTCATGTGATCAAGGCCACAGGGACGGCCGAAACGCGTCGTGACAAGCTGTTTATTTTGGGAATAAATGAATAAATGAATGCTGCAACACAAGTTGGTCCATGCCTCGTATTTCTGCCTAAGGGGTGAATTGCTGGCAGTCGCCAGTAGGTAGTTATAGTTAGGACCTACTTTCCATAGGAAATCCACAACATTCTATTTGGAATAACTTTGGCGTCGGTGGACGAATCTTTGTAAATTTCCCCAAAAAATGGCCTGCTCGGTTCCGCTCCTTTCCTGAAAGTTTGGGGGTAATTTGTCAAGTGGGGGCTGAGAAAAAAGGGGGGTCCCAAAATGTATTTTCCCCATGCAATTTTCCATAGGGACCTTTGGTCAGGGCTACAGCCCGAACGGCTGAACAGAATTATAGCAAATTTGGCAGAGAGGTAGAGTTCAGTTCGCAGATCGTGCTTTTTGTTAAATGGTGTAAATCCGTTCAGTTGTTTCTGAGAAAATTACAAGTAAAATCATAGCAATATCTAGAGACGGAGTCCGACACGCGTACCGAAAACAGTACAATTACGAGCACGAGCTGTATGCTGATTGGATGTCAACTGTCTGTGAATACTGCAAACCAGGAAGTGTTGACAGCCATTTTGTTCTTCGCTAGAAGTGAGTCACAAGAAAACAGTAAAACAAAGTTAAGAAATAAGGAAAGGGGGTAGGGTGGAAATATCCTGACTCTCTAGGCTTGCTCAGGGGGTCGTACATGGATTTATTTTTTTTTTTTTTTAAACGCAGCGTACACGTATGGTACTCGTACGCACTGGAAAAGGGAAAAAAACTAGAAGTCCGTTTTATTCATTAGGTCTCGGGGGCGAATTCCGGGGGCAATTTTTAGAGCTATATTTCTATGACAGTATGTAAAACTTTCCAGATTTTTTCCTGCATCAGTTGTACTCTCTACGCATGCGCAGCCTTGTTTGCAAGTGCACTTTTTTTTCTTTTTCTTCAAGTTTGCCAAGCAAACCTCTCCTGATTTTAGGTATTAAATTTGCCGCTTTCTTTTCCCGGGTCGTGTGTGTAATCCGGTGCTATACTTTAGTAATATATTAATAAACCTATTATATGTATATTTATTTGAAATGTAGTGTTGAGGCGCTAAACGTTGATTACATACTCCGTCCAACCGCCATTTTAGTAGTTTTCCTCCGTTATTTTTATTATACCTGTTAGTTTCATTTTACCCTGCGCATATTTTCTCTGTGATCGATGAGATTTCCTGCCACAGACACCACGGTGTTTGTCCTTGGCCTCCGATCTTATCAGATTTGGTCACACGTATACCTAGAAACTAATTTGAAGGACGTAAGCCACAGCCATTACAACGCATGTTCGTCAACAATAAAACATTATTATTATTATGTGTTTATCATGCGTGGTAAATGCATACTAGTTGTAAAAGCATGTGTGGTAAAGCGAAATGCGTGCTTATGGTTTTGTGGTGACGATCACGCGTGCTTATGAACCGGGTCTGGGTGTGGTGGAGTCTAGGGCACCAGGCGGAGGGCCACGCAGCTCCACTCATACAATATAGAAGTAATATAGGATTTTTAAAAGTAAAAAAAATGATTTCATAATTATCCTATATTAAGTCTTCTGTTAGTATGTTCATTAAATACATGAATATATGTTTTTAAACAATTAAAAACATTCGCGTCTATCGCGTTCGGGGCGCCATACATGATGTCACACGGAAGCTTTGATGTGACGCGTAACGTCAAAGTGTATTCGTAGCGTATGCTGAGAATGATTAGCAGTAAAAACTATGGTGCGATCACTCTCTCACTGTCACATCAGAGCACAGGGCGCGCTATGAGAATGGTTAGAAGTGGTCACTCATTGGAGATCCAATTCAGGTGTGTGGCTTATCCACGGTATCATAACATTATTTATTAACCTGTTTAAGTTTGAGGTTTGCGCTCATCTCCATGAAGCTTGGTTATTACCATTTACATATAGGTGCCTGAGGGAGGGAAAAGAAGCCTATGTGAATGGCGAGGATTGCACAATAGCACCAGATCACTCCTCAGTTTGTAGACATATACAATTGCATGGCTCTTATAAACAAGATGCGCCTGATTTGGACTGAGTTTTGAAAGGTAGTCCAACACCTGCTATCATAACAACATTCAGTTTACTGGAAACGGGAGTTATTTACTTTGAAATAATGGAGATTGTTGTGCAATGTTAGCAGGCATCGCTTACATGATTACGGTAACTGAGCGTGTGGTTTGATTAAAAAAAAGTTGTGTTAACTCCTCTGCATGGGAAGCTGGATGTTTCCATCTGGCTGTAGATTTCGACCTTGAAAGCAGAGTCAACCAAATGAGTCGTATAAGAGCGCTATTGTCTCAAAAACAGGTCGCTCTTATGTCTGCTACAGAAACATTTGTCCTTCATGTAGCAAACACCCGCACAGAAGTGCATGCTTTATTAAATACAGACGTGCTCTTGAATTTTGGGGAGTTAATTTAGAGTATCTTTAATGTATCCTTGACTATGGGGTTACCTTACTTTTTTAAAGTTAGAAGCAGTGGCCTTGTGACGTCTGTAGAAAGTATATTTGGTGTCTTTTCGGGATTTTTTCATTCAATTTTTTCCAGCATCTTTGGTGGATTGCGCTTAATACTCGCATTAGTTGCCGGCGTGCTTTTATTAATTTGTTTACATAAATATGGATGCACGTCCTGCAGCAGATGACAATATGCCCCGGCTGTTGATGGTTCGCAACCGAATGATTAGTTATTACGGAGCCCTGCCTCTGGCTACATTGAGTGCAGCTTATGGATTATCGTTTCGATTTTCCTTTTTCACATGCGTTCAACCTGTATTCCATTGCCTGAGCTGCGATTTCGACTGGGCCCTGGATTTGTGTCTCTGCAGTACGGTGTCTCCCAACGCGGATTATGGCAAGCTGAGGAGCCCCTTAGTGGTTCATGACGTGCTCTGTTCTGGCGGCGGGATTATGGCCTTAGCAACGAATAATGGGACGTTGGAATGTTTTTGCAGCGGTGTTTGAGTTCTTGGCACGCAGTTACATTGAAGATCACCCGAGTTTTCCTCCGATGGTGATATAGGCCCTGGTCGTTGAGGAACATGTATGTTCATTCCCACTATTGAATTGGATGGCTGAAATGTTTTCAGATGAGAACAATGACTGCCTGTTGGAGGCTATTGCTACATACTGTGCTTACACGCTGTTGGATTAAGACTCTTTGTCTTTTCCACGTCTTCTTTATTATTTAGCTACTGCTTTCTATCAAAGAGTGAATAACTTTTTTTTTTAAATGTGAACTTGACTCTGCTTTTTAGGCTTGGACTCTGCGTTCCTAATTCGCCCACGTTTATATCACATGCTTCGATCAAGAAAGGGTGCCGTGGGGCTGAGCCATGCACTCACACCCTGTTAAGGAAGCATGGGTTTATTAGAAGCTTACACGCTATTTTTGCTTCCCTGCTTTCCTTTGCACACGACACGTACTTGTGATATTGTTTAGAGATCGCTGAGTATTTTGCTTTATATGAGAATAATTTGGTATGCTAGATTTGTAAACTGCCTCGCTAGTTTTGTGTGTATAGTGAGAGCATGGAACAACAAGGTTATCTTGAATACTGTGTCTGTTATTCAGAATGATCCTCACACGTTCAAGACATAACACATATGCAGCTGAGGCCACCTCTGATACTTGCGCGTTTCATAATGCATTGTGGAGGCAAAGTTACACACAGTTGGAGACCATTTGTATCTTGACAGTTTGTGGAGCACTGAATGTGATCCACTACTGCTGAGTACCAGAGGTATGGGTCTGCCCATGTAATTCTATGAGACTTTCTGTAGTTATAAACTAATCTGCTAGGTAGGGAGGGTGAAATGTAGGTATATTTTAAATTTGTTTACCTTTAACATTATAGGATGCTTTTTCCGTTTTTATTTCATAGAATAGTAACAATGCTGACAACCTTGTTTCTGATAATATGTTTGGTTATGGTATCTTAGGTACTGTGCATGAGATTATGGCGTTAGAAATAAACATTTCAAAGTTGCACGTATATTTATTTACAGCTTGTTTTGGACTGGCGTAAGACTATAATGAAAGAGTGCTCTTGTTATCCACTTTACTTCATGTAATCTAAGTCGCATGTTCTGGGTTGACTAGTCATTGGTGTTTTTGCTCTAGGGCGAAGAACCAATGAGTCACTGATTGCTAGTCTGGTAGGGGGTTTGTGTAGTAAGGTGGGTTTTGGCACACCGTAATTCACTGAGGTCCTTAGTCTTTATGCACAGTTCTGCTCATGAGCAGAAATCCTGGAACAGTAGTTACAACAAAAAGGCTCGATAAAGGGCTTGCACTTTGGATATGAATATAAAATAGAAGAATAGTTGATAATCACAGCTAAGGAATGCAGCAATTAGATGTGTGTATGTGTGGATGATGTGTAGATTGAGTGGAAGATGAAAAACGTGTAAAATAAGAAAGGCTAGAGAGACACAAAGTACCCACTGCATTGTCAGTGAAGTGGATCTTTGAATTTCCAGGTCATTACACTGATAGGGTGTTGGATTTCGCAGTGGGAGCAAGAGAAACTAGTACCACATCTAAGGAAGAAAGCTATTGCATAAAGTACACACAGTTGGGCAGTTTTACAAGCTTGTGGGAAAAATGATGCAAAAGTGGCGCAAGACGCTTGTAAACCTGCCCCAGTGTGTGGTTGAAAAGACGCAAGAAAGGACGGAAGTGTGCAAATTACCCACTGCTCTTCACGGGTAGTAGTTACCCAGAAGGCTGAATAAAGGGCCTGCACTTTGAATTTGAATTAAAGAAGAATAATTAATAAGCTCAGCCAAGAATGGTAGCAAGTAGGTGTGTGTATTCGTGGTTGTTGTGTTGATTGAGCGGAAGATGACTAAGGTGAAAAATTAGAGAGGTCTGCCACTCTTTCACAAGGATGTTGTCATTGTCATCAGGGATGTCATCAGTTATATCATTTGAGATGTCATCAGTGATGTCATGAGTGATGTCCCAGACCATGTCATGAGTGATGTAACATGTGACGTCATCAGCAGTGCATTGCAGGCACGCGAGTTATAGTTAGCTGAACTAACTATACCGAGGGAATTTCAATGGTTTTGTATGAGTGAAATGTCCAGCTAACTATAACATGTGTGAAACCTATGGTTTTTTCAGTGAATTTCCAATGTTGTTTAAATGCTAATTCCTAACTATAACGTGTGTGAAACCTATGTTTTTTTCAGTGAAAAAAATAAAATATATATATATATATGTATATATATGTAAAAATCAGCTCCAAAACTCGTCTCCTCAGGAAACAAGGGCGACCGCACACAACTTTGGTGGAAAAAAATCAGTTCCTTTATTCCAACTGAGAACTCATAAAGAGGGACAGGGCGCATTTCGGCATTACGCCTTTTTCCACTTTTGAGTGGTAACGGCAAAGGGTCCATTTTTAAAAAAAAAGAATCATGGACATCAAAATAGGACAGTGTTATTTCTCAACATTCCTGCCATTGACATGAGAGAAAGACAAACATATTGCCACAATACTTTGCGCCATATTGTTGTTGAAAACAAAAATATCATTTAAATAAAATTTCCAATATTGAATCAAATAGATCTCGAGTTCATGTTTCAATTGACATTATTAAGCTCTAGATGAGCAATTCATTGTATGACGAATCAGTTATATCTACATCTATTTACATAACAGTATCTGATACAATTCATCTTGTTTTACAACTCATGCGGTGTACCACCTTCAATTAGCCCTGGTATGTCTTACCGCTCAAATTAAAATACATTTTAAATGACACCATTTTTGTAGTTCGTGACATTAAGTGTAAACCACAATCAATATTTTTGTGACTTTTAGTTCCTTTTTCTCAATTAATTTGTATAAATGTGTATATGTAAAAATAAAAAAGGGAAACTTATAACAGGATTTCACAGTATGTTTTTACCTTCATTTGCATATCTGTGTTCTTTGGTCCACAAATTGTTATATCAACAATCAGTTCATTTCTGCCTATTTCTTATTCCAAAATCTTTTAAATTGTAACGAGACCTACATTTTTCGCCATGAGTAATGAAGTGTTTCAACACAATTGAACCCTGAATGGGCAACAATATTCAGCAATTCATCTAATAGAATAGTATGTAATAGCTCATAATCTGGAGTGTGCTTAATCAAATATAGGTAGTATACATCACAAAGATTAAAAACATAATGAAGTTACACCTTATTAACACTTTTTAACCTTCAACAAATCAGATTGGCAGGTTCATTGTGGAGCATCACCAGGTTGTACTCTCACAGGTGGATTGCTAACTCTTCTTCTGTGTTTAATCCACCTGGGGCTTTAGCTTGTAAATCCACTATATAACAGGACTCCAACCTGCGTAATTTTAACTCTCTGTTTCCCCTTCTTTCATGTGCCGCTCCGTGATCTATGCAGAATAATCTTATGTATATATATATATTGAAAAGTTTGCCTAAAGGATGAACCCTGCACTCTCATCGAGCGAGACTCCGGGCAATGACAAGCTGAAATTCCTGGACTTGGCTTTATGCCTAACGTGTTTCAGATGTATCTCATCCTTGTTCACAGGCTGCCATTTCGAAGAGCAACATACTGCTCCAAACCAACTTTTAATTTTAAGCAATCTCCTTTTATTTGCCTCAGGTGAGCACATTTCACAAAGTATTGTGGTGCAATGTAATATGTGAGGTCATAAACAGTGCATTGCCGGGGCGCGAGTTATAGTTAGCTCAGCTGCTGAATTTCTCTGGTTTTGTACAAGTGAAATCTGAGCCTAACTATAACATCTTTGTAACCTTCGCTTTTTTTCAGTGAATTTCTACTTTTTTTTGTCTCCATTTCCTAACTATAACGTACCTGTAACCTTTGGTTTCTTCAGTGAATTTCTATGTTTTTTATAATAGTAATCTTTTTTGTAGATTTGCGGAGAAAGGAGGCTGGGCCTCGGACCGTCTCTCAGGTATCCCGCTAGGTAGGAACTACAGGAGGTACCAGGAGGGCTACTTGGCCCCCAAGATCCCTCAGATGTAAAGTGGACTTCATCCCCCAACCAGTAGTGCACCACAAGCCGCGTTTCCGGAGTGGTGAGGAAAGGGGGCATGGCCTCCGAAGGCCTCTTAGCAATCCCGCTGTGTGATACTTACTGGAGATAACAGGAGGTGTGGTTGCCCCCCAAGATCACCCTTTGGGGCCAAACACCTCTCCTGTTGTCTCCAATAAGTGCCACACCGCGGGATTGCTAAAAGGTCTTCGGAGGCCATGCCCCCTTTCCCCGCCACTCTGTAAACGAACCTCCTGGTGCACTACTACTAGGGGGATGAAGTCCTCTTGGCTGTTGTGGGTCCTTGAGGGACAACTACCTCTCCTGTTACCTCCAGCAAGTCCCACATAGTGGGTTTGCTGGGAGGGGTTCAGTAGCCATGCCCCCTTTCTCCACCACTTTTCAAACGTGCTTCCTGGCACACTACTAGTTGGTGGATTAAGTCCCTTAGTCTCTTGAAATATATCCATAGTCATAAAACAAATTTTTTGCCCTCCCATTTTTCTCAGCTCCCACTTGACGTATCACCCTGAAACTTTCAGCACAGAAGCTGAACCAAAAAGGGGATGTATTGTAAAAATTTAATAGGGATTCGTCAAGTGGCCTGAAAGCCACAAAACAAAAATGCTTTTCCTATGTAAACTTTGTTCCTAAGTATAACTACTTACTGGTTATCGCCAGTTGCTAATATATATGTATGTGTATATCCATATTAATATTATAAAGAGAGAGCTCAAACCTTTGAGGCGGGTAGTCTCAGTAACCACAGCACCAATCACAACACCCAATACAGCGTTGGAAAGGGCAGTTGCACCAGAAGGACATAGGCTATGCAGACGGCCACCATATACATTTAAAAGGTAAAAGAACAGTGCCAGCAAAGTAGTCCCTTGTGGGCGTGTCTCCGTTCTGCTGTGGGTGTGTGATGGGGTGTGAGAAACTCTGGGGGCGTGTGGTACGTTCCGCCCTTCATGCCATGTGAGTCGTAATTGTGCCGCATCAAGGGGCATGTTGGGGGCGTGACACGCTGAGGGCGTGACACGCTGGGGCCGTGATAAACGCTGGGTGCGTGTGTCCGCACTGTGGGCGTGTGTCCGCCCTTCATGCCATGTGAAGCGCCAATTACGCAATTGCGCCGCATCAAGGGGCACACTGCGGGCGTGACAAACGCTGGGGGCATGTGCTACGTTCCGCACTTCATGCCATCTGGGTCGTACATTAATCAGATCGTCTGCTGTGGCCGTGTGCGTCACAAAGGCGTTCACCTCGAAGCGTGGTAAGTAACCATTCGCAAGACTCCCTTGGGGGACTGCCTGTTGTCTCACACATACTGGGGGTGCCGAATGCAGTGTGTGCCTTGACCTGGGTGCATCTGAAAGGGCCGAACGCGGTGTGTGGCTTGGCCTGGGTGCGACTAAAAAGCACTCAGGCCAAAGAGCGTCGGTGTGGGTCATAAAAAAATAAGAACAGTGGGAAACAATCCTTCAAGGCTCACACAATTCTAATTGTTAGACGGTCGCCGCTGGCCCTCAAGCGGGGGCACACGCGACTGAGCGTGTCTGCGGGGACAATTACTGCAGCCTCTCATGTGCGCTGTTACTGAACTATCACATTAAACCAAATTACACGCGCCTGCTAACATCAGCCAGGCCTGTAGCCGGGCTCAGGCGGCGGATCACTACACTAATTACATGCTCCTGGGGTACGGTGCGTACACCCATTGTACATGGGGTACGGTGCATACACCCATCGTACATGGGGTACGGTGCGTACACCCATCGTACATGGGGTACGGTGCGAACACCCATCGTACATGGGGTACGGGGCGTACACCCATCGCACATGGGGTACGGTGCGTACACCCAGCGTACATGGTATACGGTGGGTACTCCCCATGATCGCAGGGGTACGGTGCGTACCCCTGCGATCATGGGGTGTACGGACCGTACGGTGTGTATGTGTTTGTGTGCTTTTCCGTACGACTCGCCCTTACCTGACGTGGACCGTACGAATCGCGTCCTCATACCCCGGTCCGGATCATACTCGTCGGGTCGTATGGCATGTGTACGAGTCGTAGGGCATGTGTACGAGTCGTACGGTTCACGGTTTCAGCCTTGCAATACGTACGGATCGCGACGATTCGGACCGATTCACGGAATACGGATCGTACTACACAACTCGGACGGACGGGTACGATTCGTACGGAGAGGGCTCCGGATACAAATCGTACGGACGTTTTTTTTCCCCAATTGGAATCGACCCCAATATGTCTTTCTGCAATGTGACTGTGGTGGCTTCTTTAAGGATTTAAATATGACTATGTATTTTTTAGTGCCGTCATCCCTATTAAGTCTGTCAAGGAAAAACTTAAAAATTCTATGCATATCACATCTGATGGAACTTCGCTTATCTCAGGAAATCACCAAGATCTCTAATATCCAGATTTTAAGTGTTCAATCTTCCTTAGGCGTCCAACCCTACCTGAAATATTATTTGAACGCTCACGAAAAATATATCCTGACCCGGTTTCGTTTTAATACATTTTTTCGTATCGTTTCTTTTCCGAAAAAACAAGACTGGTCAAAATCCATCACCAAGTGCCCATGTGACGTTATTTCGGAACAATCCACAATCCATGTTACCCTTTTTTGCAGATTTTATGATTTACCCCTAAAGCGTTGGATCATTCCCCTATTGTTATCAATGGGTTTGAGATCTTGCCATCCCGCTTTTCATGCTTTGCAACTTTTAGATTCTGAATTTGTTGCTAAACGTGTAGCCGGTTTTTTAAAATCTTGTATAAAATGTCGATGTAACTATGATTAATTTGATTTTTAAACGCATTTGCACTTTATTAACATTCTGTCTAATAACTTGCCATCCCGCTTTTTATGCTTTGCTACCCTCAGATTTTGAATCTTTTGTTAAATGTGTAGCTGGTTTTCTTAAAACTCGTTTAAAATATCGGTGTGATTATGATGAACTTGATTTTTAAATGCATTTGCACTTTATTAACAAGTTGTCTAATAACTCTGACTATTTGTTTTTAACTTAAAAATGTATCCTGTTCATGTAAATTCTGTTTTTTGGTATAACTCGTTTTGCCGTCCCATTTTTATACACTGTTCAATGCAATTTACTTTTTATTGTTCCTAAAAAATTTTGGAAACCGAATAAAAGATATTTGACTGACTGTGGTGGTAAAACCTCCACACCTGAGTTTGTGGAATGGAAGGGATATAAGGCAGAAACTCACATTTTCTCACACTCTTCCTTTTCTGACATGGATCTGATCTCCCAAGTCCTGCCGCTGCTGCTTGATGATGAACAAGACAAACACTGTTGTGGATGCAATCGATGGTAAGCTACACTCTTACCTGTTACCCATTGACCAGTCTGTTAACACATGCACAGGACTTGTGCATTCACATATCTCTTTTACAAGCAATAGCATATCAATGTGCAATGCATATGTCTGAAATGTTGACATTTAAGAAAATCAAAGAAACACACCCATATGATCATATTGTATGCATACATTTGGTGTAAGCTGCCTTCCAAAAAATGGACACTTGCACATACAAGGATATTCAAATAAGGATGAAAAAGTCACCATATAGGTGTGTCTAAAGAAATGCCTACAAATCACATATTAAAAATATATGCACCACACATCTTAGGGATAGGTGCAATGAAGCATGATGTAGAAATTGCACTAGATAAGGTGTAACCTTTATGTTAGAAATTAACTGCAAAATCAATCAGTCACAAGTTAGAAGAATTAAACACATACATCCATGTAACATTTCCCCTTTGTCTACTGCAAGCCCTGTACTGTTCCAATTTCAGGAGGCAAAAAATATTTTATACTGATTAGTCAATTGGCTCCTGGTGACAAGGAGCGTGTGTGGAACAAGGTACAAGTCCTGCCTAAGGCATAGGCTTGGGGTTAGGAATTCCCCAGAGGAGTCCATGACAAGCGCCGCAGTTGGAAGGCGCCAGTTGGGATACCTGACAGCTCCAGGAGAAAGGAGCTGTGCCATGCCTTGCGGTCTTGCCTAGTAACCCTGGGCGGGCCAAGCACAAAAGGACCGATTGCCCCACCCTGACAGAAGCTGTGGGTGTGCCTAGCCTCAAGAGGACGAGATTGCGAGGGACGCACCCGGCCTTTAACTACCAGAATTCATGCGAGCCCCTCCGGTATGTACCAGATCACAGATTGGCTCGCCCTCCCCCACGGGTTGCAGCTGGCCCCCACTTCAAGGAGACCTCGGAGGCATCTGGAATGCAAAGGGACAACAACGTGATCTTTGGCAGCTCCACTGCACGGTTGCAGACAGCTGCCTTTGTTTTCTCCCCTCCAGAGAGACCACAGCAGGTCACCCACCTATTTTGTGCCGTGATTATTTGCCCCCCCCTCATGTTGGTGCATACCTTATGGGAGCACCTCGCTGCTGAGTAATGCCCTGCTGCTAGCCTTCTCCCTTACTCTAGACTACCTAGGCACTGCAGGCCTCTAGGATGCTGGCCTCTATCTCTCCTTCTGCCTGCCTTGTGTTTGCCCTACCAGGGTTCTCCTAGGATGCCCAGTGGGTGGTGAGTTTTGGTTGCTGCCCCTGGAGCCATAGCGTGTGGTGAGCACTGCTCATGACTGGCAGAAAGTGCGTGCTGAGTGCTTCGCTCCTGGTGACAAGAAGCGTGTGTGGAGCAAAAGGCATTTCTTGCCTAAGGCATAGGAGTGGGGTTGGGGATTACCCAGAGGAGTCCATGACGAGCGTCACAGTTGGCAGGCACCGGTTGGGGTGCCTGACAGCTCCAGGAGAAAGGAGCTCTGCCGTGACTCCCGGCCTTGCCTAGTGGTCCTGGGCTGGCCAGGCACACGAGGATCATTGCCAGGCCCCAATTTGAGAAAAGCCGTGGGTGTGCTTAGCCTGAGGAGGCCGAGATCAGAATTCTTGAGAGCTCCTCTGGTGTGAAACAGATCACAGGTTGGCTTGTCTGCCCCCAAGATTTGCAGCCAGTCCCAGGTCAAGGAGACCTTGAAGGCATCTGGACCGCAAAGGGTCTACACCGTGATCTGTGGCAGCTGCACCTCACACTCGTAGACAGCTGCCTTTGATTCCTCCCCTCAAGAGGGATCACAGCAGGCCACCCCGCTCATTCCTGCCATGATTATGCGCCATCCTCATGTTGGTGCATACGTTGAGGGGGCACCTGGCTGCCGTGAGGGTAGCTGCATGGGGTAAACCTTGACAGAGGCCCCAGCTCCTGGAGTAACAACGGGCAGATTACCATACTGTCCCTAATACTGTGATGTTATGGCAATTACCTGGTTGGTAAAGTGACTTATGATCTATGTGATGTCATGACAATTGCCTAATTGGCAAAGGGATTTATATGAATGTAGTCTATGTGTTGTATATACAATATATATATATCACATGAACTCAGCCTCCCTTTAACTTTTAAATGCAAAAATGGGTGCACAGTCTAAATATCGAGTTTGAAATATCGACCTACAAAAATATTGTGTTGTAAATATCGAAGGTATATAATATCGAGGTCAAGAATATCGTTGGACAGAATATCAACCCTAAGGTAAGTAATAGCGATTTTTTTATATCGATGTAAGTAATATCGAAGTTACTAATATCGATATTTGTAGTATTGTTTAATTAATTATTAATTGGCAATTAATTATTTTATTTGATAATTAATTGCTTTAATTGGTAATTATTTTTTTAATTGGTAATTCATGTTTTAAATTGGCAAATCATTGTTTTAATTGGTAATTATTATTTTATTTGGTAATTAATTTTGCTAATTGGCAATTAATGTTTTCAATTGGTAATTATTTTTTATTAATTGGAAATTGTTTTTAATTATTTGGTAATCAATGTTTCATAAAAAGTATTATTTGGTATGAAAAATAATTTTCTTGTTTAATATTTTTTAATTGTGAATAATTTTAAATAATAAAAAAAATTGTAATGAAAAATATGTTATTGTTCAATATGTAATATTTGATGACTAATATTTATTAATTCATATTTATTGGTATTTATTGTTAACTTATTGTTAATTTATAATTCAATTGTAATTATGTTTTTAATAATTATTAATGGGTATTTCTAAATGATGTAGTGTTATTAAAAAATTAAAATATTTATTATTTTAAATACAACTTTTTTTTACTAAGTATGTTAAATTTAAATTTTACGCTATCCAATGTTTTCCCTACTGTTTCACTCTCTGGAGTTGGAATAGTAATTTTTACCCCTACGCTATCCAACGCTTTCCCTACTGTTGCACTCTGTGGAGTTGGAATAGTAATTCTAACCCGTACGCTATCCAATGCTTTCCCTACTGTAGCACCCTTTGGAGTTGGAATAGTAATTTTTACCCCCACACTATCCAACGTTTTCCCTACTGTTGCACCCTCTGGGGTTGGAATAGTAATTTTTACCCCTACGCTATCCAACGCTTTCCCTACTATTGCCCCCTCTGGAGTTGGAATAGTAATTTTTACCTCTACGCTATCCAACGCTTTCCCTACTTGACCCCTCTGGAGTTGCAATAGTAATTTTTACCCCTACGCTATCCAATGCTTTCCCTACTGTAGAACCCTCTGGAGTTGGAATAGTAATTAATACCCCTACGCTATCCAACGCTGTCCCTACTGTTGTCCCTTCTGGAGTTGGAATAGTAATTTTTACCTCTACGCTATCCAACGCTTTCCCTACTTGCCCCCTCTGGAGTTGGAATAGTAATTTTTACCCCTACGCTATCCAACGCTTTCCCTACTGTAGCAGCCTCTGGAGTTGGAATAGCAATTTTTAACCCTACGTTAACCAACGCTTTCCCTACTGTTGCCCCCCTCTGGAGTTGGAATAGTAATTTTTATCCCTACGCTATCCAACGCTTTCCCCACTGTTGCATTTTCTGAAGTTGGAATAGTAATTTTAAGTGTTACGCTATCTAATGTTATCATTACTGTAGTTTTTTTGGAAATTTGAATAGTAGTTTTATTTATTTAGCTATTGAATTTTTTTATTATTATTTTTTATAATGTAGTATATTAATAATTTTAAAAATATATAAAGTATATTGAATTTTTTTAATGTATTAAATGTATTAAATATAAATATTTACATTTTATTTATGTTATTGTTTTATGTGTGTAGATGTATTTGTAATTTATAATACTTTTTAATAATTTATAAGTTATTGAAATAATTATTAAAACGTATTATTAGGTAAGTATATATTATATTTTTTATGTATATGTTTAATTAATGTTATATTATTGTATATGTACTATTCATTCATTTTAAACATTATTAAATATTTTTTACTATGTTTATCTGGTTTATAAGTATTATTTACTTTATTTTGCACTTTTAAAAAAAATATTTTAAAACGATATTTTTAATTACGATATTTTTCACTTCGATATTTTTGTACTTACCATGTTGTAGATAGGCTGTTTATATTCTTGCTTCCGATATTCCAACGTCCATTTTTGTGTAGGTCGATATTTTTTCCGTCGATATTGTGTCAGTGATCCGCAAAAATGACCATGTGCTTGGGTCTCAGGGCCATGTGCTACTCTAAAGAGTTCTGTGAGCTACTGGTAGCTACCATACAACTGTTTGGAGAGCCCTGATATAGGCTGATGGGCAGATTTACAACAAACTAACACAGCACAGTGCCGCAAGGCATTTTGCTGAGCTGCGTAAATTTCAATGCACAGGGATGCAACATATTTACAATAATATGTTGCATCTCTGTGCTTCCCCCTGCATTGGTGCACAAGTTGCTGCCATGCGCGGCGCAGGCATCCTTGCACCATGGTGCAAGGATGATTGCTCGTGGGGAGATTTTTATGTGCAGGAAGGGGCACCTTTCTGCACAAAACCAATCAATTGAGGTGATTCCCTCTTCCAATGTGTGCTGTAGAATGCAGCAGGCATTGTAAGAGGAAAACAACGTGGAGAAATGAAAACATTTCTGCTTGTTGCACCTCACTACAGGCTTAGCATTCTGACGCATTTCCAGAATAAAGATTGCTCATAAATCTGGAAATGCATCAGTGGACCTGGGTATTGCATTTGAACACCCACAGCAACACCCATGTCATGCCCCTAACATGCAAAGTGTTGCCTGAAAAGAAGCAATATTTACAAGCACAGATAAAGCCACTCAGGGTGGCTTTAACTGTGCTTTTAAATATCACTCAGCAGGTTGGCCAGCTGGTGCTTCATGCAACATGATGTACCGGCAGCACAAGGGGCTTGTAAATCTGCCCCTGAGTGATTTGTGAGATGGTACACATAGCTAACTTCACTTTATTTATCTTTTGTACTGAAAACATTTTTATGTATAGCTGTGAAGAGTAAAAAGTGTTTTCTATTTTCCATGATGTGAGATATTATCTTAGCACATATAATTCAAATATGTATATATATATATATATTCACTGAAAAAACCATAGGTTATAGACCATATATAGTTAGGAATTAGCATTTACAAAACCTTGAAAATTCACTGAAAAAACCATAGGTTATAGACCATATATAGTTAGGAATTAGCATTTAAAAAACCTTATTTTACTCACACAAAACCATTGAAATTCCATATATAGTTAGTTGTACTAACTATATATCGCGCACCCGCAATCCACTGCTGATGATGTCACATATTACATCATTCATGACATGGTCAGTGACATCACTGATGACATCACTGATGACATCTCAAATGACATCACTGATGACATCACTGATGACATCTCAAATGACATCACTGATGACATCACTGATGACGTCATCCAGTGACTGTATAATTCTGTAAAGTTAAAATATGTCTTACATATTTAAGAATGAGTGGATGTATAAATGTCTGGATGAAGGATTTAGTAGGTGCATGACTGACTGTATGAGTGAGTGGTTAAATGTGTCTCACTGAGTGCATGGGTTAGTGACTAAACTGTCTCAATTTGTGCATCATTATGTCTGTTGTTCTATAAACTGCTGCATGTGTTGATCATTAGCTATATGATTAACTATATGCGTTATTGATTGGTTGCCTACGTATTTGTATGGGAGACTGAGAGTGTGTATGGGTGGCTGGGAGGTGTATGACTCTGTGCATAGATGTGTGAGCAGTTGATTCACTAGATGTATGGGTTCAAAAGTGCATGTGGAAACAGCTGTATGGGCGGTTGACTGTGTGCATGAGTGTATTGCTGAGTGAATGGATATCTCAGTGCTACATGTAAAAGTAAGTACATATGTAAAACACAGTACATGTGAGAGTTGACATATATAAATAACTGTGCATAAGAGCCAGTGAATGTGTGAGTAGCTGTATGGATCATTGTGAACTTGTATCAGGGATTGTATAAGAGAGTAAATATGTGTTAGTATATCTTTGAATAAGTAAGGTGTGTATAACTGTATAGTTGAGAAAATGGATGTGTGATTGATTCTTTGCATGACTGACTAGGTGTGTGTGTAACTCTATGGATGAGTGACAGTCTGTGAGTGTCTGTTTACACTTACTGTATCTAAGGTTATATTAGAGTCTGAAGAGCTTCATCGTATTATCACATGAATGATGTCATCAGTGATGTCATCAGTAATGTCAAATGAGATGTCATCAGTGATGTCATCAGTGATGTCATTTGAGATGTCATCAGTGATGTCATCAGTGATGTCATTTGAGATGTCATCAGTGATGTCATCAGTGATGTCACTGACCATGTCATGAATGATGTAATATGTGACATCATCAGCAGTGGATTGCGGGTGCGCGATATATAGTTAGTACAACTAACTATATATGGAATTTCAATGGTTTTGTGTGAGTAAAATAAGGTTTTTTAAATGCTAATTCCTAACTATATATGGTCTATAACCTATGGTTTTTTCAGTGAATTTTCAAGGTTTTGTAAATGCTAATTCCTAACTATATATGGTCTATAACCTATGGTTTTTTCAGTGAATTTCATTGGTTTTTTAAAAGCTAATATCTACAGCTGTAAAATGTATTCTTCTTTAAATCCAAAAATATATTTTATATGTTTATTAATAAATTTTTTTAAATATTTTTTTTGTTTCGCTCCCGGTCCGCTAACCGGGAAGCTTCCCGTTAGCTCAATTCGATTCCGCGATCCGGTCCGCGAACCGGTAACAAATCAACATAGTGACAGTATCGCGTTGCCGCGTAATGCGTCTTATGACGTACTGCGTTAGCGCACCCGGAAGTGCCCCGGGGCGCGGACCGAGGCGCGAAACGCAACTCCCCGGAAGCGATCCGCGGCGCGAAAGCGCGACGTATCGCGTTGCCGCGAAATGCGTCTTGTGACGTATCGCGTTAGCGCACCCGGAAGTGTCCCGGGGCGCGGACCGAGGCGCGAAGCGCAGCGAACCGGAAGCTAACCGGGGAGCGTTCCGCAGCGCGTAACATGAGCGTTAGAGGTCATGTGACTTGTTAATAAAGCTTTTCATTGGTTCATTTCCCTTTTAGTTTCATAATTATGGAAGGCTAGGTCAGGTGACCTAAAAATAACACTTTTCATTGGTTGAGAAGTATTGTTTTTTCCAAATGATGAAAACCACTCCTTCTTTCCTCACTCTGACTTTCATTATTGTGAGAGGAAGACCTATTTTGCTTCTTGGAAGACCTATTTTGATTGTATGAAAATGGCTTCACTGATTGCTTCAGCTGGTGCACCCCCACCACCACCTCCACCTCCTCATGGGAAGAGAGGACCACCTCCCCAGGTGGTTACCAACACTGAGGAGGAAGATGAAGAGATGGATGAGGAGGGAGAACAACCACAATTCCTGGAAGAGTTGCCCCGGGTTTCAAGAAAGAAACCCAGTTTCATCTGGCAGTTTTTTTCCATCCCTCGTGGCCAAAAAAAGGTCAATGCCAGGTACGCAACATGCCTCATATGCAAGGAACAATTGTCCAGAGGGATGGACAAAAAATACAGCTATGGTAATCATACCATGCATAGGCACATGACGAGGAAACATCCCCTAAATTACAGCCGGGCGGAATTAAGGGATATGATGGACAATCCTCGACCAACTCCTGTGGCGAGACCAACAACATCGGTTTCTTTATCACCAGAGGAGGCACGGGAAACTGTGCCAAATATCCAACCAAATTTTGGGCACATGATTCACTTATGTATGTACTGTCGTGCATTATTAGCTTGTGGCAACATGAGCATCAATGCACTGAACCTGGCGTATGAACACCATGATTGCCCTAACCGCCCCCAGTAATTTTTTTTTGCTCCTGTTGAGCCCTTTTCAACGCCTGTTTTTTGTTGTTTCCCCCCCCCCCAAAAAACCAAAAAAAATATAAAATCGTTCAAAAAATACAAAAAAAACAAAAAATGTTCAAAAAATACAAAAAAAATATAAAACAACAAAAATATTAAAAAAAAAGTTCTTTTCAGAACTACCTTCCCTTTCCAAAAAAATTGCTACAATGTTTAGCACTCTGGCAAGCTCTCTTTCTTTTGGTTCGCTCCCGGGTTAGCTTCCCGGTACGCGGACCGGGAGCTAACCAAAACAATTTTTTTTTTTTAAAAAAAGTGTAAGTATAAGGAAAGTAAACAGAGAGTGATGTTTCAAGAAAGACAGCTATAGGGAGTAAAGAAGAGATACTGTTTAATAGATCTATTTACCAAAGAACAGACAGAAGAGGGTATAATTGTGAAAAACAAAATAGATAACGAAGTGAAAGAAAAACAAGCATTGGCATAGCCAATAGGTATCGACTTTGGGACCTTCTAAGTATTTAGTTATGCAGCATAATATCCTTGGTGCAGCAACATCAACTGTTGCATGGCTGAACACGTATAAGGTCCCAAAGGCGAGACCTATTGTCTATGCCAATGCTTGTTTCTTAAGTAGAATTGCAATACGTCTGGCTCTTCCATGTGAAAAGATCTTATCTTGTGCTCTAAAGATTGCTAAAGTCTCGACAGAGAACAGGCTAGATTGTAAGTAGGGTAAATTGCGCTTGGTGATCTGTTTGAGGGAGCGTCTGCTTTGCCTGGTGTCTTTGGAGAGCAATTTTGATTGTTATACTGGACAATATAGCCCTAATGTAAATAACATAGGGGCATATTATCAACATAGGCAATAAAAGTTTTGCAGCTTTTATCGGCAGAAATGTGTCGCTAAAGCTGCTTTTGCGGCAGAAAACTGCCGCTAAAGCCGCTTTTGCACCAGTTTTCTGCCAATAAAAAGAGCAATAATTTTATTGGCTGCATTCATAATATGCCCCTTAGTGTGCTTCAACTACACAGAAAAAGCATTATGAACAAATAGTGATACAGTGATCAGTCAAAGACACTAAGAGTAATAGAGACGGAGTGAGTGAACAAGAGTGAGGAACTATGAGAAGAGAGGGACTGAGAAAAAGAGTGGAAGGAGTTGAGTAAGTAGGTAATAGAGAAAGGAATGAGGGAAGTAGCAAAGGCAGGAAACTGAGGATTAAAGAAATGAAGCAGTAGAACTAATAGTAGTTCAATGTGATAGAAATGTAACGAAAAGAGTACAAAATATTTACCTTATAATTGTCGTTAAATTCCTCATTTTTTATTTTTATACTTTCAATCTGTGAAAGAGAGAACAAACATTTGAAAAATATAAAAACATGTATTAAAAAATTACAAAAGACAAGGGCAAAGATTGAAGGACAAACAGTTTTTCAATAACTTTGACACTTACAGAAGCTACACAGTCCTAAAGATATACATTTTAAACTAACACTATCTTGATGCAGATGAAGTGAGGCCTATCTTAAAACATGGTGCATCTTTTGCATTGCTGTTGTCTCAGAAAAGTGTCGCAAGACACTAAAATTTAAAATAATTGCTTCAGGATGCCAATAAGATGTCTACTATCCAGAGTTTTGTTTCAGGTGAGGCCTACTCAGGGTTGCAGATGAAATTTCGAGTTGTTGAAGAGAATAGAGGACATAATACATGTGAAGGTCTACCAATGAAGTGAGTCATGTCCACTGCAATCTTCAACAAAGTCCAAACCTCCTATGTTTCCCTGGACAGACCTAAACTTGATCTGCACAATGTGATTCGTAATGATAGGAAACACAGGTGATGTAATTGAAATACATGCAATTTATTTTGCTCATTTCACAATCACATCACTTGTGTTTCCTTTGCTTAGGTATCTCATTGTGCAGATGTAGTCTAGCATATGAAAGAATACGCAGAAGTGCAGCACTGCATGCAACAACTTTGACACTTACAGAAGCCTCACCTTCTCCATGCCTCCTACACAGTTCTACATATACATCATAAATGCAAACAGTACAGAATTAATTATACATGTTAAATGGTTTATTTTTGCTGTTCTCAGAATGTATCAAAATTCACTAAAAACAGTGACTTGAAGGTATTCATCATGTAACAGCGGGGAAAAAAAAACACAATCAAAATGATTGTGTTTAAAAAACCCATACAACATCAGAAATCAAAAATCAGAACTCCTTAAAGTTAACTTACTTTCCATGATGTCCAAGGATGTCCTATGAATAGCTTACACTCTTTTGTGCTGTTATTACTTTCAGCCCGCCACTTTCTGAAAGAAAATCTCCATCGTTTTTAAAAACATGTTACATACAATAAATGACTTCTTGCTCTCTACCACAAGATTCCACAAGGCCAAATCTTGTCAGAGCCATGTATAACTCTTG
Source organism: Lissotriton helveticus (assembly GCF_964261635.1). NCBI lineage: Eukaryota > Metazoa > Chordata > Amphibia > Caudata > Salamandridae > Lissotriton > Lissotriton helveticus. The sequence goes on from NC_136071.1 coordinate 620,901,844, forward strand.
GATTTCTTGTTAGCCAATCCCATCATTTGGCATTTCCGCAACTTTCAGAATTAAAATGTTGAAGATCATTTTCACAATCCTGGAATAGTAATATCTTCCCCTTCTTGCTCAGTCATGTTCTACATTTCCTATGACACTGATACTGCTTAATATGAAGCAGACTTACACTACCTCTATGACTACAACAATTATTTAATTCTCTACATCACTTTTAATCACAAAGCAATGTAAAACAGTAGACAGCATTGCAGACTTACATTCCCTCTACTCCATGTTTTGATTGGCTGCTTCAATTAGCTTATAAAAAGAAACAGTTTTTCTGAACTCATTCAAAGTGCACATATATCTCCATGATGTCCAGTCCTATGATTAGAAGTTATGTCTCTGAACTACACTTATCCTCAAGGCCAAATTGTGTAGGAGCCATTAGAACTTCTTGAAATTCCACAGAGCACATCCCGAGATTATTTCCCTAAAATTTTAGTTTTAAAAACACCAGGTAAGAGTTTTTAAGGTCATACGGCAATTTTTTTTTGAAAATTAAAACAGAATCATTGCAGAATGACCAGCCATTTCTAGACTTTAAATAAGCTGTGTAATGTCCTGATGATATTGAAGGGCCGTCATGATATATAATTGCTGTAGTTACAAAAGTCCTTCCTGATATTGACAACTGCGAAGCTACAAATTTTTTTATTAAAGTTGTCAATTTTGTTCCATCAGGCCTACATCGTTGGAACATTAAAATGACGTACTGGCCATATGTTCGTATAAATAATGTGGACATCATTTCAGATTTACATTGGCTACACTCCATGTTGTGATTAGCAGCTTTTACTAGCTTATTAAAGGAGACTGATTTACTGTCTGGCAAAGTTAAATATATAAATCTTTCTGAGTCTACACTAGTAGTACTTGATATCATACAGTTCTCGCAGTCATGCTGCCATTGATAAGAAAGCCCAAACAGCTGATCTACATCTACACCTTCAGCATGTAATACATCAAGCATATACATTAAAAACTCCTGACAATCTTGCTGAATATTTTGAGAGAATTGTGTTTGGCCTGAACATCTGTCTAACAGATTTCGAATTTCAGACACACTTTCTATGTTTCTTCTATCAGTGGTACATTTCTCTAACACAGAATTTAACAAACCGCAAAATCTTTGATCAGAATTGACCACAATCTCTTCTTTTACATTTTTTAGAGAAAACAAAACATTAATTACTACATTAGCATAGCAGTTGACACCAGAACTGTTTTCAAACTGAAAACCAACAACATCTTCAACAGAATCCTTTTTGTTTCTGCTTGTAATTTTAGGTTCATTCACTTTTTGTCTTTTTGCTATAACCTCCCCAGTATTGTTCTCATTTCTTCGTTTCCGGCCTACCAGACGTTTCTCAAACAAAGGAAACTGAGGCAAATGTGGCGCATACTCTCTTCTTAACCTATTGTATTCCTTAACACAATCTAGATCTGCACAAATGTTTGTGACATCACACTCAATCAAGTACAATCCCGATAAAGTTCTAACTCGTGACAATGCCACATATGCCATACCCTCCTTGAACACAGAACTGCCAATATTCACCAATGCACTGTCTACACTTAAACCTTGCGATTTATGGATTGTCACCGCATATGCCAAGCAAACAGGAAACTGCTTACGGCGAACATATGTCTTTTACAAGCAAAAATCTAGCAGAACAACGAGCAATTAGCTGTACTTCCTCAATGCCTTCAAATTTAATTTTTAAAAATTCAATTCCATCTCTATTTCTGTATTTCACAAAATCAACAACATTACCCATTGATCCATTTACCAGACCTCTTTCAACATGTAAATTCCTTCTTAAAATTATACGGCAATTCAAGCACACATTCAGAGTCTTTTCAAAACCTGCAGTTTTAGATATACTCTTCTCTAATGAATCCAATTTTGTTTTCAGATTCTCAGACAAAATAATTGTTGATCCCATATGCTCTACTCTATCAATAGCTTCCAGTTTCACAATCTCTTGCTTTTCTAAATGCAACATTTTGTTGTTAAATTTGGCACATTCTGCAAGAGTTGGCATCAAACATATTCCAGATTTCTTTTCAGTAATTTTCTGAAAAATATTCTCAGGCACAACATCTTGTTCTGGATATAAATTTGACAGTAATCGTGCATGTAAAGCTTCTTTCCCATGCTCGGTCACTTTTCCAATTCTAACATCTTGTAGAATAGTCTTGTAAACTTCATCCTTCGCCTGACGCATATTTTCATGCAGTTCAGCATAATTGAAGTTTAACCATATATTGACGTTGCCAATGCTGCCTAGGCACTTCCTGGTATCTTCATGCGTGAGCATTTTGAACACAGGTTGCCCTTTCACTGGTGTCAGCTGCAAAAGATCTCCGAAAACAATGATGTGTTTGCCACCAAATAACACATCATACTCTGTTTTGAGAACTTCTTGCATCCTCAAATGCACAAAGGCAAGCATGACATTGGAAACCATGCTTACTTCGTCAATGATAAGAAGTTTCATTTTCCTCAAGATTCTTGAAACTTCAAAACAAGCATCTCCAGATAGCTTGTGATATTCTAATTTGTTGTCATGCTCCACTGGCAGCATCAGTAAACGATGTAAAGTAATCCCTTTAATATTATGTGCTGCCAGTCCAGTTGGAGCAGTGACAACACAAGACAGCGATGACTCTGTCTTTTCCTGCAAATAGCATGAAATTGCTTTAATGAGGAAACTTTTTCCAGTTCCCGCTTCTCCACTCACGTACAGTCGGACAGGCTTCAACGACGTACATGAGCACTCTTTCTTATCATGACTTAATCCATGATCAATTTGCATGGTAACTTCGTCATATATTTTCCTCTGCTCAACGTTGAGTTGCCTTTCCAACTCCTCTAAGTTAACCGCATCCTCTTGAGCATGTGCCATGGCTCTTTCCACTTCATTCATAGCAGTGGCAGCTTCATTTTCGATAACAGGTCCTCCTAGTGGATCCTGACTCAATGAAGCAGAACTCTGACTGTCCTGAGAACTGTCTCTGGCAATCTCGGCTGCAATTGTTGCTTCCTGCTCAATTTCCGCATTCAACATTTCTACATATTTGGGAAAAGCAGGACATTCTATGGTCTCCTTGGCGGCATTGAAAGAGTCTTCGTAACAGAGAAAATCTCCAAGCAGTTCCTCTTCTGCACGCCAAGGCTTGAAAAGTTGCAAAAGTGCTAAATAGAAAAACTCCTTTTTTTCAGGAGATTCGCCACTCAATTTTCGATGGTTTACCAAGTGGCATTTTCTTTGCTTGACCAGACATCCCTCACTTCCTATTACAGCATACACTCCTTTCTCAGTATCTTCTTTGATGTTCCTCTTGAATATGTAATTTTGCAGAACCTCATACAGACAAACATTCTCGAGGTGACTGCTTCGATTTGGATAATATGTATCCAACATGTTGGTCTTCAAAATGTCGGTACTGTTTGGCTCCTTTTCCGCCAAATACTCAATTTCCCGCACAGGTTTGAGAACTCGATTACGCGTTGCAGCAAGACCAAGACTCGCCCAAACGATACTCCTGGACTTGGCATAGAGACTTGCTGAAGACAACCGGTCAGAACATTCGTACGCTCCGATTTCTCGATGCGACAACATCTTCAGACTGAAACTGTACAACTTCTTGCTGAGGCTCTTTTCATGGGAAATGTCCTCCCACATATCCTTCAATTCTGTCTTCTCTTTTTTGGTGATGTAAGACATCACATACCGCGCCACAGCCATACAGTTATCAGCCACAAACTGTATATCCATGTTAGCATTCCACATGGACAAAATCACCGGGTTGTAGTCGTTGATGTACTTGGACTCTTCGTTCCTCTTCAAATTGTAAGTGTTTTTAGGTGATTTCTTCATGACATTGTGTCGCAACGAAGACATCAAACTGTTTACTCTTCCTTTAGAAATCACCGGTCGTGGAAAGCCGAAACGACATTTAGTGTAGAACTTGTCTTTGTTTCGGAATTTACGACGGCAGTACTTTCCACATCGATGGCTTTGGAAACGCAGAACTTTTTCTCTTAGGCTTTTCTTCTCCTTTGCGTTTGGAACAGCACACGTAGAATACTGTTGGATGAAACTCATCACTGAGTCTTCTGGATCCGTTCCAAATTTAGGTGCATCCTTGATCCACAGCAACATATGTATATGAGGAGCACCTCTTGCTTGGTACTCCTTTCTCCAGAAGAAATCCAACACCTCTCCAAGAGGTGGATTCTTCTTATTCATGATGAAAGACATCATAGCTTCAAATCTATGATTGAAGTACCTACATACATTGACTGGATCCAAAGAGCACAGTTCTCCGGGTGTCTTGAATTCGATGTTATCTACGTTAGCATTTGCCTCTCGTAGAAATTCAAGTAAGTCTTCCCAGCCATACTCGGCACAGCTCAGAGTGAGGAACCATGTGGGAGTACCTAAGTTCCTCAGCATACATTTTAAATCACCATGACGACGGTACCAGTACTCATTAGTACCACGCTGACACGCCATGAGATTAATCAGGTGAGAATCCAAAATACTATCTTGGACATTGACTTTATCCATAAAGTCACTTGCCGAGATGTTTTGCATGTGTATACCACTTTTCAAGATGTGGTTCACTGCATATGACAGTCCAGACAGATCGCTTTCAAACAGGAGATGAAACAAATAAGGAATGCATTGTCGAAACCTAGCATCTCCTGCATACAATCGCAAAGTCCGGTATTCAGAAGCAGGAATTTGATGAGGTCGCTCATCATATCTTCCTCCCTGACCTGTTGGAAAAAGCTGTGGGAAACACCGAGCTTCCAAACTTTCCTCCCAAACACTAATGGGACTCCCTTTGGCTTGTTTCATTTGAAACAACTCAATAGCATTCCCCATGACTTCCTTGGAATGCAAAGGATGAACACTATAATGTTCATATATTTCTTCACTAGTAGAGGGTTCTACTTTCTCAATTTGACCAGCACACAAATCGCTATCCTCTTCCTCACTTACTTCCTCTTCTGCAACATATACATTCTTGTAGTATTTATTATTTTTTTTCAAATACAATGTTGCCTTTTTGACTTTCCTAACATCTACTAAATCTTGCCATATTTTCTTATTCTTTGTCGGAACCCCATTAACTAAGATAACCAGAGGTTCCTCTTCCACTTTTTCTACTCCAATTGTGTTAATGTTTTTTTTGAAATCTAGAGGCAAATAAACAACTCTTCCCTTTAATCCTCTCTGTAAATCTGATGGAGGCAATTTCCCTGTCTTTGGCTCCATTCTTACAATAGCCTGAAAGGGATGGATACTTTGAATCAAAATAGATTTATAAGTATTTAAGTCCTTCAATTCAGAAGGAATCTCAACCAATTCCAGATTATTATGAACTGCTCTAGCAGGCATCTGGTTTTGTTTTAATTTGTTACAACAATAAGTACACACACGTTGATCCAATCCCAAATCAAAACAATTTTCTACCATCAAGTATGTTGCAAAATCCTTCCATTCACTATTATTTTCCCTTTCACTTTTTGCATATAAATCCACTAACTTAGTCTGATTCTTATAATAAGTGCGTCGACAACACACACAAGTGAAATTAGGCCTCTCACTTGATTTCACCTCAAACGTCGCAATTTCCCTCTGGAAATTATCTGTACTGGAAACCTGTACACTATCTTCCACATGACCCTCTACTTCTTGCTCAATTTCAACATTCTCCTCTTTACTTCCAAAGTAACAAAACTCAATTTCTTCACATATATTCTTCACATCTATTTCAGAACCATGCAAAAGAGCAGCGCATAATTGTTTCAGCATAATTGGTGGACTCTTAGCATAATACAACATTCTAACTAATTTCCTCACTTTGTTATGATGCACTGCTAGCATCCTGAAATGATGAAAAACACTCTGACATACTCTCCTGGAAAGACAAGCCAGTGAATGACCATGCAAACCTGTCACTTCTCTTACTCTGCAAGGATCTAATTCTTGCAACAACATCATTTTCTGCTTCAAACTTTTTTTGTTAAATGACCGTACAAAATCACAAAGCAAATTGATGGAATCCTGTCGCACACTGCAAATACTACTACACTTCCAGGTGTACACAGGACCCTTAGCACGTCTTCCTAAAACCTCATTACCTAACACCTCTTCTGCCTCTGTTGTCACAAGTTTTTCTTTTTCAACTGGACAACCATCTTTCACTTCATAAGCACGACCACTGGTGTCAACTGCATGCACCAAATCATTATCCTGGAAATAACTCTCCTCATTAAAAAATGCCTCACAGCTTGAACTATGCATCCATTCTCCAGAAAAAACTTCACAAAAATTACTACGATTAACTATTCTCTTCCATCTACTATTTCTTTTGAAATCAAAAATTGCCTTGTTTAGCTTCCTAATTCTATTGATTATCAAAATAAATAACTTACGTTTAATTTCAAATGCCTGATCAATAACTTTCTCAACTTTTTTTTTTCTCTTATAAAAAACTAGTTTCTGTTGACCTTTCTTAATATTTTTTAACAAATTGCCAATTATCCTGTTGCAGAACATTCGTTTACGAATCTCCCTAAACTGTTGTTTCCTTCTACTATCATGCACAGATTTATCTCTTGCTCTAGCAGTAACATTTTTCATTGTCCTTTTTTTTCCATTTGATTTCCTTCTCGTGTTATGGACTGAAACATTTTCTGTAGTAATATTTTTTTTATTACAAATATTTCTTATGAAATATTTAGAGCTCTTACCCGGTGCTTTCTTCGTGGCTTGAGAAATCTTTTTGTTAGAGGACTGCTGGGTTTTTGTTTTCACCTGCTGTCTTTGACGTTTTGCAGCCTTTATCTGTCTTTGTATTGTAGGCATGGTGAAATCTTGAAATGATCTGCAGTTGAATCTGAGGAAAAATATAATAAAAAATGTTAATAAACATTATTACCAAACAGTAAATCAGTAACAGTGATCAAAAACTTAACACACTACTTGACATTTTAATTTGAAGATTTTTTAGTCATTGGCAATCTTACAATACAAAAATACCAGAAAAGAAATGACATTTATATTTATGTTACCTATGCTATTTTATATGTGAATCTGATCTAATTTTATGAACATATTTTAATATTTTATTGAAGACACTACACATAACCTGTTTTTGAAGGTGTCTTTATTTTTAAATTAAACGGTTTACCTTTTTACTTTTTATTAATTATAAAATTTAAAAATAAATGTTTATATTTCCAAAGGCTCAAGCAGGTCAGCTTCCCATCCTATATCATATAGTTCGGACAAATCTGCATCCTCATCACGCTCTTCTTCATCCTCAGGATTTAAATCATCCAAAGGATCAACATCCACTGATGTTTCAATTACAAGTTCAATGATGAGGTCAAAATCAACTGATTGCAGATTGTCGCTCATGTTGAGGTTGTCTTTATCTTTAAAGAAAGATAACAACAATGAGATGTTGCAGAGTAAGAGACAAATCTCAGAGATTATAATAGTAAAATTGTTTAACAAGATTAACATTTAGCAGCTATTATTTAGCCATGTCCAGCAATGCTGAGCAGGTGAAGCCTATGTCTAATTATTCACTGAACAGGACTCATCTCTTCTTAACCTTGGATAAGCCTCACCGACTCTGTGTCCCCTGCACATACTTAAATGTAAAGGGGCAGATTTATATTAAATGGCACATCCCCAGGCATGCACCAGTTAACGTGCACCACTGCTCTGCCACCCATGGTGTGCCGCATTTACAATCAGATAGGAGAAAGCTGCGTCAAAACCCTGCGCCTGCTTGAAGCTGGCATAGGTCTTGACGCAGCATTGTGGAGATGCGGCACCCCTGAGCCTTGCTGGAGCTGCATCGCACTTGCGATACAACTCCAGCAATGCGCCACCTTTACGGCACATATGCGTCACGCATCTGTGCCATTTTTGCCCCATGCTGCGCCGCATTGTAAATGCAGCACACCATGGGTGGCGGAACAGCGGCGCAGGATGACTGTCACATCCCTGGTGATGCGCCAGTCATCATAAATGTATCCCTAAGCTTCTTATCTTGTTAGAGATGAACTGCCATATGTATCATCAAAATATTTTACATTTCCTAAATAGCGAATTTTAAGGAATAAATAGCGATTCTTTACCATTCCTAATTTGCGATGAGCAAATTGCTAATTGCAAGTTACCCATTCATTTCCATGGGCTAGGAGGCTCATAGGAATGAAGGTTTAATTTGCGATTACCAATTTGCTCATCACAAATTAGGAATTTTTCCAAGGGTGCAGGGGTGTCTCAAGAACACCCTGCTGCACCCCTGAAAAAGAAATTTGGGGGCATATGGCACACATACATGCCCTAAGGGCATGTGTTGGCGTCATATGGCACCTTTTGTTTTTTTGAAAAAAAGCTTTTTGAAAAGAATTCACAAATTACCACCAATTTACCACAATAGTTTCCAAATCCTTAATGTCATTTTTTACATAGTTTTTGTTTGATACATTGCATTCACGTAGTCACAAAATTTGCAAATCCTTCAGTGCAATTGCAAAATAAGGAATAACAAATTTTGCTACTCCTTATTTTGCATCAAACTTGTTTGATACATACCATTTGTCTAATTAACATTCACAAAGGCCGAAATTCGTAGAATTTTGATCTTTGCAAATGCTAATTACCTTCATACATATGGCCCCAAGTGAGGCCTGTCTTGCGGCATGGTGCATCTTTTGCATCACTGCTGCTTGGGTTTTATGTGGTACGTTTTTTTTACACCATGACATATCTGCCTAAATGCATCAATTTGTAATGTTGTCGCCTCATAGCAAATCTTTTGCACCACCGCTGCATCATAAAAGTGACGCACAGTGGCACAAAAGAGGCATACACCTATCATAAATCTGTCCCTACCATTTTAAATGATTAATCCAGGATGACAATAAAGTGTGTCCTATCCAGAGGTTTGTTTAAGGTGAGGCCTACTCAGGATTGCAGATTAAAGTTACGCTTGATGAAGAATACAGAGGAGATAATACATGTAAAGGCCTACCAATGAAGTAAGTAATGTGCACTTTATTGCGCTAGTCATCATAAATGTATCCCTAAGCTTCTTATCTTGTTACAGATGAACCACCATATGTACCATCAAACTATTTTGCATTTCCTAAATACCAAATTTTAAGGAATAAATAGCAATTCTTTACTATTCCTAATTTGCAATGAGCAAATTGCTAATTGCAAATTAACCATTCATTTCCATGGGCTAGGAGGCTCATAGGAATGAAGGTTGCAATTTGTGATTAGCAATTAGCTCATCACAAAATAGGATTTTTTTCAAGTGTGCAGGGGTATCTCAAGAACACCCTGCTGCACCCCTGAAAAAGAAATTTGGGGGCATATGGCGCACATAAATTTTAACAACATTCCTTTACCTCAACAACGATTTTCAAATCATAACTTCAAAACACTACACATGGGAAAATTACTTAAATTGTCCTTAAGACACATAAAAGCGTTTTTTGATTGGCTTTCCTGCATGGTAGGGTCACTTTTAACATGGCTATGTAACACAAACATTCAAAATCTAAATTTTCCATGCACATGTGGGAGCATATTTACAAGCAATTTGCGCCACAGAGAAAGGTCTTACACTAAAATGAGAAAAATAACATCAGGGACAGTCAATTGCCTTATAAAGAAGCATACACCATTATGTCCTTGTCATGATTTTAAAAACAATTCCCTTTCCCCAAAAACGATTTTCAAATCATAATTTCTAAACACTGCACATGGGAAAATGACTTAAAATGTCATTAAAACACATGAAAGCGTTTTTTGATTGCCTTTCGAGCATGGTTGGGTCACTTTTAACATGGCTATGTAACACAAACATTCAAAATCAAAATTTTCCATGCACACGTGGAAGCATATTTACAAGCAATTTGCGCCACAGAGAAAGGTCTTACACTAAAATGAGAAAAATAACATCAGGGACAGTCAATTGCCTTATAAAGAAGCATACACCATTATGTCCTTGTCATGATTTTAAAAACAATTCCTTTTCCCCAAAAACGATTTTCAAATCATAATTTCTAAAAACTGCACATGGGAAAATGACTTAAAATGTCCTTAAGACACATAAATGCGTTTTTTGATTGGCTTCCCTGCATGGTAGGGTCACTTTTAACATGGCTATGTAACACAAACATTCAAACTCTAAATTTTCCATGCACATGTGGGAGCATATTTACAAGCAATTTGCGCCACAGAGAAAGGTCTTACACTAAAATGAGAAAAATAACATCAGGGACAGTCAATAGCCTTATAAAGAAGTATACACCATTATCTCCTTGTCATGATTTTAAAAACAATTCCTTTTCCCCAAAAACGATTTTCAAATCATAATTTCTAAACACTGCACATGGGAAAATGACTTAAAATGTCAATAAAACACATGAAAGCATTTTTTGATTGCCTTTCCAGCATGGTTGGGTCACTTTTAACATGGCTATGTAACACAAACATTCAAAATCAAAATTTTCCATACACATGTGAGAGCATATTTACAAGCAATTTGCGCCACATAAATCATAATTTTCTCCTTAAAGCACACTATTCTCTATCTAAAGTAAAGAAATATTTTCTCACCTTAGCAAATACTTTGAGTTTGAAAACAGTCTCAGAAACACACCAATTTGTCTGCAGCAGAGCAAAAGGTATGCACTCCAGAGTCTGCAGCTATGAAAAGCACAGAAATGCTGTAATTCTTCACACATATCTCTCATGTCACCCAATCAAAAGTCTTCCCTCACTTTTTTCAAATGAAAACCCATCCCCCCTCTGCCCTTTCTGCCTTATCTGCATGGCAACCACCTCCTGGAAGACCTCTGTTGTTTGCAAGTTCACACAACAATGTTGCAATTGAACTCTGAACTCTCAGTGCACCTGCATATCCAGTGCATTCTTTCATTTAATGATTTTTTATTGACCACTCAAAATACATCTTTCAAAGAACACATCCGTGCACCCTAACTTTTTGTTTTCAGCAATCAAAATCCACCAATCACTGTTACTGCTTCATGAACACAGAAACTCCACAGTTTTTTTCATTTCAAACTCTCATTTTTTCAACTGCCATTTCATTGCCACACTTCATCTGACTGCAGGAGAACCTTCTCTCACCATGTTTTCTGTCTGGATTGTTGGACATAGTTATATTCACTGGGCTCAAAGGTACGTTGAAAACAGGAAATTACCTAACCTCAATTTACAAGATGTGGCAATTAAGTGGTTTGGCCACAGAGGATTAAAATGTCACCAATTGATACCATTGGTGAAAACCTTTATGCATTTGCCCAAACCTGACCTGTTAATTGTGCACTGTGGAGGTAATGACTTGGGCACTTTGACTGGTGTAGGTCTGGAAATGCTTTTAAAGGACACCTTTGAGCAATTAATGGCACTTTTTCCTCAGACTGCCTTGGTATATTCAAATATATGCCAAAGACAGAAATGGAGGTGGTCAAACCAATTTTGTCCACAAATTGAGAAGTCGAGGAAGCATGTAAACAAATCTGTTTCAGCTTACATGAGAGACCATGGAATGGGCTCCCTGTACAACAATAACTTGCGTTACTACATGCAAGATATCTACAGAGGAGATGGAGTTCACTTCTCAGATGAGGGCAACAGAATTTTCACTCTGAATTTAAGAATGTGCATTGGTACCTACTTATAAGTACCTAAATGTACCATAAACCCAAAAGCTCTTCTCAGAGCTACCCTACATCTGATCACTCACAATTATTATTTAACTCTAACATTTTTCACTAATTTTCAACAAAATACGCTACCGGGGCCACTACCCGGTACGCGAACCGGGAGCTAACCTCGCGAAATGTTTTTTAAAAATGTTTTTTTTTCGCACATATAAGCCTCCTCAGCCACCCTCAGAAAACCTAGGGGGTCAAGATAACTCTACCGTGCCCCCTTCTACCCATTCTGAACATTATTTGCCCTCCATCTTGTATCTTAATTCGACCGAAACACAAAATGGTGGACTCCCGGAACGCTTAAGGTTCGCGAACCGGGGCGCTCAACGGTTCGCGTACCGGGTCGCTCCCTGGGAAGCGCACCATCAAAAAAGGTGGGAAAGTAGTTCACACAAAAGCCACTTGAGACAATTTCACCAAATATAGATTAGCTCATACTACATACCAATCCCTACCATTTTCACAAATTTGATTGGAATTCCATTTAGCCATTTAGCCTGTAGACCTCTCTAAATACCGTGAGGTAAATTACTTCACAAAACACATCTGAAGTGTTGGAATTGACAACCAATTAAAATGTTACTTTCATTTTCTACTTTTTTTACCTGACATTTGATTGGTTATGTACCCGAATATATATAAAGGAAGAGAAGGAAACACAGCCATTTTGACTACTACTTCCTGGTGTACATTTCAATAGGATTTTCATTAATAACTTCAACTTTTTTTTAAAGGTAAGTTGTTATTTTTAAAACTGAAGTATATTGTGCACTTTAAGTTAATATGGCAAACTTTTTCTGTTAGTTATATACTATCCCTCTGTAGTACTTATAAATTTAGATACACTTTTTATATTCCTACTTCCACTCTGATACTATACACTGCCCAAAGATAAATTCACTGTTAAAAACTGCCTATCTAAAATTAATCCCAACAGTGCCCTACCTCTACTAATATATATTTTTTTTATGCAAATTTCAGGGAAAATGGAAAGTGAACAAAAAATTTCATTTGAAATTGTCCTTCCAGAGTCCAACACAGAAATCATTGATCCAAATGAGATTGAATTTATGGATGAAACTTGGGACCAAGAACTACCGCAATGTGTACAAGCAGTAGATAACCTCCTTGCAAATGAGGACATTTTACAACCTCAGAGACTACAATGTATATTCCATGATAATTATGAAATTTCTGACAATGAAATGTTAGAAAGTTTAATAAATTATGAAACACAATAAAAAATGCTTAAAAAATAAAAAAAAATAAAAAATAATCAACAAAACCAACAATCAATTAACATACAGCATTTGAAAAGTCTATCATTCATTTTTCATTGCAGTACGCTGCCCAGAACGCTTCCCGGTTCGCGGACCGAGCGCTACCCACGCAAAAAAACAAAAAAAAAAATTTTTTTTTTTTTGCCCCGCGGGGCCCTTTTAAAGCCTCCACATTAAACCTAAGGGGTCAGGGAGGATCTACTATGCCCCCTTATGGTTATTTCCACCTTTGTTTTGGCCTCCTTTTGTCTCTCAATCCTACCGAGAGACAAGATGGCGGCCGCTCCGGACTGTTTGGAATGTTTACAGACGCCGGATAACCAATCAGCTTCGCTACGCGAAGTTTTGGTACGCGCCCCGGTCCGCGAACCGGGAGCTGCCCAGTCCGCTGTTACAGATATATATCTTTTTTTAAATGTTAATTTCTCAAAATCCACTGGAGCACATATATTGAGACCTACAAAAGGCACATCGGGCTACCAGTCTCTACAATTTTGCCAAGTTTCGTGCAAATCCATTCAGCCGTTCGGGCTAAAAGTGCGACAGACCGCCCTATGGAAAACTCAATGTTAAAAACACGTTTTGGGACCCCCCTTTTTTCTCGGCCCCCCCTTGACGAACCCCCCCCAAATTTCCAGGGGCTGCTCAGAAACAAAATGTTCCATTTTCCAGAAAATTTCAGCCAATTCCGTCCACAAACGCCAAAGTTATTAGACATAGAATTTTCAAAAATCCCATAGGGAAAAAATCCTAACTATATATACCTACTGGTGACCGCCAGTAGGTAATATATATATATATCCATTCAATGCAGGCACTCTAATTGAGGGAGACCACAAGGAGAAACTTCGTTCAGGGGTTTAATGGCAGCCTGCAAGCACACGGTAAATCAGCAGCACCTCTCCCATAATGTGGACGCCGGACGCGTTTCGGGACCTTTTCCCTTCATCTGCGGCGTGTAATGAAAGCAACTGCTGGCACGTAATGTCTCTGCGCACGTTCAAGTACTGCCTGCCACACGGGCGTGGCTGGATCACAATGCATCCTGGATGTTGTAGTGCGCTATTACTTCACCCCAGTTGATGAAAAAGGGTTCAGGCAGATCAGGTAGTTTTACCCCTTTTCTAGGTTTGCCCGGCGTTAGCCGCTTCTCACCCAACTCACGATTACCAAATGAAGAGGCAGGCGCTGGAGACTGGAAGGCAGGAAACAGGAGTTTATTTCCGACGGAACAGAACACGTCAAATCAGACAACAGGGTATCTTCTCGAGGTGCTCTCCCAACATCTCTGAGGCCTGGCCTCTTATACACTGGTTTATTACTTTATTACATGCAACACATTCTTGGTAATGCTTTGAAGTACGGAAAGGGCGTCTTTGGAATCCCCGGTTCAGGCCCGTTCCCACACATATCTACAGTAGGAGTCCCCACCCCAATCTCAGCATGATGGCTATCGCGCAGTTGGACATTCCGCTGGGAACAGGAATGCGGGCGATCGATCGGATCTAGGGGTGTGAGGGCATTGATTAATCCCCGCTCCTTTGATGTGAGGCGAGGTCCTACTGTAGGGACAATAAACCGCATCTGTTGGGCTAAGTGATGGCCTGGTGTCGGGCCGGACAATCGGGCAAGGAGGAAGAGGTTATCAAAGGGCCCGTTTTATGGATGAGATGAAAGAGTGTGGGGGTTTCGGCACCGGATGTGGCTCGGAGGCAGGGTCGTGCTGGAGGTGCGTTATGGCCCAGGCAGGAGAGATCTGGGCTGTCCGAGCGCGGGGGATGCTTAAGAGGCGAGAGGGGGGGGGACGCGCTGGCTATCGACAGTGGGCAGGGAGATCATGGCATTAAAAATGGCTGCTGCTTACGCGCACGCATGGATCTGAAAGGAGACAAGATGGCGCCGATAATGTTTACGCCACGATCTAGATTTTAACAGTCCTCCCTTTTCAACATATCTAGCCAGCTTGTTAATTTACGTCAATCCCCATTATATTTCTTATTTCAAGGTCATACAATGCTTTCATGTGTTCAGTTTTGAAGTCCGAAGTCTTAGGGCACATGCAGTTAGCAATGAGCGAACACAAAGGTGGCAAACATTGAATACCTAGGCAACACCCACACAGTATCACGACCGGTATCAATATAAATGTGAACAACCTCCATCCCCAGTCCTTCAAAGTGCCCCAAAACTAGCTTCCAAGCGACCATCCTTCCTGTTCCTGGTGAACCTCTGAGGAAAGTCTGTGGAGGTGTTCGATTGCTTTGTAGACTGATGGCGAGTTATCTGGCACGTAGGTGCAACAGCTGGATCCAATGATGCGGCATGCTCCTCCACGGTCAGCTAGAACTACATCTAGAACAAGGCGGTTATGAAGAGCCACCAGGCGGACTGCCTGAAGCTCGGCCGTATTGTTAGTGAGGATGCCAGCCGTGATGTTCATGGTCGTTTCTACTGCCTGGGTCAGGTGTCGGATGGCGCGGCTGTTTGCCATTGGGCCCCACAGAGGAACACGTCCCTTCACTGCATCCAGGAACTGTGCTCCAGTGGAGTCGGCTTGTTCAATGTCTCTCGCGCGCTTCTGCCGGTGATGGTTGGCTGGGGCCACGTACGTGGGAGGGAGAATGAAGGCAATGTAGCAGGTACCCCCCCAACTTTTTGGAAGCCAAGTGTAAGCTTTGGTGCCACAAACAAAGTACATATTCGGAGAAGCAACAAAGGAGGGGGATCGATGGAGTCCAATGTTCTGGTGATGTGGCAGGAACTGTGACCCACCAGCTGTGTCCCCAAGCCTTCGAGGCACACGAGGCCTGTGACATTGATAACAGACAGAGCCACCGTCAGAGTGGCAGCAGTTCGTTTCCGTAGGTAGGAGAAGGTGGGTCTGGCTGGATTATGGAACACCTGCATTTCGACTCGTTCCTTGGCAGGGATGTCCATCTGGAAGGAGGAGCCAGAGGTCAAAGGACAAAAGGGAGCAGAAGTCCTTCTGGTTTTGTTCAGCCAGAACCCGTGGTAGAAGTGTGACACTGTTTGACCAGAAGTGGCGTTGTCCTTGTAGCTCTCTTGCAAGAGGATCAACCAGGCAAGGCAAGAACCGTGAACTGAGAAAGGGGAAGGGATGAAAGGGATGGAGTGTCCGGTGGCATGCGGGAGCAACCCGCAGATCCAGCAGTTTGTGGCGTTGGCGGCAAGGTTGTGTTGGTGCAACAGTTGCACGAAGGAATTGTTCCAGAACTCCTTACGCCTTTCTCGGAGCTGAGGCGAAAGGGAGATCAGGTGATGTTCTTTCACAGTGGTTGGTTGTGCAGTGGTCAGCAATATCTGATGAGCGGGAGCGCTCTCTTCCATGATCCAGAAGGAAGTCATGAGGAGGAGGCAAAAGAGGAGAACAATGAAAAGGGCAATTGTCTTCGATTTGTGTATACTGTCAGTCTTTGGGTTTCGATAACGGGTATTTCCTGTTGCTTCCATCATCTTCTTATCTGGCGCTTCCATCATCTTTGAGGTGCTCGGTAGTGGGCAGAACCGCAGACTTCGTTTAGCCTCTCTTCGGGTAACCCTTGGTTGTGTTTAGGCTACCGTTCTGAGATTCAACTTAGTCTGTGGTCTACTTAGCCGAAGCTCCCTCCTTTCGACGCAGGAAATACCCTTCCCTGGATGGCACAGTGGGATCAGAGAATTTTGCAAGTTCGAGTGCCTCGGTATCAGGATAACAGTTCAATGATGGCCGGTCTTTGTTCAGCAGTTCTTCTTGGGTGCTGATGTTGTCTGTCGCGGTCAGGGTCGAGGAGACCTTCGTACAGTGGTGCGCGTGCAGCCAGTGTCGCTTCCCCTCCACTCAAAGAGCCGTTCGGGTGGTGATCAGTACTTGCCAGGGGCCCGTCCACCGGGGTTCCAGACTCTTCGTCCATTGGAAATTCCGGATCAGCACATAATCTCCCGGTTGGATATCGTGACCCGGACCCCTGGAAGCATCGGGGATGGCCTGCTGCACCTGCTGATGAATGACAGACAATGTTTTAGTCGATTTGCACAAGTAATCAGACAGTAGGACGTCTGGGACGTCGTGAATGAAGGTCGGTTTAGGGGCAGTCCAGAGATTCATTGGTCGCCCAAATACAACCTCGTAGGGGGTCAAATGGTGCTTAGTGGGAGTGGAGCGCATCGATAGCAATGCCAGTGGGAGGGCATCTGGCCATTTAAGTCCTGTGGTGGCCACTATCTTCGACAGCTTTAGTTTCAGTGTGGCGTTGTGTCGCTCAACTAAGCCAGCAGATTTGGGGTGAAAGACTGCATGAAACCTCTGTTTTACCCCCAGCCCTTTCAAAAATTAGTTGGATAACTTCAGCTATGAAGTGGGGGCCGTTGTCGCTCCATAGAATTCGACAAAGGCCGTAGCGAGGGAAAAACTCTTTCAGTAGTACTTTGGCAGTGGTCATGGCAGTGTTATCACGGGTTGGATAGGCTTCTACCCATTTGCTGAAGGCACACACAATGACTAATGCATACTTCAGGTTTTGGCATCTTTCTAGTTGGATGTAGTCCATCTGGAGGATCTCAAAGGGATGGTCGGGGACCCCAAACCCTCCCCGGGGTACCACAGTTCCTTTCCCAGGGTTGTGTTGCAAACAGATAAGGCATTGCTGGACCAGGCGTCTGGCTGAGTCAGGGATTTTGTCGTTGTGCCAGACCTTGGAGATGAGTTCGATCATGGGGGCAGATCCTATGTGCGCAGGGGAGTGAGCCATAGTCAGTATGGGGATCAGGTATGAATTGGGTAGCAACCATTTGTTAGTGTCCTTTGTCCGCCAGCAGCCTTCATCGTCTTTCAATACCACCCGTGCCCATTCAGTCAATTCGTGTGGTGAGCTGGCCATCTGGATGTCCCTAATCGTTTCCCTAGCGTCAGTCCATTTTTCTGCTTGTGACCTGGTCACATACATGCGTGTCGTTGTCCTATTCTCAACTGTGGTTCGGGCAGTGATGTCGGCCAGCGCGTTTCCCTGTCCGACTAAGTCTGTCACCTTCTTGTGTGCCTGACATTTGATTACCGCTAATCGTTTGGGGAGGAGAACTGCTTCAATCAGGGCGGAGACTAAATCTCCGTGGAGGATGGGCGTGCCGTGGGACGTCAAGAATCCCCTTTCCCTCCATAAGAGTCCAAAATGGTGAACCACTCCGAAGGCGTACTGGCTGTCCGTGTAAATGTTTGCAGTAGTCCCTGTCGCTATAATACATGCTCGTGTGAGGGCAATTAGTTCTGCCGCCTGTGCGGATCGCTGCGCGATGCGGGCAGTTTCAACTACGGTTTGGGCTGTGGTAACTGCATAGGCAGCTGAGGTGGTGCCGTCGGGGAGTTTTATGCAAGAACCGTCTACCCATAGCTCTCCGTCAGGGTCTGTGAAGGCGGTGTCCCGGAGGTCAACTCTACTCCTAGTCTGTTCGTCTGTGAGGGTCACACAGTAATGTATAGGGGGGACATTCGGGTCGTTTTCGGGCAGAGGCAGCAAGGTGGCTGGGTTCAGTGTGGTGCATCTTTTCAGCGTAATGTGGGGTGCAACCAGGGTTAGTTCGTATCCGGTCAGTCGTGCGCTAGTCAGGTGTTGCGTCTTAGTCTGGTTTAGGAGGGTGTCAACAGCATGGGGCACTAATACCGTGAGGGAATTCGAGAGTACGATCCCCTCACTTTGTCGGATAGAGACAGCAGCGGCAGCTACGGCTCGAAGGCAGGCAGGCAAGGCTCTTGCTACGGGGTCAAGGGTGGCAGAGAAATAGGCACATGGTCGTTGCTTGGGGCCAATGGTTTGAGTCAGGACAGACAAAGCGCACCCCTCCCTTTCGTGAGTGTAGAGAGAGAAGGGCTTTGTGTAATCGGGGGTTCCTAGGACCGGTGCAGAACAAAGGGCGTCCCGAAGTTCTTTGAAGGACGATTGGCATTCGGGGGTCCAAGGGAGTGGGAAGGGGACATCTTTGGCTAGTAGGGAAAGTAGTGGCTTTACAATAAGGCTGAAATTTGGCAACCACTGCCGGCAGAAGGAGGTGAGGCCTACCAGGGAGCGGACTTGTTTCTGGGTCTTTGGGACAGGGGTGTCTAGAATGGCCTGAATTCGATCGGGTGTAAGTTTTCTCCCGTCTTTGGACAAGAGGTGGCCTAGGTAGGTGACCTGGGGTTGGCAGAATTGCAACTTCTTCTTGGAGACCTTGTGGCCATTTTCCGCAAGGAAGTGCAAGAGTTGGATGGTGGCTGTGACCGCAAGTGGAGTGGTGTCGGACGCCAAAAGGATGTCATCGACGTACTGTATCAACACCACTCCCTCCGGTAGCTGAACGGCGTCCAGCTGTCTCTTGAGGGCCTGGCTATAGATGCTGGGACTTTCTGTGTAACCTTGGGGAGCTCTACAAAATCTATATGAGCGGGATTTTAACGTGAAGCCGAAAAAGTAGCGGCTGTCTGGGTGGATGGGGATGGAGAAGAAAGCGTTCTTGAGGTCTATTACAGTGAAGGTGGTGGCTGTGGAAGGAATCAGGGTCAGAATGGTGGCGATATCTGAGACTACAGGGTACTGAGGTACAACTACCTTGTTGACCTCTCGAAGGTCGATGATGAAGCGGTACGCTTTCTCATCTCCCTCGCCCTGCTTCTTCACAATGGGTAGGATAGGGCTGTTGCAAATATTGCTGACTACTTCCTCTACCACTCCTGCCTCTACCAGGGACTGGATTATCATTACCAATGCCTTCTCACCTTCGGGCGATATCCGATACTGTGGGAGTTTTGGGAGTATCGCATCTTGGCAAACAGTTATGCGTACGGGGTCGATCATCATTCGTCCAACATCAGCGTCAGTTTTAGCCCACAGGTACAGAGGTAGAGAGTCAAGTAAGGATGCGTCAGCGTCAGAGATGGAGAACATGTGTCGTGCGGGATGAGGTCTGAGTAGAGTCGGGTTATCGTACAGAATGACTCGAACTCCGTCCTGTGAACACCTGATAGTAGCTCGGAAATGCTTCAGTAAGTCAAGTCCCATAATGGCATCGGGGGTGTTGGAGGAAAGCAGGAACGTCGTGTCAGTGGGGTTACTGTCCAAGTCGAAGGAAACCGGTGCGGATAAAGGGTTAGTGGAGGGCGTTCCATCAAAGCCTATTGATGTTATGTGTGAGCCAGACAAGGGTGCCCTTGGAATCAGTCGTTTAGATAACGCACTACGTGTCGCGCCAGTGTCTTCCAGAAATGGAGACTTCGTACCTAGGACCTTAGCGGTGACGTAAGGACCTTGCTGGTCAACATAGAGCTCGACTGGATCCCTTCCTTGCCCTTGGCAGTCCTATGCAAAGTCGTGAGCGTTGTCGCAGTCAGACTGTTGGCACTGATTCTGTCGGGGGCGGTCAAATGTGTTCGGTCTGCCAGGTCTGTCATTGTTGGTGTCGTGGGTGTGCCCTCGTCCCTGCCCTCTAGTCCTGGGGCCATTTGCCATGTCCCTTGTCTCTTTATTTTTAATCATTTCCAGGAGGACCGGGCATTGAGACTTCCAATGGCCAAATCCTTTGCAAAACGCACACTGGTTCTCATCAAGGTCTGTTCGTGGAGCGCCGGGTGTGGGTGTGCGGTCTCTAGGGGGTGAATTTCTAGGGGCATTCGGCTGGTAGTTTCCTCTATACCGTTCCCTTCCTGTCGTCACTCCTTGCAATTGAGCAATCATCACTCGTTCTTTCAAGTCCTTTTTCTTTTTCTCAGTCGCCCTCTCGTTCTCGTTCTTTTGGTGTTCGTAATACTGAGCCATCTGAAGGATAGCTGCAGGTTTGGAGGCCCCCCAACTACTCTCGCTCGTCTGTAACTTTTGGGAGACCTCTTGCGATAGACCCTTTACGTAGTTTTGCATGAATAGGTGTTGTCCGGTTGCAGTGGTCATGTCTTGGCCACTGTAGTCGGAGAACACCGTCTCAAATCGGGAGAAGTATTCTGATACGTCTTCCTGGGGTTTCTGACGGCAAGCCGTGACTACCGACCAGTCTACCTTCTTCTCTGGGATCAATGTCTTTAGCTTCTGAACTATTTTGTCCGGGCGTTCCAGTATGTCTTTTACAGGTTTCTTTCCGGGTTCCCGCTGCCTATCTAGTTCACTGAGTTGATTCCAGGTATGTCCGAACAGATCTGTGTGGTCAGCTTTTCGGATTTGCTTCCACACATCAGCCGGCAGACATACCCCGAAAAACAAGTCAATGTCCGCCAGAGTCATTATGGTTGAGCCCAAGGCTGTACCTAGTTCGGTATAAAATGCTGTCAGGTTCTTTCTTAAATCGGGCAGGGTTTGTCTAAAAGTTAAAATATCTTGCCGATCCCATGGTTGATAAACCCAGTTGTACACAACCCTCCCCTTTGCATCTGCATGGTTGATATCGTCGTTCGTTCCCTGACCTCGTGGGGGAACCCAGTAGGGGGTGGCTTCTCTGATAGGCATCATAGTGTTGCCTACTTCTGATGAGGACCCAGTCGTTTCGGGAACTGTAATCTTAACTTCTGGTTTCTGTTCCGTGAGGTGGCGGAAAACCTCAAGCGTTTGCATGAAGAGGTCCGCCGCGTCACGCTCGGCCTCGTCTCCAATATCGACTTTTCTATATAACGCTGTCAGTTTAGCAGGACCTCGATTCTGATACCTATCCTCATATGCGTTCAGGTTGTGGTAACTAAACCGTAAAATGAAATGCCGTCTGTGGCTACCGGCATGTGAATTGTGCATATCCATCGTGTATTCTTCGCTCTCCTTCCGTTCTACCAGTGCCTTTACTATCTTGTCAATTCCCTCCCGTTCATCTTTACTCAATCTATTCAGTCTAGCCGGTGGCTGCTTGCTAGTCTCTGGATCATCTGATGTCGTTACTAATGCGGCCGGAGCGGAGGTCGTGAGGGCTGGGGCACTAGCTCCAAGGTTATTCTCATTTGCGCTCGGAGCTGGCAAGTGCTGTACTAGGGGTTGGGAGGGGGCATATAGATGATCGGAGGACCTAGCAGCAATTCATCGTTCGCCCGTTGTTTGGAGGGCAGCTCAGGGTAGAGCGTAGAGGGGGTCCTAACAGGGCACTGGCCTGTCGACTCAGATTCCTGCTTTTGTCTGGCTTCCTCTCTTTCTTTTATCTCTTCTTCTAGTTTCTTAGCGGCCAGGTGGGCTGCCTTTCGTAACTCTTTTCCTATTCTTGCTTCTTCTCTTTTCTTTCGTTGCTCTGCTTCTTTGCGCCACATGCCGAAACTATCAAGCATAGTGGGCGTGGTTTTATTGTTACAAAGGGCTGTTTCCAGCACGCTTATTTTTGCGTCATCGAAGGATCCTATCAGTGGCCACTGACTTTCCTGATCCTTTTTAGTATATTTATTCCATAACTTACTATAAGCTACAGCGACTAGTCCATATTTTAAAAACATATCCTTATTAGGGGTGCCCTCCAGAGGAGCCGGATGGTCCACCTCTAATAAGCGGTCCGGGCTGAACCAACTACTGACCAATGGGGAGAAGATAGGCATGACGGGTTACAATGGGGACAAAAGTCTGCACTACCTATCCTTCACTACTTTGCGAAGACTGGACAGAATATTTCTATTCTGCAGTATTCGCAAATAGGGAATACCCAAAGAGAGAACCAATATCGAACAATCAATGTCCGTTCAATCAAACAATCAGTGGCGAGAAAGAAATAGGCACGACGGGTTACAATGGGGGCAAAAGCCTGCGTTACCTATTCTTCACTGTCTGCAAAGAAGGACAGAATACTTTTATCCTTCCCCGTTTGTAGACAGAGAATTCTCGAGAAAACAATCCTCGAACACACAATGTTCGGGCACACAATCAATCAGTGGGGGAGAAAGATAGGCACGACGGATTACAACGGGGCAAAGGCCTGCGTTACCTACCCTTCACTACCTGCAAAGGAAGAGAGAATACTTTTATTCCTCTCCGTTTGCAGACAGAGAATCTCCAAGAGGACCAACAATTCGGAGAGTAATACTAGTATTTTCCAATCAAACAATCAAATATTTCCCAGTTTGTCGTGTTACACGACCTTACCCGGACCGTATGGACAGTTTCTCGTCTTCCGCTTCCAGCGCCCGATCGTCCTCTATTCTCCGTAATTGCTGTGGCACTCCTGATGGTTCCCAGTCAGGACCGTAGATCACTCGAGAGAGGTCTGCTCGGAACCAGTGAAGTTCGGATGATCGGCTGCCAGACGAGGGTCTATCGGGCAGGTGCACTTCCCGATCGTTGCAGTCGTTCACTCCGTCGTCGGGACCTCTCCCACTGGATCCACGTGTCGCTGATGGGCCCCACGTTTGGGACGCCAATTGATAAAAAAGGGTTCAGGCAGATCAGGTTGTTTTACCCCTTTTCTAGGTTTGCCCGGCGTTAGCCGCTTCTCACCCAACTCACGATTACCAAATGAAGAGGCAGGCGCTGGAGACTGGAAGGCAGGAAACAGGAGTTTATTTCCGACGGAACAGAACACGTCAAATCAGACAACAGGGTATCTTCTCGAGGTGCTCTCCCAACATCTCTGAGGCCTGGCCTCTTATACACTGGTTTATTACTTTATTACGTGCAACACATTCTTGGTAATGCTTTGAAGTACGGAAAGGGCGTCTTTGGAATCCCCGGTTCAGGCCCGTTCCCACACATATCTACAGTAGGAGTCCCCACCCCAATCTCAGCATGATGGCTATCGCGCAGTTGGACATTCCGCTGGGAACAGGAATGCGGGCGATCGATCGGATCTAGGGGTGTGAGGGCATTGATTAATCCCCACTCCTTTGATGTGAGGCGAGGTCCTACTGTAGGGACAATAAACCGCATCTGTTGGGCTAAGTGATGGCCTGGGGTCGGGCCGGACAATAGGGCAAGGAGGAAGAGGTTATCAAAGGGCCCGTTTTATGGATGAGATGAAAGAGTGTGGGGGTTTCGGCACGGGATGTGGCTCGGAGGCAGGGTCGCGCTGGAGGTGCGTTATGGCCCAGGCAGGAGAGATCGGGGGCTGTCCGAGCGCGGGGGATGCTTAAGAGGCGAGAGGGTGAGGGGGGGGGACGCGCTGGCTATCGACAGTGGGCAGGGAGATCATGGCATTAAAAATGGCTGCTGCTTACGCGCACGCATGGATCTGAAAGGAGACAAGATGGCGCCGATAATGTTTACGCCACGATCTAGATTTTAACACAGTGGGTGTGCAAACAGTTACAAAATTAAATCAAAATTCATTCCCCAGTGGGTGGAGGGGGAAGCTTGCTGTCACCCTGTGCCCCGCTTTTTGGATGCCTTCCTGGTAAGCGGGCGTCGTCCTGCAAAGATCACCGGCTCACTCTCCTTTCCTGCACTCCCAAACACCAACCGGCACAAGGGCAGGATCCGTTGTTCTTCGGCGGTGCCTCTCCTCGCGACCGCAGCTGGCCTCAAAAATCCATTCAATGCAGGCACTCTAATTGAGGGAGACCACAAGGAGAAACTTCGTTCAGGGGTTTAATGGCAGCCTGCAAGCACACGGTAAATCAGCAGCACCTCTCCCATAATGTGGACGCCGGACGCGTTTCGGGACCTTTTCCCTTCATCTGCGGCGTGTAATGAAAGCAACTGCTGGCACGTAATGTCTCTGCGCACGTTCAAGTACTGCCTGCCTCACGGGCGTGGCTGGATCACAATACATCCTGGATGTTGTAGTGCGCTATTACTTCACCCCAGTGGGTGTGCAAACAGTTACAAAATTAAATCAAAATTCATTCCCCAGTGGGTGGAGGGGGAAGCTTGCTGTCACCCTGTGCCCCGCTTTTTGGATGCCTTCCTGGTAAGCGGGCATCGTCCTGCAAAGATCACCGGCTCACTCTCCTTTCCTGCACTCCCAAACACCAACCGGCACAAGGGCAGGATCCGTTGTTCTACGGCGGTGCCTCTCCTCGCGACCGCAGCTGGCCGCAAAAATCCATTCAATGCAGGCACTCTAATTGAGGGAGACCAAAAGGAGAAACTTTGTTCAGGGGTTTAATGGCAGCCTGCAAGCACACAGTAAATCAGCAGCACCTCTCCCATAATGTGGACGCCGGACGCGTTTCGGGACCTTTTCCCTTCATCTGCGGCGTGTAATGAAAGCAACTGCTGGCACGTAATGTGAGCAGTTGGCCTGGTATATGATGCTCACTAATTCTAGTGATCACCTTGTACCATGCCAAGCAACCCTTATGGTGCAGGTTGTAAAGTCAACCTTATAGACAAGCTATCCTAGGGGTAGCATGGACTAAGCAGTCTTAGGCTAAACTCTGTAAAGGCATGTGAAGCAAGCTGTTTTACCATATACAATCCCTTGAATACCAAATGAAAGGACACCACACAGATATATATTGAAAATATATATAGATTTATTTCTCAAAAGATACCCTATACTCTTTATGAGCACAGAAGCACAAGCGTTAAAACAAAACACAGTTTAAATACACAAAAGTTGCACGAATATGGATGAGCCCTAGGGGCCACCTAAACCATATACTAAAATAGTGGTATAAGAACCACTATGAGGAAAGTGAAGAGGCCTAGGGCCTGGGGAATCGCTGGAGCTGTTCAGGACTAACAGTGATGAAGTTGGGAAAGGCCCGCAGGACTCGGGTGCAGTGCGGAAAGTGCACGCAATACCAATGCAGTGTCAATGGTGCGTAAAAAGTACAAAGTTAGTTAAAAAGGAACCTTCCGAGTGACCTAGAAGGATGAAACTTAAGACACAGGCCCTAGAGGTGTGTACCAGTGTGGGAACACCGGCGAAACTGAGTTACCTCACCCAGAGGAAGCGGGTGCACAGGGTCGAAGTAGTGTCGGGTTTCGTCACGCTGGTCGATGGTGCTTGGAGCTGAAGATGCTGCAGGCGACTCGAGGTGAAGAGTTCCGGTGGATCCAAGGGTGGATCTGAAGTCGTGAAGACCTGAAAGCAGAGGGGACAATGTTCAAAGTCACTAGCCAGTGACTACCGTGGAACCAGAGTGGAACCAGGCGATGTCGGGTGCAAACAGGCGTCGAGGTGTAGCTTCTCTCTGCAGCCACGTGGACACAAGGGGTCGAAGACGTCCAGGAGTCGGTCACGAGCTGTCCCACGCAGGCTTCTCGCTGTTGGCGGTGTCGGCAACCGGATGGAAGCAAACAGGCCTTGGCTAATGCAAGCCACGCAGGAATCAAGAAAGGCTTGTCACTCAGACCAGCAAGGTCAGAGCGGGTGCTCCTTTTCACAGGAGCAAGGGCAAGTCTAAAGCAACCAGACCTGCAGTGAAAGTTGTAGATTACGTCGCCAAGATGGCCACTAGCCGCATGGCAAGTGGTCGGGATGGCGCGTCAAGTGGCACAGTGCAAAAGGGCCCCACGCAGATCGTGGAGATGCTGGGGGGCTGATCTTCGGTGCAAGGGCTGCTCGAGGTTGGGGCTTCTCAAACCCCAAAGCACAGCGTCGAGGGTGCCTCTGATGCTGCGCAGTCAGCTTTTCGGGGGTCTTACAAGATGTCCGGTCCCACGTCTCTCGGTGCCTCCACGGGTCCCTTCTTTGCAGGTACTGTAGATCGGGCGGTGAGAAGTCTGGGAGTCTGGGTCTTGTCAGGCTCTGGGCCCGGGCTCCGGCAGGAGGCGGCGGCAAAGCAGACGTTGAGTTGCTGGTTGGTGCCTGTGTTCACAGGGTGGTCACTCCTTGGCCACAAGGGAGATTCTCTTCCGTCTTCTGAGCAGCAGAATGTCGAAGTCCAGTCTTCTTCTTTATTTCAAGTTGATTCAGGATGATCTGAAGTCTCAGGACACAGCTCCCAGGTTCAGGTTTTAAAGTCTTTATTTCGATTTATCAAATCATAAAAGACAAAATAGATTAAAAAAAAAAATACAAAAGAATATAACCAATTCGATTACAGTAAAAGGAAAACAAGAACAGAACATTTCATATCGAATAGATAAAACAGGATAAAATTTCAATCGATAAGTAAAGAAGCCTGAATATTTTTATAAAAAATTCATTGCATAAAAAAGTCAACTTCACAATTCAAAATTGCGGACAATGGACACTGGTGATGAGGCGTAGTCGTAGGATAATTTGGCAGCTATATACTCAAACTAAACAGATTATGACCAATTTGCAAAATAACCTTTGTACTTGGCGCTAAGGCATGATGGTTTTAAGCCTTAGAAGCCAAGCCCGTCCCAGATACTTAGCCAAAGTTATCACAAAGAGTTCTGAAGTATTAGTTCTGAGCGCCCATATTGCTTCCATCACTGTTTTAAATGGCAATTTTTTAAACAAAGGTTTTAACCATTTCTTTCGGGGTGCTCCGTACCTTGGGCAGGCAAAGAAGAAGTGGCCTTCTGATTCAATATGGCCTGGGCAGCATGTACAATAGGGCGATATCCCTGTGGACCGTTTATTCAGGAAAATGTTTAAGGGCAAAGCGCCCACTCTGAACTGATGGTACAGCTTCTTATCTAACGGTCGAGATATAACATCCCAATATGGCTCTCTCGATAGATCTACTTTGAATGTTAAAAACCTGCCTGTAAGGCCATTTTTGTTGGACAACAGGACTCTATTTAGGTGGATAGTGGCCCAGTATAAAGATTTAAATTCGTCTTTGGGTGGGAAAACATTTGATTGTGGGGATGTCCAGAGGTGTTCCAAACCCATATCTTTAAGAATGGATTTGACAGCAGAGAACCATGGTATTTTCGCTGAACCCCTGATAGACCTGACTTCAGACAGTGCGTCTGCAAAGAGGGATAGGTCTGGGGATGTCCATATCCGTCTCCACAGTGCCACTAACCTGAATCTTGCCATCTCGTTAATAGGAGGGGAACCAAGGTCCAGACAAAGGGGAAGCAAAGGTGTAGACTGTGGGAGGCCCACCAAATTTCGAAGGAATCTGCATTGAATTTTAAATAAGTTAGACAAGTCCATATGGCCCCATAGATCCGCGCCATATAAAATGGCTGTAGAGATTCTAACATCATAGATCTTAAGGGCCGGTAGGACCCGTTTTGTAATTGATTCCTTCTGCTCTTTGACGAGACAACCCGTCAGCCTGGCAAGTTTAAGATGTTGCGTATTAATCTGATCTTTCCATCTTAAACGGCTATCAAGGGTAACCCCTAAATAGGTCATTGTATCCACCTGTTCGAGGTTTGCTCCATTCAGCTTCACTGAACTCCGAACTAAACGATTCTTTGTAAAAACCATAAATTTAGTTTTCCCCACGTTAATTACCAAATTATTGGTGACACAAAACTCCTCGAAGCGGTCCAGAGCCCGCTGGAGCCCGCCACGTGTCTTCGAGAGGATTAAAGTGTCATCTGCGAAGACAAGTAGCGGGAACCTCATCCCTGCCAACATTGGTGCGTCAGTAGGGGTATCCATGAAAAACTTAACGACTTGGTCGATGAAAAGGAGGAAGAGGGTAGGGGCCAGGACACACCCCTGACGAACACCTCGGGTTACAGGGAATGTTTCCGTCACTTGTCCCTGACCCCCCCACCTCACCCTCGCAAAATTGTCCTCATGGAATCTTACAATGAGGTCCAATAATTCCAGTGGGCACCCCAAACTTTTCAGCACACCCCATAGCCTATCCCTAGGCACCAGATCGAAGGCGGACTTCAGATCGATAAATGCAGCATAGATGGTGCCACCACCCAACCAAACCTCCTTCCAATAGATCAGGCAGAATCTAAAAACCTGATCTATGGTGCTCATTCCCGATCTGAAGCCCGCCTGCATGGGTGACAAGATATTCTCCATTTCGATCCATCCCTGGACCCGTCCCAGGACCATACGCGCCACTATCTTTTGAATCGAATCGATTAAACTGATAGGGCGGTAATTGCCCGGGATGGATTTATCACCCTTTTTGTAAACTGGGACGATCTCGGCCCCTTTCCAAGATCCAGGGACTAAAGCTCCAAGGGCCAATGTGTTAGCTATCCTAGTAATATACGGCAGCCACAGGGTGGGGTTAGATTTAAACAGATCAGCAGGGATCAAATCCATACCGGGGGCTTTACCTCGGAGAGTCAGTGCCAATGCCAACTCGGCCTCAGCAACCGTAAAGGTAAGTTTTTCACTTTGTGGGGTCAGCCTGGATACATTGCCTAAGCGGTTTATAGACTCATCGTTGCCACCTTTAAACTGGGCCGAATAAAATAAAACCCAATCCTCAAGTGGCACATTATTTCCCGGAGTAGAAGAATCTATATTTTTGCCCCATTTAACCAAATCCCAAAACCTTTTCTGATTGTTGGTGGTGGAGGCCGCCAGGAGGTCTGACCAAAATTCATCCTCCCACTCCCGTTTAGCTTTACTAAGGTTTTTTTTATAGTAAAGTCTAGCAGCTCTCACTCCAACCATGTTCCGAGATTTTATGGCAGAAATGAGAGCTGTATGTGCCTCTCTACATTCCTTATTATACCATTTTTGGGGCAAACAATTACTTCTAACAGCAACATTTCCACATGGTTTAGATAACAGGGTCTTTACATTTTCAAAACAATTAATATGAACACCCATCACACTATTGGCTGCTTCAATATCCACCCCCGTTATATCTATTTGCAACATTTCATTAAGTGCATTCTCAACTACGACATTAATATTATTTAGTAAACACTCATCTTCCATAACCCGTGACCACTTCAATCTCCTCCTGTCGTTGGTAAGATGAACGTCCCCTGTATAAGTAGCAGATGGTTCCTCGTGTCTATTTAGATCCGGTGTCTTCAGTAATAAGGACAGTGGATTGTGATCGCTTTCCGGGCGCTCTAATACTGCCATGTCGATTAGCAGAGCCCAATGTTCCATGTCCAGTAAAATATAGTCAATGCGGCTCTGCCTCTGGCCATTATCGAAGGTACAATTTCCCTTCACATCCGAGGCAGAGCGGCCATTACATGCACGGAACCCATTTTGTAAACAAAAAGCCATCCAAGACACTGCAGCCTCTGTTACTTTAGCCTTCTTCTCCACTTGTAAGTCTGGAACACCCCATACAGCATCATCTTCCATAAACCATGGGTCTCCCATATCTAACACTGGTTCTATAGTACAATTTAGATCGCCAGCAAGAATGGTAGTAATGCCTCCGCCCATTTTCATTATCATATGATCAACAAGTTTCAACAGGGGTGGGCTTCGACCACCAGGCAGGCCCCTTGCATAGATGTTAACAATGTTCATAATTTGCTTGCTCCCTTTATTTATTCTGATAGCGAGGAGATCTTGACTCTCTACCGGGAGCTCCATTGGATAGAGGCCCAGGGATTGTTTTACCCAGATCAGCAAGCCTCCTGCAGCCCGCCCTTTGCCTCCTTTGATTGCGGGTTTGAAAAAATTTATGTAACCCAACTTATGGACAGGCTCAGTTGCCCATGTTTCCTGCAACAGGATAATATCGTAGTTGTCCATAAAGTTTGACCAATCCGTAGACGCACAGCGCGCCTTAATACCCGCTATGTTCCAGCACAAAATTTTTAGACAATCTTTCAGGTTATCTGACAACAGAGGGTGTAGGGGCTGGGCAGATCCATAAGGCACCCCTGTATTGGCATTAACCACTAGTTTCTTAACACGCTCTGCTGGGGCGTCAATAATTTTTTAAATTTTATTGATTTTATTGTCTATCAAAGACCCCTGGGTAGCAAGGTATGGTCGAGGGCTGTTTAATACTACTGTTCGGCCTCCTACCCCATCTACTCGATTGGTCAAATCAGTTGGGCACACCATGTTATAATCAGTGGGATCTAGCATTGTCACACTACCAATCGGAGACTCACTAGAAGAATCGTTGAGTCAATCTATAGCTTCTAGTCCAGAGAGGGGGCCAAAACGATTAAAAAGAAAGGGGCGCTGGTAGTCAAGCGGGGTTAATGCCGGGGGATGTCTTGCAGCAGGACCTTTACGAAACAGTGGGTAAGATTGAAAAGGTATTTGCCTGCGCGGATAAAAATAAGATAATGCTAAAGTTTGTACATCCCCCTGCCTTGCAAACCTAGGTTCTCGTTTAATGACATCTACCACCCATGAGTCTTTAAGCGAAATAAGGATGCAATCTCCTTCTAGGTCTTTTGCCTCCGGCCCAACCCAATCTACTCTCCTCACATACAATATCTCCGTGGGGGTGGAAGGGGGTAGCGGGCGATTTTTGTTCAGCCAAAAAGTGACTTTATTGAAAAGGTCGCCATAAGATTCCCTTGCACCCGGTTTTAATGGGGCTACGCCGGTCAAAACGATGGTATGTAGGGCTGCTTCAGGTGGAAGATCAACACTGGGAGTATTTGGTCTTTTACGCCCCCTCTCCCTATGATTGAAAGAAGCAGTACGTTGGGCTCTTGAGTTACTTGGAGAAGGGAGATTTAAGTTAGGTTGTATAGGAGGACCCATAGTTTGACGCCCACCAGTGTTTTGTTTAACCACTGGTTTTGATTGGGGCTTTAATACCTGAGTTTGAGAACCAGCTCCTAAGGAGTTAATAGAGATGGTGTTGGTTGTTTGGCCCCCTTTAGATGCGATGTTATTCATTCCTATGGTTTTATTAGGGGCAATTTTACCCTTATCCATATTGTTGTTATTGCTGGGAACCCTGCTGGGTGCTGGTACAGCAATAGCACCCGTATTATTTAAACCAGATAATGCTCGAAGCATCGTATGGTTTAAATGGATCAAATCTACCATACTATCAATTTTAGTGGTCATAAGCCTGGTCCGCTCAAGGATTGGTATGAGTAATGTTTTAAACATGGCCTCCAATTTTTGCCAGCAAAACCTCGTCACTATTGAGGCACATGGGACAGGTGGTTGAGGAACCTAAAGCCAAAAGGGTGGGGCATAGCATGTTGTTGTGCGTCGAGGGTTTTAACGGGTTTGGGTGAGGCTCGGGCCCCTGGCCCCATTCCCCTTGAACTTTATTTACTTCACCAATGTTTTGCTTTTTTCCCCCTGACATTCCAGAATCCCGTTTTCTTTTTTTAGTATTAGGGCCAGAGTTAGATATAGGGGGGTAAACATTTTCAGATGATGTGGACATGTCGGACTGGTTGAGGGGTGGAGTTCCAGTAAGCTGGCTAAAATCCTGCTCCTCGCTGATCAACAAGTCATTATCCTCCGCCCCCACCCCCTGTGCATCTTTGGAAGTATTTACACTATTCATTTCTTCCCTTGTTTTATCCCTAGCTTGGCTATCCCCAATATTTTCTGAATGGACTATTGCGTCCGTAGAGATGGTATGGACACAATTGAAGGCAGCATGGGGTACAGAGGGTGGAGGGGAGATAGATGTAGCTAAGGCCCCCAATGAGGATCGCTTCCCGTTGATTAGGTCTATTGACAATCTTTTCTCAACCATTGCGATTTCCTTTTCTAAGATACCAGTAGCCCGTGTTATAAAAGCATCCAAGGGGCCAGAAACGACGCCATTAGAAGTATTATTTTGGACAGAACGTTCCTTCCCTGATCTTAGCGGCATTTTCTACGGTTTTCTTGGCGTCCAGGAGGGGTGAGCCTACGGGGAAAGGGCGAAAGAGGGGGGGCCCAGACCAGACCGCTCAGACCTCGAACGGCCTCAAACGGCCCGCTCTTTGCCCGGTCTTCGCCCCGGTCGCTCCCGCGCGCTCCCGCGCAGCGTAGGAGCCTTGTATTTGTGAGTCAAAAGGGCCAATGAGCTAGGTTGAAGGGGGTGGGGCGAGGCGGTCAGGGAGAGCGGGGCCAGGTGACTCGGCCACTCACGCACACCGGGACTCCTGGGAATGCGAGTCCCGGTTGCCGCTCGCAGCCCTTTGCCTTCAAGCCACACCGAAGCACCAAACACAGGGAATCCGAAGCGGGACCCGCGGAGCGGGTTCCGCAAGGCGTGGGTAAATTAGCGAGCCTTCGCTGTCAGTAACGCCGTCCAATCTGGTCAATTGCAGAGTCTCACTCTTATTCGAATCTGGGGGGCCGGATCACCTACTAGGTCCCTCCTCTGGGTGGAACCAGGAAGGGGAGTGGTTACACCCCCTTTCCTTTGTCCAGTTTCGCGCCAGGACTGGGGCAGGAAAGCCCCAGCACCGGTTTGAACTGGCCTATGCAGAGGGACACCTTGTGTGCCCCAGGCATGTCTGATTCTATTCAGCCCTGTCCTACCCAATACACAAAATCCTGTCTGGGGTGGTGCTAGCACCTCCCAAGGCAGGAAACCCTTTGTCCAAGCTGCCCTCGCTGGAAGGACTCCCAGCAGCAGGAGGTCAGACTTGTGTCTGTGGTGGCAGCATCCATTTTGAGATGCTAAGGCTCTGTTTAACTTTAACCGGGGTTCAGGCTAGGTACATGTCGTGTCCCTCTAGAAGGGTGGAATGCTACCCCCGTCGCCAGCACTGGCGATGGGGTAGTATTCCAATTCGTATGACACCTTACTCGACATGTTTTGATAAAGCCAAACCTAAGATAGCATTTAACCGCGAGGATTATAATGCACTTAAGAGTAATTGGTATGGCAGTATCATGAAACAGCTAAAGGACATGGTTCCGAAAGCTGCAGACGGGCTCAGCTCATGCCAGAGCACCATCTCACATATTTCCAAGCACTCTGCCTCCAGGATTGATGAGGCCTTCCATAGGAGTGGCTGATAGGAACATATGTGTCCATTTTAGGTTAGGTATAGGCATACTACACCTAAGTAAGGGGTGGTTACACCGACTTACCCCAGCTGAGTGATCAGCCAGTTGTGTCAAATATGGAGGCCAGGTCAGGGGTGGCACAATACGTGCTGCAGCCCCTGGTAGGCCTTGGAAGCACCTATGCCCTGGGTACCTGGGTACACTGTTACAGGGGCCAATAAGGTGAACCAGTTCCAATGTCATTATGCACCTAAAGTGCATGGGTTACAATTTAGAGAGAGAACAGCAGGCTGTGGGTCTGATTAGCAGGCCCACAGCCACATTAAGTCAGAAACCAGTGAAGCAAAAAGCAAAAATTTGGGGTGACCATAGGATAGCAGACCCTACTCTCCTACACAACCCCCCCCAAACGCAGGGACATTAGACTAACCTTGACCAGTTGTGTCTTCATGTTCTAAGTGGAAGTACCTGGAGAGACCATCTGCGTTGCCATGGTCAGTCCCTGGGCGGTGCTCCACTGTAAAGTCCATCCCCTGTAGGGAAATGGACCACCTGAGTAGTTTGGGGTTTTCACCCTTCATCTGATTAAGCCATAAGAGGGGCTTATGGTCGGTCTGAATCTTGAAGTGAGTGCCAAACAAGTATGGTCTCAACTTCTTCAGGGCCCACACCACAGCAAAGGCCTCCCTCTCAATGGCTGACCAACGTTTCTCTCTGGGGGTCAGCCTTCTGCTAATGAAAGCAATGGGCTGGTCTTGACCATCTACATTAAGTTGTGAAAGCACAGCTCCCACTCCCAACTCAGAAGCATCTGTTTGGACAATAAACTCTCTTGAGTAGTCAGGACTCTTCAGGATAGGTGCAGAGCACATGGCCTTCTTCAGGTCATCAAATGCCTTTTGACAGTATTCTGTCCACTGAACCTTTTTGGGCATCTTCTTGGATGTCAGATCATTAAGAGGAGTCACAAAGGACCCATAGTTCTTAACAAACTTCCTGTAGTATCCAGTCAGGCCCAAGAAAGCTCTGACCTGAGTCTGGGTAGTTGGAGGAGTCCAGTCCTTTATGGTCTGAATCTTACTCTCCAGAGGTTGAACTTGGCCTCCACCCACAAGGTGGCCCAAGTACACAACCTTACTCTGCCCTATCTGGCACTTGGTTGCCTTGATAGTGAGGCCTGCTTTTTGCAGAGCCTCTAGCACTTCCTTCAGGTGGACCAGGTGATCCTCCCAGGTGGAACTAAAGACAGCAATATCGTCCAGATATGCTGCACAAAAGTTATCCAACCCAGTAAGGACTTGATTCATCAACCTTTGGAAGGTGGCAGGTGCATTTTTCAAACCAAAGGGCATCACCACAAACTGATAATGCCCACTGGGGGTAGAAAATGCTGTCTTGCCCTTAGACTCCTCAGCTAACCTGATTTGCCAGTAGCCAGCTGTCAAGTCAAATGTGCTCAAATACTTGGCAGAAGCCAATTTGTCTATGAGCTCATCCGCCCTTGAAATAGGGTGTGCATCTGTCCTAGTGACAGCATTGAGTCCTCTGTAATCCACACAGAACCTCATCTCTCTCTTCCCATCTTTGGTGTGAGGTTTGGGGACCAGACCACTGGGCTAGCCCAGAGGCTCTCTGAAGGCTCAATGACACCTAATTCCAGCATCTTTTGTACCTCAGCCTTGATACAGTCTCTGACATGGTCAGGCTGCCTGTAAATTTTGTTCTTCACAGGGAGACTATCACCAGTGTCCACCACATGGGTACACCAGTTAGTCTGGCTGGGTGTCAGGGAGAACATATGTCGGAATGACTGCAAAACCTGTCTACAGTCATGTTGCTGATGTTCAGTGAGGCTGCCATCTAAGGCCACACCATCAACCGAGCCATCCTCAGGGTTCTGAGTCAGCAGGTCTGGGAGAGGGTCACTCTCTTCCTCCTGCCCCTCATCTGTAGCCATGAGCAAGCCCATGTCTGCCCTGTCAACATATGCTTTCAGCCTGTTAACATGGAGCACCCTGTGGGGGCTTCTGGGAGTTCCAAGGTCCACCAAGTAGGTAACCTCTCCCTTTTTCTCCATGATTGTATGGGGTCCAGACCATCTTTCTTGGAGTGCTGCTGGGGCCACTGACTCCAGCACCCATACCTTCTGTCCAGGCTGGTACTCAGTCAGGACAGCCTTTTGGTCATGCCAGGCTTTCTGTAAGGCCTGGCTAGCCTCAAGGTTTTTGGAGGCCTTCTCCATGTATTCAGCCATCCTGGAGCGGAGACCAAGTACATAGTCCACTATGTCTTGCTTGGGCTTTTTTGAGAGGTAACTCCCATCCTTCCCTCACCAGACATAGGGGTCCTCTTACAGGGTGCCCAAACAACAATTCAAAGGGGCTGAAGCCAACCCCTTTTTGTGGGACCTCTCTGTAAGCAAACAGAAGGCAGGGCAGAAGGATATCCCATCTTCGCCTGAGCTTTTCAGGTAATCCTTTGATCATGCCCTTTAGGGTCTTGTTAAATCTCTCAACAAGCCCATTGCACTGTGGGTGGTAGGGAGTGGTGAACTTATAGTTGACACCACACTCCTTCCACATTGCTGTCAAGTATCCTGACATGAAGTTTGCACCTCGGTCAGATACTACCTCCTTAGGAAACCCCACTCTGGAGAAAACTCCAAGTAAGGCCCTGGCCACAACAGGAGCTGTTGTGGTCCTAAGTGGAATTGCCTCTGGGTACCTGGTGGCATGGTCCACAACCACCAGTATGAATCTGTGCCCAGATGCTGTGGGGGGATCCATTGGTCCAACAATGTCAATCCCTACCCTTTCAATGGGCACCCCCACCACAGGTAGTGGTATCAGGGGGGCCTTTGTGGAACCACCTGCTTTGCCACTTGCTTGGCAGGTTACACAGGAGCGACAAAACTCCTTTGTATCTTCTGACATGTGAGGCCAGTGAAAGTGACAGACAAGTCTGTCCCAGGTTTTGTTCTGGCCTAGGTGTCCTGCTAAGGGAATATCGTGTGCCAAGGTAAGAAGGAAGCCCCTAAATTGCAGAGGTATGACCAACCTCCTGGTTGCACCAGGCTTGGGGTCTCGACCCTCTGAATAAAGGAGCCCATCATCCCAATAGACCTTATGGGTACCTTGAGCATTCCCAGCAGCCTCAGCAGCAGCCTGCTGTCTGAGGGGTTCAAGAGAAGGACAGGATAGCTGAGCCTGCCCCAAGTCTGCCCTAGAAGGTCCCCCTGTCCCCAGAAACTCAACCTGATCAGGTTCAAGCTCTATAGGGACAGTTCCTTCAGGGGTCTCAGGATCATCTTCCTGTGAAGGCTGATCCTCAGTTGTAGGCATTTGGGAAGGCACAGCCTTTACCCTCCTCTTCCTTGTCTTGGGAGGTACTTGGTCCATTGTTCCAGGATCCAAGACCTGAGGTTCAGAGAGGCACTTTTTGGCCTGTGACCTGGTCACAGCAAGGACATGTGATGATATCCCTAACATCTCTGCATGAGTCCTGTACTCAACTTCCGACCATAGAGAGTTCTCCAGGTCATTGCCCAACAAACATTCTACTGGGAGATCAGCACTAACCACAACTCTTTTTAGGCCAGTTACCCCTCCCCAGGAAAAGTTCACAATTGCCACACTATGGGTAGTAGTGAGATTGCTGGCATTGGTCACCAGGTAATTGTCACCTGATATGTACTGTCCAGGGTCCACAAAGCTAGGCGTCACCATAGTGACACTGGCACATGTGTCCCTGTATGCTTGAGCCACTTTTTCATTAATTAAAGGCGTCTGCCTGTACTTGCCCAAATTATTGAGACTGACAGTAGGGGAGAAATCAATCTCCCCATCACAGATCAGAACAGCCTGTGTGGGGACTCTGACTAGGTCAGAATCTCCATCAGTTCCCAAGGTGATACCCACTACCCCCTTAGTCTGTGGACCAACACTGCTAACTGTACTAGTGGGTGCAGGTGCCTTAGGGGCTGCAGTGTTGGGGGCTCCACCCTTTCTACAATCACTTGTCCAGTGAGTGGTGTTTTTGCAAAAGCTACACCAGGGTTTTCTTTGACCTTCTTTCTTCTTCTTCTTGGAAGTTTGGGACCCACCCTCAGTATTAGTTTGGGGCCCTGTTGAAGACTTCTGGTCTTTAGCTTTCTGCTCCCCACCCTTCTGGTCTGTTTTCTTTTGGTCACCACCCTGGTTCTGGTTCTGGTTCTGGTTCTTTTGCTTAACTCTGGTTCTAACCCATTTGTCTGCCCTCTTTCCCAATTCTTGGGGAGAGGTTAGATCTGAGTCAACCAAATGTTGATGCAACTGCTGGTTCTGACAGTTATTTAAAATCTGTTCTCTCATAAGCAAATTGTACAATCCTTCATAGTCTGTAACCTTACTTCCCAGCAACCAGCCCTCCAGAGCCTTAGTGGCACATTCAACAAATTCAGACCAGTCCTGAGTCTGCGTCTTCTGGGTATCTCTGAACATTAACCTGTACTGTTCAGTGGTTAAGCCTAACCCATCAATCAGAGCACTCTTCAGGACTAGGTAGTTTCTAGAATCCCCATCACTAACTGTGAGGAGTCTGTCTCGGCCTCTACCTTCAAAGGAGAGCCACAAGATTGCTGCCCACTGCTCCTGAGGAACCTGCTGTACTTTGCAAGCTCTCTCAAGTGCAGTCATCCACTTGTGGATATCATCCCCAACTTTGTAGGGGGGCACAATCTTACTCAGGTTTCTATTTTCATAGGACCTGTCTTTATCCTTAAGGATATTGCTGCCACCAGTGGGTTCTAACCCACTCTCTCTAGGCTGCCTTGCTCTAGCAAGTTTCTCTTTGGCCAGGGCAACTTCTAATTCTTGTCTCTGGATCCTAATTTCAGCCTCTCTCATTTTGGCCTCATGTTCCCTTCTCTGAGGTCTAGTCAACTCCCTTCTGGAGTTGCCAAGAGAACCTCTAGAAACATGGGAGGTATTGGATTTACCTGAGTGATTCCTCCTTCTCCTATGCTCCTGGTTAAGTCCATTTGGGGGTCTGAATGGGTTGGACCCACCTTCAGTCCCAAATAAGCTTAAGTTAGCCTGGTTAAGCCTGCTGACTAACACCTGGCTATTTCTACCATCATCAGAATCACTTTCTTCCTCCTCCTCCTCCTCTTCTTCTTCCTCAGGCTGAGTATTCCCAGGGGTCTGGTCTTCCTCATCTATCTGGATGACAGGGGCAGGGGCATCAGGGTTATCATCTTCAGAAGGTGAAACTTCCTCACCAGTCCCTGAGGGGCCTGGTTTGGGGTTCTTTAGAGCTTCAGACTGGTCTAATAGCTCTCTGAGGTGTCCTGCTGTAGGAGTAGGACCTGTTTTGATTCCTCTCATGGAACACAGTTGCCTCAGTTCCTTAAATGGAAAGATAGCAAATTTGGATGGTGCCTTTGGAGGGTCACTCTCAACAGAGATGGGTCCAGCGGATCCCTCTACTCCAGACATTGCTATAGTGTGGTGGATGTGTTGCAATCTACCTACACTTCTGTTTTCCTACAGAACCTATCAAGTAGTTGTAGTCAGGGTGTGCTACTCCCTATCCTCTACAACAACTAAGTTCAGTAGAACTTAAGTATATCTAGTCTTGTTTTAGTGTACCTATCAGGTACCTGTATGATCTTTCAAACGATATTTTCAAAGATTGTAATGGTAAAACAACAGCAAGCTCAAATCCCAATCCGCTGCTCACCAATGTGAGAAGTTGGCCTGGTATATGATGCTCACTAATTCTAGTGATCACCTTGTACCATGCCAAGCAACCCTTATGGTGCAGGTTGTAAAGTCAACCTTATAGACAAGCTATCCTAGGGGTAGCATGGACTAAGCAGTCTTAGGCTAAACTCTGTAAAGGCATGTGAAGCAAGCTGTTTTACCATATACAATCCCTTGAATACCAAATGAAAGGACACCACACAGATATATATTGAAAATATATATAGATTTATTTCTCAAAAGATACCCTATACTCTTTATGAGCACAGAAGCACAAGCGTTAAAACAAAACACAGTTTAAATACACAAAAGTTGCACGAATATGGATGAGCCCTAGGGGCCACCTAAACCATATACTAAAATAGTGGTATAAGAACCACTATGAGGAAAGTGAAGAGGCCTAGGGCCTGGGGAATCGCTGGAGCTGTTCAGGACTAACAGTGATGAAGTCGGGAAAGGCCCGCAGGACTCGGGTGCAGTGCGTAAAGTGCACGCAATACCAATGCAGTGTCAATGGTGCGTAAAAAGTACAAAGTTAGTTAAAAAGGAACCTTCTGAGTGACCTAGAAGGATGAAACTTAAGACACAGGCCCTAGAGGTGTGTACCAGTGTGGGAACACCGGCGGAGCTGAGTTACCTCACCCACAGGAAGCGGGTGCACAGGGTCGAAGTAGTGTCGGGTTTCGTCACGCTGGTCGATGGTGCTTGGAGCTGAAGATGCTGCAGGCGACTCGAGGTGAAGAGTTCCGGTGGATCCAAGGGTGGATCTGAAGTCGTGAAGACCTGAAAGCAGAGGGGACAATGTTCAAAGTCACTAGCCAGTGACTACCGTGGAACCAGAGTGGAACCAGGCGATGTCGGGTGCAAACAGGCGTCGAGGTGTAGCTTCTCTCTGCAGCCACGTGGACACAAGGGGTTGAAGACGTCCAGGAATCGGTCACGAGCTGTCCCACGCAGGCTTCTCGCTGTTGGTTGTGTCGACAACCGGATGGAAGCAAACAGGCCTTGGCTAATGCAAGCCACGCAGGAATCAAGAAAGGCTTGTCACTCAGACCAGCAAGGTCAGAGCGGGTGCTCCTTTTCACAGGAGCAAGGGCAAGTAAGGAGCAACCAGACCTGCAGTGAAAGTTGTAGATTTCGTCGCCAAGATGGCCACTAGCCGCGTGGCAAGTGGACGGGATGGCGCGTCGAGGGGCACAGTGCAAAAGGGCCCCACGCAGATCGTGGAGATGCTGGGGGGCTGATCTTCGGTGCAAGAGCTGCTCGAGGTTGGGGCTTCTCAAACCTCAAAGCACAGCGTCGAGGATGCCTCTGATGCTGCGCAGTCAGCTTTTCGGGGGTCTTCCAAGATGTCCGGTCCCACGTCTCTCGGTGCCTCCATGGGTCCCTTCTTTGCAGGGACTGTAGATCGGGCGGTGAGAAGTCTGGGAGTCTGGGTCTTGTCAGGCTCTGGGCTCCGGTTCCGGCGGGAGGCGGCGGCAAAGCAGACGTTGAGTTCCTGGTTGGTGCCTGTGTTCACAGGGTGGTCACTCCTTGGCCACAAGGGAGATTCTCTTCCGTCTTCTGAGCAGCAGAATGTCGAAGTCCAGTCTTCTTCTTTATTTCAAGTTGATTCAGGATGATCTGAAGTCTCAGGACACAGCTCCCACTCTTATTCGAATCTGGGGGGCCGGATCACCTACTAGGTCCCTCCTCTGGGTGGAACCAGGAAGGGGAGTGGTTACACCCCCTTTCCTTTGTCCAGTTTCGCGCCAGGACTGGGGCAGGAAAGCCCCAGCACCGGTTTGAACTGGCCTATGCACAGGGACACCCTGTGTGCCCCAGGCATGTCTGATTCTATTCAGCCCTGTCCTACCCAATACACAAAATCCTGTCTGGGGTGGTGCTAGCACCTCCCAAGGCAGGAAACCCTTTGTCCAAGCTGCCCTCGCTGGAAGGACTCCCAGCAGCAGGAGGTCAGACTTGTGTCTGTGGTGGCAGCATCCATTTTGAGATGCTAAGGCTCTGTTTAACTTTAACCGGGGTTCAGGCTAGGTACATGTTGTGTCCCTCTAGAAGGGTGGAATGCTACCCCCGTCGCCAGAACTGGCGAGGGGGTAGTATTCCAATTCGTATGACACCTTACTCGACATGTTTTGATAAAGCCAAACCTAAGATAGCATTTAACCGCGAGGATTATAATGCACTTAAGAGTAATTGGTATGGCAGTATCATGAAACAGCTAAAGGACATGGTTCCGAAAGCTGCAGACGGGCTCAGCTCATGCCAGAGC
The DNA here is from genome assembly GCF_964261635.1 of Lissotriton helveticus. Lineage (NCBI taxonomy): Eukaryota > Metazoa > Chordata > Amphibia > Caudata > Salamandridae > Lissotriton > Lissotriton helveticus. The sequence continues at coordinate 620,943,595 of NC_136071.1, forward strand.
ACCATCTCACATATTTCCAAGCACTCTGCCTCCAGGATTGATGAGGCCTTCCATAGGAGTGGCTGATAGGAAAATATGTGTCCATTTTAGGTTAGGTATAGGCATACTACACCTAAGTAAGGGGTGGTTACACCGACTTACCCCAGCTGAGTGATCAGCCAGTTGTGTCAAATATGGAGGCCAGGTCAGGGGTGGCACAATACGTGCTGCAGCCCCTGGTAGGCCTTGGAAGCACCTATGCCCTGGGTACCTGGGTACACTGTTACAGGGGCCAATAAGGTGAACCAGTTCCAATGTCGTTATGCACCTAAAGTGCATGGGTTACAATTTAGAGAGAGAACAGCAGGCTGTGGGTCTGATTAGCAGGCCCACAGCCACATTAAGTCAGAAACCAGTGAAGCAAAAAGCAAAAATTTGGGGTGACCATAGGATAGCAGACCCTACTCTCCTACACGTAATGTCTCTGCGCACGTTCAAGTACTGCCTGCCTCACGGGCGTGGCTGGATAACAATGCATCCTGGATGTTGTAGTGCGCTATTACTTCACCCCAGTGGGTGTGCAAACAGTTACAAAATTAAATCAAAATTGATTCCCCAGTGGGTGGAGGGGGAAGCTTGCTGTCACCCTGTGCCCCGCTTTTTGGATGCCTTCCTGGTAAGCGGGTGTCGTCCTGCAAAGATCACCGGCTCACTCTCCTTTCCTGCACTCCCAAACACCAACCGGCACAAGGGCAGGATCCCTTGTTCTACGGCGGTGCCTCTCCTCGCGACCGCAGCTGGCCGCAAAAATCCATTCAATGCAGGCACTCTAATTGAGGGAGACCACAAGGAGAAACTTCGTTCAGGGGTTTAATGGCAGCCTGCAAGCACACGGTAAATCAGCAGCACCTCTCCCATAATGTGGACGCCGGAAGCGTTTCGGGACCTTTTCCCTTCATCTGCGGCGTGTAATGAAAGCAACTGCTGGCACGTAATGTCTCTGCGCACGTTCAAGTACTGCCTGCCTCACGGGCATGGCTGGATCACAATGCATCCTGGATGTTGTAGTGCGCTATTACTTCAACCAGTGGGTGTGCAAACAGTTACAAAATTAAATCAAAATTCATTCCCCAGTGGGTGGAGGGGGAAGCTTGCTGTCACCCTGTGCCCCGCTTTTTGGATGCCTTCCTGGTAAGCGGGCGTCGTCCTGCAAAGATCACCGGCTCACTCTCCTTTCCTGCACTCCCAAACACCAACCGGCACAAGGGCAGGATCCGTTGTTCTACGGCGGTGCCTCTCCTCGTGACCGCAGCTGGCCGCAAAAATCCATTCAATGCAGGCACTCTAATTGAGGGAGACCACAAGGAGAAACTTCGTTCAGGGGTTTAATGTCAGCCTGCAAGCACACGGTAAATCAGCAGCACCTCTCCCATAATGTGGACGCCGGACGCGTTTCGGGACCTTTTCCCTTCATCTGCGGCGTGTAATGAAAGCAACTGCTGGCACGTAATGTCTCTGCGCACGTTCAAGTACTGCCTGCCTCACGGGCGTGGCTGGATCACAATGCATCCTGGATGTTGTAGTGCGCTATTACTTCACCCCAGTGGGTGTGCAAACAGTTACAAAATTAAATCAAAATTCATTCCCCAGTGGGTGGAGGGGGAAGCTTGCTGTCACCCTGTGCCCCGCTTTTTGGATGCCTTCCTGGTAAGCGGGCGTCGTCCTGCAAAGATCACCGGCTCACTCTCCTTTCCTGCACTCCCAAACACCAACCGGCACAAGGGCAGGATCCGTTGTTCTAAGGCGGTGCCTCTCCTCGCGACCGCAGCTGGCCGCAAACATCCATTCAATGCAGGCACTCTAATTGAGGGAGACCACAAGGAGAAACTTCGTTTAGGGGTTTAATGGCAGCCTGCAAGCACACGGTAAATCAGCAGCACCTCTCCCATAATGTGGACACCACAAGTACCAGCATGCAGTCTGCGCTGCCACGCCCACTGAGGCGAGTGTGTACAAAACACACAGGTGCTATTCATTGACTCTTGGGACTGCCTACAAGAACCGATACAGAAAAGGGGGTGGTGATGAACAGAGTGTCTGAATTAAGCAGACCACTCTTACCCAGTCCAAAGATCAGGGCTTGATCCATCACCGTTATTTATCTCACTGCCCCATCCCAGCTCAGAACCTGGCTATATGCAAATTAGTCTGTCCCTGGCCCAGTGCATCATGGGAACAGGGCAGACCAAACTACCAAGCCAATTCTTCACCAGAAAGGAGACAAGCTACCGGGGACCGGGTTCTGGCATTTCAGCCTCTTTGGCCCGGCTTGCTTGAATCCTGATGGAGCAGTGAGAAAGGGACTCATGTCTGAGTATACCCTGCCACACCTATAGTGGCCAAAAACGATACAGAAAAGGGGGTGGTGATGAACAGAGTGTCTGAATTAAGCAGACCACTCTTACCCAGTCCAAAGATCAGGGCTTGATCCATCACCATTATTTATCTCACTGCCCCATCCCAGCTCAGAACCTGGCTATATGCAAATTAGTCTGTCCCTGGCCCAGTGCATCATGGGAACAGGGCAGACCAAACTACCAAGCCAATTCTTCACCAGAAAGGAGACAAGCTACCGGGGACCGGTTTCTGGCATTTCAGCCTCTTCGGCCCGGCTTGCTTGAATCCTGATGGAGCAGTGAGAAAGGGACTCATGTCTGAGTATACCCTGCCACACCTATAGTGGCCAAAAACGATACAGAAAAGGGGGTGGTGATGAACAGAGTGTCTGAATTAAGCAGACCACTCTTACCCAGTCCAAAGATCAGGGCTTGATCCATCACCGTTATTTATCTCACTGCCCCATCCCAGCTCAGAACCTGGCTATATGCAAATTAGTCTGTCCCTGGCCCAGTGCATCATGGGAACAGGGCAGACCAAACTACCAAGCCAATTCTTCACCAGAAAGGAGACAAGCTACCGGGGACCGGTTTCTGGCATTTCAGCCTCTTCGGCCCGGCTTGCTTGAATCCTGATGGAGCAGTGAGAAAGGGACTCATGTCTGAGTATACCCTGCCACACCTATAGTGGCCAAAAACGATACAGAAAAGGGGGTGGTGATGAACAGAGTGTCTGAATTAAGCAGACCACTCTTACCCAGTCCAAAGATCAGGGCTTGATCCATCACCGTTATTTATCTCACTGCCCCATCCCAGCTCAGAACCTGGCTATATGCAAATTAGTCTGTCCCTGGCCCAGTGCATCATGGGAACAGGGCAGACCAAACTACCAAGCCAATTCTTCACCAGAAAGGAGACAAGCTACCAGGGACCGGTTTCTGGCATTTCAGCCTCTTCGGCCCGGCTTGCTTGAATCCTGATGGAGCAGTGAGAAAGGGACTCATGTCTGAGTATACCCTGCCACACCTATAGTGGCCAAAAACGATACAGAAAAGGGGGTGGTGATGAACAGAGTGTCTGAATTAAGCAGACCACTCTTACCCAGTCCAAAGATCAGGGCTTGATCCATCACCGTTATTTATCTCACTGCCCCATCCCAGCTCAGAACCTGGCTATATGCAAATTAGTCTGTCCCTGGCCCAGTGCATCATGGGAACAGGGCAGACCAAACTACCAAGCCAATTCTTCACCAGAAAGGAGACAAGCTACCGGGGACCGGTTTCTGGCATTTCAGCCTCTTCGGCCCGGCTTGCTTGAATCCTGATGGAGCAGTGAGAAAGGGACTCATGTCTGAGTATACCCTGCCACACCTGTAGTGGCCAAAAACGATACAGAAATCATGAATCGTTTTGGCCACCACAAATGTGGAAGGGTATGCTCAGATGTGAGTCCCTTGCTCACTGCACCATCAGGATTCAAGCAAGCCGGGCCGAAGACGGCTGTAATGCCAGAAACCGGTCCCCGGAAGCTTGTTTCCTTTCCAGTAAAGAATTGGCTTGGTAGTTTGGTCTGCCCTGTTCCCATGATGCACTGGGCCAGGGTCAGACTAATTTGCATGTAGCCAGGTTCTGAACTGGGATGGTGCAGTTAGCTAAAAAACGGTGATGGATCAAGCCCTGATCTTTTGACTGGGTAGGATTGTTCTGCTTAATTCAGATACTCTGTCCATCACCACCCCCTTTTTGAATCGTTTTGGCCACCACAAATGTGGATGGGTATGCTCAGATGTGAGTCCCTTGCTCACTGCACCATCAGGATTCAAGCAAGCCGGGCCGAAGACGGCTGTAATGCCAGAAACCGGTCCCCGGAAGCTTGTTTCCTTTCCAGTAAAGAATTGGCTTGGTAGTTTGGTCTGCCCTGTTCCCATGATGCACTGGGCCAGGGTCAGACTAATTTGCATGTAGCCAGGTTCTGAACTTGGATGGTGCAGTGAGCTAAAAAACGGTGATGGATCAAGCCCTGATCTTTTGACTGGGTAGGAGTGTTCTGCTTAATTCAGATACTCTGTCCATCACCACCCCCTTTTTGAATCGTTTTTGCCTACAAGAACCAGCCCGTGAACAAGTGCTCAAGAAGCACGAAACGCGTCGGGCAGGGCATATGAAATGAGGACGTCGCCCTGGTTTACAAGCTGCTGCTTTTCTCCCGAATAAATCGCTGCATGGAATCTTTGGCTGTGTGGTTTCTTTCAAGTGGGCAATTCTTCGTGTGCATATATATATATATATATATATATATATATATTTCAAAGAATGACAATGCTGTGTACGATTTTTACTCCTTTATTTTGCCACTGCCAAACGTGTTTCGACTGCCAAGCAGTCTTGCTCACTGGTCAATAGGAATTAAAAAAGCGGCCATTTTTTATAAAAAACAATTCATTATGTGTACTTGAAACTACACCATGAACAGACTCATAGTTTTGTCGATATTATCGAAGTTGCATGCACAATTTCATTCTTACTACTATTTTCTGCTCATTAAATATAAATGCACTTTAGTTCAGGTCCTAGACCATTGTGCAAAATTTTCAGTTTATAGCGTCATTGTCATTCATTATGTTGCATTACTCGTATCGCTGATAATATATACATTGCTGCACGAACTTCCTTGAAGTGTATTTATATTTTATGAGCAGAAAATAGTAGTTAGAATGAAATTGTGCAGGCAACTTCGATACTATGGACAAAACTAAGAGTCTGTTCTTTATGTTCATGGTGTAGTTTCAAGTGGGGCCAAAGTTTCCATGTAGGGACTGGGATAGGAATTCTGCCCCAGGTAAAAGCAGTCTCAAATGGATTGTGATCAAAAAACGTCTTCGCCAGGTAAGTGGTGTGTGTTACCTGATCTTCTACGGAGCGGGAACATAGGAGCCTGGGCCTCCCATCCTGCCAGTATCGAGTTCAGTCGCAGGAAATATTTGTTTTGATCAAAATTTGGAGCATACACATTTCCCAGCATGACAGGCACTATATCAAACGTGCCCCACAGAAAAATAAATTTGTCCTGCGTGTCTACCCTTTTGTCTAGTATTAAAAACGGAACTCCACCTCTTATCCAGATTGTCACCCCCCTGGTGAAAGACGAATAATTAGTAGAAATTAGCTAGCCTCTCCATTTCTTCCGCATCTTTGCAGCTTCGGCTCCTGTCAGATGCGACTCCTGGAAAAAGACTACATGCGCCCCATGCCGCAATAGGTGCACATGCGCACTGTGTCGCTTGCATACTGAACCCAGACCTCGGACGTTCCATGTAACGAAATTATACGTGTCTAGCTTGTGCATTAACTTCTAACTGTATTCAATATGTCCTGAAGGCTATGCACAGTAATGGGACATAGGAATTGCATTGTAACAGAGCCCTTGAACCCCCACGTTAACCATAATACCAGGCCTTGCCTGTAAACTAAACATGGCCAAACCAAACATAACACACATTTAACTGTTTCATAGTAAACTGTAGGATTCGCAAAGTGGGGACCGGTAGCCATATCCATCATCTAAAGAAAAGACACACAGTCAAGAGCTCCTCCGAGACCAAGCAGATAATGAACAATAGTAATATGCCATAAAATCATACAAGAATCAAAGCAAAAAGATATAATTGTCCTGGAGTCCTCGTGCCATCGCTAGACTGTTCCGTTGCACTTGCTTTCACTGGAGAGATTATGATGCATTTACTGACCCAACAAGTCATCTGCCGTTTGTGGCGTCACATGGGGAAATAGTGCCAGACTGATCTCTAAGTCGGAGCGCACTGATCTAATGTCGGAAGATTCCGAGTCATAACAGCAAGCTTTGTCTCCAAAAGTGTTCGCAGCCGCCAGAGCCATCTCCCTTCCTTTCTGTACCAGCTCCTGTGTAGGCCCGGGAAATGCTGAAACACCGGTGGCCCTAGCAATACGTTGCAAGCGACGGCCCTGGGATCCCCAGGGCTATGTGGCGGTTTCTGTCGAGTCTGACCAGATAACTGTGTTGGGTCCATGACCTCAATCCACTTCTCGACATCCTCCGGACTTTCAAAGAAGCATTTTTTTTGTCATAGATATCTTCAGGTATGCAGGAAATAGCAATGCATATTTAAGATTCAGGGTGCGCAACTTCCTCTTTACCGCCTGATAGGAGGATCAACGACGTTGGACCAATAACATGTAGTCGGGATACAATGATACTTGACAGTTCTCAAATTGGATCTGTGGTCTCTCTCGTGTATTCTGGAGAAAAATATCATGGTCCCTATAATTGAGGATTCTTACTATCAATGGTCTCGGCAGTGCACCCACCCTTGGCCTTCCTGTAGGGATACGATGCGCCCTCTAGATGCAGAAGAAGTCCGAAAGGCTGTCGGGGCCACATGTGTGCGGAACCATTGCTCCATGAAGGTGGCCGCGTCCAACCCCTCGCTTTGTTCCGGAAGACCAATGCCATGTATATTATTTTGTCTTGCCCTGCCCTCTGCGTCCTCCACCCTATCTATTAGCCCTGTTACTTGCTTCTGGAGGGACTGGATTTGCTTTGAATGTTCTTTATGTTGAGGCAGTATTTCTTCCAGGGTTGAGCTGTGGTCTGTAACTGTGGTGGCTAATTTGTCATGATCCACCTTGAGTAGTGTGAAGCTAGTGGTGAGGGTACCTATTTGCTGCTCTATTGCTTTCCTGGACTCTCTGACCTCACATAGTATTAAATCCAATTTGTCCTGGGCTCCCATTTCGTTCGTGGGAGGAACAAAATTAGGTGATTCCGTGTTTGTATTGGAGTCCCGCTTATCTGTGTTGTGTGAGGCATTGGTGGCATTGCCCTGCTGCTTTCCTTTTGGGCAGCCTATAGCCCACAGCGAACGTGCCCCACCATTCACCACCCTCCCAACGTAAATTAGTCTTGTACTGCTCGAGGGACGCTGTCGCTTGTCAGGACTCCTCTGTGATCGCAATGTCCAGTGTGTACATTCCTATTTGCACAGCTAGAGAAGGAGGGGAACAGGGGGGGGTAGGCAATATGGGTTGAGGTGCCCAGTCCTAGTTTGACCAGTATCGTACCCCTAATCAGACACAGGGATATCAGCACATAAGGTACACTGCCAAGGTCCCACGCCAATCACTCCTCCAAAGTTCACCCTATGACAAAGTAGAGAAAATGAGTGCTCCCTTGGATAATGAACTTTGCTATATCTAGTCTCCGACGGGTAGAGTATTACTCACTGTGGTAACTTAGTGTAAGGGGGGTGACTTTGCAAACCGCTTCCACTGCTTCTAGCAACCTAGTCAGCGGTCACGGTGGTTATTGTTGCTGGACTGCGCCTCAGGGTCACCATCAGCGTCACCAGGATAATGGGGTAGGGGGGCACAGTAAATTGCTGTGCAAAGCCGGATCACAGTGCCCCTCGTATTCGATGCAGCATGTGTTACTGTGCGCAGCCCCTGATCACAGGCAGGGCCAGTAGAAAGCTGGTCCTACAACTGGCACTTGTTTTTGGTTCACTGTTGGCCCCCACCATTCTACAGGGGGGGAGAAAGGAAAGGAATCCCTGACAGCAGTCCAATGTATCGGTAGGGTCTGTGAGTGCGCCATACCCCAGACGGCTTGTGGTGCTGATGGTAGCGCCCGTGTTCAGCCCAGTCCAGTGGGGGGGTCTAGTCCCACAGTTAGTGTCTGCTGTACCGGACCATAGGCAGCGGGACTGCTGTCGAAGGGTGAGTGATCCACAGTCCCTCCAACCTCAGCACAAGGGGCAGCACTCACCTGCAGAGGCTCCACAGGCTAACATCGCGGCACAGTCCAGGCCGACCTCCGGCATCTACTCTACTCCAGCTATGCAGTTCTGGCCCACCCGGGAGCAGTTGTGGGAGCGTCACATCTGTCCAGGATCTGGACCCCAGGACCCAGCATCGTCACCACACTGCTCCCATAGTCGGGCACTGTACCCTTAGCAATCTCGGCAGGGCAATACTCAGCAGCCGGACGGTGGCGCAGATCGCTGCCTGGGCCACACTATCCTCCGGCGTCTTCTGGGCGTAGTTCGTGAAGTAGCACTATGCATAGCTACGCGAAGTGCACTTCCTACTACGCAAACTACGCGTAGCACTACGCGAACTGCGTAGTACCCTGTTCGCACTGTGCAAGATGCCGTTTTCAATTATTGCACAGTGCGGACAATCATTCGGCACTGTGCAATCATTGAAAACGGCATCTTGCACAGTGCGAGCTGTAGTTTTCTGCCGCTCGTAGAGATTTTAACTCGAACAGTAGCTTTCTCAACGCGGACTGGTAGTTTATCATCGCGAGCGGTCGCCAGCATATGCGACCACTCGCAATGAGAAACCTGACCTCCCGCGTTTAGAATCTCGCTGGGAGGTTTATTTTCCACGCTCGTGATCGCAAACGAGGAAAAAGTCTTGCCAGGATGTCATTTTGCTAGCTCGCAGTCGCCAACTTGACGTTGAGGAGCACGAGCAAGCAAAAAATGACCGCTGCACTACGCTACGCTACGCGTGTTCGCACTGTGCTACGTGCAGTTCACGTAGTGCAAAGTTACGCAAACTTCGCAAAGTACGCAAGCGTAGTGTAGTGCTTTGCCCAGGCCTAATCTTCTCTCGGGCACTCCCCAGCAGGCAGCCCTCTCACAGGCAGAAGCCGGACTTTGCTTTGTGCCGCGAGTAAGTGCGGTTTTGGCACCAGAAAGCGTGCTGCCCTACGCCTTCATCAACCTGCCCTAATGGCACAGCAAGATGGGACCAGGATTTGGCAGTACCGCAGGATAACAGCGCTCAGGCTCCGGAGCTTGTTCAAATCACGTCCGCCATGAACGGCGGCTAGCCACGCCCTCCATTTACATCACAATTATGTCATCACCATTAAAAATATTCTTACGATATTGAAGCCAAGTAAATTCTTGACATCACAATATTATTCACATAACATTAGTTACCATTATATTTGATGGAACATTCTCCCAAATTATCCTTAGAAGCTCGGCTCTACTGTTAACAGGCTTCGCAGTGCACCTTCCCTTTCACTTCATATAAAATCATATATAACAAAATTCGAAGAAAAAAAATTCTTGTCAGTGTTTATAAGTAGGCAGCAAATGGAGCCTAGCCGACATAAAAATCGAGGGGCAATTACCACGAGAAAATCGAAACATGTTACTTACAAATGAGAACTCATAACAAAGCCAGTTACATCTGGATGGAGTTTCCAGTTGTACATCATAGCTGGAAGTAGGTCATTTTAAAGACTGAAGTGAGCTTTGATCTCCAAAGAAAGGTTAGAGGGAAGAAAGAAACAACTAAAGAAAGAAAGAAAAGCTAAAATAAGATAGATATGAACTGCAGGAAGAAAGAACTGTGATAGCAAGAAGTGGAGGGAGAAAAGGATGGAAGAAGGTGGAGATGTGATAGGGGAAGAAGAAGAAAATGTGAAAAAACACCTTTCTGCTGTGGTGTCGAAACGGGTGACAACCCCATGAAGAGAATAGATATACTGTGTAGGTCTGTATATAGATGAAAAGTAGCCTCCGCACTAGAACTGCAAGTGGTCCTTTATGAGTGGCTCAGTTTTTGTACTCAAGTTCTTCTCCAGGGTTAGAGCTATTGAGGACATTTATAATATTGAGGTGGGGTACTTATAAAATATAATAAGGGGGACTAATGTGCGTGAATCAAAGTTGCTGCACCAACTGCTGCATGTTTTATCCTGTTTTCAACCACAGATATCATCTTCTTTCAGCTGATAGAAGTGTATATTTATGAATTCTGTGGCGCAGGGCAGCACCTTTGAGCGCTGCCCTGTGCCACATTGAAAGCGCACTGTATTTATCCAAAACGGTGCATTCTTGTCCTTTTCCCTTGTGCTGGTGCCATTTTCACAGCCTATCTCCATCAAAGGCACACTTGCACCATGTTGCAAGGGTGCCAAGTGTGCCTTTGTTATAGGCAGGATTGTTATTGTGCATGAAGGAGCACCTTCCTGCACAAAAACAATCAAGAGAGGCCCTTTCCAGTTTCTATGTGTGTTGCTGAATGCATAACACATAGAATGAGGTAGTAGGGAGGACAAATAAAGATATTTCTCCTTGTTACGCCTCACCTGGGGAGGCGTTCTTTTTGGTACTTTCCCAGGTTTACAAGGTCTTGTAAATCTGCTAATGCGACAAAAACCATGGGAGTTGCGTAGGAAAACCCATGCAGCGCCCATGGAACACCTAGCTAGGGCACAGTAACGCAATGCAGCAATTTGTGCTGTATTGCGTTACCCTAGATCGTCGGAGTCTCTCAAAGCCACGCAAAGTGGCTTTAGAAGTCTGACTTACGGTTTGCATCCCTCTTGCACCATGTTGCTTGGTGGCAAAGCGACACAGACCGGGTCATAAATATGGCCCGAATTCTCTGCGTGAAACAGGTCCGAGCTGCAGTGTTCCTGCACTTGTTGTAATCCAGAAGCAACTGATAACTCCCATTAACAATTACATTGGGATTACCAGGGCACTTACAATGAACCCCCGAAGTGTGGTATTATTCACAATGCTTGAATTAGGGATGTGTGACGTTAAAGAAGTTGTAACCCTGCAGATTTATGCCAGCGGCTGCACTGGGTCCGTATTTGATCCATTTATTGCAAAATGTGAAAATTGCAAATCTGTACATAAGAGCTTTTTCCATGAAAGCATACTTCAAAGCAGAAACAAAAGCAGTCCTTCTGAAAAGATGCGCTTCAATCTGAATTGATTACCCTTTTGAAAAGAGAAGCATTCATTGTGACTGTCTTTCAAGCAACAATGCAATCATCTTTTTTAGACAGCTTGCTATTGTTCTACAGAGATTACAAAGTCTTATTAGCCTGAGTTAATGACTACAATTATGCCAGTCATGGCAATGATTAAGTAATATTTTAAATTTATGCCTGTACGAAATCACGTAAAATCCCACTCCAGACATTACAGAACCAAACAGTCAGCCCACTACACATACTGATTTTAGGCATACATTAGATTCTGCGCCTTTCTACTTGGTAGATAAAGAGTTATCGTACAACAATTTGAGGTATATTTCAAATATTATTATAAAGATTGTTTAATCTCGAAAATCACCCCTTCAGCTAATAACAGATAACACACACGAGAGCTCGATAGATGATTTACGCAAAATGTATTTGCCTTACAAGTGCTAGGACATTTCGCTCTATCTGCATCAGCCCTTCATACAATGTTCATTATTACTGATGTACAACTGTCTTTCCTCAAGCTTTTTATTACTTTATTTCAGTGAAATGCATGGAACTGTCAAAGAAATGCAACCATCAATCACCAATTAACAGACTGAGGCATATAAAGTCATCCCCTAGGTGCATGTTGTAAGTGCACTCTCAAGGCAGGACTGATTCTCAGTCACTCAAAACCTCATTTATATACAGTACCATTTCCCAGGTAGCCTCCTACTGCTTGGGGAAACCGGCACCGCCACATGCATCTATCTTCCCTGCAACAGGCTGTGCTTTTTTATTGTGTTGCTTTATTTCGATTTTTGTGTGGGTTCAAACGTTTAAATCTCTCATCCATCTTTTGATCTCTGGAATTGGTTTCACAACTTATTTCTACGTAACTTGTCACTATAAAAAGTGAGGGCGATACAACATTTTGTCGTTTTTTCCTTCTCATAGTGATCCGACGTATCACAAAACATTTAGACATTTGAAGCCTTTCTCTGTACCATTGTGCAGTGCTTAATTTGTAATACATAAATCATTCAAATAAATGCAGGAGCTAAAAGTTTAACTAAGGGGCCCACCACCAACTCTGCCTGCTGTAGTGTTGCTGAATGAGGGAGTTGTCAAACACCAAGGCTTGCTCTTGATTCCACCTCATGTGTCTTCGTTCCACCTTCCGACGAATCCTGCTCGGTTGTCCCACACTTGCAGGTTCATTTGTATCCCCACTTTCTTCATGGGTTATTGTTTTCCTATCTTGCTTTTCATCCGTGTTTCCCCTTTTCTACTTTCTTTCTCTTGGTCAAAGGGTAATGATGAAAAATTAACTCTGGTCCCAAAAAATGAGTCATCAACAAACGAAAGGAGATAAAGGGGTGTGCCCTTCATTCACATCATCTATAGATATACTAAGTCCCTGGTCCAGACCCCAACGTAGACCTTGGTGTGAACATTGTGTCCGTAATTCTAAGTCGCAAGGGTTTCAGACCAGCCACTGTCTGGTTTCTTTCACTTTTTATTTTCCTTTTTGTCCCCGCCAAGATTCATGTATTACTGTCTACAACCAGAACGTATGGCAGAACACAGCTCTTGCCTGTGGATATCTGAGATAGGAACAAATAATTTCAATACCTTAAATATCGCTTTACAAAGAACATTTGTGTGCAGTGGATGTTTTTCCTAATGCAGAATGAAGTTCAGCATCCCTTGTCGGTCTTTCTTTAATCATTTGTTAATCATTGACAGAGGACTATTTAACTGAGATCCCAATTAGCCAGAGTGGCTCTCATTATGAGCTAGTCAGATGCAGGTGCAGGGTACGGAATCTTTGATTCCGACTGGTGTCCCTGCATCTATGTCAGGTCATTATGAGAATAACTATGTGGACCCAGGAATGCCAGGTTCAAATTTGCATGTTTTTCCTGCTCTGAACATGTGGGAAATATCAGAGGGAGACCAGTCTGTGTAGGGATCAGATGGCAGGAGGGTGTCCGGGGTGAGTGGAGTCTGTGGTCTGGCTGGTGGAGGCGTTGTGGGCTGCCCAATGTACTGGAGGGGAGAGGCATGGGCAGTGGTTAATTTGTAAAAATATCTGGTCAGGAGGCAGCTTGCACCAGCCCATTTCTCCTGTTAGCACCACCTAAAACAGAACCATGAAAGTGGGGGGAGGATGTGGCGTAATTACCAGAGCTGCCGACTTCAGAGCTGAGGAACCAGGTTCGAGTCTCGGTGTCGGCTCAACATCCAGTGATTCTGGGCAAATCACTTAATCTTCCCCTGCCTTGCATAATTTAATGTGTCCTTAACTGGTGCTCAAGAAAAGTGCCGGTGTTGATGATTAAGTGCCGGAGCTGAGCACCAGAAACCAGTGGCTCAAATTAAGCATTGGGCTTGGGCCTGGCTGTGCTTTTGTTGACAGACTGGCTGTGCTTTTGTTGACAGCCTCGGTTTTATCAGAAGCCAATCCACGCCCAATAAAAATGGGTTCAGTCATTTTGTACCAGGTGGTTTTGGGTCCTGAAACCCTAGAACATTCATAGTCAGTATACCTCAGAGATACAAATCCTCCATACTCATAATGAGGGCCAGTCTCTTTGATTCTTTTGGTTGTTCATGAATAAGTCATACGTATTTGTGGATGTTTGTGATAGCCTAGAGAATTGGTGGAATTGGCCTGGTGAGATTCATTAATAATCCCTGAGGAAATATCATGAATATATTGCTTAAATGGACATCTCCCATAGTGAGCGCACACGTGCATACAGCTATTTCTCTATGACTTTGTGCCAATCATATGAGTTGCTTTATCAACATTTTCAATAGACAGTATGAATGCTTTATTTGCAATTTGTGATTCACCTATGTCCAGTGAACTTTTTCAAGAAAATGAAACTATACACAAACTGACAAATCATCATACATTCAAAGTCACCACCTATACGATCTGAAAAGCTAGTCTTGTGAGAACTGAGGGCCTTATTTAGAGCATGGCCAATGGGATACTCTGTCACAAACATGGATGATGCCCCAGGCACCATTTCACAAGTGCCTATGGCACTTGTTATGTCGGAAGGGACAATCATCATGTTTTGACAAAGCATCATGCCCACCAAACTCTAAGCAAGGTCCTGGAACATTTCTGATCAATTTATAAGAGGTTGTCTTGAAAAAACGTAATATAGATGCTATTATAAGAGAATCAAGCAAATGTGATTGAAAGTGATTCCAATGTTAATGCACAACAAAAACATTGAAACAAGCCTTCCCCCTTATATGATATTGTCAATAATAATAATACTAATACTAATACTAATGCTAATGCTAATAATAATAATAATAATAACAATAATAATAACGTTCTTTGCCATCATAAGACTACATTTATAGTCTCGGGTTACACACAGTCATTAAAAAAAAGACAAAAGAAATCTCTATCAAACAAGTCATAAAATTAAAACCTAAAAATTGTGGGAAACATCCTTTACAACGGAACCGTTACAACGCGGTACCGTTACAACGCAAGATTTACAGGGCGCTCTAGGATAGGGGATAGTTTAATTTACTATCCAACACCTTCCCTACTATCCACGGGGACTGGAGTTGGAATAGTAAATTAAACTATTCACTATCCAGTGCCTCCCAACGCAAGTCGTTGTAATGACTTGCGTTGTTAAAAGTGCGTCGTAAAGGTACGTGTTGTAACGGTACGTGTTGTACCGTCATACATCCAAAATTGTTCAAGTGTAAATCATGCCACATAGATAAAGATGTCTTGGTCATCTTTAAAATGACCATGCTTCTTTTCTATTTTTAATTAGCTGTTTGCAATGCTACAAATCGTGCTTGCAAGCAGGACTAGCTCCTTGTACCCAGCTCCTTGTATCCGCCATAGGCAACTCTCACTTTGTGCTCCACTGCGAGCCTTGAGACGATTCACTCGGCACGGAACTCAACCCCTCCACCATTGACCACAGAGGAAGCCCATGCACTCATCCCACGCCCCCATGTAGACGAGGATACAAGAGCAGGGCATTGCCCTTCTGACCACTAAGATCATGGTCCCCAGCCTGATGGGTGGGACACCGTCCCCCGTACTTTCCTTTATAGCGGTCTGCAACTTAGACCGACAGCTACATCTCAGGAATTTAGATTGACCTGTCCAGTTGATGATCCCGTAACCGTTGTTTGGGATCGGAACGTCGTCGAGAACAGCATCTTAACCCTGATTCTTAATTCATGATTTTTGAGGAGTACAAGATGTGTGTTCTTTATCGGGACTACTGTATTCTCTATCACTGAACAGTCACTTTGCCACTACATGCCTGAGGTCAGGAAATCGTTTGATTTCCAGAACCTCTTCACTTTTTGCTCACTTTATGTTATTGTATGTTCTTTTTTATTGAAAAAGCAAAATATATTAAATAAGGTCCATTGTGACAAATGAACACCCAACGCTAATTACAGTTTTTTTGGTTATAACCTTATACCTCCTATGACAGGGACCACTGCTCCTAGTAATATAGATATTGTAGCCAAATCCTATTATTTATTTATCTACACTCTGACCAGGCAATCTCTTCACTGGTCTGTCCCCCAAATGGAGAGCAAGAATATTGATTTAAATCAGTTTAAGGTCAGATGAGCTTTAAGATATTGACAAGGGCCCAAACTGCCTAGGCATGCACTCCAGGTTGCTTTCTGGAAAGAACTTTTCAAAATGTGTTAGTGTATTTAGCTCCTTCTGATAACTGACTGTCTTCTCAGTCTTTTTTGATAGGACTGGGGCAGAGGGGCCATTTTCCCAGTCAACAGGATTCCATCAAGGGAAGCATGCACTGAGATTGTACCTGAATAAACAGAGCTGACTTCTTTCTCCAATGACACTGCAATTCTGAGGGTTCCTGAGTCGCCTTCTCGTTCTCTGCACAGTCTTACCATCCCTTGTGTATAGGTAGGTCCTATGCCTGCACTTACATCTACCCATTGAAAAACCAGAGGCATTCTTGCTTTGGGTGTAGGAGAGCATTATTTAATTCAGATCCCTCAGTTGTCAAAACTGTGCAGGATAATTGCATAGACTTGTTTGGCACTGTTTTTAGCATGCTTCATCCCCACCCATCACCTTCCTTCTTGAGCATACATTTGGCATTTCTGCAACACGTTGGTTCATTATTTCATTGCCTGACTTTTCCCTTTGGTGTGTACCTTATTGTCTACCTTGATCATATCCTGATCATATCTAAATCCTCACTGGAAACCTTTGTTCACATCAATGACATGTCGTTCTTTCATTCATAGGTTTGATTTTGTGATCAACTTCAAGAAATCACTCATCGTCCCTTACTAAAACTTACAATTTACAAGCTACTTGTTTGCTGTAACTTTGAGAGGTTCCCCCTCACTGCTAAATTGCTGAATCTAAAAAAAATGTTGTTCTTGGTCTTCTGGGCCACCTCTTTTTCTCAATGATCTGCAGCTTTTCAAGGGGTCCCACCTTTATCTGGGTTTATCTTACTCAGACTGTCTAGTCCTTGACCAGGTGGCTCGGGGAGGCAATCCATTTCCATCTTATCCATAACAAAGCCTGAATGACAGGATGCTCTTCAGATAATTTTCAGATATGGCATCTAGAGCTAAGCCCTTAGGCAGGATGTTGTGCCATTCTAAAGATGGGCATGTCTTGGCTGTCAACTATGTCACTTTGCTGGGGCCACCCACAGTCAAGAGTTCTTGAAGATTTCCCAAATGAGTTTTGTTTTTTCGCGGTCTTTGGTTTGAAAATGAAAATTTCTTGATGAGTGTAACACCTTTCTGGCTGCTAATAAATGAATACCAATCAGAAGTCATGCTTTTTTGTGGGACAGTCTAGATGTGATGCTGAAGAGATAGGCCATACAATCCCTGTTTGTGCAGAAGACCTCGTTAGGGAAGCATGTGATGGCTTCAAGATGGACACATAATGTCCACATTGTCTTCAGCTGGCAGCTTATTCTGGACGCAGATGCTTTAAACACAATCCTTCAATGTTGGTCTATAATGAGGCATATCTCTTCTCCTTTCATGATAAATCCTCACTTTTGCTTTCTTTGAGGTAGATAGGCAATGACAGTTTATCTCTTTACCTTTCAGTATTTTTTCAGCCCCCTAAAATTGTTCATGTGTCTGATGCAATGACACATTACCAGGTTCTGCCTTGGCAAATGAGATCCTACCAGGAAGAGATTATTTCAAGATATGGTAACCTTGGTGGATCCTTGAAGGGATTGGAAGTTTTCCGGCATCTTAACTTAGGCCATTCATTTCTGCTGTTGAGTTCAAATGTACATTACACTTGTGACACAAAATGCTCCATTTTACTCCAATATTCAGAATGTTATAAAGCAGGAGTTTGTTTGGGCTGAAAAGCAATGTTTTATCTGCACTAGCAAGATTTAGAGCAAGAGCTGCTGGACTCTCATGCTGCACCTGTTGTTTTGTGTTGCTGGGCATCAGATTCAGAGAGCAATTCATTTAGAGGGATTTGTTTCCTTGAAAGCACGATTCAAGCAAAGTTATAGAGCACAATCATTTTCAAATAGGTCATATTATAAAAATAGGTCTAATGTGCCTAGAGTAGCAACTTCCCCTTTAAGTCCTGAAAACTCTCCCTGTTCTTTCTTGATTTCTTAGTTATTTTGGATTTGAATACTAGAGGGAAAGCACCACTAATTATTTCTGTACAATCTCTAAGCAACACTTGGATTGTTTGGAAAAATCAAGTGAATTTAGTTTAGGACTTTGCAAAATATATATTTTAAACTTGCCTGATGTCCGCGGGATGGCAGTCACCAACAATGATTTTTGGATTTACATCATGTTGTGTGTTAGTTGCTGGGACACCTGGAGTCTGGATTAACTGATGGCGACAGGCCCATAACAGGAGAAAAGAATATGAATTTACAGGTAATTGGCATTTTGAGATGATTGGGTCATAGTGGTTTATTTCCTCCTTTTCGTCGTGTTGTTTGTGGTGTTTTACTATTTGGCTCTGGGTCTACCAATCTGCTGTAGGCAACACATGTGTTTCTCAGTTATTTTAAAGGATGTTTCATATTCTCATTGCTGGTAAGCTAGGGATGTTTTAGGGGATTGTGGAGGAATTTATATATGTCATCACACTCATTGTAAAAACTATCAATATGAAGAAGGCTTTTAGTCTTGAAACAAATATTTCTGTAATATCAGCCTGTCATGAAGGATTGTTATCTATATTAGGTCCCAGTCAGCAAATCATTTCACACATAGTTTTATAGTTAATTGCCTTCAGGTAAATGAGACTGACATGGAGAGAAGTCTGTGAATCTGGTGACAATGGAATTGAGATACCTCTCTGCTTAGTGTTAATCAATGATAAGTCAAGAAAAGACCACTCAAGGAAATCAGCCAATGAAGCAATGTCGTTCCCTACTCCCTTTTTTGCCAAGGAGCACAATTTAAAAAAACCTACTGTACCCTTATCTGACTAGAAACTTATTACGATCACCTCTGGATTCATGCTACCACAACACTTCCAAAGCCCATGTCTCCCAGTGCTGTAATGACGGCAATCATGGCTGTAACCAGTGAGTCCGAATTGGACTTGTCCAATCAAAGCAAATATTACTAACCGACAGAACAGAAAAAGGGTCCATTACAACTTGTCCCCCTGAAACTGAAGAAAAGGAGGACATTGTGTTTGTTGCACATAAATATGTTGTGCTTGCTGCACATCACAATGATACACTTCCTGTTCCAATGATTTAGTACTTGCTCTTTCCTCACACATATATCCTCTTCACTATCCCTTTCTCTAAGAAAAAATGAGGCCACCCTCCCCCCATCTTCTCAAAGCATCTTCAGAATAAAGCAACATATATTTGAACTCTAGGACCTGGTATGGGAGATATGGCAAAATGAAGTTTCAGGAAAGCACAATTGCAGTGAGGAAGATGAACCAGTCAATATTTATATCAAGAGTGGCACTGAGAAGTGTATTTTGATTGTATTCAGACTGCTCATATACCACCACCTGTCTCACATTTGTTTAAATTACAATAGGCAACACCAACAATTGGTTCTATAGTCTCTGCCAATGCAAGCAAAAGAAACCCCAGCCTAGCTGTACCACAAATTCTGGAGTTGATTATATAAAGAAGTTCATCTCCCTGGTCTGGGTCTTCCTTAAATGCTAAATGGGGAACACACAGCAGACTGTTCAATTTGCCACAAGTTAGTGTTCGTAGAAAACCAGTAGAAAATCATGGTACCAGGGTCCCATAGAACTATATGAAAAATAAACATCCACTCATATAGAATCAGTACTCAAAGAAGTACATTTGTGCCACTATACTGGATAGCAGGTAAAAACATGGGCTGTCTTCTTTCATTCCCTTTCAACTGTTTCATGTATCTATGTATTAGTGTTAGAGCATCAAGAAAATGTCTGAAAGAGAAAATGAAAGACTGTGAAACTTAAGGCAAAGAAATGGTAAAGTGTGCTCTCTCTAATGACATCTCCAGGGCTGGTTGGTTGCTCCAGCATACGCACATAATCGCAACATAAGCACTTGCAACTGGTAAAATATCAACCTTTCCAGTTACATTATCTAAAACATCAACACCACCAGCACAGTCACGAAAACATCCTCTGCAATGGATTGGTTTTTTGGAGTTCCAGGATTTACCGGTACATTGGTGCTGGACACTATGGAAAATCAAATTTCAACTATAACAATAAAGAAAATGAAGCCACTGTACTGGCAAGATAAAACAATATTCCCAGTAAATCAAGGGTCATTGAAATATTGGATTGGGAATGCCTTTTCATAGAACTTGTTGTTAAAGTCATCCAAGATATTTGCAACGGTATGTGATTTCTCCATTGTGAACATGGCCACTGGTGCATGCTTCTGACCGCCATAAAACATTTCAGCAGTGTTAATACCTGTGGATATCATTTCTCTAACTCCCATAAAAGACATCCAGTGTGCAGTGATGCACAAGTGATCAGTGGCTTGGAAAATGGTCTACATGTCTGGCGTCAGGTAGATAGTGTGAACAGCACTCTGCTGCGAAGCTTGTTCAATTAATTCCAGCACTGCGACAGCAACTCTGGCAAAATAGGTCTGGCTGGGAGCCTTCCATTTTGGGCAGACGGCCGCCACAAATTCTAGAAAATGCACTCCTTCCCCTTAAGAAAAAGAGAGGCGGTCTAGCATTAACATTTTAGCCAGCTTCTTGTTGTACAATGTGCCCATGGGTGGTTCCGTTTGTACTGCCCTTCCTGCCTAAACATGCCAGGACTAGTAGCCTGGATTTTTTCTTATCTGGTTCCACTAATGCAGGTGGCTTCTTGAGAGCATAAGCACTCAATGTGCATGTCAGCCGGCAGTCACTGTATGCCCTTGCTTTGGTGTCACGACCCGGCTCTAGGTTTTGTGTCATTGTGATGTTGCTGATGTGGGCGGTTCTACTGCACTGCTGCGGACAGGGCTGATTTGCGTTACAAAAATGTCACCACCTTCCACCATGATCAGACAAGATTTCCTGCTCTCACCACCTTCATCAACATTACTTGCAGGTTTTTTTTCTAAGGTGCGCCTCCCAGTGGATTGTGTGGGGTTTATTCAAATGGATTGTTTGGCCTCCGGTACCATAGTTTGTACCATCCTTACCCCTACTAACACATGTGTTGCAAATGGAGCGCATGGCAATGTTCACCTCCTACATGCTAACCGTAAACAAGTCACAAACTGGGGAGGTCAACTTTCTGACACTGGTGCAATTACCAGAGTCCAAAGAAGTGGTGGTAGTTGGGTGTTTTGATATTTAATGAAGTGAGCTAAAGAATGATGATGGATTCAACCCAGATCTGTGACTCGGGTGAGTGTCTGAAAAGTTTCAGCGCTCCGTCCATCATCTACTTGTGTTTGCTTTGTTCACCCTAAGTTATCAGGGTATGCCCAGACAAGGGTCCTTTGCTCATTTAGCCACTGGATTCAAGCTAGCCTGGCTGATGAAGGGTGTTACCCAGAAACCGGTCCTAGGATGCTTGTTTCCGGTTCAAGGAAGACCTGGCTTGGCAGTTTGGGCTGGACTGTTCCCATGAGGCACAGGCTGAAGACTGATTTGCATATTGCTGGGTCTGAACTGAGGTGGCGAAGTGAGCAAAAGAATGATGATGGATTCAACCCAGATCTGTGACTGGGGTGAGTGTCTAAAAAGTTCCAGTGCACCATCCATCATCTACTTGTGTTTGCTTTGTTCACCTTAAGTTGGCAGGGTATGCCCAGACGTGGGTCCATTGCTCACTTTGCCCTGGATTCAAGCAAGCCTGGCTGATGAAGGGTGTTACCTTGAAACCTGTCCCAGGATGCTTGATTCCGGTTCAGGGAAGACCTGGCTTGGCAGTTCGGGCTGGACTGTTCCCATGAGGCACAGGGTGAAGACTGATTTGCATATTGCTGGGTCTGAACTGAGGTGGCGAAGTGAGCTAAAGAATGATGATGGATTCAACCCAGATCTGTGACTAGGGTGAGTGTCTAAAAAGTTCCAGTGCACCATCCATCATCTACTTGTGTTTGCTTTGTTCACCTTAAGTAGGCAGGGAATGCCCAGACATTGGTCCCTTGCTCACTTTGCCACTGGATTCAAGCTAGCCTGGCTGATGATGAGTGTTACCCTGAAACCAGTCCCAGGATGCTCGTTTCCGGTTCAGGGTAGACCTGGAAGGGGACTTCGGGGTGGACTGTTCCCATGAGGCACAGGGTCAAGACTGATTTGCATATTGCTGGGTATGAACTGAGGTGGCGAAGTGAGCTAAAGAATGATGATGGATTCAACCCAGATCTGTGACTGGGGGTGAGTGTCTGAAAAGTTTCAGCGCTCCGTCCATCATCTCCTTGTGTTCGCTATGTTCACCCTAAGTTGTAAGGGTATGCCCAGACAAGGGTCATTTGCTCACTTAGCCACTGGATTCAAGCTAGCCTGGCTGATGAAGGGTGTTACCCAGAAACCGGTATCAGGATGCTTGTTTCCGGTTCAGGGAAGAGCTGGCTTGGCAGTTTGGGCTGGACTGCTCCCCTGAGGCACAGGATCAAGGCTGATTTGCATATTGCTGGGTCTGTACTGAGGTAGCGAAGGGAGTTAAAGAATGATGATGGATTCAACCCAGATCTGTGACTGGGGGTGAGTGTCTGAAAAGTTACAGCGCTCCGCCCATCTTCTCCTTGTGTTTGCTTTGTTTGCACTAAATTGACAGGGTATGCCCAGACGTGGGTCCCTTGCTCACTTTGCCACTGGATTCAAGCTAGCCTGGCTGATGAAGGGTGTTACCAAGAAACTGGTCACAGGATGCTTATTTCCGGTTCAGGGAAGACCTGTCTTGGCACTTCGGCCTGGACTGTTCCCATGAGACACATGGTCAAGACTGCTTTGCATATTGCTGCTTCTGAACTGAGGTGGCGAAGTGAGCTAAAGAATGATGATGGATTCAACCCAGATCTGTAACTGGGGGTGAGTGTCAGAAAAGTTTCAGTGCTCCGTCCATCATCTCCTTGTGTTTGCTTAGAAAAATAAATATACCAGCACTGAGAAGATGCGTAGATACATATACCATAAAATATACCACACATCCTCCCCCTATATAAATGTCATAAAATATAGCATATCATTTGGCAAAGAAACAACATGTTAGCTGAATGACAGAATCACACCTATGATTACCACCAAGCACACCCACTGGCCAGGCAGGCTTGAGAGGAGGCACAACACAGCACAACATGAACTAACTATTTGAAAAGCTAGGTAGACACTAGGATTACATAAAAGTAAAGGGCAACTAAAACCCATACAGCAGCTCCTAACCAAAGGGCTGCTAACAGAATGTGTAGCACTAGGTGACTTACACAGTCAAACAAAACGTGTAGCACAGGGTGACTTACACACCATAAACCAAAATGTGTAGCACAAGGTGACTTACACACTATCCAAAAATATCACTCATATAAGGGAATAAAATGTGAACTGTCTGTATGGAATTTGTACCCCTTCAGACACACCTAGATAAGGGTCTGCAATAAAAATAAAAGAAATGCAACTATAACCCATTTCCATCCCTCAAACTAAGGGTGTGTAGCAACTGACATGCAAATGGGTGCCAGCCACACACTTGGTCATCCCTCATGTAAGGGTACACAAACACTCTATAAAAATGGGCATAACCTACCCATAACACAATCTCATGTGTAGGGGATATGTCAAGTACAATGCGGCAGTATAGCATTTGACCTACAGTAAACAAATCAAAGACACATGCAAACTAGGCAAAACAAACATACCTAGACTATGCCTTCACCAACTCAGCAGGAACACTACAAGGAAACCAACACAAGATAATAGCATACACGATGTCAATGGACAACTGATCTTAAAAATGTTGAAAGTCATCAAATGAATGAGAAATTGGCAGGACACAGACATAGTTTGTAAGGTGCTCATTGCAAGTAGTAGTAATAGCATAGAGCAGCTACAACAGCTACATAGCTTTGGAAATTTTGGCATTAAAAGAAACACAAGAAAAAACCTCTAAAGTATGAACATGAGGGATACTTTAGAAACATAGAACAAACTCCAGGCAGCAAACTACGAATAAAAAATCCAGTTGCACGTGATTGAACTAACCATGAAAACAGCAAGAAAGATCATACACAACAACATTTGTTCAAGTAGCAACAACTGTCAGCATGCTGTTATCAAATAAAGTTTGACATTAAACAAATGTGTTTATTCAGCCGAAAACCCCAATACCGGTACACTGTTAGTGAGTTTTATTCCGCTCACTTTGGACGATCAGCAAAACTGTGAACTAACCCATTACCACAATGAAGTTCCACCAAGGAGTTCCCAGAAAGTACACATTGAAGAAGAGGAAAATACTCAGAAAGGAAAGATGCTGCAGTCTCATCCTTTATGGAGTCAAGACTGTGAGTGCTCCTGCTGGCATGTGCGAAACGTTTCATTGAATGCAAATGAACTGAAGCTCCTTGCAGTTACTTCACTGAAACCCAAGATGGTGGCACGTCAACGTGAATAGCACCAGGTAGCTCCAGGTGGAAGCGTGCTTGATAGCATCCTTTGGCAGCTGGCAGTGCTGCCTAACAACAAAGACGTCATGAAAGTCCCTGCAAAATCTCTGTGCATCCCCACGGAGCAGGTAAGTCAGCTGTTCAACTGCCCACACTCCAGACAAGTCTCAGGATAAAAAAATAAAACAAAGAACAATATTAGTCTCACATTATCATTATTTTTACTTTATTTGGTTATTACAACCATCAAAGTAAACATCCAACAAAAACAGCATGAGTAATAATAATGAATACATAGAGCATGCATTCCATTACTGTATAACACTCCATAACTGGGGGCTAGTAACTGTAAGCGGGCAGTAGTACAGAGCAAATGATGCTTTAAGAACCTTCTGCAGCACTGCAATTAGAGATTAAGTGGCCCATTACGATGTCGGGCGGATTGCCCTGCCAGGCTGGCGGTAGCCACCGCCAGCCTGGCGGGGGCAATCCGCCCGACATCCACACTCGTTTTTCCCCCACCATATTAGTATGGCGGGGGGACCTCGGCGGACGGAAAGACCGTCCGCCGCTTTTCCGTCCCGGTTGCCTTGCGGCCTGGGTGGAAAAGGAATAATATGGTGGCGGTGTCTATCAGACACTGCCAGCCATGTTATGATGGGCATTTTACAATGCCTTTCCGTAAAGGCATGCGGTCTTCACTTTGGGGGCCCCCTGTGGGCCCCCAAAGTGAAGGAGGGGTGGGGGGTGCACACGGGGGGTACCTGTGGTACCCCCCTGCATTTACATATATACAATGCGGTAGGCACTGCGCGGTGCCTGCCGCATTGTGTATGCAAATGCATACATGCATTTATGGCATTGTTGCAGGCAGTGCAGAGAGCACCGCCCGCCACAATGTTATAAATGCAGGATGCGGCCCTAACTGTGGCGGCCGCATCCTAATACCACCCACGGGACCCCCGCCTTTATGGCGGGCGGTCCCGAGTCCCGATAGGATGGCGGGCGGACTAAGTCCACCCGTCATCCTAATGACCCCCTAGGATTGTATCCCATGACAAATGTCAATGACAAAGTGAGGTACACAATAAAAAAATAATGGACTAATCCAATTGAAAAGATAAAATCAAGGATAAAAGAACATGTACTTACATGCAGTGTTAGAAGCGATGCTTGATAACAGCCCTCATTAATGGTCATACCAGGGTGAAAAGTGACCAGTGCTTCGAAGTCAGTGCAATGAGCAATACCAGTGATAAACATTCACTAAACAGTAGGACATAACCCCATTGATGGAATCACTCCAAGGGCTAAAGTGATCTGTGCTTCAATATCAGTCCAAAATAAGAGCAGCAATAAATATTCATAAATGTATACAACTGTCAATCAATCAATCAATCAATGCATTTATAGAGCGCACTACTCACCCGTGAGGGTCTCAAGGCACTGAAGGGAGGGGGGGTGCTGTTACTGCTCGAAAGCCGGATCTTGAGGTGTTTCCTGAAGACGAGGTGGTCCTGGGTCAGACGTAGGTGGGCGGGGAGGGAGTTCCATGTCTTGGCGGCCAGGTAGGAGAACGATCTTCCTCCGGTGGTGGTTCTGCGAATCCGTGGGACGGTGGCGAGGGCGAGGCTGGTGGAGCGGAGCTGGTGGGTCGGAGTGTAGAAGGTGAGGCGGTTGTCGAGGTATTCGGGGCCCATTTCGTGGAGAGGCTTGTGTGCGTGGGTGAGGAGCCTGAACGTGATTCTTCTGCTGTCGGGAGCCAGTGCAGGTTTCTTGGATGGGCAGATATGTGGCTGTGGTGAGGGACGTCGAGGATGAGTCTTGCGGAGGCGTTCTGTATGCGCTGAAGTTGTTTCTGAAGTTTGGCGGTGGTTCCTGCGTATAGGGCGTTCCCGTAGTCCAGTCGGCTGGTGACGAGGGCCTGTGTGACCGTCTTTCTGGTTTCGGTGGGGATCCTCCGGAAGATCTTCCGGATCATGCGCAGGGTGTTGAAGCATGAGGATGTGATGGCGTTGACTTGTTTGGTCATCGAGAGTGAGGAGTCCAGGATGAATCCCAGTTTGCGTGCGTGGTCCGTGGGTGTCGGTGCGGTGCCCAGCGCTGTGGGCCACCATCAGTCGTCCCAGGCGGAAGGGGATTGTCCGAGGATGAGGACCTCCTTCTTGTCTGAGTTCAGTTTCAGAAGACTGAGCTTCATCCATTCCGCGACGTCTTTTATTCCTTCCTGGAGGTTGGTTTTGGTGGTGGCTGGGTCCTTGGTGAGGGAGAGTATCAGCTGGATGTAGTCGGCATAGGAGATGATGTTGAGGTTGTGTTTGCGTGCGATGGCGGCGAGGGGGCTCATGTAGATATTGAAAAGGGTTGGGCTGAGCGAGGAGCCTTGGGGTACGCCGCAGATGATCTCGATGGCCGCGGAGCGGAAGGGAAGAAGGCGGACTCTCTGCGTTCTGTTGGAGAGGAACGAGGTGACCCAGTCCAGGGCTTTTCCTTGGATCCCCGTGTCATGGAGGCGGGTTATTAGGGTGCGGTGGCAGACGGTATCAAAGGCGGCAGAGAGGTCTAGG
The DNA here is from genome assembly GCF_964261635.1 of Lissotriton helveticus. NCBI lineage: Eukaryota > Metazoa > Chordata > Amphibia > Caudata > Salamandridae > Lissotriton > Lissotriton helveticus. The sequence goes on from NC_136071.1 coordinate 620,970,400, forward strand.
AGGAGGAGAGCGGTTGTTTCCCCGTTGTCGAGCAGGGTCCTGATGTCGTCGGTGGCTGCGATGAGGGCGGTCTCGGTGCTGTGGTTGGCTCGAAATCCGGACTGGGATGGGTCAAGGGAGTTGTTTGCCTCGAGGAATGTAGTCAGCTGTTTATTGACAGTCTTCTCGATGACTTTTACCAGGAAGGGAAGGAGAAAGATGGGGCGGAAGTTCTTGAGGTCTTTAGGGTCCGCTGTGGGTTTCTTTAGAAGGGAGTTGATCTCTGCATGCTTCTAGCTTTCTGGGAAGGTGGCGGATGTGAAGGAGTTGTTTATGACGTTCCGGAGGTGGGGTGCGATGATGGTGTCAGCCTTGTTGAAGATGTGGTGAGGGCACGGGTCCGAGGTGGAGCCAGAGTGGATGGTGTTCATGATGTGGGTGGTGTCTTCAGTGCTGATGGGTGTCCAGGCGCTGAGGAAGGTGGTGGGGGGTATTGGTTTGGTGAGTGGTGGCAGAGTTTGGGCGCTGAAGCTGTCGTGTATATCGGTGATTTTGCGGTAGAAGAACGTGGCGAGGGAGTTGCAGAGGTCTTGCGACGGTGTGATGTCATTGTTGCTGGTTCTGGGGTTGGAGACGCTGAAGAGTTCCTTGCTGTTGTGTGTGTTGTTGTCCAGTCGCTCTTTGAACGATGTTCTTTTGGTGGTGCGGATCAGCTGGTGGTGTTTGCCAGTGGCGTTCTTGAGAGCTGTCATGTTTTCTGTTGTTCATTAGTGGCGCGTTCGGCAGGATTTCCTTGATTCTTTGAGGGTGTCGGTGAACCATGTGGTTTTCCTGTTGTAGTTCTTGCCTGGGGGGTTCTCCAGTGGAGCAAGGGCGTCGGCGCAGTCGGTGATCCACTGTGCAAGGTTGCGGGCTGCGCCGTTGGTGTCGGTTGGGGAGTTTTGGCTCAGTGATGTGGTTAGCTGGTTTGTGGTGATTTTGCTCCAGCTTCTGCGGGGGATCTGTTGCGGGCGGTGGTGGGAAGCAGCCTTCTTAAAGGTGAAATGGATGCAGCTGTGGTCGGTCCAATGTAGTCCGGTGGAGTGGCTGAAGGAGACGTAATTGCTGGCGGAGAAGATTGGGTCGAGCGTGTGGCCGGCGTAGTGGGTGGGGGTGTTGACCAGTTGCTTGAGTCCGAGGTTGGCGAAGTTGGCGAGCAGGGTGGTGGTGTTGTTGTCGTTATTGTTCTCCAGGTGAAAATTCAGGTCCCCTAGGAGGATGTATTCTGATGTGGCGATGGTTTCGCTGAAGTTTGTGCGCGGGCCCGGGGGTCTGTAGATGAGGGTTCCTCTGAGGGTGGTCTTGGGGTCGGTGTGGATCTGGAAGTGTAGGTGTTCGGGGGTGGTGAGGGTATCTTCGGCGTTGGTCGTGACTCTGATGGTGTTCCTGTAGACGATGGCGATTCCTCCTCCGGTTTGGTTGACGCAGTCCTGGCGGGTGATCTTGTAGCCGTCCGGGATGGCTATGGCGATGTCGGGGACTGAGGAGGCGTTCATCCAGGTTTCCATGAGGAAGGCGATGTCTGGTGCTGTTGTATCGAGGGGGTCCCAGTGTTCTACGGCGTGTTTGTGGATGGAGCGGGTGTTGAGTAGGATGCACTTGAGGTGGTTGTTGTCGTTGCTTGGTCCGGAGGGTGGGGTGCATGTTTGGAGGCAGGTGAATTTGCAGGCTTGGCAGGTGAAAGGTCAGTTGGTGCGCTTCGGGGAGGTTTGGTGGCAGGAGGAAGGTCGGCCGGTGTTGAGTGCGTGGAGTGCGGCGATGTCATATCTCAGTCGGGTTTTCTGGCTTTGGCAGGGGTCCTGGCACTGGGCGCGGTCCAGGCGCAGACGGGCACAGATGGGCCTGCCTTTGGCGCGCCGGCGGCGTGGTCACTGCACGGCCTCCATATGAGGGGAAGAGGGAGGGAGGAGCAGCTGGGAGGCGGGAGCGGGCGGCGAATGGGGAACCAGGGGGGCGGGGCCGCAGGGTACGCAGTGGCGGGAGAGAGCTAGGGGGGAGCGGGTGGGTGGCACAGAAAGGAGAGAGGGCACAAGACAGGCACACAAGACAGGCAATTACAATGGGCAAACAATAAACAGCAATGAACCAAGACAAGCAGCAATGAGAACAACGCAGGGGACACCCGGTACGAACCGGGGGACAGCGGGGCACAGTGAGTGGCAGCAGCAGGAGTTGCGCCACACAGGAAGACCGTGTGGTGGCTGAGGGGGCAACCTACCTGGTTACAGGGTCAAGGGTCGCTCCCTTTACCACTGCGCGTCCTCCATATGAGGGGAATAGGGAGGGAGGAGCAGCTGGGAGGCGGGAGTGGGGCAGCAAATGGGGAACCAGGGGGGCGGGCCGCAGGGGTCCTTGCGTTGAAAACTGCTTACAGAAAGATAAAATAATTGGTCGGAATTGGGTGTATGAAAGAAGAGAGGACCATAGATCATTACACTTCCCTTTTTTAAACTTGCTCTTTTTTTGTGCCAGACTGCCTCTAAAAATGTGCTTACAGCTAAAACGTTTTTTAAAGATGTGTTGGTTTTTAAAATCCTAAGAGCTACCTGATAAGGAGAGACCTCCAATTCACGACATATGGGAATGATCCACTTGCGGTGAGAGGTAGAATATTCTGGACAAAAAAGAGTAGATGTGGTTCATTTTCATCACCCTGGTTGCACATGGGACAAACCATTGTTACCTGTTCTTTACTTCATTTATGGATGAATGATCTGAGAGGGAGTGTCCCCAGACGAAATCAGAAAAAAAGGCTCCTAGGAAAAGAAAAGAGGAGGGTATAAAATCTAAATATTCTTCAAAAAAGGGTAAGAATTTATGATCAAGAAACTTATTGGTCAGGGATCCCACGGGACTTCTATCTGGAAGTTCTTCATTGATATATGCCCAATAGGCAGCTTTCAATAGGTTTGTATCCCTTTTATTTAATTTAGTTGGGTCGGCCCAAAATCTGAGAAGTTCTAGCTTCCCCATCCAGGTGAACACATGTTTAATCCAGGGGAGCGATCTAGCACCTGGTAGCTTAAGGACTCCATCAAACGAGTTCCTGTAATAAGAATGCTCTGGAGTACTCCAGAGACTAACCCAGTAAACTAATATTTTTAATATGGCCACATTTCATTTTCATTTCAAGAATCTTTATTCGGTGTTTAGAAAACACCATAAAAGCACACATATATATACATAAATGAGAAAAACATTAAATCTTAATCAAAATCATAACACCATAGAAACACACAAATATATACACAGCTAAAAGAAGCATTAAATCTTTGTCAAGATCCTTGTACATGAATACAATAAAAATCCCAACATACAGGGCCATAAATTTAAAATATAAAATCCCAGGTCGTTCATTCCTCTCCCTTCGTCATCCTTAAACGAACCGCCACCTTAATAAAATTCATAATACAACATAAGGTTAGCGGATCAGAAGCTTGTTGCAAATAAACTAAAGCATCCATGGCATGTTCCAATTTGGCTTTTTTTAGTATGTCTACTAAAAATCTGCGCCTGGGCATAGAATAATAGGGGCAAAGCAAAATAAAATGAAGGGAGTCCTGCGGAGACCGATTGTCGCAGCCGCAGGGTCCCTTCTGCTCAATAGACATGGTAAAACCTGGTGGAGAGGCCAGCATAAAAGGAAGTAAGTTCAGTCTAAAACGACACATAAGGAATCTGTCCTGTGCATTATGTACGAGATACAGATAGGGCTCCATACCCTCCACACACTTGATCAAGTTGTATGCCCTCACGGACTTTTTCTCTCCTTCAACCTCCGCACGACATTGGGTTTTCCGCTCTAGGAAAATTTCCCCTACTTGTTTCTTGTGCTGTGCTAAGATGGTTGTGGGGTTCCTGAAAAAATTTCCGAACCCTAACTCTTCAAGAGTGTTTCTCACATATTTGAGCCAGGGGATGCGCATACAATGAGTCCTACTCAGGCAATCCAGTAAAATTTCTCTGGTTAAATATGCGTCTGGATTTGCCCAAATTTTTAGCCATGCCACAATTGGCCTCAATTTTAATGAGTCCCCCAGGTATGGCCTCCCTAGCTCCCTGTGAGCAATATATCCAACAGTACTGGGTGGTACCCTCAGGATAGATTTCATGTGTCTATTCTCTTCCTGTTCAATTCTAGCCGTATTCACAAAGCCCCAGACTTCTGCCCCATAGCTTACTTTGGAACATGTTACAGAGTCGTACAGGATCATCATCTGTTCCGGGCTCCACCTGCCCAACCTCCTGCCATAACCAGCTATAGCCCCATTGGAGGCAATCATTTTATTGCAGCGTTCTTCCACCAGGGACTTAAATTGGAGAAGACCATCAAAGGTTACTCCAAGATAGGAGAACGTTTTAACCTCCTCTAAGCGGTGGGTGCCTATTGTATAAACTGATTTAGAGGAGGGTTTTTTGCCTGCCAGGAGCACATAAGACTTGCTTAAGTTGACAGATAGGTCCAAATCACTCATAAAGTTGACGAACCCATCTATCAAAATTTGCAAACTTCGGGGTGTACGTGCGAGCAAGACCGCGTCATCTGCATAAAGCAGAACAGGGATTTGCCGCGACCCAATCCTTGGAGAATCTGCTTTTAGACCCAAGAGAGATTGTTCTAAATTATTAATATAAAGGGAGAACAAAAAAGGGGCGAGGATGCAACCCTGTCTGACTCCACTTTTGCATGGAAAGGACTCAGACAATCCCCCCTCCCTGTTAAATCTTACTGTGGCCGTGGTATCAGTGTGTAGCTCTCTTAAAATGGTAATTAGACCGCTCTCAATCCCCAGACCTGTCATCATGTCCCACAACTTCCCTCTATTGACGTGATCGAATGCTGCTGCCAGGTCCATGAATCCCATGTAAATGGGCTCATCACTGGCCAGAGTGTATTTGGCAGTCAGCATATATAGGTTCAGGCATTGATCGCTGGTGGACCTCCCTGCCCTGAACCCATATTGGGTATCCGAAAAGATGTTGTTCTCTTCGGTCCACTCTGACAATCTGTTCAAAATTGCCCTTCCCAAAAGTTTGGCTGAAACGTCGATCAGGGAGATAGGCCGATAACATCTAGGCTCATCCTTATTGCCCTTTTTAAAAATTGGCACAATAATCGCTTTGGACCATGATGGGGGGAGACCACAGGAGATGGCGGCATTTAAAACCCTAGTCATCAAGGGGGCCCATAGATCTATATTACTAAGAAAGAGGTCAGGGGGAATTCCATCCGGACCCGGGGCTTTATTCTTGGTTAGGCTTTCCATCCCTACAGTGATCTCTTTAAGAGTAAACACTGCCGGTAAGGCATGGCTTTGAGTTGCTGGTAGTTCTGCAAAGTTACCTGAATCATGATTGTACAGACTCCTAAAGTGGGTAACCCACTGCTCCGGTAGGATATTGGTCCCTATTTCTGGAGAATCATTTTCTAAAAAGGTCGGATTGTTGATGATTCTCCAGAACCCCGCTAGGTCCCTTCTTTCCCCAGCCTCTCTCAGATCTGCCCAGGCGTCTGCCTGCAAAGCAAGTTTCCTCCTTTTGGTCTCTTTTCTATATTTATCTCTGCTTGCCCTGATTTTTTGTGGGTCCCGTGGTTTTAACTTAAGAGAGCATTTCAGTTCCCTCAGTGCTTTAGAGCAATTCTGGTCAAACCACCGGGGATTATCCAGGTTACGTATGGGCACATTGGTCCTCAGTAGCCCATCTATCAGATTTGCAATGTGCTCAAACTTTTCTAATAATCTTGCGCCCTGTACTTCCAAATCCAAGCAATCATTTATGGCCCGGAGACCCATGTTGCTCAAGTTTTTATAAAATTTTGCCCCATCTATTCTAGACCACTTCAGTCTCCTGCCTTGGTCAGTGACCCTCTCCCCTATTAAGTGGTGGACATTAGGTCCTCGTCCCGCCCTATATATGAACGTTAAAACAAGCGGGTTATGATCACTGAAGCTGTTCCAATCTAACCCTGCACTAATTACTTTGTTGACCAGGGATCTCGAGACCAAAATATAATCTATAATAGATGAACAGCCCCTGCCTTTAAAGGTTGGTGGGAGTGTGCCGTCCGGCTGTGGGCCTATCATATGGCCACATCAGTTACTCTTTTTAAGCCCAGTTCAAGATACAGCGGAATAAGGGGTGAACTGGATGGGAGGCTGATTAGATTCCTGTCAAAGCTATTTTCTGCTAGTGCCAGGGCTTGGCATCCACATAACCCCATATTTCAGCCCCATAAAGTGCAGCCCCTTGTGCCTTAGCCCAAAATATCTCCCGAATTTGCGATACTACATGAGACACCGTTCTCTTTTGTGTCCTCAGAATGACATTTGACCTATGCTAGATTAGCAGCCTGCTTTTAGCAAAGTGGTCCATCCCCTTAAAACTTTCTATTAATCGTTCCCCTAGGTAGTCAAAAATATTTACCCTTTCAAGTGCCTCATTTCTACCTAAATAGCTGCTTTTTCTTACTTGACCCCTTTGCCCAGTTCCATAAATTTGGTCTTGTTAACATTTAATTCAAGGCTCCTGGCATTCCAAGAATTTGTTAAGCAAGGTCTGGAGACCCATGGGTGACTTCGAGATGAGAAAGGAGTCATCAGCAAATAATAGAATTGGGATATTCCTATTGTTTTGCATTGGGGAGTTGTTTACACAGTTTTCTAAAACTTTGACTACAGCATTTAGATACAGGGAGAACAGTGTGGGTACAAGAACACAGTATTGGTGAACTCCACTTTCGATCGGGATGCGTTCCGTTAGTTCATCATTCGGACCCCAGTGTACCTGTGCAAAGTTTTTCTCATGCAGTTTGCTTAGGAGAGACACAAGGTTACTGGAAACTCCTATATGAAGTAGGACTTGCCGTAGCTTAACACGTGAAATGAGATCAAAGGCAGCTCTAAGATCTGTAAAAACCTACGTAGAGCATTGCTTGTTTTAAAAGGATGGTTTTCCAATATTATAACAAAAATCTAAAAATCTTATCAATAGTGCTAACCTTTGCCCTAAAGCCAGCTTGTTATGGTTACATTATTTGATTGGCCTCCATCCAGACAGTCAATGTATTCAAAACTTGTTGGCTAAAGATTTTCTGGGCATTGTCTATCAGGCTTATAGGCCTGTAGGTGGCTGGGCTGCTGACATTCCCCTTTGTAAATATGGTTATGATCCCAGCCTCCCTTCAAGAATCAGGTACTTCTCTCCAGACCGAGATGGCATTTGCTAGCAAATTGAACTAAGTTGACCAGATTTGGGGCTCAGTCTTATGGAGGTCACCCAGAATTTTTATCTTGAATGCAAGAGTGGAGGCAGCACCAGGGATGAAGTCACAGTCTGGTCACTTTATTTCAAAAAGGTTCTTTATTTTTCTTCGTAATAAACACTCAACAACAGCCAACACATTTCGTTCCTGTGAAAGGAACTTCCTCAGGGCTGCAACACAAGACAACATAAAAATAACCACATATATATATATATATATATATATATATATATATATATATATATATATATATATATATATATATATATATATATATATATATATATATATATATACACATATACATATATATATATATATATATATATATATATATATATATATATATATATATATATATATATATACATATATCAACAAGAACATTGATTTATATACAAATATACAACATATAAAAATACACTTACACATGACTAGTGATATTTAGCATAGAAGAAACATGACACTAAAATTGACATATTTACATAGAAGCATCCCCAAATCAACAATGTCACCATATGGTTATCCTGTATAGTATCACAAAATACTCTTAGCACTATGTGGTGCATAATATCCCACTTAAAATGGTCAGGGAAAGGGAAAAGATTTAAAGAAATATTTTCAACACACAAATGTCCAAAGAGGCCTGGGGGAAAAAGAGATAGAGACAGGACTCCTTTAATATATAGATACACAAATATAAAAATATATGATGCCCTCACCAAAAAATTGTATAAATAAATTCGTAGAGTGGACCCAGAATACTGGCCTTGGACGTAATAGTCCCAATCCTTTTATTCCTTATTCCTTCTTATTCTTCTGGCACAGGACTTTACAGAACAAGGGACTCTATGATTGATGTGCTCAGCGCAGAAACAGCTGTAGGTTCATTTTTGTTGCAGAATTTTATCTTGGCCTGGCGCATTAGCCAATTTAAGCGCATTTATTGTACTAGCTGCCTCTTCAGGGCTGAAGGGAACAGGAGTAGTATATGCCTCTTGCATTGTAAGATGTAGTAGTGTGGAACCAGTCTTACTTCCCGCTCTGACAAAATCATTATTCTCTTTTGAGCAGTAGTGAGCGGAAAAGTGTGTCACTCATAGTTCAGGGGAAATATTAAAACAGGGGGGCTTCACACTTCCAGGTTTGTTAGTCGCTACTTGTGTCCAGAAAGCTCTACTATGATTTTACTAGCAGCTCGTTTGGCCTGCCTCAGTCAGGATTTATAAGTGCTTCTGGCTGTACAAATTTGAGCTCTATCCCCCATGATATTTGCCAGCCTCAACGAGCTCTTTGCAATTTTACATGTAGAGTCAAACCATACATTTTCTTTAGAATGCTTGGTGTTGGTGTAGCTTCAAACTGCTTATATAGCTCTATATATAGTTTTTTTGTTTGCTAGGACTTTGGGCCATGTAAAAGAGCAGCGGTTGTTAATTGCAACTGGAGCAGGAACAACTATAAGCAAGACGTCACTGCCTTGCTTTAAGGGTCGTGAAGGAATGTCACCTCAAGAGAGTTGTGGAAACCAGCAGACTTTACATTAACTTCCCTATCAGTCAACAGTGGCCACTATCTCTCATCAATCAGTACATAGTCAATTACACTAGTACTTGTTTCCCTTCTAAATGTTGGTGCTCTATTGGGATCAAAGCTGGTACGAACATTTAAAGCTCAGGGTCCTCTGCTGGTAATCAACGAGGCTATTTGTAATGCACGGGAGGAGAGAATTTTCCTTGATGGTATTGTCAGTGTAGGAATGCCCCAATGCTTGCCCCCTCTGTGGTAATCTCTTTCAGAAAGGTACAGGGTTCAAAGGAGGTGTTAAAGTCTCCTTCTGCTAATACTTTTGTGTCAGGGTTTATAGTGACCAGTGTAGTATCTATGATAGGGGATTTATCATTCGGCTTTACCAATCTGACATGCGTGTTAAGTATAACTAATCTCACCTCAGATGGCCTGCTATGGCCACCCGTACCGAAATCACATTATTGAAAGAAAGAAACAATTGAGCAATTCCCAGAAGTTGTAATTCAAGCAATGTAGGCAACATAAAGGAACAGGCCAGTGACATGTGCACAGGCAAAAGCAAAAATTGCCACTTTCCACAAGCCAAACGCTGACAGTCAATTAAAACAGCACAATGGCACAGTGTGCTACAATCTCCCTTCGTGGGCACATGAATCGATGAATGAGCAGCTAGTAGACTGACTTAGATGTAAAACTTCTTTACTTTAAAACTTCACCAGTGTCAGTTGACACGACAGAGCAGGCAAATACTGTGGTGGTGTTTGTTCCATTGATCAAGATAGGTAGCCATACTTGAGCCCTTACAAGTTGTCAGATTAAGAGCAAATAGAAGTCATTTAAACAAATGAAGTACACCAAGGCTGGGGCCATCTGGTGTGAAGTACTCTCGTGAGGCTCGCAGGCTTGGTACTTCAGCCTTAAGGTTTTTTCTTTATGTTTCCTCTAATGATTTCTTCTTTCAGTAACTTCTTTTGCCGCACGCAGAGTTTCTTTTTCCTTAAATCGTTACCATAAATAGTTCACACTGGCTGAGCAGCTAGGGAGAAAGTAACAGGGTAAAGACATAAACAGGATACTACAGTGAGTATTAATCATCAGAAGGGGGCTTGGAGAAGAAGATGGTGCCGTACCCTTCCTTTTTTTGTTGAAAATCTGGATGACAATGGATGTTTTTAAATAGAGGCTTCTTCTAATTCCTCAGAATGAAGCTCAATATACTAAAGTGCTCCTACTTCTTGATGAACTACTATTGCTGGCTGTAGCCCATTAAGCTGAATTTCTGGCAAAGATTGGATACCACTTTGCGAAAAAGATAACTCCAATTCAACGTCACTGCTCATTGGCATTGCCGTGATTACAGTGACTGCCTATGTGACAGACATGGGCTTTTGCCTCAGTTGGGGTAGGGTTGTTGATAAGGGAGTGCTCCTCCAAGCTTGCTCCCCGGAGGCCAGTGCGGCAGGCACACGACGTTGACCCAAAAAGGTCTGGATGACATGCCAGTGGTGGTAAGCTCTTTCCTTTCACTGACTAATTTCTTGGTAGCACCTTTCTATGTGGCCATCTTTAAGCTATCAGTTAGCAGTGGCACTTAGCTTCACAAGCTGAAGCGGTGTCCGTGTTGTGTAGTCACGCATCACATGCACAGGCCTAATGTCTGGGAGTATAGTAGGTTATTTCTCTTCTCTTGTGCACCTAAAAGCAAACAAGCAAGAAGAACATCAGCAACACGTGGCATTGTTGTAGTCTGAATTAGTACAAACGATATCATTTAGTGTGGTTACATAAGTTATAAATAAGGCTCCCAGTTTTCCATTTTTATTGATTTTTACAGATAAATACAGACAGAAAACAATGTGTTTCCCATCTGTATTTATTAATAAAAGTGGAAAAAGTATGGAAAATTGTGCTTCTTTTTGGCAACGCTCTATGCTGTTTTCCAGGACAACAGCTGAGCAGATAGACAGCATAGGAAGTTATAAACAGGCTGAGGTTTCCCTAAATGCAAGCGTATATTAACATATATTTGTATTATAATTAAGGGTGGGTGGAGCAGAGTTGGAAAAAAACTGTGGATCTACACCCCGCTCCCTCCCATTCCCAAAGTTGTTATAATGTAAAGAAAAGGCACTTACATGCCATGGCTTCCTCCTCCTCGCCATGGCAGCTCTCCTTCCTTGTCCTCGCCTTCCTTCTTGTTTGATAACCACTATGTTGTACGTCTTGTGCGTGCGCATGTGCACACACAAGACATATGATGTCCCAGGACCATACATGGCTCCAGGAGGGGAGCTCATAGCCCCCTCCATTGCAGTACAACAGCACCTTGGAGGTGGTGGTACCTGGGCTATGGGGGGGCCATACGGACCCCATTTTAATTCTTAGCATTTGCCCTGGGTAGGTGGCTGTCCCTGGTGCTTAATATGTGCCCTGGGAGGTGGTGGCCTCTACGGCTGCAGGCTGGCACGTGGTCCCTAACATTTATATGATATTTAGCTCTGGAGAGGTGGCAGTCCCTAGGGGTGCAGGGGGGGCACACGGGCCCCCTGCATCAATACATTCACCCTGGGGAGGTGGCTGTCCCCAGGACACAGAATTTCCAGCAGGCAACCCACATATACAGTATTGAGAATCCCACGGGGAGGTGGCAGTCCCTGGGGCTTTAGGGCTCCCATGAGGGGGGCAACATATAATGAACATGCCCCCGGGACCTGGCCACCAGGGGGCTGATTTAAAATGAACTGCAGAGCAGTGGAGAAAGAGGGCTGGGCCTCTGACCAGCTCTCAGAAATCCCACTGAGTGGAATTACAGAAGGTATCAGGAAGGCATCTTGGCTCACAAGGTCCCTCAGAAGTAAAGTGGACTTCATCCCCCAACCAGCAGTGCACCACAAACTGCATTAGCAGAGTGGAGGAGAAAGAGGCTGTAGCTTCCAAAGACATCCCTGGGGGCCAACTATACCTCCTGTTACCTCAAGTAAGTCCCACACAGCAAGATTGCTGAGACCTGGTAGGAGGCCATGCCCCCTTTCTCTACCACTGTGCAAACATGCCTCCTGGTGCACAACTAGTAGGGGTATGAAATCATCTTGGCTATTGAGGGTCCTTCGGAGTACCCCTCCTTTTGCCTTCAGTAAGCCTCACCCAGTGAAATTGCTGAGAGGTTGTCTGTGTCACACCCCCTTTCTCAACCACTCTGCAAACGCTCCTCCTGGCCCACTGCTGCTTAGTGGATGAAGTCCACTTTAGTCTTAGTGCCCTACGGAGGCAAGGGCATCTCATCCCCCACAAGCAGTGTACCCAGAGGTATGTTTGCATAGAGGTGGAGAAAGGGATCCTGGCCTTGGACCATCTCTCAGCCATCCCACTGTGTGGGGCTTACTGGAGGTAACATGAGGTCTAGTTGGCCCCTAAAGACCCTCAGCAGCCAAGGGTACTCCCTACCAAACCCAGCAGTAAGCTAGGAGGTGCTTGCAGAGTGGTGGAGAAAGGAGGTGGGGCCTTGGCGAGTTTCTGGCTATCTCTGTTTTTTTTATTTGCTAATTTTTAGGAAGAGAGACTGGTGGCCCCCTTTCCTGGATCATTTTAGGCCCCGGGCACCCCAGCCCCTGGCCCTTGCCCCTTTTTTTAGTGTTTTATAAAAAAAAGGAAGGGGGCTACGCAGCCCCCCTCCGGCCTGATTTTAACCCCAGGGACCACCTCCCCCAGGGCCCAGCCTTTATTTAAAAAAATCATAATCAAGGGGAGGGAGCAGGGTGGCCCCCACCAGGCTCTTTTTCGGCCACGGGGATCCAATCTCCCAGGTTCTGTCACTTTAAAAAAAAAAGTATTTATTTTTTATAAAGGGGAGGGGGCTGCACGGCCCCCCTCCTGAGGACACTTTCAGCCTTGGAGACTCCATCTCCCGGTGCCAAGTCTTAACATGTTGTTTTTTTAAAAGTGGTGGCGGCCACACGACCCTGTTCCCCAGGCTGATTTCGGCCTCAGGGACCTTATCCCATAGGGCCAGGCCTTCATATATTTTTGTTTTTTAATAGAAAGGGTGGCCGGTGTGGCCCCCCCTCACTGGGCCAACTTTTGCCATGTATACCCCATCCCCCAGGGCTTGGCTTCTCCATTTGGGACCACATTGGGAGCATGCCAGTTCCCAGCCTCCTCTGGGAGCCAGCATTGCTTTTGGACAGAGAGAGCTGCTGACATGAGGCTCTCTCTCTCCAAAAGCAATTCTGCCTGCTTCGTGGAAGCTAGAGCATTTTTAATGATCTCACTACCACAGAGCAGTGTTTGCTATGGCTTGGTGGGAGAGGTGCTTCTGCCAGGCCATAGCAAACTGCAGTCCCGGTGGTGAGCATCCTGGGACATTGAGGGAGCCAGCCCTGGAGGGTGGTGGTCCCCAAAGCCATCTAGGCCCATTTTCTGTATAGCCCTGGGGAAGTGGTTTTCCTCCGGCCTGGGAGTCCACAACGTAACCCCTTCATTACTGTGTTTGTGGCCTGGGGAGGTGGCAGGCCACTGGGCTGCATAGGGGTGCCGTATGTCCTCCACCTCATTTTTTCTATTTCAATAATGGGTGTGATCTAGGAGGTGATGGTCCCCTGGGCAGCGAGGATGTCAAGTCGGTCGCTCTGCATTTGTATCCAAAAGTCCAGCAGAGAGGTGGTGGTCCCCAGGGCTTGGCATAAGCCCAAGAGTGAGACCCCATGAGCCGCCCTCTTTTATGCCCCTGAGATTTGGCCCACCCGGGGGCTTTAAAAAAGACACATCGGAGACCACATGTCTTTTTTTTTTATTTTGCAGTGGATTTGTGGATCCACCTGCAAGTGCTCGGCAAAATTAAAAAGTAAATGCTTTTCAAAAAAATTTGCCGGACTCCTGTGGGACCCCCCACTAAATCTGCGGGGGTGTCTGGGTATTCCTACTCTGCCCCTTTTCTTTATTTTTTACTTTTTTCTGGGACCAGGCTTCATGCTGAGTCCCAAGATGGCTACCAACATTTCCTGGTTTACTTCCTGGCAGCCAATCAAATTTAAGTAGGATTCACGACTCCCCTGCGAGGACTTGCATCCCCAGATATCTATATTTTTTCAAGATAGAAATCCCAAAAACGACAGAACAGATTTACACCAAATCACAAAATTCATGCTTTCTGGACCAACATCTAGCTTTCTGCCAACTTTGGTGTCATTCCGTTCAGCAGTTTGGGCTTTAGTCATGTTAAAATAAAATAATCCCCTCTGACTTAACATGGGGAAAATGCATTCTGGAACCCTCATTTTTCCTTGGCCCCTACTTTGCAGATCATTGCAAAACTTTCAACACAACAGCAGAAACAAAATGGGGAACGTTTGTGACAGTTTTGTTGAGATTTGTCAAGCAGCGCCAAAGTTATTGGCAAAACAAAAAACGCTTTTCCTATGGAAACTTTGGCCCTAACTATAACTACCTACTGGTGAATACCTATATTCACTGAAAAAAACAAAGGTTACAGGGACGTTATAGTTAGGCCCCTTGGCTATTGAGGGTCATTGGGGGCCAACTACCCCTCTTGGTATCTCCAGTAAGTCCCAAACAGTGTGTTTGCCGAGAGAGCTTCGGTGGCCATGCCACTGTTATGTTTTGTAATGTTCCCTAATATAGTTCTGGGTAGTCACCTAACCTTTCACCTACACTTTCCCTGCCATTGTACTAAATAACGGTTTTTAGCATTGACCTTTTACGTAGTTAAGGTGCTGCATAAATGTTGCGTGGTTTTCCCAGACAACTAGCTTCATTTATTATGCATGAGGATTCTCAGAATCACAGCAGGTATTACCATCTTCTGCATAATACCTGTATATAAGGGTAATCCCTTTCATCATCCTCAGCCACATGACAAAGTAAGGTAGAATCTCTGAGGGTACCTTCTGGATATATATACACCATATCTTTGCTGGGGCAGGCAGAGGAGAAAGACTTCCTTGCTGTCACACTGACGCGAGACACTGAGGTTCCTGCAAGCAGACACTCCAGCTCACAGTGGTCTGACATTTCTCGCTGGGTGTCCATCTCAAGACCAAGATAGGGTCTGACAGCCTCTAACTTTAGGTAATGGGGTTGGCTTTAGCCTGGGGGAATTCATAGCTCTACACCTACATACATGCTAGGTACACTTAGGTACATCTAGCTGGGGTTTGCATCATAGGAGTATGCATTTTTATTGTCATGTATTGATATACCTGCCTGCATTAATTGTTTTAGCACTATGGTAGGAATCTACCATCCTTTCACTTTGTTGGTACTTATAATCATTTATATCTGCTTCTGTCTTATAGTTGTTTCAGCACACCTATTTTACACTAGAATGACACTGGTTTAATAAATGCTTATTGAAAAATGCCCCCATTGTTTTAATCTGTGTATTTCTCTGAGACAAAATGAGCACGAGTGGCTGGGTGAAAAGTACTGTACTGTTTCCACGATCTCTTATGTGACAGAGTTGTCATTTTCAATAGTTGATAAGAACTATTCTCTCCTTGGTAAGAGTAGTTTTCAGTGGCATTGTAAGCTAGCTGGTATACAGGCGCACATACCCGGTGAGGGTTTCTGGAATCAGTCTGGACATCAATCCCACAGTCTATGTTGTCTACACGCACAGATCCTAAATAGGTTTATAGGAACTACACAACACCTCCTTTCTCCACCACTCTGCAAACGTGCCTCCTGGTGAACTGCTGGTTAGGAGATGAAGTCCCCCTGGCTCTTGATGGTCCTTGGGGACCAACTAACCCTCCTGTTATCTCCAGTAAGGCCCACACAGCTGGATTGTTGAGAGGTCAACGGAGGCCAGACCCCCTTTCTCCACCACTCTACAAATGCGCCTCTTAGCATGCTACTGGTTGGGAGAAGTCCACTTTAGTCCTGAGGCCCTCAGGAGTAAAGTAGAATTAATTCCAAACCAGCAGGGTCCCAGGAGTCGTGTTTGCAGATTGGTGGAGAAAGGGGGCGTGACCTCTAAGTCCTCTCAGTAATACCGCTGTCTGGGTCTTACTTGAGGTACCAGAATGGGTTCCTGGACCCAAGCACCCTCACCATCTGAGGGGACTTCATCTCCCAACCACAACTCCACCAGGAGGTATGTTTGCAGAGTGGTGGTGAATGGGGTGTGGCCTCCAGCGAGTGCCGTGGGGGTTCTTTACTTTAAGGTAGGGAGGCTGTGTGGCCCCCCTTCCTTGGGCCATTTTTGGCCACGGGGACCACATCCCTGGAGCAAAACCTTTTTTCAATGGGTTGAGGGGTGCTGCACCGCCCCCTCCCCGAGCCAATTTCAGCCCCAGGGACCCCATCCCCCAGGTTCCAGCCTTTTCATTTCTTTTTTTGTTGTTTAAAGAGAGGGGGTGCATTCTCAGCCATGTGGACCCCATTCTCCGGGGCCATCCCCTTATTTATTTATTTATTTTTAAAATGTGGGGGGGTCAAGCGTCCCCCTTCGGGCTGATTTCGGCCACAGAGAACCCCATTGCCCAGGGCCCAACCTGTATTGTGGGTGCCCTGGTCGCACCCAGGGCACACACTTAAACGTTGAGGATCGTGGGTGGAGCCTGAAGGCAACTGTGGTCGCTGCCAGCTCCCTGCCTCTTGCAGGAACCGACATTGCTTTTACTTCGGAAGCTGCTAACATGCAGCTCCCTGGGTGTAAAAGCAATTCTTCTCCCCTTCTACTAAGCAAGAGCATGTTCTGCTGTTGCTTACTAGAAGCAGAGCAGCATTTGCTATGGCTTGGTGGTGGAAACAGCAATATATGGGTTTCATTCATTATGCTTACTTCAGTAAACAGCTCAACACAATGCTGCTAGTTGTTGTTTTCTAAAGCAACAGTGGTCCTTAAACAGAACTGTAAAAACATACAGATATAATGTAGTCTTCAATAAGCACTATATTCGTTAGTGTCCAGCCGTACACATTTAATCAATTAAACAAAATAAGCGTGGTTACGGACAAACAATACAGTGGTACACAATCCTGCATCGAATTTACAAGAGAGAACAAACAATGTAGTGGGACACAATCCTGTATCCGCTTTACACAGAAATCACATAAAAGAAAAAAGTGGGTTAAATACAAACAAAAAGTATTTTCAGGCAACAGTTTGGCGGGAACTTAAGGTCAATGGAAACATGTAGACAAGCTATCCGTGATAGTTAGCACACTGATAGGACACAATAGTCGACTGTGTGCAACTATACAGGTCGACGGCGTTTCGATCCCTAAAGGCGTGTTGTGGTATCATCATCAGGATTTGTTGCAATTCCCATGCCTGAATTGTATTTACTGCCTCGGTGGGGACAGTGCTCAATTGCACTGTGGTGGTAGGCTTGCGATATATTTGAAAATCAAGGTGCCACACCTTGATAATAGGTGGGACTGCCGGCGTATGGACGAGGATGCTTAGGAGGTTATATAACCAGCAAAAAGTAGATGGAAAAGATACCACACCTTAGTTGAACTAAACATTTTATACTTTACAGTTTCAGATAAGTAAGAGAAGATTCTAAACTTTCATCTGAAGACCAATATTCAGTTGAAGAGATTGCAGCGTGTCGCTATTGTGTCTCCGGTCATTAATCAGGTAAGTAGGGTTCAAGTCGCTCGAGGTTAGGAGAAACAATATTGATTAACACACATTTTTTTACAGCAAGTTATCTAATGTTAACCATTCGAAAGTAAGAATTATTTTTAAGAATGTTAGATCACTGGGTTATTTTCCCATGATAGGCTGCGATGTTGAAAGTTGCATTACACTACTCTTGCGGAAGATATCACACGTTCTTGTGAATATACCCCATTGTGTATTCAAAAATGCATGTTACTGTCTTTAAAAAGCATGTTTGTTATTGGTTAGTTAAAAATGTTTGAAAGGTACAGTAGAAAGGATAAGGTCATATTTTGCAAAGTCAACCATACCTGCGGTGTGGTGAACTTGAAAATATGGTGAACTTGTGACCTGTCAGTTAAGTTGAATTTTCCCTGAACTGTTACTATGGAAACTGGCATTCAACAGAATGAGGGTATGATTGAAACTTAACTGTGGACTGAAAATTTGAAATTATAATTTATATGTAAGTGTCAGAGCTATGGTACCTTATACTTGTACAGGAACAGAGATGAATTTTCCCTATGCCCCTTCTGCGAAACAATTCCAACGCTCTTGTGGTATAACTCTTGGAAGTGCCTCCAAAAAGGGGAAGGGGGAGTTGGAAAAATAACAAAGACAAGAAGAGACTGCCTGTGGTCATCAGTGTTCGGTACCCCACTCTTTTCTCTTCAGCGTCTGTTCTGCTTCTGATTATGGGTTCTACAAAACTAAGAGCGTATTAATAATTTTTTAGATATTCTGCGCACTCTCTAACATACATTTACATTCCTTAAATGCATTCATTTAACTTAAATAATACCTAATTAACCTCAGACTTTGCCCCTCTTCTGAATTAATGTTTTGACTCCATGTATTAATTATTTTTAACATTCTCATATTCTTTTCACAGGGAAAGACTCAGTGAAATATTCTCCTATTCTAGGTAAGATAATTTATGTTCTTTTTTGTCTTGTTCCACTTTTAGAAGAAATAGTCAGTTGTTTTTCTAACATCACATGCTTAACAAATTATAACATTTTCTCAAACATTTCTGACTTTAGAATTTAGTAGTTAGCTGCTTTACGCAAATGTCTTTTTGTCTTGGTCCGGAACGTAGCGCTCACGAAAAGGAATTTCCGTCACACATGGAAACACTACAGATGTCAAATCTTCTATTGAATTCTTAGTGCGCATGAACTCTGACGAACGTTACTCTTCAAGGAGAGAGAGAAAGCGTTAGTCAATGTGCACTCCAGGAGGCGGTCCGATGACTCCTAGGATTCCGGAACTGAAACGCTACACTAGATGCCCGACGCACCAAAACGAGGTAATTCTAACCTAACTGACTAAACTCAAGACGGAGAGGATGCCACTAGGTGTTCCTCTTGGAACGAACACAGGTGAAGTGCATCGGCTTTCTAAATTGGGTGCTTGAAGCCGAATCTTGAGGTAAGGCAATAAAGAATAGAACCCTAACTGGACATCAGCCATCTTGGAGTTCTTAATTCTCCAGGCTTCACCCCAAGTAATGTGTGGGATGAATGATCTGCGAGATTCTTGGACTTTGGCACAAATTGTAGGGTTCTTGCCTTCTAGAATCCTGACAGTACCCCCTCGCAGGGGGTTCCTTCAAGTCTAGGCCTTTTTGGAATTTTCAAGTGGAAAGCTCTTACCAGCCGGGGAGCATGCACATGCACATTGGCATATAACTCCCAGGATCTGTCCTCAGGACCGTACTATTTCCAATCAATTGAATAATAGATTTTTCCTCTTACTTCCTTAGAGTCAAGTATTTTTTTAACTTCGAATTCCTCTCATGATTCTAATTGCACTGGTCTTAGAGGAAGAGTAACTCTCATGTCTGGTGACGCCTTCTGTAGCAGGGAAAAATAAAAAACTGGGTGCACCTTCATTCCTTTAGGTAATTTTAAACGATAGGTCACTGGGTTGACTTTTTTCAATTTGGTATGGACCAACAAATCTGGGTTGAAATTTGCGGTTTCCCTTTAACCTGAGATTCTTAGCATTTAACCAGACCTTATCGCCGATTTGTAACTCTGGACCTTCCTTTCTCTTCTTAGCAGCATATTTTTTATAGTTCTCTTTTGCCCTTGCTATGTTTTCTGTAGCTGCCTGATGAACTTGGGTTAGATTTTTAACTACCTCTTGAACTACTGACACATAGATTTCTCTACCTATTACTGATGAATTTGGGTGTCTGCCATAGTTTAAGTGGAAAGGGGAGAAACCTGTAGAGACATTTACTGAATTATTATGTGTTAATTCTGCAGCCCATAAGAACTCTGGCCAATCCCCTTCTTGATCTAGTAGAAATAGTCCGAAATATTGCTCTAATTCTTGGTTTGCCCTCTCTGTCTGTCCGTCGGTCCCTGGGTAATAACTAGTGGAGTATCTTGCTTCTATACCCAGGCTTCCAGGCAAGCCTTCCAAAAACGGTACAGAAATTGGGAACCCCAGTCGGAAATTATTATTTTGGGAATACAATGGGCCCGCACTGTGTGAGTGCTACAGAGTATGGCCAATTCTTTAGCTGTTAGGTATATGAGATACAAAAATAAAATTGAGAAGGCATAATAAAACGGAATCAATAAACACCTATATCTAAGTCATGGAAAAGAAAAACAAGGGGGGAAAAGGAACCTTTTTTAAAGCAATGCAATCGGTCATTTTTGTGAATGTATCAACAAATACCAAAATAGCATCATACCCTTGACTGGAAGGTAGATCCATGATTAAATCTACTGTGATGGTATGGCAAGGATGTGGAGGGTGGGCATAGGCTGAAGCAACCACTTTGGAGATTGTCTCTCCAATTTTCCCCGATCACAGATCTTGCATGTCTTCACGTAGGCGTGGATTTCTTTAGTCATTTGAGATAATACAGAAAATCTTACAGCGAGTAAGAATAACCTGGGGTACTCTTGAGCATAATGATGCTGTATATTGTTAAACGTAGTTAGTCCGAAATGAAATATATATTTTACTCCATAGACGTTTGCAGTTATTTCAACAGTTTATTGATTATCATCATATTATATTCATATGACAAGATGACCACAACGTATATTCCATAATTAGTTTTCCATAGGCAATGCGTTAATGATCCACATTATTTAGAATCCCCAATGCATTTCGCACAAAAGTGCGCTTCCTCAGGGGGTCCGTGTGGTGAGAAGAAAAGGAAGATTAACGTCAGTAACCTCGGGACCCAGGAGGTGTACACCTGAAGTACCTATAAGAATTTAACAATTGGTTTACCTTTTAGTACTTTATATACATTTGGAGTGCAGCGGCATCAATTCCTTTAGTCATTTGAGGCCACCAATACTTTATTTTTAACAGGGCTTCTGTCTTATGGATTACTCTGTGGCCCGCTAGACGACTGTCATGACTGTCCTCAGGGACTAACTGTCGTAGCTCTTGACTGGGTAGGTAATGTTTTCCTGCATTAAATGGCAGATTGTGTCAAATTTCTCTCTCTGGTTCTTGTTTTGCCCATTCTGCCATCTCTTCCGACGACATCATCTTAGTCACCTTTTCCTCTTTAGTTTCTTGACTCACTGATCCCACGATCTTGTGCTCTGGAATAATTGGTTGCTGTTCTTGACTATCTTCCACCTTCTCTGTGTTAATCCCAGACAAGGCATCAGCCTTTCCGTTCTTTGTTCCTGGCCTGTAAGTAATTACGAAATCGTAGTCCGCAAAGTATAATGACCACCGAAGTTCTCATGGAGTAAGGGTGTTGGCAGATTTCAAGAATTTTAGATTCCGATGGTCTGTGAACCCTGTAACTGTATGCCTAGCTCCTATCAAATAGTGTCTCCACTCCTTGAAAGCATCCTTGATGGCTAGTAACTCTTTTTCTGTAATCATGTAATTAAGTTCGGCAGGTGTCAATTTTCTCAATTTCTATGCCACTGGATGTAATTATCAGGTCCTTTTATGCCTCTGGGAGAGAACTCCTCCAATAGCCAGATCTGAGGCATCAGCTTCTGGAGAGGAAGGTTTGGTGGGGTCTGCATGCAATAGTACAGGTGTAGTGGTAAATTCTTCCTTCAACGATCAAAAAACCTTTTCTGCATCTTCTGTCTACTCGAAGGGAACCCCTTTTTTTAGAAGCTGAGTGAGTGGAATGAACTTGTGTGAGAATTCATTTATGAATCTCCGATAGAAGTTGGCAAAGCCATTGAAGCTTTGCAACTCTTTCACACAACCCGGAGACTTCCACTTCTTGACAGCCTCTAACTTCCACAAATCCATCGTTACTCCGGATGGTCTGAGTATGAATCCCAGAAATTCTACCTCTTTCACATTGAAAGCACACTTTCCTAGTATGGCATACAAGTTGATTTCTCTCAGTCGCTGAAGAATTCTTCTCACTTGATTTGGATGTTCTTCTTCGGAACTTGAGTAAATAAAAATTTCATAAAGGTATGCTATAACTCATTGATCAATGAACTCTCTCAACCGGTATTACTATAGTACTGTAAGGTGGCTGGCTCACTGCACAGCCCGTAGGGAAAGACTTAATATTCGTACAAATCCAGACTCGTCCTGAAGGTTGTCTTCCACTCATCAACTTCTCTGATTCTGATCAAATGGTATGCCCCCCTCAGATCCAGTTTGGTGTAAATTTGCACATCTTTCACATGGTCCAAGAGTACCAAGATGAGTGGGAGTGGATACCAATTCTTGATGGTGGCCTTGTTTATTGCTCGATAGTTAATACAAGTCCTCAGCTCGCCCTCCTTCTTGGGTACGAAGGAAAACGGCGAAGAGATGGGTGACTGTGAAGGGGTATAAAACCATTGCCCAGATAATTCTGGAAGTACTCCTTCAAATGTTCATTCACTCTTTCAGTCAAGGCATAGACTCAGCTACATGGTAGGTTTGCACCCAGTATCACATCTATTCTGCAGTCAAAGGATCTATGAGGTGGCAATTTCCCGGCCTCTTTTTCATTAAATGCGTCCTTGAATTCTTTATATTTAAATGGTATTTCACTAGTGTGAATCACACACACTGAGGCTCCTCCTTCACTCAAGAGGGATGCTGGTCCTAACTCTCTAGATTCTGTCCAGACACGAAAGAAATTCCTTACAGAATCCGGAATCCATTTTAACTGTTCTTGCCCCCCAATCTATGCTTGTCTTATGTACCATGAGTCATAGCACACCCAGGATTATCTCAAACTGCGGGGCATCAGCCAAATTGAATTGCATTAAAGATGTCCTTCTTAAAAGGTTAGTTCCACTTGTTCCGTATGACCGATAATGGGTCCAGAAGAAAGGTTTGTCCCATCCACTGCCCTCACTGGTTCACTTTTTGATTTCAAAATTGCCTTCAAACCAATCTTGGCAGCATATTTCAACTCACAAAAGTTTCCAGTCACTCTGGAGTCAATCATAACTGAAACTTCAGTAAAGGTTATGTGCCAGAATCGTATCATCATAGAGATTTCTAGATGAGGAGACGAAGATTGCAAGGTATTGGCCAAGAAGTGATCTTCTGGAGTAGTATTTTCTTCTGCACACACCAGCCCAACTCCACTTACTGGTGGTGCTTGAAGTTTTCCTTCTCCTTATTGAACATCTTGGGTTTCTTGGGGCATACTCTTAAAAAGTGTCCACTACCTCCACAGTACATGCATACATTATTGTGTCATCTTTTTTTATTTTTCTTCCTTAGTTAAAGGTCCTCAAACTACTCCAGTATACATGGGTTCTACTCCAGGTTGACTCTGTAGCTCTATGGGATTCTGTCTTAATTCAATCGAATCTAAGGACATTGTTCTTGAATTCCTTTCTTCTTTCACCCCTCCTTTCACTTTGACTAAAATCGATCTCCAAAACTAGGTCCACCATGCCTGATATATCTGTGGGTCTATTAAGTATCTGTGCAAGAGTATCCTTCAACTCGTCTCTCAAGCCACAATAAAAAACTGCTGCTCTTTTACTTTCTGGCCACTCTGTTTCGACCACCAGGTCCTTATTACCCTGCTTCAATTCTAGCAGTTTGTTGTCAGTGGCCTGAGATATCCTTCAAAAATCCGAAGGAACTCTTTCTTAAATTCTTCAAAGTTATATAGAAGAGCGTCATCTTGGGTAATCAAGGACATAGACCAACTTGCAGCAGCGCCACTGAAATATGACAAAATAAAGGCCACACTTGACTGTGCATTGGGAAAAATTGAAGGACGACACATGAAATGTAGTGAACATTGTGTCAAAAATATCTGAGCCTTTTGGGGATCCCGACTGAATCGTTCTGGTGGTGCTAATGGAATTACTGGGGACATGGAGTGTATTACATGAGTAGCAACTCTCGAAGTTGGACCTACACTCCCTCCACCTGCTTCAAGAAACCCCATGCTAGAAGTAGGATTCTGGTTTGTTATTTTGGCTGCTAGTTCTGCAGTTTCCCTCCTGGAGTCCACCATTTCTTGCCTCAACCCTCTATTTTCTTCTCTAACAGCAACTAATTCTTTTGGTTTCATACCTAGCACTTCTCCTAAATTTTGCAAGTTAATTCCCTCCATTCTGTTCGGGCGCAAGTTTAACACTTGGGCACATCACTCTGTCAGAGCTATGGTACCTTGTACTTGCGCAAGAACAGAGATGAATTTTCCCTATGCCCCTTCTGCAAAACAATCTCAACGCTCTAGTAGTATAATGCTTGGGAGTGCCTCCAAAATTAGGAAGGGGGAGTTTGATAAAATAACAAACACAAGAAGAGACTGCCTGTGGTCATCAGTTTTCTGTACCCCACTCTTTTCTCCTCAGCATCTGTTCTGCTTCGGATTATGGGTTCTACAAAACTAAGAGCGTATTAATAATTTTCTAGATGTTCTGCGCACTCTCTAACATACATTTACATTTCTTAAATGCATTCATTTAACTGAAACATACTTAAATCATCAGAGTCCAGATTCAGGGGGAAACTCAAAACTCATCTGTTTATCCAGTAGACTAGTTCCGTTTCTTTGTTGTGCGTAACCAGGCGCTTTGTAAACCTCCCTATTATTATTATTATTATTATTATTAATTAACCTCAGACTTTGCTCCTCTCCTGAATTAATGTTTTGACTCTATGTATTAAATTATTTTTAAGCTTCTCATATTCTTTTCACAGGGAAAGACTCAGTAAAATACTCTCCTATTCCAGGTTAGATAATTTATGTTTTTGATTGTCTCGTTCCGCTTTTTGAAGAAATAGTCAGTTATTTTTCTCACATCACATGCTTAACAAATTATAAAATTTTCTCGAACATTTCTGACTTTAGAATTTAGTACTTTGCTGCTTTACGCAAATGGCTTTTTCTCTTAGTTCAGAACGCAGCGCTCACGATAAGGAATTTCCATCACACACGGAAACACTGCAGCTGTCAAAACTTCTCTTGAATTCCTAGTGTACATGAACTCTGACGAACGCTACTCTTCAAGGAGAGAGAGAGAGCGTTAGTCAATGCGCACCACAGGAGGCAGTGTGACGACTCATAGGATTCCGGAAACCAAAACGCCACACTAGATGCCCGACGCTTCAAAATAAGGTCATTCTAATCTAACGGACTAAACTCAAGACGGAGAGGAGGACACTAGGTGCTCCTCTTGGAACGAACGAAGGTCAAGTGAATCGGCGGTATGAATTGTGTGCTCAAAGCCGAATCTTGAGGAAAGGCAATAATGACTAGAACCCCAAATGGATGTCGGCCATCTTGGAATTCTTAATTCTCCAGGCTTCACTCCAAGTAATGTTTGGGATGAATGATTGGTGAGATTCTTGGAATTTTACACACATTGTAGGGTTCTTGCCTTCTAGAATCCTGACAATAAGTGAAATGTTATTAAAGTAAGATTCCCTAAGTCAGTAGTACCTTCAGAAGTGGTGTTTTTAAAAAAAATAGTGTTTTTTTATTTGAAATATATTTTTTAACTCCCGTGTGGATTCGCGGTTCCATCGTGTTGGTGCATGGTGGAGACGCGACTCCAAAAAATTCCAAATTTTTAGAAGTCAGTTGGTAAGGGTTCATATTTGTAAGAAATAGAAATGTGTTTTACAATTTGAAATTATCTAGGAAGCAATGTGATTTGTTACTTACATGTATTTGTGTGGAGAAAGGGTGGGAAACTTTGCTGTTACTGGTTTTATCTTGCTGAGACTGGTGCATTATATTGATTTTGTGCAAAAGAAAATCTCTTAAGAGTTTGTGATATTTTAAGGTGAGTTATACATTTGTGAGGTGTATTATGTATTGGGTTTATTTTTAAACTTTCAAATTTATTCAAAAACTGTGATGTTTGAAATATATTATTAATCCATTGACCGCGGCACGAATTCCGCACACGCCCACGGTGACGTTGGATGGCCAGGGGAAGTCCGACGCACCCAACAGGTTAGATGTGGAGATGTGTATTGTAGTCTGTTTTATTGTACTTAAATGTTGTTTGAAAAAGGTCCTGTATAGTAATATGTGTATTTTGGAAGATCGATTAGTGGTTATGGTAGTTTGTTTTAGTGCGTGGACATGTACTTATGTAGTATACCGTATAATTTTAGCTGTTGGTTTAAATTTGGAGGTGGAGTTTGTCAAGTTTTAAGGTGTGCATGGATTTCTGTCTCGAGTATGTTTCCACTTGTATATGTATTTTCATATGTCTTATAAATTTGAAGGTGCATAAGGTTCAACAAAGAGCTGTTGTTGCTTTTTATGTGGTAGGGTCAAGACTGTGAGTACTAGTAAAATGGTGAAGATGCAGCACAAAAGTGTGGTTTGAAACATGCTCCCATAAGATGTTATTAATTAGGCTTCTTTTTTCTAGTCTGTAGAAAGGTATAGTTGAATGATGCAGTATAATTTTAGATCGAATGGTGAAGATGCAGCACAAAAGTGTGGTTTGAAAGATGCTCACATAAGGTGTTATTAATTAGGCTTCTTTTTTCTAGTCTGTAGAAAGGTATAAGTAAGTAAGTAAGTAAATATTTATTGTACAAGTTAATAAAAACCTTTACAAAAAAGAGAAAGGTATAGTTGAATGAGGCTGCATAATTTTAGATAGAATGGTGAAGATGCAGCACAAAAGAGTGGTTTGAAAGATGCTCACATAAGGTGTTAACAATTAGGCTTCTTTATTCGAGTCTGTAGAAAGGTATATTTGAATGATGCTGCATAATTTTAGATAGAATGGGGCAGATGCAGTACAAAAGTGTGGTTTGAAAAATGCTCACATAAGGTGTTATTAATTAGGCTTCTTTTTTCTGTTCTGTAGAAAGGTACAGTTGAATGATGCAGCATAATTTTAGATAGAGTGGTGTAGATGCAGCACAAAAGTGTAGTTTGAAAGATGCTCACAGAAGGTGTTATTAATTAGTCTTCTTTTTCCTAGTCTGTAGAAAGGTATAGTTGAAAGATGCTGCAGAATTTTAGATGTTTCATTGAAATTGTAAGTTTTTTCTTTGAATTTTTAAGGACTGGATAGGGTTATGATACAGATATAGTTATGTATGCTTTTAGTAATATGGTGATAGTTTTCTAAAAAATATGAAGGACTACTTATTTGTGTTTGGGTAGGTGTTATATTAAAAGTAGTTGTAAAATGGTTAGGTGTTAGTGTGAAAGTGCTGTTTGTGATGTTATTTATTAGAGTAATTTGTATGATCTGAGGAAAGTTATATTTCATATATACTGAATAATTTTCAGTGTCTGTTTGAAAATTGAAATGTGCTGTAATCATTCAAGTATCACTGTGGCACTCATGCAATCACCCAGGCACTACCTATGCACTCATGCAATCACCAAAGTATTACCCATGCACACTTCCAATCATGTAGCTACTACTCATGCACTTATATAATCACCCAGGCACTTATATAATCACCCAGGCACTACCGTTACAGTCCTTCAATCACAAAGTCACTATCTTTGTAGTCATTCTGTTATGAAATCACCCAGGCACTACCTTTGCTCTCCTTTAACCACTCAGGTTGTATCTCAGTAGTCCTGTAATCAGCCAAGAAGTATGCATGCACTTATAAAATTACCTAGTCATTTCCTATGTAGTCAAGTAAACCCCCAGATATTACCCCAGTAGTAATGCAATCATTCATGGGTTATCTATGTACTCCTTTAATCCAACCAGACGTTACCCTTGTACTAATGGAATCATCAATGTATTTGTATACAATGCCTCAATCACCCAGACACTATCCTTGCACAATATCAATCATGCAGGGATTTTTCTTGTAGTTATGTAATAATTAAGCCAGTACTCATGTAGGTTTAGAATCACCCAGTCATTATCATTGCACTCCTGTAATCACTCAGGATATATCTTAGTAGTTAAGTAATCACCCACTCACATGCTATCTACTCCAGTAATCTACCAGATATTACCCCTGTAGTCATATGCACTCATGTAATAACCTACACACTACTCTTGCAGTCATAGAGTCACACAGGCTCTACTGTTACATATCCGTGCTCTCAACATCTATATCTGCACTCATGCAATTAGCCAGTCACTTTTCATCTTGTCCTGTAATTACTCAGTGACTACCTTCACACTCATACAATCACAAAGGAGTAACCATTGAGTTTTGGAATCACTCAGGCAGATCTATTACATGTCTCAGTTTCTAGGTTGCATTTTATTTCATAAATATTGTATACATATGTCTTTTAGCTATCATGATGATTTGAAGACATAGAGACATATATATGCATGCTTTTAACAATATGGGGAGACTTATAGTTGAGTCATGTTAAAGTGTGCTGCTTTATATTTGGTAGGCCCATCTCTCGTGCACTTATAAAAACACTCAAGTACTTGCCATGCAGTCTTACAATGATGCAGGCACTACATATGCAGTGCTGCAATTACTCAGGCCTTACTGCTGCACTGATGCAATCATTTATTTACTATCTATGCAGTTATGCAATCACTAAGGTATTACTCATGTACCTATGTAATCACCTAGGCACTACTGCGTCTTTAATCAGGGAGGCCCTACCTTTGTACTCATGTAATCACTTAGCCAGTAGACATGCTGTTAGGAAATCACCCAGGCACTGCTTTTGCACTGTTGTATTTACTCAGGCTCTACCTCAGTAGTCCTGCAATCACCCAAGAAGTACCCATGCACATATAATATCACCCAGTCACTTGCTATGTAGTTATGTAAATCCCTAGACATTATCCCTGTAGTCATGCAATCACTGAGGTGTTTCCTATATAGTCCTTTAACCCCCTTGTACCCTTACAATCACATACACACTTTTCTTATACTTATGTAATCAATCAGTTAGTACTCAGGTACTTTAAAAAATCAACTAGTCGCTACCTTTGCACTCCTGTAATCACCGAGGCGCTACTTTAGTAGTTCAGTAATCACCCAGGTGGTACTCGTGAACCTATAAAATCACCCACTCACTTGCCATGTACTTCAGTAATCCCCCAGATAATATACTTGAGGGCAATGAATCACTCAGGATCTAGTTATGCACTACCCCTATAGTCATGCAATCATGCAGGCTGTACCTATGCAGTCATGTAATTACCTACACACTACTCTTGCAGTCGTAGAATCACCCATGCCCTTCTGTTGCATTCATCTATTCACCTAGGCAATAATCATTGACTAATCTATGCTTTCATGTGCTATTTATACACGTATCTGTCCACTTAATGTATATGTTCGCACTCATGCAATTAGCTAGTCACTATCCATGTTTTCGTGCAGTTATCCTGTGACTACCCTTGTACTCATCCAATCACCCAAGGAGTACCCATTGACTTTTGGAATTACTCAGGTAGATCCATTACATGTCTCAGTTTCTAGGTTTCACTATATTTCAGAAGCATTGTATACATATTTCTTTTAGATATCATGATGATTAGAAAATGTAGAGACATATTTATGCGTATTTTTAACAATATGGGGAGACTTATTGTTGACTCATGTAATAGTGTGCTGCTTTATATTTGGAGGTCCAACTCTCATGCACTTATAAAAACACTCAAGTACTCGCTATGCAGTCTTACAATGATGCAGGCATTATATGTGCAATGTTGTAATCACTCAGGCATTACTGCCGCACTGATGCAATCATTTAGGTACGATCTATGCACTCATGCAATCAGCAAAGTATTACTCATGTACTTATATAATCACTCAGGCAGTGTCACTGCACTCCTTGAATCATCGCGGCACTACCTTTGTACTCATGTAATCACTCAGCTAGAAGTCATGCTGTTATGAAATGACCCAGGCACTACTTTCCCACTCTTTTATTCACTAAGGCTCTACCTCAGTAGTCCTGCAATCACCCAAGGAGTACCCATGCACTTATAAAATTACCCGGTCACTTGCTATGTAGTCATGTAAATCCCTAGACATTATCCCTGTAGTCATGCAATCACTGAGGTGTTACCTATGTAGTCCTTTAATACCCTTGTACTCTTTCAATCACACACTACTTTTCTTATACTTATGTAATCACTCAGCCAGTACTCATGTAATTTTAAAATCACCCAGTCACTACCTTTGCACTTCTGTAATCCACCACATATTACCCCTGTAGTCATTAAATCACCCAGGCACTAGTTATGTACTACCTCTGCAATCATTTAATCATGCAGTCTATATCTATACACTCATGTATGTCTTCACGTTGTAGTTATACACTTATCTGTGCATTCAACGTCAATGTCTGCACTCATGCAATTAACCAGTCGCTATTCATCTTCTATTGCAATTACTCAGTGGCTTCCTTTGAACTAATTTAATCATCCAAGCACTGCCCATAGAGGTATGCAATTACTGAAGCAGATCTATTACATGTCTTAGTTTCTAGAGTTTATTATATTCTAATGATGAAGTCAGCAGAATTTATGCACTCATCAACGAGGAAACCACAGAGCTAACCACGAACCGCACTAAGGAGCAGAATATAAGACAATTGTTGTATTTATCCAAGAAGCTAATCAACCAACGCCTGCATGCGAGCACCATGGTCAAGTACCACAAAGCCCAGAGAATTCCGAGGGGTTTAAGGATTCCATTAAAACCATCTTTATGTAAAAACGTCCAAAAATTCAAAGACCGATGGTATGCCATCTTAAACAAGTGCAGTCTAGACCTAATTTTATTGATAATTGAGGAGCTTTCTTCCATCCTAGAAGAGTTATCCACTGATATATCCCGAGTCAAGACTGAACTGGAAAACAGTTGCACCACGGAAGAACTGAAAAAAATCATGGATGATATTAATGTACAACTAAACAAACACACTGCGGAAGTCAGTGAACGCAAAATCCGAAAACTAAGAAGGGATACTATAGACTATAAAATGGGCAAGGTGTATACCTGGGCAGACATCTATGCCAAACGACGACAAAACAAGCCCTACACTGCCAACACGGAGACTTCATCCTCCGAGGAAGATACAACCAACCAACAAGGCAGGAGACCCAGGTTTACAACACTCAAACCAACATCCAATGTTCAAGGCACCCCAACTAACATTGAAACAGCTTCAACATCAGCGGAGTCTTTTTTAGAATTAGGCCAGGACCCACGCGAAGAACCAGGAGGACCAAAAGAAAAAACCAAAGAACCTCCACAAACGAGAACAGTAACGAGCAAGAAAGACAAGCCCAAAGTGAAGTAGACGATAATCTCGTCATTAACATCTCTGATTACAACCTTAGTACCATACAAACGAGGATTTTACAAAAAGGAACGTCGTTTATTCCTACAGCCCAAACTAATAAACTCGAGTTGGAAATAGCTCTCTACAAGCTTATGAGAAAATTACGCCTCAAGCATTTTTTTCAAAATGTGGTACAAACACCGGTCGATCCACCATTGGATCAGCTTAGAGGCCTACGTCCCAAAAGCAACTTCCTAGCACCAGTCTCACACAAGACTCTTGATACCTACGAGACTTTAGTAAGGAACGACCTTTCAAAGCTTAACTGCAACCGTTCAACCAAGAATAAAAACTACACTACCAAGGAGATTGAAACCCTCAAATCCATTTCTAACAACACCGAGATAACCTGTGTCAAAGCTGACAAAGGTGGAGCCATCGTGATTCTAAACACATCATATTATGATCAGCAGGCATCCCTTCACCTCTCAGATTCTAATACATATCTCAAGCTACATAATAACCCCACTGCCCAATTCAAGGAAAGACTTGATAACATACTCAATTCAGCCTTGGAGAATGGAGTGATCTCCGACAAAACGTTCAAATATCTGGTCACGAAACATCCGAAAAGCCCTACTTTCTTTTTGGTACCCAAAATACAGAAGAACCTCCAGGCACCTCCATGCAGACCCATAGTCTCTACATGCGGCAGCATCCACGATCCAGTGGGCAAATTTTTAGACAAATACTTACAGCCCATCGTCAGCTCTCTACCTACATTCATCAAAGACACTACAGACTTTCTAATAAAACTCAACCAAGTGTCCATAGAGGACCACAGTCAACTGTTACTATGCACAGTGGATGTATCATCCTTATACACCTCCATCCCCCACTCTATGGGCATAGAAGCCATTGAATACTGCTTGTTGAGAACTCAACTCAAAAATGACTTAAAACTTTTTCTAATGGAACTGTTACAATTCACGTTGTTTCACAGTTATTTTATCTGGAAGGATAGTTGGTACCAACAAATGACTGGAACGTCCATGGGCAATTCAGCAGCACCAACGTATGCGAATATTTTCATGCACAGATTCGAAGAAGACAACATCCTCAACAAGTCGCAATGGAAAGATCACCTCAAGATGTTTGTGAGGTTTATCGATGACATTTTCCTGATATGGCAAGGTCCACAAGACATGCTGCAGCAACAATTATATGAACTCAATGACATCGACCAAAGGGTCCAATTTACACATGAAATCCAAACCGATTCAATAACATTTCTTGACGTCAAAATCACCAAAACCACCACAGAATTCAAAACCAGTTTATTCCGTAAGACTACTGACAGGAATAATACTCTACATTACTCAAGTTTCCACCCCCAACCGCTGAAAAATCACCTACCATACAGTCAATTAATCAGGGCAAAAAGGAGTACTTCTGACACCGACCAATTTGAGAAGGAAATTCAAACCACTATACAGAGGTTCAAATCTCGAGGGTACCCAGACCATGTCCTCGAACAGGCTAAACAACGATGTGAAACCAAATCGAGAAACGATCTATTATCCAGCACATCCACACCTCAGGGAGATTCCATTACCATTGTGTCTAAATACTCGACATCCAGCAACAAGTTTAAGCAGATCATTAAAAAACATTGGGAGATCCTCAGAATAGAACCTGATTTCAACAAAATCTTTGATGACCATGCCATCTTTGCTTACACCAGAGCCAAAAATCTAGGAGAAGTAATTAAATCTCCCAAACCCACAATTACTGACTTCAAAGGAACCATTCCATGCAGAAATTGCAACCACTGTAATAGTGTCATCCAAGGCACTACAATAAACCATCCCATAAAAGGTCATAAAATCAAGGTCAGAGCAACAGCAACATGTGATACCACCAATGCTATTTATATGTTAAAATGTCCCTGCGGGAAGATTTACGTTGGACAAACAGAGAGAAAATTGAAAACACGTCTTAACGAACACAAATCTAACATTAGGACCAAACAACTCAAATCTACAGTGGCGCAGCATTTTTTCGAAGCAGGACATGGAATCAGCCAATTGAGATATTGTGCCCTGGAAACAGTTGCCAAAAAAGAAGGCAGCGATAATCACATCGAATTATTGAAAAGAGAGAACTTCTGGATTTTCACCCTGTGCAGCATGAAACCACACGGTCTTAATGATCGTGTGGAATATCTATGTTATCTATGATAGACTGTTTTTTTAGACTAAAGCTCCCTTAATGCGCCCAGTGACTAGCTAAGTCATCTTCATGGTCATACCACCAGTATTGAATACTTTATCAGTAATAACCCACGTTGGGGCACCATGTTTACCTCATGGATCCAAATCTTTATAGGATGATAATATCTTTATTCGGCAAATTAATCACCATAAAAGAAATACATATGCATATACATTTACCAATTCTCCATAAAAATTGTTAAAACGAATAAAAGAAAGAGGTACACAACAGTCACTAGTTTGCTACCAGCGAATGCAGCATTAGACCGTTGGGACCCCCGGACGCAGTTTCAGTAATCTGGAGCGCGTCAACTACGCACTACCCAAGAATTTTGCCTCCCCGCAAATCATGATGGAAGATGAAGTGTCCGTAGAAAGTACACGTAGAGCCTGGCTATGACACCTCAGCCCCAGTTCCCTGCAGACCGGTTTCAACCAAAGTTTCCGCGCCCCTTTGTAAGCTGGGCAGGCAAAAAATAAATGGACCACAGACTCCTTTGGTGCCACACAGCCAGGGCATGAACGCAGGGGGGCACCAGAGTTTGACCACCTCACCGTGAAATCATGCACCGGAAGCGTCCCATATCGCAGTTTTAGATATAGCGCTCGATCTAGAGGTTTAGTTATCAGGTCGAGGAAGGGCTCCAATTTTCTCACACATTTAAATAACAAAAATTGATCCGTGAGTGAGCCCCCATCCGCAACCCTCAGCGCATTACTCTGTACCCAGTCCCAATATAGCTTTTTGATCACTTCCTTGGGTGGTGGCGATTGTGACTCCCATGCATCCCTTAGCCCCAGGTTAAGAGCCAGGTCTTTCAATCTATTCAACCATCCTATTTTTTTACCCGTGTCCAGTAGCAGAAGATCATCCAGCCCTTCAGCATATTTTGCAAGCTCCGCAGTTCTTCTCAAGCGAGTCCAAAAGAGCAACGGGCGTAGCCTTACCAAGTCCTTTAGTGCTCTTCTGCCCAGATCTAGTCTCAGGGGGATCAGTGGGGTGGAAGTAGGAAGAACCACCACCTTCCTTAGAAAGTTGTTTTCCGCTGTCGATAGTTCAGAAACATTTTCAAACCCCCAGAGTTCAGAGCCATATAATGCCGCAGGAAGAATCTGGCCCTCATAAATGGCCATGGCGGGGGAGACAGGTTTACTACGTGATTCACGGAGCTCCCTCAAAGTCACCCCAGATACTCTTTGGTGACTGAGTAGCATTTTGGCCAAATGATTCTTCCAGGTCATACGACTGTTTATCCGGACACCAAGATAATCAAAAGACTCAACCAACTCCAGAGGAACGCCATTGAGCAGAAAATTATTTTTGAATCTTTTGGAGGGGGAGAGTGCCATCAATTTAGTTTTTGAGGTGTTAATGGTTAAGCCTCGGATGGTACAGAAGAAGCTAAACCGGTTCAAGAGTTTTTGCAGACCCACTGGGGATTTGGAGATTAATAAGGTGTCGTCGGCGAAGAGTAAAGTGGGGATTCTTTCCCCCGCCAGGGATAGGGCATCCGCCTCCTCCCCCTTCAGATGGTCCACCACTCCGTTCACGAATAGGGAGAAAAGGGTCGGAGCCATAACGCAGCCCTGGCGTACTCCTCTCCTCATAGGGACCCTATCTGTTAACTGTCCCTGGGATCCCCATCTGACCCTCGCGTAATTCCCCTCGTGGAGCTTTACGATTAGGTTAAGGAGACCACTGGGAAATCCCATCTCCCCTAGGATTTTCCATAATTTTGCGCGAGGGACCAGGTCGAAAGCTGTTTTGAGATCTATGAAGGCCATATATAAACTGCCTTTCTTGATGGTCACTGCCTTCCAATAGATAACAAAAAAGCGAAAGACCTGGTCCATCGTCCCTACCTTTCTTCTAAAACCCGCTTGTAGGTGGGAAAGAATACTGGCCTCCTCCATCCAATCTCCTACTCTTGAGATGATGACCCTGCCAACCACTTTCTGAATTATGTCTATCAAACTGATAGGTCTGTAGTTTGCAGGGTCCTCTCTTGCCCCCTTCTTGAACACGGTTACTACCTCTGCACCTTTCCAAGAATCTGGCACCTGGTGGCCCCTAGTAATCAAATTCATTATTATGGCTATTAATTTGGCCCAGGCCTGTGGCTCCACTATCAACAGATCTCCAGGAATCCCATCCTGCCCGGCTGCTTTCTTGGGGGTTAGATGTCTAATCGCCGCCACTACCTCTGTGGTCGTAAATGGAAGGTCGTCCACCCCTAAGGAGTCCCCCTCACCCAAACTATCTGCCCCAGGGCTGGCTGTTTCCTCAATGCCTCCATACAGGGATGAGAAATGATCAAACCATTGCTGACTAGTTATGTGTGCAGCCAATGGTTGCGATTTCCTCTGTCTAGTTCTATTAATCAAATCCCAAAAAAGGTTCGGGTTCCTACTACTCACAGCATTGGATAGGTCCTGCCAATGCTGTTCCTCCCACTCGCGTTTGGCCAGTGATAATACTTTCAGGTAATCCTTCCTGGCCGCTCTAACCAGCAAAGGATCCCCAGAAATCAGGGCTTTTGTCAAGTTTTTTCTTTTACCCTTACACTGGTCAGTATACCAAAGTTTATTGAGAGTGGGGGGTGTAACAGTAGCCCTATTGCTTTTCCCTTTCGAGGTAAAAAATTGACCAACATGATCTATTGTGGCTTTATAAACAGAATCAAGGGAGGGGTAAGGAAGCCTACTAATCTGGTCTTCACCAATCCAGACCTCCAGATCTGAAGACAAGCGCTCTACCAAAGATTTAATGGCCCCTAGATCGTCCTCCTTAAGTTTAGCCTTATCCCATTTCAGTCTGCGATTGTTATTATATGGGATAACCTCTTTAGATGTTTTTGAGGTGACTTTCGCCCTCCGGTCTTTTAGGGTAACCCAGTTAAACTTGCAACACAGGGGATTGTGGTCGCTATCCTGACTTGGGTAGACCTCCATATCAATAAGGTCTGCCCAGAAACTAACATCCATTAGGATGTAGTCAATTCGGGACGGCCCAGTAAGTCTATTGAAGGTCAGTGCCCCTACCTGATCGGATATAGTCCTACCGTTAAGGGCTCTTAGCTTGTGGTCCCTAGTCAGTGCATTGATTTGAATTGCCCTAGCTGACCATTTCCTAATGGGGGGCAGGGATAAGGTTGGGATGGACCATTTTGAATCCTCCTCTTCGATACCCAAGGGATCATCTCCGAGGAGGGGTTCAAACGTACAATTAAAATCACCCCCCACGATGATCTTTGCTGATGATGGACAATTGGCTAAGGCGGAGTCCAGAGCTGTTAAAGTCAAAGAGGCAGAGTCCCCAGGGGCCCCTCTAGCGTAAACATTGAAAAGGTCAAGCCTACTACCCTCCACCTTTCCTCTACAGGAGAGGTGGAGAATATCATTACACTCCAAGGTGTGGCGTGTAACCACCCAATCCAGTTCTATTTTGATCCAGACCGTGAGGCCCCCCGCTGGTCTACCCTTTCCCTTGCTTACTGCTGGAAAAAAGTGGGTGGTATACCCCGCTTTGTGTAGCGGAGATAGGCTCCAAGTTTCCTGAAACAGCCAAACATCAAACCTCTCAATGAACATGTGCCACTCTGGAATTTCTAACTTCCTTTTTAACCCCGCGATGTTCCAGGAAAGGAGGTTTATTACCCGCCTTCCTTTTGGCACTAAGGTGTTTCCCTCCCCGGTCCCACCCTCATTGTCCTCCATGGTCATACAGCACCCCCCCTCCTGTGCCAGGGGGATAGTGGTCACAGGACAGCCATCCATGCTAGTCAAAGGCCTAGCTGACATAGAAACCTCAGTAATGTTGTTGGTAATAACAGTTTGAACTGAGAGTGGCCCAACTTCCTCTATATCTACACTGCCACAGAGTCGTCGTGAGGTCTCCCCCTCAGGGAGTTCACTTGACTCCCCCCCGGGCGCTGAACTTCAGTCGCAATCTTCCAGCCCAGAGAGCTGAGAAAACCGATTGTAAGTGTCCAGCGGGGTAAAAGGTCTCAGACGACTCATCCTGGTGTCGTGGTTACTCGTATGTCTATAAGGGACCGTAGACCACGCAAGGTGCTGATCAGGCACCAAGGCAAAATGTTGTCCATGCTGGGGATAATTATTATTAAAGGGCAAGGTAAGAGAAGGCCTATAGGATTGAAATTTATTTGGATATTTAAAAGGGGTAGCCTCTGTCCTGGGGTAAAAATATGTTAAGGCCCGAGGGGTGATGCAGGTTTCCCCGTTTCCTGGTGGCCAGTTTAAGATATAATCAACAGCCCGAGGATCTCTAAAATTAACCACCACTATGTCCCCCTCTATATTTTTAGTTCTACTCCCCAGCCAATTGATCCGTCTAACATGGACTATATCCCCATCTATATTGGGCGCTATCGGCCTGTACGTTCTCAGCCAATGAATAATTTTATTCTTGAGGTCAACGTATCCCTCCTTCTTATTTTCCGCTAACTGAGGGACCCCTGTCAAGACCACCACAAAGGGCGCTGCTTCTGGGGGAATCTCCACTTGTGGGACCTTTTTGTGTGGTATCTTGTTATTTCGACCTACCCCTTGGATGTTCTGATTACTGCTTGTCGTGGCCTTTAAGATTGGTTTATTAGGGGCATCACCTAATTCAGTTCCTAGTGGTTTTAATTGTTTTGGGGGCGGTGGGTTTTGGGAGGAAAGGTCAACTCTACCCTGGGGCTGTAGAGTTTGCTTGGCCGGCTGAGCTGGGGCGGAAGGGTTTTTTTGAACTAAATTAGGAGGGGGCATTGTCGAGGGTGTAAGATGCGCCACCCCACTCCCCTGGGTTTTAGTCAGAGTGGCCATGCTAGTTATAGCGGCTTCCAGTATGGTCAGTCTGATTTCCACCTTTTTAATGGACTCATTGATAGGTAAAAGGAGAGATCTCAACAAAAACTCCAAGTTCCCTATCAATGTGGGGGGAGATGAAGTAACAGCTGCTGCAGCTCTAGTATTATCATCAGGAACCACTGTCTGTATAGCTACTTCAGATGGGCTGTGACCCAATGGTAGTACTACTGCTGGTGTAAAATCCTGATCTACTGCTGGGGTAATGTCAGATAAAATGGTTTTTTTTGGCCCTTTGCCGAACTCAGTATGCGGGGTTTTGGCTTTACCAGGTGCCACCCTAAGTTTCTTCCTTTTTTTACTAGGTGGTGGGCGGTGGATCTGGGCCGCAATTAAAAGCTTTGGTTTTTGTTTCCTGAGTTTAGATGTGGCAAAGACACGAGTAGGACTAGGGGTGGGAGAAACAGTTATAATGTTATCCAAAGGAAAATCGGGTGTGGATACAAAGTCACGGAACAATAAGGGGACGCCTTCTTGGCTAGCGTTGTCCACACTCAAGTCTACAGAACCTCCCTCCTGGGTCAAATCCAACAAGGAACTATCAGTGAGGGGTCTATGTTTCAAGCTCTCAACTGAGCGACGCCGCTCTGCCCTACGCTCCGCTAGAATAGAGTCCTTTTCTCCCTCACTCTTCTTGGGAAAGTAATTCTCCAGTGACCTGTTGCGTAATCTACCTTTTTTCCCTGGGGTTTCCTCTTCTGTCGCCATATCCAACGTGTGGCCAGGCACGGGCAACTATACTACAGGTGTTAAGGGGCTGGCCCAGCCCGGCCTCCTTCGGCCCCGGACGGCCACAGACGGTCCCGCCCTTGTCCCGGGCTTCTCCCGGCGCGCTCCCGCTCGCTCCCGCGAAGCGGAGATAGTGTGCAGCTTTGAACTCTGTTCCTAGTGGCTAATTGGTTAGAGGACAGGGGGGTGTGGCCAGCGGGGAGAGCAGCCCAGGTGTGTTGAATGGGCGCGCAGGGGCTCCTGGACAATGGAGTCCCTGCCTGCGTGCTCGCAGCCCCGCCGGCACTCTCACCTGCCCGCGCCTCCTCTTCCCGGCACCCACACAGTCCGCCTCCTCAGGGACACGAGGCGCTGCGGGACCCGCGAAGCGGGTCCGGCGAGGTTGGTCCCGTTGGCCGCTGTAGCTGAGTAGCTTTAGGGTGGTGATTCCTCTGCAATCCCAAGTCTGCTCCGAAGTTAAGGAAAAGGGTTCCCAATGGTATATGGAGAGGACGGCTTAAGAGGCAGTCAAGCGGGGGGCGTGGCCAGCGGGGAGAGCAGCCCAGGTGTGTTGAATGGGCGCGCAGGGGCTCCTGGACAATGGAGTCCCTGCCTGCGTGCTCGCAGCCCCGCCGGCACTCTCACCTGCCCGCGCCTCCTCTTCCCGGCACCCACACAGTCCGCCTCCTCAGGGACACGAGGCGCTGCGGGACCCGCGAAGCGGGTCCGGCGAGGTTGGTCCCGTTGGCCGCTGTAGCTGAGTAGCTTAGGGTGGTGATTCCTCTGCAATCCCAAGTCTGCTCCGAAGTTAAGGAAAAGGGTTCCCAATGGTATATGGAGAGGACGGCTTAAGAGGCAGTCAAGCGGGGGGCGTGGCCAGCGGGGAGAGCAGCCCAGGTGTGTTGAATGGGCGCGCAGGGGCTCCTGGACAATGGAGTCCCTGCCTGCGTGCTCGCAGCCCCGCCGGCACTCTCACCTGCCCGCGCCTCCTCTTCCCGGCACCCACACAGTCCGCCTCCTCAGGGACACGAGGCGCTGCGGGACCCGCGAAGCGGGTCCGGCGAGGTTGGTCCCGTTGGCCGCTGTAGCTGAGTAGCTTTAGGGTGGTGATTCCTCTGCAATCCCAAGTCTGCTCCGAAGTTAAGGAAAAGGGTTCCCAATGGTATATGGAGAGGACGGCTTAAGAGGCAGTCAAGCGGGGGGCGTGGCCAGCGGGGAGAGCAGCCCAGGTGTGTTGAATGGGCGCGCAGGGGCTCCTGGACAATGGAGTCCCTGCCTGCGTGCTCGCAGCCCCGCCGGCACTCTCACCTGCCCGCGCCTCCTCTTCCCGGCACCCACACAGTCCACCTCCTCAGGGACACGAGGTGCTGCGGGACCCGCGAAGCGGGTCCGGCGAGGTGAGGTTGGTCCCGTTGGCCGCTGTAGCTGAGTAGCTTTAGGGTGGTGATTCCTCTGCAATCCCAAGTCTGCTCCGAAGTTAAGGAAAAGGGTTCATGGATCCAAATCTTTAATTTTTAGCCTTGAATCGAATCTACTTGTTATTATCATTTATGTTGACCTGCATATTTATTGTTTGGATCCGATATTTAATTTTGGATATAGCACGATGTTTTTTTCACCACGTTAGAATCTCTTAGGAATTACCTTTAATTAATTTTTGATTACGCTCTTCTTACTAATACCTCACTTCAGTCGAATACCCTCTGCACCTTTAAGTACTAGTCGCCACCCATCCATGTAACTTCCCCTTTCATCACTTCCGGAGTCTAACTTTCACTATTCCCGGCATGAGAACTTAGACTAACAGCACACGAGCCCGTCGGCACGTTAACGGTAAGCCACACGCTTATTATTTGGTCATTTCCAGCATCACGCTAAATAATACCCTTCACGCTGAATCCTGTTAATGATAGTCTACCGCGCCTTTCCCCGTGACCACTTTTTGATTTTATTTCAGTTCAGTTGTGTTACCGAACCGCCACTACCCGTCACTCGTTTACCTTTCCTAGATAGTTAATCGGCACGTTAAGAGTACGTTCACTGCCCCTACCCGAACATTTCACCACATTAGTATTTGCAACCCACCCCCTTATTCAATACTCATACCGTTTTTCGTTTCCTTCTTTGCTTACAGAACTTGTTCCCTGACGAAGGCATGATGATAATGCCGAAATGCATTGGAATATATGAGTGCTCTCACTGAATTACGAGGACATTATGTAATACACACTTGTGATTTAAACAAGATGTACGAGAAAAATATTTAATTAAACATCTGAACCTTATCAACGTGTGAACTTCACTATTATCTTCATACTGTTATTGCAAGAAACCTTCATGTAAGGACTTTTCAGGAGCCCAGAGGACACTTCTCTCGTTAGAGAGTGCTACCCCCCCATATTATTTACGCCTCCAGTCAGAAGGCGATACTCTGGAGCACCTTACAAACTCAAAAAATACTTGAAAAATAGCTGTGCGCCCAGTTACAACCCTTTGATCCAGGCACTACTTTCCCACTCTTTTATTCACTAAGGCTCTACCTCAGTAGTCCTGCAATCACCCAAGGAGTACCCATGCACTTATAAAATTACCCGGTCACTTGCTATGTAGTCATGTAAATCCCTAGACATTATCCCTGTAGTCATGCAATCACTGAGGTGTTACCTATGTAGTCCTTTAATACCCTTGTACTCTTTCAATCACACACTACTTTTCTTATACTTATGTAATCACTCAGCCAGTACTCATGTAATTTTAAAATCACGCAGTCACTACCTTTGCACTTCTGTAATCCACCACATATTACCTCTGTAGTCATTAAATCACCCAGGCACTAGTTATGTACTACCTCTGCAATCATTTAATCATGCAGTCTGTATCTATACACTCATGTATGTCTTCACGTTGTAGTTATACACTTATCTGTGCATTCAACGTCAATGTCTGCACTCATGCAATTAACCAGTCGCTATTCATCTTCTATTGCAATTACTCAGTGACTTCCTTTGAACTAATTTAATCATCCAAGCACTGCCCATAGAGGTATGCAATTACTGAAGCAGATCTATTACATGTCTTAGTTTCTAGAGTTTATTATATTCCAGAAATATTATATATATTTTTGTTTTAGATATCATGATGATTTGAAAACATAGACATATTTTGTGTGCTTGTAACAATATGGAGAGACTTATAGTTGAGTCCCACTTTCATGCAGTTATGAAAACACCCAAGTAGTCGCCATGCAGTTTTACAATGATACAGGCACTAGATATGCAGTGCTGTAATTACTCAGGCATTACTTCTGCATTCCTTTTCTCTGTTCCTTTTCTCTGTTTCTGCACCCCTCTTCCCTTATTTTGCAGCTCAGGTGTACGGGTCACCATAATCTGAAAACCATATATGCATTTGTTTGTAGCTTTTAAATAGACAGTGTTTCTTTAGTAATAAATATGAGTATTTGCATATGATTATTTTAATAAAAATAAATAAAAAATTACTTTTCCAATTATTTTTATTGGCTATTCTCCATTATTATTAAGAAAGATTCACCATGACAAAAAATCCCAAAAGAAAAAAGAACAAAGAAAACAGTACTATTTAAAGGAGAGACAATAGCAGGAATTAGATGAACAACATGTGACAATGAAGAAAAAGTCTTGTGGTAAGAGAACAAAATAATTTGTTAAAAGACTTTTAAGGACTGAAAAGAATTTTGGAAATACAGAAAATAGAAAGAATTGCTGTAGAACGAAGAAGAAAAAAATGAAAAAAGGACAAATTAATAGAAAATCTCAGTCTGAGAAAACAATCTATGTTGGAAGAAGGATGAAACATTATCACAATATTAGGAAACGTATGTATAAAAGTAGAGTACTACAAAATGTGTTGAAAGATTGCAAGAAATATAAAAGAAGATCTGCTTTTTATAAAAAGAAACAACAGGTTGAAAGTGTAGCCGAAAAGGCTTTAGAACTGAAAAGAAGATTGTTTATATTTGTTTTGAAAGGAATGCGAACGTTGGATAAACCAATGCATTCTATGAAGGACAAAAGTAAAAGGAAAAGACTGATTAATAGAACTAACTTATTTAAACTATTTTTAGGTGAATGGAAGCACACTTCTAGTTCAGAATTTTTTTTAAATGAAGAGAGCTATTTCCAAAGCAATACATTAGTTCACGCAGTTGATACCAGTGGTTGTGCGTATGAAGTTAAGAATGGTTGTGCAATCGAAAAAAAATAGATGGTTCCTAGAAATGTGGAAGAAGTGATAGCTGAAGAAGTTCAAGGGAGATGTTCACAAGCTCCAGTGTATACATGGGATTGTAGTCGTATACAACAGGAATCTATTGATATTTTATGAAATTTCTTACGAGAGAATACAAAAAAAGTATTAAACAAAAGTTTAAGATGTTGCAAGGACTAGATCCTTGTAAAGTGAGACAAAATATTGGCTTGCAGGGTCATTCTCTGGCTTGTATTTGTAAAAGTGCGTCAAAGTGTTTTTCATCATTTGAGAATGTTAGCGGTACATCACTCTGCAATGCAGAAGTTAGTAAAAAGATTGTACTACGTAAAAAGTCCTGCATTATTTTTAAGTGAACTAAACACTGCTCTTTTGCATGGGTCAGTATCGGATGTAAAAAAAAGTTTGGGATGATATAGAGTTTTGTTTCTTTAGTACTGTAGAAGAGTGTAGACAAAGTGAGAGTTTGATAAGTGTAGGTGTTGAAGAAGAGGTGGGAGATAGTACTACTGAGAAGTTTGTAGAAGAATTTACAAAGTTTAAGGTAATTTGTTCTGAAAACGCAAACTATGTTTGTATTTGTTGTCGACATACTCACTATAGAAATCAAACTAGGAATGTTGCTGTGTATTTAAAAAATAAAAAATAAACCAATGATAAGTGCGAGGAATTTGGTGCTTATTTGTTGGTGGAAGGTCTTTTTGTGTTGGGTAGTGATCAATGTATGTGTAAATATTGTTACAACAAATTAGAAGAGAACAAAATGTCAGCTAGAGCTGTACATAT
Organism: Lissotriton helveticus; assembly: GCF_964261635.1. Classification (NCBI taxonomy): domain Eukaryota; kingdom Metazoa; phylum Chordata; class Amphibia; order Caudata; family Salamandridae; genus Lissotriton; species Lissotriton helveticus. The sequence continues at coordinate 621,014,379 of NC_136071.1, forward strand.
TAACCTAGAGTTAGTAGCTATTCCTCTGGATCTGGTAGATTTAAATACGTATGAGTCCATTCTGATTCAATCTGTGCACCCGTTTCAGGCTATTGTTTGTATGGAGCCTAAAACAGGTAAGTTGCCTCTCACAGATTTCCAAAGAGGATTAAAAAGAAGAGTTGTGTATTTACCTTTAGATTTAAAGAAAAATATTGAAACTGTTGGTGTAAAGAGAGAAGAAACTGAACCTAGTTATTCTAGGTGTTCCAAAAAAGGGTTACAAAATATGGCAAGAGTTAGTAGATGTCACCAACGTTCAAAAGGCTACATTATATCTCATAGAAAACAATCTTTACTATAAAAATGTATATCTGGAAGAACTAGAAATATTTTTAGGCGGTAATAGAGAAATTTTAACTGGCCAAATCGAAAAAGTGAACATCTCCAGAAGTGAAGAAATGTATGAACATTATAATATACATCCTTTACATTCAAAAGAAGTCATTGGAAATACTTTGGAATTATTCCAAATGAAGAAAGCAAAGAGAACTCCTATGAGTGTTTAGGTAAGATGTTTAGAATCCTGTTGTTTTCTACAGCTCTTTCCCACTGGAAAAGGTGGACGATGTGATGAACGACCCGTGTAGATTCCAGCTCCAGAATACCGTACAACAAGATTGTACTCAGAAGATCCAAGATTTTGGCAATTAATTCCATATATATTTAATCTTCTGTATGAAAGTGACTTGTCTGGACTTTCATATGCAGTGAACCACATCTTAAAAACAGTAGTTCATCCTACACATGTTTCTGCAAAGGAATTCCTGGACAAAGTACAGCAAAGAGACGATCAATCAGAATCTCAGTTGATTAAATTGATGGCGTGTCAACTTGGTACTAACGAGTATTGGTATCGTCGTCACAGAGAACTTAAATGTATGTTAAGGAACTTAGGAACCCCTACGTGGTTTGTTACACTAAGCTGTGCTGAATACGCATGGGATGATTTACTTGAATTTCTACGAGAAGCAAATTCAAATATTAAAAACATTGAATTGAAGACAGCTGGAAAACTGTGTTCCTTGGATCCTGTAAATGTGTGCAGATATTGTAATTATAGGTTTCAAGCTATAATGTCTTTTATCTGCAATAAAAATAACCCTCTTCTTGGAGAAGGTATTGATTTCTTTTTGAGAAAGGAGTACCAAGCCAGAGGTGCTCCTCATATACATATGCTGTTATGGATCAGGGATGCACCTAAATTTGGAACCGATTCTGATGTGACTGTTTTATCTTTCGTTGAAGACTATGTTACCTGTGCTATTCCAAAAACAGGAGGAGAAAAATGCCTTAAGACAACAAGTTTTACATTTTCAAAGTCATTGATGTCGGAAATATTGTCGACGGAAAACAAGTCAAAGGAAAAAGTTTATACAAAATGTTGTTTTGGATTCCCATGTCCAATACTTTCTAAAGGAAGAATCAACAGTTTCATGTCAGCAGTGAGACATACAATACCTCGAAAATCTCTAAAGAATACTTACAATATAAAAAGAAGTGAAGATTCAAAGGATATTAATGATTACAATCCAGTGATTTTGACAATGTGGAATGCAAATATGGATATCCAGTATGTTGCAGATAATTCAATTGCTGTTGCTTGCTATGTTACATCATATATAACAACATCTGAAAAGACAGAGTTTAAAGAATTGTGGGAAGAAATTTCACAGGAGAAGACTCTTAATAACAAATTGTACAGCTTTAGTTTGAAGATGCTTTCCCATCGAGAGATTGGATCATACGAATATTCAGATTGGTTGACATCTGCAAGTTTATATACAAAGTCAAGAGGAATCCTTTGGGTAAGTCTAGGTCTTGCTGCAATACGAAATCCAGTATTGAAATCTGCACAAGAAATTGAATACTTAGCATTGAATGAACTGGAAAGTACAGCTATCGGTAAAACAGACATGTTGGGTATGTACTATCCTAAAATAAGTCCACATCTGGAAAACATATGTCTCTATGAAGTACTGCAATATTACAGCTTTAAGAGAAATGTTACAGAAAATATAAATGAACAAAAATATGCAGTAATTGGACGTGATGGATGTTGGTAAAACATGCCAAATGAAATCTTATTAATCACAGGAAACGCAGTTGTGATACTGCAGATAAAAGGGAATTTTTCTATTTAGCACTTCTGCAACTCTTCAAGCCTTGGCGTACTGAAATGGAATTACATGGAAATTTTGATTGCTATGAAGATTCTTTTAATGCATGTAAAGATAGCATTGAATGCAGTGTTTTTCCAAATTATCTACAAATGTTAAATGAAGAGATTGAACAAGAAATTACTATTGCAGCTGAAATAGCTAGAGATAGTCCTCAAGATAGTCAATGTTCTGTTCCACTAAGTCAAGATCTACTAGGACAACCAATATTGAAAATTAAGCAGCAATAGCCATCAGTGAAGTAGAAACAGCAATACAACAGCACAATAGGATATTATGGAGTTAGAAAACTTGGAAAAACAACTAAATATTGAACAGAAAGAAATATATCAGCGAGTTACACCACAGATAGAGCAGGTTTTCCTTCATGAAAAAAAATAATGCAACTACACATCATTTAAACCTATTTGAATGCATATCAGTGGTCAAGCAGGTATAGGAAAAGATTTCTTAATTAGAGTTTTGACCAGTTATCTACAGAAAACCACTTAACCACATGTACCTTGTGTTGTAACTGCTCCAACTGGCTAAAGAATGGAGATGGATTAAACCCAGATCAGTTGACTGGGGTGAGTGTTTGATTTGCTCAAACGCTCCGTCCATCATCCCCTTTTGTATCGCTTTGTTCGCCCTAAGTGTGGCAGGGTATGCTCAGACATGAGTCCTTTGCTCACTTGGCCACTGGATTCAAGATAGCCTGGCTGATGAGGATTATGAATCCGAAACCGGTCCCAGGATGCTTGTTTCCGGTCCAGGGAAGACATGGCTTGGCAGTTCGGGCTGGACTGTTCCCATGAGCCACAGCCAGCATAATTGGTGGCAAGGGGCACCCACCACCAACATGTTTGGTTGCCTGGAGGAGGTGGTAGGATGGTTTCCAAGTAACATCCCCTTAAGAAACCGCTTTGATCCACTTGTGGGCATGGAAGAGCTAGATTGACCATCACAAAATTCTCTTGGTAATGCCCTGATAATAGGAGAGTCCAGCCAGAGGGAGAAGGGAGAAAGTCGTAACGATAACTTATGGGAGAATGCTTCCATCGGTGACGATCGTACCTCCAACCCCCAAGCCCCTGAGGCTGGTCTCATTAAAGAAAGTGCACCAAGCTCAATTATCTTAAGGCAAAATCTGGAAGTATCACTTGAACCAGCCAGAAACAACCAAAGTGAACTAAGGATGTGCCTAATTTCCTGGAACATTGCTGGGCTTGCCTCAAGACTGGAGGATGAGGCATGGTTAGACTTTGTGGGTGTCTGTGACATTTTGTGCCTCCAGGAAACATGGAGTCGATCCACTCAGAACATTGAGGGCTTCCAAGCCTTTAACACCCTAGCGGTACCTTCACAAGCAGGTAGGGCAAAAGGTGGTCTAATGACAGCAACTTCGTTAAAACTACTTAACCTTGCAATCTCTAAGATAGCTGACACCCCATGGTTTCAAGTGCTAATGTTGGTTAATTTGTTTCCTAAACCATTGTTACTGATTAATTGGTATTACAACATCTTTGTTAATAATGAGACAACTGTAATGTCGAAATTGGAGGAGGCCATAGCCAGGGCACGCCACGAGCAACCCCTACTCTTTGTCATCTGGGTGGGAGACTTCAACTGCTCGTTATGCACCCATGGGGACTCGAAGGTGTGTGGTTTGAGAGACTCCCATGACCATCCCCTGACACACTTCAAACATACACCCCAGGGGGACGCTTTAAATAACATCATTATTTTAAACGATTTATGTATAGTGGAACCCTGGGTTGGTCCAAATTCGGCTCCGATACCAACTTTTCAGGGAAGTAGAGGTATGATGAGTTTTATCGACTTTGCAATTATTTCCAGTGGGTATTTTCACTATGTTGATATATTGGAAGTAACCGCTAATGCTGCCAGTGATCACAATCCTTTAATCCTATCCCTGCTCTGTCCTGTTAAACCCAAACATTCTGTCTGGGAACAATCTATAAAGTATAACAGGAACCAAGGAATCACTCTTAAATGGGGTAAAATAGACGCAGCAGGTCTTGAGGCAGAGATCCTAAATGGATATAGCTCCGAATATGAGGCATGTCTATCACCTACAGCTAACCCCGAAAAGGTTATAGGGAATTTTGAATCATTATGCGGGCATGTAGCCGAACGTCTCACAAAACCAATTGGGAAAAATAAAAGGTTAGGGCCCAGATGGTTTGATGCTGCATGCTCGGCAACACATAGATCCCTGAAAGTGGCATTAAAACAAAAACCTAGGGATATAGACTTGGTTAGAGCATCTAGACTGGCCTACAAAGAAGCCATAAGAATAAGGAAGCTGGACCTAAAAAACCTAGCCTGGGAAGATCTAGAAAAGGCCTCGGAATTGAAGGACAGCAGGCTTTTTTGGGAAGTTATTAATCGCCCCCTTTTTATAAGTAATGGCAAGGACAATATTGTGATGCAGATCGCATGTGAAACATGGGAATCACATTTTGGGGATATTTTTAACCCACATGGAATCTTACCTAATGAACCATTACTAGGAGATCCTAGGGAATTGGTGGTCTCTCAATCCTCTTTGTCCCTGAGTTCATCACTCACCCTGCAAGAAGTGGAAGATGCTCTGTCGAAAGGCATACCATTAAAAGCACCCGGCCCTGATCTAGTGCCTCTGGACTTTTTTAAGCACAATGTTAAGGTTTTGGCCCCTCTCTTGTTAAATGTATTTAGAGCAGTTGTTATTAGCCGTATTCTGACATCATGGAAGGAGGCAGTAGTGGTGCCAATTTTCAAGAAGGGCGATAGATCTGATCCCCGATGCTATCGCCCAATCTCATTAATTGACGCATCGTGTAAGATATTGGGTAGGGTTATCTTAGCCAGACTGGAAACATGGGCAGATTCGGTGGGCCTTATTGTAAATTCCCAATATGGGTTCAGAAAAGGCAAAGGTACCGCCGAACAGTGCCTGAACCTGGCTCTGATCATAGGGAAATACATGAAGGCAAGGAATTCTTCCATCTATCTTGCCTTCATGGATCTCTCAAGTGCATTCGACACTGTGTGTCGGAGCAAGCTGTGGCAAATGATGGAGGTTATGGGTTTCGAGGAACCCTTGATCATCCTGCTCCGTAGACTCCATGAATCAACCACTGTAGCCATAAGGTTCGGGCCAGGGGGAGAGAAAACTAAGTCCATTCCCTCAACTGAGGGCGTCCGCCAAGGATGCATATTAGCCCCCTTTTTGTTTCTAGTGTACACCAATGGGTTGGAAAAATACTTGCTGGACCACTGCCATGATTTTCCAAAGGTCAACGGCAGGAGCATACCAATGCTTTCTTACGCCGACGATACGGTACTAATGACACTCACAGGAAACAGTATGCAGCATTGTCTTGATGCCTTCCACAACTTCATGTTGGACCTAGACCTGAAGGTAAATTTCACCAAATCCTTTGCTATGGTCTGTGGCCCAAAGGGTACCAAAACCAGAAAGTTTGTAGTAAATAACTCCACCATCGAAAAGGTTGAAAATGTTAACTATCTGGGAAACCTTTTCAATAACAAATTAAGCTGGGCCCCGTTAATGAAGGCTCGAGTTCAGAGTGCCAGTCGTTCTATTGAAGGTCTGTTTCGTTTCTGTGGCAAACTAGGTCAAAAACCTGTTACACATCTAAAAACCCTGTACAAAGCAAATTGTTTGTCGGTAGCTACCTATGGGGCAGGGGTTTGGGGGACCGAAAGCCCTGACACGATACAAACTATGGAGAACAAATTTTGAAAGCGTGTATTGGCTATTCCATCAAGATCCTCAAATAGATTTGCCCACGATGAGATAGGTCTGAGTCATGTGAGTGACACCATTTGCCTCTCCCCCTTATTATTATGGGGTAAAATATGGTTATCAGAGGATTTACAGCTTTCTAGAAATATCCTCCGGGACTGTTTAAAACTGGCAAACATGAAACAGATCCCATGGCTATCTTATGTTAACGAAACATTCCATAAAATAGGCCTGGGTGACATTTTTGACAACCCCGAAAATATTCAGGGAGATATTAGAGCTGATATCAAATAAAGTTATTGGAAATCCTCACTTGTGCACTCTTTGGTCAGCCCTCACGTTCTTAAGGTTACTTTACAGCACCAGTTTTATTTAACCTTTACAAATCATGTGCAATGGCGATTCTATTTGACAAGGTTTAGGTTACACATCTTGCATTTTCTTTTTGCGTTTCCTAAACAGGGGGGCTGGTGTGAGAGACTGCCCCCCTGTCCCTGTAACAACAAAGATAGCCAAAGCATGATGCATGTTGTTCTCTTCTGCTCCCTATATAAGGATCCGAGAACTAGGTTTATTAAGCCGATCCTTAAGGAAAAACGACCATGTCACTATAAAGAGGGTTATGACCATCTGTTATCTCTGTCTTCATCTGGTGTCTGTTGTGCAATGTTAAATTTCATACGAGTGTCACTCTTGATTAGAAAACGGTATGGTAATTCCGGCTCCTAGAACTTGTCTTTTTGCCCATGTATATTGTTGTTCATGATTTTCTTTCCCTGTCCTTTAATGTATACCCTGGTATGAAGAACTTATGAAGTAACCTAATTTGATTGAAAAAGTTATGGGTTACAACTGTGATCATATTAATTAATGTATTTTATTAGTTTAGTTTAGTGTTATAATTTTAAAATTGTCTTTTAAATGAATTCTAAATTATGTTTGTAAATGTAATTGTTTGACTTTTATGATTCTTTTTTTAAATCGAATAAAGTTTTGAAACGAAACGAAACGAGTCCTTTGCTCACTTGGCCACTGGATTCAAGATAGCCTGGCTGATGAGGATTATGAATCCGAAACCGGTCCCAGGATGCTTGTTTCCGGTCCAGGGAAGACATGGCTTGGCAGTTCGGGCTGGACTGTTCCCATGAGCCACAGGGTCAGACTGATTTGCATATAGCCATGTCTGAACTGGGGTGGCAGAGTGGGCTAAAGAATGGTGATGGATTAAACCCAGATCAGTTGACTGGGGGTGAGTGTTTGATTTGCTCAAACGCTCCGTCCATCATCCCCTTTTGTATCGCCAACTGGGTTAGCAGCACAAAATATTAAAGGGATGACATTACATCATTTACTGATGCTACCAGTTGAACATGAAAATAAGTTGGAATATCACAAGCTATCTGGAGAAGATTGTTATGAAGTTTCAAGAGTACTAAAGAAAATGAAACTTCTGATAATTGATGAGGTAAGCATGGTCTCAAACTTTATGCTTTCCTTTGTACATTTAAGAATGCAACCGATTTTAAAAACAGATTATGATGTTTTATTTGGAGGAAAACATGTAATTGTATTTGGTGATCTATTACAACTTACTCCTGTGAAAAGCCAACCAGTTTTTAAAACACATGTCCGTGAAGACACTAAGAAATCTTTGGGAAGTATTGGAAATGTGAACATTTGGGGCCAGATATAGGAGCCCAAATACCGGTCGGTAACGGCCGATTTCGGCCGTTACCGACCGGTATTTAGGAATTGGCATGTAGGGGCCATTATTTTACAGAATCGGTAAATTTACCGATTCGGCAAATTTACCGATTCTGTAAAATACCGAATCAGTAATTTTACCGATTCGGTAAATCCAATTGTAGGTGACACTCCTGAGAGTGTCACAGGCCCTTAAGAGTCTGTATTTTACCACACAATCCTATTGTGTGGTAAAATACCGAATCCAGGTGTGCGTGCACATCTGTGCATGCACACTGTGCAATGTGACACACAGACATGCCCTAAGGGCATGTATGTGTGCCACATGTCACACATGCCTTTACTTCGGGTGCTAGAGGGTGTCAAAGTGCACCCTTGCAACATTCGGTATTTACCGATTCGGTAAATACCGAATCTGTATTTCCCATTGATTCCTATGGGCTTCACAGCCATAGGAATCAATAGGAAATACCGATTTGGTATTTACCGAATCGGTAAATATCGAATGTTACCGAATCGGTATTTCTAATTTAAAAAATACCTACATCTCCCACCTTCATATTTACCGATTCATAAATACCGAATCGGTAAAATTCGGTATTTATGAGTCGGTAATTGTCCCTCACCTACATCTGGCCCTTGGTCTCTTTTTGAATATAAAGAACTTATTGAGAATATGCGACAAGCAAGTGATGAACATTATGCAAACATTCTTCAAGATATTACAATTGCTGTCTTCACAAAAAATGGTAAAGAAGCTTTACATAATATGAGTGTAGTCTTTAAAAAATTTTAAATAGATAGTTGGACTTGTTCTAAATATTTTCAACACAGAATTGTTTTTTTTTTACAATCTTACTGATTTTATTTTTTTGCCCGCTGTTATATGATGATCAACATTGAAATCACTGAGTATGGTGAAATTCAATGGAATCTGAAAACAGCAAAAAATATAAACTGAATATGAGATGTAATTCTAAAATTATGTTGTATTCTTAAAACTATGATATTATATGGAATACCACTATTTTTCTTCTCTTTTATATCATATAATCCAGGCAGTACCCATGCACTCATCCACTCACTCATGCACTACCCATGCACTAATGTAATCACCCAGGCACAACCTATGCACTCCTCTAATTACCCATTTAGTAACCATACACTTATGCAATCACTCAGCCACTATCTATGCACTTATAAAATTACTATAAAATTACTATGCACTACCCTTTGACTTTTTCAATCATTCAGGCACAACCCATGCAGTCATGTTATTATCCAGGCATTACCCATAAATTCATACCATCACTTAGACATTATCTATGCACTCTTCAAATCACCCATACATTACCTCTGCACGCATGCAATTACTCAGGCATTACCTATGCACTATCAAAATCAGCCATTCAATACATATGTGCTTACAAAAATCACCCAGCCATTTCCAATGCACTCCTCAAATCATTCAGGCACTACTGATCCAGTCATGCAATAACCCAGGCACTACCCATACACTCATCCAATCACCCATACATTACCCATGCACTCCTCTCATCACACAGACACTACTCATTCACTCCTTCAATTACCCTGCCAGTAGCCATGCACTTCTCCAATCACCCAGCCACTTCTTATGCACTTTTAAAACCACCATGCACTATCCTTGCACTTCTTCAATCACCCAGGCACTACTCATGCACTCATGCAATTATGCAGGCAACACCCATCTACTCCTTTTATCACTCAGGCAGTACCCATGCACTCCTCCAATCACCCAGACATTACCTCTGAAATGAAATGAAAAGTGGGTCTTATATAGCGCAACTGTCCTTCCTAAGGGAGTCTCCTGGCACTGTAAATGACAAGGATCAGTTGTATAGAATAAGACCTTGATTAGGTCTAACCAGCAGGCATCAGATATTCCAAAGATCCATGTCTTTAATGCCTTTCTAAACTGCCCCTCCTGTTCAATTACTCTGAGTTCCTTTGGCATGCAATTCCAGGCCTTTGCTCCCAGTACAGTGGCCGATTTCCCACCTCTGGTTACTAGTTTGATGCCCAGCACTTTGAGCAAGCTTGCAGCACTAGATCTAAGTATTCTTGCAGTAGTATATGGTTTGAAACTTGCTGAAAGATATATTGGGCCCAAATGACAGTGTGCTCTAAAAGTCATCAGTATTAGTTTGAACAAAATTCTTTTATGAACTGGGAGCCAGTGAAGGGTCTTCAGGGCAGCCGAGGCTGGCGCTCTACGTGGAAGCCCTAAGACCAGTCTAGCTGCAGCATGCTGGACTCCCTGTAATCTCCTCAGGGTGGTTTTATTGATCCCTGTGAGGAGGCTATTACAGTAGTCCAGGCGCAATAATATGAGAGCCACAGCCACTGTTTTCTTAGCGGCCAGCGGAATCAGGTTGAAGAACTTTCTCAAGGTTTTTATGAGACCAAAACAAGTCCCAGTTATCTTCAGGACATGGGGTTTAAATGAAAGGGAAGAGTCAAACCAAACGCCCAGATTTTTTGCAACCTCCACCGTTGATGGGGGGGCTGTAATATTATCTGGCCACCAGTCCTTTGGTTGAAAGAAGTTATTTTTACCGATAGTTAAGGTTTGTGTCTTGTCAGTGTTACAGCAGAGATGATTATCTTTCATCCATTTTATAACTGCTGTAAAACAAGATTTGAAATTTTCTTCGGCATCAGTAGAATTTTTATCCAATGACAAATTCAACTGTGTGTCATCAGTGTAAGATGTGATTTTGATCCCGTAAATCGAAAATAATGAGATAAGAGGGGCCATATATATGTTAATTAAAAGTGGACTAAGTGAAGCCCCCTGTGGAACACCAGTAGAAACGGTACGTGCTGGTGAAAGGAAAGATCCCAACGAGATCAACTGCTTCCCGACAGGAAAGATGTAATCCATGCCAATGCGGTAACAGATATACCACAAGATCTCAATCTGGCTAGCAGGATGTAATGTAAAATGGAATCGAATGCGGCAGACAAGTCTAAAAGGATCAAGACTGCCTTCTTGCCGTTGTCCTTCCTAAATGTAATGGTGTCCGATATCTCGAGTAACGCTGACTCAGTCGAGTGTTTTGGTCGAAAGCCGGATTGACGAGAATGGAAAATCCGTGTTGACTCTGAGTCATTCTCTCTGTAATCTTACCTAGGATTGGTAACAGGGATATGCGCCTGTAATTGGAGAGGTTAGAGGGATCAATGTTCGTATTTTTCTTCAGTGGCTTCACTGTGGCAAATTTCCATTCATCCGGCACAATACCGGTAGATAGTGAGGAGTTCACAATATTGTTGATCACCAGATTCACAATATCGATGATATGATGTAGTAATAGCGGGGGCATGTGTCCAATGGGGAGTCCTATTTACAGGCCAATATCGCCTCCTTCGTCTGGGAAAGCGTAGCCGTTTGGAAGGCTTGGAGGCCAGGCCTATCCTCTCTATTTTCTGTCACCTGTTCCTGAGAGATTAAGTGTTTCCAAGTTCTTCTGAATGGCCTTGATCTTATCTTCAAAGTATATCGCGATTTCATTACATAACTTATGAGAGGGAGGGATTTCTACATGTAAGCCTTTGGGATCTGTGAAAGATTTTACAATAGTGCACATTTCTTTTTGATTATGCTTTGCCAAAATTATTTTATCATGAAAATATTCTTTTTTTGCTAATTTATTAGCTGAATGGTACCATTTCCAAAGGTTTTAAAGATCTATAAATTGGATACATCATATCCCTTTCTCCATCTGCGTTCTAACTGTTTGAACTGCAATTGAAGTCCCTGCTGTTCTTTTGAGAACCAAGGGTCATTATGAGTTTTCCTTTTATTCAATCTGACCGTACCCTGACCGTACAGCACTCTGATGTACTAGCCATTTAATCATGCAATCACCTACACACTACTCACATATTTCTCCAATCCCACACACACTACCACTTTACTCCTGCAATCACTCTGAAAACGTTTTTATTTTTAACCAGTTGATGTGGTTTCGTGAGAACAATTTGTTTGTCAATTTAGTATTTTTTGTATTTTTAAAGATTATTTTCTTGGGGTATATTTTACTTTTTGGGAAAAATAGAACTGTGTAAAATCAGTAGTTGAAAACAAACAGGAAAAAGAACAATGTTAATGTCATAAAAATACAAATAACCTTTAGGTGCTTTGATAGCATTCACAATAACGTCAAGACATTGCTCCAAAACACAGAATTTTGAATTACATTTGGAGCAATTAATGGTCGCATACACCAGTTCAGGAACGATTTGTGGCCGAGATAAAGCTGGAACTCCTGCACCCGATGTTGATGGGGCATTTTTGTCACCCTGGGAAGCTTGTTCTTCTCTTTCCCGTTGCATGACTTCCTTTGATAAGTGAACAGGATGCTTTGTTTCCAAATGCTTCTTCCTAGAAGAAGTCTCACAAGAGTACTTATTTCTCTGATCCTCTGGAAAGTACAGATTGGCAAATAGAACAAGTAACCTTTCCGGGCGTTTACCTTTTTTTCGGCCTCTGGTACCGTAAAAAAAGCCCATACAACACTCTAATTTCTTTTTTTGATGGGCTCTTCCACTTCATCATGATCTTCCTGAGGGTGACTGGATGCCATCTTGCTGTATAAAAGTCAAACACATCTGAAAAAAAACAACTACAGCAGCCTTGAAGAAATAGGTGTTGCCAGAAACAGTGACAGATAATAAGGGAAATGAAACAGGTGTTAGTTCCTCCCTCTAAAAGAATGAAAATGATATAAACCAATCAGAAGCTTTATTTTTATGTCACATGGGGTCACATAGGGTGCGCGCACCCATCGCTTACATGCCGTGCACCCATAACATTTTCTATATTTAATTATAAAGTATAAATAGATGTTCAATAAAAAAATGTTTAAGTGTATTAGTGAAAGTTTTTATACATATTTGTTATTTAAACTTTTTATAGTGCTATTTCTCACTTTGTAAATACCCCAAAGTCGCAACCTTGACACGATCCCGGCGCAACCCCGGAAATACATGCAGAGCAAAGTCGCGCACCCTACGTGCATACGTCGCACAATCATGAAATTTCTAACAGTTTATAGTAAACTTAAATATACTGCTTATACATTATTTTCTAAATGATATTAGTTAAAGTTTTAACCAAAACCTATATTTATAATTTCTACAATCATATTTCACACTTTTAAATTTGCGCTGGCGTCGCGATCCCGGGTGACTCTGGAAACACTTGTCAGTTGGCTTACCACGCCTTTAAACCGCATACCCATCGTGTAGGTTTGCGTAGGGTGCACGACCCCTGTATACAATCTTTTTTAAAGCATAACAATACAACAAAATACCTTTTACAGTATTAAAAAAGTAATTTCAAGTAAATATAAATTTAAGTTATACTTATAAATAACAAAGTATAGTTTTAGTATTGTACAATATATGTATTTTAAAACAGTGATTTTAGTTGTAAAAAAGATTTTAGAGAAACGAAGTATAATTTAAAAAAGAAAAGCAGAAAAATATAGTTCCAATCATTTTTTTAAAAAAAGAATTCTAAAAAGCACTTACAAATATCGTAGAAAAGGTAAGTTAAAAATTACTATTTAGTTAAGATTTAGCATTTGAAAAAGCTTACAAACTCACTAAAAAAACATGGGTTTCAGGGACGTTACAGTTAGAAATTAGCTTTTAAAAAACCTTAGAAATTCACTGAAACAACTACAGGTTTCAGGGACGATATAGTTAGAAATTAGCATTTAAAAAACCTTAGAAATTAACTGAAAAACCACAGGTTTCAGAGACATTATACTTAGAAATTAGCATTGAAAAATCCTTAGAAATTCACTGAAAAAAACACATCAGTGCTGTCACGGACCATGTCATGAATGATGTAATATGTGACATCATCAGCAGTGCATTGCGCGGGGTGTGAGTTATAGTTAGCTCAACGAATTATAACGGCTGAATATCTCTGGTTCTGTACAAGTGAAATGTCCAACTGACTATAACGTTCCTGAAACCTGTTTTTTTTCAGTTAATATAAATATATATATATATATATATATTTATATATATATATATATATATATATATATATATATATATATATATATATATTTTCAGCAATTTGCGCAAGCGCTTTGGCAAGGGCTCACCACACACTTCATACCATCCGGTTATTTTAGTGGCTCCCAAAGCGAAGGTTGTGGATTCCCTTTTGTTTTAGAAGACTGTCCGACGCGTTTCGGGGCCAAAACCCGCCCCTTCTTCATGGACTTACAGAAGGAAAACACCAAACTCGGCTCACACTTTCCAAGCTCTTTATCGCTTTGAGAAGGGCGTCGTCCGCCCTGAGTGGGTGGAGTCACGATGCTGGGGCTTCTGGTCTTTGCAGTCCTGTGAGTCAAGTAGTTCATCAACCCTTGAGTAGGGTGGCTTTTCCCTGTATTGTATTGTCATTTAAAAAACCTTCAGTTTCAGGCAAGGATGAGTCTTCAACCAACGCTGTCTTTTAACATTGAAGTCTGCGCTGTCAGACGATTGCGATGCCAACCGCCTCAGGCTGCTACTGCGTGGATACTTGTTCCGCGTTGTCAGCGGAGCTCCTTGCCACGACCAGGCGGGCCGTTGATAATGTTTTTTCAGCAATTTGCGCAAGCGCTTTGGCAAGGGCTCACCACACACTTCATACCATCCGGTTATTTTAGTGGCTCCCAAAGCGAAGGTTGTGGATTCCCTTTTGTTTTAGAAGACTGTCCGACGCGTTTCGGGGCCAAAACCCGCCCCTTCTTCATGGACTTACAGAAGGAAAACACCAAACTCGGCTCACACTTTCCAAGCTCTTTATCGCTTTGAGAAGGGCGTCGTCCGCCCTGAGTGGGTGGAGTCACGATGCCGGGGCTTCTGGTCTTTGCAGTCCTGTGAGTCAAGTAGTTCATCAACCCTTGAGTAGGGTGGCTTTTCCCTGTATTGTATTGTCATTTAAAAAACCTTCAGTTTCAGGCAAGGATGAGTCTTCAACCAACGCTGTCTTTTAACATTGAAGTCTGCGCTGTCAGACGATTGCGATGCCAACCGCCTCAGGCTGCTACTGCGTGGATACTTGTTCCGCGTTGTCAGCGGAGCTCCTTGCCACGACCAGGCGGGCCGTTGATAATGTTTTTTCAGCAATTTGCGCAAGCGCTTTGGCAAGGGCTCACCACACACTTCATACCATCCGGTTATTTTAGTGGCTCCCAAAGCGAAGGTTGTGGATTCCCTTTTGTTTTAGAAGACTGTCCGACGCGTTTCGGGGCCAAAACCCGCCCCTTCTTCATGGACTTACAGAAGGAAAACACCAAACTCGGCTCACACTTTCCAAGCTCTTTATCGCTTTGAGAAGGGCGTCGTCCGCCCTGAGTGGGTGGAGTCACGATGCCGGGGCTTCTGGTCTTTGCAGTCCTGTGAGTCAAGTAGTTCATCAACCCTTGAGTAGGGTGGCTTTTCCCTGTATTGTATTGTCATTTAAAAAACCTTCAGTTTCAGGCAAGGATGAGTCTTCAACCAACGCTGTCTTTTAACATTGAAGTCTGCGCTGTCAGACGATTGCGATGCCAACCGCCTCAGGCTGCTACTGCGTGGATACTTGTTCCGCGTTGTCAGCGGAGCTCCTTGCCACGACCAGGCGGGCCGTTGATAATGTTTTTTCAGCAATTTGCGCAAGCGCTTTGGCAAGGGCTCACCACACACTTCATACCATCCGGTTATTTTAGTGGCTCCCAAAGCGAAGGTTGTGGATTCCCTTTTGTTTTAGAAGACTGTCCGACACGTTTCGGGGCCAAAACCCGCCCCTTCTTCATGGACTTACAGAAGGAAAACACCAAACTCGGCTCACACTTTCCAAGCTCTTTATCGCTTTGAGAAGGTCGTCGTCCGCCCTGAGTGGGTGGAGTCACGATGCCGGGGCTTCTGGTCTTTGCAGTCCTGTGAGTCAAGTAGTTTATCAACCCTTGAGTAGGGTGGCTTTTCCCTGTATTGTATTGTCATTTAAAAAACCTTCAGTTTCAGGCAAGGATGAGTCTTCAACCAACGCTGTCTTTTAACATTGAAGTCTGCGCTGTCAGACGATTGCGATGCCAACCGCCTCAGGCTGCTACTGCGTGGATACTTGTTCCGCGTTGTCAGCGGAGCTCCTTGCCACGACCAGGCGGGCCGTTGATAATGTTTTTTCAGCAATTTGCGCAAGCGCTTTGGCAAGGGCTCACCACACACTTCATACCATCCGGTTATTTTAGTGGCTCCCAAAGCGAAGGTTGTGGATTCCCTTTTGTTTTAGAAGACTGTCCGACGCGTTTCGGGGCCAAAACCCGCCCCTTCTTCATGGACTTACAGAAGGAAAACACCAAACTCGGCTCACACTTTCCAAGCTCTTTATCGCTTTGAGAAGGGCGTCGTCCGCCCTGAGTGGGTGGAGTCACGATGCCGGGGCTTCTGGTCTTTGCAGTCCTGTGAGTCAAGTAGTTCAACAACCCTTGAGTAGGGTGGCTTTTCCCTGTATTGTATTGTCATTTAAAAAACCTTCAGTTTCAGGCAAGGATGAGTCTTCAACCAACGCTGTCTTTTAACATTGAAGTCTGCGCTGTCAGACGATTGCGATGCCAACCGCCTCAGGCTGCTACTGCGTGGATACTTGTTCCGCGTTGTCAGCGGAGCTCCTTGCCACGACCAGGCGGGCCGTTGATAATGTTTTTTCAGCAATTTGCACAAGCGCTTTGGCAAGGGCTCACCACACACTTCATACCATCCGGTTATTTTAGTGGCTCCCAAAGCGAAGGTTGTGGATTCCCTTTTGTTTTAGAAGACTGTCCGACGCGTTTCGGGGCCAAAACCCGCCCCTTCTTCATGGACTTACAGAAGGAAAACACCAAACTCGGCTCACACTTTCCAAGCTCTTTATCGCTTTGAGAAGGGCGTCGTCCGCCCTGAGTGGGTGGAGTCACGATGCCGGGGCTTCTGGTCTTTGCAGTCCTGTGAGTCAAGTAGTTCATCAACCCTTGAGTAGGGTGGCTTTTCCCTGTATTGTATTGTCATTTAAAAAACCTTCAGTTTCAGGCAAGGATGAGTCTTCAACCAACGCTGTCTTTTAACATTGAAGTCTGCGCTGTCAGACGATTGCGATGCCAACCGCCTCAGGCTGCTACTGCGTGGATACTTGTTCCGCGTTGTCAGCGGAGCTCCTTGCCACGACCAGGCGGGCGGTTGATAATCTTTTTTCAGCAATTTGCGCAAGCGCTTTGGCAAGGGCTCACCACACACTTCATACCATCCGGTTATTTTAGTGGCTCCCAAAGCGAAGGTTGTGGATTCCCTTTTGTTTTAGAACTCACAGGACTGCAAAGACCAGAAGCCCCGGCATCGTGACTCCACCCACTCAGGGCGGACGACGCCCTTCTCAAAGCGATAAAGAGCTTGGAAAGTGTGAGCCGAGTTTGGTGTTTTCCTTCTGTAAGTCCATGAAGAAGGGGCGGGTTTTGGCCCCGAAACGCGTCGGACAGTCTTCTAAAACAAAAAGGAATCCACAACCTACGCTTTGGGAGCCACTAAAATAACCGGATGGTATGAAGTGTGTGGTGAGCCCTTGCCAAAGCGCTTGCGCAAATTGCTGAAAAAACATTATCAACGGCCCGCCTGGTCGTGGCAAGGAGCTCCGCTGACAACGCGGAACAAGTATCCACGCAGTAGCAGCCTGAGGCGGTTGGCATCGCAATCGTCTGACAGCGCAGACTTCAATGTTAAAAGACAGCGTTGGTTGAAGACTCATCCTTGCCTGAAACTGAAGGTTTTTTAAATGACAATACAATACAGGGAAAAGCCACCCTACTCAAGGGTTGATGAACTACTTGACTCACAGGACTGCAAAGACCAGAAGCCCCGGCATCGTGACTCCACCCACTCAGGGCGGACGACGCCCTTCTCAAAGCGATAAAGAGCTTGGAAAGTGTGAGCCGAGTTTGGTGTTTTCCTTCTGTAAGTCCATGAAGAAGGGGCGGGTTTTGGCCCCGAAACGCGTCGGACAGTCTTCTAAAACAAAAGGGAATCCACAACCTTCGCTTTGGGAGCCACTAAAATAACCGGATGGTATGAAGTGTGTGGTGAGCCCTTGCCAAAGCGCTTGCGCAAATTGCTGAAAAAAAAAATATATATATATATATATGTTATGTTATGTTATGTTATGTTATGTTATGTTATGTTATGAAATTTGTATAGCGCGCAGATGCCGCAGCCAAGAGGCGTCCCGGCGCTTTTTGGAGATAGAAGACACAACACAACAATGATGACCTAAACACATAGCTATACAGCGGAGAATAAATGGGTTTTTAATTGTTTCCTGAACTGAAACAAATCGTGGATGGAACGAAGTGAAGCAGGCAAAGAGTTCCATAGAGTAGCCGCCATCACCGAGAAAGAGCGTCCACCCATTCTGGCCTTTTTAAAACGAGGAACAATGGCCAGATTAGACCCTGCAGACCGAAGAGCTCTTGCGGGGACATAGTGGAGGATGGTCTGGGTGAGAATGGGGGGGGAGGCCAAGTTGAGGATTTTAAAAGTGAGGCACAAAGCCTTGAACTTAATTCTTTGGCCTACTGGGAGCCAGTGAAGGTCACGGATAGTGCTGCGAGCTGAAACAAATTTAGGGAGGCCGACCAGCATCCTAGCCGCCGAATTTTGTACCCGCTGAAGACGGGCAAGCTCAGCTAGATTAGCACCCAGAAACAGGGAACTGGCGTAGTCCAATCTGGTCAACACCAGAGCTTGGACTATGATCTGCCTGGTGTCCGCGTCAAAAAATTTAAAAATAGGCCGTAGGCTTTGTAGAGCGCCGAAGCAGGTTCCTGCAACACGTTTAATGTGGGGAATAAAAGACAATTGATTGTCAAGCCAAACGCCCAAATTTCTGACTTCGGTTACAGGAGTAGGAACAGGACCCAATTCAGAAGGCCACCATTGGTCTCCCCAGAGCTCGCTGTCTCTACCGAAGAGAATGACCTCCGTCTTGGTGGCATTGAGTTGTAAGCGATTGTTCGCCATCCAGCCGGCGACAGCTTTGAGGGCTGCCTGAAAGGTGGGGGCGTTCATGTTGGAATCGCCATTGAGTGACACCGCCAGTTGTGTGTCATCGGCGTATGACACTATTGTAAGCCCAGAACTGGCAGCTACCTGCGCCAGCGGTGCAACATACAAGTTAAAAAGGGTGGGGCTGAGGGCCGAGCCCTGAGGAACTCCCTGCAGAATGGGGCGAGGGGCAGAAATGTAGGGAGGAGTAGAAACTTTAAAGGTTCGACCCGTAAGAAATGATCGAAACCATTCAAGCGCCTGTTCTCCAACTCCTGCCTCCGCGAGGCGATGTAAAAGGATGTGGTGGGAGACCGTGTCAAACGCGGCACTTAGATCCAATAGGATCAGTGCCGCCGTCTGACCTTGGTCAAGTATATTCCTAATGTGGAGAATATATATATGCAAAACACAGTATCTCACCTGGGGCCAGCCGAACACGCGGCGGGTGCAATCCGGAAGCGGTGGTGGTAACCGCCTGTAACACAGCAAAACTCTAGGAGTTCAGGGTACTCCCAAAGTCCGGTGCACACTCGGGTATGTCGGCTCTGGAATATATACATATACACACCATTTTTTGTTCTCCAATGCTATTTAATTGTAATTGTAATTGTAATTGTAACGATATTTATTAAGCGCGGTTGCTGCCCGTAGGCGTCCAAGCGCTGGGTTGAGGCAAGGAAGCACGGGAGGCTAAGGTACTTCGGATTTAGCAAACAGCAATGTCTTTAGATTTTTCCGAAAGGAGAGGAGGTCTGGGTTGGATCGGAGTGAGATGGGGAGCGCATTCCAGAGCCTGGCGGTGTTCAAAGAGAACAGCCTACCCCCAGATCTGGCTCGCTTCACTCTGGGGACAGTGGCGAGGAACGCCTCCATCGACCGTAGGTTCCTGCTAGGGTGGTAGGGGGTAACCAGGTCGGTGTTGATGGCTGGACCTGTTTTCCAGAAGGCGCGGTGCGCCAGGCATAGCGCCTTGAAGGCCACTCTCTGCCTCACTGGAAGCCAGTGAAGGCTTTTTAGGGCAGGTCTGGCTGACTGGGTGCGTGGGATGCTCAGCAGGGTGCGTGCTGCACAGTTTTGAACAACCTGCAGTTTTCGGAGGGTCATCTCCGGTGCCCCCACGTATAGGGCATTGTTTGAGTCCAGCCGAGACTGGATGAGACCCTGTATCGCCACCCTTTTGGCCTCTAAGGGGAGTAGCGGGAGGACCTTTCTCAGGATCCTAAGTAGACCAAAACAGGTGGCGGACAGTTTGGTGGCCTGGGTGGAGAAGGAGAGTTTGTTGTCCAACCACACTCCCAGGCTTTTAACACTTTCCTTAGGGATGGGGGGTGGGCCTAGTGTACTGGGCCATAAGGAAGTGAAAGGCACAGGAGAGGTTGGGCCTAGGAGCATAAGCTCCGTCTTTTCTCCATTTAGTTTTAGGGAGGAGTTGGTCATCCAATCCCTGACGTCCTCTAGGCATTTTAGCAGGTCGGCTGGGGAGTGACCGTTGTTCTCTGTGGCCAGTGAGACCACAAGCTGGGTGTCGTCGGCATATGACACGATTTTGATGCCATATGGTTCGACAACACCTGCCAGCGGCCCCATGTACACGTTGAACAGTACAGGGCTCAGGGAGGAGCCCTGAGGTACTCCGCAGGTCAGGGGTTTGCTCGAGGACCTCATCTCTCCGTCGAAGATCTGAAACGACCTCCCAGACAGAAAGGAGTCAAACCACCTTAAAGCGTCACCAGAAATAGGATTTCCTCAAAACACTTGTTGGCTGTTGGAATACTAAAATAAAGCATTTTTAGAAATAGGATGTATCATATCAACTATGAAACTTTTAAATAAAGAAGCTTACATAGGAAGGATTGAACTACGAAGGATCTGTAAAACATAAACATATATGAATGAATAACCGTTTAATGATGGTAATAATTCTATAGACCTGAGGTGCGCATAACTTGCTGTATTATAATTACTCAAACTTATGCAAGATTATGTGGAATTTATCAAGGAGCTTTACCCTCCATGTAGCACTATGTGCCTCAATAGACCCAAACATGCAATTTGCGTTAAGAAAATAGCAATTAATGCATTAGAACAGGGAAAGTAGCAGCTGCTCATGCTCTGTTTCTGAGCATTTGGGTAGGCATTGTTCCCCGAAATTGCACAGAAGTATACAAATGGGCGTATTCGCACAATTTTTAGTAATTTTGCGTCACAAGAGTAACATGAAATTACTGGAACTACTCTGATTACTCTGGTGTAATTAAAATTTCTTTTGGGCATATTTAAGTTTTTATTAGAGTATAAATCGTACCCATGCAAACTGTGCAGTTGCAGCATGGTGAAGTTGTACATGAGCACATTGTGCTGCTGCGACATTGTGAAGTTGTGCTCAAGAGAAATATGCAACTGACATTGTGAAGCTGGGCCTTAGTGAACTAAGCCTCTGTCATTTTTAACTGCATCTGAGCCAACTGTGGCACTACCTCATAAACGTGAGCCATGGCGTGGCCGTGCTGACTCCAGCCAGCCCCTTGACCCCTAACACAGCAGCTCACCATCTTAAATCACCCGAAACCTAGAATCAGGCTGAGACCAGCCTGGAACCTACAACAAACCCAGAGCCGGCATCGACTTGACCCGTGTGATAGTGCACTCAAGGCCAGTTCACCTCCTCCTGAAAGAGGGAAAGAGAGCCAGACATGTGCTGATGGGTTCCTGCGTGGTCAAAGAGCAGACAAAACTCTGCAGTGGTGAGATAAGGACATTTGGGACCAATAAGAGTAACTGAGCGTATAAATTGAACAGAGTGGCTAACACGGCAGCTGAGCCTAATACCTGCCTGAAACAGTACTGGAAACCAGGTGAGGGTAAGGGTAGGATTGAAATAGGGGTCTTAGAGCCCCAAGTACAGCTGCCCGGCGTTATCGAAGTGCCTATATCTTTGACCAGCGGAGTGTAGTATTGAGTTTTCAGAAAGACAAGCAGCTGGTTAGACAATCTGAGTTTGAAGCACCTGCACAATGCCTCCCTAAGAAACCTTGACTACTCGCCCTCGCTATCACTGGGTGGTGAGAGCTAAATGAGTTGTACCTGACCCAATTCGCAGAGCCATAGTGGGATGGACCGCTGAGACATCAGATGGAAGTAATGCTAGCCCACACAGCTGAGGTTCTGTACCCCTACTTGCTCGGTGGTCCCCAGAACAGGGCCTGGCAGTCGCCCCGTAAGCTTCAATTTACTTCAATTCACTTAAATGTCACATAGTCGTAATGACTATTTCGTCGAGATCGGCTGCAAGCTATTTTCAGGACACCGTACTTTTTCTTTTATACAAGGATTTACAAATATTTATTCCAATCAACATTTTGTTTTCGGTTTACTGCCAATCAACATTGTAATGTCTTGCTTCTGCAATCTCGGTTCCGTATGTTCCAATGTTTAATGCACGTATAATAGGCATTAAATGCTTGTATCTCATCGAGCATCATTTGCACCTGTGAATTCCGGACACCAGATACTCATCTTAAAAGGAAGCACCGCCACAGGAAGGAACGATTTACTTTAACTCAAAAATGCACACTAAGCACAAAGAAAACGGTCTTCTACGGTTTTCTTGAGCAAAGTTTGCAACAATCATGCTTAAATATCCAGAATAACTGTACATTTTAAAGTCTCCTGGCGTCCGCTCCCCCGGCGGGACGAACATTGGTAGTAGCACCGTTTAGTTTAGCGCGCTTCCTTTGCAGTGAAATCACCCTTTCGATAATTTGGCAAATTGCTTTCCTTAAATGACATACAACTGCTGCCTCTCTTATGATTACACCGCCTCAGCAGTGTGCTTCCTGCAGCAACATATGGTAATTCACTCCGCCTGAAGATACCGTAGCCCTGCTCGGTTTCTTGGAGGAAACTCGTGTTTCTTTCCCTCTTGATGGCTCTTAGCAGGCGGTGCCTCTCAGCAGCTGGCAACGTAACGCAAGGACGTACAGGCAGACTGGCTAACGATAAATCAGTGTCCTCGGTTCTACTGTGCGATTGCTGCATTTAGCCTCGCCTCAATCCGGTGTAATATCTTCATACTTCACACAATGGCGCTCATGTGTTTTTTTCTGAAGATTGAGATCTCACATTCTGAGGAGAATTTATTGGGATCTCCAGACTCACAAATTTTGCAGTAATCTTATTTTTCCCGGTGAAAGCTTCCGAGTAACTTACCTGCCTCGTGCGAAAAATGAGAAGGTATACTGAATGCTGTTTCACGGATACAAATATACTTGCCTGTGATTTTTTCCCCCCGGAGATTTATATGGCGCTAAATTGCCCAAGGTGTTGGGCTAGCTGCGAGCTTTAAGCGAGCACCAGTTGCTTGCACAAGGACACATGGGGCCATATTATCATGGAAGCTGCGGTAGTTTATCGCCGCTTTACCGGCAGGAAACTGCCGATAAAGCGGCGATAATGGGCTTGATAATATGCGATTCGAATTTAACCTGGGCTTCAATTGAAATTCGAATCGCATATTATCAAGCCCATTATCGCCGCTTTATCGGCAGTTTCCTGCCGGTAAAGCGGCGATAAACTACCGCAGCTTCCTTGATAATATGGCCCATTATTTTTTGTTAGGCACGGGAGATTCAGTGATTTGCCGAGAATCACAGGATGTTAAGTGTCCCAGCCGAGACTCGAACTCTATTCCCCAGATTTGAAATAGAACGCCCTAGCCGTTAGGCTACACCAGAGGTCTTCGACCATATTTGCTCTGAGCCCCAGTAAGGAAAATGTTTTGACACCGCCCCCCCCCCCCCCCACCTTCCAAAATTTTATGGCAAGATTTGGGGAGCTGAAGTGGTAAGGCTGAGCACTGAGGGATGGGAGTATGAGATCATTTCAGGGGTACTTTTCTGTAGCTCACATTCTGCACTAAATGTGAGCAGTATTAAAGAGCAAATATGTCACACAAAAACAAAAATGGACCCAAAAACTCAACCCCACATAATTAGGGTGTTGTAAGCACCATACATACCTGGGCCCCAACTTTACCTTACCTTATCTGCTGCACTAATGATATCTGCATCCCTGAGTAGTAGGCTGGCTCTCTGCCTCTGCCTTTCCCCCATGCCTGGCCATCACTCCAATCCTGAAACAGACTCTCTGTCCCTTTCAGAAAAAATGAGTCCCGAAAGTTGCCCCCACTCTGCAGAAATGTTTTCCCCAGCTCTAATGCTAGCAAGGGTCTGTGCCTCTTTTGGAGAGTAAGACAGTCATGATCTGATGCTCTGGGTCCCTCAATCCCCTGGGATCCAGTGCCACTTTACCTGCCGCACTAATGATAGCTGCTGCCGTGCGAAACAGGCAGTCTCCTCAGCTCTTTGCTAAAAACATGGGCCCAATCTCGCACCATACCCATTTTTTCGTCACTTGGATGCCCAAGCTAAGCTGTCTCCTCTGCATTCATATACTTACCTCCCTTGGGCCATTGGTATGAGGCCCAAAAAATTGCCACAGCAAGAGTACACAGGCCTAATGCAAAACAGGAACAATGAAGGATAGTAAAGCAGCCATAATTGGTATTTAGCTGGCCCCTCACACCACTGGGCCTCAGTGCCACGGCACCTGCAGCACCAATGATACCTATAGCACTACAAAACAGTCTTCGTTCTCTGCCCACTACACAGACCTATTACTCCTGTGCCTGAGGCACAGTGTAGACTGTCTGCCCATTTGTCTAATAAAAACAGGAACAAAGGGGGACATCTCGCGCCCACTTCCCTAGTGCTGGGGTCCTGTTCCATGTGCCACATGGATGGCCTCGGCCTTAATACCAGCAAGGAAAATGGACCACAACTCCTAGCTAGAAGGATAGTCATAGTTGGGGTGCAGTGGCTCCCTCACACAATTGGTCCGAGTGCAAGTGCTTCATTAATGGTAGTGCTGGCCCTTTCATGAAAAAACAGCCCCCACATTTTGCCTCCTTCCACAGGTCATCTCTTTAAGAGTGAGATGTGTCTGTCCATTTGTAGATGGAAACCTTAGCTCCAAGATAGCATTCTCCTATAGGCCATGTCTTTGATGTTATCCATGGATCTCGCTCTTTTCCTCTTTCCCCTGGGCCATTCCTCTGAAGCCCCAAGGGTCCAGATGATCAGGGCTCTGAATGTGACCCTGCAGCCACCATTTGACTTGCCTGAAAGGACATCTGAATGTCAAAGTGGGCAGGATCTGTGGGGACTGCTGTGCATTTTAATTTTTGATTTCACAAATCCTGTTCCCATACTTTTTGTTAAACAAAAAAGTAACATCCATCCCTGAGTGGTTAATGTGGATCCTGTGGTGCCTCTGGGTGAAAGTGGAAGGGGAAAGTGTGGGGCTCTTATGTGTTGTGAAGCCGAGGGTGTGACAGCAACCAAGGTGCCCAGCTACCTGGAAGAAATGTAAATGTGTGCAATTGTTTAATTACCAAATGTAAAGTTTTCTTGGGACCCAGTATAAGCCTTAATTGATGGCATCACTTCAAGTTTCAGGATGACAAGTGACATAATGGTGTTGAATTCTGGAAAATGTCATTTTAATGGATACTTATGGAAATGCTTGCACTAGGTACAGTCTGATTACCTATTACTAAAGACATGCTCTGAAAGCACTTGTTGTAGCTCAAACACTGAAAACAGAGCCACTGGAATTATACAATTCTGTGGCTTTTTGTCACATATTTATGGATCTGCCACATTTACCTCATAAACCATCACCTGGGGCATAAACTGCAGATTTTAGAAAAATAAATATTTCTAGTTCAAAAGGATCAAAAGTTACTAAAATGTGGTGACGTGTTCCCACACAGTGGAAGGCCTTTCACAAAGGTTAACTGGTAACCTTTAATTTGCTTATTTCTGTATTTAGCAAACTGGTACTAACAAGGCAAAATCTTTGCCCAAATAGTATTATCATGTGTAAAATGTACAAAATAATGAATTAATAGTGTCAGAAAATATGCTGCATTATTTGCCTTTTCTTCTTGCATAGATTTGTCAACACTGCTGCATAATATGGTGCCTGCCTGTCACATAGTTTTAATGGCTCTGACTAAACCATTCTGCAGCATCCTAACTTATACTGTGTATACAGTTTTAAAATAATGATTTAGATATTCACATGCACAGTGCTTTATGTTAGAGGCTGGGATTTATAGCACTATATATACACACACAAAAGTCCCTTTTCCCCACTGCACCAACCAGGATTCAATGATGTGACTAATTGGCCTCACACAGAGACATCTGCAATGATTGCATTAACAAATTGAGGTTTCATAAGTATTAATTTGAAATTATTTTTCATTTCAGCTGTGTGTTATGTTATCTGCATGTACCTGCAGGTGAAAAAACAGAACAAAATAGTTAAGGAAAATTGTTTTATTTTTAAATCATGTCTTTGACCCTGCCATGCACTTCAACTGCTGCTTGTAAATAAAGGCAGCTTGAAAACGTGGTAGATAAACATATTCGTGGTTCCAGGCTATTTTCATTTACAAGTTCTTACTGAGGCATTCGCGCCCCCCTGGGAACACGTCCACGGTGCCCCAGGGGTGTGGGGTGGGCGTGCCCCACAGTTTGAAGGCATCTGGGCTTCACCCTCTCCCTGCTGTAAACGGAGTTTAACATGAATATCATAAGTGTAACATATATTTATAAAAGCTAGTACTTTATTTTGTTGCTACAGGTAGGTTCTGACTTCATAACATGCCTTTAATTGTTAGTGCCTGCATCTGTAGGCAATAAAGGCTGTTAATTATCCCCTTCATCTTTATTTACTTTGACTGCAGCTTGGCCCCGTAATTGCTGAGCAGGTACCAGGCATCCTTTATTGTCCCACGGTTAGGAGCAATAACACTGTTAGCATACTTCCTGAGAAAACAATACCCAGGATGCCATGTTTTCCCAGAAGGTATGAAGTTAGCAGTTATTCACTGCTATTTCACAGTGGCTTCTAGTGCAGCACATCCCTCACTGTCCGTCCTACTCCCACCTGGTTAAAGATTACCCGCTTTAAAGAAATGGCACCATGCCACTGGAGTCAAGCTAGCCTGGCTGATGAGCAGTGAAACACAAAACCGGTTCTAGGATGCTTGTTTCCGGTCCAGGGAGGACCTGGCCTGGCAGTATTGGCTGGACTATTCCTATAGGGAGCACATCAAGACTGATTTGCATATGGCTGGGGGAAAATTGGAATGGCATGTGGAGCAAAAAAACATAGGATTTTTGCCCAGATCTCTGTCCTGGGGTAAATGTATGACATTGTTCTACCTTCTGTCCATCAATTGTTATTTTTGAATTTGAAGAAATGGTACAGCAGCTCAACCTCTTGCCTCTCTGCGAGGAAAACAAGTGTGCCATGCTCAAGATCGCATTGTTTGTAAAATAGAAATTAGCTCAGAGAGTGCAAGTGTAGCACAGAGTGTGGGTAAACATCCAGCCAGATTCTTCTAAGGACCAAATAAATGCAGAGTAGCACAAATTAAGGTGCTCTACCACACTCTTATACAAAGGTGAGAATAGCTGTTTTTTTACTACAAATCGTCATTACCGAGATCCACTCCCTGTGTAAATCTGCTTCTTCTCTGATCTTCTGCATCTGCAGCAATATAAGGATCTCCCTCCATTCTTTGGATATGAGGCAACTTAACAGGAGTAAGCCCCTCCCTTGCTCTGAAAGCCGCTCCAGAGATCTCTCAATCATGAACTGTATGGATAACATGGAAGGGGAGCCAGAGGAAGGCTTTGGAACTTCTTCATTGGCCTCCTCCATATCAATGCTTGCCAATCCAGGCCAGGTGCTTGCAAGCAGCGAAACTGTCCAGGGATTCCTGCACTCAATTGTTTTTTTAGGCAACCCAATGTCTCATGAGAACTCACTGGCACATAGTTTTTGATTGGGCTTTGTCATGTTTATTTTTGATCCTTTAACCACATGCGGACACCGGTAACCCGTTAATCAGCACATGGTTATTGTTTTGCCTTGAAATAAGGGAATGTTAGGCGAGAGCTCAGGAGTTGGGAGTTGACTAGGGACTTTGAGGCAAAAGGATGTGTTGGCCTTTACTCCGCCTTTTCTTCAATAAAGAAGTAACAGCCAACACGCGCTTCTGTGCTGCACTTACTCAACAAGATTGGTGACAAGCTGGGATCCTATGCTGTTGTTTTTGCGGTCGTGGGCATTTTGGTGGCATCCTCAGAGAAGGAGTGGTTGCTGCCTATGGGGGTCTGCATGCGACATTGCTGGTGTTTTGGAGGCTTTGAGTCAGTGCTTGAAATGGAAAAACAGTAGTGCAGGTACTCTGTACCAGAGTACCTGCTTGTTTCTGAGAAGTGCTTGTACTCTCCAATTAATAGCATTACATTTCTTTTTAGAAGTGAGGTACTCTCCCTCTCAAAATAAAAAAGTGTCAGTACTCAGTACCGGACAGTACCAGCCCATTTAAAGCACTGCTTTGAGCCTTGGAACGAGGCCGGCACAGCTCATATCTACTCACAGAGAATTTGAGGAAGTTTTGTGGAGGTTCTCTGAGTACGTGCGCATCAGGGTCACTGAGAGCAACTGCATGGGACGTGGGTTACTAGGCTACTGGTGACACCACCTAATGCTACGCGACCTATGCAATGCACGCAATGTGACCACCATTTTGTTTTTGTGGTCTGGGGAACAGCTTTGGAGTACGCTCGTCAGAGCATGAGTGCGGAAGTCCAGAGCCATTGGAGCTGGCATGCACTCACTCGCATGGAAACCCAGGGCGCTTGTGGGTGTTTGTGAGGAGCTTTGTAAAAGCACAACGTTGGTTCAAAAAACAAAAAAGGATAACAAAAGCTTGGGGGCACTGGCCTTGAGTTCTGTGTTTGGCTCTGTGTGTTCCTTTTGTGTGTGCAGCAATTTTGAGCAGTCATTTGGATATGGGAATCCTTGCCTGCACAGTGAGTTACAAGGCTCTTGATTGTGTTTTCGATCAACCCTTGCTGTTCTTCATGTGCAAGATATAG
The DNA here is from genome assembly GCF_964261635.1 of Lissotriton helveticus. Taxonomy (NCBI): domain Eukaryota; kingdom Metazoa; phylum Chordata; class Amphibia; order Caudata; family Salamandridae; genus Lissotriton; species Lissotriton helveticus. The sequence goes on from NC_136071.1 coordinate 621,043,187, forward strand.
ATCATTAACTACATTTGCTGTGGGATCTTTTCTACATTTGCAATATATAGAGAAATAACTACATTTGCTGTGTGTCAGTGTGGGGCAGCAGTTGAAATATGCATGCTTGTCATACTTTCTCATTGACACCACCTCAACCATTTTGAACTTCTACAGGTGATCCACTTATTAAGTGACATGAGTAGAAAGAGTATCTTCTTAATTATATTGAAAACCTTTGAAGTTAAAGAATTGATGCAATTAAAGAAAAATAAAATACTCTTGCACTCGTTGGGTCATTGTATACAATGCAATGGAAAAAAAAGTCTTGTAGTTCTAGTGACTCTGATGTTTTTCAATGTGTATTAGAAGATATGCATAAGTACTACTTGACATCAGTGTGTTTTGCCATTGACTGGCATAATTATTTCAAAAGAAAGCAGAACAAATTAGAGCCAGTGGAGGACTTTGCTTTAGCTCTTAAGTCGCTGGCTCCTACTTATAGGTTTTGTGTTTTGCATGATGAGCTCATATGTGACCAGGTCAATATGTATGTCAATAACAAGCAAATTCAAGAGAAGTTATGGATATACGGTGAAGCTTCTTTAGCAGAGGTGATTGAAGTAGTTAAAATGCTGACATTTCTAATAAATGTGCTAAAGCTACTGGGACAACCTCTAAGGAGGTGTTCAGTAAGGTGAAGCAGAAGCCAAGAAGCATAAGTCCTAGGTTCAGGAGGATAGCGAAAAAAGTGTTAGTAAAAATAAGGAGAGGCGCTGCTATGCGTGTTGGAGTAAATACTACTTGGCTTAAATTTAAAAGTGCCCTACAAACCACCAAAAATGCATGGAATGAGGTATTAGGGGGAATTTCGCCAAAGTGTGCAGGAAAGGCAAAACTATAGCTACGGTACAGGAGGAGTCAGACTCAGATGCAGACTCAGATGGGTCTCATTCCAGAGCAACCTACAAGAACAGTGATTGTGTAATAGATATTAAAGAATAGTATAAGGGGGATGTTAGATCTGGGGGTCTCTAGTTGGCAGAGGTAGGTACCACTGTCCAAATAGGGACCCTTGCTTCTAATCAGGGCAAGGAGATAACCCTCTGAGATAACCCCTGCTCACCCTCTAGGTAGGTTGGCACGAGCAGTCTAGGCTAACCAGAGGCAATGCGTAAAGTATTTGTACCACCACTCACAGTAACACAGTGAAAACACCACAAACTGACTCCACAACAGTTTAGAAAAATAAAGGTATTTTTAATCTAAACTACACAAGACCAAAACGACAAAAATCCAACATACACAGTTCAAGAATATGGTTTCAAAAAGAGTTCTTAAGGTTGCGTTAGAATTCCCTACGTTGCGATAGAATTCTCTACTGATGCGTGAAAAGTTCACAGTTGCATCACGTTTACTCACAGTACCTTTTAGTTGCAACAAAGTTCCAAAAGCAGAAGCTGGTGCGGTGGAAAACAAGCGATGCGTTGCTCCTGAGACCCTGGGGAGGCGTTTGCGACAGCCCCGCTGCAGCAGCGGGCGTGTTGCGACGAATCCGGTCTGTATGGGGAGGAAGGCCACCTGTATGGATTCCGGTGCGTATGTTCCGTAGGATGTCTGTTCTCGCAAAGGCACGATGCGACGATCTCGTAGGGGCTGCGACGATCTCCGGGGCGACGATGCGCGGTCCAGCGGTGATCCTCTCTCTCGCAGCTCCTCGATGCGATGGTTCTGCGACGATGCTCGCAGCGACGTGATGCGGTCCGCAAGCAAGCGGTGCGGCGATCTCACCCAGCGACGACAGGCTCTGCGACGATACTCGCAGCGATGTTCGATTCTCCCGCACCGGTATGGTGCGTCCCGCAAACGAAGGATGCGACGGCTCTGGCAGCGGCGTCAGGCGCTGCGATGATCTCGGCCTTCGTAGCGGCGGGAATCTTCTCGCACTGTCGGGGATGCGCTCCGCAAGCGAGCGATGCAACACTTTTCAGTTTCAAAAGTCACTCAAGCTTAGTTTCAAGCTTCCCAGCACAGGTACAACTTCCAGAGGCCCCACAACTGGATCAAGCACTCTAGGAAGGACAGAACTCTCTCAGCAGAGTTCAGGGAAGCTGGGGGTGAAGTCCTTTTGTTCCTGGGACTTCAAAACAGGGAGCCAGCTCTTCTCAGGCCCTTGGAGATTCCTTCAAGCAAAGGGACAAAGCACAAAGCAAAGTCCTTCCCCTCTCCTTGGCAGCAAAGCAACAGGTCAGTCCAGCAGAGCAACAGCAGGACAGTCTTCCTTCTTCAGTTTCAGCTTTCTCCTTGGCAGAGGTTCCTTCTTGATTTCCAGGATGATCTAATTTTCTGTTGTCAGGGGTACTGTACTTATACCCCTAAAGTCTTTGTTCTCTTGGTGCATGTGGGCCCTGAGCCCGGTCTAAACCAGTTCTGGGTGGATCCTGAGCACTTTGTTTTGCTGGCTGCATCTTTCCTTTCAGAATGAGGGGCAGGGTCCTCAGCCGCCCAGCAGGGAGGTGGAGCCAGCATTGTGGAAGGCAGGCACAGCCCTATTCAGCCCAGGTGCTAACTCCTCCCACCACTCCAGTTGCAATTGCAGTCATTCAGCCTAGTGCTGACTCATCCAGCCTCCTGGGGAATCCCCCAGCCCCTGTCACTCTCAAACCAGACAGTCAATACACAAACAGGCCCAGGCACACAGAAGGGTCAGACAAGAGAACAGCAACTTTCTAAAAGTGCTGTTCTCAAACACAGGATTTAAAAACAACCTTTCCTAAAAGATGTGTTATTAAATTCTGAGTTCAGGGATACTAGATACTTATGTCCTATCTTTTTCCTATGGGGAGAAATGCTGTTAACCACTGTAGCCAGCATCCCCCATGTTAACCTATGGAGCAAGATAGCCTTACAGTAGTGAAAAACAAAAATGGCTGCCATTCACTACCAGAGCATGTCACCTGCACTAGTACATGCTCTACCTTTTACATCCTTGTAAAATATACAGGAGTGTAACCCATAAACCAATTCAGGACTGGGTAGGAAGGATGCAAGAAAAAACAATGTCCTGAGTGGTAGGATTCAATAGACAGTTATACCAAGCATGCATATAGCATTACTTAGATAGAAAGAAGGAGAAAAATACGTTTGTATGACAGTAGATAGTTATTCATCTTTATATCATAACAGTAGATTCAGGGTCGGAATTATACAGTTTAGGAACAGCACTGCATAAGTAAATTAGATGACAACCACATGAAACTTGGTGCATAAACGTGTACAAAAGGTGCAGGTGGCGACGCAAGTGAAGGTGAACAGCATTGGCGGCGCACTGTGCATATGGTGCTAGAAATTTACAGTGAGTGGCTCAACGGCGCATGTGACAATGTGATATCACAATAGACATGAATAGTTTCTTTTAGTGGTAGAGCCACAGGGGAGGCGTGCGCCTATTATTTAGGCTGTTTGGTCGACGGCGTTTCGATCCGGATTAATTCGGATCCTCATCAGGACTTGGTTGTCTGAATATACGAGTGCTGTAAGGAAAGGGGAGGAAATTAGGAATGGCACCAGAATGGGAAAAGGGTAGGGGAGGCAAGTGGAGGAGCCAGTAAAAGTACCTGGGTGGACATCCGAACAAGCGAAGTCCTCTTTAAATTATCCTTGAAGGGGAGCCGGCCCCAGTTCACGCAACTGGGGCCGTTTCAGGAACAACCAGAGAATCACATTCTCAGACTCATCAAACACCTCGGCCGAGAAGTCAGACTCTGACAACCGCCCAGGAACCTCAACAGCAAGTAACAGACCTCCTCCCCTGATTCCGGCCGGTTTTTTAGGGAGGGGCCGCGGACACGGACAACCTCAAAACCGCCCCAACAGAAACCACCAATATCAACCTCAACTCCCGGGCGAGCGACAAACACGCAACCGGTTTTACCAATGGGGACAACAACAATAAATGAACGAGATCCAGTGACAACAACTGATCTACAAATACCGATTTTCAATCTCTCAGATCACATCTTCAGCAATGATGAGATCAACCTCTTATCCCGGGGTTTAACATTCGTACCCACGGAACGCACAGACTTCCTGGACCTGCAATCAAGCCTTCTGAAATTTTTCAGACGAATAAGACTCAGACAATATTTTGCAGATAAAACTGATTCTGCTGGAGCATACCCATCACCATTCAGACCACCTTCTACCTTCAACCCCCCTTCACATACCATGCCACCGGAAATTCTGGCCTTTGAAAGCTTGGTACTCAAAGATGTCATGGATCTCAAAACCCAATCACTATTCATCCCCTACAATCTCCCACTGGCAGAAAAACAAGCTCTTACAACACTAAAGGACAACAGCGACATCGTTATTAAGCCAGCCGACAAGGGTGGAGGGATAGTGATTATGAGCACAACTAAATATGATCTTGAAATTAAAAGACAGCTCGGGAACCAAGAACACTACCGCACCCTCCCCAAGGATCCACTGGACGACATCAGAAACAAAATACTATCTGTCACCACTGAAGCCAAAGACATGAATATCATCACCAAAAAGGAATTCGAATTCCTCAACAGTGCCAGCGCCCGCACTCCGGTGCTGTACGTCTTGCCCAAGATACACAAAGACACTGTTAACCCGCCGGGCAGACCGATCGTATCCGGTTGCGGCTCGATCTTGGAACCACTCGGGAAATATATAGATTCTATAATCAAGGAATTTGTCCCGGTAACAGACACCTACATCCGGGACACAATGGACCTTATCAACACCATTGAGGATCTACCCTTTGATACCACCACACAAGTCATGGCAGGGTTAGACATCGAATCCCTTTACACCAATATACCGCATGATGAAGGTCTACAAGTTATCCACACCCTCCTTCTGTCAAGACCACAACGGACACGGATTCCAACAGAATTTATCATGAACCTCCTCCGGATAGCATTGAAGAACAACTATTTTTTATATCAAGACACTTTTTTCCTACAAGTCAAAGGAGTCTCAATGGGAGCATGCTTTGCTCCGAACTTTGCTATCCTGTTTGTGCATCACTTAGAGAAGACACTGATCCTAACTCCTGCCAACCACTTCCTTGACAACATCAACCTGTGGCGCAGGCATATAGACGACGTTCTATTACTTTGGACTGGGACCGCCGATACGTTACACCCCTTCATGGACTGGCTTAACCACTCACAGGAACATCTTAAATTCACAGGTGACTGCAAACAGAATGATCTACCATTTCTAGATGTGACCATCCATGCAGAAGATGGATTCTTGGGCACAACTTTATTCCTGAAACCAACCGAGAAAAATTCCCTACTGCTGTATTCAAGCTATCACCCCCGCGGACTACGTGATGGGCTACCATATGGACAATTCCTCCGGATCCGCCGGAATTGTAAATGGAAAAAAGACTATTTCAGGGAAGCTGACATCCTCACTGAAAAACGGGTACATCGCGGATACCCCAAACGATTGGTGGCTGAAGCAAAGAAAAGAGCATGGTACTGCCATAGAGAACATCTCCTCACAACTCAACCAAAGAAACCAATGTCCAGAATCCCCTTTGTGTCCAAATTCTGCCCTCACAGCAACAAAATAAATAAAATCATCCGAAAAAATTGGCCATTGCTACGCTCACATGAACAATTCAAAGATGCCCCCCTTTTTTCATACCAACGCGGCAGAAATTTGGCTAATCACCTGGTACATGCCATCACGTGGCCACAAACCAACCATGAAAGGAACACGATCACAGCCGCCTGGGGACTTGACCCAATTGTAGGACACTACAGATGTCAAAATTGCAGCGTGTGTTGCCTAACCACAAATACCAAGGACTTCACTACTAATGGTCGCTCCTACAAATTGACAAAACATACAAACTGCAGATCACAAAATGTTATCTACGCCATCAAGTGTCCCTGTGATCAAATCTACATTGGGCAGACGACACAAATGATAAAGCAGCGTATCATTCAACATAAAAGCTGCATTAATTGCAAAACCATTACAGCCCCCCTTGTGTCACACTTCCTACAGCACGACCATCGGGACACGGACATACAGTGGCAAGTGATAGAAAAACCGACACTGCCTACTCGAGGAGGAGACATCAAAATTCTCCTAAACAAGGCAGAATGCAAATGGATGACAATTTGTGACTCTATCAATAATGGACTGAATACGATTGATGAATGGAATGGGACCATCACCATCTGACCCGGTCCACCATCCATAATTCCTTTGAAACCTGTACTGATTAGCGAATCTGAATTCTGAAAACCGTCCTACCACCCTCCAAATTCCCGCCCCCCCTTTCCCATCCCCCACCCCCCAATTCCTCCTCCCCCTTCTCCTACCCACCCTTGCAGACTACCAGCTCCCTCACAGGTTTTACCCCTTTGTTACAATTATATACTGATAGTATTATGGAAGAAACATCTATTGACCCAGACGTTTTATTATAATATGAATTACTGTATTCTTGATTTTTTTTCTCTTGTACATGCAAACTCTTTGTATGAAACATCTATGGACCTAGATGATTGCACGTCTTACTACAGAATGTATGATTGTATCTGATTCTTGTGATTGCTCATGTACATGCAACTTTGCAATACCCCTGCCACATTACACGGGGCCGGGACGCGTCACCTTGACAACGAGGTCCACGCCCACCCGACCCAAAGGACCTATCCAGTCACCCGCACGTCAGTATTCTCCTCTGACGATCGCGGACATTCTCCGGCTCAACCCTCCAACCCTCCCTACGCGTCATGATGACCGCGTCTGCCCACGCCCCCCTCTTCCTCCCCATGCCGCCAATCATGCTCCTTGGTACGCCGACACACCTTCGGTGACGCCTGATTCCCCGGCCGCCTCCCCCGGTCTAACTCCGCCCAAACGCGGAAGCTTAACCTCGCCACTCGCCGTCTACCGGCTTTCAGACGCCGATCTTCCAAGACAGCGCCACACAGGCCGATTCATTCAGGTACTTGGGGACTCTGCTAATACTCAAATTGCTCTTGACCCACTTTAACCAAGTAAAACGAGAGGCTAACCATTACCCTCCCTTCACTTTTAGCGTAAGAAAAACACGGCTGATCCACACGGCCACTTGGGTCTGGGTACTTTCAGGTATGTTACACACCTTCTTGCCTACCCATGCTCACGAACTAGCTATTTTTCAATTGTTAAACTGGAGATGTCTATCCTCACAGTGGCTTCCCTTGCTCTCCCCAGTACCCACCTGCTACCTGCAGAGGACCCCTTAATGATACCCCACAAGCACCCACGGCTCCCCTTCAAGGATAAGTTAAAGAGGACTTCGCTTGTTCGGATGTCCACCCAGGTACTTTTACTGGCTCCTCCACTTGCCTCCCCTACCCTTTTCCCATTCCAGTGCCATTCCTAATTTCCTCCCCTTTCCTTACAGCACTCGTATATTCAGACAACCAAGTCCTGATGAGGATCCGAATTAATCCGGATCGAAACGCCGTCGACCAAACAGCCTAAATAATAGGCGCACGCCTCCCCTGTGGCTCTACCACTAAAAGAAACTATTCATATCTATTGTGATATCACATTGTCACATGCGCCGTTGAGCCACTCACTGTAAATTTCTAGCACCATATGCACAGTGCGCCGCCAATGCTGTTCACCTTCACTTGCGTTGCCACCTGCACCTTTTGTACACATTTATGCACCAAGTTTCATGTGGTTGTCATCTAATTTACTTATGCAATGCTGTTCCTAAACTGTATAATTCCGACCCTGAATCTACTGTTATGATATAAAGATGAATAACTATCTACTGTCATACAAACGTATTTTTCTCCTTCTTTCTATCTAAGTAATGCTATATGCATGCTTGGTATAACTGTCTATTGAATCCTACCACTCAGGACATTGTTTTTTCTTGCATCCTACCTTTTACATACACTGCACCCTGCCCAGGGGGGTACCTTGGGCCTTCCATAGGGGTGACTGATGTGCACAAAAAGGGAAGGGTTAGGCCTGATCAGTGGGGACACTGACCAGGAGGACATGGCAGTTCTAAACTGCCCATAGGCACTGCAGTGGCAGGCCTGAGACACCATTTTAGAGCTACTCCTGTGGGTGGCACAATCAGTGCTGCAGGCCCACCAGTAGCATTTGTCATCACCAGCCCTGGCACACCCATTGCACTTTACTAGGGACTTCATAGTGATACAAATATGCCAAACATGTATATTCAATCAGAATAATAATTTACACAGGGAGCACTTACACTCTGGCACTGATCAGCAGTGGCAGAGTGTCCAAGGCATCTAAACCAGCAAAAACGAAATCCAGCACAGCATCAAAAATACAGGAGGTAGAGGCAAAAAGAGATAGGGGAAACCACGCCAAAGATGCCAGATCTAACACGTGTCCCCTCCAGCTGAAAGTGGGGAGAACTGCCCACCCTCTTGGGAGTTCTCTTCACTAAGGCGGAAAAACCTGGACAGACCATCAGCATTGGCGTGTTCTGTGCCAGGGCGGTGTTCCACCGTGAAGTCCATTCCCTGTAGGGAGATGGACCACCTCAACAGTTTTGGGTTCTCACCCCTCATTTGCATTAACCATCTGAGGGGCCTGTGGTCGGTCTGAACACGGAAGTGAGTCCCAAACAGATAGGGCCTCAACTTTTTCAGAGCCCAGACCACAGCAAATGCCTCTCTCTCAATCGCACTCCACCTCTGTTCCCTGGGGAGTAGTCTCCTGCTAATGAAGGCTACCGGCTGATCTTCTCCCTCCTCAGTGATTTGTGAGAGTACTGCTCCCACACCATGCTCTGAAGCGTCTGTCTGCACTTCGAACTCACTGGAAAAGTCAGGTGCCTTGAGCACCGGCCCTGTGCACATAGCAGTTTTCAGGGTTTCAAAAGCAGTTTGGCAGGCGTCAGTCCAGTCAACTCTTTTGGGCAACTTCTTGGAAGTGAGTTCTGTCAAGGGGGCGACAATGGTGCCATATCCCTTGACAAACCGTCGGTAATACCCGGTGAGTCCTAAAAAGGCTCTCACCTCTGTCTGGGTCTTGGGGGGCTCCCAAGCCAGAATGGTATCAATCTTTGCCTGTAGGGGCGCCACCTGGCCGCTCCCCACCTGGTGTCCCAAATACACCACAGATCCCTGCCCTATCTGGCACTTGCTTGCCTTGATAGTGAGGCCTGCCCTTTGCAGAGCCTTCAACACTTCGCAGAGGTGTTGCAAGTGTTCCTCCCACGTGGAGCTGAACACAGCAATGTCATCCAGGTATGCGGCGCTGAATTCCTCCAGCCCGGTCAGTACCTGGTTAACCAGTCTCTGGAAGGTGGCAGGGGCATTTTTCAACCCAAAGGGCATGACTCGGAACTGGAAGTGCCCCTCTGGCGTTGAAAATGCTGACCTCTCTTTGGCCCCATCAGTTAAGGCAATCTGCCAGTACCCAGAAGTCAAATCAAACGTACTGAGGTACTGGGCAGCTCCCAACCGATCCACGAGCTCATCAGCTCTGGGGATGGGGTGTGCGTCAGTCTTCGTGACCGCATTGAGCCCACGGTAGTCCACGCAAAACCGGAGTTCTGGAGGGCCACCGGGCGTAGCAGCTTTCTTGGGCACCAAGACCACTGGGCTAGCCCAGGGACTGCTGGAGGGCTCAATCAACCCTAGCGCCAACATCTTGGAAACCTCTTCCTTGATGCTGGCCCTGACCTTGTCAGCTACCCTGTAAAATTTTTGTTTCGCAGGCAGACTGTCTCCAGTGTCCACGTCATGGACGCACCAGTTGGTGACTCCTGGGGTCAGGGAGAACAGGGAGGAGAACTGACCCAACACTTGGCGACAGTCACTCTGCTGTTCTAGGGTCAGGTTGGGCGAGAGGACCACACCATCCACTGACCCATCTTGCTCCTTAACTGCCAGGAGGTCAGGGAGAGGATCACTATCCCCTTCCATTCCTGCATCTGTAGCCATGAGCATTGTTACTTCAGACCTCTCAAAGTGTGGTTTGAGGCGGTTCACATGCAAGACTCTCAGGGGCTGCCTGGGAGTCCTCAGGTTAACCAGGTAGGTTACCTCACTCTTCCTTTCCACCACCTCATATGGCCCAGTCCACTTGTCTTGGAGCGCACAAGGCTCCACTGGCGACATCACCCACACTTTCTGCCCAGGTTGAAATTCGACCAGAGTGGTATTCTGGTCATACCATCTTTTCATTTCTTCCTGGCTTGCTTCCAGGTTCGCCTGAGCGAGCTTCCTGAAGCGTTGTGTCTGGTTGCGGATGGCCAGCACATAGCTGAACACATCCTGGGGGGTTTTCCCACGGGACTTTTCCCAACCCTCCTTCACCAGTGAGAGAGGACCTCTAACAGGGTGGCCATACAGGAGTTCAAAGGGACTGAATCCTAAGGACTTCTGAGGCACCTCCCTGTAGGCAAACAACAGGCATGGTAACAAGATGTCCCACTTGCGTCTCATGGGCTCCGCTAGGCCCATAATCATACCTTTCAGGGTCCGGTTGAACCTTTCAACCAACCCAATTCCTTGAGGGTGGTAAGGAGTGGTGAACTTATAAGTTACCCCACACTCCTCCCACAGAGACTTCATGTACTTAGAAATGAAGTTGGTACCCCGGTCGGAGACCACCTCTCTGGGGAACCCCACACGGGAAAAGATCCCCATCAATGCACGGCCCACCACGGGTGCTGTGATTGTCCTGAGAGGGACTGCTTCCGGGTACCGGGTGGCATGGTCCACCAAGACCAGGATGAACCTGTTGCCTAAGGCTGTCTTGGGGTCCAGGGGCCCTACGATGTCTATGCCCACCCGCTCGAAAGGGGTGCTCACTACTGGGAAGGGTGGAAGGGGTGCCTTCAACTTTGTTCCAGTCTTGCCACTGGCTTGACAGGTTTGGCAATATCTGCAAAAGGAACCAACGTGCTTTCTCATCTGGGGCCAGTGGAAGTGGGTGACAAGCCTGTTTAGGGTCTTGTCTTGCCCCAGATGTCCTGAAAGAGGCACGTCATGAGCCAGACCCATTAGGAAGTTTCTGAAGCGCTCGGGTACCACCAGCACACGGGCTGCACCGGGCTCAGCAAACTTAGGCTCGCTATATAACAAGTCATCTTCCCAGTAGATGAAGTGATCTCTGGCTGCTCCACCTGCTGCCTGATCTACAGCCTGTTGCCGCAGACCAATGAGGGAAGGGCACTCTTTCTGCGCCTTGCAGAATTCCTCCCTGGAGGGACCACCTTCCTGCTGCCAATGGGTCAGCTCAGGCAAGTCTCCCAGTTCGGCTACCTGTTCCACTGTAGGTTCCAGGGCATCCCCCTCAGGTACTGCTTCCTCCTGGACCGTGGGAACGGCTGGGGCTGGTTTCCCGCGCCCTCTGCCTCTTCCTCTCCTGGCAGGTCTCTGGGCCACTGTTTCAGGCTCCAGTTCTGCTGACTCCCCCCTACTGGCTGTCATAGCACGTTTGGACACACAGATCCATGCAGGCAAACCCAACATCTCCAAGTGAGTTCTGTGTTCTACATTCTTCCATGGAGAACTCTCCAGGTCGTTACCTAACAGACAGTCTACAGGCAAGGCATCACTGACAACTATCTCCAAAAGACCAGAGACTCCCCCCCCATTCAAAGGGAACACGCGCCAGCTTGCTGAAGCGCACTGAACTGTCAGCTGCCACTACAGGGCGGAGTACACCAGGGATGATTTGCTCTTCAGACACCCACTGACACCTCACGGGTGTCACGCTGGCTCCTGTGTCTCTCAGAGCCTCAATCTCCCTCCCATTGATAGTCACCTTCTGCCCATATTTCTTAGTGTTAGAGGGCAGTAAGGTTTCTTGGACCACCTCTTGGTCTCCTAGAGAGACAAGGGTCATAACTGCTAGCTCCCCCCAATCACTAAAAACCAAATCCCCTCCCAAAGCTACACTAGCTAACGCTGGGGCGGGGGCACCAGTGGGTGCTTGCTTCTTCTTGGGACATTTTGGAGTAATGTGGCCCATCTTATTGCAGTGATAGCAGGTAGGTGGACCCCTGTTGTCTTTATTGTCCCGCCTGCCCATAGAGGGCCATGGCTGTTTAGGTTTGGGGGGTTGGGATTCCTTTCCCTGGGAACTATTTTGGGGCCCTTCTGAGAACTCCTTTTGGTTACCCTTGCCCCCCCCCACTCTTCTGCTGGGGACCCTGCCCACCTTTGGCTGTGGTACCCACAATTCCTCTGTGGACCCTGGTACTGGTCCAGCGGTCCGCCTCCTTAGCAAGCTCAATGGGGTCTGTCAGCTTGCTGTCTAAAAGATGCTGGCGCAGCTCTGGAACACAAAGACTACTCAAGTGCTCCCAACTGATTAAATGCAACAACCCCTTAAAATCAGTTACTTTACTGCCCTTCATCCAACCTTCCAGTGCACGCGAGTACGAATTCACACACTCCATCCAAGTCTCAGACTCTCTCTTTTTGGAGTTCCTAAACTGCAGTCTTTACTGCTCTGGGGTAAGGCCATACCTGAGACATAAGGCCTCCTTCATATTGGGGTAGGTCATGGCACCTGCTAATTCTAAGGGCTCTAGAGCACTCCTCCCAGAAGCCTCAAAATGTTTCCACAGGCCCGCCCCCCAATGCTGATCAGGCACACCATTCATCTTCAATGCAATTTCATACGAAGTGAACCAGGCATAAATATCCTCACCCCTATGGTAATTCTGTACCAGGTCCTTGGGAATATATACTTTACCCCCATGCACTGGCTGCGCGCTGCCACCATTAGAACTTGCATCCACTTCCTTGGCTTTAAGATCCAGTTCTCTCATGCTCAACTCATGAGCCAAAAGCAATTTCTTCTCTTCCAAGGCGCGGGCACATTTGCTCTCCTCCGCCACCTTTTCTCTCTCTTTATCCATTTCAAATTGCTTCATTTTCATTTTCATTTTCATTTTCAGAACTTCCAACTCATATTCTCTGACTCTCTGATTTTCCGGTAACTCTTCTGGGCTGAGGCCCCTGCTGGAATGGTTGCTGCCAGCTCCTGAGCCTCCTCTGCCCACTGGCAGATCTGCAACTTGAAAACTATTCTCTACATTCACATCATCATTTCCCTCTTGCGCCTCCCAATGGGCTTTCAAGATTTTCTGCAGCTCCTCTTTCCTGGCGCCTCTTGTGGGGCACCCACATTTCTGGCAGAAGTGCTTAAGATGTTTTGCTGGGTAGGAACACAAATCCTCAATGGAAAACTCTGGCATTACTTCTGCCCCTTCACTGAGCGCCTTTCCTTTTGCAGCCATGATGCTTTGAAGAGTTACTCAAAAATAGAATCAAAAATCAAAAACCAGTAGTATGCGGTGGCGTAGTGGTCTGCACTCACTAGTGATGTACACCAATTACTGTGGGTCAAGTACAAATACAAGTTCAAATCCCACTGCCTGACCACCAATGTTAGATCTGGGGGTCTCTAGTTGGCAGAGGTAGGTACCACTGTCCAAATAGGGACCCTTGCTTCTAGTCAGGGCAAGGAGATAACCCTCTGAGATAACCGCTGCTCACCCTCTAGGTAGCTTGGCACGAGCAGTCTAGGCTAACCAGAGGCAATGCGTAAAGTATTTGTACCACCACTCACAGTAACACAGTGAAAACACCACAAACTGACTCCACAACAGTTTAGAAAAATAAAGGTATTTTTAATCTAAACTACACAAGACCAAAACGACAAAAATCCAACATACACAGTTCAAGAATATGGTTTCAAAAAGAGTTCTTAAGGTTGCGTTAGAATTCCCTACGTTGCGATAGAATTCTCTACTGATGCGTGAAAAGTTCACAGTTGCGTCACGTTTACTCACAGTACCTTTTAGTTGCAACAAAGTTCCAAAAGCAGAAGCTGGTGCGGTGGAAAACAAGCGATGCGTTGCTCCTGAGACCATGGGGAGGCGTTTGCGACAGCCCCGCTGCAGCAGCGGGCGTGTTGCGACGAATCCGGTCTGTATGGAGAGGAAGGCCACCTGTATGGATTCCGGTGCGTAGGTTCCGTAGGAAGTCTGTTCTCGCAAAGGCACGATGCGACGATCTCGTAGGGGCTGCGACGATCTCCGGGGCGACGATGCGCGGTCCAGCGGTTATCCTCTCTCTCGCAGCTCCTCGATGCGATGGTTCTGCGACGATGCTCGCAGCGACGTGATGCGGTCCGCAAGCAAGCGGTGCGGCGATCTCACCCAGCGACGACAGGCTCTGCGACGATACTCGCAGCGATGTTCGATTCTCCCGCACCGGTCTAGTGCGTCCCGCAAACGAAGGATGTGACGGCTCTGGCAGCGGCATCAGGCGCTGCGACGATCTCGGCCTTCGAAGGGGCGGGAATCTTCTCGCACTGTCGGGGATGCGCTCCGCAAGCGAGCGATGCGACACTTTTCAGTTTCAAAAGTCACTCAAGCTTAGTTTCAAGCTTCCCAGCACTGGTACAACTTCCAGAGGCCCCACAACTGGATCAAACACTCTAGGAAGGACAGAACTCTCTCAGCAGAGTTCAGGGAAGCTGGGGGTGAAGTCCTTTTGTTCCTGGGACTTCAAAACAGGGAGCCAGCTCTTCTCAGGCCCTTGGAGATTCCTTCAAGCAAGGGGACACCACACAAAGCAAAGTCCTTCCCCTCTCCTTGGCAGCAAAGCAACAGGTCAGTCCAGCAGAGCAACAGCAGGACAGTCTTCCTTCTTCAGTTTCAGCTTTCTCCTTGGCAGAGGTTCCTTCTTGATTTCCAGGATGATCTAATTTTCTGTTGTCAGGGGTCCTGTACTTATACCCCTAAAGTCTTTTTTCCCTTGGTGCATGTGGGCCCTGAGCCCGGTCTAAACCAGTTCTGGGTGGATCCTGAACACTTTGTTTTGCTGGCTGCATCTTTCCTTTCAGAGTGAGGGGCCGGGTCCTCAGCCGCCCAGCAGGGGGGTGGAGCCAGCATTGTGGAAGGCAGGCACAGCCCTATTCAGCCCAGGTGCTAACTCCTCCCACCACTCCAGTTGCAATTGCAGTCATTCAGCCTAGTGCTGACTCATCCAGCCTCCCGGGGAATCCCCCAGCCCCTGTCACTCTCAAACCAGACAGTCAATACACAAACAGGCCCAGGCACACAGAAGGGTCAGACAAGAGAACAGCCACTTTCTAAAAGTGCTGTTCTCAAACACAGGATTTAAAAACAACCTTTCCTAAAATATGTGTTATTAAATTCTGAGTTCAGGGATAGGATACTTATGTCCTATCTTGTTCCTATGGGAAGAAATGCTGTTAACCACTGTAGCCAGCATCCCCCATGTTAACCTATGGAGCAAGATAGCCTTACAGTAGTGAAAAACGAAAATGGCTGCCATTCACTACCAGAGCATGTCACCTGCACTAGTACATGCTCTACCTTTTACATACACTGCACCCTGCCCAGGGGGGTACCTTGGGCCTTCCATAGGGGTGACTGATGTGCACAAAAAGGGAAGGGTTAGGCCTGATCAGTGGGGACACTGACCAGGAGGACATGGCAGTTCTAAACTGCCCATAGGCACTGCAGTGGCAGGCCTGAGACACCATTTTAGAGCTACTCCTGTGGGTGGCACAATCAGTGCTGCAGGCCCACCAGTAGCATTTGTCATCACCAGCCCTGGCACACCAAGTGCACTTTACTAGGGACTTCATAGTGATACAAATATGCCAAACATGTATATTCAATCAGAATAATATTTTACACAGGGAGCACTTACACTCTGGCACTGATCAGCAGTGGCAGAGTGTCCAAAGCATCTAAACCAGCAAAAACGAAATCCAGCACAGCATCAAAAATACAGGAGGTAGAGGCAAAAAGAGATAGGGGAAACCACGCCAAAGATGCCAGGTCTAACAGGGGATGATGTCAATTGTGAATGAATCACGTGTCTTTCAGTGCCAGGGTTTATGGATTGTGTTCAAAGGCTCTCACTCACTCTAACTTTATGGTGGGGGTATAGTTTGATTCTCCGCATTAGTAGGTAGGTGAGTAGTTTCATCATTGGGTCATTTTCCACCTGAGTTTTCCGTCCTCTAGACGGTCTAGTTTCCTCCACCTGGAGGCAGACCATCTGGTTAGTGACAATCGTGATTAATGTGTTAAAATTGCAGAATAAAGTGAGAGGGTAAAATGACCTCAGTTCCAGTATATAATGTTTTATTTGCCAGGAAGGGGTAAGGGTAAAATCAGCATTAGATGCTCGATGAGTGTGTATGTGTCCCACTGCATCTAATATTTTAATCGTGAGTGGTTGACATATTTTATCCCTTTGTTGCCCCTACAGGTTGGTGGGCATTCTTCAGGACCAGAATGAGAGCAACTATTGATTGGATCGCTCCTTGTTGGTAAATTGAGCCACTTACCCATCTTTGTAACCAGGTACATTGGCTCTGATAGCGACATTGCTAAAGGGTGGAAGTAATACCCATAACTCTTAGGGAGCCTTCAGATGCTCCTTCGGGTGCGGAGGGGAGCCCTTTGTACTGCTATTTGCACATCCTGGCTGTCACTTCCGTCCGTGTACCCAGATCACAACTGAAGACTCCTTAAGAGTTATAGGTAATACATACTTACACCTATAACAACATCACTATCAGAGCAGATGTACTCGGAGATGAAGATGGGTAAGTGACTCAACTTACCTACAAGGAGCGACCCAATCTACAGTCAGTCTCATTCTGGTCCTGAAGAAAACCCAATGACCCGTAGGGGCAACAAAGTGCTGAAACATGTTGACCACTCATAATTAAAATATTAGGTGCAATGGACCACTTACACACCCACCAGAGCATTTACTGCTGATTTTAATCTTTCCCCTTCATGGCTGATAAAACATTTTATAGAGGACTGGAGGCAATTTTAACCGCATATTTTTTTCCGTAATTTGCACACATTAATCATGATTATCACTAACCAGATGGCCTCCCTCCAGGTGAAGGAAAGTAGACCGCCTGGAGAATGGGAAACTCAGGTGGAAAATGACCCAATGATGAAACTACTCACCTAACTACTAAAGCGGAGAATCAAAATATACCAGGACCAAAAAGTTAGAGTGAATGAGGGCCTTTGAACACAATCCGTAAACCCAGGCACCAAAAGACGTGATTCATTCTCCTTTGATCTTCAGAATTACTTATGGAAGCTGAATGAGCCTCTGCTTCTCTCTCCCTATACATGATTTTTGAAAAGATGATGTGAATCTCCTTTATAAATACTCTAGTTAGAAACCAGTTTGTGACATAAATATTGGTGGGCTGGAAATTTCAACTGTGGCGGACTCGGGGACTCCTTACATGATTGTGAATTAAGGAGCGTTGAGAAAGACATTTGCAGAAGTGTTAGGGAACACATTATCTGAACCTGATGTAGACCTTCAAAGTTTTACAGGAGACCCCATTCATATAATTACATTTAGGAGGTTGTTTTTCAAGTTTAGAGGGAGAAAAACAATGTTTAAGCTTTACATGGCAGAGGAGAGGACTTCCATTCTCGGATAGATTGACCAGGAGCACTCTAAACATTATATTGTACCTCAACAGTGATGCACAGGTGTTAGTTATTGGGAGGGAAGAGCATAATTGGTTGGCTTACACAGAATTGTTCCCAAAGGGGTTTACGAGGAAGATTGGCACACTTAACGTTTTTTACACAGAATAGTGCTTAAAGGACGTGCAATCCTCAAGGTGTAAAAGGTCAGAGAGATTCAGTGGATTTTAAGGGAAGAGGTCAGTAATGAAATTGTGAAGCTACTCCTTGCAGGGGACATTGAATTGCTAGAGGCTTCTCAGTGGATTGACCCATTGTAGCAGCCAGACATTCCAATGTGAAGATCCACTTGTTTGTGGATCTCAGGTATCTCAACAGCAACATTGTAATTGAGAGATTCCCATTGCCTAAAATGAATGAGTTACTGACGGTGATAAAAGGCATGGCGGGTTTTCTTCAATTGACTTGTCCTCTGCTTACCACCAAGTAAAGCGCCACGAGGATAGTAAATCTCTAACCATGTCACCCCAAGGATGCTATCAGTTTGTACGCATGTCTTTTGGTGTCGCGTTAGAGGTTGAGATCTTTCAAAAATGTATGCATAAGTTGTTCAGACACAAGGTAGGGGCTGTTTTCTTCCAGGACAATATTTTGATCTTGGGTGAAAACAGGGATCAGCATGACTTCAGGCTGATTGAACTGTTAGAAATTATTTGAGAGATTGGGATCACAGCTGAGCTGAATAAGTGTAAATTTGTTGTGAGAGCATTTTAGTATCTAGGGCATGAGACCACATCTGAAGGTATTAAACCTAAGCAAAGTCTTCTTAGTAGTGTCAGGGAGGCCCCACCACCTACTAATAAGGTTGATTTGCAATCCTTCTTGGGGATGGTGGAGTTCTATGCTAAATTTATGAAGAATGTTTCGGAGAAGACTCACAGCCTGCGGTGCTTCTGAAAAACAAGGTCAAATTCCTCCGGTCTGATGCTTTCAAACGGATTACCAACAAATTAATGCCAGCATATGTAAAGCCAGGAGTTTGCAGGGTTTTGTGCCCAAATTGAATTGCAGTTTGACCACTGCTGCGAGCAACAAAGGGATAGGAGCTGTACTTTCTCAGAAATAGTCTAAAGGGAGTGAGCACATGGTGGCATTTGCATCGAGGGCCTTGTTATCAGCAGAGGAGTGAATTTAAGTCATGGAGAAAGAAACACTGTCCATTGTTTAAAGTTTGGAGCATTTCAGAAGTTTTGTGAGGGGGTATGAAGTGGAGGTGAGGTGTGATCATAAACTAGTACTTACGTGTTTTCCTCGGAGGGTGTGTTTAATGCCACACCCAGGATTGCCGGAATGTCAGTGCACCTGTTGCATTATAGGTACACAATAAAGTATCTTCCCGGTATGAGGAAAAAGGTTACCGATTGCTTTAGCAGGCTACCCTTGCCTCTGGAGGAGAAGGTCAAGGATGATATGGACGACTTTTATGCTGCATAGATGGGGGGCGAAAGGATGGTAGCCATTACTGAAGAGGATTGGTGCAAAGCTAGTAAACAGGAAGACACATGGTGAAGAAATGTATTTTGAAGGTTGGCCTGAAAAAAGTAATTGGAGGAGAACTCTAGACCCGTTTGGGAAATTCATAATGAACTTACTGTCATGCATGAGAATATCATGAGGGGGTGAAAGTGTTTCCCCTAAGAAGATGAGGGAGATGGTCATAAAACTATGCCATGATGGGCATTTAGGTATTATGAAAAGTAAAAGACGGGTCAAAGAATTTTTGGTGGCCAGGAGTTGATACAGAAATTGAGAGAGTGGTAAGAGATTGTGATTTGTGCAGATATGCAGATAAGTCACAGGTACAGATGAAATCCCAGTTGTTTCCTGTTACATGTCTTAAAATGGCTTGGGTGGTGTTAGGGTAGACATCATGGGCCATATTGAGGGTGATAGCAAAGAATCTTGGTAGCCGTTGATTACTTTCTAAATGGCTGGAAGTGGCATTCATAAACAACTCTTCACAGAGAATGTAGTTAAGTTTTTATATGACATGTTCCATAGAGAAGGGTTACCGAAGAAAATCATTACTGACAACGGAGTTCAGTTTAGGAGTGAGAGGATGGAGGGGTTCCTGTTTCACAGTGGGTTTGAGCACAACTTTACTTCAGTGTATCATCCCAGTGGGAATGTTGAATGTGAGAGTTTTAATCATGTGACTAAAGGGACTTTGTAATTGTCTAAAAACAAAGAGTTAGATTGGATGGCTTTTATTAAACCTACTGTATGGATGTATCGCAACACACCATTGGTTACGGGGTATAGCCCTTTCACCATTATGAGAGGAAGAGTGCCTTTTATGAAGGACATTCAAGGTTGGATGGCTCAGTCCCATTTGCAACAGTGATCTCCTGATGTTGTAAAAGAGAACATTGAGAAGGCACAAGGCAAATACAAGGGCTATACTGATGGGTAGACGGCCTGTAAGGAGGTAGTGGTGAAGAAGAGAGATGTGGTTCTTGTGAAATTACCCTGGAGGGTGAAGAACGGGGAGAGAAGACTTTCTGACCCATTGAGTGTTGTGGATGTATATAGATATGCTGTGAAATTGAGTGATGGATGTTTTTGAAACCTTAGCAGGATTGCTAAGTATCATGGTATCCGGATTATGGATTATGAAAAATAAGTGGTGGCTGGTAGGTATGGCTGTTGTTTGGGTAAAAGTACAGAGTAGAGTGGAGTTTATGGTGGGGGAAGTGGAGAAAACATGAAACAGCTTTTATAATGTGGGCTGAGCCACATGTGCTATTTCCCCGCAAGCAGAACCAGGCTTGCTTAACCACGCATATGCCTGAACCACGCTGTTGCGTGGTTAAGGCAGTGTGCGGTCTAGATGCTGAGATGGGTGGGCACAGGAAGAGAAAGGATCAGAGAGGACGCAATCTGGTAAATGGCGCTGGGGCTGGGTTTTTGTGGGTGGGGTTAACTTTTTAAGGTTTTGAGGTTGTTTTTAGGGCATGAGGGTCAGGGTAGTTTTAGGGGTTGGGGAGTTGGGATAGTTTTTAGGGCTCAGGGGGTGTTGGAGTAGTGTTTAGGGTTCAGGGGGTCAGGTAGGGTTTAGGGCTTAAGGACTGGGTAGTGTTTAGGGCCCGGGGTCAGGGTTGTGTTTAGGGCTATGGGGTCGGGGTCGTTTTTAGAGCTCAGGCGGGTTGGGGTAGTTTTTAGGGTTCAGGAGGTTTTGTAGTAGTGTTTAGGGCTCCGGGTTCGGTAGTGTTTAGGGCTTGGGGGTCGAGATAGCATTTAGGGCTCGGGGGTCACAATAGTTTTTAGGGCTGAGGGGGGTTGGGTAGTTTTTAGAGCTCAGGGGTTGGGGAGTGTTTAGGGCTCCGGAGAGGGAGGGGTAGTTTTTAGGGCTCGGGGGATTGGGATAGTTTTAAGGCCCAGGGCGGGAAGGCTGGAGTTACCACACATCCCTTTACCAGTCCTGCCTCTACCCCAAAATTGCATGTAAGCGCATACTTGGTAAAGGTATGCCTGGTAAAGGAATGCATTGTTCAGACACATTCATTGTTGAGGCAGTGTTGTAGAGGCAGGCGTGGTTTAGCCATGCGTGCCTCTGTCATACAACGGGGAAGAACATCTGGTGTGAGTAGGATGGTGAAGAGCAATCAGTTGTCAGGTCCAGGAGAGTTAGCAAACGTCCAGCATATTTGAGTGACTTTGTTGAATAGTTACGTAATTAGGAAATGTATAATTCATTGGTTCTGAGGTGTATTAGGCAGTACCCACATAGTATCTACTGCTAAGTAATTGTATTATATGTTAGCATTATTCATGTTTTCTATATTGGGTTTTTTGTGTAAAAGGGGAAGATATGGCGTGTTTATCTTTTGTCTTTTAACCACGCGCTGACACCGGTACCACCTTAGTAAGTGCATGGTTAATGTTTATTACTGGTAATGTGTATAACCAGAGGGAGAAAGGAGGTACTAAAGAACAGGTCGTCCTCCTATGGAAACATATGGAAAAAATGAGCCCATGATCTGGGTTCAGGGACCTGCCTCGTGTGGTGGCTAACTACAAAATAAAGTATAAGTGTAGCCGAAAAAGAAAGAAAAATTTCTTTCTTTAGTCCCCTCACTCACCGGAGTTTCCTCACGGTGACATGCTTCACCATCGGGGTCCTCCCAGTTCTCTACGAAAAGGGGCGTGCTGCGACTTGCGAATTACGTAGGAGCACTGTAATTGTGAAGGACTATGTGTGGTGCAGAAAAAAGTGGAGTGGGTGAATGTGTGAGTTAAAAATACTGTGAAAGTGGGCCTCAATGTTTTATTTTGCTCCTAGGTTGGTATGTTAAAAATGGGGTTATACTGTACACCGACCAATAATGTAGGTAGGTTCAGTATGTGGTCAACATGTTTCACGCTACCCCCAGAGTTTCGTCAGGACCATACAGGGACCAGCCCTGTATTATGCCACTCCTTGAAACCTAAAATAGGGTTGAGGTAGTTTTAGTGAAAAAAAATATTTACAGTGAATAGCGCTGATCTACTAAGATACATGCGTGGTTCAGAATACATACGCGCAACCTTTAGGGCGAATGTATTGCTCACTCGAGAACCTGCAAAAGAAATAGAGAAACATAGATTAAAAACACCTCTCCCCTTTCTCAAACGAGATCGGGGTAGTTGAAGTCCTTCAAGATGCACGTTTCAAAATACACGTACGTATACATGCACACTGTATATGGTGTTGTTTCCACCATATTGGTGTGTGCACGCTTTCAGGTCCGGTGTCTACTATATAAAGAACACGTGAGGTGATCATAACGTGAACTATATTTTACATGACATACAGACGTGACTTAACACAAAACAAGATGGTGAACACACAATTAACACACAACCTGAGAAATATTTACATTTGTTGGTGCCTAATAGCACGTCATGGTCTCTGAGGGGGGCGGTATCGCCGTGGTGGAAGCAATGCTATGAAAAATTACGGGATTGTAAAAAACGCAGTTACATTCTGAAAACAAACCGAGAGGTTTTTTAGTCATCGTTGTAACAGAGATTCGCTTTTCTATTCTCTGTCATAGGGCATGGGATTGGTGACTTACTTCCTAATCAGCAACGCCGCGCAGTGTTACCTAGCTGCTGTCCCTCGGACCGCATCTTAGAGTGCGTTCCGCGGGCTCTGTTTTTATTAATGTTAACTCCCATTTCCGGGATGGAACTAGAACGTTTCCCTGGAGTGGCCATCTTAGGGAGGGTTAAACGGCAAATGAGTCTTTTTTCAGTGTCGGTGGGTTCAGTATTGTCAATGAGCGAAGACCTCGATATTGACAAACTTGTGACAAATGGGATGTTGTAAAGCTCATTTTTTGAAACAGACTCCTTATATACAACTAAAGTGATTTTAGGGACAAAAAAGAAGAAATAATATAAAATAACAAATATGAAATTAAAATTAAAAATGGAACGCTCCTGAGGCACCCAATTGCCGGAATAGAATCCTAAATTTTTTCTAAAGATTTTATATCAGAAAAAATCGGGGGATATCTCTGTTTTTTGCTGATTCTGAATGTTCCAAAGGGCTTGGCAGGTTCTCTCTGTCTTGACTCAGGGCTAATGATGTTCTAAGATGTACAGACTAGGGTATCAGCGATTAAAGGCACCCCAAGGTATATCATCATTCAGCCCATATACATCTGTTTGCAATTTGAAAACCCAATGTTGTTCATGTTCGTGAAGGGTTTTCTCAGGTTATCTTTGCTTTTCACGCATTCCAAGACCACCCATCTCAGATCGTTTGGTGTGTGGTTTTTTTCAATAAAATGATTGGTCATGCGTGTGGTGGATTTTTTACAACGGATATTGCTCCTGTGTTCTACAATTCGAGTGCTGACTTTCCTTGAGGTCATTCCTACGTAATGTAAGTTGCAAGTGCACGTAATCAGATATACCACCCCACTGGTATTGCAGTTGGAATAGTGTTTGAGTTGCCATGTGGTGTTATTGTTAAAAGTGACAGACTTAGTCACTGAGGTTAGGTGGCAAACACTACAATTGTTACATGGGAAGTGACCGTTTGGTAGAGGACGGAGTCTGTTGATGTGCTCCGTTGGTTTTGGTTGGGTATGGACCAGGTAGTCCTTTAAGTTCATTCCTCTCCGGTGGCTGAACATTGGTTTCGAGATGTTGAGATCGCCACTGTTCAGTATGGTCCAGTGTTTTTTAACGATCTTGGTTGGATACTTTATCAAAAGTTGTGATGCAGATTGGTCTTTCATTTGTTGACGTTTTCTCTACTTTTGGTTCCAAAAGGGCATCCCTGTTATTATTACCTGCCCTTTTGCTGGCCTCTTTTATTATCTTCTTTGGGTAGTTCCGTTGTTGCAGTTTTTTGCTTAATTCTTCCGCTTGCACATGGTAATCCAAATTGTTGGAACAGTTCCGTCTCAACCGCAGGAATTATCCAAACGGGAGGTTTTGCTTCAAATGTCTTGGGTGGAAGCTGTTGTTAGTTAAGAGGCAATTTCTCGAGGTTGGTTTGTGGTGAGTAGTTGTTGATAAGACTCCGTCTTTCGCCCAGATGTTCAGGTCTAGAAACACCAAATGTGATCTACTCATTGTGTTAGTGAATTTCAGAAAAGGGTCTTGTTCATTGAGCCAAAGGCAGAAGGTTGCAGCTTCTTCCTCATTGCCATTCCAAATTAGTAGAATATCGTCAATGTAACGTTTCCACAGCATTATCCGACCGATGTATGGGTTATGCGTGGTCAGTACTTTCTTCTTCTCCAAATGGTGGACATATAGACCAGCTACGCTCGGCGCAAAAGTACTGCCTATACTGGTCCCGTGTTGTTGGCGGTACAGTGTCTCCTCAAAACGGAAAAAGTTTTCCGTTAGGGCCATGCGGCAGCACTCAAGAACCACATGTCTTGGTATGTGATATGTCCATTCTTCTTCGAATAGGACTTCCTCCAGGATTTCCAATGTTTCTTTATGTGGTAAACTGGTGTAAAGACTTTCCACATCTAGACTTATCAATATGCTAAATGTGGGGTCAAAACTCCTATCCTTCAGTAGGCAAAGTACATCCCTAGTGTCTTTTAGGTAGGTATCTGTCTTCTGGACTATTGGTCGAAGGAATGCATCAGCGTACTTAGATAAAGGTTCCAAAATAGAACCTATTCCCGATACTATTGGTCTCCCAGGTGGTTGTGCTAGGCGTTTATGTATTTTCGGGACCGTGTAGAAATACGGAATGACGGGTCTCGGGTTTACTAAGAAGTCTGATTCTTTCTTATCCATCCAGTCGTTGACCAAACTTTCCTCGATGAGGTGTGCAATGCTGATCCGTAATCTTTCTGTTGGGTCTTCCTTAATGATGGTGTAGTTCCTTGTGTCTGCAAGGAGACGTAGACATTCCTGTCTATAATTTTCAGTATCTTGTAGGACAATTGCCCCACCTTTGTCCGCTGGTTTGATAGTAATGGTATTGTTTTTCGATAGTTCATGGATAGCTTCGAACTCAAGGTTACTCGTGTTTCTGAGAACCTTGATTGTATTAGGGTCCAGGTCTTTGACATCCTTCATGACAGCTTTTTCAAAGGCTAGCAATTTGACTGGTAAGCTGTGTGGGGGTGGGACAAAGGAAGATTTTTTCTTTAGTCCAGTGTCCGTGTCTCTAGTAGTTGTCTGATCCTTGTCTTTGAAGAAGACCTGGAGTTTCAATTTCCTCAGGAATTCTTTTAACTCACAACAAATTTTGAACTTGTCAGTTAATGGTGTGGGGACAAAACCTAGTCCTTAGTTCAATACTTGCGTCTGGACCTCGGATAAAGTTATGGAGGATAGGTTTACCACTAAGTCTAGTGGTTGCTCGTCGTTGCTTCCGGCGGCCCTTTGCTGCGTGTGTGTCGTCCCGTTGTTTCCACAGGTTGGGCCCATTGTACCTGCTGGTCGGTTTTGTTTTTTGCTCTTTGGGTCGTCTGGCCTCGTCCTAAAAAAGGACGGTTTGGGTTGCCCTGGTTGGGGTTCCAATTCTGGAAAGGTTGTTGAGGGTACATTGGAGGAAACTGTTGAGGTCCATAGAAAAAAGGAGGTGGGGGACCAAATGGTGTCTGATAGGGTTGCCACATCGGTTGTTGGTTGCCTCGGTATCTCCCCGAGTTACCTCTACCCCTTCTTTGTTTTCTATTTGTTGGGTAATTGTATGGATTGGGGGAGTTGGTATAGTCAGACCCACTGTCAGATCCATCACTATCTGTATTATATCCTGCGTTTCTGTTGCTGGGTCTATAATCATCACGTGTGTATGGATACACTTTCTCGTGTGAAATATTTTTCTTATCCTTGTCCAATTTCGTGTATTTAGTATCTTTGAGACTGATCTCGAAGTCCGTCATACTTTTGTTTAATTCATCGAGTCTTCTTTTGAGGTCAGCAGGTGCCTGAAAGGATTTTAAACGGACCTCTAGAGTGTGTATTTCTTCTTTTAGTGTCTCAGATAGGCGGGCCGAAATTGGACAAGGATAAGAAAATAATTTCACACGAGAAAGTGTATCCATACACACGTGATGATTATAGACCCAGCAACAGAAACGCAGGATATAATACAGATAGTGATGGATCTGACAGTGGGTCTGACTATACCAACTCCCCCAATCCATACAATTACCCAACAAATAGAAAACAAAGAAGGGGTAGAGGTAACTCGGGGAGATACCGAGGCAACCAACAACCGATGTGGCCACCCTATCAGACACCATTTGGTCCCCCACCTCCTTTTTTCTATGGACCTCAACAGTTTCCTCCAATGTACCCTCAACAACCTTTCCAGAATTGGAACCCCAACCAGGGCAACCCAAACCGTCCTTTTTTAGGACGAGGCCAGACGACCCAAAGAGCAAAAAACAAAACCGGCCAGCAGGTACAATGGGCCCAACCTGTGGAAACAACAGGACGACACACACGCAGCAAAGGGCCGCCGGAAGCAACGACAAACAACCACTAGACTTAGCGGTAAACCTATCCTCCATAACTTTATCCGAGGTCCGGGCGCAAGTATTGAACAAAGGACTAGGTTTTGTCCCCACACCATTAACTGACAAGTTCAAAATTTGTTGTGAGTTAAAAGAATTCCTGAGGAAATTGAAACTACAGGTCTTCTTCAAAGACAAGTATCAGACAACTACTAGAGACATGGACACTGGACTAAAGAAAAAATCTTCCTTTGTCCCACCCCCACACAGCCTACCAGTCGAATTGCTAGACTTTGAAAAAGCTGTCATGAAGGATGTCAAAGACCTGGACCCTAATACAATCAAGGTTTTCAGAAACACGAGTAACCTTGAGTTCGAAGCTATCCATGAACTATCGAAAAACAATACCATTACTATGAAACCAGCGGACAAAGGTGGGGCAATTGTCCTACAAGATACTGAAAATTATAGACAGGAATGTCTACGTCTCCTTGCAGACACAAGGAACTACACCATCATTAAGGAAGACCCAACAGAACGATTACGGATCAGCATTGCACACCTCATCGAGGAAAGTTTGGTCAACGACTGGATGGATAAGAAAGAATCAGACTTCTTAGTAAACCCGAGACCCGTCATTCCGTATTTCTACACAATCCCGAAAATACATAAACGCCTAGCACAACCACCTGGGAGACCAATAGTATTGGGAATAGGTTCTATTTTGGAACCTTTATCTAAGTACGCTGATGCATTCCTTCGACCTATAGTCCAGAAGACAGACACCTACCTAAAAGACACTAAGGATGTACTTTGCCTACTGAAGGATAGGAGTTTTGACCCCACATCTAGCATATTGATAAGTCTAGATGTGGAAAGTCTTTACACCAGTTTACCACATAAAGAAACATTGGAAATCCTGGAGGAAGTCCTATTCGAAGAAGAATGGACATATCACACACCAAGACATGTGGTTCTTGAGTGCTGCCGCATGGCCCTTACGGAAAACTTTTTCCGTTTTGAGGAGACACTGTACCGCCAACAACACGGGACCAGTATGGGCAGTACTTTTGCGCCGAGCGTAGCTGGTCTATATGTCCACCATTTGGAGAAGAAGAAAGTCCTGACCACGCATAACCCATACATCGGTCGGATAATGCTGTGGAAACGTTACATTGACGATATTCTACTAATTTGGAATGGCAATGAGAAAGAAGCTGCAACCTTCTGCCTTTGGCTCAATGAACAAGACCCTTTTCTGAAATTCCCTAACACAATGAGTAGATCCCATTTGGTGTTCCTAGACCTGAACATCTGGGCGAAAGACGGAGTCTTATCAACAACTACTCACCACAAACCAACCTCGAGAAATTGCCTCTTAACTTACAACAGCTTCCACCCAAGACATTTGAAGCAAAACCTCCCGTTTGGACAATTCCTACGGTTGAGACGGAACTGTTCCAACAATTTGGATTACCATGTGCAAGCGGAAGAATTAAGCAAAAAACTGCAACAACGGAACTACCCAAAGAAGATAATAAAAGAGGCCAGCAAAAGGGCAGGTAATAATAACAGGGATGCCCTTTTGGAACCAAAAGTAGAGAAAACGTCAACAAATGAAAGACCAATCTGCATCACAACTTTCGATAAAGTATCCAACCAAGTCACCAAGATCGTTAAAAAACACTGGACCATACTGAACAGTGGCGATCTCAACATCCCGAAACCAATGTTCAGCCACCGGAGAGGAATGAACCTAAAGGACTACCTGGTCCATACCCAACCAAAACCAACGGAGAACATCAACAGACTCTGTCCTCTACCAAACTGTCACTTCCCATGTAACAATTGTAGTGTTTGCCACCTAACCTCAGTGACTAAGTCTGTCACTTTTAACAATAACACCACATGGCAACTCAAACACTATTCCAACTGCAATACCAGTGGGGTGGTATATCTGATTACGTGCACTTGCAACTTACATTACGTAGGAATGACCTCAAGGAAAGTCAGCACTCGAATTGTAGAACACAGGAGCAATATCCGTTGTAAAAAAATCCACCACACGCATGACCAATCATTTTATTGAAAAAAACCACACACCAAACGATCTGAGATGGGTGGTCTTGGAATGCATGAAAAGCAAAGATAACCTTGAGAAAACCCTTCACGAACATGAACAACGTTGGGTTTTCAAATTGCAAACAGATGTATATGGGCTGAATGATGATATACCTTGGGGTGCCTTTAATCGCTGATACCCTAGTCTGTACATCTTAGAACATCATTAGCCCTGAGTCAAGACAGAGAGAACCTGCCAAGCCCTTTGGAACATTCAGAATCAGTAAAAAACAGAGATATCCCCCCATTTTTTCTGATATAAAATCTTTAGAAAAAATTTAGGATTCTATTCCGGCAATTGGGTGCCTCAGGAGCGTTCCATTTTTAATTTTAATTTCATATTTGTTATTTTATATTATTTCTTCTTTTGTGTCCCTAAAATCACTTTAGTTGTATATAAGGAGTCTGTTTCAAAAAACGAGCTTTACAACATCCCATTTGTCACAAGTTTGTCAATATCGAGGTCTTCGCTCATTGACAATACTGAACCCACCGACACTGAAAAAAGACTAATTCGCCGTTTAACCCTCCCTAAGATGGCCGCTCCAGGGAAGCGTTCTAGTTCCATCCCGGAAATGGGAGTTAACATTAATAAAAACAGAGCCCGCGGAACGCACTCTAAGATGCGGTCCGAGGGGCATCAGCTAGGTAACACTGCGCGGCGTTGCTGATTAGGAAGTAAGTCACCAATCCCATGCCCTATGACAGAGAATAGAAAAGCGAATCTCTGTTACAACGATGACTAAAAAACCTCTCGGTTTGTTTTCAGAATTTAACCGCGTTTTTTACAATCCCGTAATTTTTCATAGCATTGCTTCCACCACGGCGATACCGCCCCCCTCAGAGACCATGACGTGCTATTAGGCACCAACAAATGTAAATATTTCTCAGGTTGTGTGTTAATTGTGTGTTCACCGTCTTGTTTTGTGTTAAGTCACGTCTGTATGTCATGTAAAATATATTTCACGTTATGATCATCTCACGTGTTCTTTATTTAGTAGACACCGGACCTGAAAGCGTGCACACACCAATATGGTGGAAACAACACCATATACAGTGTGCATGTATACGTACGTGTATTTTGAAACGTGCATCTTGAAGGACTTCAACTACCCCGATCTCGTTTGAGAAAGGGGAGAGGTGTTTTTAATCTATGTTTCTCCATTTCTTTTGCAGGTCTCGAGTGAGCAATACATTCGCCCTAAAGGTTGCGCGTATGTATTCTGAACCACGCATGTATCTTAGTAGATCAGCGCTATTCACTGTAAATATTTTTTTTCACTAAAACTACCTCAACCCTATTTTAGGTTTCAAGGAGTGGCATAATACAGGGCTGGTCCCTGTATGGTCCTGACGAAACGCTGGGGGTAGCGTGAAACATGTTGACCACATACTGAACCTACCTACATTATTGGTCGGTGTACAGTATAACCCCATTTTTAACATACCAACCTAGGAGCAAAATAAAACATTGAGGCCCACTAGCACGGTATTTTTAACTCACACATTCACCCACTCCACTTTTTTCTGCACCACACATAGTCCTTCACAATTACAGTGCTCCTACGTAATTCGCAAGTCGCAGCACGCCCCTTTTCGTAGAGAACTGGGAGGACCCCGATGATGAAGCATGTCACCGTGAGGAAACTCCGGTGAGTGAGGGGACTAAAGAAAGACATTTTTCTTTCTTTTCCGGCTACACTTATACTTTATTTTGTAGTTAGCCACCACACGAGGCAGGTCCCTGAACCCAGATCATGGGCTCATTTTTTCCATATATTACTGGTAATGAACATTACCGGTAAGTAACCAAAAAATTACCCTGAGTCCTACTTTTCTCTGTCACAGTCCAAGTTTCCCAACACTTCCTTTCTTGCAGATGTAGTTGCAGCTTCACATGCCTTGGTATGACTGGTTGTGAGGTTGATAGTCTGAGTGTTTTATATCATGTGACAGGAAGCGTTGTAGAGGCAATATTGGAGGAATGGGAAACTAGTACTTGAAAGCCTGCTGATACATCTGGTGGGAGGAGCTATATCCCACTATATAAGGCCTGTGACAGCAAAGAAGGATCAGGAGGTATATGCCTCTCTGCTGGATAGGCATCACAAGCAGGCTTATATGGGCGATCAAGCCTGCCATGGAAATTCAACACTCCTTTGTACTTTTAGGGGAAAATTCTCATTATCACATCAGCAGTCATGAAAAGAGATGATCAACAACACATCAATACACAACCAAGCGTTACACCAGAAAGAAAGATATAACACATATGTGCATTCACTTTGCAAATTAAATCACTGTCCTGCACCTTTAGTTTTAGCTTTCATCATTCCACAGTGCCAACATCCTTTATATGCTGATCCATACCATTGGTTTCAATTCCTTCTCGTAGCAAATTAATTACTATTGTTTTGAATAACCTGTTCCTATGATTATCCATCACTGGGTTTGTAGTGTTTATGTTGCACCAGTAGTATCCAAGGTGTCTTCTGGTTACTTTTCAAATTTTTTACATGATTGTAAACGTATGAGAGGCATAGGAAAATGAAGTGAGGGTTAACCATGGTCAGCTGGCCCCTAATATGTGTACATTTCTTTTTTTAATTAATGACAGATATCAAAAAGATCCTGCACACCAAATTAATAACATTAATACATTAAGAGCCTCATAGAGAGTGGCAATCCTGAGGCAACTTGTAATAGAGGTTAGTGGCCCCACCAGGTTTGACAATCACGTGGGAAAATTATGCATCCGGTGGTTTTTCACATAGACACTTTGCCTGTGAAAATTAGGAGAAGTTTCCTTACAAACTACAAGGCAAACAATATCTGTATTGGCGTGGAAACACTGATTCCCACATGTTATTCCCAGAATTCTTTAATGGAGAGTGATTCTATTCGCCAAAGTTAACAGTGCCAGCGGTATCAGTAATTCTACGGGAGGAGCGTTTATTACCAGGCCATTTTCTGCCCTAGCTTTAACGATCCCCTTAGCCACCTAAAGGAAATGTCTTCTGTCTGTCTTTATGATCGGCTAATATAGGAACCACACAAGAGAGCATTTGCCTCATTTATCAGACTCACTGCTAATCCATAAACTAACTCAGAAGGACTAAACACATTAGCTAGGGCTTCCCACATGCAGTGGGCATCACCAAGTGTTTGAGTGCCCCAAAAGGGTGTTCAATAGCTATTGCACTTGATAAGTAACATTGTCTTGGGGATTGGATGTTATCAGAGGCCATCAATATTGCATATTACATAATAATCACTGAAAAAGGTTTTTTTTCATTTAGATCTCTGCACAAAAATCAGTAAGTCACAGTATTCACTGGGCTTTTTTGACCAATTACCTTTCAGCAGGTTTGACCTGAAAATTCAGAGGTGTATTTTTCATGCATCTGCAAATTTCCCACATCAGATCATTTGTAACTGAGATCTTTGAGCAAACATATGTTTGCAGAGCTGTCATAAATTACTAAGACATTCATATTCATGAACTAAGGGCAAAATGTACTGTACACTGGTTACAAAATAGTGCTCGCAATTTCTGACTAGTCATTTTGAGACTAGTAAGTAATGGAATCACTGTCAAAATATCGACCTACAAAATATCGACCTACAGGAATATCGATGCAGAAATATCGAAGGCAAGAATATCGACATCCTATCTACAACATGCTAAGTACAAAAATATTGAAAACAAATATAGATGTAAAAAATATCGATGTTAAAATATGTTTTTTTTCTGTAAAAATATAAATGTAAAATAAAGTAAATAACACTAATAAATAAAATAAACATAATTGAAAATATCTAATAATGTTTAAAATGAATAAATAATACATATATATTAATAATACATTAATGAAACATATACATAACATATATATATATACATACTAACAAAGTGCCCGAAAGCATTGAGAGGGCACACACAGCGCTCGCACCTTCCGGTTATCTGATGTAGCTCGCCTTCATATTTCATCATTTAGCATTTTGTGCCGACGCGTTTCAAGGCTCTGGGCCTCTTCTTCATGGACTGCTAGTTGAAAACACCACATCGTAGTCTCACTTTCTGTTTGTCAGGCTTTTATTTATTTCTATTCAGGTCCTTTAGTAGGCGGTGCTAGGTGCAACCTGTTAACTGTATCCTGGGACATGTAGTCTCTAAGGTGAGCGTCATTGTTCTTTAGTAAGTTCGATGCGCATTTTAAAATTGAAGCATTTTTGTTTCCTTAGTAGGATTTCGAAGTATCCAGGACGGGCTCATTAAGCATTTCGAGCGTTGTACTGTAATGGTTCAAGGCAGTTCAAAAACCACAGTCTCACTTTCTCCATGACGGTGCTCATCTCCACGGCTGGGCTGCCGTGTAATTAAGTATACAAACAAAGTGCCAGAAAGCATTGAGAGGGCACACACAGTGCTCGCACCTTCCGGTTATCTGATGCAGCTCGCCTTCATATTTCATCATTTAGCATTTTGTGCCGACGCGTTTCAAGGCTCTGGGCCTCTTCTTCATGGGCTGCTAGTTGAAAACACCACATCGTAGTCTCACCTTCTGTTTGTCAGGCTTTTATTTATTTCTATTCAGGTCCTTTAGTAGGCGGTGCTAGGTGCAACCTGTTAACTGTATCCTGGGACATGTAGTCTCTAAGGTGAGCGTCATTGTTCTTTAGTAAGTTCGATGCGCATTTTAAAATTGACAAACAGAAGGTGAGACTACGATGTGGTGTTTTCAACTAGCAGCCCATGAAGAAGAGGCCCAGAGCCTTGAAACGCGTCGGCACAAAATGCAAAATGATGAAATATGAAGGCGAGCTGCATCAGATAACCGGAAGGTGCGAGCGCTGTGTGCCCTCTCAATGCTTTCGGGCACTTTGTTTGTATAATATATACATACTTAATAAGTTGTAATATTTATTTTAATAATTTATAAATTAATAAAAAATATTATAAATACAAATACATTTACAAACATAAAACAAAAACATTAATAAAAAGTAAAGAATTACGTTTAATAAATTAAAAAAAGTTAAATATACCTTTAATATTCTTAAAATTTATTATATACATTATCTAAATTTATACAAAAATATTTAAATAACGAAATAAATAAAAATACTATTCAAAATCCATAAGTAAAATAATACAGTAATAAAAATGTTGGATACCATAGAACTTAAAATTACCATTCCCACTTCAGAGAGCGCAACAGTAGAGAAACCGTTGTATAGCGTAGAGGTAAAAATTACTATTCCAACACCAGAGAGTGCAACAGTAGGGAAAACATTGGATAGCGCAGGGGTAAAAACCACTATTCCAACTCCAGAGAGTGCAACAGTAGGGAAAGCGTTGGATAGTGTAGGGGTTAAAACTACTATTCCAACTCCAGAGAGTACAACAGTGGGGAAAGCGTTGGATAGCATAGGGGTAAAAATTACTATTCCCACTCCAGAGAGTGCAACAGTAGGGAAAACATTGGATAGCGTAGGGGTAAAAATTACTATTCCAACTTCAGAGAGTGCAACAGTAGGGAAAGAGTTGGATAGCGAAGGGGTAAAAATTATAATATATATAACAAAGGAGAGAGTTAGGGAAATTGCACAGACTATGTGAGGTGGGAACTCCTGGTCCCCGGGATTAAATGTAGCAACAATGGAGGAGTACCCCCTGAGGGAAAAAAATAGAGAGGATTCTCTACTTCTAGAGCGTAAAGCTCAGGTCAGCACAGTGTGCCCCAACCCGTTACCGGACAATGCATGTCCTTAAAGAAGACCCCTCACTCACCAACCCAGTTGGTGACATGCTTCATCATCGGGGTCCCACCCCATAGGCCGAGTGCCCATAGGGTGTGCTGCGACACCTGACTACAGTGGAGCGGGTTTCTTTTTCTTTTATATGTGCATAAAATTACAGTGATAAGTGTGTTAAAAAAGGGCCAAGACTACTCCCTTGGTTACTGCTCACAATGCCCCGTGGAACACTCCACGGGGCATTGTGAGCAGTAACCAAGTAGGTTTACTGCAAGACGAGCAGAAGCCGCAAGTGACGGATACTTGCCGTCTTGGATACTCCGATGCCCATGAAGCGGTAGTCACCACATCAAGTGTTTTCTCCTGAACCAGGAAAATACACCTCTTTTACACCAGATCACCATATTGTGGTCTTTAAATTGAACGAGGGTCTGGACGCACCTTAGCGTGTGCGGACCACCCCGTCAAATCTTCACGGTCCTGACGAAAACCCCAAATGTTTTTTTGAATGGTTGAAACATGTAGACCTAATTTTACTTTATTCACATAGCACACTTTGCTATTTTTAAACATATTACACTTCTTGAGACACCAAAGCCTTCCTAGTTAGGCACAGGTGCCACACTGGTTTTATAAGGGTTCAAACACTCAAGAATAAAGTCTTGAAGTGAGTAGTCTTGGCCCTTTTTTAACACACTTATCACTGTAATTTTATGTACATAAAAAAGAAAAAGAAACACGCTCCACTGTAGTCAGGTGTCGCAGCACACCCTATGGGCACTAGGCCTATGTGGTGGGACCCCGATGATGAAGCATGTCACCAACTAGGTTGGTGAGTGAGGGGTCTTCTTTAAGGACATGCATTGTCCGGTAACGGGTTGGGGCACACTGTGCTTACCTGAGCTTTACGCTCTAGAAGAATTCCTCTCTATTTTTTTCCCTC
Organism: Lissotriton helveticus; assembly: GCF_964261635.1. Taxonomy (NCBI): domain Eukaryota; kingdom Metazoa; phylum Chordata; class Amphibia; order Caudata; family Salamandridae; genus Lissotriton; species Lissotriton helveticus. The sequence continues at coordinate 621,078,501 of NC_136071.1, forward strand.
AGGGGGTACTCCTCCATTGTTGCTACGTAAAAATTATTATTCCAACTCCAGAGAGTGCAACAGTAGGGAAAGCGTTGGATAGTGTAGGGGTAAATATTACTTTTCCAACTCCAGAGAGTGCAACAGTAGGGAAAGCGTTGGATAGCGTAGGGGTTAAAATTACTATTCCCACTCCAGAGAGTGCAACAGTAGGGAAAGCGTTGGATAGCATAGGGGTAAAAATTACTATTCCAACTCCAGAGAGTGCAACAGTAGGGAAAGCGTTGGATAGTGTAGGGGTAAAAATTACTATTCCCACTCCAGAGAGTGCAACAGTAGGGAAAGCGTTGGATAGCGTAGGGGCAAAATGTACTATTCCAACTCCAGAGAGTGCAACAGTAGGGAAAGCATTGGATAGCGTAGGGGTAAAATGTACTATTCCAACTCCAGAGAGTGCAACAGTAGGGAAAGCGTTGGATAGCGTAGGGGTAAAAACTACTATTCCCACTCCAGAGAGTGCAACAGTAGGGAAAGCATTGGAGGAGCATAGAAGTTAAATATAACATACTTATAAATAATTGTTGTAAATAAAATATTTAAAAATTTAATTTTTAAATAACTCTACATAATTTGCAAATACCCATTTATAATTACTAAAAACATATTTAAAATTGAATAATTAATTAACACTAAATTAACATTAAATACCAATTTATATGAATTAATAAATATAAATTACCAAATAATAAATATTGAACACTAAAATATTTTTCAAAACAAAAAACATAGTGATAATTAAAAATTGATTAACAATTAAAAAATGGTAAACAATACATTTACTTTAAAATAGAAAACATTTTTTATGAAAAATTAATTACCAATTAATAAAATACATTTCCAATTAATAAAAAGTAATTTAACAATTAAATATCAATTACCAATTGTAAAAAATTAATTACCAATTAAAAAAAATAATTGGCAATTAAAAATGTAATTTCCAAATAAAAACCTTAATTACCAATTACATTTTTTATTGCAAATTAAAAAAATGTAATTTCCAATTAAACACCTTAATTACCAATTACAAAAATAAATAATTACCTATTACAAACCTTAATTACCAATTAAAAAAATGTATTAGCAATTAAAATAATTATTTACCAATTAATAATTAATTAGAAATGAAAAAAATATCAATACCAATAAAAAATAAATAATTACTTAATTACAATTAAATTACTTCCCACCCAATTCCCCTATAAACCCACAACCTGCTACAGAACTGAAACGCAAAAATTAATTAAAATTAAATTACAATTACTAAAAATTAATAATTAATTTACTATAATTAAATTACTTCCCACCCTATTCCCCTATAAACTCACAACCCGCTCAATACTAAAACATAAATTAAATTACAAATAACATTTTTAATATACAAAAAATAGTACACATATAATTTAAAACAAATAAAATACTTAAAAAAATATATAACACATACATATCAAATACATAATAAAATACATAACAACATTTATAACAACAAACAAATATCGATATTAGTAACATCGAAATTAGTAACATCGATATAATTGATATCGATATTACTAACTTCGATATTACTTACATCGATATAAAAAAAATCGATATTACTTACCTTAGGGTCGATATTCTGTCCAACGATATTCTTGACCTCGATATTCTTCACCTTCTATATTTTAAACTCGATATTAATGTAAGTCGATTATTAGGAATCAATATTTTGACTGTGCACCTAAGTAATGTTCAGATGCTTCTTACACACAAATAGGTTGGTTTGAAAAGATTCACATTCGTAGTTGGTCAAAATCCAATCTCCTTCATAAATATTCAAAAGGGAGGTTGCTAATTGCAAAGCACTCCGGATAGAGGCCATGAATGGAATGGGGGTTTTCAGGAATCAGCAGTCCACCACAGATTTTTTTATGGAGCCCATTCTCCTTACTGGAAATAAGGCTGCTTTACAAAAGAAAAGTTTCCCTTTTTTGGTTTGTTGCAGAGGACCAGTGCTTAATTCACAACAAACTTTCTATTTTAGTTCACAAATGTAAAGGAGTCCTAAGGGGATCTTGTCCGTTTTGAGAATGGGCTACTTCCAATTGAGATTTGGTAGAACTTCAATGTTTTGCCATCTAATTTTCGGTCGCAAAGCATTGAGAAAATGATACCAATTCAGTATTTTGAAAGGACGCTACAACATGCCTCTTCGAGATATTAAATTGGTATCCATTCTGAGTTTCATATTAGGAGTCGCAAAACATTTTCTGACCCTTAAAATGGGATTAGTGTTTAGCAAAATGCATTTTAACAGATGCAAACGCTAGGCCTGAACATTTTCAATGTTTAATATGCTTTGTACATCAGATCTGACCCACAGGTATATTCTCCCAAGGGCGGAATGCATCTTTTCTTAAACATAAAGGCCTAGCTAGAAATCATTTGAGTTTTAAAAACCTCTAGTAAGCCTGTACAATGGTGCAGGACTCACAGTCATAGTCATTTCCAAACACTGCCGTCTATGTGCTGTTGAGGCATTATAAAGTCAGTAATTCTAACTAAAACAATGCTACATTAATGTCAAACCTCACATTCTGTGTATTATGTGGCCAATGATTGATTCTGCTTGCAGCCGTCCTCCTTCCCCATACCTGCCCATTAGCTGTATGTTGATAAGCTATATCCTAACTATCACATTACTTCGAATACGTCTAACCATGCCTGCCTATTACCTGGCATTGTCTCTCACAGGGGCGGCTCCTACATGTGGGCAGAAGAGCGTCGCCCGCTGCTTTCTCGCAATGCGTGAAGTTGAAACATAAAATGGTAATATAAATACCATTTTATGTTTCTGCTTCTCGCACTGCGAGAAAGCAAAAGGGTTTGGTTGGGGGCTGGCAGATGGGCAAGTTTGCTCAAGGGCAGGGAAGGAGTGGCTTTCCCAATCCTACTGGCCCTGACTGTTTGGTCGGTGCTGTGGGGCCCTCCAAACCAGTGATGCACAATCTCCCTTTTCTCCATGTAGGCTGCGTGCAGCCTACATGGAGAAAATGGTCTCCCCATAGACGTCTGTGTGGTTGACATCCCAACCAATCACAACACTGCCATTGCCAACTACCTCTCTGTTAGAAATAGGGGTCTCTAGTTTGGAAGGTTATACACCTTTATCCTAGTAAGGACTCTTCCTTCTAGTCTGGATAAGGGAGTTACACTCCTACAATAACCTCTGCTCACCCCATTGGTAGCTTGGCACGAGCAGTCAGGCTTATCTTCGAGGCAGTGTATAAAGCTTTCATTTTAGACTACTGTATCTCCACTTGTTAATGGTTAGCATCTGTTAACCTTTTCCCTCTCTTTTGAAATGAGGTTCCTGTTTCCATGTTTTTGCAATGTTTTTTCGCGATCATTGCAGAATATTTGTGAAAAAATGGGGAGTTCAAACCGATATCTAGCTTAATTGTTTCTGAAATTGAAATACTACACAACATTTCAATACACAGACCTGAGTTGGAAATAGAAAAATGCCTTTACTTACATTGTGTCATCACAAAAAAAATTCAGTCTCTGTAACACCCTTCCCCCCCAATACAGTCTTAACTCAGTGTAGCTAGCAACCACCCAGTGAAACCAGTATGTCAAAAGTTCACAGCACATTCTAGAAAAACATTCTGCTTTCAAATTAGATACAGCAGGTGTGGTTTAGTCCACAGATTCAAAAGCATTTCCATGTCTGAATTACATTTCTTTTAAACAACAGCCAATAATAAGACTTCTTTCTCAGCCATCCAGCACACTACCTAACTTTATTCACTTCCATGCTGACATCATCCAATGAATTATGTATATATATTTTTTGTAAAAACAACACCTCCATTTTAACTAATTTTTCTTTGGAAAACTGCTTAATTCAGCTCCAGCCTTCTCCTGACTACTAATGCTCCAGACACCTGTCCCAGGATGCTTGTTTCCGATCCAGGGAACACAGGGCTTGGCAGTTCGGGCTGGACTGTTCCCATGTGGCACAGGGTCAGACTGATTTGCATATGACCATGTCTGAACTGGGGTGGGGGAGTGAGCTAAAGAATGATGATGGATTAAACCCAGAAATGCTCCATCCATCATCCCCTTTGGTATTACTATTGCTCCTTCACTTCAAAATGCTTACAGTATGGATTGTTGGCCCAAGCTACATCTATTCGGCTAAAGAGGCTGCAAAAAGAGAGGTATTGACAGAGACTTGGATTTGCCAAATGTGCAGATTACTTGGTTTGGCCAGGAGGGTAAAGTTTCATCAGTTGTTGGCTTTGGTTAAATCCATTGTGGATTCTCAAGCTCTTCACCCATTGAATGTGCAGTATTGTGGCAATGACCTAGGCACATTGACTGGGGTAGGGCTGGAAATCCAAATGAAGGAAACATTTTCAGAACTGATGTTGCTTTTCACTCACACTGTCAAGGTGACAGAAATGGAAGAGGTCAAATCAATTCTGTCCACAGATTGACAAAGCCAGAAAACATGTGAATAAAAGGGTTTCTGCATTCTTCAGAGATCATTGCATGGGCTGTATCTATAACAACAACCTGCTTTTTGGCATGCATGGAATTTATAGAAATGATGGAGTGCACTTTACAGATGAAGGCAACAGGGTTTTTCTAAGTAAAATGAAATTCTACATCAGGTCTTTTAAGTAGCAGCCATATACATACAGCCAACACAATGGCTCTTATCAGAGCCACCCTACAAACCAAAACATTATGACGTGTTATTCTAAAGTTTTTTTTCTCTTTAGTTTTTGGGGATTTTCGCAACAATGCTACGATTCCCGCGGACATGTCCTGAAAATGGAAAACAAAAGCGAGCATTCAGTGACCACCAACACATCCAAAAATATTATGCAGAAAAAAACATTCTGAGCATTGCCCTACACACATTACTATATACATACTTCTTTCAAAGCATATTTGGACTCATATGTTTGTACTAAGTTGCTTTAAAAACCATCTTTCAGAACTATTTTTCATTTTCCCTGTTATGCAGGACATCGCAATGACGTGGTTAACTGCGACAATCGTGCCTTTTCCATAAAGTGAAAACACATATATGCACAGACATTGCAGTATTCTACACACTAGAGGTTAATTACCGTACACTTCAAATGCATGTTTTTCTAGTGTATTTCTAGAACCACCATCTCTAAAACCTCTTTTCCGTTTTCGCAGTGACTCAGGACATCGCGATGATGTCGCTCATCATGATCCCCATGGGTACATCCCAAAAGCGGAAAGCAAAAGCAGGATTTCAATAGCCACCACCACATTAAAAAATTATAATTATATAATGAATTCTAACCATCACAGTAGATAACTCAAGAAATGAAATTATATATATATATATCCACGTTACTTGTCGCTGTACCACAAACCTATTTGGTGGTGAGCTCACAGTGGGGTAAGGGATACCCCTTTCATATATTAACATACCACCTCATCCTTACAGCATGTCCATCCACCACACATAAAGGGAACAGGCTGTGGCTCTATTGCATTTAAACATGTTTATTTATCCAAAGTGCAGCAAAACAGACTGATGCATTTCAGGGCCACCAGCTCTATGATCACGGGTCAGGGTTACATTTACTTTCTCACCATTCTAAAACACCATGTGATGCATTATGTAAACAACACAAATAATGGACTCTCTTATGGTGCCTGCATATGATTTAACATGTCAGTCATTTTGAATAGTTGTACATATTGTCAACAACATGCTTTAAAATGTAAACAATTGGCTTCTATACTATTTATATTTACATACAGGCTTGTCACATTTCAAAATGAATGTTCATTTCTCACATGCTGTAATCATAGCACCATGGGCAAAGACTTTTAATGCATTTTTGTAGTGATGGCAGCAACACATTTTCAGCATTTCACAGTTGAACCACATCTTAGCCATACCTTATTATTAATAATGTCATTCGACCTCCAACGATTCGAGGTTATATGAGATAGCCAAGTCTTCCTAACCTTTACACACCAATTCGGCCCAATTGGGCAAATCCATGGTTCCAATGGCCAGCGTCGAAATAGGCATACAAAAGGGTGAAGAAATTCCAAAGGTCCTCCCATATGCCAATCATATTCTCCCATAAACATAATAGTGCCCAAGTGGGTAAGGACCCTAAATGTCTCTTTGACCAACCTAACCATGTCCACACCATACTAGATTTCAACAAAACCACAACAACTATAAAATGAAGAAGGCTAAAAACATAAATAAAACTAGACAAATACAAGGTTAGAGGATCACACTGACCTAAAAGAATTATTTTTAGCTGCAACAATATATATCAACAAAGAGTCCCCACTTCTAAAGCATGTATTATGCATTCATATACAAAATCAATGTTGCATGTGAGACATGTTCATTCTTTTCTCAAAAATAAGGGAAAAGCTCTCCATGTTCTTGTTTCTTTTTCCTTTTTATTCATGTGTCGTAAAAAAGACTAGATACAGCCAGAACACAGTCTACACGTTTTGTTGCTGTTTCATGGGACATTACTTTGATGGAACAACCACAGCCTTCGGTCGGCCCGAGTTTATACCAGCCCTTGCTTTGCAGCTGTACGCCTGATAAGTCTTCGATGCTCCCTAGTCCAAGCAAAAAAGAACTGTCCACTGTAAAAGGGGTCAAAGTCAAAAAACTGTACAATACCTCAATCCATTTCTACTGAAGTGTCCAAAAGGGCTAGATATAAGAGGCTATTTTGCATTCCATATCTGTCAGTCTGTTTGGCACCAGGATATCCTACAATAAAACATAAAAAAATACTGTATCACCCACATATTCTGTGTACATAAAAGCAAGCATATCCCATGGGGAACTAGAGAAGAAAACGGGGGATCTAGAAAGGGCAATGTTAAAAGCATGTTGTCTCAAATGTTTATGTAGTTATTCTTAATTCTAATCTCATCACTGAAGTATATACAACTAATGGGAGAACCGGAATCAGCCTAGGTGAACTGCCAACTCTTCGTCCAAATTCAGTCCATTTGGATGAAGGGTACTGTATTTGATAATGAACCTTGACTCTAGTCTCCCCAGATACTGTACTCTGTTGCCGCCCCTTTCTCAAATTGGAATTCTGTGTAACATGCAGAATTGTAAATGACTAGAATTTTTGTTATGTTCCACCTTAAAGTGCCTAGCAATTGGATAGTGCTTGTCTTTGTTATTGTTTGTCCTTATATGTCCTAGCACTCTCTGTTTAGATATGTTAATAGTGCTTCCAATGTGGTACTTTTTACATGGGCAGCATAACACATTTCGCAGTTACATGTGAAATGTTTTGTTATTTTTTATGGTCGATGCTCCATTGATAGTTGCAGCATTTTGCAATTATCACAGTATGTACAAAATTTACATGTGCCACATGTATAAAAAAAACTTGTGTATTACTCACCCTTCCTTCAGACTTCACCAGACTATGACTGAGAGTTTCCTTCAGAGACAAGCTTTTCCTAAAAGTGACTTGTGGATTGTCATCAATGTTGTTGGACAAATGTTCATCTGTTTTGAGTACAGTGGTTCCACATTTTCACGCCATTAAAAATAACAGAAAAAGTGTTTTTCCGGTGTTTATGGAATGTTTTGCTTTTAATTATCACTTGCTTTCTACACTGATAGTGCATGTGTATGGACAGCATGGGTACAGAATATATGAGGTCCAAATACATTTTTACAAATCAAACTTATTGTAGTACACCATATAATACTTATTTAGTGAGTCTTTGGTCATGCACACACACTCTTTCCTTCCTATGTAAACGTTTATCTGTGAAAAGGCCATCTCAAAATTGCCACTTGAGACAGGCAACACCAAACCAGCCAGTGCACAATTTGCTAACTCTGGCCAATGTCATAGCTTTCCATGTCAATACTGGTGCCCCTGAAGATTGTGATTCTCTAGGACATGTTCTGCAACATATGCGTTGAATTTGGCGCATATGCCCTCAGTTATTGAAGCGGTCAAAAAGGAAGCAGTACCTTTCAAAGTCTGAAGAAAATTCAGAAGGGATATAGAACTTGTGCAGAGTACCTCAGTGAGGCTTCACTAACTTCAAATGCCCTGGTTGGTGAAAGGAAATTTCTATACATCATTGCAAGTCATTTCCCACAGACAGTAAATAAAATTTCCTGAATTGCTCCTCAACATTTCTTTGCTTACCGAGGGGCAGGAATTCTAATATGGAGCATGTTGCAGTGCCAAAGTCACTAAAAGTGTCACCCAGCCTAGTCTCAAGGAGATGTTTCACATCTATACCAATTACGCTGAACACTTGGTAGACATGGGCGTTTTAAGACTCGAGTATTTTAATGATGTCCACTACAGCAGTCATGTTTTCCAGTGAAAACCTAAGCCTGCAGTAGACTGTCCTTTTTCCCTGCAGGAGTGCAAGCAGGGAAACAGAACAGAAATCAGCTTCCAGCCAGTGGAAGCATGGTGCAATTTCCCACCGGATGGGAGAAAACATGCTTGTCTGCTTCCGTCTGGAAGGGAAATGTAAAAATAATACCTCTAGGCAGGAACAAACATACGTTTCCCTGCCTATGCTGGTGCTGGGGTTTGTGCAATTTAAGTTTGGGTTGTAGAGAAAGAATAAATAAAGTTATAGTAATTTGAAGGTAGTGCGTACATTGTAAATTTAAGGTACATATATAACTTAGAATTTGCAGTATGTTGTAGATTAAGTTTTGTTTGTATAAAAAGAATAAATAAAATGTTTGCAACTATAACTAACCTTTTGTTTTTTTATTGAATGAATATGTATATATTTATAGGTATAGACTAAGAGGTTTTTTTGTTTTGCTAATGTCTTTAACACTGATTAATGAATCTTCACGCAACCTTTTTCAAAAACAAAGTTCATCCACCTAGACTCCCTCCTTGAAAGTTTCAGGGTGATCTATCAAGCAGGGTCGAAAAATTGGTAAGTCTCAAAATACTTTTTTTCTGCATGCATTTTCCATAGGAAAATTACAGATTTACACCAAGTTTGACAGAAAGCTAGATAATTTCCCAGAAAGAGTGAATTTTGTGATTTGTTGTAAATCTGAGAAATTAATGTTCAAATGTATAGACATATTGGCAGGGGATTCCACGAGTCTCCCTCAGGAGTTCTACAGGATGCAAATTAAAAAATGGGATCATTCTGATTGGTGGAAAGCAGCTTACTACAGCGGGACTCACAGTCACTAGGAGCAAGTGAGCTGATCTGCTGACAATAAAATGAAAGAAATTGTTGTGCCAGTCCCAATGTCCTGAAAGTGCAACCATGCCCTTTCAAAAATGGGTACCCAGGCCCCCTGGCACGTATAAGGGCCCCAGAGTCATACCCCATGCTGCCACTAATATTTTGTTTATTTTGCTATCCTGTGAGGCTTCTGCTGGAGATAGTGTGGCTATCCCATGTGCTCCCAGGGGAGTCCTATGAGTGTGTGGAGTTCTGCTGCTGAATGGCTAAAGTCCATGTGTTATGTTATGTTATGTTAGGGGGTGTTTTATATAGCGCTCAGCTACTCCGATGAGTGTCCCGGCGCTTCAGACCTAACACGGACAGGGGAGCGGAAAGAGGGGGGGCGGGCGCTACTGAACAAACAGCCAGGATTTTAAATCCTTCCTAAAAGCCAACAAGTTAGCGTTCCTGCGAAGGGTGACAGGCAGGGTGCTCCATAACTGAGGAGCCAGGCACTTAAAAGACCGGCCACCAATCCGTACTCTTCTTATGACTGGAACGGACGCCAGTGCCAGCAACTCTGACCTCAGGGATCTAGAGGGCTGACAGAAAGCCAGCCGCTTTTGAATGTATTTGGCGCCGGAATTGTGAAGAGCTTTGAAGGCCAAAGTAAGTGCCTTGAAAACAATACGTTTTCGAATGGGCAGCCAATGAAGAGTCTGCAAGAGATCAGAAACTCTAGTTCTCCGGTGTAGGCCAAAAATGGTGCGCGCAGCCGAGTTCTGGACTATTTGCAGACGTTGGAGAAGATATTCTGGCAGTCCAAGGTACAGGCTATTGGAATAATCCATCCGCGACCCAATAAGAGTCTGCACCGTAATTTTCCTGTGTGCCAGCGTGAGCAAAGGGAGGAATTTTTGAAGCATCTTAAGAAGGCCAAAACATTACCCTGCTAGGCCAAGAATCTGAGACTTCATCGATAGATCGTTATCGATCTTTACTCCAAAGTTCTTGGCCGTCGTGGATGCAACCGGCGGTGGAAACATACCCCCAGGCCACCAGGACTGCCAGCTAGGATCAGACCCACAGCCAAAAAAGAGCACCTTGGATTTATCTGAGTTGCACTTGAGGCAGTTTTGCTGGAACCACTTAAACACGGCCCCCAGGCAGCCTCTAATGTTCTCCCCATCAAAATCAGTCCCCTTTCCACAAGTGAAAAGGAGCTGAGTGTCGTCGGCGTAAGACACGATCTGGGCACCAAATGACTCCACCAGTGCCGACAGAGGGGTCATGAAGATATTAAAAAGAGTCAGGCTCAGAATGGAGCCCTGGGGGACTCCCACCTCGAGTGGCGGCACCACGGCAGAGAAGGGGGGGGCCCAGACCGTTTGACACCGACCAGCTAGGAAAGATTTAAACCATCTGAACACCGTCCCCCGCAGACCGATCTCACTAAGTCTTGTAAGGAAACCCACGTGGGGGACGGTATCAAAGCCGCCGATAGATCGAGCATTACCAGCATTGCCTTACCTCCTGCATCTAGTACCTCTTTCATTGCTTCTGTTACTTCCAGCAATGCGGTCTCGGTGTTCAAGTTGGTACGGAAGCCGGATTGAGTGCTGTGCAGGAGGTTGTTGTTCTCAAGGAAGCTGGAAAGGGAGGTATGTACGTGCTTCTCCACAACTTTAGCGAAGGCTGGCAGAAGGGAAATAGGCCTATAATTAGCAAGGACCTCCGGATCTAAATTGGGTTTTTTCAGAAGCGGAATTATCGGGGCCTGCTTCCAAGCTAGAGGAACCACACCAGTGCTGAGAGAAAGATTCAGCACGGGGTTAATAAGAGAATTGATTACTTCCGCCATTCTAGCCAAAAATTTGGCTGGGCAGGGATCCAGAGGGGACCCAGATTTTAATTTGGTTAGGAGATCCAAGGATGTTGCAACGGAAAGCAGGGGAAATTCCGAAAGAGTGGGCTCCATGCCCGGAGAAGAGCCAGAAAGGATGCTAATACCGGGAACTGCCACTACCCCGGATGGCAGGAAGGAATCCTGAATGGTCTTAATTTTATTGGTGAAGGATTTAGCTAAAGAGGTCACCCAGAATTCCGAGTGCGCACACACCGGCGTACTCATTTTAGGAGAGGTAAATTCCCTCACAATAGAGAAAATCTCTTTGCTGGTGTTGGAAGCATCCTCGATTCTTCTAGAGGAATATACTTTCTTCTCTAACATGATGTCCTTGTGGTAGGATTTAATGGAAGCCCTATACGCCAACTTTGTCGTGATGTCATAATGGCGACGCCAGGATCTTTCCGCGATCTTACATTGCCGCTGCTTTAAGGCCAAAGGTTCGGAAAACCAGGGAGCAGAGGATCGACTGGCGGGCTTGCGGGAAGAAGTCACAGGGGCAAGTTCGTCTAGCCTTTCGGTAAACCACGTCTGCAGAGAGTCAAGATCCTTCTCTAAAGTGCCAGACAGTGGGCATGGATGGAGTAAACAGGCCTGAGCTAACATCTCTGGAGTGACACGATGGTAGGCACGTGGGGCTTGACAAGGCCGGCTGGGGATCTTACACGCTGGTTTATTAGCGCACAGAATATGGAAGTTGACTAAAAAGTGGTCTGACCATAGCACTGGTGAAGGGGCGCAGATATCAATGTGAGTGGTAGAGAACACTTGATCAAGCGTGTGGCCCTTGTTATGGGTGGGTACGAACAGGTAGGGAGAGAGTCCTAGGGGGGAGGTGATATCGCAGATCTTAATGGTATCAGCATCAGTCCCAATATCCATGTGGATGTTAAAGTCCCCCAGTATCATACAGTGCTCCGCTTTTAGGCAAAGTGTCGATGCCACGGCATACAGTTCTTCGTGAAAGGAGCCTGTGGGTCCCGGTGGCCTATAAATCAGTAGTCCTGTACAAGATTGGTGCGATGACACAGATATGGAGAAGTCCAGGGATTCACAGCCTAAAATGTCCTCATTTGGAATGATGGAGCACGTGACGCACCTGTTCACCACCATCGCAACACCCCCACCCCTGCCCTTAACCCTATCCTGCCTAAAAATGACATAATTAGGGGGAATTGCAGGAGCTATGTCTGGGTTAGAAAATTCACCCAGCCACGTCTCAGTAAGGAATAGACAGATCGGCTCCTCAACGACCAGGAGCTCATCAATGTCGAGAGCATGTTTGCTCAGAGATCTGGTATTCAAAAGCAGACATGAGCGCTTGATGGGAGGAGCAATAGTGGCAGAGGCAGAGACGTTGCCCGGTAGCCAACCGCAACCAGGACAGCGCCTCTTGCCTTTATGCCGCCCAGGAAAAACCTTGCAGCAATTGCTCACCTTTTTCCTGTGAGAGGAGAGCTCGGCTGCCTTATTAAATAACATAGTGCGAGCACACTTGGAGCGAGTATCCAGGCCCTGCCCGGCCGCACCCGTCCGCCTCCGGGACGCTGACGGGCGCAGACGGGCTTTCCTTTGGCGCTCCTTAGACGCGTCTCCAGCGCGTCCGCTGCGCGGTGTGAGGGCCTCTAAATTTATGACGCCTCAGCCGAGAGCCGGCCAAGAGAACAGCAACACTAGTCCGCCGACCAGCGTGCCTGGCTCCCCCCAAGATGTCCGCTCCCAACACAATCTTCCTACCAGTCCCAGAGACCCTTGCGGCACCTAATCGGCCGTAGGGATGGGGAACCTCGGTGTAAACTCCTGCACAGCGTCACCAGGGAAGTGAGGCAGAAAAAGAAAACTGCGCAGGGCAGGGAGAGGTAAAGACTGAGAGCAAGATGTTACCCGGCTTCCGCCTCAGATAACGAACAAAGAGGCAAAGTTAAGTAAAATACACAGTAAAATACAACAGTGCAAATTTTAAAAAATAAAGCGCTAGCAATCAGCGCGGAACAGCAGTTAAAAATAAAGCAATTTCCAAAATGAGGCTAGTAGTCAGCAATGTTAGCACCCACTCGCCCGCACCCAGCATCCGCCGTAGGCAAAGCGGGAGGGGTCAAAATTCAGTTTTTTCTCTGTTTTTAAAGAGCCATGCTTTTTTAGAGAATCATTAAGGTTTGTTTAATGTGTGGTAGGCGGCTGGGGGCCTTTGGTGGAGCACAGCAGGGTGGTGGGAAGTTGGCCACTTGCCATGGTTTGGGTGCAAGGCCCTTCGCCTAATCCCCTCCACCCTGCTGTGCTACACCAAAGGCCCCCAGCCCCCTACCACACATTAAACAAACCTTAATGATTCTCTAAAAAAGCACGGCCCTTTAAAAACATAGAAAAAACAGAATTTTTACAGCTATACATAACTTACATAAGTATAGCTTGCGCCGCTGTGATACTGTGCTCAATTTAAAACATTATGAAAAATAATTTCTCTTGTCCTTGTTGTCAAAATACAATTGTCGCAGCCGTATTGAATGTGCACGTTGACTTTGCAAATTTTTTGGTTTGTATATTGAACAGCTAAGTTATTTATTTGTGCAGGAATCTACAGATTGGTCACACATATTCTTAATGGTATATATACACACACTAGCCATGGTTGCTATAAATCTATTCAAAGACAACAACCTATTTTTCAAAAGTTTTCATCAACTCACATTTTGAGATCTGCACAAGCGCATTTTAAAGGTGCTAAAATTTCATAGAGTTACAGCAAATAAGCCCCTTGCGACACTTTTGCGCTGCAGTTGCAAAACTTTTTGTGACTCAGCAACGGCATAAACAATTCACCACGTTGTGCATATTTACAAGGTAATGCATCTAAGCCATTGCGTCACTTTGTAAACCATAGCGCCACATTATACCTGCACCAGGTATAATGTATGCAGGGTGGGATTTCCCCCACATCAAAGCCTCATAGAAGTGGTGCATTGAAATCCATAAGACTCCATTGCTTCAGAGCCTTAAGCCTGCCTCATGGCAGGCATAAGGGTGATGCAGTGCGTTGAAGATAGGCCTCCCCGTGCATTGCTGGAGTGGTGTCATATTTGTGACACAACTCCAGCAATGCATGACTTCTGCGCCTACAGATACATCAGTAATACTGACATATCAGTAACTTCTTACGACATGGAGCACCGTACATTAAATACGGCGACTCCATGGTGTCTCACGGAGGGCACAGTGAAAAGTGTTGCCTCATTGTTTTCACTCAGCGATGCAACAGTTTTCAGAAATCGGGACCCGGGTTCTTATATACTGCGCAGCTAAGGCATCGTAATCAACTGCCTATCTTCAATTGCAAAGATGTGAGTTACCTAAAATGTAGGAAAATATTAAAGCCTTGTCTTTACATTGCTCCTGTGGATAAGGATTGCTAGTTATTTAAAATGCCACCCTTTTGGTTTACAGTGGGTACCTACCCTCAGCATTTGGATGCCTCTAGGGGCTGCAGCACTTTAAAAAACATCTATAATCAATAATAAAATTACATAATCGCACTGAAAATGCACTGCGAATCTATTTTCACCACTATTAAAAGAATACAGTTTAGAAAGAAATCTCACATCAAATGTGGCTATTAATACTTTTATCTATGAAGCACAAATGGTGCAGAAGAGATGCTGCCATTATCTGATAAAGAGCTATTCTTTTCGAACCTGTTTTGAGACTTTTTTTTAAATAGGTGAATCTGTGCTGCTGAAAATCAGTACATAGACAACTTAGGAAACTTAGAAAAATGTGCTTTCAATTTGTTCTTTCCAGTTAAAATTCCATCTTAGACTGACAGTGCTGTATTTAACAGCATCTTCACAATTCAACAAGAACAGCTGACATTCTGAAGCATCTGGATCACAGGCCAACAACTTAGCTCAGGGGAGACATACAGGTAGAGAAAGATAAAATATCTTGGAGTCTAGGAGAGAGTAGGTTCACTTTTTGTTTATTTTCATGCTACTTGCATCTACTATTGGCTGGCAAGGGTTACGCGCCTATCTCATCACAGGTTCAACACTTTACTGCCAATCAAAATATAGACTGATCTTCGCCTAGTAGAATAGTAGTAGTAGAAGAAAGGGTTGCTAAATGCAAATGGTGAACATCAGCTCAGGCAATTCAGTTCAACTATGTTAATTGTGAATTAAAAAGGCACTTGGTTCATCTGCTTATGACATATACCTTTAGGATCGGTTTGTACTAAATAATAAGGGGCAGGCCTATAACCCTGGGAACCGGGGCACACTAGTAATAGAACAAAATGCTGGTCCTCTCGGGGGAAGTGTAGGTCTCAACTTCCTTGGTAAATCAAAAACGCATAAACTGATTGCTTTTTACAAAAAAAAATGTTTGCTGTAAAAACATCGCAAAAGTATAGGAACACACTGCATCACAAAAAGGTGCTCCAACAAAAACGAAACAGTGAAGGTGAATAAGTGAACCAAAGTGTGTGAGTGCTATATACAAAGGCCATATACAAAACTATAGGCTGATATGAATATATATTTCAACATCACAACTCGGAATCAGAGTATGGTGTGTACAACTTCACAATTGAAAGCAGTCCCATAGACTAGCCATTTTGTGATGTAATGTGCTTCTATACCTTTGAGATGTTTTTATAATGAATACATTTGATCTGCTTTGTTTTATAAAAAGCAATCAATTGATGACTTTTTAGCTTTGCTAAGGAAGTTGAGGCGTACGCTTCTCCTGAGGGGACCAGTGTTTTGTTCTATTTTAGATTGGTTTTAGCATATTATTTAATCTTGTCAATCTTGTCAATGCACAAAATCTAAACTGGCATCGCTACCCTAAGGCCCATATGTACAAAATCCAGAATTTTCCATTCCCAAATAGCGAATCCTTTGAAATCGCTATTTGGGAATCGCAAAACAGAATGTATTTAATTTGCGATTTCCTAATAGCAATTACCAAGGACTCGCATTCGCTATTAGGAAATCTCAATTTAGGAAATCACAAAATTGTAATTGCCTAGTAGGAAATATAAATTTTGGAAACAAACCATTGAATCCTAATCTGTGGCACCTAAAACCTTGAAGGCATTTGTGAAGGATGATTTAAAGCTACGTCTCAAGGGCCCTAAGGAATATTATTGAGTGCAAACAGGAAAAATTATATTTATTGCATTCCAACTCGACCCAACAGTGGCAGGATGCGCCTGTGTCTGTACCGTACTATACATGTGCGTCTATTGAGGTTGCAGATTGTTTCTTTCTGCTGCTTCCCAGCTACTTGCGTCTGCTTTGCCTTGTCTACAATTGCATGCTTCCTGAGCTACCAGGTAGCAAGGAGTAAGTGAGGGTCACATGTAGGTGTTGGCATGCCACTACGACTGAGTGGGCAGTTGTCAGAACTTTGCGCTGGCAGCGCTATTTGTTGTCCAGGACCAGCAGGTAGATTGGGAGGCTGTTGGAGTTCAGTTGTGGTACAGGCTGCTGGGAGGGATCCGCATCTGTAACCTCTCTGGTAGAATCTCATCACCATATTTCCCTCCTCCTGCTTGTATGTTTATAGTGTGCTACAGTTTCTCTTAGCCCTAAGGAGTTCCCCTTAGGAGATACTCCATTTAAGTTTAGTAGGGTGGTGGCTACTGGCATGCAGGATGCTATTACCTGTGGTTGCCTCCCTGTGCAAGCATGTCTGTATGGTTTTGTTCTGCACTTCCACGACTACATCTGAAAAGTGTATTCTGTTGGTGCTGGTTTTGCTTGTGAACCTAAGGTTGAGATCAATAAATAGATATTTCATCCAAAAACTCATCTAGATTTTCTTGTGGGCCATCCCAAATGAGAAAGATATCATCTATATATCTGGTCCGTAGGACTTGTTGTGTATGTATGTCAAATCTCTAGGACCAGTCAATTTTCTTTCCTTAATTCAGTTTTTCATTTTCCTTAAAATAATCGCGGATAGCCAAAGAGCCAACGCGTTTCGTCCGTCACCGGACTTCTTCAGGGCTGAATAAAACGTATAGTTTTCGAATTCATAGATGCTGCATAATTTAGCGTCAAATAGTTCATAAAATATCTAAGGAAATCCTTTCTTATTTAAGGAGTATTTATAGTTCAAGATGAGATCATGGAAAGATGTGACAACGGTTTTAGTCTGGCCAAGGTAAGCCCAAGAACACCGCAACGACAAACGTAGCATCAGGAACCAGAAGACGCGTTGGCTCTTTGGCTATCCGCGATTATTTTAAGGAAAATTAAAAACTGAATAACGGAAAGAAAATTGAAGATCCAAAGGTTCTTGTCTATATATTCATTGAGAAAACAATCATGACAATGCCATATGTGACTTAACAAATACTGAGACATCATTTATCGTAAACTGTGTATTTAATCTCGAAGGGTGCTGTCCATTTTCTAAAGTCTAGTTAGTCAAGGAAGTAGGGTTTCCTTATCTTCCTTGTTGGGTTTGTATAGGGATTACATTCCTGGTTCTAGCACCTTCGTTTTGGACTTAGTCACGGTATTTAAATAGTGGTGCACACGTCTTTGCCATAATCCCTAAATATATATATATATATATATGTGTATATATATATATATATATATATATATATATATATATATATATATATATATATATATATATATATATATATATATATATAATAGTTAGGACCTATTTTCCATAGGAAATCCGCAACATTCTATTTAGAATAACTTTGGCGCCGGTTGATGAATCTTCGCGAAATTTTCCAAAGTAATTGTCTGCTCGGGTCCTCTCCTATCAAGATTCATGTAGCGGGGGCTGAGAAAAAAGGGGGGTCCCAAAACGTGTTTTCCCCATGCAATTTTCCATAGGACCTTTTGACGTAGCTACAGCCTGAACTGCTTAAGGGATTTACACCAAATTTGGCAAAGAGGTAGTCCGCAGTTCAGACTTGTGCCTTTTGCTTAAATAGTGTCAATCTGTTCAGTAGTTCCTGAGAAAATGACAGTTAAAATCATTGATATATCTATGGCCGCAGTAGATCAACGCACCCTGAGCGCACAATGATCGCACCATGAGAGCACCATAAGCCCACCCTTCCGATCACGCGCTGAATGCTAATTGGCTGTCAAGTGGTTGTCAACATTTGAAACCAGGTACAGTTGGCAGCCATTTTGTGCCTCGGTAGAAGCGAGGCTGAAGAAGTCAGTGGAAAAAGTGTGCAAAATGTATAAAGGGGGTAGGGTAGAAATATCCTGATCCTCTATACCTGTTTAGGGGACCCCCAGGACTCAAAATGTTAATAAAAAAAATAAGCCCCAGGGACCACAACATTTCTGTGTTGTGGGAGGGGGGCTGCGTGGCCCCCCTCCTGGAGCCCTCGAGGAGCCCTGGGGACCACCACCCCCCACGACTGGCTCCTGCAGTGTCCCGGTGTGCCTACCCCGGTACACTGCTGTTTGCTATGAGAGGGCAGGAGTATTGCGGCTCCCTCCCTCCCATAGCAAATTTGGTTTGGATTTTGAAAGAGAGAGCAGGGAAACCTGTTCTGTCTTTCAAAATCCAAACCAGATTGCTTTTCCACATGAGGAGCTGCATGTTAGCAGCTCCCCATGTGGAAAAGCAATGCCGGCTTCCAAAGGACGTGGAGCGCCAGCGGGGCCGTTGGGGCATTGGGGCTCCCCCCACGGTCCCCAATGTTTTTTATAAGCCTCGGGGGATGGGGTCCCCAGGGATATTGGAAATTAGAGATAGGGGCTATTTTTTTTTTTTACTGTACAATTAGGAGTCGCGCACCCAGCGCGGCGCTCAGTGCGGCCCACTGGTGTGCAAGCATTGGATGCATGACTCATAATCTGTAGGGTGCGCAACTCCAGCGCGTTTGGTGCACGATTTCTAAGGATTTGGTGCACGACTCTGACGCGTTGGGTGCGCAACTCAAAGCAAAAAATTACTTTTTTCTTTTTAGATATACATCAAGCTTTTGTGTTAAGTTCTTAGGTGGCTCTAAAAAGAGCCCTCGTGTTTATTGAGATATTTTGGTACCTACAAGTAAGTACCTACTGAGAGTCTAAAGTTCAAGAGGAAGACTCTGTTACCCTCATCCGTAAAATGTACACCATCTAGCCTATAGATGCCATGCATATTGAAACGTAGATTGTTGTGGTAAATGGACCCCATTCTATAATCTCGGAGAAAAGCAGAAACAGATTAATTGACATGTTTGCTAGCTTTCTCAATCTGTGGACAACATTGATTGGACCAGTTCCGTTTATGCCTTTGGCATATGTTAGAATAGACAAAGGCAGTTGAGGGAAAAGTTATATCAATTCTGTAAAGGTGTCCTTTATAAGCATTTCCAGACCTACCCTCAAGTGCCTAGGTCATTGCCACCACAGTGCACAATTACGAGGTCAGGGTGTTGGAGATGTAAAAAGGATTTAACCAATGGCATCAATTGGAGCCCCTTTAACCCTCTCTGCTCAATCCATTTAATATCTACATTTGGTAAACCTAGGTCTTTGTCCATGTTTCTGTTTTCTGCATACCTTTGGCTCCAGAAAATATAGCTGTGTCCCACAATCCACACTCTAAGCATCTTGAAGGGAGGTCTGGATGCACTCAGGTGGTCCCTGTAAATGAAATAGCAGTTTGAAAAGTAAGATTTTTCTGAAATGGTGTATAAAATGCAGTTTTGAAAAAAGAAAAGAAATGATTGGTTGTTTGACAACCTTCTACTCT
This sequence comes from Lissotriton helveticus, assembly GCF_964261635.1. Taxonomy (NCBI): domain Eukaryota; kingdom Metazoa; phylum Chordata; class Amphibia; order Caudata; family Salamandridae; genus Lissotriton; species Lissotriton helveticus. The sequence goes on from NC_136071.1 coordinate 621,098,389, forward strand.
GAAAACTAGGGTGCATGTTTCTGTTTTTTAAAAGCATGATTCTTATTGGTTAACAAAAACTAATTGAAAGGAAAATTTCATAGGATAAGCTGATATGTTGAAAAGTCAAGCACACTTGCTGTTTTGAATAGCAACATTGTGTGGTGAATTGTGACCTGTGTGCTTAGTTAAGTGTTCCATGAACTGTTTCTATGGTAACAGACAGAAGGCAAATTGGGGGTAGGGTTCAGATTTATGTCACTTGGAAAGAGCTGAAATGGTGAACCAATAGAAATGTGAGTTTGCTTTTGAATTAATGTGGGAAGCAATGTGATTTTATGTTTACATGTATATGTGTTGAAAATGAGAGGGAAACTTTGCCATTCTTTGGTTTTGCTAAAAGCTGCACAGTACAGAGATTCTCTATAAGAAAATCTGGTGTGTGACTGACATACTTCTTTGAAAGGCGAGATATTAATTTGTGAGGGGTTGTTTGTAGTGTATTTGTTTTTAATAAGATTAATGTGTTTCTCCTGCTAAAGTGCAGGACATACTTTTATTTTGTCTAGAATCTTATTGTGAGTGTGTCTGCATTTAGAAAACATTCTGAGATAAGCATTTGTATATTTCATGTGTTTGCAGACAGATAACTGTTTAAAAATCGGTGCTGTTTTAATATTTTGGTACAATTAGAAAGCAGTTATTCTTCATGTATTTGCAAAATAAGTCAAGTTTCTACACTAAAATGCAGTACTCCTTTCAGACTATGAAATGTTTTTTGGTAAAATGCAAGGGATAGTGTTGTTTGTCTAGAATCACACAGTGAGTCTGTGTGCATTTAGGAATCATTCTGAGAGAAGCATTTTGGTACTAATGTGTAGTAGAAAATATTGTGGAATGTGTGCAGTCACCTTACGTCTTGTAGAAGAGTAAATGTATTTTGGTAAAATATAAGAGATATTGTTGCTTGTCTAGAATCACACAGTGAGTCTGTGTGCATTTAGGAATCATTCTGAGAGAAGCATTCTATACTAGTATGTAGTAGAACATTTTGTGGAATGTGTGCCGTCACCTTATGTCTTGTAGATCAGTAAATGTGTTTTGGTAAAATGTAAGGGGTAGTGTTGCTAGTCTAGAATCACACTGTGAGTCTGTGTGGATTCAGGAATCAGTCTGAGAGAAGCATTTCGGTACTTCATGTGTTTGCAAACATGTAATTGATTAAAAACCTATCGTGTTCTCACATTTTGGTAGAATTAGAAAAAAATCATTGGTTATGTATTTGCAAAGTGAGTTAGGCTTTAACAGTAAAATGCAGTAATGAAATATGTGGAATGGTTGCTTGATGTGTTTGCTATCACATACGTACATGTACTCATGCAGTGAGCCAGGCTTTAAGGCATGCAATGTTTCAAACTCCTATGCACTATGCATATAGTAGTCTAACCATATTCAAACTCGTGTTTCAGGCGTACAATTCCCTAGTTAGTATCCATACACTCCAGCAAACACCCTGTGAGTGCTCTTGCAATCCCATAGTGACTGTTTCAGTAGCATGTAGTAATCCTTTCAGTGAAGTGCAAGGAATCCTGTTATTTGTCTAGAATCAAACTGTGAGTCAGTGTGCATTTGGGAAAATTGAGAGAGAATCATTTTGTTGCTTGATGTGTTTGCAGACAAATAAGTAGATGTACTCATGCAGTGAGCCAGGCTTTAGGGCACACAGTGCTTGAAACTTGTATGCACTATGCATGTAGTAGTCGAACTACCTTCAAACTTGTGTTTTATGCCTACAATTCCCCAGTTAGTATCCCTACAAAATCTGGTAAGAGCACAAAGCAATTTATAAAAAATGTTTATAGGGTCAGACAGAATGTACAGAATGCTGAAGCCACTAAAAATGGTTCAAGTAGAAAAAATAGTCTAAAAAATAGAAAATGAAAAAAGCAAATGAACAGTCAAAGGATACGATGGTAAAAGAAAACAAAATCAGTATAAAGAAATCCGCTAAAAAATATTTTATAATAGAGTAGTTCTTAATTTACTGAAAGATACAAAGAAATATAAAAAGAGAGCACTATTTTCTAAAAAGAAGAAGTGTATTGAATCTATTGTTGAAAAAGCTTTTAAAGTAAAAAGGAAACTATTCATTTTAGTATTAAACAGAATTTGATCACTAGATAAACCAATCAATTTAATGAAGGCCAAAAGTAAGAGGAAAAGAATAATTAACAGAACTAATTTTTGTGATTTTTTTTAGGGGAATGGAAACACAGTTCAGGTTCTGAGCCTTTCTTTAATGAAGAAAGTTATTTTCAAACCAATGATTTGTTGCATGCAGTTGACACCAGTGGTCGAGCTTATGAGGTTAGAAAAGATTGTCCAATTAACAAAGAAAAAATGGTTCCCATAAATGCAGAAGAAGTGATAGCTGATGAAGTTATTGGCAGACATCCTAAAGCCCCTGTGTTTATTGGGGATTGCAATTGTATTTGTAATGTACAACAAGAATCTATTGATAATTTACGCAATTTCTTCCGAACATATACTAATAAACGTGTTAAACAAAAGATTAAGATGTTGCAAGGTCTAGACCCTTGTAGAATAAGAAACAATATTGGTTTGCAAGGTCACTCTCTGGCTTGTCTTTCTAGGAAAGTTTGTCAAAGGGTTTTTCACCATTTCAGGATTTTGGCAGTACATCATACTCAAATGCGGAATTTAGTCAGAAGATTGTATTATGCAAAAAGTCCAGCACTAAAGTTAATCGAGTTGAACAGTGCTCTTTTGTGTGGGTCAGTTTCAGATGTGAAGAAGATTTGTGATGACATTGAGTTTTCTTACTTCGGTCCTGAATCTGAGAGTGAAGAAACTCAGACATTAATAGAAGAAAATGTTGGAGAGAATGTTGAACATAGTTGTACAAAAAGTTTTGAAGGTGAAATTACAAAGTTTAACGTGATTTCAGGTGAAAGGCCACATTTTTCTTGTATTTGTTGTCGGTGAACTCACTATAAAAATCAGACTAGGAGTGTTGATCTGTATTTAAAAAGTGACAAGAAAAAAATGATAAGTGGAAGGAATTTTCAACTTATTTGTTGGTAGAGAATTGTTTTGATTTGGGTTCTGATCAGCGTATTTGTAAATATTGTTATAACAAATTAGGTGAGAATAAAATGCCCGCTAGAGCCGTGCATAATAATTTAGAGTTTGTTGCTATTCCTCCAGAATTGATAGATTTAAACACCTATGCGTCTATTCTCATTCAATGTGGAAAATATTGAAACTATTGGTGTAGAGAGTGTAGAAAGCGAACCACTAGTTATTCTACTTAATGGTGTGCTGACAAAGAATAGGAAAATTTGGCAGGAGTAAGTGGATGTTAGGAAAGTACAGAAGGCAAATTTGTATGTAATAAAAAACAATGAGCAGTATAAAAATTGTTTATATGGAAGAAGAAGAAATACTTTTAACAAAAGATACTGAAACATCAAGTGGACAAATTGAAAGAGTGGACATGTTGAGATGTGAAGAAATCTATGAACATTACATTGTGCATCCACTTCATTCAAAAGAAGTGATGGGGAACACTATTGAGTTGTTCCAAATGAAAAAAGCAAAAGTAAGTCCCATGAGTGTATGGGAAGAGAGCTTAGAAGCTCGTTGTTTTCCACAGTTGTTCCCAACTGGAAAAGGAGGACGATATGATGAATGACCTGTGCAGATTCCTGCATCTGAATATCGGACAACAAGATTATATGCAGAAGATCCAAGATTTCGACAATGTATCCAATATATATTTCATCTTTTGTTTGAAAGTGACTTGTCTGGACTTTCATATGCAGTCAATCACATTTTAAAAACTGGAATACATCTGCAAAATGTATCTGCAAAATATTTTATGGATAAAGTGCACCAGAGAAATGATCATTTGGAATCTCAGCTAATTAATCTGCTGGCATGTCAGTTTGGGACTAATGAATATTGGTACCGTCGTCATGGAGAACTGAAATGTATGCTACGGAACTTAGAAACTCCAACATGGTTCCTGACCCTAAGCTCTGCTGACTAAGCTTGGTATGATTTACCTGAATTTCTTTTTGAGAGGCAAATTCCAATAAAAAATATATTGAATACAAGAAACATGGGGAATTGTGCTCTTTGGATCCTGTTAATGTATGCAGGTATTTCAATCATAGGTTTGAAGCTATATTGTCTTTTATCTGCAATAAAAAAAATCCTCCTCTTGGAGACGTTGTAGATTTCTTTTAGAGAAAAAAGTATCAAGCAAGAGATGCTCCTCATATATATTTTATTTATTTATTTATTCAACTTGTTAAGCGTCACCTTGCAGGTATCATGGTGCTGAGCGGCTGAAAAGTAGTGTGAAACGGGCCCGGGGATGCTGTCTAGATTTTAGGGAAACAGCCAGGTTTTAACACGTCTTCTGAACGGAAAAAGTTTTCTAACTTGTCGGATTTCCCAAGGAAGTTTGTTCCACAATTTGGCTGCAGCCACTCCAAAGCCTCTACCTCCCGTCCTGTCTTTCTTAAAACTTGGCACCTTCACCAGTCTGGCTGAAGACGAGCGTAGCAGTCTCGATGGAGTGTACCAGTCAAATGTTTTCCGCAGGGTCAATGGTCCGCCCCCATGAAGCGCTTTAAAAACCAAACAAAGCAATTTAAAATGCACTCTCTGTCTTACGGGGAGCCAATGGAGTTTGGCTAAGGCCGCAGAGGCAGAGGATCTCCTAGACAGACCTAACACCAGCTTCGCAGCCGCTGATTGGATCCTTTGTAGCCTATCCAGAAGACAGTTAGGGGAGTCTAGGAGGAGAGCATTACAGTAGTCGAGCCTACTGAGAATGGTGCACCTTGCCACTGTGGCGCGCACCTGCAAAGGCAGAAGAGGAAAGATTTTACGAAGGGACCTAATGATAGCAAAACAGGTGGCTGTAGTTTTTGTCACCTGGGCTTCCAGGGAAAGCTTGCAGTCAAACATAATACCCAGATTACGAGCATTTTTTGTTGGCTATACAGTGTTAGAAATGCCTGGAGGCCAAAAGTTGTCAGGGAGAAGGCGAGGGATATTATTTGCAGTACACACAATCACCTCAGTCTTGCCTGCATTGAATTGAAGGGAGTTGGCCCAAAGCCATCGAGCCGTATCCTGCAGGCAGTCATGGAAGACCTCTACAGACGTTGAACCCTCTCCGTCAAAGGAGAGGATCATCTGAGTATCATCGGTGTAGTTCACCATATCTATGTCGTAAGATTTTATAACCGCCACCAAAGGTTTTAGATAAATGTTAAAAAGGATGAGGCTAATTGCCGATCCTTGAGGCACACCAAACTGCACATTAGAAAAGGCGGATTGAAAAGGGGGGAGGGATACTGCCTGCTGCCTATCGTGCAAGAAGGAATGAAACCATCGTAGGGCAGAGCCTCTCACACCAGCCTCGCTAAGTCTCTCCAGCAGAATCCCATGGTTTACCCTATCGAAGGTGGCAGACAGGTCAAGCAGAATCAGTGCAACTGCCTGACCCCTGTCTGTCCGCCTTGGGAGCTCATCCATGACGGTCACCAGGGCCGTCTCTGTCCCATGTGCCGGCCGGAAGCCGAACTGAATCTCCTCCAGCCAGTTATCTTGTTCAAGGTGCTCGGAGAGTGCAATAGCAACAGCACGTTCCACAATTTTTGATGGAAAGGGCAGGAGGGAGATAGGTCTATAATTCTTCGAGCATTCCGGATCCAGAGAGGGTTTCTTCAATATCGGGGAAACTAATGCTTGTTTCCATTGACTGGGCACTATTCCACTCGCCAGCGACTGATTGCAGATCAGCCAAATGTAGGGAGGAGATCGTCCTCATACTCCTTCCAGATCTTGTGTGGCACTGGATCCAGAATGGAGCCGGATGTAATGCCATGTGCCATGCGGTAAGAATCCTCAGTTGAGAGTGGACTAAACTCGGATAGGATTTCAGAGTCTTGCCATCCAAGGCCATTATCCATACCCTTCGATTCCTCCCCAATAGGGACTCCTGAGACTCCTCCTGGATGCTTGGCCTTGAGTCCGGGATTCCCGGTGGCCGGCTGATCATTACATTACATTACATTACATTACATCAGCCGCAAGGTCAATAATAATCTGTTGGATCTTTTCTCGAAAGAAATTAGCCAACTTTTCACAGAGGTCTTGAGAGGGGACTATCTCATTCTTAGAACAGTCAGGACTAGTAAGACTGTTCAAGATATTGAAAATACTCTTAGTACTATTTGATGCATTGCAGATAATAGTGGTGAAGTAGTCAGCTTTGGTCTTTTTTATCGCAAGTTTGTACTCCTCAATTTTATGTTTCCACATCATCTTATCTGACTCATTATAGCCATGCCTCCATCTCCTCTCTGCCTGTTTACATCCCAGTTTCAAGTCCTTCAACAAAGCATTAAACCATGGAGCAGATGCTTTCCCTCTACCTCTGTGCTTTTTAAGTGGGGCGCAAGTGTCCAGTGTTGAAGTAATCTTAAGACAGAGTGAAGCATAATTCTCCTCAACAGTATTGTCGGGGGAGAAACTTTCAATAATTTTAAACACCGGCCCATCATTCCTCAGGTAGGTGAGTGCCTTCCAATTTCTGCTAATATATTCCGTCATAGGGCGCCGGGATTGGGTTTGAAAGGACTTAACTTTAACGCAGAATTTCACCAGGAAGTGATCCGTCCAATCCATGGGAAGGACCCCACCCATCTGAAGAAGGCAGGGTTCGGAGATCACTAGATCAAGAAGATGGCCGGCTTTGTGTGTGGCCTTAGAGACCTGCTGGTAAAGACCAAGACCTTCACAAGAGTGAAGCAGATTAAAAAGACCAGGGTCAAGAGAGCCATTAAACCACAGGTTAAAGTCCCCCAGGATGAGCAATTTATGGTGGGTTGCCACCAGGTTAGTAAGAGAGTCAAGCAATTGATGCTGCTGCTGAACACTAAAGGCCCCAGGAGGCCTGTAGCATAAAATCCCTGTGCAAATCAGGCTTAAATCATTTTTTATAGTCACACCAAGTAATTCAAAACCTGTAATCTCATCAATATTAAAATTTACAGTCTGCTGGTTTAGAAAATAATCTATATGCATGTAGAAACTGTCGAGTCATTTTAAGGCGTAATTTGGATGTAGAAAAACGTTTAGTTAATGGAGCAATGGAGCAATGGGTAATTTTGTTAATTATCAGAATAAAGATGGTATTGAATTCTTGAAAAATAAATTTGATCAGATTGAAAAAGTGGAACACATTGGTTGTTGTTCAGTTTGTTTTTTGCTTGTTCAAGATTTATATGTCTGTAGAAAACAGTTTCCACTTTCTCAGGCATATGCAGTGTCTATTCATAAATCTCAAGGATTAAGTGTTGAGAGTGCTTTGGTAGACCTTGGAAATAGTGTGTTCAAAGAGGGTATGGCATTTGTTGCTAAGTCGCGAGTTAGAACTTTATCTTTTTGATTGATTTTGATGACACAAAGGTTACTGCAGATGCAAACTGTGTAAAAGAGTATAATAGGTTAAGAAGAAGATATGCTCCTAATTTAGGTCAATATCCTGTATTTGAAATGCGTATAAAAGAAAAAGAAGGTTTGAAAATATCTGTAGTGAAGGTATGGAGAAGGAAAAAAAAGAGATAATGTTGTCACTGCAAGCAAAAAGAAAAAGGACACAGTTGAAGAGGTTGTTGGTTATCAATTTGAAAATAGTTCAGGTGTCAACTGCTATGCTAATGGAGTGGTCAATGTTGTTTTCTTTCTTGAAGGTTTGCAACAGCAAATTATAGAGAATCGAGAAAAAAGATTTTGTTCCTTGTTGCATTCCATTTATGAAAAATTGAGAACTAATAAAAGTAAAATACGAAGTGTTTGTGATGTTCGTATGTTCTGGTTCTACACAATTTACGCAAAATATCCAACAAGATGCTCAGGAATTTCTAATGTATATGCTTACTGTATTGGAAAATGAAGGTGTAGACATAGAGAATATTTTTGGCCTTTATTATAAATGGGAACATAATTGTGAAAATTGTATGTATACATGTAGCACTAATGTAGACACTGACAGATTTCTATATTTGACATTACCGGACTGTAAATCAGTGTCTTTCAATAAATTAGTTAAAGCAGCAAATCAAAACATGGAGTGTAGCCAATGAAAATCAGAAATGTTATCAACATTATTTATACACAGATATAGACAATATATAATATTAATGATGCAACGTTGTACAGCTGATGGGAGAAAATTGGACATTTTAATAAAACTTTTTTTGTAGCCAGTCAACTATCAATATCAGGAAGGGCTTTTGTAGCAGTAGCAATAATTTTCCATGATGGTCCTTCCACAACATCTGGACGTTACACTGCCTATCTAAAAAGTGACAAAGGCTTGACACTCTGTAATGATGCTCAGTTGGTTTTCAAACAACGTTTGCCTTTTGAATTACCAAATTCCTACCTAATATTTTTAAATCCAAAGTTTTAGGAAGATAAGCCTCTCAGGAATTTATTATTATGATTTAATATGATTACCATTGGATCATTTACATAAAAGGAGTGCAAAAATACAATTTGGCCTCATGGAAAGGTATCTGTTTAAATTATGAACTTTTTCGTGCACATTGTCTCAGTGTATACTTTTAAGTGACAATATTTACAGTGTTTATATATTAAAGTTATACAATTTTCTTAGCAGTAAGGATTTTATATGTGTGTGATTTGTATTATAAGGTATATTTTTGAGGATGGGTTGTTGTTTTTTTAAACAATCTTATTGATTGTTTTTTTTGCCCGCTGTTATGTGATGAGTAAGATTGACATCACTAATTCTAATGAAATTCAATATATTGTGAGAACAGCAAAAAAGGCAACAAAATTACTTTGTAAAATGTTTAAATTATGCCGTGTTGTTAAAAATATATATAATTACATGTTATAACTATTTCTTCTTTTCTTTCACAGATCCTAATTCTAAAATAAGCAGTTCACCACAATTGACATTATAAAAAATAACTGAATAAAATATGTAGCATTTTTTAGATGTATTACTGCTGAGGTAAGTCTTAAAATGCAGAATGACGTGTGTTTGCACACATTTGAAAAAAGGGAAGATGGGTAAGATGAAAGTTACCAAGTTTCGGTGCGTGCGCATTGCAGATGTTTAAATTTCCCGAGAGGTCTGATATGAATAGGTTAAAAAGCAGTGGTGCTAATGTGCAACCCTGTTTTAGTCCGATCGATGTGTATACTTTTCTTGATAGGTGTGATCCGTCCCCTAACTTGATTTGTGTCCAAGTATCAGTGTAGAATAGGAGTAGACCCCTCAGTATTTTCTCAGGTATGGCCCAAGCTTTCAGCTTCGCCCATAATAGCTTGCGATCAACGCTATCGGAAGCCGCCTTCAGGTCGATAAAACAGAGGTTCAGGTCCTGCTTCGAGCGCTGGCATTTTTCCGCTATCATTGTTATTGTTAATATGTTAGACGTAGTTCCGATGCCGGCTCTGAAGCCGGTTTTGGTTTATTGGGATTATTGCTTTATCGTCTGCCCAATTTACCAGATCTTTAAAAGGAGAGAGGCAAAATATTTAGCTTCGATGTCCTGGAGTGTTATTAGGCGGTAATTTAAAGGGTTGGCTCTGTCTCCTCCTTTGTGTATTGGGGTGATGATAGAGCCTTTTCAGCTTTCTGGAATGCGGTTATAACTTTGAACATCGGCGAAAAGTTCTTCGAGATGTTGGGTCCAAAAGCCTGGTGCTTCCTTGAAGGCAATTTGTGGGATGCCATTCGGGCCCGGCGCTCCATTACTTTTTCCCTTTCTGATGATGGTGATAATCTCATCAGCCGTGTACCAGCCGTCTGTGGCTTCAGTAGGCGGAATTGTCCTTTGTGCCATTGTCGTGCGGTTGGTGTGGTAATGTTCTTCGCAGCTGTTTAAATGTGGTTCCGCTGGTCCCAATATCTGCTCAGGGGCGTTCCTTCGGTTTTGTTCAAATTTTGTCGACAGGAAGGTTGACCATACCGTTTCTTGAATATTCGAGGACAGTACATTTCGTAGCCTTGTCAGCTGGTTTATTATGGTCCAAAATGTATTCGTATCCTGTAACTTAGAGCTGGCCAGTAAATTAATCCAGAATTCGTCGTTCGCCTTCTTTTTCAGCTCCCAGATCCCTTTTTTATATAATTTTCTTTGGACAAGAAAAGTATTCAAGCAGCTCGGATCGTTCGCTTTTAATTGCAGGTTTTTTTGGCTTCCCCGTAAGGCCCTCCTTTGTTCATGTAGCGCCCAGGGCAGTTTCTTTGTCGGGTGCTTATTTTTGGCTGTAGTTTTAGTTGGTTTCATTTTTAACTTTAATTTCGCAAGAAAAAGAGACCAGGCTTGTATCTTATCTGTTGTAGCTCTGTTCGTCTCTTGGAGAGCGTCCTTTATTATTAAAGTCCATTTCAGTTTGTTCGAACTGTTCCAGTGTATTTGTTTCTGATTAATTGTTCCTAGTTGGCCCTCCAGGGAATACACCGGTTGCAGTGTGTCTGCAAAGAAGTTGAGTTTCAAGTGTTGCATGCTGTGATCACTCATTGTTGTATATTCGATATAAAAGGTGAGTACTGGAGGGATCAATGGAAGACTTATTATAGTAAAGTCCAATGTGGATTGACTATAAGGACCGTAGTACGTTTTCTTTGGTGGGTTGTCTTTCTCTGTTCTGCCGTTCAGTACTCGCATACCTAGGTACTCTAGATCTGTTACTAAGTGAGTAGCTAGGCTGTCCTTTCGGGTCTTTATTGCGCCTGTTGCCTGCTGGGGGACGTTCCAGTGTATGTTATCTGAAGTTAATATCTCATCTTCCTCTGGTGTGTGAATGAGATTGGAGTTAAAATCTCCCGTTAGAATGATGTTCCAAGCTGGTTCAGAGCTTCGAAGTTTTAATATTTCCTTGCATAATAAATTGTATTTTGTCAATTTTTTACATGAAGATTCGGTTGGGTGTAATAATTGATCAGTATTGTCGTTTTATGACCGTGCTTTTTCTGGCCTGAGAATTTAATTAGCTGTAATTTTGGATCCGGCGATTGGAGTTGTTCTGTCTTGATTTTAGGAGCAGTAGACACGTATACCGATAGGCCTCCGATTGCTCTCCTGTAGGTTTTACATTTTTTCGCTGGCACCGTGTAGTGGATATAGCCCGACAATGCAATTTCTTCCTGCAGCCATGTCTCTTGCAGGGCAATTATGTCGGCATTGTCCCATTCGTCAAAGGCAAGACCGTCGTCCAGCAATCTTTTCGCGCCCGCTATGTTCCATGAAATAATATGTATGTTATTATTTACTGCTTTATTTCTTTCGGGGCCGATCGGTCAGTTAGACCGTTTATTGTTTAGTATGCTAGGAAGCCATTTCCATGAATCTGTTGTGGTTGACAGTTCCCCTGCTTTAACTAAGTCCGTCTCTTTGCATGTAGGTTCTGCCTCGTTTCTGCCTTTAGAGTTATGTAATATAGAATAGACTGTTTTTTTCGGGCCAAGGTCCGCCAGTCTTCTTGTAATCCGCTATTTATCTGAAGAGGAAGCGGGTATCTTGGGGCGGTTGGCTGTGATAGTTGAATGCCCCATGCTTGTAATATCTCCGTTTTCCCTAGAATAGATTGCGCTATGGCAGCGGGTTTCCATGTTGTCATCGTTTGTTCGTGCGTTGTTGCATTAGTACTGGTTAAAAATTCAACCCCGTCTAAATCGGACGATTTGATGGTGCGTATATCCTTAATTTCTTTAATCAATTTTAGGATATTATTCCTGTTTAGGATATCGTGTCTACCCTGGGTCACGTACTCTGGGGTAAAAATTATTTGGCAGCAGACGTTGTCTGCTTTGATGGTGTCTAGTATTGGCATTGTTGCTGCCTCTTTGCTTGGCCGTGACGTTTCGTTGTTAGTAGCGCAGAAGCTCAGCTTTGTCTGGATCGGATTGCGCTGGATATCGGGTGATGAATTGATGGTATCTGATATCGGTTTTATCGCTGCCTTGTCGCTTGATCGTGGCATTTCGGTGTTGGTAACAACGAAGCTCAGCCTTTTCTGAGTCAAGTTGCGCTGGGTATCTGATGTTGAAATGTAGGGGATTGGCCCAGTGTATTGGGTGGTGCTGTGTGATCCCTCTCGTGGACTATTTCTGTGTTGTTAGCTTTGAGGCAGAGTTTTTCAGCTTCGCTCTCTCTCTCCTTCTGTAGTTGGTTGCTAGCGCATTCTTGAACAACATTATTTCCCTCGTGATGTGCTCGTAGTTGAGCATTTTGGGGTTTTAATGATGGTGTTATGTTGGGCGAGTGCTTCCACCAAGCCGAGTTTATTGATTCCATGACTGGCATCGGGTCATTGGATGACCGCCCATTTAAAAGGTTTTTTGACTGCTCATTGTGTACTTAAACAATGGTTTTATTGTTGTCAGTCGCCGGGGATATTTTGTGTTCCGACCCTTTTGCTGTCAAGCTGGTCTGTTTTGCGGCGGGATTTTGATCGAATGTTTGCGTCGACTGGCGGCTTTGCTGAGATCCCAGTGAGCTTTGAGGCTTGGGTTTCTCAGTTAGCGATGTTGTGTATATAAGTTGTCCGTTGGCTCCTGCTTCTGCGTCCTTAATAGTGTCCGTTGTGCCTGCCTCTGTCGTATTTTGTATATGTTGGTTTAAAAATATTGGATAGATACTGTGGCTTCGGAGCACATCTTCTTCCATTTTTTTGTTTCTTGCTTTTGTTTCTTTTTTCTTTTGTCTTTTCGTTAAACTTTGTTTCGTTTGCTTGGCAGTGGTCGATTCCGTCGTTAGTTTTTCAGTTGTGTTATTGCTGATTATAGTGATCTCGTGCCTTGATGTCTGTAGTTCAGGTGTTTTTTCTTCGGGAGATCTGTTGCTGCCAGGTTGTTGATCTTCGGGTTTGACCCTATTTAGGCTTTCGGTAGCTCTGTCACAGCTTATTGCGTGTTTGTTTAAATTAATAATCAGTTCAAGGACCGTTGGTAGGGTGCTCAATTTGTCAAGAATTGGGCCACAAGGGCAAATTTGATGTGTTTCGGTAGAGATAGCTTGGGCTCTTTTAATTAAGTTGTTAAGGTTATACAGTTTTGTATTTATTCCTGCTATGTAGGATGCAATTATATTCATCAAATCAATTTGAATGTCCAACTTGTCGGATTGCATTGTTAACGTCGTCGTAGCTGTTTGTAGCGCTTGCAGGAAGGGTGCCATGAGGATCAGCGGCTCATCGCCTTTAGGTGAATTTATTTTTTGTCGTGTCTTAGGGAGTTGTTAAGTTCCTTCATGTTATTGAATGGAGCTTGTTGAGCCGGGTGCGGGATTGTTGTTGCTCGGGACTTGTGGGTATGGGGCCTCGTCTGCCGTGAGCTTTTCAGGCTCTTCCTTGGCTTTTTCCTGGTTCAACCGTTGGTCAGGGCCTTTTTCGTCTGATAACGCTCTCTCTTTAATTTTGTCAAGTAGTTGGCTAGTGGTGGGTCATTGTTGCGATGGATTATTAAGACTTGAGTGGAGTGTGAAGGTTTGCATTTGTTGCATTAAATCCCTTTTTACCCGACAAATGTTACTAGTATTTTTACTGTGATTGTCTTGTGCTTTATATTGTTCCGAGGCATCTAATACCTCCTTGTCAGCAGTGTGGATTAATGCAGATGTGGTTACGCTTATTTGACTGTTTGGCGGATTTTTCTTATGATCACTGCTTAGTAGGTGATCTTGACTTTTATTAACAGTACCGTCTTCTGTAAATTGAGCAAGTAGTTTTGCAGGCGAATTCAAGGGCATACATGCTTCGTCTGCCGACTCTTTCGCTGGATCCCGTGGGGTTTGTAGGCCCGCTACGTCTGTCGGGGAAGAAAACAGGGCCGTGCCTGGGTCTTTCAGGAAGTTGAATCGTAGATCCTGTAAGGAGTTCTTGTTCGCTATTGATTTTTCGAAGAGAGTTGCAATTGGTGATATTAAAGGGTTTTCAGGGTGCTATTGGCCTAATTTGCAGATGATTTATCAAGTCTTCTCCGTTTGGCTGAGCCCTTCCGAGTTGTCGGTTTCTCACTAGGTGCTTTTCTTACTTGCCGGACCTCATTTTTGGGCTAGAGCTACTGCAAATCGCGTCCCCCGTATACCAAGTCTCTGCAGCTAGGTTGCAGCTGCTCGCGCTCTGGTTTTTTCTGGGGTTTTCGGGGTTATGAGATCCCCCTAGTGTTGTGGTCTTACGGGCTTTGGGTTGCAGGCTTGCAGCAGCGTTGTTATCACAGCGCGGGTCACCGCACTCACACTGGCTTGCAACCTATGTTCTGCCTACCGCCTCCAGCTGATGCTGTGCGCTTGCGGCCTCGGTGTTGCCTGGGTGGCGTTGGTTTCACAGTGCGGATCTCCGCGGTCGCGCTTGCGTGCAACCTACGTGCAGCCAGCCTCCACCGTTCTTGTCTGGGCTTGTGCTCCCCTGCCGGCGGCCGCCGGCAAACCGGTCGCGGGCTGTGCTCCCAGGATCAAGATTGCGTTGGGAGGTTTTGCCCCCCTAGTGGTGGCCACGCTGCTTTGCTATGCTTATGCTCACCCTCGCACTCACCCTCACGCTCACGCTCACACTCCCAAGCCCGTCTGCCCTGTGTAAGGGACAGCTGCCGTCAGGGAGAGGGCGGAGGTGGGGGAAGGTGCTGGTCAATGTGGCTGCTCTTGCCTATTTTATAGCAAGTATATGGGGTTGCCTGGAACAGGGTAATAAACGGTGCCTTTAGCTGAGAGGTAGGCCACTACCTTTCTAGCCAGCCTTGGTCAGTTGGTGGCCTCTTGTTGCTTCGCTGCACTTTATTTCTGTGTTTGACTGATTGTAGGTACCCTGGTTGGCGACCAAGTTATGGTGGGGCAGGCTTTGTTGATCTGAGCTGGGCAGGGCTAAGCTTGTCACGAGCCCGCTTGGCTCCCTCCGCTTAGGCCGTCCTTCAATCTCCAGCCTAATCCTGCAATTGATGGCTCACTGTCTCTCTGTCCCCCCTGTCTGTTTTTTCACAACCTTCTGGTGCCTTGACCCTGTCTCGCTCTTCTCGCTACTGGGGGGTGCTTAGAGGGCCCCTACCAGATGGGTTACTGTCTTGTTGGCAGTCTTTGGGCAGGGTTTATTGTTCTATTGAACGATGCAGGATGCAGGGCAGCGGGAGGTACTCCTCGTGCCCCTCTGCCTGCCTGCCTTGTCTCCGGCCTCAGGCCGTGTAACCGCAGCTCTCGAGCAGTACAGCGCAGCGCTGCTCAGTCTAAATCTAAAGTCGGGCCGGTCCTCCCCCGTAGCCTCACTCACCGATACTGCAGGCTGCAGGCTGGGGGAGGCGGCTCGTTGGACCGGTACGCTGCTTCTGATGCGTTGGAGCATTGGGGCTCTGAAGCTCCTGCTTCCTGGGCTGTTTGTGCCTACGGGATGTGAGGAGGAGCCGTCTTCAACCACGAGCCTGCGGATTTTGCCTGTTCGCCGGTCCTGAGGGTCTGTTACAACGGCGGTCTCCTGTACTCCGTGCCGCTTGACACCCCCCTGCTCGGTTCGGCTCGGCTCGGGTCTGCTCAGCTCAGCGCCGAAGGTGAGGTGCTCCAGTCTGCTCCGCTCCTCTGGCGCTGGATTTGCTCTGTCTCCCGTCGTAGCTCCGCCCCAAACAAACCGTGGCTGCAACCCCTCACTGCCTTTTCCGGGCTGTCTCAAAGCTTTCTCAAAGTTTTCCGAGAGCACCCGCTGCCCCAGCCGCCTGCAAGATGCCTCGCCGTGGCTCCTGCCGCTACCGGGCCGCTCCTGTTTTTTGCCAGGCACGGCTGCTAAGGAGACTGTAAGCTCTGGCGGCCTCCTGCACTCTCATCCCCCGCGCTCCGCACCTCACTGCACGGGGGGCAGGGTACAGCAGGCAGGTACGGCAGGCAGAGGCGGAGAGGCGGAGGGGCCGAAGACGGTAAAGCCCGCGCCTACCAACGCGACCTCTCACCATCCTCTCACTCACGCTTCCAACGTTCTGCGATCTGCACTCCTCTGCACTCTACTGCTTCAGTCTGGTCAGTAGAGTGGGATTCGACTACAATGTTCTCAAACAGCCAATCATTACTTTTCTTTTTTTTCAAAACTGCATTTTATCCACCATTTTAGAAAAAATCTTAGTTTTCAAACTGCCATTTCATTTACAGAGACCAACTGAGTGCATACAGATCTCCTTTCAAGATGCTTAGAGTGTGGATTGTGGGGCACAGCTATATTTTCTGGAGCCAAAGGTATGCAAAAAATAGAGGCTTTGACAAAGAACTAGCTTTGCCAAATTTAGACATTAAATTGATTGAACATAGAGGGTTAAAGTAGCACCAATTGATGACATTGGTTAAATCCTTTTGGCATCTCCAACACCCTGACCTCATAATTGTGCACTGTGGTGGCAATGACCTAGGCACTTTGAATGGGGTAGGTCTGGAAATGTTTATAAAGGACACCTTTGGCACAAATCAATGTAACTTTTCCCCAAAACTGCCTTTGTCTATGCTAACATATGCCAGAAGCAGAAATGGAACTGGTCCAATCAATTTTGTCCACAGATTGAGAAAGATAGGAAACATGTCAATAAATCTGTTTCTGCTTGTCTCCGAGATTATAGGATGGGATCCATTTACCACAACAATCTGCGTTTCAATATGAATGGCATCTATAGGAGAGATCGTGTACATTTTACAGATGAGGGTAACAGAGTCTTCCTCATCAAATTTAGACTCTGCATAAATAAAACAGCTCTTTTTAGAGCCACCCAAGATCTAAACACATAAGCTTGATGTATATCTCAAAAATATTACTTTTTTTTGCTTGGAGTCGCGCACCGAACGCATTAGAGTTGTGCACCCAATGCGCTGGAGTCGCACACCCTACACGTTAGGAGTCGTGCACCCAACACGTGCACACCAGGGGTCGCTCTGAGCGCCACGCTGGGTGCGCGACTCCTCATTTTAGCGTAAAAAAAATAGCACCTAAGACTAATTTCTATTCTCCCCGGGGACCCCATCCCACAGGGCCTATATGCAACGTTGGGGACCGTGGGGGGAGCCCCAATGCTCCCACGTTCCCAGTCGGCTCCCCACGTCCTTCCGGAGCTGGCATTGCTTTTCCACACGGGGCTCTGCTAACATGCAGCTCCCCGTGTAGAAAAGCAAAATAGTTTGCATTTTGAAAGAGAGAGCAGGTCTCCCTGCTCTCTCTTTCAAAATCCAAACCAAGTTTGCTATGACAGAGCGGAAGCCGCCTTGCCACAGCAAACAGCAGTGTCCTGGGGGTGGCGTTCCCCAGGACCCTCCATGCGGCCCCTCTCCACAACATTCAAAGCCCGGGGATGGCGGTTCCTTGGGCTTGGGTGGTCTTTGAGCCCCCCCACCCATGTATTTTACTAGGGGGGTGGCGATTTTGCCCCCAACCATTAATTTTACAGCCCTGGGAGGTGGCAGCTAAATCAAGTATCGTTTGCCCCCGGGATTTGGCCCCCCGGGGGCTAATTATGAAAGAAGCGCTGGAGCCCGTGCTTTGTTTTATTTTTTTAATGGCAGGATCCACGCACCCTGCGTGCATTTTGCCGTTTAAAAAAAAATGTTGTTCCACTGATTTTTACATCCTCGCTTTTACCGAGGCATAAAATAGCTGCCAACACTTCCTGGTTTGGACTGTTGACAGACATTTGACAGCCAATTAGCATGCAGCTCGTGATCGGAACGGTACGCTCAGGGTGCGCTCAGGATGCGGGGATCCACCGGGGACCTAGATATTTTTGTGATTTTACTTTTGATTTTCTCAAGAACTCCTGAACAGATTTGCACCATTTAACCAAAAGGAATGAGTGTGAACCAAGGGCTACCTCTTTGCCAAATTTGGTGTAATACCGTTCAGCAGTTCGGGCTGAAGCTGCGACTAAAGGTTCCTATTAAAAATTGCATAGGGAAAACACGTTTTGGGACCCCCTTTTTTCTCAGCCCAAGCTTGACTAATTGCCCCGAGACTTTCAGGATAGGAGCGGACCGGAGCGGGCCTTAAGTTTTTTAAATTTCGCGAAGATTCGTCAACCGGCGCTAAATAGAATGTTGCAGATTTCCTACGGAAAAGAGGTCCTAACTATAACTACCTACTGGCGACCACCAGTAGGTAATATATATATATATATATATATATATATATATAGCTATATAAATATTCACTGGATCATCTTACCAGCACACAGGCAGCCCGGACAAGCCTGTCTCCACCAGCAGCACGCGACTTCGCTCCTGGGGCCCTGACGCTGTGGTCTCGCCGCCCAAACTCCATCGCGGCGGCTGGAGACTACAGCTCCCAGAGGACTGAGCGGCAACTTCCGCCCACTTCCTCCTGCAGCGCGCCCGGAGGCGCTACTAAAGCGGGGCTCTTCCTCGACGGAGCGGGGATCATCTTACCAGCACACAGGCAGCCCGGACAAGCCTGTCTCCACCAGCAGCACGCGACTTCGCTCCTGGGGCCCTGACGCTGTGGTCTCGCCGCCCAAACTCCATCGCGGCGGCTGGAGACTACAGCTCCCAGAGGGCTGAGCGGCAACTTCCGCCCACTTCCTCCTGCAGCGCGCCCGGAGGCGCTACTAAAGCGGGGTTCTTCCTCCGCGTCGCGGACACGCGCGGACGTCGCCGGGCTAAGCCCGGGCAAAGGGCGGGCCCTCTGAGGCCCTCTGAGGTCGAAGTGGTCGGGCGGGCCACCCCACTAACTCATCCCCCGTAAGGTCAGTTTCCTTTCCGGTTAATACAATGCGTGACCACAATGATATTAGTACAACTGCCGATGTACTTACTCAGGATTTAGAGACCTCGGTATCATTAATATCATCCTTTGAGACATTGATAGATACCGCGTTTAACGAAATTGTCGAAACTGAAAGGAGGTTCTCTATGGGTCCAATGAATATCAACAAACAACATGCTACGAATAGTTTAAACGCCAATACTCATGTCATCCCGGAAGTTATTGTGATTAAAGCATCACATCCTGTTGTTACTGTGCCCATTGTTCTGGATGATGAAAATACTGTTACATACATTGCCTCAGATGTAGCCTCTGACCCTATCCGGTTAGTAACATCCACAGAGGCCACTATTAAGGCGACTGAGAACGTCGTAGCGAAGAGAAAGAGGGGCCCTGTAAAACTGTCACACAACAAAAGGAAGCAGCCATTAAGGAGCGTAAACCAACCAACTCCACAAAGTATGTGGAATAGGGGGAAGAAACATAAGTTGACTCAACATAATGTATCTGTGCAGGAACAATCTCATCTGGGTGATGTCGTAGTTATAAGTAATGAGGATGTGAATTCTATGTCAATTTCCACCCAGACTGATCTCCCCAACATCAACAGTCACTATTCTAAATCAGAGGGGAATCTCATTGAGACCATCGCAGATACCATTTTTAAACAGCTTGAAGGTCAAATGAACAAACAATTTAATAATATTTTTAGAAGACTTGACAAACTGGAAAACTTAATTAAAAATGATGATGCCAAGAGAAAAGGTATTGTGAGCTTGGACAAAATAAGAGTAGAACGTTTGCTAAAGGATTTGGAATCTACCACTCGAGTTCTTACTGGCAGAGACCATGCCAATAATATGGTTAAGGAACCACAGGCTGCTACTATTCTAATACCGTCCACTACACCTGCGGTCAATAAAAGCAAAAGCATAAGAGGTAGTAACCCGCCTGATTCGTCAACCAAACCCCTTTTGCTCCCAAGTAACGTTATCAGTGTTTCTGATTCCTCGATTAAATCTTCTGCTCTATCTACCGCTGCTAATGGAACATTATCGAAAAACAATAAGAGTAATTTAGCAATAACCACTGGTACAGTGCGGAAGGCCCCCTTGAATTCTAGCCAGCGCTATAATAAGAGCTCACATGTGGACACTAGACATGTTAAACATCAAGGCCCTGCCTTACATCTTTTACCTGAGGCTTGTCCTTATGTTCTAGTTCTGGCCGGCATTCCACCCCTTAGGGAAGGATAAGGAGAATCGTGGGTCCAACTGCACAACAAGTGCATAGACTGGTTAACAAAGCATAAAGGTGTGGGTTATGACATATCTAACGAAATCTTATCCACAAGGCGAGTAACCTGGGTCGGTCCTCTTTTCAAAAACATTAATGGGGACTGTATTGTAATTAACTTTAGAAACCCAGGCACTGCAAAATTTTTGTTGAATAAAAACTTTGTTCGACATGGTATATCCACAGAGGTGACTCCCTACCGCTAAATTACTTCTATCGTCCTCCACACAAAATGATGCAGCCCCCACCAGTTTTTCCGTTACATAATAGGTTTGCAATATTCAACGACCTGGAAACATTGGATTGACTACCCTTTATCACCACTGAACCGGTTTCTGTGTGTTCTGCTATTGGCCAGTCAGTGGAAGTACTTCCTGAGACATTTCCGTTAACACCAAAGACTTTTTTACTTGGTACACCATGTGAACAACAGGGGCATACTATAGTAAATTCTGTTTCAGGATCTGATCAGGGCCCATGTCCGAGTCTAGATAATATTTTAAAAATTCTCAGCTGGAATATTACCGGTTTGAAGGCTAAGATGAATATCACTTCTTGGAAGGACTGGGTTAATTGTCACGATGTACTAATGTTCCAGGAAACCTGGTGTACCGATGATTTGCTATTTGAGGGGTATAGCTGCCATAATAGGACTGTTTTAGCCCCCCCGTTTGGTCGTCCAAGCGGTGGATTATCTATTTGGATAAAAATTACTACGGAAGTTAAAGTTGATACACTTCTAACCAATAGTCCCAGCTTCATGGCATTATCTTACACCCAGAGGACAAGGTTATGTCTGATCAATTTCTATAACAATGACTTTTTGTCCCAACCTAATCATAATTTTATTCTTTTATTTGATTTTATCGACGAATCCATTTTTTCCCCACATTTATTCCCCACCCCAGACCCAAAGGGTCGAACCTTCCCCAGCAAGGACCCCAACCTAGCCCTCGCACCCACCCGTCCCTTAGGGGGGAGCACCCCTCTATCTTAAGCTGCCGCTGAAGTGGCAGCAGAGTGAAGACGCTAGCATGATAGTCCGCTCGTGCCACCACTTATGTTACTCCTTGTTAACTCATACCTCCAATCTAGAACCATTTGAGCCCATTTACAAAAAAAAAAGGGAACATTGGTGTCATGTCATGCAAAAAAAAAAGAAGATTAAGTTCACAAATAAGAAACTCAGAAAGACAGAAAACTAAATACTGTCATTAGTATATTCCAGTTTTTTCTTTTTTCCCTTTTTCCCTCTTTCCTTCCCTTTCTTTTTTTTTCCCCCCTCACATATATCTACTTATTCTTTTTCATTTTCTTTCTGTTTATCTCTTTCATTTTCCCTAGAGAACTTTTCCAGAGCTTGTTCCGCGGCTTCAAAATCTGTAAAGAAAACCACATGGCCGTTTCGTATGACCTTAAGACGAGCAGGCTCTTGGAGATAGACCATGCATCCCAAATTTTTGAAAACATCTATCAACTTCCTAAGCTCCCAACGTTTGTCCATAGTGCCCTTACTTAGATCCGATTTCACAAAAAAAGTTAGGTTGTCCACAGTCACGGGATTATTAGGCCTTGCTTTCAGTGATACAGCTTGCCGCAAAAGAAAGTTACCAAAATAAATCAAGAATGGTCGAGGAAATTTGCTGCTAGTGTTTCTTTGTATCAAAGGCAATCTGTGAACTCTCTGTAGCTGAGAATCCCAGTCCCAATCAGCAAGATCCGTGAAGGCTCTCTGAAGAAGTTTCACCATAAATGCCCTCGGGTCGGACCCCTCCATTCCTTCTGGTATACCAAATAATCTAAGGTTTTGCCTTCGAGCGCGATTTTCCAAATCCTCCACTTTAACTTCTAACTTAGAGACTCTTGATGTATTCTGTTTTACTGTTACTGAGGTCTTATTTACGTCTCCTTCCACTTCAACAATACGTTGTTTGATGTCTTCGATCTCCTTTGTCACGCCTCCCAGGCCTTGGCAAATTACGCTCATAGTTTCTTGCATCTTAGTATTGTCTTCTCTAAGTTGCAAATATTGCTGTTGGATCTCCGCTCTTTGCTCTAGGAGAGTCTGCATAATTGATTCCATAAATGTCTTTGTTGGATCTAGAAAATTAGAGGGGTTAGGGAAATTAGAGGGGTTAGGGAAATTAGAGTAGTCCTGTGAGACCATTTGTGGAAGTCTTGCTCCAGATAGCAATCCGGGATCGGTTGGCGTGTCTTGATTTTCGTTAATAGAGTCGTTTGACCTCGGCTCTGTATCATTTTCTTCAAGACTATTGCCTATATTTTCAGTAGAAGTTCCTGTTTGCAGTATCTGGTTTTTTTTCAAGTTTGATATTATAGATTCAGTACTCTCTTTCAATTGGTCAGAGTCAAGGGTAGTGAATTCAAGACCCTGGTCTTTGGATTTATTCGCCTCTTTATTGTACGTAGCCGGAGTAGAAGGGGTATTGTAAATATGAGTGGGAGATGTAGTTGTACTTATTGGGGAAACCCCAGTTACCAACTCTGTATCAGTCAAGGCCGCATGTTGTGAAGTCTCTTGATTTATAGGTACGCCATCCAGGTTAGGATCACCAGTGAAATCTATAGGGTTAGTTTTGTTAGCCCCCTGAGCCCCCTGAATGCTGGGCCCCTTGTCGGGGCCGGCTCCTGACAGTCTTAGAGCCATGTTCTTAACCCCTCCCTTTGCCTCCATCCATCTTCTCAGAGGACTATCATCAATTAGGCGACTTTTTTTATTTCCAAAAGGTTCCTTGTTGACTGTCTTTAGTAATACATTTTTTTGCTTGGTTTTAACTTTCATCTTAATTTTCCTTGAAGCAATTCTCTTATTTGGTAGAGTTTTAAGTGCTTCATCAGCTCCCTCGTCGTCTGTCAGCTCCTCGTACTCTAAATTAGAGTCTTCATCAGCTGCAGCTGTAGATTCATGCATTAAACCAAATTCCTTCTCCCTTTTTTCATTTTGTGCCGTATTAGTAGTAGTAAACTCATCCACCCTTTTTTTTTGATTTTTTTGATTTTGAGCCATACTTTGCGTTTCCTCTGTTTCTTCTATAATTCGCGTAGTTAAATTGCCATCGCTGGGTGTAGTAACTCTGCTCCCTAGCTGAGTTTCCAAAGCAATGTTTAACAAATCAGAGCAAGAGTTAATGTTTGCGTCGGGCTCTTTGTCTAAACCTTGCATATCATAATTCTTAGTCTTAGTCCCAGTTTTATCGATTTTCTCCTTATGGATATCTACCAATGTTAGGTTCTTTTCAGATAGAATGTTCTCTTCTTCATCCTTATTATCCTTATTGTTCGATTTCTTTTTAATTTTAGGTACAGTCAATCGTTCTAAATCCGGGTTGGGCTCTGTACAATCAATCCCCTTATTAGTGGGAGCGTTTTTCCCCTCCCAGCGTGTTTTCTCATCTATTAAAACAACCGGTTTAGTGCTTTTCTCTTTCATTCCCCCACTGTTAACGATACTGCTAGTGTCTTGAACAAGTTGGGGTTCCTTGCTACTGCCGGACACCCCCACTACCGCCACCCCAGCGACCGCTGCCGCCATTGTACTTGCGTTTGGTTGTCTTCCAGCCAGGGCGGTCTTCCTGCTCCGTGTGGTCCTTGTCTGCCGAACGGACATCGACTTTTCTATTGCCTCCGTCCCTGCTCTCTGCAGCGTCCTCTGTGCTCTCGTAAAGGTTGAGTGCCGATTCAGGTGAGCGACCAGCTGTGGTGAGCACGCCCAGCCGGCTTCCCCACCTGGCGTGCTGACAGGGCGAACCGCCGCGTAGAACCAAGCGCGAGATAGATCCCCGCTGCAGAGTTGTAGCAAAGCCCGTAGCATTGGGGCCGTTTAGAAATCTGACGGCCAAAAGTTAAGCTCGTAAGTGCAAATATGGAGTTATGGAGTTTATTCACTGGGATCTGCTGCTCGACCTCGCCGGCTTCAAATTGCCGATTTGGGTATGAGAAACGTCTATCCGTAACGCTGCATTAAGCAAGTCTCTGGCAGAGCAGCACCATGTAGCGTCCTTCACTCGGCGGTGTCAGCCCGCCATCTTGACTCCTCCCCTTTCCTCCGTTTTTTAAAGTCTAGTAAGGAAAACTTAATTTATACGAAAAGGGCAAAGATAGTGGGGAGAAATTTGTATTGGAAGACCATGATATCAATATGTCTAAACTAAGAATACTAATTTGGAATGTTGACGGTTTAAATAGTAAAAACAAAAGGAATTTAGTAAAAGAAGAGATTAAAATGTATAATCCGAATATAGCTTTGCTCTCAGAGACACATGTAAAATATCAAGACCGCAAGTTGCTTTCACAATTGAGTTATGATTTGGTGGTATGCTCTACTCTAAATGAGACTATTAGAGGGGTAGCTATTCTAAAACAACGAGGTGCTCGACTAGAAACAATTGAAACCTCTTCAGATGCCCGGGGTAGGTGGGCAATTGCGCAGATGCAATGTGACAATGTTAAAATAGTATTATGTGTAGTATATGGACCAAATATTGATGATCCAAGAGATTTCGAAGAGCTAAGTTTAGAGTTATTGGAATGGGAAGGAGAAATTATAATAGCAGGGGATTTTAATTGTACTATTGATTATAAAGTAGACTCTACCGGGCAAAGCAAACATAAAAGAATGTATAAAGTTAGAACAGCAATCTTAGAATTAGCAAGATTGAACAATGTCAGAGATGTATGGCGATCAAAAAACCCTTTGCAGGCAGGCTTCACTTATTATTCTATACCACACAGATCCTGCTCAAGAATCGATATGATTTGGGCTTCTGAACAAATTATAGACAATTGTCTGATTGACATTTGCCCTAAAGTCACCTCTGATCACAATCCTTTGCTATTTGAAGTCACACTTAAAGATCAAATAAAAGAACCACGTAAATTTACCTTCCCGAGACATTTACTAGTAGACACAAGATTTACTACCCTACTTAAACAGCATATACAGGAGTTTATCTCAATCAATATTAACTCAGCTAACATAAACGTGGTGTGGGATACATGTAAGTGCAGTATTAGAGGTTTTGCCCATCAATATATACTTAGGCAAAATGCTGAGAGCCGCTATAATAATAAACAAACAATTGCCAATATACGGAATATGGAAATATGCCTGGCAGAGGCAACACGCCATGCAAAGAACAATATTGAAGGGATTAGGCTAAAGTTGGCGAAATTACAAGCTGGATTAATAAAAACTTTGAGAGAAAGATACAGTTCCAAATTACAAAAGTATAAATTTGATCAATATGAAGGTGGCGATCGTATTGGGAAATTACTGGCCTTTAAAACCGCGGATAGGAAAGCTAAAACAAAAATTAAAGAAATAGTGGGTATGGATTCAAATACGTACGACCGAACGGATCAAATACTAAGCCAGTTTGTTAAATTTTACCAACAACTTTATACACCAGAGGCTGTACCAGCTAAAATAGATATAATACAATATCTAGATAAATATTTAACTCCATCTCAAGCACTAAATACAGAAACACTTCAACAACTCAACTCAGAAATAACATTAGATGAAATAAAACGCGCCATAGATAACCTACCTTTAGGGAAGGCGGTTGGAGAAGACTGCCTACCAGTTGAACTCTATAAACTCTGCGCCCAAGAATTATTGCCCTTATTAGAGAAAGTGATAAACTCAATTAGTGTCTCCAAACAAGAACCTCCTTCATGGAAAATAGCGAAAATTATATTTTTTTTGAAAAAAGGGAAACCGGAAAAAGAATGTGGGTCCTACCGACCGATTTCTTTACTTAACTCTGATGTTAAAATTTTTTCTAAGATTCTTGCAAATCGGCTAGCCCCTACCATGCCATCTATTGTTAATCTCCAACAGCACGGTTTTGTAATTGGAAGGGATACTACCACGCATGTTAATACGTCAATAATAGCCTTTGATGTAGCTGAAGTTGCACACACCCCGCTCGGTATGATTATGTTAGATGCGGAAAAGGCATTTGACCGAGTGGGGTGGGAATATCTGTGGGAAGTATTAAAGAAATTGGGGCTTTCCGGGTCTTATTTGGATTGGGTCATGTCTCTCTATGATGAACCTTTGGCTTTGATAAGCTATGGAGATAAAAACTCAGCGAACTTCAAAATAGCAAGAGGCACGAGGCAAGGTTGCCCCCTTTCCCCACTACTTTTTGCTCTTTCTTTAGAACCTTTTTTAAATGCGCTAAACGACCAAGTTATTATTATTCCAGTGAATCATGGGGGCATAGCTCTTAAATTAACGGCGTTTGCTGACGACATAGCAATATATACAACCGATATTAATAAAGCTATGCCAGAAATTATCAATGAAGCACAAAAATATGGCTTAATCTCGGGTTATAAATTGAATGTGAATAAATCCCAAATTATAGTTAATTATACTCCGGATATCCACATTTACGACACTTGCAGAGAAGCTACCTATTTAGGTATTAAATTAATGGCCAAAGTAGGGAAAATTTTGGAAACAAATAAATTATGAGACATTTTTAAAAGAAACTACCTCAACCCTCAAAAAGTGGCATAAAATCCCTCTTAGTTTATTAGGCCGACTTAATATGATTAAGATGAAAATACTACCTAAATTACTTTATTTGTTTAGAGCCATACCATTACAACCGAATCAACTTTTTTTTAAAAAGCTAGACGGTATATGTAGCAGCTTTATTTGGGGATACAAAAAGGCATGCAGGGCTATTAAATTTTTGACATTGCCAATATCGAAAGGGGGACTTGTTTTCCCGGATTTTAATTTATACTTTTTGGCTACCTTTTTTTTTCGGATAAGGAGCTTACTAAAAAATGAGCCTTCTCTATTTTTTTATCAGTATTTGTTAGGTGCTGACTCTAACCAATTCCTGCTTCGCACACATGATCCAAATTATTTCAAGCGGGTTAAATTTAAGACTGCTAAACATGCCATAAAAATCTGGAATAAAATCATGCACATTAGTCAGAGCTCATTTTATAATACTGAACTTAGGTTATGGAACAATCCGGGTCTTCCGGGTATCTTTTCGGATGGGACAGGGAATCGTTGGATTAGTTGTGGTATTATCACATTAGGCGATATATTTGGAAGCAATGGTATGCTAGATTTTGAAACTTTGAAAACATTAAATGGTTTAACGAATGATATGCACTTTAAATATCGCCAGTTGAGAGAC
Organism: Lissotriton helveticus; assembly: GCF_964261635.1. Lineage (NCBI taxonomy): Eukaryota > Metazoa > Chordata > Amphibia > Caudata > Salamandridae > Lissotriton > Lissotriton helveticus. The sequence continues at coordinate 621,125,667 of NC_136071.1, forward strand.
TTTTTTTTTAACAAAATGAAAATAACGGCAGTTACGCAGTCTGATATTGTAGAGTGCATATACTCTGATAAAACCAAATCACTCATAAAGTTGGGATACCAACTTCTAATTAAAGACAAATGTGAAAATACTACTAAAATTGCAACTAAGTGGTCTCGCCGTCTAAACTTTGACATAAACTCAAGGCAGATCGGAAATGCTCTAACGCACTTAAGTGATGTTGTGCACTCCTCTAACCTAAGAATGCAACTGTATAGGACTATCACCGAGCTATATTACACACCACAGAGAATTTCCTCATGGACGCAAGGGAACCAATTATCCGACAAAACGAAATGTGCGAAGTGTAATACTTATGCTGCAGGCATAGAACATATGCTCTTTTCCTGTCCAGCATTTTCTAGTTATTGGAATGGAATAATAGATCATCTCCAAGCTAGCCAGATAAAGATACCTGAATTATCTCCTCAGTTGGTCTTATTAGACATTTATGAGACCAACTGTCCCAACCAGGATCTTATAACAATTCTGTTAGCTTGCGCAAGATTAATTATAGCAAGAGCATGGATCTCTAAGGATACTCCAACCGTAGCTGAGTGGTTAGTATTGGTTATCGAAATTAGAACCATGGAACTCACACTTGCCAAATATAGAGGACCAAAATCTCTGGCTAGAAAGGAAAAGATTTGGAAACAATTTTTTGAAGTATAAGAAATGGGGATTGTTAAAGGCTTATTTGTGTGCTAAGTAGTAGTTGTATTCATTGTTTTCCTGAATTATTTCCTTTTTTCCTTTATTAATTCATCTTTCCTCTCTATGCCCCCTATTAGTTTCTTCATATATTATTTCTATTTCTTTTTCTTTTCTTATCTTTAAATCCTCACTATCTTACCTTCTAAACTACAATTATTGTAAATATACGCTTTTCAAGGTCATTGGAAATTGTACTTATGTATCACTCTTGGTTTTTGTCGCTTCCTGCAATAATAAAAATATTTAAAATAAAAAAAAAAAAAGATTTTATCGACGAAATTGTAGATGGACAGAAATACGGGAAATTTGATGGCATCTGTCTAGGAGGGGACTTTAATGCTCATATACATTTAAGAAATCCCCCATGTAGAAGAGGTACAGAACTGTCAAATCTTCTCGCAACTAGAGACCTTGTAAATTGTATGGAATATGTAGGTATGGAAAACACTGCCGCCCCATTTCCCACTTTTATTGGTCATGGGGGCGGGACTACAATTGATTATGTTTTCGTTTCACCTCCAGTCGCTAATGCTTTAACAAAGGCTGAAGTGGTATGTAAAATTTATAGCGACCATTACCCAATTGTCATTCACCTATCACTTGTGAGGGGCAAGCGTTTACGAAATGAAATAGGTGCTAAAAACTTGAAGGTATCAACTGACAAATTGAGGGTAATTTGGAAGGGCGCAGACAATAGGGGAATCCTAGCTGAAACTATTAAAAAACATCCAGTTCTGATCGAAAACTGTCTGAGTTCTGATGAATATGGGGCTAAAATAATTACATCATTCTCAGAACTCTGCTCTGTAATAAAAGGTGAAATTTCCAGACCAGCCTCTAGTAAAGCTGAGGAAACACCTAGATGGTTTGATGCCCTTTGCTCAAAAGCAAACAGGAAGTTGAGAGCTGCCCTAAAAGCCGAACCTAGGGATATACCACAAATAAGACTGCTCAGAGCAGAGTACAAACATACCCTACGTACTAGATCTAATGAACTGCTTAAAACTCACTGGGGTTCCTTGGCACGCTCAGCCGAATTGAAAGATACTGCTGGGTTTTGGAAGGAAGTAAAGGAGATAAGATCTATAGGCTCTAATTTAACGGTAATTAATTGTAACATCACCGGTCCTATCTGGGTTGAACATTTTGCTAAAATCTATGCAACACCAGATAACCCTCCTTTGACTTTACCCCCCCTAAACCCACTTAATATCTCTGTATCTGAGGTTGAGGATGCCATATTAGAAAGTGCTGGAAATAAAGCGCCCGGTCCTGACGGGCTCTCGATTGATCAGTTGAAGTGTGAGCCCGACTTTTGGGCGCCACTATTATGCAATGTTTTTAATAATTTAACAAACGGGCAAATTCCAGAAACATGGTCTTGCAGCACAATCATTCCCATTTTTAAGAAGGGTGACAGGCTGGATCCGGGGTGTTACCGCCCCATTTCATTAATTGATAACACCTTGAAAGTTTTGGGGCGGGTTATATTTAAAAGGATCAGAACTTGGGCAGATGAGAATAAGATCTTACATCCCAGCCAGCTTGGTTTCCGTAGTAGCGTTGGAACGGTGGAACAATGCTTAAACCTGAGCCTAATTATGGCAAAATATAACACTGCTAAGAAATCCCCTTTATATTTTGGCTTTATGGATTTGAGTTCCGCTTTTGATTTTGTTAACCGTTCCCGCTTATGGTCCACCCTCCTTGAGTATGGTTTAGACGATCATTTGGTCCACTTTTTAGCTTTTTTACATCGTGATTTAAAAGCATGTGTGCGTATAAATCAATCTGGTGAAGTTTCTGATGACATCAGCATTGGTAGGGGGGTCAGACAAGGGTGTGTGCTGGCCCCCCTCCTGTTTATTCTGTATATTAATAATTTAAGCAGCTCTCTGTGTATTTTAACAAAAGATGTACCCCACGTGAATGGAGTCCCTATACCTACCCTTCTTTACGCTGACGATGCGGTCCTGATGGGCCGCACCCCCAAGGCACTTCGGACTCTAATTTCAGGATTTGTTCTTTTTATGGCCGATTTAGGCCTGACAACTAATTTTAAAAAATCCCTAATCATGAGCTGTGGCCCTAAAAATTATAAAATCGCCGAGATTAAATCAGGGTAAAATGTTTTTAAAAGTACCAGTACTTTCCCCTACTTGGGGTTGTTATTTTCAAACACTGGTTCGTGGCATGCACATGTATCTTATGCTAGGAATAAGTTGGGTAAAGCCATAAATTGTGTTATTTCTTTGAGGCAACCCAACTATGCAGACGTAATTACACCACTAGTTAAGATCTATCAAACCCAATGCATGCCAACTGGCACCTATGGCGCGGAGGTCTGGGGTTATACAAACTGTTCCCATATCCAAACGGAAGAAAATAGGTTCTGCCGGAAGGTGCTGGGGGGGGGTCATTTGTTCCCCTAACTATGTGTGTCATAACGAATTAAACATCTCATACATAGAGGACTTTGTAAGATCCAGACCAGCACTCTTTTGGCTAAGGATATGGAATAACCCGGCTGCCATTCTGACCCGTGAAATAATTTTAGATTGCCTAAAATGCGACAGGGCATCCTGTATACCATGGTTAAAAGCGGTAAAAGATTGCCTTGAAAGTGTAGGGCAGGGTTCTCTGTTCACTACACCAAGTTTAATAAATCGTTCCCATAAGACCATTATTTGTAGGGCACTATATGACCTGTATAGAGAGGAGCGGGAAAGGAAGAACTTGACTAAATGCACTTACAAAATATATGGGCTATTCTGAACCCCACATTAAACATCCTGGCCCACCATATAGGTATTTACGTCTGCACCTTGGTAGGTGGAATAGGGGTTTACTGTTTCGTTTGCGAGATGGGAGTATAGTGAATTTACTAAATTTCCCTTTGGGTTACAATAAAAACCTAGAAACTCTAAATTGTCCATGTAACCCTAATATGAAACAGGGCCTTATGCATTTCTTGTTCTTTTGTGGTTTTTATAAAAAACTTTCCGCCCATTATTTAATGCCTTATTGCAGAAAACATGAATTGACTAATTTTAAATTAGCCCTGAGGTCTTTTTTATTATTGGGATCAGATGAAGTTATATTCAGGGTGAGCTGCTTTCTTAAAGCTGCTGTCAGATCACGAGTCACTTTAAATATTGAGGCAGAATAATTGCACACTGCATTTTTTTTTTTTATGTGTTTTAGAGAAATTTTTTGTCGCATATTTTTAACTTGTGTATAACGCTGTTTTTAATATAATATGAAGGGACAAAATTTGTGTGTAGATATGAAATTGAAATTTGATCTTGCTTGACCGTTCTTAGACCTGTTGTCCAGATGTCATTATTGTATTTAATTGTTTTTGTTGTATTTTGTATGTACTTTTATGGATGTTTTTATTCCGAATAAAGATCATTTGACTTGACTTGACACTGAAAAAGCCATAGGTTTCAGGTCCTTTATAGTTAGTTGGACATTTCATTTGTATAAAACCAAGAAATTTGGCTCCTATAGTTAGAAGAGCTAACTATAACTCGCGCCCCCACAATGGACTGCTGATGACGTCACATATTACCCATGACATGCTCAGTGACATCACTGATGACATCTCAAATAACATCACTGATGACATCATCCAGTGACTGTGACTGTGTGTTTCTGTAAAGTAAAAAAAAAAATATGTATAAATGCCAAGGTGTATTGAAGTATGAGTGGGTGTATGAGTGTCTGAATAGATGATTTAGTAGTTGCGTGACTGACTGTATAAGTGAGTGATTAAACTTGTCTTACTGAATGCATGGGTTAGTGAGTAAACTGTGTAAATGTCGGTATCAGTCTGTCAGTTGGTGTGTAAGTGGCTTAATGGGTTAGTGAGTAGCTACATGAGTGTCTATATGGGCTATTGATTGGTTGTTTGAGTATCTGTATGGGTGCCTCAGTGTCTGTGTGGGTGGGTGGGGGGTGTGATTCTGTGCTTAGATGTGTCAGTGGGTAATTGTCAGGGTTTCTTGTACTAACTTGTAGCCCAAACTCGCGGGAGCGGAATGTTGAGATTTTCTCAATTCCCACCCCAGGCCTTCCCACGAAAACCAAATTTACTGGCTATCATGCGAACCCTGTCGGGGAAAAGGGGAAGTTGACAGAGAGGAGACTGCCTAGACTTTCTTACGATCTCCTTTCTCGCTCTTTTGCTTCTTCAGAAAGTGATTTCCTTCTTGCTTTCTCTCTCTCTCTTCCTATCCCTTAATGTGGAGATACTGTAATAAAAGGCACACTATTATTACTTTTTTAGAATCCCCTCCCTGAGTCTCCTTGAAACGTTTTTCAAGCCTTCCTTACCATATGTGTCTAAGGCCTTTGCTCCTCTGCTAAACTTCTTTTATGTTATTTGAAAACTGGTGTCCTAAACCATAAACAAGACTTAGTACATTTTCTCATCCATTTATTCTATATTTATTTATTGTGGCTTTCTCTCTCTCTCACTCTCTCTCTTACTTGTCAATTGCTGCAAACATCTTTTTTCTTTCTTTCACAGGAAAACGTGTGGATTCAAACTACGAGAGGACCCCAGACCAGCTGGAGAACGGTAAGTACCAAACCTTCTTTTGTCTTTTTGAATTTTCTTAACTATAAACTAAAGCTACCTCTAACTAACTACCGCTGCTGCGAAATGCACTGCCCTACAAATGAGCCTAGCAAGAAGAACTAACCTAACTCTGACTTACTAAACGCTGCTTCAACAAAAGGCTCCTCTCTCGGAAATTCCGTTGGTGAAGTGCGCAGTTCGGAATTCAACTGCAGTACTTCACAGCTGAGCAAGACCTCATGCCCGGACCCAGGCGCGAGCAACTAGACTGCCAACCACTCGAGCATTCCTTCCTGTTGGGAGTACAGGACTGGTTGCCTTATTTCGCACAATAATCACCTGCGATTTATTTCGAACGGGTGCTCAATTCAAAATTGGTACCTTCTGAACATTTTGGCACAATGGAGTTTATGAACTCCTTTCATTCCTACCCTGACAGTAATGAACTGGGTGTATCGGTTTATCAGTGTGTGTGTTAGGGAGTGTATGGGTGAGTGAGTGTACATATAGCTGTGTTGGTGAGTGAATTGATATGTTAGTGATGTATGTGTAAGTAACTACATATGTGATAGGCAGTATTTGTGAGTGTTGGAGTATATAAGTGATCATATGTGACAGTGGGTGATTGTGATAGTGGCTGCATGGATACGTGTATGCTTATGTCAGTAATTGTTGAAGGCAGTACGTATCTGTATAAATAAGTGAAGTGGTGTTTCTATGGCTGTATAGGTGAGTAAATGATGGTGTAATTAATTCTTTGAGCAACTGACTAGGTTTTTGAGTAACTCTTTGGATGAGTGGCAGTGTGTGAGTGTTTATATGCATGTATGAGTAGATATATCAGTGACTGTATAGATGAATGACTGTGTGTATGAGTGACTGTATGGGGTAGTGGATGGATGTGTGAGCAGTCGTATGAATCACTGAGCGGGTATGTACTAACTGCTATTGGTGTGTCTATGGTTTCGATATTGGTAATCTGTATTTTAGAGTGGGTGTATGAAAGGTTTTATTAGTGTGTGAGGAGGTGCATCAGATGATCACGTGGATGATATCATCAGTGATGTCATTTGAGATGTCATCAGTGATGCTATCAGTGATGTCACTGAGCTTGTCATGAGTGATGTAATATATGACGTCATCAGCAGTGCAATGCGGGGGCTCAAGTTATAGTTAGCTGTACTAACTATAACAGCCGAATTTCTATGGTTTATATAAGAGAAATATCCAACTAACTACAGCGTCCCTAAAACCTATGATGTTTTCAGTGAATTTCTAAGGTTTTTTAAATGCTAATTTCTAACTATTATGTCCTTGAAACCTATGGCTTTTTTCAGTGAATTTCTTAGGTTTTTTAAATGCTAATTTCTAACTATAACATCAACAAAACCTATGCTTTTTTCCAGTGAATTTCGAAGGCTTTTTAAATGCTAACTTCTAATTATAACATAGCAGTCGTGTTTGCAAAGTGGTGGATAAAGGTGAGCGTGGCCTCTGAACACCTCTTGGCAAACCTAAACCTACCCACTGTGTGGGTTTTACTGGAGGTAACAGGAGGGGTAGTTAGCCCCCAAAGTCAACCTTGGGGGCCAACTACCCCTCCTATTACCTCCAGTAAGTCCCACACATCAGGATTACTAACTTCTCATACCAGGCCAGTCCCCCTTTCTCCACCACTCTGCAAACACCCCCCCCGGTGTCTTGAAAGCTGAGGACCTCATTACCCTTGAATACTGAGGGTCCCTGGGGTCCAACTAGCCCACCAGGTACCTCCAGTGAGCGCCACAGAGCTGGATTGCAGAGAGGTGGTCCGAGATCATGCCCCTTTTTACACCACTCTGCAAACGCGGCTCCTGGCGCATTGCTGCTCGGGACACAGGAGGACCTCATCGCCCCACCAACAGTGCACCAAGAGGCGTGTTTGCAGAGTTATGTAAAAAGGGGCATGGCCTCGGACCACCTCTCTGCAATCCAGCTCTGTGGTGCTTACTGGAGGTACCTTGTGGGCTAGTTGGCCCCCAGGGACCTCAGTAGTCAAGGGGAATTAATTCCCCAACTTAAAACGCGCCAGGGGGTGTGTTTGCATAGTGGTGCAGGTGGGGCAGGGCCTCCGGACAGATCCCGGCTTTTTAAAAAAAACTTTTTTAGAAGGGGAGCTGTGTGGTCCCCCTTCTTTTACATGTTTGGTGCCCTTGGGACCCCATGTCCCAGGGTCTGACCCTTTTTTCTAATATTTTTTTCAGCGGAAAAAGGGTCTGCATGGCACCCTTTCCTTCCCTTCCCGAGGTCAATGTTGGCCCAGGGGACCCCATCCCATGGGGCATGGCAGTCTTTTTTATTATTCATTTAATTATTCAGAGGGGGCAGTGGCCCCCCTCATCAGGCCAATTATGGCCCGGGGACCACAACCTCCGAGGCCGCCTTTCAGTTTTTAATTTATTTATTTTATTGCTGTGGCCACCCTTCCATGCCACTTCTGGGCATGGGACCCCATCCCCGGGGCCTTCCCTCACTGGTGGGAACCATGGGGGGAGCCCCAATGCCCCCACGGTGCTACCTGCTCCCCGCCTCCTGCGGGAGCCTGCATTGCTTTTGCACAAGGGTAGCTGCTGACATGCAGCTCGCCTTGTTCAAAAGCAATTCTGCTTTGGTTTTTGGAAGCGAGAGCAGTTTTCCTGTTCTTGCGTCCAAGAACCAAAGCAGAGTTTGCTATGACAGAGTGGGAGCCGTGCTCCTGCCCTTCCATAGCAAACAGCGGGACATTGCAGGAGCTAGCCATGGGGGGTGACGGTCCCAAGGGCCATCAACGGCTCCTGGAGGGGGGCCAAGCAGCCCCCCTCCCTTCATTTGTAAAGCCCTGGGGAGGTGGTGGTCCCCGGGGCCAGGGGTCCATAACAGACCCCCGAATTTAAATAAACAGTGCCCTGGGGAAGAGGTGGTCCAAAGGGCAATGTGGGGGGGCTTGAGCCCACGACACACATTATTTATTTTAGCCCTGGGGAGGTGGCAGTTACCCAGAGCTTGTGGGGTCCCGTGTGGCCTCCCATCATATTTTAATAAAGCCTTGTGGAGGTGGCGGTCCCAATGCAGGGTATTTTGAGGTAGGACCTCCCACTTGTTTCTGAGAAGCCAGGGAACACAACAATGGTGGAGCTACAGATCCCTTCAGGCGAGGGCGGCTCCTCCGCTATGACAGAGGAGCGTCGCCCACTGCTTTTAAGCAGTGCACTGCATAGTAAAGAAACATACAATGATAATAACTATGATTCATCATCATATTATGTTTTCTACTGCTTTGCGGGTAGGAGGGTGGGTGGGGCTAATCTGCTCTTGGGGCAGGGCAGGAGAGGACTGGTTTGCCCACTCCTAAGTGTGCAATGACTGTTTGGTTGGCCTTCTCGGGCCCCCCAAACAAGTCAGGCACACTTTCCCCATTCTCCATGCAGGCTGCATTACAGCCTGCGTGGAAAACAAGCCCAGGCCCCCATTCCCAGGTTGAGTGTTGACCCAGGACGCTCAAAACCAATCACAACATTGCATTGCATCGTTGTGACTGGTCATGAAGCCTGGCTGGCCTTCCTGTGCCTCAGTGTGATGAGGTAAGAAGGAGCAGAGACGCGGGACCCGGCACAGCATGGTATTTATTTTTAACATTGCACACCTTTACCTCATCCCCCTTTGCCCCCCAAGCTCACCCGCACCTGTCCCGCCACCCGCAAACCATGCCAGCCGCCAATGCTATTAGGTCCAACATGTATGCATTAAATGGGCCCATTAGAGGCCCATAGGAATCAATGCCGTTTTGCCTTTTTATTTTTTGCACTCGCAATTTGTTGATGCATTGCAAGGGTGCATCAACAAATGTATTTTCAAGTGCATGTTTCACACACACATGTCCTAAGGACATGTGTGTCTGTAACATGCAAGTTTAAAAAATGTATTTTTTTGCTTTTTTTAAATTTTTGCAAATTAACACGAGGGTCAACCTCGTGTTAATTTGCACTTCCAATTCAAAATTCGCTATTTTTTACAAATTGATGCATTGCATTTAAGGAATCGCACAAATGCGATTCCTTAATTGCATTTGCATTTTTAAGAAATGCAAAAAATAGCGAATTGTTTCATGCATCCCAAAAACGTATTTAGGAAGTGCAAACGGCCGAATTTACCGATTCGCACCGTTTGCACTTCCTAAATAGGTTGATGCATGTGGGGGCAAGACCTTATGAGCCAGCTCGTTTTCTGCGCTCTCAGAATCAATCTTTGCTTCAGGTGCCACGTATCAAAAAGGAAAGACAGGGAGGCCGAGCTCTATCCTATAGATGCCTCACCCTGTGGAACTCCCTGCCTCTCACCCTTAGGCAAAACTCTAATTTAGCCACTTTTAGGAAATGTCTAAAGACACACTTGTTTCTGACCATGTAGACACTTTCATCTTCTGACTCTGATTGTCTTTTATTTGAATATAGCTTTGGTAATGAACACAAGTGCGGAGATACCCCTTCGAGGGTCGAATTCCTGCGCTATACAAGCGATTAAATAAATAAATAAATGTGAGCATGATATACCTATCGACGAAGACTGTGGGCAAAGAGAGAGAGCTGCGTGACTACACCCAGCTGTTCAGTGGTATGCAGGTTTGTATTTTGTTTCAACAACATGGGTGAGTCTAAGGAAATTTGTCATAAAATATTAGGTATTTTTTCTGTCAGTTTTGTTTATTATTCACCTCTGGTAATGTTTTCTTAATTACCGTACTTTCTTGCCCATTTAATGCATACATGTTGGACCTAATAGCATTGGCGGCTGGCATGGTTTGCGGGTGGCGGGACAGGTGCGGGTGAGCTTGGGGGGCAAAGGGGGATGAGGTAAAGGTGTGCAATGTTAAAAATAAATACCATGCTGTGCCGGGTCCCGCGTCTCTGCTCCTTCTTACCTCATCACACTGAGGCACAGGAAGGCCAGCCAGGCTTCATGACCAGTCACAACGATGCAATGCAATGTTGTGATTGGTTTTGAGCGTCCAGGGTCAACACTCAACCTGGGAATGGGGGCCTGGGCTTGTTTTCCACGCAGGCTGTAATGCAGCCTGCATGGAGAATGGGGAAAGTGTGCCTGACTTGTTTGGGGGGCCCGAGAAGGCCAACCAAACAGTCATTGCACACTTAGGAGTGGGCAAACCAGTCCTCTCCTGCCCTGCCCCAAGAGCAGATTAGTATATATACAAAAGAAGGGGGTTCCCCGTGGGTTACTTAGAGATATAGGCAGGCCATAGGGGGGAAAAAACCATAAATAGAACAAAAGAGAACACCCTGCCTAGGGATATAATGGCCCTTGCTAGAGGGTCCAAATGATATATGAACTGGGGTGATTAGACCAAAAGCTGACACTGCACACAACAAACACAAGGTCAATTCAAGCAGGCTCCACCAAAGATATATTAGGAAAATATATGTTTTTATTTTTCTTAGAATGGAGGTAACACAACATTTTTTTGGGGGGTAAGAAATAAGTTATACTTTGGTTTCACATGATATATTTAGAACATAAAAAGGACAGATCCTGATCTGATAACAACAATGCAAATAGGGAAATAATACTACTACATTAAGACCTACCCAGTATCAACCACACTTCAACCACACTTTCACACTCACTCATATGTTTTCTTACTCTATCTCATTCTATCATTCAACTTTCAATCTTCCATCCATTCTTCTAATCCTGGCGTATGCAACACATCAAATATCAATATGTTCCATGAATCGGGATGTTATTCCAGGCAGATGACTTTTACAACGGTTCCTGAAGTTCTTAGGACAAAGAACCGTGTTCCTGGGAACATGAGCCGACGCGCGTTTCGGTGACAAGCCAATGGGGCCACACCTTCGTCAGGGCTAGGGGCAGTGTACTGGGAGGGACACAAGCATAAAATCTGAAAGAAATGTATAAAAAACAAAACGGTCTTAATTTTTTGTACTATGTATATACAATATTGATCAAACACATACATATGTCCAACATATACTTTTCATTGTTCAAATTCATTTTATCATTTTTAATTCAAACATTTAGTATAGGGGCGATGCACATGATATTGACCCCTTGCCGCTGTGTAATGTCTAGCTTCATAGAGACACTCCCTGGGGTAGATTCCCTATTTAGTGGAATCTATAAAAGGCATAATTGTAGCCTAAGCTAAATGAACCGTTGAGAATATTTCATCCAAGCAAATCCTACATACATTTCATTAAACTATATAAACACTTTCAATCAAGTATACACCTGACCATACTCTTGAAATAAGACCCAAGATACTGGATGACGCGTTTTATATCTTTCCTCAATGTCGATTTAGAGTTCTGCTGAAGACACGCCCTGGGCTCCCCATTGCATATAGAGCGAATAAAGGACAGTTGTTAACCATGAATAGTAAATATACACACTGAGATATTACCTGTATATTTATGTATATTGCAGGAGACCACGAGAGTATGGTTGGAACTACTGCACAGAGAGGTTAGTATATATCTTTTTTACTTAACAGGCCTCCAGGAGTATTGATCCTAGAGAGGAAATAATATAAGAGCCTTTATACTATTTGTTGTAAATAATGGCAGTGACGGCATACGATATCTACTCTAGCATTATCAGAGAGTAGCATATTTTTAATTCATTCATTCATCCCTCCAATTAATCATAGGCCCATGGAGTCATTCTGTATTGTTTCCAGGTTCCTTCAATGATGGGTTAGACTAATGACTAGTCGTTACTCCTATAGTTCCTAATAACTTTAAGACAAATCGATATGTTTTCAAAGGCATTCAGGGCTTCTAGACTCATCTCCATTAGTCTTAGATAAGTTATCAAGTCCATCCATCATAGTGTACCTGTGAATTCTTGAGACAATACGCCCAAATGTTAGGTGAGCAGAGGCTGGACTTTAGGGACCCGGAAGGTAGAGCAGATTAGCCCCACCCACCCTCCCACCCGCAAAGCAGTAGAAAACATAATATGATGATGAATCATAGTTATTATCATTGTATGTTTCTTTACTCTGCAGTGCACTGCTTAAAAGCAGTGGGCGACGCTCCTCTGTCATAGCGGAGGAGCCGCCCTCGCCTGAAGGGATCTGTAGCTCCACCATTGTTGTGTTCCCTGGCTTCTCAGAAACAAGTGGGAGGTCCTACCTCAAAATACCCTGCATTGGGACCGCCACCTCCACAAGGCTTTATTAAAATATGATGGGAGGCCACACGGGACCCCACAAGCTCTGGGTAACTGCCACCTCCCCAGGGCTAAAATAAATAATGTGTGTCGTGGGCTCAAGCCCCCCCACATTGCCCTTTGGACCACCTCTTCCCCGGGGCACTGTTTATTTAAATTCGGGGGTCTGTTATGGACCCCTGGCCCCGGGGACCACCACCTCCCCAGGGCTTTACAAATGAAGGGAGGGGGGCTGCTTGGCCCCCCTCCAGGAGCCGTTGATGGCCCTTGGGACCGTCACCCCCCATGGCTAGCTCCTGCAATGTCCCGCTGTTTGCTATGGAATGGCAGGAGCACGGCTCCCACTCTGTCATAGCAAACTCTGCTTTGGTTCTTGGACGCAAGAACAGGAAAACTGCTCTCGCTTCCAAAAACCAAAGCAGAATTGCTTTTGAACAAGGCGAGCTGCATGTCAGCAGCTACACTTGTGCAAAAGCAATGCAGGCTCCCGCAGGAGGCGGGGAGCAGGTAGCACCGTGGGGGCATTGGGGCTCCCCCCATGGTTCCCACCAGTGAGGGAAGGCCCCGGGGATGGGGTCCCATGCCCAGAAGTGGCATGGAAGGGTGGCCACAGCAATAAAATAAATAAATTAAAAACTGAAAGGCGGCCTCGGAGGTTGGGGTCCCCGGGCCATAATTGGCCTGATGAGGGGGGCCACTGCCCCCTCTGAATAATTAAATGAATAATAAAAAAGACTGCCATGCCCCATGGGATGGGGTCCCCTGGGCCAACATTGACCTCGGGAAGGGAAGGAAAGGGTGCCATGCAGACCCTTTTTCCGCTGAAAACAAATATTAGAAAAAAGGGTCAGGCCCTGGGACATGGGGTCCCAAGGGCACCAAACATGTAAAAGAAGGGGGACCACACAGCTCCCCTTCTAAAAAAGTTTTTTTGAAAAAGCCGGGATCTGGCCGGAGGCCCTGCCCCACCTGCACCACTATGCAAACACACCCCCTGGCGCGTTTTAAGTTGGGGAATTAATTCCCCTTGACTACTGAGGTCCCTGGGGGCCAACTAGCCCGCAAGGTACCTCCAGTAAGCACCACAGAGCTGGATTGCAGAGAGGTGGTCCAAGGCCATGCCCCTTTTTACATAACTCTGCAAACACGCCTCTTGGTGCACTGTTGGTGGGGCGATGAGGTCCTCCTGTGTCCCGAGCAGCAATGCGCCAGGAGCCGCGTTTGCAGAGTGGTGTAAAAAGGGGCATGATCTCGGACCACCTCTCTGCAATCCAGCTCTGTGGCGCTCACTGGAGGTACCTGGTGGGCTAGTTGGACCCCAGGGACCCTCAGTATTCAAGGGTAATGAGGTCCTCAGCTTTCAAGACACGGGGGGGGGGTGTTTGCAGAGTGGTGGAGAAAGGGGGACTGGCCTGGTATGAGAAGTTAGTAATCCTGATGTGTGGGACTTACTGGAGGTAATAGGAGGGGTAGTTGGCCCCCAAGGTTGACTTTGGGGGCTAACTACCCCTCCTGTTACCTCCAGTAAAACCCACACATGCATTGCAGGCAATTGGAGGTCATCCAGTTGGATACAGCTCTCATTCCAGCAGCAAAGGAGTTTTTAACTGCTGACGTCAATGTCTGAAAAGGGAACAGAAGCTGGGTGTCATCTGCGTAAGATATTGGTGTGAACCCATATTCTCTCACAATTTCAGCCAGAGGGGCCACATACACATTAAACAATGTGGGGCTTAGGCATGAGCCCTGTGGAACCCCCTTGGTGAGCTCTCAAAAGGTGGAAAAATGGGAGCCCAATCGAACACTTTGTGAGCGGCCAGTAATAAAACTTTCTAGCCATGCCAGAGCAGTTCCACCTATCCCTACCCTCTTCAGACGACTGATAAGAATGTCATGTGACACCGTGTCGAAGGCAGCGGATAAATCTAACAGCACCAGAATCATGAAGCCTCCTTTATCCTGGGCCATCCGGATGGTATCGGTGACGGAGAGGAGAGCTGATTCGGTGCTGTGATTAGGTCTGAACCCAGATTGAGAAGGGTCCAGACCGTCCACTGCCTCGATGTATTTGGACACATGTGTATTGACATGTTTCTCAGTCATCTTACTCAGATGGGGTAACGGGAGATCGGGCGAAGGTTGTTCAAGTCTGACCATGGCAGCGCCGTGTTTTTGCGAATAGGGTTCACAATCGCCTTTTTACTGACACTGGGCACTTGCCCTTCCTTAAGAGAGAGATTGATTAATGTTCGGAAACCTGGGGAAAGCAGGCTTCCCAGAGGGGTTATCATTTTAGCGGGCAGGAGATCGGTTGGGGATCCTGATTTAATTTGACTATACAAAACCGTGACCTCAGACAAGCTGACCTCTGGGATTGTAGTGAGTCGTCTGCTTTCGTCTATTAGTTTCCGGGAGGAAAAAGGGTCAGCATTATTCTTACAGTTTGAGGGTTGTGTTATTTTCTCATATATAGACTCTATTTTGTTACGGAAAAAAGCAGAGATATCATCACATAGAGTTTGGGTGAAATCATCAGGGCTTTCACAGGCCACAGGTTTTACAAATAATTGGAGAATTTTATAAAGTTCTCTGGAGGAGTTCCCTGCATCCGCTAATTGTAGAGCAAGACTGTTTTTCCTAGCCGATTTTATATTTTTATGATAGGTGGCTAGGGCCTCCAAGTACGACTTTCTACTGCTGGGTGTATGCGTCTTTCTCCAGATTTTCTCCAACTTTCTACATCCCTGTTTCTCTACCCTCAATTCTTCTGAATACCATACTTCCTGCTTACCTTTGGGATACTGTTTATGCAGTTTCAGAGGGGCAAGCGAATCCACTGCTTCTAAAAGAGCTTTGTTAAACTTAGAAAGACCTGTTTCAACATTGTCATTCTCAGAGATAGAAGGTTCTATCCAAACCCTCTGAAGTCCTTCAAAGGTTATTTTATGCCATTGTCTACACCATATTGCCGGGAGTGACTTTTGATGTAGCAAATGAAAGCCTAGTAGGGTGAATCCTACCATATAATGGTCAGACCAGGTAACAGGGATTGGCAAACAGCATTTTATTTTAGGGCAGTTGGTTAGAATAAGATCCAGGGCATGTCCGCCCAAATGCGTTGGGCCACTGTTCTGGATTTTCGGTCCTAATATCCGAAGATCAGAGAGCAGGGAGATTGTATCTGGATGATTAGGTAGGTCGGTATGAATATTAAAATCTCCAAGGAGGATGAAATCTTCCTTGGCTTTAAAATAAGGGGCTAAAAGCTCCATAAGAGTGAGGGAGAAGCCTGTACATGGTCCAGGGGGTCGATAGACCAATGCTCCCTTCCAATGTGTCTTCGAGGAGGAGCAAATCCTAAAAATCCTGACCTCCATTTGAGCTCAACATCTTTGGTCGATCAAGGAAACTTTCAGACCTTCTTTGTATACTACTACAATACCCCCACTGGTTTTGGTAGGGTGATCTAGGTTGAGAATCTTGTATCCAGCCGGGATCCCCAGCATAATGGCAGGCACTGTGTGGGGTTTTAACCAGGTCTCCGTAAGGAAACATATGTCTGGCGTGACTGTGTTAATGAGATCCCATAATTCCTGGGAGTGTTTGGGCAAGGAGCGGATGTTTAACAAGAAGCTTCTCAGCCCGATTAGCCCCTTTTGAATAGAGTTATCTTCAGTATTTCTGCAAATAAAACGGTTTGTAGGGGGTCTCGGACAGTGTGGCTCTACAGAGACTAAGGTAGGGCATGTAGTATAGTTGCCGACGACAGGGTGGGTAAGGGATGCCTGGAAGCGACAAACGATACAAGAAAATGGGCCTTCAAGGCATGGCCGGATGTCGTGATTACAGGCTACTGAGAAAACATACTTTATAATGTCTCCCAGCACATCATTTTCCTCTCTAGTTACCAGCCAAAATATGGGATTTTACAATATTTTGCATTTGTTAATAATGTGTGAACAAGCAGTGCGTGTTTCTCAAGATGTTGGTGAGAATGCATAATGAGCATCACACGCATATGAAACACAGTATTAGCAATACAAATTCTGATTAACAAAGCAGCTGATACACATTGTTAAACTATAACATTAGCAATAACAAAGCGATTTATACAAGATTTGAGTAGGTATATAGCAACATTCTGTAACAAGCTTTTGCAACATAAAAAATATTAGGAAAGATATATTATATACATTTAACAAGGGCAGAGGCAAAAGACCATAGATCACAACGGTAATAGTGCATGATAGCTTAATAAGTCATAGATCTCACATATATAAACACACTCATCACAGTTAGAACACCCTCTAAAAGGTCCTAAACAAATTATAGAAAATGTAGTCACCCTGTCAGTGGTTGACATCAAGTACCCGATTTCCCAGAAAGCTCATGTTCTATAGTAGGAACGTGAGCCACCTCAGTTGGCATTGTGCCATTTGCACGGGGTTACCATGGAAATAAGGCTTTGCTCATCAGGAAATGCATCAGTACATGTGTCATACTGCCACAGCCATTACTATAAAAGGGGCTGCTCTGCACTCTTTCTAATAATGAATTTCACTTGTAGCTCTGAAATAGTGAATTTAGGGCGATTTAGCAGAAATTCACCACTGCCCTAAGCACAATATATATAGTTTTGAAGTGAGGGTCCTTTTATGTAAAAGGAGGTGAAACTTTTCTAAGTATGAGGAGGAATTACTTATACTCATAAAATGTCAGCTATAAACACCGATTTTCCATTCCCCATATGGGACACTTCGTTCATATATTGTTCCAAAGATTTCTGGACGGATGTTACTTCAGTGAGGACAGTGAAAGGGTGTGTTCATAAAACAATAAAGTGACAATAGGCAATTACCTTAATAGTACAAGATTCCTGACATTTAATTTATAAAGTGTTAATGGCTGTCATACACTTTGTAAGTAGTTCCATATTTTCCTAAAAATATCAAAGCGTCAACTCTTCGCAAAACTGTAAGAAATTATGGGACCATGCATCAAACCAAAAACCGGTCGCAAACTGGCAGATTCGCATTGCATTTGGAATGCATCATCCCAAATGCAAAAATCTCACCTTAAGGAATCGCTTAAATTGCGATTACCTGAATTGCGATTGCATTTAAGGAATTGCAAATTGCTATTCCTTAAATGCAATGCAGTAAGCAAAAAATTATAGCGATTTCGCTATTAGGAATCGCAAATAACCATCAAACTAAAGGTGATGGTAATTTGCGATTGCTTTGAAAAATGCACTAAAGTGCATTTTTCAAAGTCACATTTTACACATACACATGCCCCTGGGGGATGTGTGTGTGCAACATGTGGAACATGTGGACAACATGTGGAACATGTGGAAAAAGGGGAATTTCAGGGGTGCAACAAGGTATCCTTTTGGAACCCTTGCACCCTTGAAATTGCATGTGCAATTTGCGAGTACCTATGGAGTACTCGCAAATTTTGCATGCAATTCCCATTAATTCCTTTGGGCCTCTAGGCCCATAGGAATGAATGGGAATCAATTCCTTAATTACGAGTCACAATTAAGGAATTTTAAGGAATTACATTTTTTTTTGCGATTCCTACATGCATTGCATTTTGTGATGTCTAAATAGCGAATCAGTAACATTTGCTATTTAGAAATCGCAAAATGCCGGCTTGATGCATGTGCCCAGAGGTTACACTGGTGACACCTGTCACAAACTATGGATGCAAAAGGGGGCAACTTTAAATCACAAACTCATTAGTTTTTTTGAGTTGTCAAAAATCAGTTCATGAAGATACTACCAAAAGGAGAGGGCCCCAAAAGGATGAACCTCCTTTTGTGTGAAGTCATTTTGCGGTTGCCGTTGATTCAGGAATCACAGACTGCGCAACCGTGAAAGCACCAGTCACAACACACAAAAGGTTTTTTATGACCTGCAAAAGTATGTCAAGGTCGCAAATGGACTTTTCTGACATATTCCGAATAGGAAGGATCGGCGGGGGTGGGGGGGGGGGCTGATAGGAGTGCCTCACACTTTATTGCGTGCTGCAATATGTGTCAATCCTTTACAGCTACGTTCACAGTCAAAAACCCCTGATGATCACAAGCATAACATAAGATGGCTACCCTTTTTTCCACATAGATGCGGTCTAGTGAGCCATCTCCTAGCTTGTGAATGTCATTCCCAACCCCTCATCTTTATATCTAAAAGCAGATCTGAGCCCCTGTCTCTTTAAAAATATTTACATCCAGCAAGCGCAACTGCAGGGGGTAGCTTCCACCATGTGGGTCATGGTGGGTGACCTCTGTGGTGGAGACAGTGGTCCAGCAGCCCTGTACTTTTAAAGTAGCTTGCCTTCAGAGGCCACCAACTTTGCATTTGCACTGAAGTCACAAAATGCCTTTTACTTCAAACACGTTATTGAGGTAAATGATTTTGTGACATGCAGATAAGACTTTTGTTATTTGACTGATTAACAGTTTAGCTAAATTGCAAATTAAAGGACAGGTCACAAACCAGTCAGTGTGCAAAAACATCGACCAGTTTCGAAGTGCCTTTTTTACACTGGGGCTTTAGTTCTTTGTCCAGTTTCATGTTTACTTTCTATTGTTCGGGTTTTTCAATTATTATTTTCTGTTATTCACCTCAATTGATTACTTGTGTTCTTCTTCTTGGTCACCCCTATATAGCCCTATGCATGTCGCTTCCACTTACTAGTTTCTTTGTATTGCCTGTTTATGTGCAGACCTTTGTTTCGAACCAAGCAACCTCATTGACATCTGTTCTTCAATTTCACCCATCCTCTTGTTCTCCTTATTAATATGGCTGTGGTGGAGTTCCTGGGACCTGTCATAGCTCGGGAAGGAGGGAAACGTGACATTCCCCACCCCATATACAATGTTTTTGGCCCCGGTAACGGGCTCACCATAGACTCTGATGGCTCAGGGTGGGTGAACCGTGCATCCACCCTCCAAATACACAATGTTTGTGGCCCTAGGGGTTGGCTCCCCAGGCTCCCATATATGTTAATTTCAGCTCCAGGAGTGGGCTCCTCTGGGGAGCTCTCAGGCTAGGGGAGAAAAGTTGTGAGCCCCCTTCTGCCTATTTAAACAAAGCAGCCCTGGCCGCCATTTTTAAAAACATTTTGGATCGCCGCAATGTTTGCCTTTCTTTTGTTTTTGCCTCCAGTGAGGTCCCTTTGGGTCCATCCTATGAGTCCTAGGAGGCCAGAGTATCCCTAAACTGCCCCTTTATATTAAAAAAAAAACATGTCCAGGACAGGAGTCAATGGGCCACATGCATCAACATAAGGAATTGCGATACCTTAATAGCGATTTTTAAGAAATCACCATTTAGGAATCGCAATTCCTTATGCATGTAGGAATTGCTAAATAAATTGTGATTCCTACATATTCCAATTTTTCAAGGGTGCCAAAAGGACACCCTGTTTCACCCCTGAAATTGCCATGTGACCACATGTTACACACAAACAAGGGCATGTGTGTGTGTAACATGGAACTTTGAAAAATGCACATTAGTGCATTTTTCAAAGTTTCCGCAAATTACCATCAACTTTAAATTGATGGTAAGTTGCGATCCCTAATTGCGAAATCGCAATATAAAATTGCCTCACCCATCGCATTTAGGGAACCACAATTTGCGATTTCCTAAATGCATTTGCAATTTAAGTAATCGCAAACTTTGCCATTACTTAAATTGCGAATTTGCATTTGGTTTGATGCATCCCTAATGCAAAAATACTGGTCGCAAATCTGTCCCTTTGCAACCAGTATTTAAAATAATGCCTGTGCCCCCAAGTCCCCAGGACCTGTAATGTCTGCCAGCAACATTTTCTCATATTGCTGGCAGCGAATGAGCTAGATGGCTCAAGGGAAATAAAGCTCCCTGGGCCAATCAAAATGCTCTAGTTTTAAATTGGCACTCATGTGAGAGTCTCGGAGAATCTTGGGAGCCCAAATGCAAAATATACAAATATTTTTGACTATTAATTTCTCAAAACTACTGAACAGATTCATGCCAAATCACAAGAAAGCACAATCGGCAGACCAAGAATTAGCTTCCTGACAAATTTGGAGATTTTATTTTTAGTAGGTTTCACTGTAGCCTTGTCTAAAGAAGTCTGTGGCAAATGCAAAGGGATTTTGCTTTTTAAGAAAATCCTTTTTTTCTCTGCTGCCGCTTGACAGATCACCCTGAAACTTACCATGCACCTTTTAAAAAAAAAAAAAAAAAAAATTTTACTAATTTTATTTATAAGGTTACATAACATAGAAAAAAACAAAGACACAGAAAAGAATATTCCCAAAAATAAAACGTAGGCGGGACACACAGAGAAGTTTCAATACAGTACACATCTGAGTACAATACATTTGTGCATAAGGTATAACGTGACCCAAGGCCCCACACATCGAGGATTAGCACGAATGACAGTTAGGACGCAGAGGGGGCAGCCCACAACAGAGAAGGGAAGTCAAACCATATATCTGCAGAATTTTACCTCCCCTCAAAATGACACTGCCAGTGAACATGACTTAATCCACTCCTTTACCTGTACCACTGTCTTGGCTGGCCGGCATTGCAGCCTCCCTCCCTGCTACGTATTGCTGGTATAGCCCCCAAAAACCCTTGGGATGATTCTGGGGAGGGAGGAGCTCATTGTATGTGTCTGACTGAGTATTGCAAAATAACATGTCTGCACTCTACTCTCCTTTCAGTGGAATCGGACCTTTGGCCCAGAAAATAGCAACTGTACGCTTCGCCAGCAGCATACCTGTTAGGGCTTGTACCATCAATGTAGCCCAACCTCATACCGTGTACTAATTGTCAACTGTAGAATGTGTTTGTCTCTCCTTGCTATACATTGTTTATGCCAAGTCTAGTTTCCTTTTTTATATGATTATTACTGAACGTGGTGTATAGCATTTAAAGTCAAGTGTAATGCCCCTTTCATGTTATTATAGCAGAGGTATGTTTGTAATTTCTTTATACATGGTAGATACTCACAAATATGCTCAGTTAAATGCAGAATACAATAAGTTAAAAGACAGCACGTGTTGAAGCTCACTGCCTTAGTAGCATATTCTTCACATTAAAAGAATCATGGCACGTTTTCTTACAGCACGTTGTAATCCCTAGTGCTGAGTTATCATATCCCTCTAACGTTGGAACCCCACCTAACTCCCTGCCTATATAGGAACAGCAGTATCAACAAAACGTGCCTGTGTTCGTTGGAGTATTTTCACTTATGCGAATTTCCAGCACAAATCCTCGGCGAATCGTCCTCTGAAGAGTTCCCTATTTCCCCAGCAATGCTTCATTCTCATGAGCGTCGCTTATATCTCCCGCTTGGTTCCCGAGTCTTTTGGTTACTACAGCAACTTGCTGACGTGTGGGCATTTCCGCACTCGCTTCGGTTCCAGTTTCGGAATTCGTCCACCCTGCAAAAACAAAAAAAAAAGGTATATACTCAAGTAAGATCTTTCTGATTAAAGGCATAACAAAATGAAAGCACGCAGTTAAAATGAATAAACAAGTAAATGTTTATTTTACCTTCGATTTTCTGAAGTTGAATAAGAATCAGTATTTTTGAACTTTGGACATTTATCTGCAAAAGAAATATTTATAGAGTGAAAGGACTCTATTAGCACAATAAAGAACTCAGCAAAAAGACAAGAGTGAACATTTGCTTGTTACCTTGTGGACTTTATTGATAGGATCTTTTTGAAGACATTATAGTGAGTTCAAGAATAGATAAAAAATCTTAATAGCGTCTTGATAATAACACGTATTAGTGTATAACATTATTTTGTTCCTTATAGCATAAATAAGAATAGCACTTCAGAATAATTGGTGAAAGGCTCATGATATTTGTGAAAAGGCAATATAACAAAGGTAATTTGAAGTACTGAATGAAGGCTACATTTTACAATCATAGAAAAGAGTATAGAGAATTGCATTACAGTTGTATTCAATATTGTTTATAATATTTATAGGTGTCAGCCATTAAAGGTCAACATTTTCTGAGTAATAAAAACAATCTCCTGGAAAGGAAGAATAGCCTCTTCTTGGAGCCACAACCCTGGAGTATTTCTTTTGTTCTTTTTTTATGTTGTCCCATTTTCCTCCTTCCCCTGGAGATCTATCTTAGCCAAACTGAATATTTAAACATACAGTTTAGACTGGCAAAGCTTTTTAGGGGGATAGAGAACATACATCTCTCAAGTTGAATAACCTGGATTTCAGGTGAGTGAAGACTTAACAATACCCATTGCTATCAGCTTCCTGTAGCTTCTGTCAATAACCATATCATTCCCAAATAGGGCTAGCAGTGGGTTAGGTACTAAGGGCTGTCCAGAATCCTTGCTCATAACAGGGAAGACCCCCTTTCAGAATTTAAACATAGTAGGGCACAACCCGGTTATGTATAAAAACTCTGCATCCTGCTCTGAGCAGCACTCACAGTAGGGAGAGTCATGCAGCCCACAGCAAAACAGTCTAGCAAGGGTGTAATAGGTTCCGTTTATGTATTTGAAATGAATTAAGCGATGTCTGCCATTTAAGGATATTTGTTTGGTAATTTCACAGCAGTACCTCCGGCGCTTGTTGTCCAGAACCAATTCTAAGTCTCCCTGCCAGTCCAGGCGAGCCTTAGAGCAATGTGTTTTCTTGAGTTCCAATGTGTATGAATAAAGGATTGTAATTAGCTTTGTGGGGGAGTTCACGCAAATGATGTGCGTGAGTGTAGCCATTGCAGGAGACTCCTGCATATCATCCTTCAGAAGTTCTTGCCACATGTGCCTCACCCCGGCATATTGGAATTGGTGTAACAGAGTGTTTACGGGCCCTTCTTTGGGCAAGTCGTAACAGCAACGTACAACGGCATCATGAAAGATATTCTAATAACCTATGCCAGACATGCAAGGTGGAATTTATAGAGTCCATCACACCATGCCATTTAATAGGGGATTTAAAAAGGGTCTGTGTCAAAGTGGCAGGGACAGTAGTGTTTCTTTCTATATATAGGTGTGGAATTTCCCTAGGGCCATGTGTCCAAGTATATGCATGGGAAGCCTATGCTACTCTGTAGTATAATTCTATACGCCTGGAGCTCCGAGGCCCCCGCAAAGTACGGTAAAGTTAACGTATCCCACTCAACCCTTGGCTGCTTACCAGCCCAGGCTAATTTTATCATAAGTGAGTGCAGTGTAGCAAATATGTGGCGTGGCAGCAACATAGGAATGTTACGGAATAAAAACAAAGTTCTAGGCAGGACCACCATTTTCATAATTGAGATGTGGCCCAATAAGGAAAGAGGTAGTCTGATCCATCTGGTGATATCGTCCTCAGGTTTGGAGATGACTTTCCCATAATTTTATGACAGTACTACTCCAAGGTCAGTGTAAATTAGTATCCCTAGGTATCGAACGGGGTCTGTAGACCACTCAAGGCAGGGCGCAGGGCTCAGAGGGAAAATTACAGATTTTGACCAGTTGATTTTAAGAAGGCCGGATAAGCGTCCAAATTGCACGATATCCAAAAGGATCGAATTTCGATTCTTCCCCGGCTTCCATACATATAACAGTGTAACTTCTGCATACGCAGAAAGCATCAAACTGTACTCTGGGAACTGCAGTCCCGTATGATCATGGTACTCCCGAAGAACAGACGCCAAGGGCTCAGCCACAAGGGCATAACGAAGTGGGGACAATGGGCAACCCAGATGGGTGCCACTTGAGATGGCAATTGGGGCCGTGACCATGTTGCCCAGCCGTATCCGAGCACGTGGGCAAAGTGTACAACACAGTAACCTACTTTATGACCATCCCGCCAACTCCAATACGCTTCAGAACTCCCTTTACAGAGTCAAATGCCTTTTCGACGTCCAAAAAGATGGCCGCTGCATCAACATCCGAATTAAGTTGCTGAATATTTCCCAAAATTGTCCTGAGGTTGAGAGAAAAATTGCGACCAGGGACAAACCTAGCCTGTTCCTGGCGCACCACTAAGGGAATCAATGGGGACAGTCTATTTATTTTGGCAAATATCTTGGTGTCGACATTTAAGAGTGATATGGGTCGGTATGATGAACAATCAGCTGAAGATTTTCCAGGTTTCAGCATCTTTATAATTAGGGCCTTCCGCATAGAGGGCGGCATAGCCTCAGATTTGGCCATATCTTCGTACAGTGATATCAAATGGGGGACTAATTTGACCTGGTAGGTCTTATAAATAGTGACTGAATGTCCATTCATGTCAGGTGTGCTATTCGCCCGCATAGTTTTAAGCGCAGCATTGACATCACCTGGGGTAAGAGGGTCCAGAGTGCTCTCTGTGTGCATTCGTGAACCCCATCATTTGGATGTGATCGAGGTAATCTTGCAAAATCTTGCATAGCTTGTTCATCAGGGTTTCATCAGGGCTGACCTGTGTTGCATATAATTCAGCGTAATATCTGCTGTACCTCTTTGTAATGCTAGCACGCTCTTGTGATAGGAGTCCCAGCTCATCATGTATCTCTAATATTGTGTCTGCATCTCTCTTGGGCCGCAGCAACGACGTCAATGAAGTCCCAGGCCATTCTCCCTCCCTATAAACTTTGGCTATGGCATATTTGCCAAGATGTTTCACTTCGCTATCATCTACCTCCTGAAACTCCTCCAAAGCTACCTTAATGGCACCCAGTATATTTTTTATCTTTGTTTACCTGAAAGGTATGTTCTAAGGTTGAAATGTCTTGTTTCAATTTCGCCAGCCTGTCCCTAAGGGCCCGGAGCACTCCCGAATGCATGGAGATCAACAGATCCTATATTTTTACAAAGAATAGATCTACCGCTGTCGCCATTTCAGAGACAAACACTGGATTTAGTAGTGAGTAAGGGGGATATCTCCAGAGGAATGGTGCAGTCTGCCTAGTGGGTAACTTAAGATATAGTAATACAGGAGAGTGGTTGGAAAAAGTATGTGTAAGAGAAGCGCAATCAATAAAATGTGCATACAAGCTCCTGGCAATCAGTCAGTAGTCAATGCGGGTGTTTGTGTCATGAGAAGCAGAGTAGTGGGTGAACACCCCCAGAGTCAGGTGAGCGCTACCTCCACATGTCCAAGCTCACCTCTTCAATAAAGCCAAGTATAACAGTAGCTGCAGCAGAGAGCTGCCATGGGGACCCTTTGAGAGGTCCTTGTCAGGGTCTGACATACAGTTAAAGTCACCACCAATAAGTAGAGGGGCACTAACATCCTGCATTAGTAGTGAGCCTAGTAGACAATAAAACTGTGGGTCATCAAAGTTAACCCATTTGAAGAATTGACCCTCTTTATGACCTTGTGCTATGACGTATCTCCCATTGGGATCCGTTTCGGTATCAAGTAATGTGATCCCTGACTTGGGGTTGTTCCATATTAATACTCCCTAGCATGATTGGGGAACCCCGCAGTGCAAATCTTGCCCTGAAAGTATTTGTGCATTAACTTGCCACTATCAACCGGCAAGTGTGTCTCTTGGAGCAAGGCAACATCTACAATGTGCCTCTTCAGATACTCTTCAACTTTCTGAATTTTCCTATAGTCTTTTATGCCATGATTTGCAAGAAGCGCCTGCAAAACTACATCTCCCAGAATGCTCTTATTAAGGGAGGAGTTAAGGACATATAGGATTACGTAGCGCAGCCGTGCGCTGTACGTGATTCCACCCTGGAACCTTAATGTGAGGTACTGGAGTACTTCGTTTATGCGTTGGAGCCTGCGACGGAGTACGGCGGCTGCCGAACTCCGCTCTGGAATTCCTGTTTAGGTTACTGCCTGCGGCTGCGGTGGTAGCTGGCCCTTGTGCGTTCTCGGCTGAGATGCTTTACTGTAGTCTGAGATGTGACGGAGTGCGGCGGCTGCCGAACTCCGCTCTGGACATTCCTGTTCACGTTACTGCCTCTGGCTGCGGCGGCAACTAGCCCTTGTGCGTTCTCGGCTGAGTTGTGGATTCAATCATGGGGAGTGATTGCCCCCCCACCCAAGGTTATAATTTCTGCTGTTTTTTTCTCTTGACGAATTTAAGGAGGTTGAAGCTGCTGCTGCTGTCAAAACAAGTAGGAGGTTCTGTTTAACCTTACTAACATGGGGTAAGCCTCCTGAGAGGACGATTTCTCATTTGTTCATTGAACCTATTTTTCAACTGCTCTTTATTGGAGAAAAGACAGTAAAGAATCCCTGGTTGGATTATCTGGAACTTTGTTCTTTCTTTTTTCCTCTGCCAAAGTTCAAGACTTGTTGTGCTACGTTATTGGAAACCTTTTTCTATTATTATTTAAGATACCCTTGAAACTATTGCATCACCGGTTACTGGAGAAGGGTTGTTACTTTACATTCTATAGGGAAAGAGGAATGGTATGTATGGGACAACGTATGTTTGACTTAATACGATCCTGAGAGAGCATGCAAGGAATATAATTGTGGTTTTATATTTTCAGACTGCGATTGTTCATTGTAGAGAGATGCATCTACTACAGGCAGCATAGAGGAAGGGTTCACCTCCAGAAAGATACTTTGGGTAGGTGTTATACTAGCAAGACTTTAATGAGAGTAGTCAGAAGTGAATGTTATAACATTTGTGTTTTCTTATTTCAGTCGTCCCTTCCGTTGCAGTCCCTTCCCTTTCCTATCCCTCGCTTGAGTACCTCGAGGCTCTGTGTATGTTCATTCAGTCAGAGTTTCGGGAAATCAGGAGGAGGACCCCTTTTAGCATCACCCTGATCCTGAGGAGGCGATGACTGTGACAGTTTAGCCCTCTGACATTCCATGTTACTAATAGCATCTTCATGTCTCCGTTATGGATTGACATTACGTCTGTCATATGACCTTGTTATGTAGACAAGGTCGGTAGAGACTTCGCTCCCGGGAGACCGGCCTGCCTCCCTAGCGAGGGATGCCCTACAGCAGAGACTTTGCTCCGTGCCATCAATGTTGTGTGTCCCCGGGTTAGAGCGGCTGCACCGTGTGGTTGTTGGTAGTCGCAGTTACAGGAATCATCATTAGAGGCGTGGTGCTGACACAGGAACCTCAGGGGCCCTGTGAAACTGCCCCAGTGAATGCAGGTGAGTGCCTTGTGGGACAGGGGTGCCCTTTGTCTTGAGCCATACTGTTTGGGGGTGCGACCACTAGAGATCAGTTGAGGTCTCAGGGGTTCCCCTTTAAGGGAAGCGGGCAGTACTGGTGTTTCCTGGCCCAGAGGGGCAATAGGATGACCTCTCCCAAGTGCTTTCGTAGCACCAATGTAATTCCCACATTTGTTTATAACAGTTGCAGCTGCGTTGCATGGTCGGGACCGCTGCGCGCTGACCGGATATTGGTTGCATTGTACAGTGGCATCACGAGCGGGCCCAGTATGGGCCCCGGATTCAGAGTTGCTACACATGTCCTGGCTGCACCTGGGGAGCTAGAGTGGAGGCCTGCTGTTGGTGGGTGTCAAGGTGATCACTGCCACCCCTTTGGGGGAGTGACACTGCACGGCCAGGAGGCTTCCTGGTAATTCCGGAGTACTGGAAGTTGCCTCATGCACATATGTTGTGCCCTGATGTAGGGGTGCTCTGCCAGTGAGGAGTACCCAGATTTGCACATTACTAGTGTTAACTCTAGGGCACTGCTGATGAAGTTTATGCATAATGCCTGATGCTTACATGCATGTGGTATTGCATTGCCCAGGTTGGCAATCTCTCTGCATTTGCCTGAGGTGGCCATAAGGGGCTTCGGATGTGTGCCTTGCTGCAAGTGTTGACTATGGTGCACTGCTAATTATGGTTATGCATAATGTGTTATGCTAAGTACAGTTCCTGTGACGTTTATGAACCTGGCATGATTGACCAGTGATTTATGTAAATCCCTGTAAAGTCATGACAAGTGCCTCGTGGCACAATGTATATATGTGATTGTGTTCTAATGTGTTTTATGGATAATACAAAGGCTATTTTTATATACTCTTTTGTGGACTTTTTGTGGTGTCACTAGTGTGTCGCTGCTGTGTGAGTGTGTTGCGCAAACACTTTACACATTGCCTCTGGGATACGCCTGACTGCTCTGCCAAGCTACCAAGGTGGTGAGCAGGGGTTATCTTCAGCATGTCACTCCCTTGCCCTGACTAGAGTGGTGGTTTCTGCGCACATGCCCTAGCCAACCAGAAACCCAATTTCTAACAAATAGAATATAATCTATCACTGTTAAAGCCCCACAAATGTGCATATGGGCACATGCTTCCATAGGTGTTCCATGTCCACGCTGATATGAGGCCCTCTATTAAGCTCTCTTTCAGTGATTCAAGCATATGCCCTCAACCTATTTTTTAAAATCATCTTTCAAGTTTGAGATATAAAGGAATGTAGTCAAATTGCATGGTAAATCAATATAGGGAATTAGCACAATGCAGCAAAGAGAATGACATCAAGCCAAGTCTCAGAACAACATTATTCAGAGTCCTAATCAAGAGACAGACTAACATGGGTCTGCTTTTTAAGTCTGGCTCACCTCCAGAAAGGAGCATTTTATTGAAAAATACAAAGTGAAAATCGAATTGTCAGCATAAGGTGATCTTGTTATTACAGAATTTGACGAATCAGAACACAAAAATGGAAAGCAGTGTCATATAATACCAGCTATTAAATGAATATTAAACCACCCCTATTGACCTAATGTCATTGAATGCGTCAGTGCAAATCTAGTTACACTATAAAAAATGATGGTGTCATAAAATGGATAATCCTAGAGTAACACGAGCAGGCTCAGTCTTGAAGTGAAGCAAAAGGCTTCCTCTTGAGTTCCTCAAGAACAGCATGTCAATGCAGATGATGTACGTTTTTTATATGCAATGACAGGAGAAGTGAAAACACATATTATGACTGCTCTAGCATTCAAGATAGCATTTAGGCCTAGTTTTGGCCTAGTTTTGTCATGAACAGGAAAATAAATTTTTTGCAAGGTGCAGTGTTTTTGTTTAGCGCAAAATTGTTCATAACTTTAGGCACACATTTTTAACAAATCAAAATCATCTCTATCACATATGTCAGACCTTCTTTGAGGCCCTTTATCTTTTTTTCATTTTATTTATTTATTTATTTATTTATTTTTTCTCTGTCCTCATATTGCCAAAAAAGAAAAACTCATAATAGAATACCTCCATCTACTCCTTGCCTTTTGCCAACCCTCCGAATAGGCCTCAGAGAAGGATAGGGCGTTCTTTTCTTAGTTCCACCGAGACCTTCTCCAATCCCGTTCACTGTATCTGGTTCCAGCCCTCTTAATTACTAGGGAAAATCGGGTCCACGGTGTTCTCTTTTTTGCTTAATCATTGGACCCATTGTCACTTTCTCTCCAACATAACAAGTTTACCCATATCTTCGCCTTACTTTTTATATCACATGCCATGTCACTCTCACTTATAGATATTACATTTCTTAACAATTCTGAAAATACCGGGGGATCTTCTGATTTCCAGAGCCGGCAAATCTCTCTCCTAGCTAAAATGATCACATAAAATATAAAGTTATACATAGGTGAATTCATTTGATAGTCATTTGGTAGACCGAAGAAAACCATTCCAATGCCTAAATCTATTGGTCTCTTCAGAACAACTTTAAAAAAAGAACATATTTCTTTCCAGTAAGGTTTAATCTCTACACACTCCATAAATACGTGGATATCATCTGTCTCTGGAAATTTACATGAGGCCCTTTATCAATGAATATTTTCTGGAAATCACCTTTCAAATTTAGGATGTTTAGTGCATTTTTTTGATTAACCAGATCATCCATCCATTATGGACATTCAAATAAGTCCCATTGGACAAAAAAAAAACCTGGGTGTGCATACACAGATCTATCATAATCTACTGCAGAATACCTGGAATTCCTCCCAAACGTACTGGGGTCATTTGGACTTACCACAGAGCACGTGCCATTGCGCAATACTATCCCTGAATAATTGACATACAATATAGTGTCAGCAAAATTGATAATTGGACAAGCAGGGAATTGACATCTTCTCGGGGAACTGTGAATTCCTTATACTATTAACCCACCAGAGTTACATTCTGTTTTTCCATATAGAAGTTGTCGCAATAAGTATTGTTGTCACATCCCAGATAACCCAAGCCTCGTGACTTTCTATGATGTAGACAAGGACCTGGATAGCCAAACCCAAATACTCCTTGCACTTCTACGAAGTCAAGGGGCCGAGTATAAGTATAATTGACAATGGATAGGCTGTCCATTGACTAGTGGCAGATTCAGTGGGGTAACAAGCAGTCCCTTCTCCAAAGAACCTCTTTTGTGTATCTAGAAACACATTGCTTGGGACTGTCCTTTTCATTCGGACTTGAGGAACAACCTTATCCTTACTATGTAAAGGTACACTTTGATCACTTTCCAAAACCCATGATACCCCACATACCATGATTAACAGCAAGATCACAAGGGCAATACATGTTACCTTTTGTTTACGGGTCCACACTGCATTGTGCTGGGCAACAAGAATCACTGGCTGCTCTTCCTCAGCAACTATTCTACCAAAGGGATGCATAATAAATGATGAAATGGGGGCACAATACAAGGAAATATGCAAGTTCCCAGTGTCCGTCAGAGCCTCACTGGGTCAGGCTCCTATTTTCCATCAATACTTTGGAGCTCTTGAGCACCAGCGGTGGAGCTGGCTCTGACTTAAGCCTGTATCCCACATCGGCCAGGATAATATTCCCCCTAGGGTTTCTTTGATCTATCCTATCCAAAGTTTAAACAGTGCACAACACTCTCATCACATTAAACTAACTCCATTGGTACTATAGCAAAGTATGTCCTGACTTACAGAGTCCATCCCTAACTAATCTTTCTTCTCTTTTGGTGCACCGCCCCCCAGCCGAGGGTGAAAAT
Organism: Lissotriton helveticus; assembly: GCF_964261635.1. Taxonomy (NCBI): domain Eukaryota; kingdom Metazoa; phylum Chordata; class Amphibia; order Caudata; family Salamandridae; genus Lissotriton; species Lissotriton helveticus. Next base: position 621,157,139 of record NC_136071.1, read on the forward strand.
TGAACCTAGTGGCCCCAAGCACAGAATGGTCAATGAACAGGGGCTTCTGGGTAGCTCGTACTTTTAGAGGAACTGCTGCATTCAACATGTCATCATTTTCCGGGTCTGTTTGTTTCCAGGTGAGTTTGGCATCACTGAAGGTGACAAGCCGAGGCACCATCTCGCACTCAGAGCCACTACTCCATCCTTCACCCACTGGTCATAGGGCAGGGGCAAAGTAATCCTGCAACAATGAATCACATTCATCTAGTTCTTACGGCCAGTGACTTTTACTGCGGGGCGTGTTGCTAACAGGACCTGTTCCGGCCCCCTCCAACACGGCTCCAAACTTTTCTTCCTCTGAAAGTTTTTAATCAAAACGAAATCCCCCTGCTGAATGTCGTACCCGGGGCCCTCTGGTGCAGCTGGCAGGGTATCCCAAACCTGTTGGTGAATAGAAGGCAAACTTTCTGTTAACTGGCCAAGATAATCAAGCAACAATAGGTACTTAATATCAGAAAACCACTGAGGTCACGGGACGCCCCAGACATTTGCTGGGGGACCGAACATGACCTCATACAGTAAAAATCCTGTTCTAGAATGTGCTGTCATTCTTGTTGACAAAAGAACTAACGGTAAAGCATATGGCCATTTTAACCCTCTGGTCTCCTGAATTGTTGCCAGTTTAAGCATGAGAGTACCATTGTACTTCTCAACCAAACCTGCAGACTGTGGATGATTGGCAGCATGGAACTTTTGCTTGATGTGTAAACCATCACAAATCAATTGGATGACTTTTGCATTAAAATGATTTACGTTATCACTCAAAATCAATCAGGGCAAGCCGAAACGAGGAAAGAACTCTTTCAGGAGCACCTTTGCAGTCGTAATGGCTGTATTGTCCTAAGTGGGGTAACCCTTAAACCATTTACTAAATGCACATACAGCCACCAAAACATACTTCAAATTATTGCATCATTCTAGTTCAAATTTGTCCATTTGAAGGACTTCAAAAGGAAAAGTGCAAAATTACCAGGCGGTGTAGGGGTACCCTTTCCAGGATTGTTCATCATACACACCATTCAGTACTTCACTAAATGTGCAGCTGTCTTAGGGCTATTGTCATTCTGCCATACAGGGTCTGACAACTTGCAATTACCCTTAGCACTAATATGGCTGGATCATGGGCCATCGTAACCACAGGGAGAACATATGCATTGGGCAACGTCCATCTCTGCTTCCCTGACTTATCAATCCAACATCCCTCATTGTTTAATTGTGCTGTACTTTCCTGCCACACTGTGAACTCTTCTACTGTGGCTTCACTTTGTATCTCTTTTACATTCTCAAGTGTGTCCTCGAACATGACAACCTCAGGCACCCACCTAGCCGGACCTGCTATAAACATTCTTTTCATCTTTGTCCGAACCGTTTCCTTAGCTGTCTGATCTGCAAAAGCATTTCCCTTACCTATATCCTCAGTGACCTTCTGGTGGGTGCTACACTTCACTATGGCCAATTTCTTGGGGAGCATTAAAGCGGACAAAAGCCTCAATATAAGGTGCCCATGTTAGATTCTGGTGCCATGGGAAGTAAGGAACCAACTCTCAGCCCAGAGTTGCCCAAAATTTTGCACGACCCTAAAGGCATACTGGCTGTCAGTTTAGATATTGACAACAAGTGCCTCACTCAATTTGCAAGCTCGAATAAGGCCAGCAACCTCAGCACCTTGAGCTGACTGATAAGGGACTTGTGATGTCTCTACTACTGTACGCAGTGTGGTAATAGCATAAGCTGCAGTTTTAGTGCCATCTGATAATTTGAAACAAGAGCCATCAACATATAATTCCCCTTGTGGGTCAGATAAGGGAACGCAAATCAAGTCTACCCATCCTTTTGTCTCTTCTTCCGTCCGGAAGATACAGTCATGTTTGTCAATTTCATCACTCTCCGAAGCCAGGGGTAGTAATAATGCTGGATTCAGAGTAGCACATCTTTTGATCGTGATATGTTTAGCAAACAATGTCAATTCATAGCCAGTAAGACGTGCACTGGTGAGGTGCTGTGTCTTTGTCTTATTCAGAAATGTATCCACAGCATTGGGTACCATGACTGTGGGGTCAGTATCCAGTACAAGTCCAGCCGATTGTCTGATCTAATTGGCCACGGCCGCAACCGCTCTTAGACAACTTGTGAGAGCTCTCGCGACTGGGTCAAGGACGGCAGAGAAGTAAGCACACAGCTATTGCTTATCTCCAAATTTTTATGTCAGGACAGAAAGCATACAATCAGCCATCTCATGGACATACAACAAAAATGGTTTGCCGTAATTAGAGGTGCCAAGTAGTGGAGCCAAACAATGTGCAATTTCCAATTGCTCAAGCTGACAATCAGGCATTCAAGGCAAAGGCTCTTGAACTTCTTTTGTTATTAAGGCAAGCAAGGGTTTGATTAGTAGGGAGTAGTTAGGTATCCACTTCTGACAGTAGGAAGTGATACCTATAAAAGTGTACACATCTTTCTGAGTCTGTGGAATAGACGTTTTAATAATGGTACTAATGCGCTCAGGGGTCAACCTCCTACTCTCCTTCCACCTCTCCTTCGACAGTAAGTGACCTAAGTAGGTTACCTCCTGTCGACAACACTGAAATTTAGATAGGGAAACTTTATGTCCATGTTGAGCCAAATGCAACAATAATTTAACTGTACTATCTCTACAACCCTGCTCTGTATCAGAAGCAATAAGGAGGTCATCAACATAATGCACCAATACATTACCTGCAGGAAGAGAAAGGGAATCCAAGTGACTCTTTAAAGCCTGACTGTAAATACTTGGACTCTCAAATTAGCCCTGAGGAGCTCGACAGAATCTTCTGCCAGCAAGTGTAAACCCAAAAAAGTTCTTGCTATCTGAATGAATAGGAATACTAACAAATGAGTTTTTCAAATCAATCACAGAAAATATTTTGGCAGTGGAAAGAATCATCATCAAAAGTGTGGTAATATCTGGAACCACTAGAAACTGGGGAATCACTATTTTATTAACTTCGCACAAGTCAATCACAAAATGGTAAACATCTTCTTGATCATCAGGAGAACCCAAGGGTGCCCATTTGAGAATTGGAAGAATAGGATTATTACAACTATTGGCACATGTCTCTTCAACCACTCCTTTCTTGATCAAATCCTGAACAATTTGCATTAAGGCTTGCTCTCCTGCTTATGGAATTTTATACTGAGGAATACGAGGCAGAGAAGCATTGTCTTTGACCTGAATCGAAACCGGTGGTATATGCCAAAGTCTTATGTCTGTATCATCTGGTGCCCACAAAGTGGGTGGTACATCAAAAAATTCAACAGGAAGAGGTGTATCCTTGGACAAACACAGTTTAACACCTACTACATCTGGGCCCATTGTCATATACACACACCTGCTGGGGAACAATAAATAGTGGCATGTAAGTTCTCACCACAATTAGATATTAGAAAAAAAAGGAGAATCCACAGTGAAAGGATCAATAGTCAATGCAAGGGGTCTTGAAATGGGTCTTACAACCAGTACACCTGAAAAACGTACCAAAACATTATTATGGCCAGACAGAGCGGCCCCAGGGACCATATTTTGATAAACAGAACTTTTTATCACGCTTGTGCCCTCCAAACATTCCTTAGTCGAACCTTGCAGTTCCGCTGTTACATAAGGACCATGCTGGTCTACAGGCCCCCCACTCTGTCCCTGGCTGTCCTAGCTATAAGAGCTTCCTGTCACTTCATCCATATCATAGTCATCATGGTAGTACTACACATCACGGGGGTCATCAAAATAATTATTATCTGAACAACCCTGTGGTTCTGCAGCATTCTGAGCCCTATCAGCCCCACCAGCCCCACCAGCTCCACGACCCCGTCCACGAGAACCTTGTCCTCTAGGGACCGCCATCTTCTGCAATAGCAGGGAACACTCCTCCTCACAAAATGTACACTGTTCAGCCCCAAATACGTTGTATTTGGCTGCCTACTAGTGCATGGAAGCTGTCGGGCAGGACCACCACGCCCTCTACCATTCCCTCAGAATGTCTGTTGCAACAATACCTTTGTCTTCAAATCCTTATGCTTTTTCACTGTCGTCTCTTTCTCCTCTTGGTCCCGATGTTCAAAATATTGAGCCATATTCAAAATGACAGAAGGGGAAGAGGTGGACCAGGTACTTTCAGAAGCCTGTAAACTAGTTGCAATTAGAAACAAACCTGTTGTCCAACAACCAAACACCTCCTTCGATAGACATATCCTGCCCACTGTCATCCAAAAATGTATCCTCAAACTGGGTGAAGAAATCAGACACACTCTCATCTTTGTTTTGTCCGCACGCCGTCAACGTGTCCCAACTTAGTTTCTTTAGCAGAATAAGAGAATGTATATATGTAATAATTTGGCCTTGCAAAGCAAGTATCCCTGCCCAGGACTTATCACCTGGTTTTCTTTCCTGATCCCATGTTTTAATTTGATCCCATGTTCCAACCAACTCCACAACATGATCTTGAGTATGAACCTGCCTCCAAAAATCAACCTGAACAAGAAGACCAAAACCATTTCAGAAAGAGGCAGCTTCAGTCAGTTCTTAATAAGAAGCAGTAGGATTTTTCCTAGGATCGGGCTCATGAGTCTTAAGGGATAAAACCTCACTTCTTTTCCACGGAATATAAACCCATTGCTTCTGGAAACGGGCCGCTATACCCACTTGAGTAACATTACCTCGCTGCTCCGTTAACTCTGGTTTCTCTGGGTGATATATGGGATGAACTTCTCGTATCAAGAACTGAGATACCTTGGTAAGACTCTTCTCATGCAACCTGCCCCTAAAGGCAACCAACGTCGTAATGTTCCCAAAAACTTTGCCTGGGTCCAAACCACTGGCATACACACGATCTCTAATATCGAATAAAGTTTGTGGCGCATAATCCCCAAAATGTTGCTGCCAAAGGCCAATCAATGTAGAGGACATATGTTTAAGAGCATGCTGTTCTATAAAAGGCTCATAATCTTTCATCACACTCCAAACACCCTCCACACTGTAAATGGGATTACAACACCATTGCGCAGCCTTATTAGCTACTACCTTCTTCTCCTCATCCCCCACTGGAGACCGTACAAAAGGGCCCATACACTCATTACATTTTGTCAAATCTCTATCCTCATATCCATGTGTTGGCGTCTCAGCACCCAATAATGCTGGCAAATGAACCATCAAAGATGGAGGAGCCACAGAAGCACTGGGTAGGATCATCGCAGGCGGGTGCGCCGCACGATAAAGAACTGGAGACAGGGATGCCGAGACAATAGGTGTGGTAGGGGTGCTAACGGTCACAGATGGCAAAGGTACAGGAGGAGGAGGAGGAGCCGAAGCCACAGCTGTCGAGACCACAGCAGTAGATACAGGGACAGTGGGAACAGCTGTAACAGGCGGCTGCGATGGCACAGGGACAGTGGTATATATCCTTTGCGTGGCATATGGGGACAGGGGTCGGGTCTCTAACAATTTTTCATCAAAAGTATCAGTTTCCTCCAGGGCCATATACGATTTATCAGCATGCAGTCGAAATCGCCTATCTTCACATTCAACTCCCTTCTCCTGCTTTTTTCTATCATTTGCTACAGATTTCTGAGTAAGCGTCTGTATTTTCCATTTCCGTGCCTCTTTCTCCATCTTCAATCGACTCTGCCTAGCTGCTTTCTGTCACGTTCTGAGGGAATCAAACATAGACTGTCTACTTTGTCTCTTGAACAACTGTTCCTATAAATAACACATTTTTTGTTCATCGAAAGTGCCCGTCAATGGCCACTGCAACTCGGCATTGACTCTCATATATTTGTGCCATAATGTACGAAACATAATAGGGCCAAGACCATGCTTCACATACATATCAAAATTAGGAGTGCTTTCTGGAGGAGCTTCTTCCAATTGAGCATCTGCAGAACAACAGCGACAGCACAAAGAAAACAGTTTACTGATACCAGGCATTCTCAAAAGAAAACAAGTTCACTATTTATGCCTGGCAAAGTAATTGCAAATGCTTTTATCCCAAAGACAGACCGCAGACTGTACCAAATTCAAACCAAAATGGTACAATATCCGCAAAGAACCAAAACAAACTCACCTGGTATATGCAGGTCAAGTAAACAAATTCTCCACTGCCGGCTCTTCAGACCAAACTGTCAGATACAAGAGTTTTGCCATTTAGGACTCCAGTCGGGATGACCACTGGGCGAGGCACCGTCCGGCAGGACAGAAGGGGCAGCTGCGAGCAATCAATGCTCCTCATACAGGGATCCCTGAACCATCAGTCTGCCAGGGACGATGGCTTCTACCTCCCCCCTGTCTGCAGAAGGGGATGGGCCACTCACCCGAATGAGTCCCTGTTTTGGCCCCAACTGAAGGAATTGGCCCGATTAGGGTCACCCGGGTCACTCACAACCACCTCTCAGCCTTTCTCGGAAATAGAGAAATATAAGTTTCAATTTTAACTCAAACTGACGCCGGCATAGAAAATTGTGCAGCGAATGCTAACATACATAGAACAATGCGCAAATATGAATTTTTTTATTCTAACAGTAACTTGTGGGGTGCCAGACTGTGTCACACAAGGATGCAGGGCACAAGACAGAAAGTTCGCCAATCTTTGAATGCATTGGTATAAGAGACAGAATTACTGTATCTCTGGCTCTTTTACCCTCTTTCCCCCTGTCATTTACGATGGTTTTTTCTTCTTTCTCAAAAATCTCCTCTCTTCCATCCTCGTTCGCCACCCCTTTCATTACTTCTCTCATTCCTTTGCTTGGACTGTGTACATTCTCTGTGGTGCTGCCCTGCCTGTGGCAGCTGCCCGTCAGGCTGGCACAGGCAGTGACTGGCTAACTCGCCAGCGTTGCACAGTCTGAGCTGAGTCTGAGTCCCCTCCCCTGCCCTTTCCCCCTCACTTTCTCTCCTCCCCCAGACAGCGTGCCTCCACCTCTCTCCCCCTCTTGCTCGGGCTTGTTCATGGGCAGGGAATAAAAGGGTGAAGCGGACCCGGAACACCCTAGGGAGGAAAGACTGTCAGAGTGGCCAGCCCTGGGAAAAAGACAACGGAATTCGAAGAATAGCATGGTCACCAGCTCCAGGGAGCCTATGCATACAAGAAATATTGAACAAGAGAAGTACTAGGTCTCAAGGGAAGAAAGTAACTCACAGGTGAGTAACGGGGGATTTGTTTGGGAAACATGAAATCTTTTTGAAAGGATGTTGCGGCATTACGCCATATCTAGAATGGCAAGAGGGGAGAAAGCTTTGGAAGGGGAGACAACCTTTACAACGCAACTTTTACTACGCAGTGCCATTACGATGCAACTTTTACAATGCATACCATTACAACGCATTGCGCTGGGGGGCGCTCTAGGGTAGGGAATAGGTTAATTTACTATCCAATAACCTTCCCTAGTGTCCACGGGGACTGGAGTTGGAATAGTAAATTAAACTATTCACTATCCAGTGCCCCAAAGCACTATGCGTTGTAATGGTATGCGTTGTAAAAGTTGCGTCGTAATGGCATGCGTTGTGAAAGTATGCGTTGTGATGTCATACATCCTTTGGAAGGATAGTATGTAATGGATGGGATTGACGGGAATAAATAGAATCCGACTAAATGAAGGGATCTGTCAGTCATGTCCTCTCTGCAGCATCTCTCCCTGTGGTCGGGTTCGAGACTATAACAATTTACGGAGTCAGCATTTTGTTTGCTAGTAGTAGGACCTATGGAAGCCTAAATAGGCCACAAAGCAATCTGTCTCTCATTACGATTGGTCCGAAATAATACCTGTTATCGGTCCCCCTGCCTACAATTTCCCCCTGGAATTACGGGTACCGGGAGGCCGCCCTAATTCCAGGGGGCTGGTGGATTAACAGGCATGTCCATAGCAGTTAAACAGTGCCTACAGGCCCACTACCAAGAGTAGGATCCCTGTTTAAACACTCCCACAAGTTTGGATTCCATTGAGGGCATTGTTTTAAATAGGAATGCGTAACTGGTACTAAGTACCTGTACTTATGTAATTTGCACTGGCACTTCTCAGCACTCCTACAATGCTTTTAATGGGTGAGTACCGGCAGTTCTCTGCAGCAAATAAGAACTTCTGCACAGATTGAGGGTCAAGAGCTTCTTGCTGAATGGCAGTTTCTTCCATTTCTGTGTGGCCTGGACACATTTAGTGTGTTCTCAGGTAAGGTTTTGAAGTTGGTGTATGACTGGTAGGACTATTGGCCCAGTGGGTAAAGGATGGCTTAGGCACGAGTCAATTCTAATTGGTGTTCTGGCAGCACACCCAGTGAGACTGCTAGGAGGCTGAGAAAAGAATGTTGTTGGGGCCGTACATCCTGTTTGAGAGGGTCCCACGTGGGACAGAGAGGCTCTTGTTGCTCAAATGGGTGTCATTTCTGATGTTTATATGTTTCCCTCTTCTTCATTGCTTGATTTTGAGCACGAGAAAGTGTCACTCATTGTTGTTGAGCTGTCACTCAAAAGTGCATTGAAACTATGACAATGTCACACATAGCAATCTGAAACCTTGGCACCTTGGTTTTTGCAGTTAAAATATGAAATATCGGATTAGCTCCACAATTATTTCGTTTGTTTTGCTATTTTAATTCCTCATGGAGTTTAACTGTTCAAAGACAAGGTGATCTCTTCCAGACGAGCAGGTATGCCACTGTGGATAAAATTAGCGAAGATTTATGTTATATTTTTGAAAATTGTTGCCTGGCCAGATTCCATTGTTAAACAGACTCAGTTGGATTTTTATTATTATCAGAGTACGTTTGTCAGGACTAACAGCCATTATTCAGCCAAAACAAAATGCAGCATTTCTACTACATTTTTTTGTTGTTGAAAGTGTCATTTCTGACATAATAGTCTTGAACATTAGCTCTGGGCAAAGCCTTCCATTTCACGAGCCTTAAAAAAGCCACCAAGAAAAATTCAAGCAAGTGACTCTAACTGGCTGTTATTCTTTTTCTCTGTTATAAATCGAGCCACATTTGGACAAACTCCACTGATGATTAGAAGCTAGTTATGATGGAGAGGGATGACAGAACCAGAGAGACATTCCTTTTCAGTACAGCGAGCATTTCTTGTGATTTCTGAAAAACCTTCAACGCTTCTATTCAGCAGGCATCAGTCACGCACCAGGCACAAACAAGGAATGTTGGCAGAAAAGCACATAAAAGAGTTTTGAAAAAGGAGCTACTTGCGAGTGGTGATAAGGAGAAGAACATGACAACAAATAGGTGGTGGAAAATCGGCTTAAAATGAACAGCTGGCTGGCTGACATTTGGTAGAACACGGAGAGGAATGTGCATATAGGAGAGATATTTTTTAATATTAAGAAAATTATTTTTTTGCACTAACGTATCAAAGGAAATAAACAAATGCAAATGTTGATTTGCTTTTTTTGTTGAGGGAGTCCATTTTATTTTTTCAGTCTTATTTTTTAGGGTTGTGTCATGGACAGGGGGATGTTTAATATCCCATAAAAAATGAATTAATTATCTGCTATCGTAAATTATGATATATTTAATTATTGGCAGATTATTTTAAATGGCCAAAAATAGATTGCAATATTATTTAAGTAAGTGGTTCAGGGTCGCATCACATAAAGTGAGCACTGGGAGTGCTAACTAAAGACGCATTCGGTCGGATCAGAGAACCTGTTTGATTGGCTCAATTAAGGTAGTGCTTGCTCAGTACACCTTTACCGACATATTACAAAGAGAGTAATCTGTAGGTGTTAATGTGTGACAAGAAATATGCGCGTTCTTACTGTGGCAATTTGTTGTGATGGTGATGTGTTCTGTTTTTTTGTATGGCTGTCTTTTTACAGCTCCATTATTGCAATGACAGTTTTTTTTTTTTTTTGTACTGCAGCTTTTCTGTTGCGTTCTGTTTCAAATGTTCTGATATGTCATGTTATGTTATAATTGTGATGTTTTGTTGCTTTGTTGCTTTGTGTATATTATTTCGTTATGTTTACTTTAGATATGCCTACAAACACTGATGTATTTGCAGGCAAAGGCAGCCCATGACTTGGAAGTTCATGTGACAGGTAACCATTTACCACTGCCTAAAGTAGAAAAACGGCGCAGCTCCAGCTCTTCAATCACTTAAGCCTCTAATACTGTGGTTGCCACCAGTGGTCACTTTTTGTGATACGGCCCAGTCGCTGCCATTTTTTGGTCAATCCGGCCAATTAAGCATATCGTGAGTGTAAGAATAACCTGAACCTGTTGGAATGTGGACTTAGTCAATGAAATCCTCCATGTGAGAGCCATCTTTGTCAGCAGAAAAGGTGGGAACGACAGAAATCGCCACCATTTCCACCCTCCTTATTTTTAACAATAATTTGGAAATGAGTGGAATCGATAAGAAATCATAAAGCAAGGTCATGCACTTAACTGAAATTTGTCATCCCATAACTTGACCTTTCAATGAGTCAGTTGGGTAATCTACTTTGTAAAACACATCCCTTTGAGATTAAGATGGCAACTGGAAAGTGAAGGTTCCTGGTTAGATCATTCTCTGTCTCATGCAAAGTCACTTTTTGAAGTGACCATGAACAAGTGCTACTTTGCTTTGATAAAATGCTCAAGCGGGCCTTAAAAAATTGAGGTGGATAACAGAGGATGTTCAAATAGAGAACGTGATTTATGTTATGCCGTAAACATGGGGGATGATCTGGCAAGGGTATATTGCTTCTCAGTAGTGATCTGTAATAGGTGGATGCCACTCAAGGAATCATTATTTAAAGGAAAGGCACAGCCGTGCTAGTCGGAGGGATAAAAGCCAAACTGAGATGACCACACCCATGAGGCAAAGACTAGAACACTCAGAGATAACTTTAGGACTTAGGGCCAGATGTAGGAGCCCTAATACTGGTCGGAAACGGCCGATTTCGGCCGTTTCCGACCGGTATTAGGGTTTTCAGATGTAGGGGGCTGAAAATTACAGAATCGGTATATTTACCGATTCGGTAAAATTACCGATTCGGTAAATTACCGAATCAGTAAATATACCGATTCTGTATTTCCAAATGTAGGTGGCACAGTTTACAGTGCCACAGGCCCTTAAGAGTCGGTATTTTACCACACAATCCTATTGTGTGGTAAAATACCAAATTCAGGTGTGCATTGATGGAGCGAGATAGAAAACAGAATTCTGTTTAAACTCGTGAAGTCACACTTCCATAAATAAATTAATAATGCTAACAATTTGTGCTGTGTGTGTGCTAATTCAATCTAGTTTAAAGTTGCATTTTCACAGAACACGCGGGAAACTAATATGTGTGCTCATAAATGTGCATTATGTTGCATTCTCATGTATGTGGAAAATAATACATTAATCTTGTCTATTGTCATGTCATAACTAATAGCAGCTGTTTTTAAAATAATGGCATGTGCTTATTTTGCTTCCCTTGTCTATGTGATGTCATTTCTACTATTCTAGGTGCACATAAGGTTTTATGGATTCATGAAGACTGGTAGATATAAAATGCTGCTTTATTTGTGCTTTACTGCTAGGTAATTTAGACTAATGGGTTAATTATTAGCGATGATGGGAGGCAACAGAACAAACTGTATTTCTTGCATTAATTATTCTTTGTGTTTGTTTATATAATAGTTTTACAAATGAAGCTTAGAGATGGCTGCAGAAAAATAGTACACTTTTAAAAGTGGCGCAGGAGAGGTGGCGCAGAAAATTGACGCTCTTTGAAAAGAGGCCTAATGATGAAAATGGCTCAAGTGAAAATAATTCTGAGAAGGATGGAAAAGGCCTCTGAACTTTTATTTTGAAAGGTTTTGGATTGAACTGCTAAAAAGATGACTCTTTGGAGAAATTTGCTAACGTTTGCTAACGTGCCACGGGAGTTCAGAGCTGACTGGCTCAAGGTTAAAAGGAAGCTGTCGCTACAAAATGTAGCAGCCTAAGGAGAAGCTGCCAAGACTTCTAAATGAACAATGAACTAGTGAATTTGCCCGGGCATGTAAGAAGGAGGTGTCACAGTTTACTGTGGTACGAGGTGGCTCAGCCAATGGAGAACTAGAATTCGTCTGCTGGAATGTGAAAAATAGTTAGCTCAGCTTAATTTAAGGTATAAGAATAGGTTCAGAGAACACATAGTTGGCTTACGCTCGAGAAATCTGGAGGACGATGTTATGCTGATGGACTTTACACGTGAGGACAGGAGTTTTTATTAATTACTTTATTACTAGGTGATGAGGGTAGAGACAGAGATATAGTTAGGATTTTGGAAAATGCTTGATTTTACTTATTCCTGCTAATGAATAATAATTCTTGATTTATGCTCTTTTTATTAATACTGAATAAATCTTTCTTTATGACTTTTTCTAATGCTTGTTTAATAAAATACCAAAACCTAAGTTTTTCTAGATGTGTTAAAATAAACTTTCTAAAATGACAAGCTGGTCTTGAATATTGTAGATAGTTTAAACAACTATATTTAGATCTTATCGCCTCATGATTCAGGCGCTCTATTGTTGATATGGGCCTAGTGTTGTAGTGTAAGTTTTGTGGTAGTAGATAGTGTCATTTGTGCAATATTTTGGTGAGAGCGCTGGATCAATTTCTGGTAGCCATCGGACGGTTTATATATGTTGTTTTTGACATACATGTTACATGCATGATACTTATATGTTGGTAAATTCATAGGATTAAGTTTTAACACATGTTGAGTTTGTTTATTTTGTGCTATGTGTGTACCGGTACAAAAACTGTGTGATGAGAAGGTAGTCATGCAGAATATCTGATCTGTTTCTGTGATATCGCCGAGTATCACTGTTGGTATCGCCGTGTACCAGAGGTATTGTCGCCGTGCAATACAGTGTTGTCGCCGTGCAACACAGTTTTAGGGCTAGGTGTGAATCTTGTATAGTGAGGGTTTTCTAAGAAATTAGAGCAGCATGAGAATAGGGACAAAGCGCCTTCCATAAAACTCACTGTGATAAGAGTATTAGTTATATTCGAGCTTGAGTGAAGGGCAGAGTAATGTCGGTGCATGATTATCTATAAACAGGTTAGAGTCCTGTACGGGTACATGTTTTATATCTATAAACAGGTGAGAGTCCTGTACGGATAACGGTGTTATTTTGCTAACGGTGCATGATTTCTATAAACAGGTGAGAGTCCTGTACGGATTTCATGTGTGAGTGAAGTTAGGGATTTTTCAGTGTGAAAGTGCGTGATTGTTTTGTAAGGTATGTTCAAGTGGAACTCTTAGAACTGTCACTTCGCGGTGCGTTCAGAGGAAAATGAGTTCATATTTTTACGTGTTAGAAGGGTAGGGTAAGAGTTGCTCTACTGGCAAATGAAAATTATCCTTAGTGAGAATAGCGCCGACTATTCCGAAGTGTGGATACTTGAATGTATGTAAACTATCCTAATTAGAGAAGCAGACAGATGAGTTTCGTTTTATGTATTCACTAAATAGTACCAAAAGTAATTCTAAGGTACTTAGGAATGTTCTAGGTAAAGTCTGTACCATTCTAAGACTTTCTAAAAAGTTGTGCGTTGTTTAAATGCACTTAAAAGCACTGCGCGCTAATTTTAAACCCTTGAAAAGTGCCCCGATCGAAAATTGTAAGGGAGGGGCTGTTTTAGGAGTAAGAGCGTGTGGGGAGAGACTGAAGCTGCAGCAACTGCATGCGTCAGAGTGGCCGCGCTCTGATTGGGTAAGGTGTTCGGAGCGTCATAGTAAAGCTAGGCTCCGATTGGTTGAAAGCCAAAAGCCTCACAACAAAGCAGTGAGAGCATTATATTGATTTAGGTGGTTGTGTATTTAGTTGATGTGTACCACCACAATTATCCAAATTGTTTGTAAATTAAAGTGTCCCCGTTTTTAGAATTCTAAATTGAAAGCAATTACCCAAGTAAATAATGTCAGTATTATAGTTAATTAAATGATTCCAATTTTAATAGTGTGCCTGATTTGTTATTTCCTTCGTTTTGACAGTGTTAAAACAATTGAACACGAAGGAAAAAGGATTAAAGTAAAAACAGAATTGTAAACGAAGGAGTCGCCTTTCTATTGGCTCAGGCTCCGACTTGTCATAGAATAGCCGTGCACCCATTGGCTGGTGACGCGCAGCGTCATAAGGGAGCCGCGACTGGATTGGTTGAGGCTCGAGTGTGGGCTTTGTCACTACTGCCTGCCGAGAAAGTATCATCAAGATTATTGAATTTTAAAGAGCAATGGATTAACTGTCTACATGAATACCTATTAACACAAAACACAATCAAAATCAGAAATAGATCTTTGCTTTGGTTACAAATATAAATATCCCTGTTTTAATTTACTTTCTTGATGTAACCGCGAAAATAATAAATAATGCTTGTGACATATATGAAAGAATTCTTCCCTATGGTTTCTTTCTTTTCCACAATCGCGCTGTTGTAATTACAGTGTATTCTAAAGGGAGGGGCTGTTTGCCGAAGCGAGAGGCGAAGGGGAGAGCTGCGAGCTGCAGCTGCTGTCCATGTCATAGCCGCCGCGCTCCCATTGGTCCAAACGCCGACGCGTCATGGGCAGGGCCGCGCTCTGATTGGGCGAGGCTCCGTGAGCCCCGCTCTGATTGGGCGAGACTCTCCCTATTAATAATATTGGTTGGAGTGTCATGAGTAAATAGTAAAAAGTATAAATTGTCGCTTTAAATTCCCTTCCTCGTCGCGCTATTGTTTTTGGGTCACAGCTAATGTGTGACAAGCGCGCGAGAAAGAGAGGGATTATTAATTTCCCGCGCTATTGTATAGAAGGGAAAAGTGTATTACAGCTGATGTAGGCGAGAGAGCGTGCGCTGTATTAGAATACTTCTCAAAACTGTTTAGAGCGCAAAGGGAGAGAGCTGGAATGGCAGCGGCCGTGTGAGTAAAAGCTGCCGCGCTCCCATTCGTTAAGCGGCCATCGCGTCATGACCAATGCCAAGCTCCCATTCGTTGAGGTGCCGTCGCGTCATGGCTAAACCCGTGTCTTCATGAAATAGCTGCGCTTCCATTTGGGGAAGTCCCGTCGCGTCATCAAGGAGCAGTGCCCTGATTGGCTAGGAGTGCTGCAGTGTCACAGCAGAGCTGCGCTGTGATTTGTTGTGGCTCTCTAGGTGTCACAGCAAAGTTGCGCTGTGATTGGATGAAGCGCTGTTCTATATTAAAGGTTTTGAAAAGTCCCCGATTTGATTTTTCAAGTGAAATTGTATTTTCAAGAGCTGAGGCTTGAGCGTGAGGAGAGTGGGACAGAAGTAGCAGCGATTTATGGCCACAGCAACAGTTTGGTTATTGCTCGAGAAGAGCTGTGATCTAATTGACTGAAAAACGACACAGGATTGGTAGAGACTCGCTGCTGTATATCTGGTTGGCTGAGCATTGTAGTAATCACACGCTGATTGATTAATTGTTTACTTTTGCTGAAGAATTAGTTTTTCCACATTATTAATGCCCAAAGCTTCATTTTAATAGTTGTTTTTGATATTTACAACAACACATTTTGCTATTAATTAGTGAATAAATATAACAGATATATTAGGATAATTGCATCAAATGTGATTAAAGTAAGGAAATTAATTATTAATTAATACAATATTAAGTAGTAGTGCAACATTAATAACTGTCACCAGAGTATAGCAAATAGAGCAATAGCAGAATTAGCTCAAAATTAAGTTCAGAGAAGACCGATTTTAAAGTTGATTAACAAATTAATTAATAAAAAGATTGTGCAACATAATTAAATAAATAAATATTTCCAAGCATTTTGCTAGTTACTGTAATTACTAGTGTAATTAAGAAAGTTGCGCTGTGTTCAAGGTGACAGCAAGAAATTATATTTAAATTAAAGGCAAACAGGTTAGGTTTTCTTTTTCCACAGGTATATGTTGCAGAAGGTGTGTAAGTAAAAAAAAAAAAAATTAAGTACAATTAAAACACATGTGATTATATGTTGGTATTATTGTTATAAATAAAAATTTAGCGTTGCTACTGTTTTTGCAAATTGATATTTTTCTTTCCAGGTTTATAAAAATTTGTGATACAGGTAAAATTAGGAGATATATTAAATTGACCAAATTATAAGGTTTTCTACACCTGATAGTGTTAAATTAATTAATTAATTGATCAGCAAACGCTGCAAGGTAAATTTAAAGAGTACATTTACCAAATTATTTAAAGAAAATGTCTTCCTTATATAAGAAAATGAAAAAGGTTGTTACTAAATGTGAGAGTAAATTAAAGATTCCCAAATTAGCGAATATAAATAATAAACATGACAAAGTAGAAAGTATTAATCAGTCCAAAATTAATGTCGTTGTAAATATGGATCAGAATAGAAATTCAAGAAGACCCCCAGAACAGATTAATGTAACGACAAAAGTCGCGGATCAGATGGATAGAGTACCAGCTCAGATTTCTTTTAAAAATAATGCAACCGAAAAACATGATGAGATGCTTGGTACATCTGGAATTAATATTTCTGATCATATAAATTCATCAAATGATATAAAGGAATCCATAAAAATTATGGAAACAGTGACAGTCCCTGTGCTGGGAAAGGATGAAATTAGTTCCGCAGTTTTAAAGGTCCCATTAACTGAAAAGGTTTATTCTATTGTACTTGAGATTGAACTAGTAGGGATTGCAACTCAGCAAGAAACAGAGATGACTTCAGTTCTGGTAAGTGAGAAGTCTGACATTGACCTAATTGAATTGACACAGTCAGACGAGTCAAAATTATGGTCAAATGAAAAGGAAACTGAGATAAATGAGCTAAATAAAGAGTTACAAATACAGCGACAGGTAATGATTCAAGAGATTGAGATGGCTTCACTGCCATTACACCTTTTTGTTAATGAACATATAGAGAATACAGATACAGGATTAAATAAAGAACAGGAAAACAGTCTAAAAAGATTAAATGCACTTCCAGAATGTTGGAATGAAAATAATGTTCTTTTGAGTGAAGACATTAAAATAAAGGATACAATTGATCAACAGATTGAAACATTGACTTCTGCAGGTTCACTTTTCAGAAATGCAAATTTAATTAAAAGGTTGATTGATGACATTCAATTGGCAGAAAGGTTTGCTGGAGTGATATGTGCAGCATACAAAATGAATGATGAACATGCTTTAAGTTCACTAATACTAACATCCGTAGTTGAAACATGGCAAGGAGTCAAAGACTTACAAGATGAAGCAACTCATGAGGAGAAAAACACATTGTTGAGAAACAAATGGTTGAGTGCAGATTTTAAAAAGCGAGATGAGGATGAGATTTGGATACACAAAGATGACAGAGTAGTTTTGCTAAATAGCATGATTACTGATATGGACAGAATGTACCATAAAATTGCAGAATTTCTTTACCAGAGGTGTCTGACATATCAGCAAGTGAACACAATTAAGAGAACAATTGTGAGATTTGGAACAGAATTACAGGAGAGTGATTCATTCATTGGATTACAAATGAATTTCTGTGAGATGGCACTGTATGACAAACTGTGCTACATTTTTGTGATTATCTGTTTGATTACAAAATGGGTTGAAACATTTCAGATGCGACATGATGAAATTACTGTTGCAAAGTTATCAGATGGCAGAAAACATATTGAAAACAGATTGCTCCAATGTACAGATAGACTAGAAATTACAGATGTTGAGGAGCATGAGAATGTTACTATAAAAGACAGAGATGCAAAAATGTGCCTAGCTGCAGGTACAAAGTGGACAGATGTTCTTCCACTTGTTTTGATGTTTCTGAGAAACACTACTGATAAAAAGACAGATTTAAGTCCACGTGATAATATGATGGACAAGGTCATGAGACAAACTTTCATACCAGAGAAAAGAATGATGCCTATCAATGATAGCATCAATTTGGAGAACTGCAGGAATTTATCAGATGAAATGATTTCTGTGTTTGATGAAGATGAAACTGAAGTGCAAACAAGAGAAAAAGAGCAAGTATTTGATCTGTTACCAGGTAAAAGGATCAGGAAAAAGGTTCGTCTAAAAAGAAATTCTCTAGTGCCAAGGTGGCAGAAAAGGAGGTCAGTCAGTCTTGTCACAACAAATGCAGAGAAGTACAAAAGACTGAAGAGGTGGATTGACACTGGCCATACTTTTCGTGTAACTACACCTGAAAATCCTGATGAGGATAGTGTCACAACTGATGATTCAGATTCTGAAGAAGAGCCTGAAGAGAATCCAGATCTTGAAGATCGACAAGTTGGTCGACTTCTGGAGAACATAAATAGAAAACAAGCCTTGATTGAAGAAGACTTGAAAGTTGTGACTGAAGACTCAGAAAATGATGGAAATCTGCCAGAAAAAGAAGCAGAAAAAGAATGTGATCAGATTGTGATTCAAGACCAGGAGAGTATTGAAAAGCAGAAAAGTAGCTCTGAAAGCAGGAACAGGAATTCTGAAACTGGGAAGTTGAAGGTAATTGAAGAAGAAGAAAATGAATTGCCAAGTACCAGCTACAAAGATGACGTTCCTAATGGAGTGAAGCTGCCGAGTAAAGAAGTACCTGAGTCCAGAATGAAAATTTCTGACACTGAAACTAATGAGAATGATGAAGATTCTGAAATAAGAAAATTCAGAAAAGGAGCTTGGAGAACAGAATGTAATGTGACCAAGCAAAAGAAGAAATTACTAAGAAAAAGTGATAACTGGCCAGAAGAAAATGAAGGCCTAAAATTCAAATTGAGATACAGATCAAAGGAACAGATTGATGAAAAATCAAGTCAAAAAGATTCTGTAAAGAAAAGTAAGGCAGGAAAGAAAATTGAAGTGATACCTGTAATGGAGGTAAATAGTCACAGTCAGAAAGAGATTGAAAACAAAAGTGACAATGATTGAAGTACATACCTGTTGAATTTTTTAGGTTTTCTGTTTTTGGCATAAGGCTGAAGAAATCTTGTTAGATGACACAAGGTCGAAGAAATTCTGTTAGCTGAAAAATTAATTTGTGACATTAGGTTGAAGAAAAACTGTTAGAAGGTTTAAAGAGTATATATATTAAAAAAAAAAAAAAAATTTGAAAAAGGGGGGTGTTAGACATTTTTTGAAAATTTAGGTAAAATTTTGAAAATTTTTGTTTTATTTTTCTTTGCAAGCTTAATGAAAATATAATTCTGCTTTGGTTAATTTAGGTTATTGTTCTTTTAGAAATTAACAAGGAGAAGTTTAAGGTTAATATGACAAGCAAGATACTGACACTTTATTAGTTATAGTTTTTGCAACACTTTTATTGAAGCTCAGTTGTATGATACACAAGAGAAAGAAATAGAACTAGAGGGGTTTCTTAAAACTCAATATGAGAATTGTAGATAAACTGATGAGATAAGTCTTTAGAATTACTAACACAGGTGAAATTGAATCCTGTTCATCTTTGATAAAATTTTTGCTAAATTTTGGGTGGTGGTGTGGTGATTTGTTAATCACCAGATGAGGGAGTTGATGGAGCGAGATAGAAAACAGAATTCGGTTTAAACTCGTGAAGTCACACTTCCATAAATAAATTAATAATGCTAACAATTTGTGCTGTGTGTGTGCTAATTCAATCTAGTTTAAAGTTGCATTTTCACAGAACACGCGGGAAACTAATATGTGTGCTCATAAATGTGCATTATGTTGCATTCTCATGTATGTGGAAAATAATACATTAATCTTGTCTATTGTCATGTCATAACTAATAGCAGCTGTTTTTAAAATAATGGCATGTGCTTATTTTGCTTCCCTTGTCTATGTGATGTCATTTCTACTATTCTAGGTGCACATAAGGTTTTATGGATTCATGAAGACTGGTAGATATAAAATGCTGCTTTATTTGTGCTTTACTGCTAGGTAATTTAGACTAATGGAATAATTATTAGCGATGATGGGAGGCAACAGAACAAACTGTATTTCTTGCATTAATTATTCTTTGTGTTTGTTTATATAATAGTTTTACAAATGAAGCTTAGAGATGGCTGCAGAAAAATAGTACACTTTTAAAAGTGGCGCAGGAGAGGTGGCGCAGAAAATTGACGCTCTTTGAAAAGAGGCCTAATGATGAAAATGGCTCAAGTGAAAATAATTCTGAGAAGGATGGAAAAGGCCTCTGAACTTTTATTTTGAAAGGTTTTGGATTGAACTGCTAAAAAGATGACTCTTTGGAGAAATTTGCTAACGTTTGCTAACGTGCCACGGGAGTTCAGAGCTGACTGGCTCAAGGTTAAAGGAAGCTGTCGCTACAAAATGTAGCAGCCTAAGGAGAAGCTGCCAAGACTTCTAAATGAACAATGAACTAGTGAATTTGCCCGGGCATGTAAGAAGGAGGTGTCACAGTTTACTGTGGTACGAGGTGGCTCAGCCAATGGAGAACTAGAATTCGTCTGCTGGAATGTGAAAAATAGTTAGCTCAGCTTAATTTAGGGTATAAGAATAGGTTCAGAGAACACATAGTTGGCTTACGCTCGAGAAATCTGGAGGACGATGTTATGCTGATGGACTTTACACGTGAGGACAGGAGTTTTTATTAATTACTTTATTACTAGGTGATGAGGGTAGAGACAGAGATATAGTTAGGATTTTGGAAAATGCTTGATTTTACTTATTCCTGCTAATGAATAATAATTCTTGATTTATGCTCTTTTAATTAATACTGAATAAATCTTTCTTTATCACTTTTTCTAATGCTTGTTTAATAAAATACCAAAACCTAAGTTTTTCTAGATGTGTTAAAATAAACTTTCTAAAATGACAAGCTGGTCTTGATTATTGTAGATAGTTTAAACAACTATATTTAGATCTTATCGCCTCATGATTCAGGCGCTCTATTGTTGATATGGGCCTAGTGTTGTAGTGTAAGTTTTGTGGTAGTAGATAGTGTCATTTGTGCAATATTTTGGTGAGAGCGCTGGATCAGCATGCACATCTATGTGCCACATGTCACACAAGCCTGTACTTGGGGTGCTAGAGGGTGTCAAAGTGACACCCCCTGCACCCTTGCAGGATTCGGTATTTACCAATTTGTATATATCTTAAAGGGAGCTTTTTTATTGTGTTATTTTGCTTACTTGGTGTTCCTGACGAGACTACTTCGTTCAGGTTCCTGACACTGGGCTCTCACCCCCGGCGCAGCCGATTGCAGCGCTGACGCCGGCTGGCAGAAAGCTAAGCCGCCATCTTGGGGGGAGGCAGGGTAGCGCTCCAGATCTTGGACGCCTCATGCCCTCCTCCAAAATGGAAATAAAAAAGGGGATCACCCGTCCGTGCAGCGGGCGGGCGCAGCGGGCGCGCCGAAGGCGCGCCTAAGGCAAGGCCGTCTGCGCCCGTCCGCACTTGGCCCGCGCCTAGCGCCGGTCCCCCTGCTCCTCGACCTACGAAAATTACCTGGACGAAGTCCCAGCTCCTGCAATTGAGACAAGATATCTGTTCCCCAGGTATGCGCTGCTGCCCCCTCAGTCTAGAGAATCTCCCCTACAACTGTCCATCCTGTGAATTTACTATTAACTCCCTACGGAACCATCACCCCTCTTTAGGGAAGATTGCTAAGCCCCAGATTCCCCCTAGGTTGTTAAAAGCGGCGCTAGTCAACTGTCGCTCTCTGCCTTGCCATGCTAATGAGATATGGCTATCCCTTGATACGCAGGATTGGGACATCCTATTACTCACTGAAACATGGCTCAAAGATACCTCCTAACCTGATATTCACCTGGCTACTACCCCCGGCTATCGATTGATTAGTATCAATCGTGAAAATGACAAAACCGGAGGGGGCCTTGCCATTATTTTAAAATCACATCTTAACTGAACAGTCAAGAGACTTACGAACTTAGGGCTTATCGAAGCTATGTACTTCACGATTTTGGATTCTACTACGATTATTTTAGCAGGTACTCTAGTATACAATCCACCTACTGCTTCCCCTTGCTCACTTACCACTCTGTTGCATACTATAGCTGATCTCTCCTTAAAACACACCTACTTTACGGTGCTAGGAGATTTCAACTTACATGTGGATAATCCTTCCTGCACACAAGCATCTTTTCTAATTGACACTATGCTTGGATTAACTTTGCCCCAATTAATTAAGGGCCCCACACACTCAGCAGGTCATAGTCTTGACCTTATATTCACCAACCATCCCGGTATCACCTCCCTTCCGGCATTGCCCCATACCTGGTCTGACCACTTTCTCCTTCCCTTTGATATTACCATTCCTACTGCTCCTCCCTTTTTTTCTCGGAATAGAGAGAATGGACAAAAATGGTTTAAAGTCACTTGTGACACCATCAGCCCCTGTTTTTCATATCAGTTCGACCCATCCACAGATCTCAATGAGGAAGTAGCCAGATATAATTCCGCTATCTCTGACGCTCTTGATGTTATTGCCCCTCTCACCCCGATTGCGTCTGCTAGATCTCGACCGTCTGCTCCTTGGTTCTCTCCTTCCTTGCGGGAGGAAAAGAGCCGATGTAAGCAGCTTGAGCGGAATTGGCGTCGGACCTATGATGTTGAGTCCAAATTTGTTTATAAAGCTGCTTTGAATAAATTCCAAAAATTAAAACGAGCTACGATGAGAGGATACTTCGCACAGCTTATTAAGGAAGCTGAGAATTCCACCAAAACCCTCTTCAAGATAGTGAAGGATTTTGTCCATCCTCCTACTATGAAGGCCCAGAGCTCTCTTAGTCAGACCCTCTGTAACGGGCTTTCTGATTTTTTTCAGGACAAAATTTTGAAATTATCCTCTTCATTTGATCCCGTCTTGTCCCCCCTACCGACTGCTGAGTTGGATTTTCATCAATGCTCACTGAACTCCTTTGAAGAGCTTACTTCTGAGACCGCCTCTGAGCTACTTGTCCAAGTTAGTTCAGGGTCACCATTGGATTCAGTCCCCGCCAAGGTGATGGGCAATCTTGCTCCGGTTCTCATTACTCCCCTTCTCTACCTCTGGAACTCTTCTTTAAATCTGGGTCAATTCCCTTCAGTGTGGAAACAGGCTTTGCTGGTGCCCATCTTAAAAAAAACGGATGCTGATCCCTCACAATTCAGCAACTATCGCCCGATATCCCTTCTTCCCAAGCCTGCAAAAATCCTGGAGAAGGTGGTGCAGAGTCAATTTGCCTACTATCTAGAAACTAACCACCTGCTGCATGACTCTCAGTCAGGTTTTAGAGCCGGCTTTAGTACAGAGACTGCGTTACTAGAGGTATCTGAGACAAGACGTGAGTGTGTGGACAGAGGTGAGGAGGCCATGTTGGTCCTCCTCGACCTGTCCGCCGCTTTTGATACGGTGTCCCACGACATTCTACTAGACCGCTTACAGCAGCTGGGAATCGGAGGCACTGTACTTACCTGGATCAGATCGTACCTTACGGGGCGGACGCAGAGGGTACTCCTTCGGCCTTTTTAATCAGAGGATAAACCTCTTCTGTGTGGAGTGCCCCAGGGTTCGGCTTTGAGCCCTCTTCTATTCAATGTTTACCTAGGCCCGCTTGCTAGGGTGGTTGAAGCGTGGGGGGTTAGAGTGGTCTCTTATGCTGATGATACACAGCTTGTGTTCTCCTTTAGAGACCACTCCGACTCCCATTTTACAAACTTCCACAACTGCCTTGGCAACATCTGTTCCTGGATGGCTTCCAACCATCTGGTTTTGTACACTGACAAAATGGAGGTTCTGTTTTTTAACCAAAAAACTACTCTTCCCGCTACCGTTTGGTGGCCTACTATTTTGAACCCCCCCCCCGATTCCTGTCCAGTCGGCCCGTAACCTGGGCTTTCAATTCGATAATACCATGTCTCACAAGGCCCAGATCAATAAGGTTACTTCTGCCTGTTTTGGTAAACTCCGCATGATTAAGAAGATTTTTCCGTACCTTCCTTTGGACTCCCGTAAAACCATTGTCCATGCTTTGATTACATCACACCTCGACTATTCAAACAGTCTACATGCCGGTGTCCCTTTGTACCTTATTGAAAGGTTACAAGTGGTTCAAAACGCAGCGGCTAGATTAATAGGAAACATTCCTCTCCGCCATTCGGTAGCAGCTTATCGGAAGGAACTGCACTGGCTCCCCATTTCCCGCCGCATCCAGTTTAAAGTTCTGATCCTTGCTTTCCGTGCTATTAATGGCTCGGGCCCGGTCTATTTGAGAAAAAGACTCAAACTATCTCTATCATCCAGATCTTTGAGATCCAACAGCCTACGTCTCCTGGTGGTACCCAGATTTCGCCGCACCAGGTGTGGGGGAAGAACGTTTGGAGTAGCTGCTGCCAAGCTCCCTCTAGATCTGAGGTTTTGTGAGTCGGAACAAGTGTTCCGCCGCAAGCTCAAGACTTGGCTGTTTACTATTGCTTAATATAGTTTTCCTTTTGACCAGTAATCTATAGCGCCGGGACACCCCCTTCTGGGGGTAGCCGTGCGCTTTACAAGCTTCTTAAATAAATAAATAAATAAATAAATAAATAAATACCGAATCGGTATTGCCCATTGATTCCTATGGGCTTCAAGGCCCATAGGAATCAATGGGCAATACCGATTCGGTATTTACCGAATTGGTAAATACCGAATCTTACACATTCGGTATTCCTGAATTCTGAATTACCTACATCTGCCCCCTTCCCATTTACAGACTCTTAACTATCGAATTGGTAAAATTCGGTATTTAAGAGTCTGTAAATGGCAATTACCTACATCTAGCCCCTAGTATATAAGATCAGACTACAATATTGCCATGCAGTTGGGCTGGTAAGGAAGGAATTCTATATTGAGCATGCTACAATGGTAAACAATTGTACCAGGGTATTGTATTAGATTTTGAATGAGGTAAATCAAAGTGTACACAATGAGTAAACAATGTTTGAGCAGCACAGTAATAGACATACAGAATTTTTGTATGGGCAAGGTTCAGTGGAATGGAGATGTAATTTTGAGGAAATTCCAAGAAGTACCTGCATTGATGGAGGAGGCCATGGATATTTTGTGGACTGGTAACCCAAAACAAGAGGGGGCCGTGGACTCCATTGCTGACACACTGGTGCTGTACAGAATGGTGAACGCCTTGGGGCCCGGGGTGTGTGGCAGGGAGGGTAATCTACAGATGGCTGTGCAGAGGATGCTGATAAGGACTGAGAACTGATCTAATAGTAGGAGCAGGAAACCAAGCTCTAAATGTAAAAGTACGACTTAAAGGGTAGTATGAAGGAATATGAGGAAAAAATATCAAGCTCCACAAATATTGCAAAAAATATTGACTACCTTAATTTCATGATCCTTTACTTACAATCAAACATCAATAATATTGACTACAAAATGATCACCTTAAAAATATCCAAATATCATAAAGAAAAATATGCAAATGCTAAGGCCCTCATTACGATGTCGGTAAGAGTTTCCTCAGACCGACATCTTCTACTCCAGCAAGCACATCTCCTTCAGCCACTCTACCGGACTACACTGGACAGATCACAGCTGCGTCCACTTCAACTTCAGGAGAACCACGACTCACCACCACCCACAACAGGCTCCCCGCAGAAGCTGGAGCAAGATCACCGCCGACCAACTCACCACCTCCCTCAGCCAGAACTCTCCCACCAACATGAGGGACCCCAACGAAGCAGCCCGCAACCTCACACAGAGGCTCACCAACTGCGCCGATAACCTCGCGCCACTGAAGAACCCTCCAAACAGACCCGGCAGCAAGAAAGCCTCGTAGTTCACCAACGACCTCAAAAACTCCAAGAAAACCTGCCGCACCCTTGAGAAAGCCTTGCGCCACGACCAGACAATGGAGAACATGACAGCCCTCAAGAACGCCACCCGCAAACACCACCAGCTGATCCGCACCACCAAAAGGACAACATTCAAAGAACGTCTGGACAACAACACCCACAACAGCAAGGAACTCTTCAACATCGTTAAAGAGCTCTCCAACCCCAGCGCCTGCAACAACGACATCACACCCTCGCAAGACCTCTGCGACTCACTCGCCTCGTTCTTTCACCGCAAGATCGCCGACATACACAACCGCTTCGGAGCACAGACCACGCACCCAACCACCAAGCCAGTGCCCCCCACCACCACCCAGGATGCTCTCCAATTGGACCGATGGCTTCGCTCCATCATCGAGGCCGTTGCTCCAGCTATTACCCGCTCTTCAAAAAGGTGATCCCCTCCGGCTACCTGGTATTGTAATCAACTTAGAGAGATTTAAAGGACCTGCAGAATAAAGGAACAGAAGTGGCAAAAAATTTACTTTCCCAATGATAGGAAGGCTTATAAAGATAGCCTAATGTCTTCTCATACTCTGATTAAAAGGGCCAGGACTGACTTTTATAAATCTAGTATTGATAATGCCCAAAACAGGAGTAAAGACATTTTCCGGATAGTTAAATCCTTTACTTCTCCTAAAGCCTGTGCTATGGCAGGACCTCGCACAGAGGAATGGGCAATGAAGATTGCCGAATAATTTCATGGGAAAGTTTCCCTGATCCAACTGGCACTTTCTAATATAACTGAGGATGAGTTGAATTTTTACAATAATGCTAATTGTAACTCCCACATTTCTGATTCTCCTCTCCTCTGCACTTTCCCTGAGTTTCGGCATGAAGAATCCTAGTCTCTTCTTGAAAGTATCAAGTCTGGCTTTCCTGCTGATCCCTGTCCAGCTAATCTTCTGTCTCAGATTGTCTCTAGAATCAATCTGATTGCTTACCAGCTTTTTAATACTTCCCTGCCCACCTGCATAATGCCTAAATCATGGAAGCACTCTAAGATTCTGCCCTTATTAAAGAAGACTGATGCCGATCCAACAGATCCGGTGAATTATAGGCCAATTTCCTTGCTTCCAACCCTTTCAAAGGTCTTGGAGAAACTTGTGAGCTAAGTTTTGCAAGGACATATTAAAGGGAAGCTCCTCCATGAATCCCAGTCAGGATGCAGAGCCAACTTTAACGCGGAGTCTCCGTTGTTGGAAGCTACTGAGTTTACATGGGGCAGAATGGATGCGGGATGCAAGGCCATTCTGATATTTATTGATCTTTCAGCGGCCTTTGATACAGTTCCACATGAGAGGCTTTTAAATAGACTTAAGAACATTGGCCTCAGTGGGACCGTCCTCAAGTGGGTGTCCTCCTACTTCAAAAATAGATCTGAGGAAATTTGGCTTTCACCCTTCTCTTCTCCAGTCCCGGCTATCAATGTTGGTGCCCCTCAAGGCTCTGATCTTAGCTCAACCCTTTTTATTATCTACCTCTCTCCCTTATCATCTCTGGTAGAGGAAAATGGAGCCAACATTGTCTCTTAAGCTGATGACATGCAGCTTATTTTTTCAGGTGACAGAGGCTATGACTTTGATGGGGCAATGATTAATTCCTGCCTCTCGAATGTCTTTAATTGGCTTAAGATAAACCAGCTGAAATGCAATCTGGATAAGACGGAAGTGATTTTTGTGGGTGGTCACGAAACACCTGACTGGAGCTCCTGGTGGCCTAAGGACTTGTCACCTTGGCCTGTTAAAAAAGAGAAAGTAAAAAGTATAGGAATAATCATCGACAAATCACTGTTGATGCGTCTTCAAATTCATTATCTCTCAGGCGTTTGCTCTGGTTTACTCCTGCCGCTGGAGAGCAGAAAGATCATTGTGCCGGATCTTGTGACATCTAAGCTCAATTATGTCAATTGTCCTTGCTATCCATAAATCTCTGACCCAGCGCCTGCAAGTGATCCAGAATGAGGCTGCCAGCGCCATCATATGATCTAGTCTAAGAACATTTATGACCCCGGTTCTTAAATCTTTGCACTGGCTCCGCATTAAAGAACGGATTGACTTCAAGACCTTGACTATTTTTTTTAAAGCTTTTCAAAAGGTTGGTGCTGTATATCTTAATAAACGTGCTAACCGGTATCTAACGTCCAGACCTTTACGGTCCTCCGATACTAATCTGGCCATTGTGCCCAAAATACGTCTTACTCGTACAGGCAGCAGATCCTTTGGTTTCCTGAGTACAAAGCTATGGAACAACCTGCCAGAATCCTTGAGGCTTGACCCTAAATTACTTTCTTTTAGAAAGAGCCTTAAGACATGGTTTTTCCAATAAAATTCCTCGCCTTTCTACTCCACTATTATCGCTGCATAAGCACCCGGACACTCTTCTTTGAGTAGCGGTGCGCTCTACTAAATACCTGTTTTCATTTAATTTCATTTCAAGGGACTATGAGGGCTTTCCGATTGACCAACGTGCTCCTTGAGCCTGTCAAAACCACGTTGGATTCACCGAACGGTTTAAACTCCGAACGCCTTCATAATATGGCAGTGCGACTTTAAACTTATCGTATCTTTCGGAAAGCATCCAACCAGGGGACAGAGACTTTCCGACCGACATCGTAATCAGACCCTAAATATCACAACAACAATAAAACACAGTAAATTTACCTAAAATATTGATAACCAAAATATTGCTATTATAGCAATAAAAAAATACTACCCTCCTAAACAAATAAATGCAATAATCACAAATAATTTTCAATTACCTAAGAAAAAATGAAAAGTATGACACAGGAAAAATTAAACCACTATTAAGATTTTTTTTTGTAATTAACTAAATGTAAGCAAATAAAATAAACAATAGAGTTCCAAACAATAGACTAACACCATTAACAATCTTTTAAAAATACAATATATAAAATAAATAGTTAATACAGTATTTATACAATAAAATATTTTATTAAATAATAATATGTATAGCTTGAAGTTAAAACTATAATAGGACACAAACAAAAAACATGAATTAGTGTTCACTAAATAACAAATTGTATTTCCCGGTACGTTAAAGAAATTATGCTTAGGGCCCTATTACGTGTACGGCAGTCCTATGACTGCTGTACTCATTGTGGTGGTCTGACCACTCTCACCCATCTGCTGTAGTATGACTGTGGCGGCTGGACTGCCACAAGGCCGCTGCCTCCACCAGGATCAAGAATCCCGGTGCAGTGGCGGTCTGAGAATGTCCTGAATAATCTGGCGGTTCTGATGCCAGCACCATGGAGCATATTCCGACCTGCATATCCACCGCCATTTTCATGGCGGGGATCCTGCCATGAACAGGGTGGCAGACATGCAGGTAAGGGTACCCAAAGGGTACCCAAAAAAGCCCCCCTGGCTGATTCTGGGCCTGGAGGTACATACAAGGGGCACATGTTGTGCCCCTCTGGAATTTCACCCTTTACCTGCACGGTGTGCCATGCACGACATGGTTCAGCCTACACCGTGCAGGAATGTGCTGACGGCTCGCTCAAGGTGGCAGTACGCTTGTTAGGCTCTCCTTTGAGCTAACATACCACCGCCATGAGCCCACTGCAGCACCACCCACCCACCCTGTATTAAAGTAATAAATCAGCGGGCAGGCAGACCACGGCCTTGGCGATCTTCCTGGGACTGTGGCGGTCTCAGCCGAAGAACGCCAAGGTCGTAAAAAGGCCCTTAAACTAAATTAAACAAACAAAACCTACACATGATTATTCTAACTAAACAATATATTTATATTTCCTTTATCCTGTTTCCTAACCACCGATAAAAAAAATGCACCCTAACTGAAAAGGAAACATCACTGAAAATAAAAGTGGATACATATTAAAAAATCGAAGAACACAACGAGAAATAAAAAGTAAGTAAAATGCAAAAAACATAATAACCTAGTTAACTAACAACTTATCTTTCAACAACAACATACATCCTAGGCAAACAATGCAATCAAATGAATAACATTTTTAAATAGAAACACCTGTGCTCAAAACCAACAAAAAGTACCATTTCTAAACAACACCAAAACATCTCACTCATAATTATAAATGTACAAAAATATTTTAGAACTGCATAAAAACATAATTGATAAATTTTCTTATTAATAATGTATTAATACTAGAATGATGTGTAACCCAGAAATACCATTTGTAACCGAGCCACATACACAAGATCTTGTAAATGATTACTTAACCATAAGGCATATACATCCAGCATAGAAAGTACAAGCTGGCAAAGAACACACTGGAAGAAGGGTCACAACAAAAAATGGATTTTTGAAAATGATAGTGAGCAGGAGAGCTCTGGGAAGGTACTACTATCTCAGAAAAGCCTACTGGCAAAATACATACAAAAGCCTCATAGCCAGAACTAGAAAAGCAATCAGAGCGACACCTGCTGCTCCAAAAAGTTAACAGTATATAAATGTCTCTGACAACCTAACCTTAACACATAGAAATATTAGTTTCCTTTTCCCTTTTAGTTACTGCGACTTTAATTAAAGTATCTCGAGACAGCTACAAAAAAGGGCACTAAGAGTCTGATTTAGATCTTATTGGATGGGTTACTCTGTTACTACAGTGATGGATTTCCTGTCTCCTGAAATATAAATCCCATTATAACCTATAGGATTTACATTTCGGTGGATGGGATATTCACCACTATTGTTACAGATTAACTTTTTCTTTGAGGTGTAAATCAGGCACTAAGTGTGGAATACTCCACAAATGCTAAATTGCCCCATGAAATTGAAATCTCATTGCATGAGCATACATCCCTGTAACTGAAGTGGCAAAATATTACATCCTTTTAATAGAATCAACTCATTATTAGAGATACAAGCAAAAGTTCACTCGCTAAATAGACTATTTTGAACACATGAAGATTGGCAGCCTTCACTGTTCTGGACAAATATGCCAACCCAAGTACCATATACCATCATAGAATGTTTATAACAAGACCTAGGAGCCACTTGCAAAAATCATTAACACAATGGCAAGGTGGCACTGTTTCCTTCAAGGAACTCTAAGACAAAGCCACCCTATATCATGTACATTTTCTGAAATATTAAAAAAGAAGCAAAGCTATCAAGAGCTAAGAATGGAACAATCTCTAGCCCAATTCAAACCCAAAGTCTCAAAACAAGCTAAAGAAATTCAGAACACGTTACAATGTACAATCTAAAATGCAACTCTTTGGCAACAACCAAGGCCTACCTTACCTAAACTCCATAGCAAGAACTCTACTCTGAACAAACCAATCCAAAAAAACACCCTAACAACCTAACCATAAATAAACTTTGTCTTTATCTATTAACATAATTATAATATATCTACTATCAATCTAAAATTAAAAAGAAAAATATAAAAGTATGCAACAAATTGAATAGTAAAAATGCTAAAATAAAATACATTATTAAGCAATACTTAATCATACAACAAATGTTCAACCAAAAAAACTAAATACAAAATGCACTACAAGATACACATTTATAAAATCATTAATGATATATAATACAATACAATAGAATAACATATCCCTCCCTTTGAATGATTACAAAGTGTTGCATCTAATTTGGTAGCTTAATAGACAAACTCCATAATAATCCTCAAAGAAAAAATAATCCATAACCTTCCAAACCTTGAAAAATACAAAATTAAAGAAATGCTTCAGGGAAACTAAAAAGTCATAGAAATACATTAAAAATAGCATTGGTCATGAAGAGTAACTACAATATATTCCCTTGATAAAAGAGCTTTAAAAAATGACACGTTTAAATACCCAAATAAAAACCCGCAAAGGAAACACAAAACATCCACACCCATAAATCCCATAAACACGAGAATACAGTACACAATTTAATAAACACATAGGCTGAATATATAACTTAAAAATCAATAAATCTATAACTATACTACAATATGGCCACCCACACTTGTCTACCATAACTGAAACCCAATATTCCAACATGTGACTAAAAAAGCAAAATAATGAAAACAATTACCTTAAACTAAATAAACTAATTCTAACCATCACCACAACATTGTGGGCCGATTTTGACACAACTCAGTCCTGGGACCAACCGACCTCTGGTCGGAAGTCCCAACCCCCTCATTAGGATGCGACTGAACATTATTCAGTCGCATTCCTGCATTTCCCTCTGGGAGCGTGCATTATAGTCATAAACCAGTTGCAATACAGGCTCCCATCGGGAAATGAGAAGTGCTGTTTATTCCTGCACCTCGTGGCAGGCACATTCAGGTGCCTGCCATGGGGTATAGGGATCAACAGGGGGACACCTTAGGTGCCTCCCCAGCCTGGCCGGCATGCATGGAAACCATGCAGGAAACCGTGCATCATAATCCCAAAGGCGGAAAGGCCTGCCCTTTGGGATTACGAGCTGGCTCCGACTGTCCGACGGGCTCTATGAGCCCCTTGTAAGCCTGCCGGATTGACCGGTTGGTTTACTTTCCAACCGCCAGCATCATAATGCAGTGGTCACAAAGTAAACCAAGTGACCCACTACGATGTGGCCAGGAAGGCTCCAACAATCACGTGGCTCCAACAAACAAGTGGAGAGGTGTTGTGCAGCAGCCAAGGCAGCTGACTTCAAAGCACAGGGTGCACGATTTGATCCCTGGCCTCAGCTCAGCACCATGTGACTCTGGGCAATAGCTCACTTAGGGGCCGATTATGATTGCGGATAATCCGCATCCTCCGGGCCGGCGGAATCCACCGCCGGCCCGGAGGATGCGGATTATCCGCTTTGGACTGGAAAAAGACCCCCCGCCAGATTAGGATGGCTGGGGGATCTATTTTCCGTCCACCGCTTTTCCGCCGCGGTCGCATTCCGACCGCGGCGGAAAAGCACTAACATGTCTGGCGGTGTCTATCAGACACCGCCAGCCATATTAGGATGGCTGCGGTCATATGCCTTTCCACGGCGGCATTTCCGCTGTGGAAAGGCATACGGTGTTGTCTTCGGGGGCCCGTTGCGGGCCCCCAGGGGTGAAGGGGGGTGGGGGGTGCACATGGGTGGTAACTATGGTACCCCCCTGCCTTTGTGTGCACCAAGCGGCAGGCACCACGTGGTGCCTGCAGCTTCGTGCATGCAAAGGTAAACATGCATTTTTTTAACATTGCAGCGTGTGCTGCTTCAAGCAGCACCCGCCGCAATGTTAAGAATACAGGATGTGACCGCCACGGTGGCGGTCACATCCTAATTGGCACGGAGGGACCGCCGCTGCGGACGGTCCCTCCTCCTCTGGGTTGGCGGACGGACGCAGGTCCGTCCGCCATCCTAATAGGCCCCTGAATTTCCACAACGGCCCCCAGCGCCTTGAGACCAGTAAGGGGGATTAGTTTGCGCTTTACAAATACTGACTTACATTTATAACAATCAGTCGGAGCCTTTGCTGGCCGCATCGTAACTGGCCCCTAAATTCTCAAAAAGTAATGAAAATAGTCTTGCAATAATTGGAGAACAGGAAAGGGAAACTGCGACCAAAGATATGCAGAAACAGCCAAAAATACCAAGGATAGACTACCAAAAAGAAAAGCAGCAAAAAAAAAGGGTCATTAAATAAACTTAAAAAGGACCATTAAAAAAACGATAGATTTTTTATCTTACTGTTGTAAATATTATAATAAATAAATAAATGTTAAAAAGGTAACTATATAATGCGATGTAAAAATATTTTTAAATATCTATGAACATGTCAATAATGTTCAGTACTTTTTAATATATTTAAAATGTATCTGAATATACAATTTATACAATAAAGTGTATGTATTCAAAAACAGCATTATATATCTGAGAATGTTATTTAGAAAAATATGTGTTTGTAAATAAATGATAAATATGTAAAATGTTTAACATATATATAAGAAAATGGAGCAAAATATACAAAAGAAGTAAATGTTTGAAATGTTTATGTTGTTAAAAAACGTATGCACTTATAAATTATGGTAACAATGTGTAACAATAGATTTTGATATGTAAATACAACCACATTTTACAAAATTGCAAAAAGTACAGAATTGTATATGTTACAAACATAAATCATTGTCATCCTTAAAACTTATCAGACAAAAACTGTCATTTTATTTTTCATAACCTAAAATGGTAAAGCAAATCATGTTACTTGCAGTTTACTATTCACATAAAATACTACTTTCATTTATAAGACTACAAAAAAAGAAAAGACTTAATTTTTTTTGGGTAAAAACATTATTTGACCCTAACTAAAATTAAACACCCTGAATGGAGTGTTCAGCATACAAAGGAGTAAATTAAAATATTACAACTCCAACCTAAAACACATTGTACAAAACTAAACATAAAAAATGCGATCATTTACAATCCCTGCACCAATCTAACCCACTTTGGAGAAAGTGTTGGACTTTGAGGGCAATAAAGTTACTTTTCCCACTCCAACCTAAGCCACATTGAGGAAGGTTTGGATGTTAAGAGGGGTGGATTTACTATTATCACTCAAATGTAAGCGACAATGAGTAAAGCACCCTATTCTGTAGGAGGAAAATTAACTGTTCCAAATCCAACCTAAGCCACATTGAGGAAAGGATTGGATTTCGAGGGGAATACATTTACAAGCCTCGCTCCAGTATGTGCCACCTCAGGGAAGCACTGGACTTCAATTGGGGAGGGGAATTACCTATCCCCACTCCAATTAAGACACATTAGGGAAAGCGTTGAACCTTGAGAGAGTTTGAAGCACTACGCCCTCTATAATGTCAAACCCTGTATTCAAACTACTATAACTATAGAAAGTGTAACTAAAAGATATGCAGTTGAACACAAAACATAAAAAGGAAATTAAAATAAGCAAAGCAAGTAATAAAAACCTAATTTTTAAAACCTATGTATGCATGTAATGCAAAAACATTTACATTACAAATGATTTAAAAAATAAACTCGATTTAATAACTTTGGAAAATGAATAAACGAAATTAAATAACATTAAGAATTACCATTTTCAAATAGCATATGCACATTAAAAATATGTGTATTACATTTTAAAATTAAAAAATAAAATACAATACAATAAAAAAATAAAAGTATAATTAACAAATAATGTTAATTCACTATTAATAAAGTCAACATAATATGAAAATATTTTTATTCAATTTCAAATATTAACTATTCAAAGCATATAAAGAGAAGAACTCACCACCAAAGGTAAAATTACACTAATTTCAACTGTGACAGAGAATACAGCCAGAGAAGCCTGTTCCCCAGGGTGGGACTGGGTGAGAAAACAGAATGAGTAGCGCTCCACTACTATTGGCTCAAACTCCACCAGGATGGCCAACACCCCAGGAGCTGGTGCAAACATCTTATTAAATCCTCCCCTGGGGAGTGGAAATGCATGGGGCCCCTTCCCCAGAGCCCCACTTGCCCCTTAGAATCCCCATCCCACAGCGTTCCAACTGAAAAACAAGTAATTCCCAGGAACTGAAGAACAGATCGGGCAGGGTGCTCCGGCCTCTCACCATGCCTGTGTCTGGAGGGGCTGGGATACCCAGCATCCCGTCCTTCCTCGCCCATGGTCAGTGCAGGCAAGCGGAATGCCCCAGTGCGCCTGTGGGCACACAGAAGATGAAGTTGGCTGCTGGGTGGCTCACTAAAGGAGTGCTGTGTTTGGAGCGGTAGGAATGGGGGTCTTAAAGCTCCCCTGCCCCCCTTCAAAAGGAAACACCTGGATAATCTTGAGGGCACGGGTACCCAGTATTGAAAAAATGTAAAGTGTGAAGCAAAGCCACTTTTAAAACATAAAAGGAAATTTTCCCTGCAAATTGATGTAGCCACTCATTATACATGCAGGTCCTGGACCCCTAGAGTGACCCATAAACCTCTGTGAGGGCTTCAACGCTGTCCGTGGCCCCAAAAAGAGTACAAAGACACCACCAATGATCATGAGCGAGTGTTTGGGTAGCTGTCAGAGGTGCAGCAGTTCCACAGACATTGCCCCAAATGATGCCCTAGGGATTACACTAAGGATCCTGGGAGAGATTTCAAATGTTTTTAAAAGCACTACCTGATTTTGTAATTTTGCACATAGGCTCTAGAGTGTGGCGCTTCCTATTGGTTGGTCATAAAGCTGCAGTCCTAGCATGTTAAAAGTAGAAATAAGACTCTTGCACATGTTATTTTATTGAATGTCAAATGCGTTATTGACAATGATGTTATTGACCATGAAAGTTTATAGGTGTTAATGAATGTTAATGCACATCTGTACCATCCACATTGATTTCAATTGTGTTGCTTTAGGTGTAGGTGGCATGTTCACAATTATTAGGTTGGTGACACCCTAACAAAGCAAACACAACAAGCTGATGGACGGAGTGCTGAAACTTTTCAATCACTCACCCCCGTCACAGATCTGGGCTTAATCCATCATTCTTTTGCTTACTATGCCACCTCAGTTTGGACCCAGCCATATGCACATCATGGGAACAGTCCAGCCCGAACTGCCAGGCGAGGTCCTCCCTAGACCGGATTCAAGTATTCTTGGATCGGTTTCGGGGTTTCACCCCTCATCAGCCAGGCTAGCTTGGATCCAGTGGCCAGTGAGCCAAGGGACACACCTCTGGGCATTCTCTTGGCCACTTCGGGAGGACATAGCAAACACAACATAGTGAGCAAAAGAATAACCCAGATCTGTGACTGGGGGTGAGTGGTTAAAAGGTTTCAGCACTCCGTCCATCATCCTGTTGTGTTTGATATGTTCGCCCTAAGTGGCCATGGGTATTCACAAATGTGGGTTTCTTTTTATCAAAATTGAAGGAATTAATGGATTAAGAAAAATGTTAAATGCATGTTAAAAGAAATAATGGAACCTGTGACTGAATCCAAACAGATGTGGTTAGTTGCCTGCATTATATATTGCTCTTTAGCCAAATTTCAGGTGGGGCATCGGGTAGAATAACATTATTTAACCACCATTGTATCGGGATTTTCTGTGCTAGGGTGAGTGTTATCACCCCTGGCTTAAGTAAGGCCTTCCAGGCAACCTACGAAAGTAGTGGAATATTTGTATTAGTGTCCCTTAAGAACCTCTGGACATTTTCATCCATATATTTTATCAGAAAATTGTACTGGTAAATGCACCTTTTATCTTTATTTTTCTTCAAACCTTTTTTTTGGGAAGAACCTCTCCTACCTCACACTAAAGGAGGTTTGACTTGCCAAAGTAATTATGAACATTCAAAGAATATATCCCTGCCTCACCACATTCAATGTCCACCAGCTGGCAATAATATTACTTCAATGTGCCCAATGTACAAACTTGATATTACTAGTGAAATACTAGATTCTTAGTGGTTTCTGCACATATCAAGATATGTTCACACCTGGAGGACCCTGTTTGGGCCATAAGGGCTCTGTTCTTCAGATCAATGCTGTAGAAACCCATTCGGTCTGTGAGGTAGTCAAGCAGCACTTGATAGTCAACATTGTGAAAAAGATCTGTTAGGATGAGATGACAGCATAAGGTGAGGTCTCTGACCTCAAGAGCATCATTAAACACTTGACGGATTACAGTCTTTGTTCAACAGGGAGCCACAGCCTAACTTGAAGGCCTGCATGTCAGTACTGCTTCTGATCTTATCATTGAGATGCTTTGTGACATAATTTTACATGGTGACAAAAGTTGCTGGGATAACAGTTAGGTTGAGTGAGAAGAGGTAGCATCTCTCCATTCTTCTGAAAGGCAGACATGGTGCCTTGCAGAAAGAATGCATTGATGATGTTTGGAGATGTCAGTGCTTCCTTGTCTATTAACAGGTCCAGGGGGTCATTTATGCTTCTCAATAAAAAGGAGAATGTTTTTCTTATTTTAACTCTTTGCTCATAAACAAAATATGTGTTTCAGTTTTTGTCAGCATCATAACCGTTAACTGCCACATTATTTGGGAGATTCCTAAAACAACTTACGATTGACCATATCTTTGACAAAGTACTATGGAGAGATCATAACTTTTGTTATAGATTGAGAGTAAGAGAGATAAACAAGAAGACCGTGAAGGATACGATGATGAGCTTTTAAAAATAAAAATAGCTCAAATGTTAGCTCAAAAATAAAAATAACCATGACGTACAATCTAATAATGCAAGGAATATGGACATGTTGCAAAAGGTAAGCTTCAAGAGGTGCGGAAAATACTTTTGGGTAGAATAGCTTCATTACGATGGGAGGAACACCTCCTGGACACGTCCTCACAGCAGCTACTGTCATCTCTCCTGGTCCACCTTCCAGCACCCAGAGGGCCGGTAACCATGACAAGAATGCAAGACTAGTTGCTAGGACACAACACATTTTCCTTCCCAACAACAACAATAAATAAAAAACAACAAAAGTATAAAATCACAGAGAACAAAAAAGAAAATAAAAAGGAATATAGCATAATATTAGTAACGTACGTAATTGTTATAACACTTAGGACTCTTCCTGACTTGTCTGGTGCCTTCCACAGCAGCAGACTTCTCCTGCAAATCTCATTCTCCAACGTTCCCACTTGGCCACCGCCCAACTTTTCCAGCCACACATCCTGTTCCACATTGTTGCACAAAGTAACACATACGGATATTCCACTTTTTGCCATCAGTCAACCATACATTGTTGACAGCAACCTTAGTAATACATTTAGGCCCCAACCATTTCGACAATCCTATTTTTTTTACCCCAATACAATTAGTTCTTACCCAATACCCAACTGCAAACACTCATCTTCCTCTTTTTAACTTGTCATTATAATGCCTACATACATATTAATCCTGGAGCTTTTTGACCTTGTGCTCTAAACTCCTCTTACACACATGCCGTGAAGAACCCTTAAGCATCCACGCAGGAGAAATCCGTGTCCCTGGTTGTCTACCCTTAAGGAGTCCAAACAGGATCTCCTTGGTGACGGAATGGGGTGTGGTGCGGTAGCTCCACAATATTTATTTTAGAGCTTCTTTAGAATCCCCACCACTACTCTCGGTCAATTGAACACATTCCTTCAAAACACGGTTTAACCTCCTTGGGATTATAAAAAGCAGTGGTATGGTGAGATATGCACATTTTGATTGATTTAAATTCTTCTGCAACAAATTGGGGCCCATTGTCTGTGACCAAAATGTCAGGACAACCCTCCCTCCTGAAAATTTGGTCACAAAACTCAATGATATTAGCTGCCTTAATTTCTTCAGAAAATGCCACCTCCGGCCACTTGGAATAATAATCGATTAAAACCAAGGCACATTTGTTTGGTATCCCTTTAGCAAAAAACGGCCCACATGTCTATAGCCACCCTTTCCCACGGCTTGCTCAGAAAATTAGTGAAAGCAATGGGAGATTCCTCAACACGGTGGGACATATCACTTCACATGCAATCTATTCAACCCCGTACATGCTCTTCACCTCCCTGTCCATCCCAGGACATCAAAAAGTCTTCCTGGCTTTTCTCTTCCTACCGGACATTGCTCTATGTCCTTAATGCAGTAACCTTAGAAGTCTAGTAGGTAAGCCTTCTGGGACCACCAACCAGTCATTCCTACATAGCACACCATCCTCAACCAAAAGTTCAGTCCAAACTGTCCAATACTCACCAAACTCTTTCTTAAGGATAATATTGGATCTAGAAGGGTTGGATAACTCAACCATTAATTCCCTAAAGGTGGTATCCTCTTCCACAGCCAAATTCCACTCATCCACAGAAATGGCACCTTCACATGACTCAGACATGTTGGCAACCACACAGTCATCATTAGAATCTTTTTCTTCATCTTTGCAACGTAGCAGCAAATGCGTTAAACAATCAGCCTTAATATTGCATAATTCAGTAAAAAATCATATCCCTGAAGCCTATACAAACATTTGGCAATTCTGGGAGTCGCCTTTCCAGCTCAATTGGTGGTGAACAAATCTATAAGTGGTTTATGATCTGACCTGACTTCAAAATGAGTTCCCCAGACATAGTTCATAAAATAGTTTACACCCTACCAGCATGCCAGGGCCTCCTTCTCTATGACAGAAAAACGAGCCTCTGCTCCCTTAAGAGTGTGGGATGCAAAGGCTACCACACGTTCTTGTCCAAGATGTTTTTGCATCAGGACAGCTCCCAGTCCGTATGTGCTTGAATCCACCACAACCATGCTGCAATCCGATGGGTTAAAAGGTTTCAATGCCATGCCTTCACAATTGTTTTTTATGAACAGAAACTTAGCTTGACATTCATCTGACCATTCTAATGTTTTGCCTTTTATTATCAGCACCCTTAGAACATGTACTTGTCAGGGAAATGCTGGGGAAATTTGGAATAAAATTCCCCTAAACCAAGAAATGAGCGCAATTGCTCCTTGTCACGTGGTGGTGGTGCATCTGTAATGGCATCCAGCAGTTTCTTTTTTGGCTTCAACCCCTCCCATGACAAAGTGTGCCCAAGGTAATCAATTTGCTTCACACCACATTGGCACTTGTTCACCCCACACTCAAACCTGCATCTTGTAATTTGTTCAACGTCTTTTCCAGAATCAAATTGTGGTTATTCCAATTATCTCCCCACACTAGGACATCATCCTGGAACACCAAAACCTTGGAAATTTCCCCCAAAGTCTTGCACATACACCCTCTTGAAGACAGTGGAGGCAGACGCTAAGCCGAAAGGCATTCGAATGAATCAGAAAGACCTTTCTGGCGTGATAAACGAAGTAAGTTGCCTGAACGTTGGGTGTAACCTGATCTGGAGGTTAGCGCTTGGGAGATCAATCAATGAAAAATAGGATGCATTTGTGACAGACAACACCATCTCATTGGTATGTGGTCGAGGATAACGGTCAACCAAAATATTGCGATTAAGATCGCTCAAGTCAATGCACATGCACAAAGTCCCACCAGATTTTTGATGGGGATAGGCCTTTCTAATAATTCTCTGTTCCTCACTTTGTGCACCGATGGAACATTATTAGATTTCAACACTATGCGATGCTCGAATTTAGCTAAACACCCACGCTCCCCTCCAAACAATTTGGGAAACTTAGCACTCAACCTGGCCTTTTCTTCGTCCTCTGTAACAAGTACCTGCTGGGGATGGTTGTGGTCTAAAGTGATGCCTAACACTTTTTGTTCACACCATCCTAGCAGTGCCCTTCCCTTCTCTACAACATACACCTTGCTAGTTACTTCCTCACCCTTGTGTGATAAAATACAATAGAAAAAGCCCACCAACGGAAGCTTGACACCGCAATAGCTCACAGGTTCAATATCAGGGGAATTCAATTTGCAACTACCCACTTTCTCCCAAAATCTTTGGCTATAATAGTGTTTGGGGAACAGAAATCTGCCCAGACTGCTATTTTGGTACCATTGATTCCCAAGTCACACTTAGGTGGGTTATACCCTTGCGGATGTCAAGGACAGCATTGTCATAAACAACCATTACTTCAACTTCCCCGTCATCAGTAGACTTCTCCTCCTTATAACACTCTCTTATGACAAGTAGAGCGCTTCCAATTATCAGTAGAAGAACCAGCTTTACACATTCATGCAAAATGAACAATCTTTTTGCACTTGTAACACTATTCCTAAATGGCTATGCATTTATCCGAGTCTGCAGTGTGTCTCATGCTACCACATCTGTAACACAGTCGATTGTGTTTATGCAACATGGTCTTGATACTTCTTTCCCCCTTCTTAGATGTATTTTTTTCCACAGCGCAAACTTTAGCAGAACCACTTTTTTTATTTGATTTGGTCAGTGTTCAACTCCTAAACATATCTAGAAGTGTTTTCTATATGTCTAGCTACCTCTATGCTTTTTTTAAGGATGGATCCTTCAAATACAACAACCTCTCTTGGATTTTGATGTTGCTTTTCCTATTTATGAATTTGTCCCTTATAATCTCCTCATGCAGGTCCTTGAACCTACATGTGGAC
Organism: Lissotriton helveticus; assembly: GCF_964261635.1. Taxonomy (NCBI): domain Eukaryota; kingdom Metazoa; phylum Chordata; class Amphibia; order Caudata; family Salamandridae; genus Lissotriton; species Lissotriton helveticus. Next base: position 621,198,929 of record NC_136071.1, read on the forward strand.
GCAAAGGTCCTTAGCACAGAGATGTATTGTTCCACTGACTATCCCGGTATTTGTGACCTTCAAAAAAACTTGTGCTGTTCTACTAGTATGCTGACTTTCTTATCGTAATTCTCCTCCAAGGCTTTCACGACCTCTAAATATTCATCACTGTGTACATCTTCACCTTCACCCTCACCACCTTCTCCACCCCCATGGTTAGTAAAAGTCACTCTTGCAGGAATAGATAAGGTTTTCAACACCTTCCTGCCCTCCACCCCCAAGTTGTGCTTAAGTAATGCTACTTTCCTGGAAGCTAGGAAACTCTCTCTGCCTATTGCCCCCAAGTAGGTTTCAAAAGACTGTAACCAATCCTCCCATGACATTGTAGGTTCCCCGGGATTCTGCAAGAACATTGGGGGTGCTAATATAGATGACATATACATATTGGTGAATATCTTCCATTATCAAAGGATTTTCATAAATAATGCAGAAGGTAAGTTATAAATAAATGTCACTGAGTTGCTCAAATTGAGACAAAATGAAATAAAGTCAGTGTACTATAGTTCTTTAGAGAGAAAAAAATTGACAAAATAACAAATTAAAATAATGAAAGTGGTCACCATGGTCAATGTTGTTCAAGTCAGCAGTCGCTTCCCGCCTCTTTAAATGCTGCCAGTTTTCTTAACATAAGTCATTGTTGCAGCTCGACACACGACGCGGGATCACTTTAGCGCTGCAAGGTTTCCATGACAACATCAACACGCTCCTGTGCTGTGCCACGCTGAGTGTCAAACATCTGGTTGCGTCTCTCCCTCACAATGATGCACACCAGCGGGGAGATGGGGCAACACGCCAGAGCACCACTCATCACCGAACACCAGTAAGCTCCTGCTGGTAAGCTGTTTTTTTTAATTATAACAAATGGTTCACTTACCGATCGCTTGGTTCACCGGTGCTGAATGCGCAGTTGTCCAACAGGTGCGATCAACAACACTGTAGTAGCTACACACGCAGTCGCTGCCCTTCAGTTGCCTCACGGAAACTGTACATTTGGCTAAGAGCCCCCGCCCTTACTCACTGCTGAGAAATTATTGTTACTTTGCACCACACAACACAGCTGATCCACTGATCTCCGACACTGCTAACAATAGTGGCCACTACTCACCACGCTTGATCACTGCACCATGGGCCAGCCCTAACTCGCAATTCGCCAGTTCACATCTCATCACGATTTGCTAGAACATCTTCTTCACTTGTTAGTCTGGTACAGTGCACCAACCAGGATTGCTTCTTCACCTGTTATCCTGGAACAGTGCACCAACAGACATCACATCAATTGGCTTCAAGCACAACACAGTTGGTCAAAGTTGTCCCGGGGTTACAGGATCAGCACAAAATCCACAGCAGCTTCTTGTTCAGTCTTCCCTCTGGGAAAAACCATCCCCTCCTCGTCACCACTTTTAAGAGGCGCAGACAATAGTTTTGGGTAGAATAGCTTTATTACGATAGGAGGAACAATCCCTGGACAAGTCCTCACAGCAACTGTCTTCTCTCCTGGTTTTCCTTCCAGAACCCAGAAGGCCGGTAACCATGACAAGAATGAAAGACTAGTTGCTAGGACACAAAAGTAAGCAGTGAACTTCTTCATCATTTGAGATAGGTGAAGCAATTTTCATAAAACAGAATTATGACAACAGGAGACTTAAACCCTTGACCTTGAGAATCTGTAACCACCTAATATGGGGATAACCCACTGACCTGCTGAAAAAATTATTATGAAATGCGTCTTAAAAGTGGACATTGACAAAAAAAAATTGATATTTTTGAAACCTGAAAATGATTAACTTTACATGTATTAGAACGATTCCTGACATATCTTGTACCTGTCCAGACCTCTATGTTAATGTTGGACACTAGCAATAGTAGGACTTCATCATAACATCCCAATTCACAGTCAGGCATATTAAAGTCAATACCACAAATGACACTGTTAAGCTGGGTGAAAACATAGTTATGACATAGGATCCTAAATTCGATCAAAGAGGCACCACAGATGACTGTAAGCTAACTCTTCTACCACTGAAAGAATTGTGGTTATATTTTTTCAGAATCAAATGGATGACATAGCATTTGATGAGAAAGTTAAGAATCCCCAGAACTTACTCCTCTCCAATGTGCACTCTCTTATCCTGCAAGGTGGACAGTGAATACAGTTGTCTAAAGCAAGCAGGCATTTTCCTTGTTCACGGACTCTGGGGCAGTCATTTAGAGCTTGTCAGGGTAAGCAAAGTGACTTAAAACAGGGCTTCTCTTACTGCAACGAGCTTGCAGTTTCCCCACCTCATTTAGATGGGTAAGGCTGCTGATTTACAGCTGGTGGAACCTCCGCAGTCAATCAATAAAATGCAGCAATCAACCTGCCTCAGAGTTGTCACTTTCAAGTATAACAAGGACTCCCCTGTTTCAGCAAGTTTTACTGATGTTTATTTGCCCTTTGTTTTCCACCAACAAACTCCTACTTTTGTCATCCCTTCATGCACAAAAACAGTCCTGCTTGTAACCCAGGCTGCTTTGCACCCTAGTTCAAGGCAGCGCGCAGTGCATCAGCACAGGGAGAGAGCTGTATTGCAATATATCTTTGTAAATATGGAACATTTCTGCTCTCTCCCTTTCATGCAGCAGAGCACAGCAAGTTCCTTTACTGCACTGCATTGCCTGAATAAATATTAAATGTGACTCTCAACATATTATCTTTTCAGTATCTGTACATACTGAACATTTCCCCAAAATACCTCATGCATTGGTTTCAAAGTAGAGCACAAAACAAAGTAGAGCACAAAGAAAAAACCCACCTCCAAAACCAGCTCTAAAAATAGAGTCACCAATGTATAAAGGCCACAGAAATCAATTAAAAAATTGTACATAAAATATTGTGTCAACAATTTTTATTTATGTTTCAAATTGTTCTTTTCTTTCTCTTTGTCCATGTAAATATTCAATACATATACTTGGTCACACATATAATTTCAACAAAGTCAAAAACCTCCCACTCATCAGTGACATGTCTCTCAAATACCCATCATAAGTCCATACCATTTACACCCAATTACTACACTCACCCATTCATACTATGAAAACAAGACATACATAGAGCCTTCGTATGGAACATCCTTAAATAGATAATCCTAAGCTGGGGTCATAGGAAAAATATATATACATATATATATTCACTGAAAAAACCATAGGTTTCAGGCCTTATAGAGTTAGGAATTAACATTTTAAAAACCTTGCAAATTCACTGAAAAAAACATAGGTTTCAGGCCATATATAGTTAGGATTTAGCATTTAAAAAACCCTAGGGGGTCAGGGAGTCTCTTCATTGCCTCCTTTTCACGTTAGAAACTTTAATGAAAATCGGGTAAAACGCCATTTTGATGCGACGTGTGCGCACCGTGCGCGCATGTCAAGTCATGTGACTCGAAAACAACACTTTTCATTGGTTAAAAGCAGTTTCTGTTCTAAAATCTTCAAAAACCCCACCCACTTCCCTTACTATCTGTTTCACTCTCTTGGAAGAAGGAGCCTTTCCAACTTTCCAGAGAAAAACAGGATTCTTGGCAGAAAATGGCAGAAAGACAGGATTCTTCTTCAGAATCAGATGACCTTGAAAATGAGATTCCACCTGCTGTGGCCAGCACATCAAGAGGAGCACCCTATGCCTCACCATCCACATCAGCGTTGGATATACGCCCGTTCCTCAGCAAAGTGAACATGAGATGCAATATCTGCAACGAGATCCTCTGCTACGGGGAGCAGAGCCTCAACTTGATTGAAATTAGAATTACGCAGCACCAATGCTCCTAGAGGAGATTTTTTTTTATTTGAGTTAGTTTGTTCCCGTTGAACAGTTTTTCATTTCCTGTTTCCTGTTCTTGAACAAAAAACACAAAAAAATATAAAACTTTCAAAAAATATATAGAAATATATATAAAAGAACAAAACAAAAAAAATGTTATTTTCAGAACTAACTTCAGTTTTCCAAAAAGAGCTGTATTTCTTATACACTGTGTCAGTCTTTTTTTGAATGAATGTGTAGTGTATAAATAAATGACTGAAATGGGGAGGAAGGGACTGAGGGAATAAGTGAGGAAAGGAGAGTATGGTGAGTGAGAAAAGTGGAGTCAAAGAGTGACTGAAAGAAGGGGACTAAGGGTAGGGGAGTGAGTTAAGGGGAGTGAAAAAGTAATTGAAGGCCAGTAAGGAAAAGAGAGTGAGGGAGGCGTAGTGAGAGAAGTGGAGCGAGGGCGGAGACAGGGAAGGGGAGTAAGGGACGGAGAGGGGGAAATAGAGTAGGGTAAGGTGAGTGAAGGTAAGACAAGTGGAGTGATGGTGAGAGAAGGGGTATGAGGATGATAAAAGGGAGGTAAGTGAAAGTGAGAGAATAGGAGTGAGGGAACTAACTATAACGGTGTAATTTCAAAGGTTTTGTATGAGCGAAATGTCCAGCTAACTATAACTCGTAGTAAACCTATGGTTTTTTCAGTGAGTTTCTAAGGTTTTTTAAATGCTAATTCCTAACTATAACGTGTGTCAAACCTATGGTTTTTTCAGAGAATTTCAAAGGTTTTTTAAATGCAAATTCCTAACTATAATGTGTGTTAAACCTATGGTTTTTTCAGTGAATTTGCAAGCTTTTTTAAATGCTAATTCCTAACTATGACGTGCGTGAAACCTACGTTTTTTTCTGTGAATTTACAAGGTTTTTAAATGCTAATTCTTAACTATTACGTGTGTGAAAGTGATGATTTTCTAGTGAATTTCCAATATTTTTAAAATGCTAATTTGTAAATCATTTTTTTTAAAATAAATTTACTTTTTAACAAACTGCCTTTGTATATTGTAATACATTGACCGTATTATGTAATATGCACAGCACATGTATTTTTTATGATTCCTATAAAGTTGAACACTATACTCTACATCTTCAATCCACATGTAAACAGTTCAATTTGTATTTTTTTGTGTTTTTTAGACGTGCGCGCCCAGGTGCGCGCACCTCGCGATTTTCCCCCCCAAAAAAGGGTTTTTTTTGCCCGTCGGGGTTCTTCTGGGACCCCCTGAGAAGGTCTAGGGGGTCAGGGTGTCTCTACCTTGCCTCCTTTTCACGTTTTGAAACTTTAATGAAAATCGGGTAAAACGCCATTTTGATGCGACGTGCGCGCACCGTGCGTGCACGTCAAGTCATGTGACTCGAAAACAACACTTTTCATTGGTTGATAGTAGTTTCTGTCCCAGAATCTTCAAAAATTCCCTCACTATCTGTTTCACTCTCGTGGGAGAAGGAGCCTTTCCAGCCTTCCTGAGAATTTTCAGAAATGGCAGAAAGACAGGATTCATCTTCTGATTCTGAGGAAGAATATCGGCTACCTCAAAGAAAAGGGAAGGAATCATTCATTTGGAAAAATTTTACTTTACCAGAAGGGCAAAAAAAGTGAATGCCCCAAAAGTCACATGCACTATATGTGGCAGTGTTCTCTCAAGAGGAAACCCTTAAAAAAAAAAAATCCTTCTCTATACACAAAATGATAAGGCATGTTAGACAAGTGCACCCTGTGCAATTTGCACAGGCATCAACAAGAGCCCTGGCCACACAAATGCCACCAGCTGTGGCCAGCACATCATCAGCACGACCACCTGCATCTCCATCCACTGCAGAAATGGACTTAAGACCATTCTTCAGAAAAGTGCACGAGATGCAACAAGTGCTTTGAAATTATTGTGTATGGGGAGCAGAACCTCACTCTGATTGAGCGGAGAATTAATGAACACCAATGCTTATTTATTTTGTTCCTGTTGAACAGTTTTGCAGTTGAAGATTCCTGTTCCCGTTTGAAAAAAAATATATATAAAAGTTTTAAAAAAGAAAAAAATATATAAAACAAAACAAAAAAAAGTTCTTTTCAGAATAAACTCACTTCTCCAAAAAGAGCTGTATTTCTTACACAATGTGTCATTATTTGTTTGAATGAATGTGTAGTGTATAAATGAATGACTGAAATGACTGAGTGTAGGGGAGGAAGGGACTGAGGGAATGAGTGAAGAAAGGAGAGTATTGTGAGTAAGAAAAGGTGAGTCAAAGAGTGACTAAAAGAAAGGGACTAAGGGTAGGGGAGTGAGTTAAGGGGAGTGAAAAAGTAAGGGAAGGGCACTAAGAAAAAGAGAGTAAGGGAGGGGGAGTGAGAGAAGGAGAACGGGGGTGGAGACAGGGAAGGAGTGTAAGGGAAAGAGTAGGGAAATAGAGTAGGGTAAGGGGAGTGAAGGTAAGAGAAGTGGAGTGATGGTGAGGGAAGGGGTATGAGGATGATAACAGGGAGGTAAGTGAAAGTGAGAAGTGGGGAGTGAGGGAGACAGACATTGAGTGAGGGAATGGAGGGACTTTGGAAAGCGTTGTGAGGGAAGGGGACTCAGTATTTAAATGAGTGAAGGAGAGTGAGGGAGAGTGAGGGAAAGAGAGCAGAAAAGACAACAGGGGTGACATAGAGACAGGAGGAGAGGTAGTAGGGGAAGGGGAGTGACGGTGAATAAAGGGCAGTGACAGTTACAGAAAGGGTATGAGGGTGAGGAAAGGAGAATGAGGGAGAAAGAGAAGGAGAGCAAGTGAGTGAGAGGGAGTGAGGCGGTTAGACTGAGTGACACAGATGAAGAGAGGGAGAGAAAAATGGAGTGAAGGGGAGTGGGGGACTAAACGAATGGGAGTTAGGAAAAGTGAATGAGGAAATGTGAAGTAAGGGAAGAGGATTGACAGATGGAGTGAGGGAAAGAGAGTAAGGGAGAGAGAGAATAGAAGCAGGTGAAAGAGAATAGGAGTGATGTACAGAGATAAGAATATGAAGTAGGAGAGGATGACAGAGAGGGACAAAGAAGCATATTAAGAGAGAGGAAACAGTAGTGAGTAAGAGAGAAGGATTTATGGAAAGAGAGAGAAAAGAAAAGGAATACTGGTGGAGAGAGAGGCAGACAGAGAGAGAGTGAAGAAGTGTGAAGGAGTAAATCAGTTATACTGACTGAGACAGAGGAAGAGACTTACAGACGGATGAAGGAAAGGAGAATGAGGGAGAAAATAAAGGAACGGGAGTGTGGAAAAGGAAGTGCAAGAGTGAGATAGTAAGGTAGTGATTGAGGAAGATAGGAAACAGAAGTGAGAGACAGACAGTGGAAAGAGAGAGTTAGACAAGGTCAGTTATGGTGAGAGAAGAGTACTTTTGGTGAGAAAAGGAGTGTAGAGGTGAATGAAGGGCACTAATCACAACGAGAAAAGGTGAGTAACATGAGTAAAGGAAGGTTAGTAAGAGAGAGATTAAAGAACGGGAAAGACTCAAAGAAAAGTAAGTGAGTGATGAAAAAGTATTTTTTGTTTGTCAAACTTACCTTAAAAATAATGACAAGTTTATAGTATATTTTTAAAAAATATATACTATCTGTGGAAGAAAAGAAAAAATGTAGTTATAATATATATTTCGTAATAGAAAAAAAAAGTAGAAGTCAAAGAAACAGAAACGGAAAGTGAGGGAGGGTGAGGGAGAGAGAAAGAGAGAGAGAAAGTGAGAGAGAAAGAGATTGAGAGCAAGTGACTTACAGGAAATGAAGTGATTAGACTGAGTGAGACAAAGGGAGAAAGAGAGAGAAATGAAGTGAAAGAAGTGAGAGACTAAAGGAAAGGGAGTTAGCAAAAGTAAATGAGGAAAGAGGAGTAAGGGAAAGGGACTGAAGGATGAAGTGAGGGAAAGAGAGTGAAAGAAGTGCAGAGAGTGAAAGAGAGTGACAGATGTGAGTAACAGGAGAGTGAGAAGAGACTGATCAATACAGCAAGACAAGGGTAGTGACGGAGGCAGATAGGAAAGAGAAGTGAGGGACAGAGAGGGGAAAGAGGGAGTTGGATAAGGTACTTCAGGGTGAAAGAAGAGTACTGATGGTGAGAGAAGGAATGTAAAGGTGAATATAGAGGAGTAAAGAGAATGATTGAAGAGGACTAACATAAACAAAAGGAAGGTGAGTAAGAGAGAGAGTGAAGAAAGGAAATAAGAGAAAAAGAAATAATAGAGTGATGAAAAGATTTTTTTTGTCATACTTACCTTATAAATAATGACAAATTATATAGTATCTGTGGAAGACAAGAAAAAATTGAGTTATAATATATATTTCACAATACAACAGAAAATAGGAGTGAAGGAAACAGAAAGTGAAAGAAAGTAAGGGTGAGGGAGAGAGAGAGAGGGAGAGAGTGACAGAGAAAGAGAGGGAGAACAAGTGACTGACAGGAAATGAATAGGTTAGACCGAGTGAGACAAAGGGAGTGAGGGAGAGAGAAATGGAGTAAAAGGAGTAAGACACTAAAGGAATTAGAGTAAAGAAAAAAAGAGATTGAGAAAACGGAAATAAAAGAAGTAGATTGACGAATGGAGTGAGCAAAAGAGATTGAGGGGGAGTGAGGGAATGGGAGCAGGACAAAAGGAATTAGAGTGATGCAGAGAGAGGAGAACATGAAGTGGTGGAAAAGAACTAAGATTGAATGAAGCACAGTGTCAGTGAGGGAAGGGATATAAGGGTGAGATGAGAGATATGATGGAAACATTTTTTAAGAGAGAGTAAAAAGAAGTAAGTTATAGAGAAGCATTTATGGTAAGAGAGAAAGAGGGAGACAGTAAAAAAGACAAACAAATGGAGATTGAGGGACTGTGAGGGACTAAGTCAGTTATAGTGACTTAGACAGAGGAATAGACTTAGAAACGGATGGAGGAAAGGGAAATGAGGAAGGAAAAAAGGAGAAAGGGAATTAGCAAAAGGGAGTGAGGAAGTGAAAGGAGTGGAATAAGTGAAGATGACTGAAGGATAATGTGAAGGAAAGAGAGTAAGAGGGCAATACAGCAAGACAAGGGTAGTGATAGAGGAAGATAGAAAAGAGAAGTGAGGGACAGACAGAGGAAAGAGGGAATAAGGAGAATGAGAGAAGAGGAGTACATTGAGGAATGGTAAAGGAGTAAAAGAGAGAGTGAAAAAAGAAAGAGAGAAAGAGAAGTAAGAGAGTATTTTTTCTTTGTCGTACTTACCTTATAAATATAATATCTGTGAAAGACAAGAAAGAATCGAGTTATAATCTATATTTCATAATACAAAATAATTTGTAAAATATGTTATATATTTTATTTTGCTGTTCTCAGAATATATTGAATTTCCCTATAAACAGTGAGTCCAATACTACTCATCATATGACAGCGGGCAAAAAAAAACACAATCAAAAAGATTGTGTTTAAAAAACCCATACAACATTTCAATAAATGATGTATATATTTGAAAAAAACATATCTTAAATGTTTTCTTTCAATCAGCAATTTCTTTCATAAGTACCCAATATCAACAACAACATTATTACTTCTTATTTATACTCTCTAAATAAAGTTATGTACAAACATATGCTAACAACATTTAACCGAGATAGTCACTTTTTCTTTTAAATACCTTTCCACATGGCCAAATAGTATGTGTGGCATCCTTAGTTTGGAAGTTACTAAATAGTACTCTTTTCCATCCATTTCCCAACCGTCAAAATCAAAAGCACCAACATCCTTTGTACCATCCAGCAATGGTTAACAACATTTACCTGCGATAGTCATTTTTTGTTTGAAATACCTTTCCTCATGGCCAAATAGTATGTGTGAAATCCTTAGTTTGGAAGATACTTAATAGTACTCTTATCCATCCGTTTCCCAACTATCTGAATCAAAAGCACCAACATCTTTTGTACCATCCAACAATGGTTATCCCTGTTTTTTTTTTCAACTTGATCACCCTTACTCACAAAGTTATTCTCAACAGCAGATTAACCTTTCTTAACAGGACTAAACTGCCTACATCAATTATTCCTTCCAAAATTTGGGTTTTAAAAACACTAAGAATTTGGTAAGTCAAAAGGCAAACGTTGTTTAAAAGTCAATTGAGTATCATTACATTGTGTCCAGCCTTTTGGAGATTTTAAATAATCTGTATAATGTCCTGATGTTGTAGAAGGATCATCATGGAAAAAAATAGCTACAGTTACAAAAGTTCTTCCTGAAATTGATAGTTGAGAAGCCACAACATTTTTAATAAAAGTTGTCAATTTTGTTCCATCAGGTCTACATCGTTGGAGCATTAAAATTTACATACTGTCCATATCTTCGTATAAATAATGTTGATAACATTTGTGAGTTACATTGGGTACAGACCATGTTTTGATTTGCTTCTCTAACTAGATTATTAAAAGACACTGATTTGCAGTCTGGTAACGTTAAATACATATTTCTTTCAGTGTCTATTTCTGTACTGCTTGAAAATGGACAATTGTCACAGTCATTTTGCCATTTATAAGAAAGACCAAAAAGATTTTCAATGTCTACACCTTCATCTTGCAATATAACAAGTATATACATTAAAAATTCCTGACAATCTTGCTGAATATTCTGTGAACATTTACACCAGAACATATGTCTAAAACATTTCGAATATCAGAGACACTTTCTATTTTACTTTTATCACTGCTACATTTCTCAAACACAGAATTCAACAAACTACAAAATCTTTGGTCCCGATTTTTAACAATCTGTTCTTGTAAACTTTCAAGAAAAAAAAACAACATTAACCACTACAATATCATAGCAGTTGACACCAAAACTGTTTTCAAACTGAAATCCAACAATCTCTTCAATAATATCCTTTTTCTTTTTGCTTACCATCACTGGTTCATCTAGTTTTTTTCTTTTCTCTACAACCTCAGTACATATTTTCTCATATCTTCTTTTTCGACGTACCACAGGCTTTTCAAATAAAGGATATTGAGGTAAATTTGGAGCATATTCTCTTCTTAACCTATTATACTCTTTCACACAATTTTGATCTGCACTAATCTTTGTTTCATCAAAATCAATCAAGTATTATCCAGATAAAGTTCTGACTCGAGATAAAGCAACATATGCCATACCCTCTTTGAACACGGTGCTTCCAATATTCACCAAAGCACTATCTACACTCAAACCTTGCGATTTATGAATAGTCACCGCATATGCCAAACAAACAGGAAACTGTTTTTGGCGGACATATAAATCTTTTACTAGCAAAAATCGAGTCAAACAACGACTCAATTGTTCTACTTCTTCAATATCATCAAATTTGATTTTCAAAAATTCAATGTCATCTCTATTTGAGTAATTCACAAAACCAACAACATGTCCCATTGCTCCATTTACTAAACCTCTTTCCACATGTAAATTATGTCGTAAAATTATCCGACAATTTAAACATACATATAGAATATTTTCTAAACCAGCTGTTTTAGATATTGATTTGTCTAAAGAATCAAATTTTGACTTTAACTTTTTCTGACAAAATAATAGTAGCTCCTTCATGCTCTATTTTATCAATAGCTTCCAATTTTATAATTTCTTCATTTTCTAACTTCAACATTTTTTCATTGAAGATTACAGTGGAGAAGCGTGGCTCAGTGGTTAGAGGCGGCAGACCCGGAAGCTGAGATCGGCCGTGGACCAGGGTTCGATTCCCCGCCTCGGCGGGTCTCGGGCTCAAAAAAATTCCACGGACTCGACAATTCTTGCTCCGGTGCCTACTCGACTCACGGGGTCACACTCTGTGACTCTGGGCAATAGTGCTTAATCTCCACTACGGCCCCTCGCGGCGGGATGCCTGGCTTTCACCTTGTGGATACCCGGCCGGGGTATCTCACAGGGGAATACCAGGACGGGTTCCCTAAGCAAGCGCCTTGATACCTTCGGGTGATACGTGCGCTATATAAGTCGCAATACAATACAATACAATTGCACATTCTTGCTGGCATTAAGCATATCACTGATTTATTTTCAGCAATTTGTCTATATATATTCTCTGCCCCAACATTTTCCTTTGGAAACAAATTCGAAAGTAATCGTGCCTGTAAAGCTTCTTTGCCATGTTCACTCACTTTTCCAATTCGTATATCTTCAAGAATACTTTTATAGAGGGGAGGAGCTTAGCGCGCACCCAAGATGGTCGCGTGAGCTTAGAGCTCCCGGACCTTCGCCGCCTCCACCGATTATCCTGTACTCTATCCTGATTTAGACGGGTTCTGATTGGCACGACCCTGCTGATCATTTATCCGTTTTCAGATTTCGATTTGAACCCCAGGAGCCGAAGATATGGACTTTTGAAAATTTTCGGCCTGCTCCATGGTACTGCCCCGAGCTTGGTTTCTCTGCCAGCCGGATAGTAATTGAATAACAACGGCTCACGCGAGTCTCCCTTGCCCGGTCTTCTACTTTCAGTTTCGATTCTCGTGCTTCGACCTCTTTGACTTTGCCTTGGTCGCCATGGTTTATTGCTTTCTTTCTAACCACGCATCATCGATTGGCGATCCGGACTTTCATTGCTCCTTGCCTGGTGGCTGATCCTTAACCTATATGGCCGGGATGCCGCCACCCCCTCCCAACACATATCCCCAAGGATGGGAAGTCGGACAATAGTTGAACTTTTGGAAGACGGGAGGGAGTCACCCTCCCGGCCGTATTTATTAAAATATGAAACAAAATTTAAAACATTAAATACAAGTTTCATCATTATGCATTATGTACAATTTGTCATTTATTACATTTCGATGCAGTCCTGTACTTTTGGCTAACATCCTGAAAATGCATACACTTTAATTCAAATTGTACATCCTAGCATTAAGGGCCAACGGCAATGTCTTAACCGGTGTCAGATCCCTACTACCAAACTCCCGCCCTCACTGTGTGAGCGGTGCATGCGCAGAGGGCTCTACCCTCATTGCCAACTGTAACTTCCCTTGTCGTGGTGGGGGCCCCCTTTCTACTCGACGCCATCTTAAGGGTCGTCCGAGTTCCCGTATGAGGTCTCTGTAGGAAGGACAGCGTGGACTCTCCCCCCCAACCCCACACTCTCTATCCGCCGTCGCGGATATCCGGCCCCCGGGAAATTAGTAAGGAGGGGCATATAACCGCCTCCCCCCCTGGGAGGGGCCCATGGCCATCTCCCCCTAGGCGCACCATCCTTAGTGGGTGCCGTCTCCCCGTGGAAGGGGCCAATGGCCGTCTTCCCCCGGGCGCTCCCATCCATTGTGGGTGGCGCCCCACTCTAGGGACCTTTAAATTACTGCTCACCGATCATGACCTTACCGCCACAGACCGGATGGTTGACCGACCATCCGGTCCCCCCCAACTCCTCCTATAGGTCATGCTTCCTCAAACCTCTCAGCCATGCCACCAAGTCTCCTATGAGTAAATCATTCCCCTCCCTGGACAGGTGAACCCCATCGTTCAGATACATCTGGTCACCCCGGATACACCCATGTGGAATGACATGCAACTGTGCAGAACGGAACAATCTACCAATCTTATTATTGACCCGTTTCACTGAATGGTTCAGAGCTGACACCGAAAGGCCCCCCTGCCACCTCCTTCTAGGAATCATGTGGGACCAGGCAATCGTGCACCCCGGGACTCTTTTAGCCAACCAGCTAACAGCCGACAAGATTCGTTCAAGTAACACTCGTCTACCCAGTGTCACCAAATCGTTGCCTCCCAGGTGTACTATGACTACAGATGGCGGTGACCTATGCCGCCCTAAAAGTCCCTCGAAAAATGACTCAAATTTGTCAAAAACGAGCCCTCCTTTCCCATGGAAAGCCACTCTGAACCCGTATTCCCCAGGTGCGTGAATCGCGTCACCTTCCTTGAATACGTCACGTATGAGTGGCCCACGACCCATGCCATCCTCTCTCCAGTCGGTGATCTCTGACCGCTGGTCTCTTGATGCAGGGTCGACCTCCAATTCCGCCCTGCATGGCAGGCCCGCGAAACTGCAAAGTAAACAAAAGACAGAAAACGTGAGTGCATGTCAATTGATCACTTACAACATGTGCAAGCGCACATGCCTCTTGAAGCAATTCGAGGACCAACGGCCCAATTGTTTCACTTCCTCAGCACTCTGACCCCTGGCTGTAGCCTCGGTAGCAGCCCCTATCCTAAAGGAGTGGGTCCCAAAATCGCACGGGTCCATGCCCGCGTCAGCGATTGCCAGTGCCAGCACCCTCTGAAACTGAAATCTCGTCAGTGGGGTGCCATCCTTGTGTCGGAGCAAGCTCCCCCCCCAAGTGACCGCTCTTAGCACCAAATAGTCTTCCACACATTTCAACGGGCAGACGGGGGACCCACGCTTGCCCTGTACGACCACACTATCTCCCATAGCCCCCTGGTCAGTCTTGGACCTGGCTATCATGATTACCATCGAATCACCCCTTATCTGGATGTGATCCCTGCACAAACCTCCCTCCATATCTCTCTTGTTCTTCGCGACAAGCTCGCTCACCCTCATGGCCCCATGGAATGCCAATGTGAACGCTGCCCGGAACAGAACTGTTTCGTAATGGGAGGAACACGTCTCGTCCAGCTTTGCTAAAAGCAGAGACAGTCTGTCTAAGCCAATCGGGTGCCTCGTATCTTTCTTGCAACCCTCAAGGCGCTGCCAGCCGCGAAGGGCTTTCTTCACCAAAAAAGAACCTGTAGGGTCTTTTATGCCGTGTACCTGGGCCATGAAGGAAATGGCCGCCCTATGCCTACCGGCCGTTGCAACTGATCGGCCCTCCCTGTGTAGTGCTACCAGGTACCCCATGACGGATTCCTCCTGACCCCAATTCTGACTCCCTGCCGGACCCAAATATGTGCAATAGGAACGAAACGCTCCTTCGTATGCTTTCCTTGTCCTGGGGGCTAGACTTGCTGCCACGAGGTCTTGTAATCCGAGGCACCGATTAACCACATTGCTTCTGGGAATGGAGCTGCCTCTGGGTCTGCTGTGGGCAGATAACCCCTGAATATGTGAACAAGAGAGTGCATCAGCCGCATGGTTCAGTACACTTGGCACATGTCTTGCCCTGAACAGTACATCCAGTCTCATGCACAGCAGCACAATCTCTTTCAACAACCTCAGGATCATTTTGCAGCGTGCTGCCTGTTGGTTAATGCAATCAACAACCGTCATATTGTCAGACCAAAACACCACTGAGCGGCCCCTGAAGTCGTCAGCCCATGTCATCAGAGCAACCCAAATTGGGAATAACTCCAGGAACCCAATGTTACCTGTGAGACCGTTGGAGTGCCACCATGTTGGCCATGTTTGCGCTGACCATCGATCACCTAAGATGGCGCCAAAACCCACGCTCCCTGCCGAGTCGGTCCATAGACCTAATTCCTCCGAAGACTCTGGCGGGGAGGTCCAGACGACTCGACCGTTGAAGTCCGCCAGAAATGCCAACCAAATACGCATATCCTGGTGAACCTCTCCAGACAGTCTCGTACGGTGGTGAGCCTCTTTGAGACCACCCATAGCTTGCGCGATAGAGCGCGAAAACGGGCGGGCCATAGGAATCACCCTCAAGGCAAAATTAAGCTGACCCACTGTTTGTTGTAACTGGTGCAGGGTCACTTTCTCCCCCCTAAGGCATTGCATCAAGGAAGCCTGGAACTTGATCACTTTGTCTACTGGTAGTCGGAAACACCCCTCCACAGAATCGAGCTCAATTCCTAGAAACTCCAGTGAAGTAGATGGTCCGACCGTCTTACCTGGTGCCAATGGGACACCAAATTCATTCATGAGGATGCAGAAATCATACAGCGCCTGTGCGCACATCGTATCCACGGCTGCCCCCAAAAACAAAAAGTCATCCAGATAATGCATAACATGTCTATGCCCTGTAGCCTCAGTAAATGCCCATTCCAAAAAACAGCTAAACATCTCAAAATATGCACATGAAATGGAACAACCCATGGGCATGCATTTATCCATGTAATAACTTCCCTGAAATGCAAAACCTAGCAGGCGCTGATCCTGCGGGTGCACCGGAAGCAACCGGAACGCTGATTCGATATCACATTTCGCCATCAGCGCCCCAGGGCCTAGGTGGTTCAACATGGCCACGGCATCGTCGAACGATGCGTATCGTACTGAACAAACTTCTGGGTCAATGGCATCATTTACCGATGAACCCCTAGGAGCAGAAAGGTTATGTATGAGTCTAAACTCCCCCGGATCTTTCTTCGGGACAACCCCTAACGGGGAACAGATGAACTCGGCCACCGGCGGGCAAGAAAAGGGGCCAGCCACTCGCCCCATCCCGACCTCTTTTGCTATTTTCTTTTCTGCCACGCCTGGGTTGTGCCGTATCGATAATTGGTTTCTACAAAAGGAGTTCCCCCGAACCTCCCCCGCCGGGATGTGGAATCCATGTAAGAATCCCTTCCTCAACACCCCAGCGGATACATGATCAGGATATTTGTTTAACCACGGAATCATAACCATGAGATCAACGGGTGTAGGCAATCGGTCACAAAGGTCCACCTCACTCCTGCTTAGGTCCACCTTTTCCTCCCGTCCCGCCATTTTTTGATCTACATGCACTTTCCGGGTGTGAGGAATTCCCACAGCCGGCACACACATGCTTAAACTTGCATGCACCCTGTGGTCTGTTACAATTGCCTCGATTGAAGCCCCAACAGACCCCTCCTTTTCCGCCATTCCCGCCAACTCTGGGCTGATAGCCCCCACCTGTGCCTGCTCGAAAGGGCACCCCGGGCTTTTGGCGGACCACTCCGGACCCGCTCCCGCCTGGCGAGGACGTACCTGTCGCCCCTGGCAGGAGTTGTTTGTGCCATGACACCGAGTCCAAACAATCCCAAGACAAAGAAGCATCATATTCTTTTGCTTTACGGAACTTCATGTCATAGCCTTTCCATTCTTCCCCCTCATACATTGAATAAAAATCCATAATGCGATTCTGATAGCAAACCAACTCAGTCATAACCTCAGGTTTACATTCCCCCATAACTGCGGTAAATATAGAGAAGGCCTTAACCCAGTTCGTCACTGTCTCTTCCACCCTGAACTCGGCCATCTTGGCGCGCCAGACACTAGGGTGCCACAAATCTTTCTGCGTTTTAGCATACTCCATCTCACGATGGTCCGTTAACAATGAAAACATGTTGACATACTTGTCTCCCCATATTAACTCTTTCGTGGCCAAGGGAATGTGCTGTGCAACCTTTTCCCGCCTTGAGGGTATCGAGCCCTCCCCCACCATCGGCAATGCGAGCTTACCCGGATCGGCTGTTGTTGCCGCCGTCTTCTCTTGACCAGCTGCTGGTACTCCCGGCGCCACCTGTGGGGGAACAAGAGGAACACTCGCCTTCGCGCCATCTCTCGATTGCCGCAACTGCTTCATTAACACTCTGGCTTCTTCAGCTGGATCTCCCGGGGTCGCTGTGCCCCCCACCTTTGTTTTGAGCCATGCCGTCAATTGTGCGGCCAATTCTGGGGGTATTTCATCGTCCTCGACAGAGGTGATCACCACCGGGATCGGCTGGCCTACATCTGGGGTCTGAACCGGGTTATCGACCGGTACGAGGGGGGCGATGAGAGGTACCTCTGGAACTGGGACCCCCCCCGAAACCGCCCTCTCTTTGACCCTCTTCCCTCCAACCTTGGGGGCAACTCCCGGCAAGGCCGGGCCTATTACCTTTTTCGGCTGACCGGGGTCGTTCAGTGCGGCCAATTGCTTCTTCACCTCCGCCAAACCTCTACCGAGCGATCGGACTTGACTGAGCTTTCGGTCCATACAAGCCATCCAAATTGCTGCTTATTCCGTCGAGGGCTCACGAGCAACGAGTGGGTGCAGCCTTCCGATCCGAGGAACAAGAGGACGATCTTCTGGATTCCCGCTCCTTTATCCTTCTGTGGGAGGGCGTGTACCCGTCCCCGATACGCCTACTGGGCGTGGTCTTCCATCGAGGTGTCTAGGACAACCCCTCTCGGGCGGGGGAAGGCGCGCCCCGGCCACGCCGCTTTGGGCATACCAGCCGGGCAACACCCACCCCGCCCAAAATGGTTTCCCAGGAGGTTCAGGCACCCATCCATACGTTCGGGGGGACCGAGCGGTCGCCCCTTTCCATTCTCCAAGTTGCTGCGGGCGCATCGAGTGTAGCCATTCTTACTAGGTCTCAGAATACCCTCTGGGGTGCACGACCTAAAATGGCCACCAAGCCCGAGGGAGAAAAGCGCAAGACCAGACCGGCAACTCGAGGAGGTCCCGTGCAGTCTAACGTTATGGACAGATATACCCTCGCTAAGGGCTCTCCGGGCGGATTGAATAAACCCCCGGCCAATTTTGGAGACGAATCCCTGATGAGTGAAGATCTGTCGTTAAGGGACGTCATGGGCGCCATTGCCGGGATGAAGGCCACACTGGGACAACAGAATGAAGCCCTGACTCACAAGTTGGACACGTTCGCAATCGATGTTACCCTGATCAGGGCTCATCTTGCAAAGACTAATGAGAAGGTCAAATCCCTCGACCTGAAGACATCTAGTCTTGTTACCGACGTCTCCGATTTACAGGCAGAGGTCGGTAACCTGCGGTCCACCCGTGACTACCTCTCTCGACGCCTGGACGATTTGGAGGGCCGTGCTCGGCGGAACAACGTCCGTCTGGTTGGTGTCCCGGAGACAATGGAACCATCATCGGTGGACCTACTGGTGGAGGACCTAGTCCTGAATCATTTAGCGCCCAAGGGCCTCAGCAAGTTTTTTGCAGTAGAACGTGCACACAGGATCCCGGGTGGCCCGCCTAAGCTGGGAGCTCCTCAACGTCCCATCATTGCTCGGATCTTTAACTTTCGGGACAGGGATGCGATCCTGCAAGCTTCACGCATGTCGGGCCCTACGGCATATGAGAACACCACAGTAAGCTTCTACCCGGACTTCACCCAGCAGGTTCAGAAGCAGCAACTTGGATTCCAGGGGGTGAAAAAGAGACTGAGGGACAGAGACATGAAATATGCTATGCTTTTCCCGGCCCGACTGCGTGTGGTCTACAATGACAGAACATTGTCTGGCTGGACACACTGCCCCCGGGACAGGAGCAATCTGATCATTCTGGACACTCCGGTGGAGCAGAGGGCGGCCCGGTGGAGCAGGAATAGGGAGCGAAATCGGCTCCCGGACCGACGTATTGACTTTCGGCAGTGGTTTGATGCTATGCTACTATTGCTTGCTACTGTGTTGTCTAAATTGGGTGTGGGTGGGGGTTGGGTGAGTCTTCCTCCTCTGGGGTTCTTTTCGTAGAATGGTTGTATGTTAGGGCGACAGGCACACTGCAAGTTGGGGTGGCTTTTGAGTCTTACGCAGGGGTGCGGGGTGGGGGGTATGATGTTTTGGGGGGCTGAGGGGTTACGGTTTGTTTTTCTTTGTTTTAACCAAGGCATAGTATCGATGATCTTCTGTTTTACAGTGTCGCGTCTGGTGTGGGGGGGACTTGGGGTGGCCTTTGGGATGGGGGTAGGGGACTACGATTACTGTGTTGGAGCGTTAATGGGTTGGGAGACAGAATTAAGCGGGGTGTAGTTTTGCAGCTGTTGCGACGTCTGTCCCCTGATGTGGTTTTGCTTCAGGAGACGCACTTTCTTGGTAATACGTGCCATGCAATGAATAGGCGTGGCTATCGTCTCATTGCGCACTCAGGTTTCACTTCTGGCTCCACGGGAGTGGGCATTCTGGTTCGGAGCTCCCTCCCTCTTGCCGTTGACGACATTATCCTGGATGATAAGGGACGATACGCTGCCATTGTGGGGCGATGGGAGGGGAGAGTGGTCTATCTGCTCTCGGTCTATATACCGCCAGGCCTCCAGACTACTACCTATGCTGACCTGGGAAGAGTGATCTTGGGAGTCCCCGAGGGTCTGCTTGTAGTGGGTGGGGATTTCAACTCTGTAGTGTCTGGGATGTTTGATCGTTACCCTCCCCGTGACATCGCGAAGTCTCAATCCTGGTTGGGGGACTTCCTGGAGGCGTTGGGATTAGCCGATTGCTGGCGCCTGCATCACCCTGGGCAAATGCAATATACTTTCCACTCTGGGGCCCATGGCAGTCTTTCGAGACTGGACTACGTGTTGATGCCCTCCTCCCATGCATCCCTCATAAGGGAGGTGAAACATCTGGCCAGGGGTATTTCGGATCATTCCCCACTGTGGATGGTTGTGGACGCGCACCTGGGATCGTAGGGTAGGGTGGCCCCGATCAACCCATGGTACCTCTGTGATCCCAAGGTCAGAACGGAACTAATTAAAGCGATTGATCAATACTTTGCTGAAAATGTGGGTTCTGTGTCCTCTTCTGTCTCATTGTGGGAAGCATACAAAACTGTAATTCGGGGCCAGGCCCTCTCATCGATAGGTAACGTTAAGAGATGTAAGCAGGAGGAGGTTGTCAGTCTTGAAAATTAAATCTCCGTTCTTGAGGGGGAGTTGGATTCTGAGGTCTCCCCGGAGAGGCTGCACCTTTTGGGTCTGAAACAACTTGAATATAGAGCGCTGGTGACTGACGCTGCGAAAGAGATGGGTCGGGAACAGCAGGGACGTTTGTATGATGTGGGAGATAAGGCTGGGAAATTGCTTGCTTGGTTGGATAGGAGGGAATGTGCGAGTCGGGTGGTCCCTGTTATTGTTGATGTGAATGATGTGAGTATCACTGACCCTGCTGAAATTGTTGCATGTTTCGCTGATTATTTTCGGGTAGTGTACTCCCCTTTGTCCGATAGACCTGAGCAGGACTCCCACTTGCTTCTACGCGATATCTCGCTGCCAAGCTTGTCCGACCCTGAGAGGGATCTGCTGGAGGCTCCGCCTACGGTTGATGAAATCGCGATCGCCATCCGCTCGATTCGCTCGGGGAAGGCCTCGGGCCCTAATGGGCTCCCCGTTGAGCTTTACAAGCTCCGTCCGGATGTGCTGGCACTGTATCTATGGTCGATGTTTTTAGAATCACTGGAGACGGGCTCCCTTCCTCCTGACCAGAGATTGGCCTCCATAGTGGTTATTCATAAGGAAGGTAAGCCCCGTGACCGTTGCGACTCCTTCAGGCCCATTTCTCTGATTAATGCTGAACCGAAGATCCTGGCCTAAGTGCTCACCAATCGTTTGGTATCTGTCATAAGAGATCTGGTTCACCCGGACCAGTCCGGATTTATACCACACCGCAATACGACACTTAACCTTCGGCGCCTGCACCGGGTCCTTGCGCGAGCGGGAACTTTGCGTGAACCTGCCATCTTGCGTCCTTGGACGCCACCATGGCGTTTGATACGCTTGAGTGGCCTTATCTTTGGGCGGTTCTCTCTAAATTCGGTTTCGGACCCACTTTTAATAACTGGGTGAAATTGCTCTACACTGACCCTTTAGCCCAAGTGGTGGTGAATGGGCGTGTCTCGACCTCCTTTGCTCTCGGTAGGGGAACGCGTCAGGGCTGCCCTTTGTCCCCACTCTTGTTTGCCCTCGCTTTGGAGCCGCTGGCGGCTTGGTTGAAATGGGAGCCATCTTTGAAGGGCATTAGATGGACTCCGGAGTTTGAGGATCGTATATCTCTGTACGCAGACGATATACTCTTGTACCTTACGTAGCCTCGGAAGTCGTTGATCGTCCTTTTCGACGTTTTGACTTCTTTCCGTAAAATCTCCGGTCTTGTCATCAACTGGTCGAAGTCTTGCATTTATGTCCTCTCCGGCGAAGCTCCTCTCCTGCCACGTGGCTGTCCTATTTCGGTGGCGCTGGAAGGATTCAAGTACCTGGGAATCTTTATCACCTTGGACCCTGTGCTTCGGTACGAGCGCAATTTGCTGCCCCCTCTCCGGCGACTCCGTGCTGATGTTATAGCGTGGGGTAGGCTCCCTCTCTCTCCTCTGGGACGAGCGGCGTTGTTTAAGATGATGTCGCTCCCCGATTTCTTTATGCGCTTCAAAACACGCTTGACATTGTACCAGCCGGTTACTTTCGGGAGATTGAAAGCCTACAGCGACAATTGATATGGGGAGGCCGTTCTCGTATCACCCTTTCGAAGTTCACGCTCCGATGGGGGCATCGCGCTCCCGGACATCCGTCGCTACTATTGGGCCTCTCAGCTGGGGGCCATCAACCACGGCACTTAGGCTCCCTCGCCGAACCCGGCCTTTGAGATGGATAAATGGCTGCTACCCGGTGGAGACTACAACAGGGCTCTATACGCGAAATCTGCAGGCGGATCTTTTACGGGGCCCACTAAAACAGCGGTACAGGTGTGGTATCGAGCTACAGCGGCCACGGGATGGGCCGACAAGCCAACCCGTGCTACCCCGCTTTATGCTTCGGAAAAGCTTGGCTCCCTCTGGCAGTCGAAGGGTTTTGATAGGTGGGACATGATTGGAATCAGCAGGGTCGATGATGTGTGGATCAGGGGCAGAGTCAAGACGTTTGAGGAACTGAAAGTTGAATACGACCTGAATGATAGGGAATCCTTTCGGTATGCGCAAATCCGGCATGCGGTCCTGTCTGTTTTTCCCCTGGGCTCGGACATTCCGGAGGCGTCCCCGCTTGAAGATCGGATACTGGATGGGCATGTCCCTGATAGCACGATCTCGCTCATATATAAAAAGTTAATTAATACCAGGATTGACCTGCTGGATAACCTTAGAGAGTTATGGACTAGTGATGGTCTAGAACTCGAATACGAAGACTGGCAGGCTGCGATCTCTTCCCCGAAGGAGGTGGCTATCCCGGCGCGCCTCCGGTTTGTCCAGCTCAAAATTCTACATAGGGTGTATGTGACTGGTCCACGTCTGGTACGCATGGGGTTCTCGGCGGATGGATTGTGCAGGCGTGGCTGTGGTATGGTTGGCACGTTTCTCCATATTATTTGGGAATGTACTGCTGTGCTACGCTACTGGACTTGCGTGCATGATGTTATGAGTGAGGTCACGGGTGTGCACTTAATGCCTGAAGCGCAGAGGTGTTTGTTGAATGTCTGGGAGCCGAATGACTATAACCAGGTGCAGCTTCGATGGGTGACCTTGGGTAACATGATTGCCAAGAGGGACATTGCCCAGCTATGGGGTGCTCAGAGGCCACCGACAGTTCTGGTGTGGCAACAAAACATGGACTGGTGCATGTTTAGAGAAAAGACTGTTTATGTTTCCCGTGGCAGGCCCCGCAAATGGGGGAAAATTTGGACTCAATGGAACACATACCGTGGTGATATATGTACTCCCCCTTTCCGGAACTTACTACCGACCTGTCTTCCTCCCAACCTGATGTTTCCTCCGCAGGAATTTAGATATTTTGTTTGCTTCTGGTCTCCTCCCCCCCCCCCAATCTCATTGTATGCTCTGATGTTTGATTTGCATTTGTACCCCCCCCCCCGGGCGACGTGGTGACACATTTGTACTGTACTGCCTTGTTTTTGTTTTGTTTCTCTGTTTTCTTGTTCCTTGAATTTAATAAAAAGATAAAAAAAATAAAAAAAGAATACTTTTATAATCAGCATCCTTTGCCTGTCGCATATTTTGAGTTAGTTCTGTATATTTGAAATAGAACCATATATTAACATTTCCAATGCTTCCCAGGCACTTTCTGGTATCTTCATGTGTAACGGTTTTAAACACTGGTTGTCCTTTCACAGGAGTTAGCTGTAGTAGATCTCCAAAAACGATGATATGTTTGCCTCCAAATAACACATCATACTCTGTTTTAAGAATTTGTTGCATTCTTAAATACACAGAGGCAAGCATTACATTTGATACCATGCTCACCTCATCAATAATGAGAAGATTCATTTTTTTCAGGACTCTGGAAACTTCACAACAAGCTTCTCCAGATAGCTAGTGGTATTCTAATTTATTTTCGTGCTCTACTGGCAGCATCCATAAACGATGTAAAGTAATCCCTTTAATGTTATGTGCTGCCAACCCAGTTGGAGCAGTAACAACACAAGAGAGTGACGATTCAGTTCTTTTCTGTAGATAAGTTGTAATTGCTTTAATTAAAAAACTTTTTCCAGTTCCTGCTTCTCCACTCACGTACAGTCGGACAGGTTTAAATGACGTACATGAGCACTCTTTTTTCTCATGACATAAACCATGCTCAATCTACTCTGTCACTTCATCATATGTTTGTTTTTGCTCAACATTTAGTTGTTTTTCCAATTCTTCTAAGTTTATTACATCCTCCTGAGCTTGTTACATTGCTCTTTCCACCTCATCCATGGCAATGGCTGCTTCATTAAGGATAATGGGTCCTCCTAGTGGATCCTGACTCAACAAAGCAAAACTTTGACTGTCTTGTGAACTGTCTCTAGCAATCTCTGCTGCAATTATAGCTTCTTGCTGTATTTCCTCGTCCAACATTTGGAGATAATTAGTAAAAACAGGACATTCTATAGTATTTTTGATTGCGTTGAATGAATCTTCATAACTGAGAAAATCTCTAAGTAGTTCCTCTTCTGTACGCCATGGCTTAAAGAGTTGCAAAAGAGCTAAATAGTAAAATTCCCTTTTGTCAGGAGTTTCGCAACTCAGTTTTCGATGATTAATCAAATGTCCTTTTCTTTGTTTCACCAGAAATCCTTCAGATCCAATCACAACATATACTCAGCATATACTCCTTTATTAATATCTTCTGTAATGTTCTTCTTAAAAGTATAGCTTTGCAGTACTTCATAGAGACAAACATTCTCAAGATGATTACTTCTATTTGGATAGTATGTATCCAACATGTTTGTCTTCAAAATATCTGTACTGTTTGGTTCTCTCTCTGCTAAATACTCAATTTCTTGTACAGATTCCAAAACTCGGTTTCGTGTTCTTGCAAGACCTAAACTCACCCAAATGATTGTTCTAGATTTGGCATATAGACTTGCAGATAATAAGCGATCTGAACATTCATATGCTCCAATTTCTCGATGAGACAACATCTTCAAACTGTAGCTGCACAATTTCTTGCTTAGGCTCTTTTCATGAGAAATGTCTTCTCACATTTCCTTTAGTTCTCTCTTTTCAGATTTTGTAATGTAAGAAGTTACATATCGAGCCACAGCAATGGAGTTGTCTGCAACATATTAAATATCCATGTTTGCATTCCACATGGACAAAATGTCATTTATATACTTTGACTCTTCATTTCTTCTTATGTTATAGTTATTTTTCGGTGATTTTCGTGTCACAGTATGTCGCAAAGATGACATAAAATTGTTCACTCTTCCTTTTGATGTTGCTGGTCGTGGAAATCCAAAACGACATTTTGTGCAGAACTTGTCCTTTGATTGGTACTTTCGACGACAGTATTTTCCACAACGATGGGTTTGAAACCGCAAGACTAGATGTTTTAAATTCTTTTCTTCTGTGTTTTAGGAGCAGCACATGTAGAATACTGTTCAATAAAATTCATTTCTGTCTCATCCGAATCAGTTCCAAATTTAGGAGCATCTTTGATTCATAGCAGCATATGTATGAGAGGAGCACCTCTTGCTTGATACTCCTTTCTCCAAAAGAAATCCAGAACCTCTCCAAGAGGAGGATTTTTTTGTTTGTGATAAAAGACAGCATAGCTTCAAATCTATGATTGAAATACCTGCATACATTAACTGGATCCAAAGAGCACAGTTCTCCAGGTGTCTTGAATTCTATATTTTCTATGTTTGCATTTGCCTCTCGAAGAAATTAAAGTAAGTCTTCCCAAGCATACTCTGCACAGCTTAGAGTAAGGAACCATGTAGGAGTTCCTAAGTTTCTTAGCATACATTTCAATTCCCCGTGACGACGGTACCAATACTCGTTAGTACCACGCTGACATGTCATGAGATTAATTAGCTGAGATTCCAAAACAGTGTCTTTCTCTTGAACTTTATTCATGAAGTCCCTTGCCAAAACATTCTGCAGATGTACTCCACTTTTTAGTATGTGGTTCACTACATAAGAAAGTTCAGAAAAATCACTCTCAAACAGAAGATGAAACAAATATGGAATACATTGTCAAAATCTTGGATCGTCTGCATACAATCTTGATGTCCGGTATTTAGATGCTGGTATCTGCACAGGTCGGTCATCATATCGTCCACCTCGACTTGTTGGAAATAACTGAGGAAAACAACGAGCTTCCAAGCTTTCTTCCCATACACTAATGGGACTTCCTTTTGCTTCTTTCATTTGGAATAACTTAATAGCATTCCCCATTACTTCTTTTGAATGCAGTGGATGAACACTGTAATGTTCATACATTTGTTCACTTCTGGACACATCCACTTTTTCAATTTGTCCAGCTGACAGCTTCTATAGTTGTTTCCTCTTCTCCTACATATACCTTTTTGTAGTATTCATTGTTTTTTACCAAATACAACGTTGCCTTTTTGACTTTCCTAACATCCACTAATTCTTGCCAGATTTCCTTACTCTTAGTAGGTACGCCATTAACTAGAATAACTAGAGGTTCCTCTTCCACATTTTCAACACCAATTGTTTCAATATTTTTCTTTAAATCTAGAGGCAAATATACAACTCTTCCCTTTAATCCTCTCTTTAAATCAGAAGGAGGCAATTTCCCTGTCTTAGGCTCCATACGAACAATAGCCTGAAATGGATGCACACATTGAATCAGAATAGACTCATAAATATTTAAATCCATCACTTCAGAAGGAATATTTACCAACTCAAGATTATTATGTACAGCTCTGGCTGGCATTTTGTTTTCATTTAATTTAATTTATTATAACAATATATAACAAATCAAAACAATCCTCTACCAACAAATAAGTTGCAAATTCCTTCCACTCATTATTATTCTCCTTTACACTTTTTAAATATAGATCAACTAATCTGGTCTGATTTTTATAATGAATTCTTCTACAACAAATACAAGAAAAATTGGGCCTTTCTTCTGAAATGACCTTAAACCTAGTAATTTCTTGGTCAAAATTTTCTGTACTAATATTTTGTACATTTTCTTCCACATTTCCTTCTATTACTGTATCAGTTTCTGCACTGTCCACTTTTTCACAAAAGTAACTAACCTCATTTTCTTCACAAATATTCTTTACATCTAATACAGATCCGTGTAAAAGAGCACAGTTTAACTGTTTTAGTTTAAGTGTTGGACTTTTTGCATAATACATCCTTCTCACTAATTTCCTCACTTCAGTATGATGCACTGCTAACATCCTAAAATGGTGAAAAACACTCTGGCATACTTTTTTAGAAAGACAAGCCAGAGAATTACCTTGTAAACCTGTTTTTTATCTCACTTGGCAGGGGTCTAATTCTTGCAACATCTTAATCTTCTGCTTAATACTTTTCTTAGTATACTTACGTAAGAAATTGCGGAAAAAATCAATTGAATCCTGTTGTACACTACAAATGCTACTACAATTCCAAGTGTACACTGGACCCTTAGGACATCTCCTTAAAACTTCATCAGCTAACACCTCTTCTGAATTCCTTAGGACAATTTTCTCTTTTTCAATCGGAGAACCATCCTTCACCTCATATGCTCGACCACTGGTGTCAACTGCATGCAACAAATCATTAGTGTGAAAGTAAGCCTCTTCATTAAAAAACGGCTCAGAACTTGAACTATGCTTCCATTCTCCAGAAAAAACATTACGAAATGAGTTCTATTAATTACTCTTTTCCACTTACTTTTCGCTTTCAAAAGATTAATTGCCTTGTCTAGTGTACGAAGTCTATTGATTACTAAAATAAACAATTTATTTTTTAATTCAAACGCCTGGTCAACAATACTTTCTATTCTTTTTTTGCTTATAAAAAGCTGTTTTCCTTTTAGAAGTCTTTCCACTTTTCAATAAATGTAATACTACTCTGTTATAAAACATTCTCTTACGAATTTCAACAAACTGATTTCTGCGTCTATTACTATAGCCATTTTCATTGCCAGACACTTTTGCAACATTTTTCTATTTTAAGTCCTTATTCTTTCCTCTTACAGATGTTTTGTTCATCTTTTCCACATTATCCACATTTTTTTTTCTTGCAGTTAATTTCCTAATAAAAATCCTTTGTTGTCTTACCAGGAGCATTCTTCTTTTTCTCTGTACAATGTTGTTTAGATACATCTTGCAATTGTGTTGTCTTGGAAAAGTAAGCCTGTTTATATTTTCTTCTTTTAGCATCCTTGGTAGGCATCTTGGTTTTTCTTTCTGTATATAATAACAATCTATTACAAAGACAAAAAAACATGTTATAGACCACTACTAACATACTACATAGCAATTAGAACAACTATATGATGTAAACACTAATTCCCTTCATAAGTGAGATGAAGATACAGCAACAGTGTCTGAGCAGAGTAGGAAATCATGCAGTGAGTGCTGTTTCTGAGTTTATGGCAGTGCAGTGGTGTTTTAAAATTGTAGGGTAATTTGCTAAGAATTGTGTTTCAGGGTTCATAACAGTGCAGTAGTGTTTAGACAGTGTGGAGAGTCATGGTGGGATAGATATTTCTGACTTTTGAATATTTTTCTAGGAATGGAGTTTCAGGGTTTAGGACAATGAAGTGAACTTAAACCAGTGTAGTGAGTTAAGGTGAGACTGAGAATGTACACATCAAATTCACTGAAATAATAACTACATGATACAGACACAGTTGCTTTAGCATCTCAACAGCACACCCAGCATCTCAATTGCACAGCTTAAACACAATTGGAAAATTAAGAGGCCTGAAACACATACTGCATAGGCCTTTCTACAACTATATCACCTAAACCATGACTCAGTTCATGATTTAGGTGATTTAGCACACAGAGGGAGACAAAGTACAAACAGAGACAAAATGGTACACACAGAGGGTGCGAGACTACAGGCAGAGAAGGTAAAGATTTAACATGTAAGCGCTGTCTAACACACACCAGCAGCCATATCATAATAGGCCTCTGCAGATGCACATGAAAGGGGGCAGGCAGTTGGAGAGGGTTGGTGCAGACAGAAAATGAGATACTGCAGGCAGAGAGTAAACTGGTACAATCAAAAGATAGATGATGCAGGGCTGCAAACAGAGGAAGAGATGGTGCAGTCACAGAAAAGGTGGTGCAGAGAAAGGGTGGGATGGTTCAAGCAGAAACACAGATAGTGCATCAGACACAGACATGGTACACACAGAGGATAAAATAGTACAACAGAGAAGAAATACTGGAAACAGTGAGAGAAATGTTACATGCAAAGACTAATTGGAACACAGAGAGGGGGAGATAGTGAAGACAGAGATAAAACAATACACACAAAGGGTGCGAGACTACAGGCATAGAAGGAAAAAATTTAACATGTAAGCGCTGTTTAACACACACCATCAGCCATATCATAATAGGCCTCTACAGATGCACATCAGAGGATGCAGGCAGTGAGAGAGGGTTGGTGCAGACAGAAAATGAGATAAGCAGAGAGAGGTAGACTGTGAGGAGAGACAGGGGAGATTATACAAAAAGGTGTGATCTTAGTCAAAAATGTTAAAACCATAGATTTCACCAAAACGCATATACCACAGAAAAACCTTTAAGACACAGACCAGTATGCCTTCCAATTCAGTAAATTGAGTACTACAATGAAAGGGAGTCTTACTGAGAATATTCTTTTAGGATTTACAACTCTGCAGTTGTGTTGCAAGAGTTTTGAATATTTTTCTAGGAATGGAGTTTCAGGGTTTAGACAATGAAGTGAACTTAAACCAGTGTAGTGAGTTAAGGTGAGACTGAGAATGTACAAATCAAATTCACTGAAATAATTACTACATGCTACAGACTCAGTTACTTTAGCATCTCAACAGCACACCCAGCATCTAAATTGCACAGCTTAAACACAATTAGAAAATTAAGAGGCCTGAAACACATACTGCATAGGACTTTCTACAACTACATCACCTAAACCATGACTCAGTTCATGATTTAGGTGATTTAGCACACAGAGGAAGAAAAAGTACAAACAGAGATAAAATGGTACACACAGAGGGTGCGAGACTACAGGCAGAGAAGGTAAATATTTAACATGTAAGCGCTGTCTAACACACACCAGCAGCCATATCATAATAGGCCTTTGCAGATGCACATCAGAGGATGCAGGCAGTGGGAGAGGGTTGGTGGAGGAGAGACAGGGGAGATTATACAAAAAGGTGCAAATATAATTCTTTAATTTACCATAGATTTCACCAAAACGCATATACCACAGAAAAACCTTTAAGAGACAGAACACAGCCTATCTGTTTCTGAACTACAATACAGTGCAGAAACCTGAGTCATTTTCAAAATACATTTCCAATTTACAGCATTACTTTTTTGCCAGCATTACATCCAAACAAGAGACTCAATATCAGAAGAAAGAACACAGTATAAGCAGAGAGAGGTAGACTGTGAGGAGAGACAGAGGAGATTATACAAAAAGGTGCAAATATAATTCTTTAATTTACACAGACACTCAGTGTGATCCAGGACAAAAACTTTAAAACCATACATTTTACCAAAACACATTTACCACACTAAAACGATTAAGAGACTACATTACAATGCAGAAACCTGACTCATTTTTAAAATAAATTTCCAATTTGCAGCATTACTTTTTTGCCAGCATTACATCCAAACATGAGACACAATATCAGAAGAAAGAACACAGTATAAGCAGAGAGAGGTACACTGTGAGGAGAGACAGAGTAGATTATACAAAAAGGTGCAAATATATTTCTTTAAATTACACAGTCAGTGTGATCATAGTAAAAAATGTTAAAACCATACATTTCACCAAAACACATACACCATAGTAAATCATTTAAGACACAGAACACAGCCCATGTAAATGAGCACTGCATTACAATGCAGAAACCTAACTGATTTCGAAAATACATTTCCAATATGCACCATTAGTTTTTTGCCAGCATTACATCCAAAAATGAGACACAATGCAGGAAGAAAGAGGCCCAATATGATTGTAAATCTGCCCATAATGTATGCAGCACTCTACCTATATTAAATGGGTCATTGGTAACTTAGCTAAAAAAGACAAGAAAATATAAGGAAAGAGTGGAAGCAGAGAGAGGTACACTGTGAGGAGAGACAGAGGAGATTATACAAAAAGGTGCAAATATAATACTATAATTTAGACAGACACACAGTGTGGTCTTGGACAAAAAATTTCAAACCACACATTTTACCAAAACCCATTTTCCACACTGAAACGATTAAGAGACTACATTGCAGTGTAGAAACCTGAGACATTTTCAAAATACATTTCCAATTTGCAGCATTACTTTTTTCCCAGCATTACATCCAAACATGAGACTCACACTGTGACCTTAGACACATAACAGAAATCCTTGCAATTCAGTCAAATGATTACTACAGTGAAAGGGGGGGAGGAGGGGACCTTCCCAGTAGTGATGTATAAAGAGAGCAAAGGTGAAGGAAACAGAAAGAGAGAGAAAATTAGAGGGAAGAAATAAACAAAAGGAAGTAAATCAGATGGGGAGAAGCAGTTAGAAAACAGGAGTGAAGGAAAGGGATATGAGGGTAAGGAAAGGAGAGTGAGAGAAAAAAAGCATATTAAGAAAAAGGAAAAAGGTGTAAGTAAAACAGAAGGATTTATAGAGAAACTGAAGAAGGAAAAAGAACAGTGTTGGACAGAAAGGAAGACAGTGATGAAGAGTGATAGAGCAGGAGAGTGACTAACTTCCACATTGCAACTCATTTTTATTATTAACTTAAAATGCACAACATATATCCCCTCACAAATTAATAACTCACCTTTAAAAATGCCTTTGAAGATTAAGAACAGTGTCAATCACACACCAGATTGTTTTAAGCAGAATCTCTGAAATGTACCTCAGACACTGCAACCACAAATGGCCCTGATTCCCTCTTATTAAACACACATATCTCTGTACATAACCAATGAAATTTCTTCCCACACAAATTCAAAACTAAACTAACATTTTAATTGGTTGTACATTTCAACACTTTCAAACTCACATAATGTTCAACCTTCCCCCACTGCTCTCTCTGCCTGTTGCCATGGTAACTCTCCATAGACCACCTAACTGAAGTCAAAAGGTGAAAAGTTCATCTCTCAATGTTGCAAACCAAAGCAGCAAGTGTGTTTGACTTCTCAATATTCCAGCTTATCCTGTGCAATGTTCTTTTCAATGACTTTTTCTAAACCAATAGTATTATTCCTTTTAGAAACCAGTAGTATGCACCCTAGTTTTCAATGTTAAATAATCAGAAAAAAACAAACATTTCTTGTTTTTCAAGTCCACTGAATCTCAACCACATTTTTTTCTAAACTCATATTTTTCAAACTGCCATTTCATCTCCAGAGCCCATCTGAGTACAACCAGATCTGCCTTCAAGATGCTTGGAGTATGGATTGTAGGACATAGCTATATTTTCTGGAGTAAAAAGTATGCAGCAAATAGATGCTTTCTCAACCTTGATTTACCAAATGTGGATATTATGTGGATTGGCCAGAGAGGATTGAGATGTCACCAATTGATGCCATTGGTAAAATCCTGTTTGCATCTCCCACACCCTGACCTCATAATTGTGCACTGTGGTGGCAATGACCTAGGCACTTTGACTGGGGTAGGTCTGGAAATGCTTTTAAAGGACACCTTTGGGCAATTGATGTCCCTTTTTCCACAAACTGCCTTGGTATATTCTAATATATGCCAAAGGCAAAAATGGAACTGGTCCAACCAATATTGTCCACAGATGTAGAAAGCAAGGAAACGTGTGAATAAGTCTATTTCTGCTTTCCTCAGAGACTATGGTATGGGTTCTATATATCACAACAACTTGCGTTACAACATGCAAGGTATCTATAGGAGAGATAGTGTACATTTCACAGATGAGGGGAATAGAGTCTTCCTTTTAAACTTTAGACTCTGCATCGGTACTTACTTATAGGTACAAAAAACACTCAATGAACACAACGGCTCTTTTTAGAGCCAACCAACATCTTTTTATTTTTTTTATTTTTATTTGACAAGCAAGTCATGGAGATTAACATTTTCCAAATACAGAATCAACAAAATAAAATAAATCAAATTCAATTTAGTGCAAGTTCATATTAAAAAAGACGCAAACAAAAGTAAGAGAAGTAATTCCTAGTCAGTACAAATCATTAATAATTAATAACATCGTGAACAGAAAAAGCGTCCATGATCCATATCGTTACAAACAGTGCAAAAATTTACCCCATATCTTAGCAAACTTTGCTTTTGCTTTAATTCCTCTATTCCTAGCAATAGCGTCTTCCATAGTATAAATTTCATGAACCAATGTCCACCATTCGGTCGTATGAGGAGGATTCTGAGAGATCCATGCAATCACCAGTCTAGCACAAGCCAAGACAATATTTAGCAAATCTTTATAGATAGAACTAACCCGGTATATGGACAATAGTACCACCGCTGCAGTTAATGGAAAATTAATCTGTTGATTTTGGGTTAAGATATTTTCTATGTCCAACCAATACTTAGCAGGTGATGGGCACGAGTAAATCATATGTATGAGGTCTGCTGCCACCAGACTGCATTTAGGACATTTAGTACGATCATTATTGAAGTTATTTTGTGACCATTTTGAAATTTTTGATGGAGTATAGTAAAGTTGACTAATCGTCCTGTACGATTGAAGTTTCAAACTGGAAGACTGGACGACTTCGCTGATATTAACTAAGGCAACTGAGATATTCTGGGCTGTCAGATTAGATCCTAAGCTAACAGTCCATTTTAGCGCCAATCTAGGGGCTTCGTCAAAACTATTTTGACTGAGACACTTGTATCCCATACTAATTAATGATTTTCTATTCGCAGAGTAGGAACAAGTCCATATATCTGAACTGGTAATTTCTATCAAATTCATCTTACGTATTAAGTAGTCCCTAATTTGAATGTATTTATATCTCATTTTTTCAGGTAATTTGTACAGAAGTTGCAATGTTGCAAATTGAAAAAAACAATCGGTACCATACAGATCTCCTAATGTCTCAATACCATAATTAGCCCATTATCGACCAATTTTATCTCTAAAAATATCTGGAAGCCCTGGATTGTCCCATATTGGCAGCTCATTATGGAAAAAGGAAGTATTGCACTTAGTCAACATCAGATTCCATATAAATACTGCATCTCTTGCAGTCTTAAATTTTACACGTTTGAAGTAATTTGGGTCTTGTACTTTTGCCAGGAATTGTTTTGAATGACCACCAAGCATGAATTGGTGAAAAAAATATTGATTGTTAACGGCAAATAGGCTACGAAGCCGGCCCAAGAAGGAAGCGAGAAAATATGCTCTGAAATCAGGGAAGTTCAAACCTCCCGTTTCAAATGGAAATTTTAATATTGTCATAGACCTTCGAGCCTTCTTATAGCCCCAAATGAAACTACTTAAAATGCCATCTAATTTTTTAAAGAATAAATTATTAACGCAACTAGGTATGGAACGGAAAAGATATAAAAACTTCGGCAGAATATTCATCTTGATCAGATTTATACGACCTAGGAGGTTTAATGGGATCTTGTGCTATTTTTTCAGAAAATTGGTCACTTCTTTTAATAGAGGATCGTAATTTAATGAATTTATATCAGCGATCTTAGATGATATCTTTACCCCTATATATACTGCAGATTGACAGAGTCCTTGCACTGGTAGGTTGGCCTGATAGTTCATAATACCTTGTGTTTTATTTATATTTAATTTATAGCCTGAGATGGTCCCAAAATTATTAGCTTCTGCCGTACATTTTCATTTCAGGGGTGCTACAGGGTGTTCTTTGGACACCCCTGGCACCCTTAAAATCGCATCCTTATTTGCGATTAGCAAATTGCTAATCGCAAATAAGGAATAACTCCCCTGTAGGCCCATAGGAATGAATGGGGAGTTATTCCTTATTTGCGATTAGCAATTTGCTAATCGCAAATAAGGAATATGTAGGAATCGCAATATTTTTTGCAATTCCTACATGAATCCCGTTTTGCAAGTCCTTAATAGCGATTCCTTATGAATCGCTATTACAGACTCGCAAAACGGGACTATGATGAATCTAGCTGTTAGTAACATCGTGATCATAGTCTAGCACACAATTAAAATCCCCCATCAAGACAAGTTCCCCCTCCCATGCAAGTAGTTCCATGTTTAACCAATCAAAAATATGTGGGTCATCGGTATTGGGCCCATAAATAGCACAAAAAACATATTTACGATTTTCCAACTGCAATTGTGTAATTGCCCAACGACCCCCGTTGTCCGCAGCAGATTTAATCACTTCTACACGTAATTGCCGCTTTTTCAAAATAGCCACACCTCGAATAGGAGCCTTTAAAGTAGTACATATCACCATCTCATATCCCAATTGGCCCAATAGCTTCTTATCCTTAAAACAAATATGCGTTTCCGTTAACAAAACCATATGTGGATCATATATTTTCAATTCCTCATACACCAGATTTCTTTTGTTTTTATTGTTCAAGCCTGAAACGTTCCAGGCTAAAATCTAAAATGCAACATACTGACTAGTTACAAAATCAAAGTGAGCTGCACCTTTCCTTAAATTCAAGCTCATTATTAGTCTATAAACTACAAAGTCAATCACCCTTAAACTTGTCTTGTCCTTTTCAAATTCCCCCCCTTTCCCCCGTTGTCCTTTCCCCTCCGCACAGTCACCCCCTAACCCTGACCTCCAACCCTTAAAGCACCCCCTCCCCGTATCTACCTGGAAGCCTGCCCCTATCTTCTGCTGCCGCTCGAAGGGCAGCCAGTCAAAGAGGTCTCCCCGAGAACCACATCTCTCCGTATTAACCTCATACGTATAAAATCAAGAATCACAAACAAAAAGAAAGTGCCCCAGTGAATTTACAGAAAGCATTGATAATCAGTCTTAAATTTATTTCCCTTCCGTTTTATTGCTACTCCTCATCTCTCCCCCTCTCTCTCGTTTCTTCCCCTCCTTCATCATTCTGTTTTTAAGTATTTGAGTTCATTTTTGCAAGTAATTGCTCAGCCTCCTTTACATCATTGAAAAAGTGACTATGACCAGATTTCATAACTTTGAGATGAGCAGGTTCTTGAAGGAAAACTGTAGCACCCTTAGATTTAAATGGATCGATCAGTTTACACAGCCCCCATCTTTTGTCCATAGTTATCTTACTGAGGTCAGATTTAAAAAAAAGTTATATTGTCTAGTTTCACGGGAGTATTAGGTCTAGCTTTAATTGAGACTGCTTGTCTTAGCAGATAATTGCCGAAGTAGATCATAATTGGTCGTGGATATTTGCTTTCCTTGCTTCTTGGAATTATAGGTAATCTATGCACCCGCTGCAGTTGGGAGTCCCAATCCCAATCGGACAGGTCCGGAAATGCCCTTTCAAATAGTTTGACCAAATAGGCCCTGGCATCTGAGCCCTCTGATCCCTCGGGTATTCCAAAGAGTCTCAGATTCTGTCTCCTCTGCCTGTTTTCCAATTCTTCCACTTTATTCTGTAGGGACCCTATTGCTTCATTGTGTTGACCTGTTTGGGCCGTAGTAGTAGCTAGCGTTTCCTCCACTTCGACAACCCTCTTTTGTAATCCATCGATCTCTTTCGTTACCCCGTTCAGTTTATTAGTAACTTCCTGCAAGCTAAGTTGCATCTTACTATTGTCTTCCCTTAGTTGAAGAAAATGTTGTTGAGTCTCTTGATGATGTATCATTAAAGTTTTTAAAATTAAGTCCAGGGAAGAAGTATCAGAAGATGCATTGGGAGAATAGGAGGATGTTGCAGATGGCAAAGGCAAAGCCTCACAGCCAAGAGCAGTACGAACCGGTGGTTTGTCCTTAGAATTCGGTTGAGTATGACCAATAGATAGTATAATATCATCGAAGGCTACCTTTGAAATTACCTCCAATGGCTCTAGATTTAAATCTTGATCTAATAAAGCCCCATTTTTTACTGGAGAATTTTGCAGATTTTTTAAAATGCCACTTTCGATGGAAGTAGTTCCTGAAGAGCACAAAGCGACATTCTTGATACCCCCTTGAGGTTGCATCCACTTGAGCAGAGGTGTTTGGTCTCTAATCGATCGTAGAAGTTAACATTACAGGTTTCAATTTTCTCCCCCCTTTCTTTGCTTTATTTTTTTTCCTTCCCCACTTCTTAAAGCCCGAGGGGTTATTGTCTTTGGCTTCAGATATAGCATGTTCTCTCTTTTCAGACCCTCCCCCTTCCTCGAGGAGCTCCTCATACTCATACTCATCATTAGAGTCATTGTCCAGCATTTCTTCTGGCGCAGTAGCACACTCTCCATCTATTCTCAGCTCTCCTAGGCTCTGATCTAATGCCGGGGGTTGTGCTGGTGCTGGCAGGGAAATACTGGTATTTTCAGTTATTATTTCCATTGGAACAGCAGCCGCTGCCATTGCCTTTGCCACTGTCCCTGTCCCTGCCCCCACCAGATTAAGTTCCTTAGTTAACCCTGCGTTTGTGTCGTTATCAAATTGAGTAGAGTGGGTGGGTTCGGAAAATTGTGGAGATGAAGATAGAAATGGAGATGGAGGGGCAGCATTTGCTAGGAATGTTTCAGGCTCTTTCTCTTGCTCCGCCAATGTTCCGTTTGCTCCCCCTAGTTCCCCTGTCCCCCCCGGCGTTTTCATATGTTCCGAAGCCACCTCAGACTCCACACCCGGCTCTTGCTAGAGACAGCAGCCCCGTCAGTTTACTGAGTTCTGTCTCATCAGCAGACACGAGACAGCCTTCACCTTCGCCCTCGCCATCTAAGCCCATAGTATTCATTGAAGCTTTCCTGGCTGCTAAGTTTTTGTTTTTGTCTTTATCTTTTAGAGTTGGTGAGGAGATGCTATCTTTATAAGGCGTAAAAAGAGAAAGAGGGTGCAGGGGGGTAAGTTGAGGCTTACCAGCTGTACTCTCTGTGTCGCCGGGGCTTTCAGGAGCATTGACAACACTCCACGGCATCCTTGCAACTACTGCAGGTGAAATTGGCTTAATCGTTTTAAATACCAAAGTGGACCCTTCTTCTGTACTTTCCCCCCGAGGGAACACCTTTCCCCGCTCGGTTCTATCATACTGGGTTTTTACGCGTCATCGACGCTGCTCTTTCACTTTTCCATGAGCCAGAAAACAACCAGAAATAACCGGAAACAGCGAGCCTTTAAGCCTTTAGGCTTCTCTCCCCTGCAGCAAATCCTCGTAATCCCGATTATTAGTCAAAACTCAGTTGAGCACTGCAGCCCACCGCAGCTTCTCGTTTTCACTCGTTTTCGCCCTCAACAGCTATTCGGGGCTACCTCCAAGGAAACAGAGCTCCCAATGAGCGGCGAAGTGAAAAATGGGCAAACAGCAAACAGCACCGCCAGTACCGTGACCATAGCCGTGGCCGTACTCCACTGCGGCTCCTCCGTCGACTCCGCACACCGGTAGCTGCCTCCGTGATGAACGCGTCGAAAGGGCGCCGAATGTAGAACACCTGCACAGCCTCGGGCGATGGAGCGGCAGAGCAAAGCACTCAAACGGCAGCGGCAGCCCAGCTCCGCTCAGCTCGGCGCTGAACCAGCCCAGCTAGTCTTCACGTCTCTCAAAACCCCCAGTGAGCCAAACCATCAATCCATCAATCTGGCAATCTGGCAATCCTGGTATGTTTATGCACTTTCTTTATGCCATACGGCCATCAGCTCATATTTCGTATTTTTAATCGGCGAAATGACGCCAGTGCCTTTCGGAGTTCAGGGTTCGATCGGGAGCGACCTCTCAGTGGCGTCTACGATCCGCCATCTAAACACTCTAACTTGTTATTTAACTGTATTTTGTTTTAGTTGTTTTTCTGACGTGTGCGCACCGTGCGCGCACCTCGCAATTTTTCGCGATTTAAAAAAAAAAAAAAAAATTTTTTTGCCCATCGGGCTCTCTCTTTCAAATAGGAAAGCAGATTGCTTTTCCTCAGGGGGAGCAGCATGTTAGCTGCTCTCCCTACGGAAAAGCAATGCCGGCTCCCGAAGGACATGGGGAGCCGGGTGGGGTGGGACCGTGGGGGCATTGGGGCTCCCCCTAGGGTCCCCAACGTTTTATGTAGGCCCTGAGGAATGGGGTCTCCGGGGATAATAAAGATTAGTGATCGGGGCTATTTTTTTATGGTCAAATGGTACGCTCTCCAAAGCCTGGGGACCATCACTGCCCGGGGCTTTATGTATTGTGGGAGGGATGGATTTTGTAGTGTCCCGGGGGGCCCATCCCGCCGTTCCATAGGAAGGAAATATGTTTTCTCTTTCAAAATTTAAATCAGATTGCTTTTGCAGATGGGGAGCTGAATGTCAGTAGTTCCTGCTGTGGAAAGATAATGGTGTCTCCCAAACGTGTAAAAGTTATGTACCAAAGGTGCTGCAGTCGCGCACCCTACAGATTATAAGTCGTGCACCCAGGGCGTGCACAACAGGGGGCCGCACTGAGCTGGGTGCGCAACTTTTACTTTTTCCGTAAAAAAATAGCCCTTATCAGAACTTTCTAATATTCCTGGAGATCGTATTTTTGGTGACCGTGATGGGAGCCACTATGCCCCCACGGTCCGGCCTGCTTTCCGTGTTCTTCGGGAGCCGGCACTGCTTTTATTTGCATGTGGGAATGCAATCTTGTTTGGATTTTGAAAGCAAGAACAGATTTCACTGCTCTGTCTTTCAAAATGCAAACTAAGGGCCATATTATCAAGATAGGGCGATGCATTATCACCGCTTTTATCGGCTGGAAACGGCCAGAACATGGGCTTCTATGGGAATTCACAAGGGCATATTATCAAGCCCATTATTGCCGCTTTAGCGGCAGGAAACTGCCAGAACCTGGGCTTGTATGGGAATTCACAAGGGCATATTATCAAGCCCATTATCGTCGCTTTAGCTGCATTTTCCTGCTGATAAAAGCGGCGATAATGTATCGCCCTTTCTTGATAGTATGGCCCCAAGTTTGCTATGGGAGGGCTGGAGCCAGAAGACTTCCGTGTTCTCATAGCAAACAGCAGTGTCCCGGGGGTAGGCACCTCGGGACACTGGAGGATCCGGCTCTGGGCGTGGCGGTCTCGAGGGCATCAGCGGAGGGCCACGCAGCCCCCGTCACACAATACAGAAATCTCGGGGGTGGTTGTTCCTGGGGTTTGAGAGGCGTCATTGAAGCCCACATACTTTAAATTTTGTAGGGGGGGCCTTGGTCGCGAAAGTGGCACAAGGGGGTTGTAAATCTGGTACAGTGTTTTGTTTTACTGTGCTTTCCTTTCTGTCTTGTAGAGGATCCAGGGAAAATATAACGGTTTTTGTACAGCCAGTACCTTTCAACTCTACCCCCAAACGGTTTTCTGCCTGTTACCATAGTAACAGTTCATAGAACACTTACTTGAGCACAGAGGTTAGAAGTTCACCACACTACGTTGGTAATTGAAAAAAGTTACTGTTGTGGAGGTTTAAAACTTTTCTAATTGGAAGCATTAGTCATAGCTATAGACTTTGGTACAGATCTGGCAGATAGTCTCAGGATTATACTTCAAATTATAAATATCATTTCTATTGGGGATCGCTAGCCCCCCCAAAAAAAGACTTATATACTTTTTTTATTAACTTTTATTAAAACAACAATAAATAACTGGAAATGTAACTTAAAGATAACAATGCAATAAAGAACTAGAAACATAACTTTAATAAAACAATATAATAAACAAAATGTGATGTGTTCTCAAATAGAAGTACAGTAGATAATCTGCAAAACAAAAAAGAAAATTAGTGTTTAAAATTAGATCGATGTGACTAAATGAGTTCAAACATTACAAGTCAAGGTAACACTTGGCAATATTTTCTTATTTTTATGTCTGCAGTGTGCCTGATACATTTTACTTGTCTTATAGGTCCGCGTTCAAGCAGGGTCTGTATGGAAGTGCCTACTGCATCAGATTTAAATTACAGATCTTTAAAATGGTTCAGAGATGAGACAGAATTAGGTAAGAGATCAAGTCATTATGTAGGAGAATATTCTTTAGGGCTTATTTACAAGAGTCTTGCACCACTTTTGTGTTACTTTTTTCATGTTGAAAGTGACGCAAAAGTGGCGCAAGGGGATTGTAAATAAGCTCTTTTATTTCTACTGTATTTAATCTGAGGTATTGTATATCTAGGCCGCTCTGCTTACCTTCTGTAAACACTCTGGCCAACAGAGTTCACAACTTGAAGTCACCTAACATTCTACATGGTGGAGTGGACAGCAGCGTCCATAACTTTAAAAGAGAAAGAGAAACGATGTAAGAGAGAGTGAGAAAGAGAAACAGAGAAAAAACGGCATTAAAACGTGGGAGAGAGAAAGTTATAGATAATAATAAAATAAAATAATTACACACTTGTATAGCGCACGACTACCCGGAGGCATCTCGGCGCTTGTACGAATACCGCTAAGGAACCCTTCCTGGCCTTTCCCTGTGATGTGCCTACTCCTGGACACCCCCAAGGTGAAGCCAGGCATCCTTAGCGTTGTTGGGGCCGTTGTGGAGATTAAGCAAGCTATAGCCCAGAGGTGGACTCAGGATTAGAATAGGCACCGAGGCGAGAATTATCAGGTCCGAGGAAATTGAGCCCAAGAACCCGCCGAGGCGGGAATTGAACCCTGGTCCTGGGTCAGACTTCTGCATCAGGGTCTGCCGCTCTAACCATTGAGCCACACTTCCCCAGATGGAGCTGTTAATACTGTAGAAAATACTCGTAGCTCACCTTTTGCCTATGTTGTGTGTCCAAGCATGTGCTGGTTGATTGTGCACCCTCTAGTGATCTGAAAGATAGTATATACAGTTAGTAATAGCATAGTACATACAACTGCACACATATATTTTTACTTTATTTATTTGCAAACTCGGGATAATGTATTTTTTCAACTTCCACTGTAAGGAGGTGTCTGTGCGCTGTTTTTCTTCCAAGGTAGTATATCACATACACTCCCACTGCATAGTGGTGAGTTCTCAATATTGCAGGGCAGATTTACAAGCCCCCTGCGCCACCAGTACGTCATTTTTTGTGATGTACTGGTGGCGCAGGAGACTCCTCTATATTTACAAGGAGAGGAAAAGGCACCCCGCGTGACTTTTCCTCTCCTTGTAAATATGGCCCCTTCACACGCACCACTTTGCGGTGAAGGGGCAATTTATAGATATTGCTGTGGGTGTTCCCACGCAACACCCATGGAACAAGACACATCTCCAGATTTACGAGAAATCGTAAATCTGGAGATGCCTCTGAATGCTACGCCACCCTCGAGGAGGCGTAGCAAGGAGCAACGAGGACAAATGTTTTCATTTCTCCTCGTTTTTTCCTCTTTCAATGCGTGCAGCATTCTACGCACGCATTGAAAGAGGAAAAATCCTTTAGTGATTGTTTTCGTGCAGGAAGATGCCCCTTCCTGCACAAAAACAATCTCCCAAGGGTGCAGGCATCCTTGCACCATGGTGCAAGGGTGCCTGCTCCAGCGCATGGCAGCTGTTTGTGCGCCAGCGGAGGGGAGAGCACAGGAAGGCAACATATTCTTGTAAATATGTCGCATTCCTACACTCTGAAAGTGCCGCCGCGTGGTGCAGCCAAAGGGCTTACGTTGCCACGCTGCGGCACTTTCTTGTAGACCTGCCCCTGTGTACCTAGACTGTTGCACCTCATTGACTCGCAGAGTCTGGAGGTGAGTGTTTTTCTTGAGAAGTCAGAGGCAGATTTACAAGGTCTTTGCGCTACTTTTCCCATGTTAAAAGTGACACAAAAGTGGCGCAAGAAGCTTGTAGATCTGTTCATCAGACTGTTGTAACCTATCTATTCTCACTGCTCGGAGGTAATTGTATATTTCTACTCAGTGAATGTGCTGGACACTACCCACTCTCTCCTTTCACAGATAACTTGTTATTGTTTCGGAAACAAGCTTCTTTGCTCACCTAGTGGCATTGGCGTGATTCAAAGAGGGTGCACTACACGTCGAAGCAGGCTTCACTGTGGCCAACAGAGTTCACTACTTGTACTTAGCTAATGTTGTGCACGGCAGAGTGGACAGCAGCGTCCATAACTTTAAAAGAGAAAGAGGAATGATGTGAGAGAAAGTGAGAAAGAGAAAGAGAGAAAAAAGAACATTAAAACGTGGGAGAGAGAAAGGTATAGATGGAGCAGTTAATACTGGAGAAAATACTGGTAGCTCACCTTTTGCCTCCATTGTGTGTCCAAGCACATGCTGGTTCATAGTACACCCTCTACTTTAGTGATCTGAAAGATAGTATAAAGAGTTATTAATAGTATAGTCCCACTTTCTCCTTTCACTGATGACTTGTGGTTGTTCCAGAAACAAGCTTCTTTGCTCACCTTGTGCCATTGGCCTGATTCAAAGAGGGTGCACTATGTGTCGAAGCAGCTTTCTTAGAAGTTTTTACGATGGCCACGCATCATCGCAGAAGCCTCGAACATTGAGTTTTAGAGGTGTTGGGGGGAACGCCAATTTGTGAAACACAACCTGTAAGATAAAAAGGAAGTTTACATTGTGTGTAATTTTTTTATAAAAGGAGAGAAGAAGTGTCAGAGTGACT
The DNA here is from genome assembly GCF_964261635.1 of Lissotriton helveticus. Taxonomy (NCBI): domain Eukaryota; kingdom Metazoa; phylum Chordata; class Amphibia; order Caudata; family Salamandridae; genus Lissotriton; species Lissotriton helveticus. The sequence goes on from NC_136071.1 coordinate 621,242,405, forward strand.
GTAAAGAATATTCGCAGCTCAACTTTCTGTCACCAGTGTGTTTTTCACCATGAGCTGGGTTATAATGCACCCTGAAGCTCTACATCTAAAAGATAGTAATAGAAAGATGTTATGATTGGTAATTGTTACTATCTTAATGTGGAGTTGGATAACATCGCCCTTTCACATACATTTCTTCTCACATTTAAAATAAGTATTTGTATAGTTTATATTCCGGACGTTTGAGCGATTATAAAAACGTTCCTGCTATTGGAAAAAAAATATATACATGTAATATAATAGACTATATAGGACTGCGTTTTTCTAAATAGCTGCGTTGCTTTTTTGTATCCAGTCTGCTACTGTCCTTCGACTCCCTCCGATGCGTACCCAAGCCTCACTGCTCACCTTTTTCGTGGACAAGACACCTTTTGCATCATGTAGTCCTGATCTGCCACAAAGAAGTCTCATCTATGGTGCTGAGTCTTGATATCTGTATGGCTAACGACATACTTGTGCTCCCATCATCCTCATCGCAGGTTCTTCACCCGCTCAGTGCTTTGGGTACCACTAACTCAGTGACCAAAGTGGCCACGCATGTGGTAGTGGGCCCCCTTGTTCGGTAGTTCGGGCCTACATGAAGCGTGTGAACCACCAGGACGGGCCATCACAGCGCTTGCGATGGGAGCAACTCTAAAATGGCGTACAGCACTTGCGCCCTGTCTTTTTTATAGGTAGGGTCACGTGTGTAGTGACGTATGTGCTAGATGGGTGTGGTATGGGTGTATACCAGCCATGAGGGAGTGTGTGTGCTGATCTGACAACTAGACCTGAAACTAAGAAATCAGTACAATGGAAATCTGGGCCATGTAGTGTTGTTGTGTTTTCTTGGTAGCATAAGCGGAATGGGCTGTACTAACGTATTCAGCCTCGATCCATTTAAATCCATCCCCTCGGTGCTTTTAAATGTTGGGAGGGGGGCCGTGCGGCTCCGGGACACTGCAGGAGCTGGCCCTGGGGCGTGGCAATCTCCAGGGCCTTCGAGGACCTTAGGCATAGGGTCACGCAGTCTGCCTCACACAATATACTAAAAAAAAGAGAAAGTGATGAGAGATGATTTGTGACGTGTTTAGGCTTGAGAGCCTGGATAATCATTAAATGGGGTCTGGCAGTGAAGTGTGTACTTATTCTGGAAGAAGCCTTTCGGGGTCTTGTGAAAGCAAGTCATCTTTAATAATTGCCTCTCGCTGCGTGTACTTGCAAGGTTATCTGATTTGCTCCTATGTTAAAAACAGATACTTTCAACACCTCTTTTTGATTGGTGTGAAGCATTGCAAGAAGACGTATTAGCGACCAATCCCTTTCCTTGCGCAGATTTTGAAAAACATTTGATTGGCTGTTGTGTGGTTAAGTCTACCTTCTTGATGCTAATTTTGATTGGCTTTTTTTTCTATGTGACATTACGATACACTCACCATGTATGTAGCCCATTTTGTGACGCACTTTATTTTACAATGCGTTTCAAAAACTAGTTGTGGTAGGGTGTTTTTAACTTAAACTGTGTACTCTGCTTACGAGTCTGTTGACTTTAAAGGTATTTAAAAATATGCACAAGTTTTCAAAATATTTTTATTGAGTCTTTTATATTCATCATATGGGTGGAATGCAATTGTTTTTTCATTCATTGGTATCACACGTTGGACCACATTTCTTTTATTTTATCATAAGCACTCATTTCTCAAGTTTACATTATATAAGTGTTGCCCCATCTTTTTTTTTTATGTTTGGGCTTTATTTACTTTCAGATAAAATAGAATAGAAGTGCTATGACAAACACTCCCTCACTACTTCATCTTTTTTTATGTACTTTTTATGTCATTATTACATTTTACAATAATTTTTAAAAATTGACAAAATTAATATTCACATTAAAATTCGAAGACACAATTATATTATTTTGTTGAAAAAAAGTGGTTGCGAAGATAATCCTCTTGTTCTTCAATCAATCAATCAATCAATCAATCAATGACATTTATAGAGCGCACTACATACCCGTAGGGTCTCAAGGCGCTGGGGGAGGGGGGGTGCTGCTACTGCTCGAACAGCCAGGTCTTCAGCTTCTTCCTGAAGGAGAGATGGTCTTGGGTCAGGCGCAGGTCGGTCGGGAGGGAGTTCCAGGTCTTGGCGGCCAGGTAGGAGAAGGACCTTCCTCCTGTAGTCGCTCTTCGGATGCGGGGGACGTCGGCGAGGGCGTGGTTGGCTGATCGGAGGTGGCGTTTGGGAGCGTAGAAGTTGATTCGGCTGTTGAGGTAGCTTGGGCCTTGGTCGTGTAGGGCTTTGTGTGCGTGGGTGAGGAGGCGGAAGGTGATTCTTTTGTTGACGGGGAGCCAGTGAAGGTCTCTCAGATGTCCGGAGATGTGGCTGGTTCGTGGGATGTCGAGGATGAGTCTGGCTGAGGCGTTCTGGATCCGCTGGAGTCTCTTCTGGAGCTTGGCGGTGGTACCGGCGTAGAGGGCGTTGCCGTAGTCCAGTCGGCTAGTGACGAGGGCCTGGGTGACGGTCTTCCTGGTCTCGGTGGGGATCCACCAGAAGATCTTCCGTAGCATGCGTAGGATGTTGAAGCACGCCGAGGAGACGTTGTTGACTTGCCTGGTCATGGAGAGGGAGGAGTCCAGGATGAAGCCCAGGTTGCGTGCATGGTCTGTCGGTTTGGGTGCGGTGCCCAGGGCGGGGGGCCACCAGGAGTCGTCCCAGGCGGAGGGTGAAGAGCCCAGGATGAGGACCTCCGTCTTGTCCGAGTTCAGTTTCAGGCGGCTGGTCGTCATCCACTCGGCTACCTCTTTCATCCCTTCGTGCAGGTTGGCTCTGGCGGCGGCGGGGTCGTTGGTCAGGGAGAGGATCAGCTGGGTGTCGTCGGCGTAGGAGTGAAAATTACTAAAAGCACTACTCAATATAAATACTTTTAGCCCATTTTCACTCTAGTAGTTAAAGAGTATTCTCTTTTATTGCTAAGTATTTTCTCGAAAGTTTATTTATGCTATATTTTTCAATCATTAGGAAAAACTTGCATACTAAAAAAAATGTTGGTTGTAAGTCATCCAACTCCAGTTGAAGGATCATAAAGTTTATTATAAATGGAAATATACATTAACAATATGATCCCTCTGTGGAAATGAAAGATAAATTGAAGATTATGACATCGCTTCTAATCATTATTTTGCACGTAGTAATTCCTTAAATAACCTATATTTCGTGTAGTGGTTTTTATTGAACTTGTTATTATATTATCATTAAAGGTAATCATATCACATTCTATATTCATTTAAATATTTTTGCTTTCTTTCTTAAATATATAAAACATAAACCCATTAAGATAATTTACCTCTCTTCGATATTTTTTCCTTCCTCCGTTGAAATTCCTCTGGAGGGGACATAATGTTTTATGTATTTTTAAATATACATTAACAATATGTTCCCTCTGAGGAAATGAAAGATATTGTCTAGATGCTTCTGCATCATTACCTTGCTCGTAGTTTCTTCGCCCGCATTGATTCTCTAAAACAAAACTAATCATCCCACAGGTGTGGTTTATATACTTTTTGGTTACTTAACAGTCTATGGGATCAATTTATTGCTCCTCCCACTTTTAAGTCACATTTTTCAGTTGACAGGTGTTCTCATTTCCACTGTTTTAGTGCGTTATGTGTAACGTGCCTCTTTCCATACTTTTTAACTTTCGTTTAATTTCTAAAATTCTTTATTTAAACTCGTTTTTCTTATTAAAGCATTTCTATAGGTTACTTTTTTTTAATACGAGTATTAACATTCATTCCCCTTTTTTTCGACTTATTTTTCTAGTAACTTCCCTTTTTTTGTAATTCATTCAGTAAAGTAAAAGTGAACCAATTAAGAATTCACTCAGTGTCTTTACTTATATTAATGTAATCATTCACTCAGTAAGCATGTACTCATGTAGTGAGACAGGCTTTAGGGAATGGAATGCTTTAAAGTATCTGTGACGTATGCGCTGGTACGTGTACAGTAACATTACAGTTGCGCAGCAGTGTGCAAGGACGGTACGCGTACCATACGTTTACTACAAAAAAAATGCTAACAAAATATAGGAATTAATTTTGATATATTGAAAAAATATATAAAATAAAAAAAACATTTTAATTCTTTTTATTATTTTACTTTAAAAATAGGTACTGTAATTCAAAAAATAAAATAGCTAAAAATAATTATTATAACATATGTAAATCAGTTTAAAAAATAAGTATAACAATTAATACATTTAAAAATTGGCATTTACAAAACCTATGAAATTCACTGAAAAACCCATAGGTTAAAGGCACGTTATAGTTAGGAATTTGCTTTAAAAAACCTTTGAAATTCCCTGAAAAAAACCATAGGTTTCACACATGTTATAGTTAGCTGGACATTTCACTCATACAAAACCATTGAAATTCCCCCGTTATAGTTAGTTCAGCTAACTATAACTTGCGTGCTCGCAATCCACTGCTGATGACGTCACATATTACATCACTCATGGCATCACTGATGACATCTCAAATGACATCACTGATGACATGCATTTCACACCATTGCAAACTGCTTTCCTATTTGGAAGAGAGAGTAGGGAACCTGCTCTCTCTTCAAAATAGGGAAGCAGATTGCTTTTCCATATGGGGAGCAGCATGTTAGCTGCTCTCCATATGGAAAACCAATGCCGGCTCCCGCAGGATGCGGGGTGCTGGCTGGGACCGCGGGGGGATTGGGGACCCCCCACGGTCTCCAACGGAGTGGGCCAGACCCGGGGGATATGGTCACCGGGGCTATTAGTGGCCCAGGAGGGGGACCACATGGCCCCCCTTCCCCCATTTTTTTTTAATAAAAATTAAAAATTAAAAAAAGGGCCGGCCCCGGGGGATGGGGTCCCCAGGGCCAAAAGTGGCCACAGGAGGTGGGCAAGGCAGCCCCCCCTCCAAATAAAAAAAATAACAGTAAAAAAGGCCCATGCCCCGGGGATGGGGTCCCAGGGGAAGATAATTGCATTAGGTGGGGTGCCACATGGCCCCCTTCCTAACTTTTAAATAGTTTTAAAAACATTGGTGGCCGGCACTGGGGGATGGGGTCCCCAGAGCCCAAAAATAAGAAAAAGAAAGGGGGCTACGCCGCCCCCCTTCTTCAGAAAAAAATATTTTAAAATAAAATGATTGCGGCCTGAGGCCACTCTCCCTTATTGCCCCACTCTGCAAACGCGCCCCCTGGCACGTTTGCAGAGGGGGAACAAATTCCCCTTGAATACTGGAGGTCCCTGGGGGCAAATTAACCCACAAGGTACCTCCAGTATGTGCCAGGGGGCTGCGTTGCTGAGAGGTGTTCTGAGGCCACACCCCTTTCTACACCTCTCTGGAACTCAGCTCGGTGGCGCTTACTGGTGTTAGCTGGTGGGCTAGTTGCACTTGAATTTAGGATCCAGTCCTGTGGTTAAAAATATAATCTAAAAAGTAATTAATTGCATTTAACTAGAAATTCAGATTGACCTCAATGTTGCATTGTGTTTGAAATTGAGTTGCCCATTGCAACAACTGTAACTACTGTATTTAAAAGTCTATTGCCTATTTGCAAAGTATTTAAACTAAAGTAATTCATTCTGAGAAAGTATATTTTGTAATTTAATGTATAATGTAATTATAATGTAATTTAAAAAATAAAATATCTAAACAAAATGTTGAAAAAAATATTGAAAATCAGTATAAAAAAATTAGAAATTACAATAAATACATTTAAAAACTTGTCATTTACAAAACCTTTGAAATTCACTGAAAACCCCATAGGTTTCAGACATGTTATAGTTAGGAATTAGCATTTAAAAAACCTTTGAAATTCACTGAAAAAAACATACGTTTGAGGCCTGTTATAGATAGGAATTAGCATTTAAAAAACTTTGGAAATTCACTGAAAAAACCATAGGTTTCAAACATGTTATAGTTGGGAATTAGCATTTAAAAAACATTGGAAATACACTGAAAAAAACATTGGTTTTAGGGGTGTTAAAGATCGCTGGACATTTCACTCGTATAAAACCATTGAATTTCCCCTGTTATAGTTAGTTGTACAAACTATAACTCGCGCGCCCGCAATCCACTGCTGATGATGTCACATATTACATCATTCATGACATGGTCAGTGACATCACTGATGACATCACTGATGACACCTCAAATGACATCACTGATGACATCCCTGATGACATCATCCATGTGACAAACTGATACACCTCATCATATAGTAGCATAACCTTGCAACACTCATTATAAAATATGGAGCATCATGTTTGAAACCATTAACAAACCAATCCAAGTTTCTGAAAACCCACTTAGTGATTCCTACATCTACACACACATCTAAACACTTACGTATACATTCAGTCATACATGCTAACAAAGATCAATAGAATACTATTAAATATAATTATACACCTACATCAACATTACACACCAGCACACATCCTCTTCACTTATGAAGACATCCTACTCACTTATGCAAACAATTGAACATACTTATATTTACTAAGCTACATACTTAAACAAACACCACTTTATTTATTCATATAGTTAGAAAGTCATACTTAGTGTGTTATAAAATCACTATTTCAAGTATACAGTTATCCATACAGTCACTCATACAATCACTGAGTCTTAGGTATACTTATTTATATACAACAACTGTCACATACACTGCCTTTTATATTTCTACTTTGTTGGACATATATCATTCAGAAAATATTTACTCATCACCACACCCATAAAGAGATTCACTCACTCAAACAACTGTTTCCACATACACTCTTAACCTCATATACCTACTAAATGAACTATTTACACATCTTTGGACAGTCATACACGCCCCACCCAACCACACACATACATTCACTATCCCATACAAATACTCAATTAATTAATAACTAATATAGACTTTCACATAGCTAGTAACCATCTTATGTAGTAGTTTACGCAACAAGAGATGGAGTGATAGAGGTATTCACACTGTTTAATCACTATTCCATATATTCAGTGAGACACTTTAAATTTGTCACTTAGACAGTTAATCACATTGCTACTAAGTCCTCCATTCAGACACTTATACATCCACTCAGTCTTCAAGGCAGATTGCTATATATATATATATATAATACTTATTTAAATATCAAACCAAACCACATTCACTGGATGATGTCATCAGTGATGTCATTTGAGATGTCATCAGTGATGTCATCAGTAATGTCACTGACCATGTCATGCATGATGTAATAGGTGACATCATCAGCAGTGGATTGCAGGGGCGCGAGTTATAGTTAGTACAACTAACTATAACGGGGGAATTCCAATGGTTTTATATGAGTGAAATGTCCAGCTAACTTTAACACCCCTAAAACCTATGGTTTTTTCAGTGAATTTCTAAGGTTTTTTAAATGCTAATTCCAAACTATAACATGTCTGAAACCTATGGTTTTTTCAGTGATATATATATTTATATATATATATATATATATATATATATATATATATATATATATATATATATATATATATATATATATATATATATATATATTTTGTCACGAAGATTTGGCCGACCCAAGCCACAGATCCGGCGGGCACACGGCTGGGGTAGCCACCCCCTGTATATCTCACACACTGTCACCAATGTGAGAACTCGCCTCATTCACGATAAGTTAACAACAAAGGAGCCGCGGCTACAAGTATTGCAGTGCAAAGTTTATTCAGGCACGATGTCCTACGCGTTTCAGAGTTGTAGTCACTCCTTCATCACGGGCAGTAAACAGTGTTAATGTGAAAGTAAATAAAGAAGAAATCACGTGATCATGGATAAGGACAACAGACTCCCTCACAGGGGATTTGTCCAAGTAATCGTCTCAATAAAGAATTAAAATAAGCATGAAAACGGGCATTATATCACAACAATTCATGATACAAATTAAAGATCTTTTGTAGATCAAACTCTTATGATTAAATAAAAGTTTTGGTTACGCTAGTAAACTTGGTCACATGATACATTCTACAAAAACATATGTACAGGAGTTTAAGTACACATTCTGTAATCCTACAGTGTGTGAGCATAACAAAGTACTAAGGAGTTGCAAAATGAAAAATTAATTACGAATGCTGACAATATGACAGAGTTAATATCGGTCAAGGCGCGAACTCGCCTGGTGCGGAAAACTAAGGATTCATCAGCTGTTCACTACCTTGAGCCATCGGCTTCCAATGAAATTATATTAAAAAAAAACGTATGTGTGTTACTCAACCAGCGGACTGAAGTCAGTCAGTATGTGCATTTATAATTGAATGTACACCAAGTATAATACCAGTATAAATCATATAGCCCCATTGGGCCCGAAACAACTAATGTATCTTATTTACATATTGCAGTGTTTTCTTTAAGCCGTGTAATAACTGATTAGAGGCCCTGGTGGGCAAATTATTGCAACTCCGGTATGGGACGTCTAGTGGACATAATGGGCCTATTAGACAATCCTGAATAACATAATTATTATTTGGCATGTACAAATGTTACTGTGAAAAACTGTTTAATACTGTTGTAAATCCCCAGTGGGCGTAAATCACGATTGTTCAAAACAGTCCATAATGTGGTGGCCTTGTAGTAGGCCAACTTGACCATCAAAGTATGATGCTTTGGAAGATATGTGATATATCCCGTCTATTCATTACTGTAAGGGAAGCAATTATACATCTGTAAAAAACCAGAGACGAAAACGTGAATTAAAACCAAGATGGTCACTTAGTGCTCAAAGTGATAAAATTTAACATGTTTAAAAAAACAACATCATTACGTATAGTTCAATTTACAATGCAGCTATGTGACAACTAAATATATAAATGAGCTGACAATTCTTCATCCTTATTGAGTCTATTGGGTGCCAGAGTGTTAAAGCGAATAATGAGCTTGTATTCTAGACATCTCAGTTCTGCTAATCTGTTCCCTCCTCTGATATTGGGGAGTATGCAATCAATCACTGCAAATTTTACAAGATTAGAATTGCTTCTATGGAACTCCTGAAAGTGTCTAGACACCGGGTAGTTTTTGTCATTCTTATTGATGGCTCGCAGGTGTTCGAGTACTCTTTTCTTGCCGTTAAGGCTTGGTCACGGTAAAGTTTGCACTGTTGCACTTCCGTATTCATACTAACAGTCATAACAATCAAAATGGGATTGACAAACTGCAGGGTGTATTAATTTTTAGCCGCCATTATACACAGGGTAAAACATTGACATTTCATTGAAAAGGTACAAGGCTATACTTTAAATCAATGTGAATATCACCACAATAATAATTCCTGCTTGTATTATATTACATTTCAAAAGTAAATTCATATTGCACATAAGGAACCAAATAATCGGCTGAAGGTCTGTACCGAGATGCTACCGGCATCAATACAATATTGCTCATGTAGTCTCACTGTCTCGCCCCAGTGGGCCGACGTTACTTTCTACCACAATGTGGAGTGGTGTGGCTCACTGGTTAGAGGCGGCAGACCCGGAAGCAGAGGACGGCCCGGGACCAGGGTTCAATTCCCGACGCGGCAGGGTCGTGAACCAGGGTCAGCGGACTCGATAATTCTCGCCTCGGTGCCTACTCTAACCTGGGATCACACTCGGTAACTCTGGGCATTAGCTTGCCTCATCTCCACAACGGCCCCCCACATACGCCGGGGAGGCCTGGTTTCACCTTAGAGATACCCAGTAGGGACCATCTCACAGGGAAAGCCAGGATGGGTTCCCCAGCGGTCTATAGCGCAGAGATACTCCTTCGGGAGTCGATTCTACCGCGTTAGAAACCCTTAATAATTAATTAATGTATATGGTTCCGCTCAAGTGGGCCACACTGCTTTTTATGTAGATTATACAGATGTTGATCTCATAATGTTCCGTTTGCGAAGAGAAAAATCTTTTGTTTGGCCCCTGAGAACCATTTCAAATCTGTTCATCTGTTCAATAACCCCACATTCGTTGTCCTAACAGAAAACAAAAGAAAAACAAGTGCTCTAAATACATGTGCTTAAGTCAAAAGATAAAAAACAATATTTACAGTTAAAAAAAAAATACTTTTTAGGAAGTCTCATTAAGGCATTGTGTCCATTACTTTTTCCCTGTCTTACAAAACACAGATGTTATCTATTTATTCAGGTATAACTAATGACTTAGCACTTATCATTTCATCTCGCACATTGTTAACCTAAATGTACTGCCAGCTCCTCACTGGAGTTCAAACCTGAGGTCATAAGTGTTTCAAAATCTATTATATATTTCGATTCCAAAACTCTTAATTGGTGCTCTCTGTCCCCCCCACGCTTCTGCGTACTGACTGCATCCAAAACCACAAATGCTAATAACTTGTCATTTTGGCCTTGTGATGTTTTAAAGTGGCGGTCTACCAAATATTGCTCATTGTGGTTTCGTATGGCCCTTTTATCTTCCATAACTCTTTTCTTTGCTTTATGTTTAGTACTCCCTATGTAATATTTCTTACAGGGACAAATTAAGCAGTAAACACAAAATTCTGTGTTACAGTCATAATTGCCCTCGATATGGAAGTCTCTGTTGCTATTGGGCACTTTGATTTTGGTGCAATTTTTATTATAAGTACAAGCCTTACAGTGCATACAACATGAAAAACCTGTGTTGATAGTTGAACGCTCTTTTGGTATGCTCATTACTTGATTACTGCTTATCTCATCTTTCAATGACAACCCCCTTCTGAAGGTTATTTGGAGTTCCTCATGTAAGTATTTATCCAAAGTCGGATCAGTCTTCAAAATATGCCAATAAAGATTTTTCTCACTTGGAATGCCTGATTAGAGTAAGTTGTTATAAATCTAATCTGAGGATCAGTATCATTCGGTTTAGGTTTAGGATTAATAAGAGATACTCTTTCCAGTGAGTCTACTTTAATCACGGCTCTTTTGATCACTTTCTGCGCATAGCCCCTTTCTTTGAATCTGTCACACATGATAGCTTTTTCTTTCTCAAAGTCCTCTACAGTACTGCTATTTCTTTTTGCTCGAATGAGTTCGCCGTATGGTATGCTCTGCATGAGACTGTATGGGTGCACGCTAGATGCAAATAGCAGGTTGTTACCTAGCGAAATTCGCAATGTAGGAAAGAAAAACCTATTTGCCCTTCCCTAAATTCTATTCTAGTAGCCATCACAAATTGCGATATCGCTGGAAGGAATTGCAAATTACCACCAACTCCAAGTTAGTGGTAATTTACAATTTCCTCGGAAAAAAAACTTTTTTGCTTTTTTCAAAGTGCCATGTGGCACACATACATGCCCTTAGGGCATGTATGTGCGTCACATGTGCACACATGCACATTTCAGGGGTGCAACAGGGTGTCCTTTTGGAACCCTTGCACCCTTGAAATTGCATGCGCAATTTGCGAGTACCTACTGGTTACTCACAAATTGGGCATGCAATTTCCATTCATTCCTATGGGCCTCTTGGCCCATAGGAAAGAATGGGAAGCGATTCCTTAATTGCGAATCGCAATTTGCAATGCACAATTAAGGAATATTTAGGAATCTCAAAAATTATTGCGATTACTACCTACATAGCATTTTGCGAGTCCTTAAGAGCGATTCTCTAAAAATCGCTATTAAGGACTCGCAAACTGCTACAATGATACATCTGCCCCCATAATGAATAAGGAGAAACAGATTGGAGTAGGGGCAGAAATGCCCTGTACCTCGGGGGGTGTAAAGTCCCAAACCAGATGACCAAAGAAGAAAATGGGCTAATTTATGTTAAAAACGAAATCCTCCAAGAAAGCCTCATCCAAGAGCCAGTTGGGAATGCACCCTTGCTGCAGATGTAGAAGCAAGGAGCTCACTGTTCTGCAGTTTGTTGCTGCAATAATTTGGAGATGAGTTATTTTCCTATCCCTTTTTGCAGTTTCTTGGTCTTACATACATAACACACCTATATTTGCTTCTAGCTTGCATTGTAATTCTGTGTATTGTAGGAATGAACCGATCCCTTGACTCCACCATACAGACCCTCCCAGTATCCTTTTTCTTTCCCCCAATTCCCAGGCACCAGGCCTCAACAAACGATGGTTGGAAAAAGGTGGACTACAGACGAAATCACAAAGGCTTTGTCCAACGTCCGTACTCCCAACCGCCGGACACACCCCTTTGCGATTTTAATCGCTTTAACTGTTTGAACGGGCTGGACGGGGTCGACTGACTCACTGTCAGTAAGTATGCGCCAGGGGTATCGGGCTTCTGTGGCCCCCTGGATCCTCCCACTGTGTCCCCCGGTGCAATTTTTGGTCCATTGAATGACTCATTTGCCCCAGAACACGGTCGAATTGAATCCTCCTACCTAGCCATTGATGGAGTAGTTGCTGCTGAGCGGATAACTATGGCTCCCTCCCCCGAGGGCGAGGGGGAGCTGGGATCCATGGAGTCATATGCACCTTCTGCTGCCCCAGCCACAGGCCCTGCAACACAAGTGGACTATGGACTTACCTCCCCCATGCCTCACGCTATGACATCTTCCACCTCCGAACATCTGAGGATAATTTCCTGGAACATCGCGGGATTGGCAAATAAATTGGAAGAGCCGGCCTGGGGAAAGTACATAGAAACTGGTGACATATGCATGTTTCAGGAAACCTGGGCCAGAGGGGACTATGAGCATCAAGGCTACGCATCCTTTTTTATCCCTGCTAGGTGGGAAGGCAAAGGCCGACCATCAGGGGGCCTTGCGACATGGATTGCTGTTCACCTGGGCTGTGTGGCAACACGGCTCCCATGCAGCTCCAATGACATCCTCGCGGTCTCACTAACATGGCCAAACAAAGTTAACCTCCTGCTGGTCAATATCTACTCCAGGCCAATGGGAAAGGCAAAAGAATCACCGACTTTTAATGAACTCTCGAACTTTTTATCTGAACTGTCGACTGATTCATACTATGTGGTGGGTGGAGACTTTAACTCTCACTTTGAGCCACTCCCCGGCCTCCAGGAAGGGTCCCTATCAGTAGAAGAAGATAGGTGGGCAGTACCAGGGGTTGATGTGCCATCTCCGAAAGCTTGGACCCCGCTAGCGCTGCAAATTACTGCCCTCACGTTAAGGTACGGGCTCAGAGCGTGTAATGGGCGCACCAACTCCGACACTCCAGGCAAAATTACTTATAATCGCCAGGGAAGGGAGTCACACTTGGACTACATTTTGGTTCAACTAGCAAGGTGGTCAACAATACAGGATTTTAGGGTAATTGATAGGATGGACAGTGACCACAATGCTCTCGAGCTAGACCTCGTCCACCCAGCACCCCAGGGCCTAGCGATCCATGAGGAAGGGAACCATCCCACACTCCTTATGGATAACAACAGGAGAAGAATTAGGTGGGAGCATATGGTCACAAACAAGGATAAACTCCCACTGCTTTATGCAGAGATTACCCCCATCCTGGAAACTGTTGGGGACCTTGATAGTGTGGCAAATAAAATAGATATTAGGAGTAAATTGTTTGATGCCCATAAAGATCTCATAAAAGCGGCGGCACCCCACTTTTCATGCAAAGTGCAAAAGCTAAAAGAGAGGCCCCAAGGCAAAACACAATGGTACAACATAGCCTGTAGAAGGGCCAAAACAAAACTCCTTGGAGTAATTAAGGAGGGCAAAGGAGGGGAACGTCTCAAGCAATGTAGACAAGCCTATAAGAAACTCCTTGCACAGGCCAAAATAGAATGGGAGGAAAATCAGTGGGAAGAGCTCACAAAGGCCCTAGCAGTACAAGATCAACGCCTGTTCTGGAGAATGGTGAATGGGGGATCAGGGAGCCTACATTCGGCAGTGGTGCCTAATATAGCTCCTGGAGTATGGCAGGCCCACTTCCAGTCGCTATATAGCGCTGAGTCCGGAGAACTTCCTGTATCAATTGAACCAGTGAGACAGGGCTTGCAGGTGGATCAAATAACACTGAGCGAGGTTACGGCTGCTATTTCAGGCCTGGCTTCAGGGAAGGCGCCTGGACTCGACGGGCTACCGGGAGACCTGTATAAGCAGGAGACCACCGTCTGGGCGCCCTACCTCGCAGCTCTTTTTACCGGTGTCCTCGGCGGGATGGAAATCCCCAGTACTTGGCTGGGGGCCGAGGTGGTCCCGATTTTTAAAAAAGGATCCCCCCTGCTCCCAGCCAACTACAGACCGATTAGCCTGATAGATGTAGCACAGAAGCTGTTCGGCAGGGTTCTCCTGAACAGGCTTCAGGAATGGATTGAGGAGGTGGGCGCCCTCAGTCCATATCAGGCAGGCTTTAGGAAAGGGGTATCGACTGTGGACCAGGTCTTTAGACTGAATTTGATCTACTGGAGGACAGTGAGGTTCGAGGGCGGTAGTCTGTACACGATTTTCGTGGACCTAAGAGCCGCCTTCGACCTCGTGCCCAGGGGAAAACTCTGGGTCATCTTAGCAGGGATGGGCGTTCCATCAGATATTTTATTGACCCTGCAGAGGCTGCATCATAATAATTATGCCCAGGTGAGGTGTGGGAGGTCGGGGGAGCTGACTGATAGATTTCCCGTCGGCAGAGGGGTAAGACAGGGTTGTGTGCTGGCGCCGACCCTGTTTTGCCTCTTCGTCAACGGGATAATCGCTCATTTAAACGCCACCGACTATACAGACGCCCCTAAACTGACTGGCAACAGTGTGCCCGCAATAATGTTTGCGGACGACACACTGTTGATATCCAAAACGCCCATGGGCATTCAAAAGATACTTGATGCCTTTGTGGCCTTCTGCCAGGATAGAGGGCTGGAAATCAATGCCACAAAAACCAAATATATGGTATTGAACCCAAGCCCCAAACAGCGCCCGAATCCCCTACTGGGAGCAGCGAGACTGGAAAGAGTTGCCACGTTCGAATACCTCGGCGTGACGCTCAACGAAAACATGACCTGGGAGAGCCATCAAACTAGGGCTAACCTTAAATTAGTACAAATTACCGGGGGTATTTCCCGGATGATGACCGGTTCGACCTATCGCCCATTGGGGGCCCTGATTCAAATATATAAGGCACAGGCAAGGGGGGCGATCTTGTACGGGGCTGAACTGTGGGGCCACATTCCATGTCGGAACTTGTCTTGCACAGAAAATAAGTTTTTAAGACAAATTACCGCACTGCCCCTTAGCACCCCGCTTCTCCCTTTGAGGCTTGATTTAGGGCTACGGCCACTCGCCGACGAGATAAGTCTAAGACCCATTGCCTTCTGGCGCAGGCTATGGAGCAGTGACGATCTCGCCGATTACAGGGCGGAACTGGTCGAACTACTAAAACACCCTAAGGCGCTCAGTATTCCCTGGGTCCAAAATATCCAGTCAGTTTGCACAGATGTGGGGCTCCCTGAATTGTGGACTGAACCAGCAAATACAGCACCAAGAATCTCTAAGAGAGCACTGGCGAATCTGTTCCACGAACACAAAAGGGTAAGGGCTATAGCTACCCAGACAGAGGGGTCCCTTTCCTCCACATTCCTGCAAATCAAGGATCTTTATATATTTGAGAAAGCTCTTGATCCCGTTTATCCCATATTCACCAGAAAGTTATTTCTCCAGTGGAGGTACGGCACATTGCCTTTACGGTCCTTTACTAGCACCTGGTCACAAGTCCCTTCTACCAAGTTCTGTCCTCTGTGCGTTGACAAAGAGGAAAATGATTTGCATGTCATTTTTTTCTGCCCAGCATACAAGGCAGCCAGAAAGTACTGGCTGCTGCCCTTGATTAAGAATTTGGGTGGCAGGGAATATGCACCGATGTACAGAATTTTAAAATGCGATGTTTCCGGCCCAATTGTTTTTGCACTTTCCAAATTCTTTACGAATGTTTGGCATACGCGTAGTCGTCTTTTAAAAAATGCTGGGTAGACTGTAGAATCGCTCACTTTTAACAATTATTGTACTTTCTGGTTTTGATTTTAATATCATGTATTGATGTTTTAATGACTGTGACAGAATTTAAGTGATTTTATTGTATGTGTATCTTTTATGACCATATGGTCGAAATAAAGATTGGAAAGTGAAAGTGAATTCTGTGTATTTACCATTTGAACGAGTGCACAATTTGCTGAAACATTTTTAAGTATTCGGAGACTGGAAACATCTGGGAACTATGTTTCGCTGCACTTGGAATCTTAAAAAAAGCTAGGATATAATCACATTTCAGCAAGTTGGCATGTTTCATCACCTCCGGAAAAAGTGTTCGCTAAAACACATTTTCGGCTCTATTTGCGTAGCAGTGGTTTTGCAAAGATTTTCATCTCAAGGCTATGTAACACTGACTTGATCAGGAAAGCCTCCAATTGAGTGAACAGCATATGTGCGACCATGTGGCAATACCTACGTAAATTTGTGAGCCAAGCCCTGATCAGTCCTAACCCCCTGGCACTCAAATTTCCATGTGCTGGCAGGCATGTTTTTACAAGTGCTGGCAGCTTGTGTTCTACACATTGTAAAATGGATTTTATACTGATGCAGTATTAATTTCTCCTAAAACCAAAGTATGATGAATGCAGTTTAATTTTCTTTATACTGCTTCACATCATCTGAGCATTTCTGTTTCAAAATGTACTCAATTTCAAATATACGAAGAGAAGTGTACTGGGGAAGGCTGAGATGGCAACATGGATATTTTAGATAAAGTTTAATGTGCTCTTCATGAGAAACATCTAATTATATTTAATGCGCTGAGTATTTACTTTCTGAAGCAATCAGAAACTTACTCTTTGAATCATACAATAGATCTTTTCCTTTTTAAGATTACTAGGTCAAGGTTATTTTCATCCATTCTGCTCAAGGATTTAAAAGGCATATTATTAGAAGTGTGGTTGTTTAAGTGATATTTGTATCTATTTGATTTGAGAGGGCCACATTGCAGCTCAACTTCATTTTATGCTGCCTATTTAAAAACTTTGATTTGTCATATAATTTTAAACTCTTATATTTAGGGCAAACATTGAATCTGTACTTAAATATAGGTATCTTCTCTTGGTATGAAAAAGTGGAGGGGAGTCTTACTTTAGAGAAGGGCTCATTTGGTGATAGAAATCCTGTACACAACACCCCTGTAGAGTGGAGCATCTGCTGAGCTGAGGACTTTGTGGAACTTTACAGAAGTCACTTTACCTTGTTTATCATGTTCCTTGTACAAGCATACAAGAGCCTTAGAATAGTTTAATGATGTCTGACAACTCCATGGGAACACAGATTGCTTACCAATTATAACTCAGACCTGGTGATCTACTTGATCACATGTCAATGTGGTCTGAGATTTAGCATGACCCCAAGGAAGATATGAATACATGGTAGAACACAGGAGAAACAAAGGAGAAACATACCATAGGGCGTACCTCATAGCTAACTGATTACACATAATGGCAAGCATTATCAGTTCCATAGGTCTGACTTAAACAGAATGTTATATGGTAATGTGAAGCATTACAAGTGAATAGCATGGGAATGGATATGTATTTGTGTGGAAGAAAATAACTGTACATATATTACGGTTAAAAGGTCGATGACAATTGAACTTTCAAGCCAGACCTAAACATCCATGTGTTTTAATGATTGCTCAACTTCCATCTGTGCTGCTGTCACATACAAATACCATTAATTTTATAATTATCTAAAACACCTAATAACTTTACATTGTAATGTGTGTGCCTCTAAAAGTCAAGCTCAAGCAGCTGAATAAATAAGCAAAATTATCACAACTGAGTAGAGGGCAAGCACCTTTGTTTGTAGAAGCACACAACTTCTAACTAATCAAACAAGTACTCCTGGCTCCCAACTTGTGGGCATAGCCAAAGCCCGTCTCTCATGTGTTCCTCACATAATTGTCTGGTGACCTCTGCTCTGTCAATCCAGGCCATAAAAAATGGCATTTGGTTGAGGACTTGTCATGGATAATCCTAGAGAGATACTACCATCAAAGGACGCGAACATCACAGCGCCCGGGCTTAATGTTGGAAAACAGAAAAGGTGTACAGATTGTCATGTTACCCGCGAACCATAAGGTAATTATATGTATTTATTTTGTGTGCTGATATATGAGGTTGTAGAACAAGGGGAGCTTGGCCCTTAGAGGACAAGTGGGGAGGCTGGGCCTAAATATAGTAATCAAACAAGAGTGCCTCTCACTTTTCAATTACAGCCAAAAATCAGGGCAGGTTGAAGACGCTATTTGTCATTTTCAACACGGTATTTTTATTTATACCAGTTACTTTTGTAGTTTGTTGAATATTTGTCGTACACAACATATGATAAGCAGAAAAAGACCTGTACAAAGCATCAATTTTAAACAGAGTTTAAATTATTCATTGTGACAAATTGCCAAAATTACACGTGGACCTAAATGTGGTCAACAGATAGAAACATTAAACATATGTGACAAAGTACATAGTGCAACACATATTTACATCAGTGCAAAATTTGATTAAAGCAAAGAACTAGCAAAAAAGGGAAAGATTAGAAAAAAGGAGCGCGAAAATGAATTCGAGACTCTATTTTATCGTCAGCAATGGCTTGAATTTGAATTGTCCTTTTCTAATTCGCCGACGCGTTTCGAATCCAGAGATTAACTGTCAGGATTCTCATCAGGGCATGGTTAATCTATCTGTGAATTTAAGAAAAGGGAAAGGTTTGAGTGTAATGATTTGACGTGGAGACAACACTCCTTATGCTGTGACAATCAGCTGTGACCTACCGCTTTTAGAAAAAACTGATTCCAGCAGGGAAATAAAGTGCAGACTTGCAAGTGGGTCCAAGTGTGGAGCGCCTACAATTGGAAAGAACGGGCATTATAGCACAAACCGGACATTTGAATGCTACCACTTAGAAAATGAAAATGAATCACCGCTAAGCGTACCGTCATTAGTTTCAAAGTCGATCAGAACGGCTGCTTGTTGCGGGATGAAGGACCCGCTGCGTGCTCGCAGTCGAGGAGGGGGCAGTGGCGCTGTGTACAAAAAAGTAATTATATATCGGCACTTGTGAGCTAAACCTGGGTCTTTAAACAGTTCCCTTCCGACAAGCGGGAATAATACCTTTTGCGCTTGCCGCTGTGTAGGTCCACAAGGGGATCCTGTTGTCTGAGGGGACGTCTTGGCGAAGTCGACGTGTTAAGGTTTGGTGGACGGGCTCCAATTCCGCTAAGGAAAAACGGAGTTGTTGTTAGTCTCCAGCAAGCCTCAGTGCTTACGAGCGCGCTGGGACGCGGCGCTGTGCCGCAGGAGCATTGCTTACCTCGTAGTGATTCTGTTGGCGGCTCACAGCATTCTGTCTGGTCTCTCAAGATGGATGCTGCTGTGGTTGCTATGGCAATGAATCATTGAGGGATCGCTTTGCATTATGGGATTTGTGGTTTGTGCAAATGTCAATTATTAATTGGGGAAAAAATCCATGTTACATTAAAACGTACTGAGACGCGACCGAGTCGGTCGTCAGGAAAACAAGACACCATTGGATTAGAGTCTAGCGACTTCAGACAAAGTATTGAGGCCCCTCTGCACACTGTTAAATTTCAATATTAGGTAAGCTTCTGTTTTCAAAAGCGTCCTATCTACATCCACATTACTTTGTGCCGGGCGTAGTGTGTACAACACTGTCCATTTGAGATGATTAGCGTCATGGCTGGCATTTATGAAGTGCTCCACCATGGGGGCAGTCATGATTTTATTCTTGATCCTGGATCGATGTTGGCAAATGCGTGTGTTCACTTGTTGTGTAGTTTTGCCGATGTAAATCAGATCACAGGGGCACTGGACCAGGTAAACAACATTCCTGGTCTTACAATTTGAAAAATCCGAATGCTTCCATCTGGTAGTCCCATGTTGGAACTCGTCCCCCTCGATAGTGTTTGGGCATACAACACAGGTGCCGCACTTATGGTGCCCTGTGATTGGTTTGAGATTCCATTGACTGAGAAGGTCACTTTTCTTTTTTGGTAAAGTGACGTCCGCCCTCATGATATGTTGGCCTACATTTTGATTCCTCTTGTAGGCAAACAGAGGATTGGATAGTGGGCAGTCTAAATTCGCCAATAAGTGCCAATTGCTCAGCACTGTTTTTCTCAATTTGTGGGTGTCTGGTCCAAAGGTGGTGACACAGACCAACCTTTCAAGCGTGGGTTTGGGCCGTACTTGCAGTAGAGTTTCACGGGGGGTAAAGCGTGCTCTTGTTAGGGAGTGCTTAAGTAATTTTTTAGGGTACCCCCTCTCCTGCATTTCTTGGCAAAACGTCTCAGCATGAGACGTGAAGTCCCTCAGGTTCGAACAGTTCCTCCTAATGCGCAACAATTGCCCATATGGAAGGTTAGATTTCAAGTTCCTGGGATGAGCACTCTTATGGTGCAAAATAGTATTTCTGTCTGTGTCCTTTTTATGAAGAGAGGATTTCAATACTCCATTGATATTGATGATCTCTACATCAAGGAAGGTCATCCTTTCGTTGCTTTGTGCCATCGAAAATTTGATATCAGCATGCCGGTTGTTGAGCCAGTCATGGAAAGCTACAAGGTCAGTCTGGCTCCCCTGCCACAGGAGCCAGACATCATCTATGTAGCGGAGCCATTGTAAGATGTGCTGTTTAAAGGGATTATTGCTGTCAATGAACATCTGTTCGTACTGCGCCATATACAGCACGGCCATTTCTGGGGCATAAGGGCACCCCATCGCGGTGCCCTTGACCTGCATAAAGAACTCCCCATTAAATGAAAAGTAGTTCTTCTTTAATGCAATCTCGGCCAGTCTTAGAATGAACCCACATGGTTCATTCTAAGACTGGCTGTGGCAGGGGAGCCAGACTGACCTTGTAGCTTTCCATGACTGGCTCAACAACCGGCATGCTGATATCAAATTTTCGATGGCACAAAGCAACGAAAGGATGACCTTCCTTGATGTAGAGATCATCAATATCAATGGAGTATTGAAATCCTCTCTTCATAAAAAGGACACAGACAGAAATACTATTTTGCACCATAAGAGTGCTCATCCCAGGAACTTGAAATCTAACCTTCCATATGGGCAATTGTTGCGCATTAGGAGGAACTGTTCGAACCTGAGGGACTTCACGTCTCATGCTGAGACGTTTTGCCAAGAAATGCAGGAGAGGGGGTACCCTAAAAAATTACTTAAGCACTCCCTAACAAGAGCACGCTTTACCCCCCGTGAAACTCTACTGCAAGTACGGCCCAAACCCACGCTTGAAAGGTTGGTCTGTGTCACCACCTTTGGACCAGACACCCACAAATTGAGAAAAACAGTGCTGAGCAATTGGCACTTATTGGCGAATTTAGACTGCCCACTATCCAATCCTCTGTTTGCCTACAAGAGGAATCAAAATGTAGGCCAACATATCATGAGGGCGGACGTCACTTTACCAAAAAAGAAAAGTGACCTTCTCAGTCAATGGAATCTCAAACCAATCACAGGGCACCATAAGTGCGGCACCTGTGTTGTATGCCCAAACACTATCGAGGGGGACGAGTTCCAACATGGGACTACCAGATGGAAGCATTCGGATTTTTCAAATTGTAAGACCAGGAATGTTGTTTACCTGGTCCAGTGCCCCTGTGATCTGATTTACATCGGCAAAACTACACAACAAGTGAACACACGCATTTGCCAACATCGATCCAGGATCAAGAATAAAATCATGACTGCCCCCATGGTGGAGCACTTCATAAATGCCAGCCATGACGCTAATCATCTCAAATGGACAGTGTTGTACACACTACGCCCGGCACAAAGTAATGTGGATGTAGATAGGACGCTTTTGAAAACAGAAGCTTACCTAATATTGAAATTTAACAGTGTGCAGAGGGGCCTCAATACTTTGTCTGAAGTCGCTAGACTCTAATCCAATGGTGTCTTGTTTTCCTGACGACCGACTCGGTCGCGTCTCAGTACGTTTTAATGTAACATGGATTTTTTCCCCAATTAATAATTGACATTTGCACAAACCACAGATCCCATAATGCAAAGCGATCCCTCAATGATTCATTGCCATAGCAACCACAGCAGCATCCATCTTGAGAGACCAGACAGAATGCTGTGAGCCGCCAACAGAATCACTACGAGGTAAGCAATGCTCCTGCGGCACAGCGCCGCGTCCCAGCGCGCTCGTAAGCACTGAGGCTTGCTGGAGACTAACAACAAATCCGTTTTTCCTTAGCGGAATTGGAGCCCGTCCACCAAACCTTAACACGTCGACTTCGCCAAGACGTCCCCTCAGACAACAGGATCCCCTTGTGGACCTACACAGCGGCAAGCGCAAAAGGTATTATTCCCGCTTGTCGGAAGGGAACTGTTTAAAGACCCAGGTTTAGCTCACAAGTGCCGATATATAATTACTTTTTTGTACACAGCGCCACTGCCCCCTCCTCGACTGCGAGCACGCAGCGGATCCTTCATCCCGCAACAAGCAGCCGTTCTGATCGACTTTGAAACTAATGACGGTACGCTTAGCGGTGATTCATTTTCATTTTCTAAGTGGTAGCATTCAAATGTCCGGTTTGTGCTATAATGCCCGTTCTTTCCAATTGTAGGCGCTCCACACTTGGACCCACTTGCAAGTCTGCACTTTATTTCCCTGCTGGAATCAGTTTTTTCTAAAAGCGGTAGGTCACAGCTGATTGTCACAGCATAAGGAGTGTTGTCTCCACGTCAAATCATTACACTCAAACCTTTCCCTTTTCTTAAATTCACAGATAGATTAACCATGCCCTGATGAGAATCCTGACAGTTAATCTCTGGATTCGAAACGCGTCGGCGAATTAGAAAAGGACAATTCAAATTCAAGCCATTGCTGACGATAAAATAGAGTCTCGAATTCATTTTCGCGCTCCTTTTTTCTAATCTTTCCCTTTTTTGCTAGTTCTTTGCTTTAATCAAATTTTGCACTGATGTAAATATGTGTTGCACTATGTACTTTGTCACATATGTTTAATGTTTCTATCTGTTGACCACATTTAGGTCCACGTGTAATTTTGGCAATTTGTCACAATGAATAATTTAAACTCTGTTTAAAATTGATGCTTTGTACAGGTCTTTTTCTGCTTATCATATGTTGTGTACGACAAATATTCAACAAACTACAAAAGTAACTGGTATAAATAAAAATACCGTGTTGAAAATGACAAATAGCGTCTTCAACCTGCCCTGATTTTTGGCTGTAATTGAAAAGTGAGAGATATATGAGGTTGAGCATTTATGTATATGGATGCACCAATTTCCCATCTACTTCAGGGATACCCAGTATTTAATATTGTTCAGTGTGATTAGACAAAGATCTTTGCCCCTTTTAACTGACCATTTTACTAAAAACAGTTGTGGTTCCCAATTGTGTACCATTTAAGGAAATTTACTTTAAAAATACGATCAAAAACACTGTAGGAAAGTAGAGCTGCTTTCACTAGTATCCCCACTTTTTGCTGGTATTCTAATGTTTTTCAAACTAGTCTGATTGGGATCCTGCTAATCAAGACCCCAACCAGTGTGCTTCCTCCCTAAATTGCAATGGTGAGTATCTTGGTACGTTCCTATTTTGCTGCTGGTGTTTCCTAGTAAGTCCCTATTATATGGTACTAAGGTACCTAGGACCTAGGTACACCAGAAGTCCCCCATGGGCCGTGGCATATGTTATGACACCCACAAGGGACCCTCCAAGCCCTGACTACAGGCCTGCCATTGCATTCTATGCGAGTTGGTGCATGCACCTCTTACATCACTGCACTTGAAACCTATCAGTGACCCCTCTAGCCGGCCTTTCAGTCCCAAAGGCAGGGTGCTTGGTTCCGAGGGTGAGAGTGGCCCTACATGAGCAGACCACCCCTACAAACCCCAGAGTCCATTTTCAAAGAATTTGTAAGTAAATCAGCTATTATGATATAGAGATGCCATGTGTCATTACGCAAAGACCATCTCTAAACTGGCTGGAATGAACCTGGGCATGTTTGGTATCAAACATGTTGGAATCATACCCCAACACCGTATTCAGTGTTGAAGATATGAATCCATCCATGATAGGGCCTCTCCGGGTGCCCTCCATGCTCCCGGGACCTATCTTACAGAGCCTGAAAGCAATCTAGGACTGCTGCCGACCACAGAAACGATTGTGCCCGCGGCTGCTGGGCCAAGCCCGAGCAGGGGATGGTAGGACAACAGGTTTCCTGTCACAGGAAGGTGTAACCACCTCCCAGACAGGATTTAGTGTATTAGGCCAGGGTGGAGGAGCTTGCCAGCACCACATAGTCTGCAGGAAGGGCACATTTGGTGCCCTCCTTGCATACTCCGGTTCAAACCCGCTCAAGGAGCCATTGCCTTCCACTCTGGCACAAAACTGGACAAAGGAAATTGGAGTATCCTCCCCACTCCCTGAATCATCCCAATCCTTTCCTGAGGGTATTTAAGGGCTTACCTGTGGGTGGGACCCAAGATTCGTTGTGGAATTCAGCTCAAACTCCACTTATCTTTGACCTTCTGGACATCCTGATCGCATTGTCCTTTGCTTTGGGACCGAGACTGCAGTCGAGAAGCTCCTTCATCTCCTGAACTCATCTTCCTGCAAACCCTCTGCTTCATCAGTGTCCGTGCTGCATACAGGTTCCGTCCTGGGCCTGTAGGCTTTTAAGGACATAAAAAGGAATCTCCCTTTGAGTGAAGGAGTCACTCCCCTGCATCTGCAGGCACAGCAACATGATCAACCAATCTGCCGAACCTTGCCTCTCATGGACTTTGAAAGGCTCAGCAACACAGGTGGTGGTTCTGCCTTCTCTCGAGGCCTGAGTTGTCCTCTTGTCGAGTTGAGACCAGCACACCTCGTAGAGCGCCCTGCAACCGAACCCCTGTGCATCGTTTCATCACACTGTAACCACATCGGTTACCACAACCGACTCGTGTCAATGCAGTTGGATGCATCGAAAGATTCTGTTGATGAGTCTGTCCCCTCTATAACTGACCCGTGTAGACGCGGTTGGTTAGACAGATGGACTCTGTCATCTTCAGCATCACTGTGACGCAGGCAGAGCTACCAATTCATTGTACCCGTACTTAAAGCCTTTTCATCAACTGACCTGTGTCATTGAACTCGAGTGGGCTTCGTCTTCCATGCCTCCTGGATGTCCCGATATTGCATAGACTCAGTCCCCTCTGCTTTCAGGTACTCTTCTACACAAACCCGTGCCTGGGTTCCAACAGACTCTTTCGTCCTTCTGCAACAGCGGTCTTGTCCTGAAGTCCTCAATTGTGGTTGATAGTGGTTGCAGGTGTCCTGATTCGGAGGGTTTCCATGGGTGGGGTGGCTCCTCAACCTTCTGTCTTCCACTGAGGTCTTTGGGGTCCACTGGGAAGGGTCTTGTCATCTTCAAAACTGCTGAGTATGCGGTCATGTATCGTCTTGGCATACGACTATCATGGGGTACCTAGACTCTCACCTGTGGTGGTATCTTGGGTCCCCTACTCACTATCCCTACTGGGTCCTGTCCCATCTGCTGTTGTGGTTCGCATTCCACTATTTTGATATATTGTTTGGTCTCCCCCTGGGGACCACTGTGTATTGGTGTTGCTTATTGTTCTATTTTGAAGTATTGTGTGCATTGTCAGTATATCTCCGGGTAGGAGATATTGTATAGTGTTAGGGAGTGATTGTAAAAAATATCTATTTTTATAAGTACACTGTGTTGTTCTTTTTCAGTTAGCCTATGCTAAAGATTGGATACGGGTAGACGGAGCTGCTTTACACTCCTCCTAGACTAGGCCTGAAGGCTGCTTTCCACAGCTACCACTTAGAGAGCCTTTCTAAAGTTATCCAAACCACTAGATTCCCCATAAGGGTCATCCGGATTAGTGCAAGTGCTTCACTTATATAAGTGAGCATCATAAAGAGAGCCAGCCTCTCAAACACATATTTTATGCACTTGTCTTTCTCTAATGAATTATGAATCTGAGCCTGGGAAACAGAGAATTCACCTTGATTTTGAGCAATTTCACGCTAAGCTCTGCAACAAGATGTATGATCATATCTGGACGTGCATACAGGTTGTGTTAATTAATAAAATGCTGACTTCAACCACGTGCCAGGTCCATGTCAGTATGTGTGGAGACAGGAGCATGACTCATTGTTTCCTTACTTAATTAACTTTTCACCCTAACCCCCTACAAACCCAACACAACCCACTACAATACTATAAATTAATATTAAAAATAAAATTCAAAATTCAAAATCACTTAAAATTACATGCTATATTTAAAAAAAACTTTTATATACACAATAGTGACACATAAAATTAATATATCCACTAAAGCATATTAAAATTAAAAAACTATATTTCTAACTATATTACTGAAAACTATAATAAAAACATCAATATTATTAAAACAATACTACATACCTCAAAAAACGACATTCTTATCAATGATATTCTTGCATCACAATATTTATGTATCACAATATTGTATATACAATATTTGTGTCCCCTAATATTTACAACTCAATATTTTGTCCAGACACCAGCCAGTCAGGCTCCTACATTAGATAGCCGAAGACGGAATACAGTTACCAGGACGATGAAGAATTGAATCAAATTCACCACTAACCTGGTTTCCAAATGTGTTGCAGAAACCATGTGGAGTTAGATTCTCCTCTATTCAGCTGTCACCTATACATGACTTGCAGGCATCAGTACTTAGCACCTTCCAAATATGAATGCTCTGCCTCACAGAAAAGTGAGAGAGAATGTGTTCTAGAGACTTCTCTTGTCACTGAGTAAGGAAGTTTGGGTTCAAATATGTTTGGTACCCATGTGTGGTCGTGAATTGAGCGAAACTAAATGAAAGAACAGTAAGAGGCTGAAAAGTCCTTTTATTGATGGTACCCTGTGCTGCAGTGGCACCTGGAAGTTTGTTCAAACCTCCTTAAAATATAGACAAATCATAATGGCAGATTCTGCTATAGTAGACTGGAAGCCCCAAGTAACAGTCTTTCTAGTTATGACGCAAAGAGAAGACACAGGCCTCCTCCACAAATGGATGACCTTTTTGTGCAGAAAGTGTGAACATTACAGAGAAGTCGGAGCCAAAAACCACCTTCAGCACCTTTGCATCAAAGAAAAATTCTTAGTAGAACAGGACCTGCACACTTTTTTCTTTATGAGTAGCATATGATTAGGCCTGGATGAAATGTAAATTTCGCCACAGTAATTCGCATAAGTTGGGGAATTTCACATTACTCTTGTTACATGAAATTCCTAAAATTATGCCATTATGCCACTTTGCATAAAACGTACAGCGAATGGCACAATTTGCAGTACAAAATTAATGCAAATGCACAGGAAGAACAACGCGGTAGCAGCTGTTTTTCATAGTGCTCTTGAAATGCATCCTCATGCCTGAAATTAACACGACGATGCATTTCGCACATATAGCTCAAAATGATGGATTTGCATTTTATGTAATTATGTGCAATGTTGTGAAGTTTTGATATATGTTTCTGATATTATGCTACAGCAAATTACATTAATGTTGCTCACTCATACATATTATAGGCATCCCAGCATGTCAGGCTACAACCTGGTAGATCGGCAAGGTATGTCATTACCAATAACATAGTACCACCATTTCAGTTTCAGAAGGTTTTCTAAACATTTACACTTGGCGCTCACAGAATAATTTCAATGCTGGTGAATGCACCACACAGATTTGGCACTAATTTGTGGCAAGAAAAGATTGACCTGGCATCCTTGCAGTATGCAGTTAGGCAGCTGGCACCGCAAGGTAAGCAAAGTAGTATGCTTTCAATTATCCCTTTTTTAGTTACTTCCTTCAGAAGGCTAATGTTTAATTTCACCAGTTTTTAAGTTGTATCTTACGTTACATGTTTGACCCCCTACCTACACCCTCGCCTACTGCTTTTGATATGCATACCTTATAACTTACAGTATTTTGCAATATACATATATTATTTTTTTGCAGTGTTATGAACTCCAATGTACCCCAATATAGGCCTAGGTAGTTACACAATCTTTTACCTACATCTGTCCTACCATTGTTCTGCATAATGGGTCTCACGCTGACCTTTTACCTAGTTAGGTGCGACATGACTGTTGTGTGGTTTTCTCCAAAAACTAGCCTCATGTATTATGCATGAGGATTCTCAGTATCACAGCAGGATTACCAGCTTCTGCATAAGAACTCTGTATAAGGGCCACCTCCATTGTCATCCTTGCCCCACATGCCCTTAGTACGCTTCTAGGTAGAACCCCTTAGGTTACCTTTTGGGTATATAAGTACTACATCTTCGCTGGGCAAACAGGAGGAGAAAAAGACTTCCATGCTAACATGCTGACGAGAGACGCTGAGGTTTCTGCATGCAGAAACTCCAGCATGCAGATGTCTGACATCCCTCGTAGGGTGTCCATCTCAAGACCAAGACAGGGTCCTCTGTTCTCTCACATCAGGTAATGAGGTTGGCTTTATCCTGAGGGGATTCTTGGCTACACACCTACATACATACACCTAGGTACATCTAGTTAGGGTTGCATCATAGGAGTACATTTCATTACTGTCATGTATCTATATGCCTGCATATATTCATTGTTTTAGCACTATGGTAGAATTCTACCTTTTCTTCACTCTGCTGGTGCTCATAATCATATATATGTGTTTCTGTCTAATGGTTGTTGCAGCACATGTATTTTACACTATAATGATGTTGGTTCAATAAATGCTTAGTGAAAAGGTCCCAGACATTTATTTTGTGTATCTCTCTGAGACAAAGTGAGCACAAGTGACTGAGCGAAAACTACTGTACTGTTCCCACGATCCCTGAGGGATCAGGGTTGTCGTGCTCAATAGTTGCCAGAAACTATTCATCCTTGGTAAGAGGGGCTCATAGTGGAGCTGGTTTACAGACTAGCATATTGTTTGGGGATGTGTGGAATTAGTCTGGACCAAACCCTTAGTTTATGTTGTCTAAACATGCAGCTCCTATACAGACATTATATATTATGACAGGAATTTTTTATAGAGCAAACTTGACCCACAGGTATCGGGTATCAGATCGCTTTATATTAGCACTAGTTCCTTACACAAAGACTCATTAATTGTTGTTAGGCACAGGGAGATTGAGTGATTTGCCCAGCATCACAGAATGTTGAACATCATTGCCAAGACTCGGACCCAGTTCCCCAGATTTGAGACCGACCGCCCTAGCCGTTAGGCTAATCCTCTCCCCTTTATATGTTTGCAATGCTTGATTCATCATGTACACATTTGCATTCACTTGCTTTCATGTGTATTCCTACATTTTATGCACTGTTTGCAATAACAATCACATTTACATTACATCTATTATTTGGAAAACATTAAAATAACAATATTTTTTCAGGCTAATGTGCATGGAACATTGCTGGCTAAAGTGAAATATGTTCAATCTAACAGTTTAGGTTCAACATGATTTAAGCATACCTTTTACTTCATTGTGCTTTTCTATTGTGGCTTGTTATTGGATCCCAGAATAGATTTGTTGTTTTTACTCCTTATTGGTCTTTAGAAAGACACCATCCATTTATACACTCCAGGTAAACCACTGTTTACACAATAGTCGCTGACATTTAGCAAGGAACTCAAGAAAGTTTTCTTACAACTTTAACTCCTCTTTCTGATTATTTGTGTTTGATTATTGCTTGTGTGATACCCCCTTCACATTTTAACATTGATCACCGCATAAATTCACATGTTGTTTTTGACATCATCACTTATTTGATTTTTGTATGATTGCAATTAAATACTTTCTGCATACTTATACAGTCTATCCTTGTGCTGCCATTTTTGGACAATTTCCAGTCTTTGATGTTCACACGCATAAGTGCAATACACTTAACTTGATGATTTAATGGTTTCTAAGAATGAGATCAGAAAGTGGTATCATGATTGATCAGATTTATTATAATTGCTTGCAAGGCGGTCAATGGTAGTGTCTGCCCATCTCTGGCATTTATATACCTTATCCTAGGCTCTGCCTTACATGGAAGCACTTTAGATGCCATAGCACAGATAAAGCCATTGAGATATACTAGTTTTTTTTTTTAATTATCAGTTGTTTTAACGGTGAATCATGCAGAGCACTTTATTTGCTCTCTGAACAGCTATAAGAGATCTACCAGCCCGTTTTTATCCTGTAAACGTTTGCACAATAAATTAATAGGCTTCATCACTCTTCAGACACGCTGTTTTATTCAGGCTGTTTTCTGCTCCTGAGTCGCACCTCTGATTCAATCTATTTAATGCTGCTATTTTCTTACTGTGTGCCTCCTTCTAAAAATGGTGCACTTTAATAGCTCTGAAGTGGAGGACGATAGCCACATTGATTCCTTGGATTCGCCCTCTCTGCTAATTAGTGGAGCTAAGTGGATCAACTGTTCGTCTAACGAGGTGTACTACACACGTAGGCTGTAGTTCATATTCTAGGGTGCAGGGTGGAAGCACACTATGTATAAAGGACTATGCTTCTGGGATTGTTTTTATAATGTTATATTACATTGAGTATGTTTTGTTTTAATGTGTTTCATGTTTCCAGGTAATCCGCAATTAGCTACTTTTGTGCACAATTATTGCATCAATTTATTATAAAGCAGAAAAAATAAATACAATGAATGAAACTGGTATATGCCAAATTTAGGAGATCTACCTTTTCTGCGTGATCACCCTAAATGTTTCAGCTTTTGGTGGACGCTATATTTTTGCTGGCTTTAGAACTCCGTGCATTTTTCCCTGCTAACGGTTGATTTGGCATATTCCTAAATTAACATGGTTAACATGTCTATAATCCCTGGCATATGGTGCATAGCATACCCAAAGCCTGGAAGTTAACTGACAGAGGTAGAATGCACACCTATTGTGCCATCCACTCCGCTGGCAGTGCAAACATCGCTTCAGGCCTACAACTGTAACCTGTCTGTACCAGTGAAAAACTGAAATTTGACCTGTCAAAACAAATCCTTTTGACAGAATAAACACCTCCCACTTTAATTATTAATAAGGCACCCTTTTGTAGGCCTTGTTGCTTATGCAGAAATATTATGTTAATATGTCCGTATAGTAACTAGCACCCAAAAGAGTATTTTTCACTATCAGTCCTAACTGTCCTATGTAGAAAACCAAAATACTTAACAATTCTGATGCTGGATCTCGGGAATGGGGCTAGCTAGAAGCATTGTTAAATAACTATTTTTAATTGTTATACACAATATCATTCAATAGTGAAGCCAGATTTCTAATGAAGAAATTAAGGAGAATTAACTTTTAGAAAGTGACCTTTATTCTGCCTGAAGTTCCTGGTGGCTAATTTGAATTTGCTCTCTAACTTCTCCCAGCCCGTGATTAGCATTTGAAATAGTTGCGAATGGGGTGTGAACCGGTTACTATGATTGACAGTTCAACCTGAATGAGCTGAGATGATCCCTCCGAATCTTACAGAATATGCAATGTAGGGGCTGTGGGCAACCTTTTTAACACTACAGTGTCAAATCCTGCAGGTGCTTCAGATCCTGCTTGGCAGGTCTGCTTGGCTTACATTTGACAAATGTGTTGCACTTAAAAGGTAGGCAACAGTATGCCAAGGCAATTCTCGTGTATCCACTGTTTGGTTGCTGTAGGATTCTGCTTTTGTCCTACCAGACTTCAGTCTCTTGGATTTACATATAACACTTGGTACACAGTTGAAAAGTAGGGAATAGGATGCCAAGACAAACCTTGAGTAAACACTGTCTAGTTGCCGTAGAACCCCGCTTTTTTCTTCCAGACTTCATTCTCTGGAATTGTTATGGGTACAGTGGCTGCTTCCAACTGGAATTTAGTTTAAGATAGGGAAGGAAGCTAGGATTACCACAGCGCACTCTCTACAAACATCCCCAGCCCTCAGAACTCAAGTTTAGCGTTTTTCCATCTTGAAGATTTTAAAAGTGGGTAGAGTTGTCTCCAGGAACTTTATCCCATTGACTATGGCATGCCAAGGAGTCATACCCACACAATAGCTGCTTCCAGGCATAAATGTAGTATCTCAAGGCATACTGGTGGACCAGAGGAAGAACAGAAGAGGACTGGACCTCCTGTCAGTGACCTGAGAGGAAGGATTGGATCTGCTTTCACTACTACATAGGAAATAAAAGTGGACTCCAAAGGTCATAAGTTTAACCTTCTATTCAAACTACAGGGATACAATAAGCTACAAGAAGCCTGTCCTGCAACTTCCTAGCTAACCGGTAAGTACTGGCCCTCGACTGAAACCTGATGTTGGCCTTTGCCTGACACTGTGACACTGTGACTGTGACACTTGGCACTCCGCAGCACTCCTAACCTGCTTCAATTCAGGAAGAATTTGAAGACTTGGCTTTTTAATCATTCTGTTTAGGTGGCTTTTTCTCTTTTTGGGTTCTGTTTTACCTGTTATGTTGATTTGACACTGTAAGTTGCCTGTGGAAAGCGCCGGGACACTCTTTTAGAGTAGCCGCGCGCTATAAAAATGCACTCTAACATAACATAACATAACTGTGTATGTTTTTAAGTGCCACCCCTAGGGGCCTGGAGGGCAACTTAAGCTGTATATTCCTGTGGTGGGCTAGGACTTAAATGACTAAGACAAAATTCAAAATCTTTGACCAGGATGAACCTGGTTGTTGTATCTCACCACGCTTTATTGTAGCCACCCTGTATACCGTGACCATTGACTACCATTTTCCTTTTGTGCTTCTTTTTGCTATTCCCGCTTAAAGCTTTAAAAACTAATCTCTCTGATTTCCCTTACTGGATTTTTGTCATTTTGATGTTGATGTTAAATTGTACTCTATTTTTCTAATGTGGTTTGGGATTTTTCTTGTTTTGCATTTCAGATTTGTTACTGGTTTCATAATGCTTAAATACTTTTCACATTCCCCTAAGCTGAGCATATCTGCTTTGTGCCATAGCTACCAAGGGATTGAGCTCATGTTCATTTAGTGGCTTTGAGGCCTCACCCTGACAATGGTTGTTATTGAAGTAGGTAGTCACCCACTCCAAATAATAATCACATTTCTTACACCAATGTGTACTATTCTGCATATTTCATCACCCCGATTCAAATAAAGTCAAAAATGAATATTTTCACATCCATAGCACTGATCAGACCACTGTGTCTTTACGGAGGTCTTTCGTAGCCTTTCGCATATCTTGCCAAACTGTGCGTGTATTACCAAGTCAAGTCAAGTCAAGTCAATTCAAAACCACTTTATTCGATTAATTAAAATCATAAAAGTTCATCCAAAAATCACATTACATTACAAATACATATGGGTGACACAATATTGTTAAAAAAACAGTCATAATGAAAACGTATATCATATGTACAGTAAAAAATAAAAAAAAACATGTAATAATCAATACAGGGCATCTTGTTTTTTTTCCTAGCAGCAGCTACCAGAAAATGTGCAATATTAAAAATAACCCATTGGAAATCCAATAATTGCAAATACATTAAGGCAGGTTTCACCTGTAAAAACCCTTTCCCTCGTAAAAGTGGGAGAATAAACTTATTTCTACAATCAGAATACAGGTCGCAAAATAATATAAAATGGGCAGTATCTTGAATTGAACTATGTTCACACTCACAGACTGCTACATCCTCTGGTTTATTCCAGCCTTGATAATTCCCCAATATAAAATTAATTAAGTTGAAAAGGAACCTTATCAGTAACCAGCGATGGAACGGTTTGGTTACTAACTTTAGGTAAGGTTCGATAGATGGGGATGTGAGTGATAAAAAGTGGGCCCTTACCAGGGGTTTTTTTTATTCCTCTTTTTCACGTTCCTGTGCCTTTAGTGACAAAAAATTAGTTTTGACCCAGCTAGCGTCAGCTTTGGTGACTACTTCTGGGTTAGCATACATTTCAGGCCGCCCTAGTTTGTGAAATGTTTCCTTAATGTAAGAGAGCCAGGGTATATCGGTTGCTCTATCTAAAAGCATGCAGTCTTTTAAAATCAAATGATTAATAGTAAGTTCAGGGTTCATCCATGTTTTGATCCAACAGATTAGAGGGGCCATGCTTGTCAAATTGGAGACGTATCCCATCCCCAGCTCCTGATGAACAGCAAAGGTTGGGGACGATTGAGGGATGGAGAGAAGGGTGCGAAAAAATTTATTCTCAACCTGCTGTACCTCCTCTCCTTTCTTGTACCCCCATATTCCTGCGCCGTACGACGCTATTGCAATACATTTTGCTTTATAGATTGCAAGGACCGCCTCACAAGGCTTTACACCCAATCGACGATCAAAACTTAAAATAGCGGATGAGGACCTGCTTACACTGTTTCTTTTAGATAAAAACTGGGGGACCCACGAGCCTCTGTCATCAAACAGGACCTCCAGGTAAGTAAAAACCTTAACTCTGGTAACCTCCAACCCTTTACAATAAAATGTTCTAACCTTGTCTTTTCGGGGTTCCATAGTTAGGACATGAGATTTGGCTATATTTACAGCCAAGTCCAAAGAACTCATGAAGTCCCCAAAGGAATTCAGAAGTCTTTGTAGGCCTAGTGGGGTGCGTGCTAGTAGAAAGGCATCATCCGCGTATAGGAGAACCGGGATGGGTTGGTTTCCTACACGCGGAGTGTCCAGACTAGCTTCCCCTAAAATGTTATCAATGCTGTTAATATATAAAGTAAAAAGTAAAGGGGCCAAGATGCACCCTTGTCGCACCCCTTTGCCCGATTTAAAAGGTCGTGTACAATTTCCCTCATGGGACACCCTCACTGCCGTGTCCAAATCCTGATGCAGGTCAGCTAAGAAGTACACCAAGCGGGGATCTAACCCCAGTTTCTAGGAGAATGGTCCACAGCCTCGATCTGTTGACCAGATCAAAAGCCGTGGGTAAATCCATAAATCCTAGATACATGGAACCTTTAGTAGCTATGGTGTACTTACTTATTAAAAGGTACAGATTTAGGCACCTGGTCAGTTGTACTTCTTCCAGATCTAAACCCATATTGTAGATCAGACAGGATCCCCTTCTCTGTCGCCCAATCTGAAACCTTATTCAGGATTACTTTGCCTAGAATTTTAACGGCAGAATCGCTTAGGGAGATGGGTCTGTAACACCTTGGATCACTTCTCTGCCCTTTTTTAAAAACAGGGATAATAATCGCTTGAGACCAAGATGCCGGGAACCCCTGCGCAGCACTAGCATTAAAAACATTATTCAGAATGTTGGCCCAAAGATCCACATAAAGATCTACAGGGACCCCATCAGGTCCGGGGGCCTTGTTGCTAGCAGATTTTTTTATTGCCTTCTTGACGTCCTGAACATTAAAAACTAAAACAGGTAAAGGGGGGTTACTAATAGGGGCCCAAAAAGATTCAAAGCCCTCGTTACTAGCATAAATACCTTTGAAGTGAGTCAACCACTCATCATCCGAGATATTAATGTCAAGTGCCCCATTATCATCCCCCGTGAGCAGAGGGCTGTTGACGATAGTCCAAAACTTTGAACTATCCTTAAGGACCTCTTGTGTGGTTAGAGCATCCCAAGCCTCCTTTTTAACTTTGTTTTTGCGCGTCTATATGATTAATTTGTAATCTTTTCTTAAGCGGGCTATAAGGGTTTTGTCCCAGGGTCCACTTTTCAGCGATTTAATCAGATTTTGATGGGCCCTGGTACATTTAGAGTCGAACCACCTTTTTACCTGTCTTGCTATAGGTCTCGAAGTGGTAGTAAGGTCAGTAGCAACCTGTCTACAGATGGTTTCAAAAGCTAAAATGATATCCCCACCCGGGGTAAAACAGTCTGAACATTTCCTAATTTCTTCCTTGACTTTTAATTGTAAGCTATCATGAAAATGAACAGGTACTATTTTTGCCCATTTCAATTTCCTCCCTTGGTCTTTAGGAGCCACAGAGGTGGGGCCAATCATCGTAGATTTAAAAACCTCCGGACAGAACCCTTTGTCCAACGTTAGGATCACTGGGTTGTGATCACTAAAAGAGGAACGGGTTGCACTGTACTTAAGTGTGATCCCTAAAAGTGCAGGGATATAAAAATATAGTCAATAGTTGATTCACAACCTCTGGCTTCGAATGTAGCAACCCGCTCACCTTTATAAAAAAAAACAGGCCCATAGAGATCTGCATGTAAAAGCAGTTCTTCAAGTGCCTCCCCTCTTGAGGTATGTTCGAAGTGGGGTATGTAAGAATGGGGGCGACCGTAAGGTTCATTTATTCTACAATTAAAATTACATGGATGTATATGAAAATCACCCATAAGGATAATATAAACAAAAGTGGTTTGCTGTGCTATATATGTCTAAAAACCGTGTCAAATAACACAAATGTTTATTCGGGAGTTCGCTTTCCCCGGAATTATAAAAATGTATAATCAGCGTCTTCGGATAATTCACGGGGGTGAGCTCAACTATTAAACAGTTAGGGGAAACTGTATCTAATATTTTTACGGAGGCTCTAAGATTAACCGATATGAGTAACAACAACCCTCCCTTGGCTCTACCCGCTGTTGTTGGTCGGACGGGCTTAGAGTAAGATCTAAATCTATAAACCCACAGATTACTTTCTGTATCCCAGGTTTCTTGTAGGGCTATGATGTCATGAACAGGGATAAATCTTAACCAGTTTTCATCATCCCTTTTGGAGCGTAACCCTGCAATATTCCAACTCATTAACCTTGTAATAACCCCCACCTCTACAAGGGCACTGGGTTCCTTAACCGGGGTACAAATAACAGTTTGATCTAGTCAGTCGTTTTCATCTAACCGTGACAGGGGCATAAACCTGTTTGTTAGAGGTATAGTAACATTATTAGTATTCGACTGATTAGAATTTGATTGGGGGGAAGCTCTGACAGTGCACCAGGTAGTCTGGTCAACCCTAATTGAAGCATTACTTGTATTCCGGGCTACACTCCCCGAAGGCTGTTCTAGATAGCAGCTCCTTGCTGCTGCTACACTTATAGGGATGGGGGGTAGAAGTAACCCAGAGGTAATGCCCTTATGCCTCCAGCGTCCCCCTTAAGTTCCGATGCATCCCACAGCATACGGGGGCCACATGGGCATTATTAAAGTTGACAACTACACAATCCCCAATTACTCCCTACTGGGTCCCACCGATCCAACCCACCCGCCTGGCTATTATGATGTAAGGGGAGATCTCAGAGTTGCCTGAACAATTACGATCACACCAATTTCTAGTTAACGATAATAATGCATCAGTTGATTCCACCTCCCCTCTTCCCAGAGGTGGGACTCTCACAAGGACTGCCACTAGCGGCGCTGCCGCAGGTGGGAGGTTGATATGGGGTTGGATAGCTGTGTTGATCCCACGCTGTGGGTCCCCGGTTTTCTCATTTGGCTTAGGTAGGGGTATAAAAAAATTAGGTTTAGGCTTCCTCAATACAATCCTCTTCTGATCCCCTTTCTAAATGGTTGTTGTGGCAGAACTAGAACCTGCCACGGGCATCTCGGTCGTTACTCGGCTTGGGGAAATATAACTTGACCCAGACCTCCCAATTAACCCAGCCCCTGGTTGAGAAACACCTCGGGAGGGGGCAGATAATTGAATAGTATATGGTTTGGCAAAGTTAAGAAAGAATTAATACGGTCACATTTCTCCAGCAAATTAGCAACACACATATTCAAACCCTTGGCAACAGTGGTCAGAGCCTTTTCTAATCGGCTAGTGAAAATCTCCTCAACCATGACCCGGGCCGTAGACTGGATGTGCTTGGTAAGAACTGGGTCGTTGTCCAGAGAGTCACACTTAGATGGTATGTCCCGTTTATTCGATCTCTTAGTGGCTCTCTTTGACTCCTTATTTTGTATGTTGGATTTACCCTTGGTTACCGTGTCGGAGCTGGGCACTTCACATAAGTTATTGATAGGGGATACTGTCTCCCTCTCTACCGACACGACATCCTGCATTGTCGGAACACTGGGTGGGTAATTTATAAGTATAATAGGCTCCAGAGGGACAGGATTTCTCAAGGCCAAAGGAGATAGGCCGAATGATTCGACAGCATTTGTGTCCAGTCCAAGTTCTTTTTCTGCTATAGCAATTTCAGTAGACAAAACACCCACTGCAGAGGTAAGATATGAAATTATTGACGTGGACTTTCTTGGGACTTTAGCTTTCACCCCCCCTGGTCTTGTGAGCACGGTAGTTTCCGCTTACCCATTTGTATAGAATCCGGGTTCAGAGGGGTGGCCCAGCCCGGCCTCCTCAGGCCTCGGACGGCCCGCTCTTTGCCCGGGCTTAGCCCGGCGCCGCCTGCGCGCCGCCCGCGCACGTCCCGCGGGGCTTGAGGCACTCCTTGCACATGTAGCACCTCCGAGTGCAGAGATGTCGTCACTGGTGCTGCGCCGGACCCCGGGGCAGCTGGGAGATGTAGTTTCCCGCTGCAGACCGGTCTGGCGTGAAAGAGACAGCGGCCGTTTCCCTCACGGCGCAGAAGGAGAAAAGGAAGGTGCCGTTTGCCCAGGGACAGGTAGGAGCAAAGTAGGAGCAAGCCGTTGCCCTCACGGCATGTGTCCCGAGATCTGAGTCCCCCGAGCGCTCTCGGTGCTCCTTGCACTTGTAGCACCTCCGGGCACGGAGATGTTGTCACTGGTGCTGCGCCGGACCCCGGGGCAGCTGGGAGATGTAGTTTCCAACTGCAGACCGGTCCGGCGTGAAAGAGACAGCGGCCGTTGCCCTCACGGCGCAGAAGGAGAAAAGGAAGGTGCCGTTTGACCAAGGACAGGTAGGAGCAAAGTAGGAGCAAGCCGTTGCCCTCACGGCATGTGTACCAATTTGGCATGGAATCACATTGTAGGTGGGGTTTCCATGTCCATGATGCTGCTTTGGTCATATTAGGCATGCATACAGGGCCAAATACTCTTGAGTTGATTCTATCTTCTGTCTTTCCCATTACATCTGATCACAAGTCATCAAGCATACTTTAGTGTGTCACCCTAAGTGGGATGGATATGCCCAGACATGGGTCCCATGCACACTGTGTCACTGGAACCTAGCTGTACATGGCCAATGAGCCCATAACTAGGGCGAAACCAATCCAGGGTTGCTTGTGTTCCGTTTCATGGAGGATGTGGCTTGGCAGTTCGCCTGGATTTTTTTTATTGGAGCAAGGTCAAGGCTGATTTGCATACAGCGGGGTTCAAACTGAGGGGACATAGTATGCATAATAATGATGGATCAGATTACGGCCCGAGTAACTACCATTGGCTACAATTATTTAAAGCATTCCATCCATCGTATTCATGTATACTTGAGAGGTACAGGGAGGCAGAGCACTATGGAGACTGAGCCAGTAGACCATAATGGGGAGTTCCCACGGGGAAATGTCACTATTGTGTTTTGAGGAACTTCATGAAACTGCAGTGTGCTAGGATTGTGAGAGATCACACAATTCATGACAGTATGCATTTAGGCATTTAGTGGTCAGGGCCTAGGTTTTCTGAGAAATCACAATTTAAGTTCCTAATTTAAGGTTTGGAGATTTCATCCCTCGCTGTTAGGGAGGAAGAACACATTATGTCTGCCACTCTTCCAGACAGAGGACCACCATATTTAGAGATCACTGCAAGCCTAGTGGTGATCTCTGTACCTTTTAAAGAACAGCTGTCACAATGAATCATCTAAAGGTATCAAAAGGGTGGGATGATACTCTTACACCAATAGCCAGCACTCTGTCAAGCCACTGGAATTAACTTTCCATGGAATGATACAGTGGCGGCATGGTCATCCCGATTTACAGGAGAATGGGGACCTAGAGTTTGGTGGACAGGGTACTCCGTCACATTATAAATCAAACCCCAAATGTCTTACTAATATGATTCTATGCTGCGGACACTGAGTTTCTTTAAATATCCACAATGTCCAAGAAATGAACGTTGGAGGCATAAGGTATGGTTCTGATCAATGTTGGTGCAGCCAGCAGTCTGGGATCGACTGCAGGTGGAACTATTTGTTGACAACAGGGTTTCACTTCCAGCAACACCCTGCAAGAACATAAAAACACAATGACATATTTGAGGTTCAAACAAAACACACCCAAATAACATTTAAACTAGTGTATTGTTTTCCTTCGGATATTGAGCAGACCTTGAATGAGGGACATTTAGTAGGATAATCACATGGGGAGTCACTTGAGCAGGGAAGTGTTGAGTCGAGGGTCAAGTGTACAGAATTATAATGATTATTAACATATATAGATTGAGTTTATATAGGGTACCTACCGTGGATTAATTTCCCAGGCTATACATATAGGTTTCGTTGCTGAAGTCTAGCCTTTGAGGATGTGTGGCTCTAGATCGGGAAGTATAAAACAGAAACATTTAGAACTTATTTCAGAGAGATGTGAGTCATTTAGTAGTTTGTTTTGGAAACCAGTTTGAGGGCACCACGTTGACATCTGACAGGCTTCGGGTGGGTCGCCATTAAGTGACAAAACGCTCACAAACAGCCCCCCCCCCCACGGTATCCATGGGGTCCAGCTAGAATTAGCTGAAAATTTGTCTTACTCAGAAGGATGTAAGCCCACTAAACCATAAGTACACAGTTTGGCACTTAGCTGAGTCTGGGACGGGTGCATCTTAGTGTGTGCAGACCTCCCTACTCAATTCACTTGGTCCTGACGAAAACCTAACGAAGAGCAAAAAGGTTGAAACATGTTGACCATATTCACAACATAACTGTGGTACTTTCCGGTCAATCCATACCAGTAGAAGTACCCCACCTGTTTTTAATTGTGACACATGGCTCTAGAATAAAACATTTAGGGTGTACATGCAATACACTTTTTTAATCCATTATCACTTTCACAGCTCACAGAATTACCAGCTCTGCTTCAGCCGCAGGCGTCGAAGCACACCTAAGTGGCACTCAGTCACTCTGGGGGACCCCGATGATGAAGCATGTCACCAACCAGGTTGGTGAGTGAGGGGTTTATAAAGAAAATAATGTTTTCTTTACTTGCATCTCTTTCTCTCCACTTTTGATCACTAGGACACTGCGTCCCGGGGATACTCCTTCATTTGTTTTTGTAGAATTCAAACTGTAGGGGACTAGGAGTATAGTACACGACTAAAAAGCACCACACTTGGGGTTGGAGTGGTTAAGTCAATGCATGGAGAGTTTGAAAGAGGTTCTTGAGTTCCAATCAGTCATTTGTCGATGGAGGCAAAATAATACTGTGCCAAACCCACAATGAGTAGTTATTTGAGGCGAAAATATCGTATTCATCATCAGAATGTAATGTTCCACTTAGAAATATAGAAGGATAAGTGTGGATGGAAGTTTCTAGTATTCTGTAGCTGAAACCTGGTGGCATGACAGAGTTTGAGAAAAAGAACTCATGTTACGTGCTAAAAAATAAACTAAGATCCATGACTAAGGAAGAGGGTTTTAGAAAATCTGAAGGAAAGGTCATCTGAGAAGACAAAGCTGTAAAAGCAGAGGAGGAAGGAAAGTATATTATTTCTTCCTTACTATGATTAGAATTGTTGAAAGCTCTAAAATTAAATAGATTTGGTTTTAACTTTCATTTCTAAGAAGTGAGTGTGCTATGCTGTATAATGTTTGATGAGGGGTTTAGGCCTTTATTCTGAGTGGCCCATTAAATTCTGGTATGTGTGCTAACTCCTGTTCCCACGCATACAAAAATGATGGATTGTGCAGCAAACACAAATCAAGTAACACATGGAAGTCAATAACTGGTGTCACAATATTCAACATGGGCCAAGCATTAACAGGCTGTGCATCACTTGGGCTGTTAACCCGTTCCATCACCTGAGCACATGACTGGCCTTAGAATCAGCACAGGGATCATAGACTCACAAATCTTCAAAAAAAACTGCTGCGCACAAGTGTGTTAGTGCAGATTTATGAATCAGATCTCTCATGTTTTATCAGGGAGACAACTGTTGGCTAGCTTGCGTTCAGGGAGGCATTTTGTCTATGGAAGCAACTATGCACTTTCAGTATTTTCAGTTGACAAAGGTGCTTGCCTACATAAAGTGAAATCATTGTTATTTAGGGGACGTTTTTTCAAAAAAGTTTGGAGATATCCTGATTATAAATGGTTTTGGTATTAAAAGGGAATGTTAGAAGCCCTCATATCATTCAGTGTTTAGTGAATAAGCATTACAATTCCACAACTGAAGCTTTAGAAATTAGATTCCAAAAGAATATCCAGCTTTCTAGTCCACTTAGGATAGATTATATTGTAGCATTTCTACCTTTCTTTACATTCTGTTGAAGCACCAACGCACTCTTTAAGTGAGTGATTAGGTAGCAGCCCATTTTTCATTGCATGTGTGAGTAATGGTGTTAGATTTAGTGCCAACTAAAATGTGCAATTTTCTTTTTTTTCAATTTTTTTATTTTTGTTTTGCAAATAACAAGAACCAAAGAAAACATAACAAAATCAGGTACAATCATACAGAGACAGTCATGTAGAAGCCATATCCCAAACATCCCCACATCAGTATCCCTTAGGGCCACTCGATCTTCCAAGGCCCCTGTTTTGTGGTAGCATCTCACATTTCTTCCCCTCCTGGATTAACTGGAAGCAAGCCGGCTGGTAGTTATGTTGAGGGTCAAAGGCGGGGTCCCCAAGAGGTCCATTACCCTTCACCCCATCCTCCGTCAAACCAATAGTATGTGCTCCATTTGCCCCATACCCTGCGGAACTTTCTCGGGCAGCCTCTTGCCTTATAGGTGACTCTTTCAGCTGCCATATACATGTCCATTCCTGCCTTCCACTTTCGGAGCTGGGATGCCAATGCCGCTCCCCATGTTCGTGCTACATCCTATTTCACCACCACCAGGGCCAGTATAGCAAAAATAAGCTGCGGGTGTCCCTGATCTACATCTCCAGGTATGCCCAGCAATATAAATTTAGGGTCTAGTGGTAGTGGTGTGTCTAAAACTTTGCTCTGTTCCCCAAACACCCACCCCCAGTAGGTCTGTATTTCGGGGCAGTACCAGAGGGTATGATAGAAATCTCCCTGTTCATGTCCACAACTCTGGCAACTAGGATCACTAGTGCTGCCCATTCGGTGTAGTCAAGCCCTTTCATAATAGGCTCTATGAAGTATCTTGTATTGGATAAGGCGAGACGAGATTGATTGGCCACCTCTTGGTGATGCATCAAAGCTGCTTCCCAGTCAATGTTTTCGAGTGTACCTATGTTTGTTTCTCAGGCCTCCCGCAGCCTACCCAGCCTATCTGTTGCACTGTTATTCAATGTGCGGTAAGTGAGTGATACTGCCTTAGCAAGCAACTGTTTATGAAGCAGACTTCCATTCCAGTGGGCGTACTCCAGCTGCGAGGAGGATAAGGAGCTCTCCGCCTGCCAGGCATGTTGCAATTGCACATACTTAAAAACTGGGACACGTGCAGCCCATAATCTATCTGCAACATGCGGCTACAATGTTTTATCAATTTTAGATGTATTATATACAAATATGAATACTCTATAAACATACATTTGTAAGAGCCCGTCTAACATTCAGATACTAATTTTCCCTTTGAAAAAACCCGTTCTAAGATGGCCGCAACGGGCGTGAACCATCTTTTGTTTCTTTTTTCATGATTTCCTGTTTCCCGTCGTGCAGGGAACATTTCCGTTGGTAGGCGCACGTTTTCGTACCTGATCGGTATATATAAACGCCGGCATGCATCCTCA
The DNA here is from genome assembly GCF_964261635.1 of Lissotriton helveticus. NCBI lineage: Eukaryota > Metazoa > Chordata > Amphibia > Caudata > Salamandridae > Lissotriton > Lissotriton helveticus. The sequence goes on from NC_136071.1 coordinate 621,286,213, forward strand.
GTTCTTTCTGAGCACAACAGACTTATACCAGGAGCCACATCATGTTTTCCGTGTCGCCGCGACCGCGAATTAGTAGACCCTCAGAATATATGTGGATATTGTCTGGAGTTAGACGGTAAGCTGCAGCCAGTTAAATATAATCGATCTGTGCTTGACGCCAGCTCGCTAAGATAACTCTCGCTAGCTCTTAGTCTTTAAAGACATCCAAATAGGATGCTAAATGTTTTTCGTTTAACTTTTTAGGATCCTGGTCATTATCGCTATCCTGTTTTATTAGCGGTGTAAGCGCTCCTGACCAGTCTTTTCTAATTTACTTTAGTGGCATTTATGAACTGTTTTATTGGTAGATGGTTATCAATCATTTTAATCTTATTTAAGTCCCTATCGGGCTATCGACTTAACACAATAATAGGGGCCTTGTTTCGATTTACAGGGTATTCGATCGACACATTTCCTGACCTTTATGATTTTGATTTGAAGGCATACCTTTGCTGGAGATTTGTGATATATATCAGGTATTGGTCTATTTAGCCTGTTTTCTCCTCTTCAGATTTGCCTTCATGGATGAATACATCTCTACCATACAAGTCGGCTTTGTTTGAATCAATAGGATTACTATATCTGTATTTTGGTGCACAGACATAATATCGACTCCAAAATATCGTTTGGACAGAATATCGAGTTTTAAATATCGTTTGGAGAAAATATCGACTAGACAGAATATCGACAGCCAAAATATCGTTTTTAAGGTAAGTGAAGTAATATTGACTAAATAATATAGACAGTGAAAATATCCAAGTATATAATCTAGATAGTAAAAAATATATTTTTTTAAATAATATTTAATTATTTATAGTGTTTTTATGTTATAATATGTGTGAAAAGTGTCATTTTATTTTATAATTATTTTTAATTAATGATTTTTTTTAATTATTGTGTAATTTTATTCTGTAGCGGGTTGTGGGTTTATAGGGGAATAGGGTGGGAAGTAATTTAATTATAATTAATTAAATATGTAAATTTATTAATTGGTAGTAATAATTAATTAATTGGTAATTAAATAATATATGTTAATTATTTAAAATTTAATTGGTAATTAATTTAATTTAATTGATTAATTGCTAATTATGTAAATTAAAATAATGTATTTTCTGTAGCAGGTTGTGGGTTTATTGGGGAATAGGGTGGGAAGTAATTTAATTATAATTAATTAAATATGTAAATTTAATAATTGGTAGTCATATTTAATTAATTGTTAATTAAAAAATATTTGTTAATTAATTAAAATGTAATTGGTAATTAATTTAATTTAATTGATTAATTGCTAATTATGTTAAATTAAAGGGGTATTTTTAGGGTTCAGGGTCAGTTTTTAGTTTTTGGGTAAAGGGGTATTTTATGGGTTCAGGGTCAGTTTTGGGTTTTTGGGTAAAGGGGTATTTTTAGGGTTCAGGGTCAGTTTTTAGTTTTTTGGGTAAAGGGGTATTTTTAGGGTTCAGGGTCAGTTTTAATAAAGGGGTATTTTTAGGGTTCAGGGTCAGTTTTTAGTTTTTGGGTAAAGGGGTATTTTTAGGGTTCAGGGTCAGTTTTTCGTTTTTGGGTAAAGGGGTATTTTTAGGGTTCAGGGTCAGTTTTTAGTTTTTGGGTAAAGGGGTATTTTTAGGGTTCAGGGTCAGTTTTCAGTTTTTGGGTAAAGGGGTATTTTTAGGGTTCAGAGTCAGTTTTTAGTTTTTGGGTAAAGGGGTATTTTTAGGGTTCAGGGTCAGTTTTTAGTTTTTGGGTAAAGGGGCATTTTTAGGGTTCAGGGTCAGTTTTTAGTTTTTGGGTAAAGGGGTATTTTTAGGGTTCAGGGTCAGTTTTTAGTTTTTGGGTAAAGGGGTATTTTTAGGGTTCAGGGTCAGTTTTTAGTTTTTGGGTAAAGGGGTATTTTTAGGGTTCAGGGTCATTTTTGGGTTTTTGGGGTACATATACAATATTGCCTATTATTTAATTAAATTTTGTTACTATATATATATGTTTTAAGAAATATGATTAAAAAATATTTTTTTTTTACTTTCATTAATTATTTAATTATCAAAAGTTATTTTAAGTATTGTTAATTATATTTTAGTAATTAATTTTTTATATTAATGTAATTAAACATTGTTTTTAGTAAAGTCGATATTTTTTACAACGATATTTTTGTAAACGATATTTTGTACTCGATATTTTTGTACTTACCTGTTTGTACATACAAACTCGATATTTTGGTTGTAGATATTTTTTCCTCGATATTTTGGGTAGTCGATATTTTGGTAGTCGATATTATTTCAGTGATCCCTGTATTTTAATTGGAAAGTTAAAATCTGAGGCCTACAAACAGTAGCATATGTAGACATCGCTCTAGTAGTAAGAACCCCTAATATCAGCAGTTGCCAACTAATAAGTCAGTTTAAATGTTCTTGAACTTTAGGAGTCTCCACCATATATTGTTCGATCTTTAAATATTGTTTTTTTTTCTGTTACAGAGTTTTAACACGTTTATTTATGCTGATATATCGAGCATTGTTTGGTGGTTATTCATCTTTGACCAACTTCATAGCTCTATTTAGACCATCAAGGTAAATATGTCCCCGTGAGCTCCTTGTTTAAATTATTCTGTGAATGAGTTAGAACATCAATATTTTTTGTTTTCTTTCCTTGTAGTGTTGGGCATCAATAGACTGGCAGTGAGGCAATAGTCGGTTGTTTTATCACGATGTTAGAGCGTTCCACATCCATTGCAAGGTATCATGAATTGGCCAGGTGGCCATTTTCTTTGGGTCATTTGATAACTACTATGATTGTGGACACACCATTCGTCATTTCTCTCTTTCTTCTTTTCTTTCCTGATTTTAACTCATCCTTCTTCCTCTTGTTAATATTTCCTCAGTTATTCTATTTTGGTTAGAAGTCAGATATATGTTTCAGAGGTTTCATTTATTGAATATTTAATTAAATGTTCACTTGGTGATGGATTGTGGGTGACAGATTAATTAGGGTTATTTGGTTAGGTTGTTTATAATGAATGTGTAACGACTAGTAGTTTTTAATGGAAGTTGACTTTAATTATCGTTATTGACCTCATGTTGTTAAAGAGACTATTTTATGTATATGGGACCGTCGTACAGTACTGATATGGAATTTTGGTTATTTGCACCCTGTTTAGGTTTTGATTGAACTATATTCATGGGGTCCTGATGAAGGCTGATAGCCGAAATGCGCGTAGGATCTACCAGAATTTAAAGCCATGTCATCATTGTATGTTGTTCTTACATTGTAAATGTGTTATTTGATTTAATGAACTTAGGGGCATATTACCAAGCAATAGCGATAATTATCGCTATTGCTTGGTTAGAGAGAAAAATTTACCGCTGAGCTGCGGCGATTTTTATCGCAGATAAACCTTGGTATTACCAAGGTTTATCGCAAATGCGATAAAAAACGGCCGCAATGCATGAATATTGCTGAAAAGTCCGCGATATTCATGCATTACCGAGCTAATACTCTTAGCCATGTTATCCACCTCCCATTGGATAACATGGCTAAGAACTGCTCAGGGCAGGTGTTAGCTTTTGGAGATATTCGCGCTTAGCGCGAATATCTCCAAAAGTTGGTAATAGGAGATAGCGATGTTAGCGACTGTTTCAAGTCGCTAACATCTTGGCACGCCCACTTTGCATGTCATTAGTGATAAATATCACTGACATGCAAAGTGGGGCCCAAGATGGTCGCTATCTCCTACTAGCTGTCGCTAACTGGTGTTAGGGACAGCTAGGTAATAGGGAGATAATTTTATCTCCGCTTTCTTGGCTTTTAAAGCCAAAAAAGCGGAGATAAACCCCCTTGATAATATGCCCCTTAGAAAGTTACTCTTGAACTTTAAAAACTGTGAAAATAAGCAATAAAATTGAATCACAGTAATAAAATTTGTATTGGGCAACAACATTTGCCAGACAATCTCTTTATTGTTTATTGATAATAAAAAGAAAATTTAAATAAAAAAATAAAAAGAATTAGTTGGTGTCCATTGTGCATTAAATAGGCTGCATTTACACTGTATTTGATTATGTTGTATCGTGCTGGTTGTTTAGGTCCAGAATTATTAATTTTATCTTCCTAATTGTATTTGTTTCACACCTGATTTACTTGCCCCGGTTTACGAATATTAGTCGGGGGTACCTCTTTTCTTTACAAACAATGTATGGATTAGAGGACTATCTCTTCCCTTCACTGAGAATACCTCCCACAGTAGAGAGCCCCAGTGCTGGTGACCTATCCTTCTCATTTTACAAGTCTCCTTAAAGGTTGCAAACAACTTGACAATATCATCACCATCCTTTTTGGGGATCTTGGGATCAAAGGTTTTCTCTTTTTCCCTATTGCAGTTGCTGCCACCACTATCTTTGAGCTTCAAGCTCATCTTGACCCTTCTTTCTTCAAGTGCTAGCCTCCTTTCCTCTAGTTAATTAATTTGCAGAGTTTGGTCTTCAACTTCTTCCCCATCATCTTCAATTTTGGCTACGGCATCATTTCACCTGCTTCAGGGTCTTCCTCTAAGGAATGGCCTTCCCTCTCTAGTTTCTCATTCTCATAGGAGCTAAGGGGGTTTTCTAGGTACTCCTTGTCAGCTGTGTCTCTATAGCTAATGCACCTAGCTTTACATAAAACCCTTAAATCACTGACATTCAGGCTTGGGATGACTGACAGGTCAGTATTCTTACCAGCCGCCATTGTGCCTAACCTTTTAAACAAAAGTTTGGACTTTTTGCTAAATTTCTAAGTGTTTTGCCCGGAAATTTCAATTAAAAAAATCAAAAACATTTTGTTAAAACATAGTTTTTGAGTCCAAAGTCAATAGTTGATTTCCCATGCAAAAATCACTTTTTAAAATAAACATTTTTATTGAAACCAGAAATGTTCATCAAAAACATATAAATATTGCATCAACATTCCACCAAATTCCTAAAACAGAAATAATACATTCATAATACAAACCACAAGGATCAATAAAATGCATTTGCCCAATCAGAATCTCGTAAAAATTCATAACCACAACCCAATCTATAGAATCAATCTTAAATCTTAAAAACCCAATTCCCCCCTCTACAATTAATCAAAATAGCTGCCCCAAATCTTATTAAATTTCTTAATACTTCCCCTCCGAAGTGCAAAAGTGCGTTCGCTTTTCTTCACCAATTTCATTCTACGCCCCCATTCTAAAACCGAGGGAATCAAGTTTGTTTGCCATTTTTTTAATAGGAGTGACCTGGCTACTGCCATTGCTATATATAAAATGTAATCATTGGATCTTTAAAAGAAAGGTCAGGGTCAAATCCCCAGAGCACAAATTTCTCGTTCACTATCAGTTGGATCTTGCATACCTGCCCCAAAACGCCAAATAGGTCTACCCAAATCTTATGAATTTGGGGACAACTCAGCATGATATGAGACCAATTGGCTAAGGGATGGTTTGTGCAACGAAACCATTGGGGGGACTGGTTAGGATATATTTTAAATAAAGAATGGGGAGTTCGATATAATAACCATTTACTAAAAAACAACATCCTACGCCAAAGTTTATTAATAATTGACCAAGTATAGGATGACATTTCTAAAGTTTCATGATCCGACCATATTTTGATGGCTTTTAGCTCAGGATCAACTCCCTTGATTGAGGCTAAATATTTCCTCCAAGCACCCGGTATCTTATCTGATGCCTTCACCAATAATTCATCTACCAACTGGCTCTGCTCAATTAGAAGAGAAACATCCAATTCTGTGAAATATTTATATAAAGTACTGTAAGAGTTGGCCAAAATAAAATCATTCGGAATTATTTTTACTATTTCAGCTACCGTAACCCATTTACCATTTCGCAAGAAATCCATCACTCTACTAAATCCAGCCACTGCCCAATTTGATGCCAAATGTAGAGGTTCTCTTATCCCCACCAAAGAGAGGATTCAGTCTAGCAATGTAGCCAAATTAATTGCCGGAATAGAATACTTTTTGAACAAAGCCTGTCGTTTTTTCTCAGTGGAGAAGTGTGGCTCACTGGTTAGAAGCGGCAGACCCTGATGCAGAGGTCTGACCCGGGACCAGGGTTCAATTCCAGACGCGGCAGGGTATTGGGCTCAATTTCCACAGACTCGATAATTCTTGCCTCGGTGCCTACTCTAATCATGGGTCCCACTCTGCAACTCTGGGCAATAGCTTGCTTAATCTCCACAACGGCTCCGAAAGCGCTGGGATGCCTGGCTTCACCTTGGGGGTGCCCAGTAGGGGGCATCTCACAGGGAAAGCGTGGAAGGGTTCCACAGCGGTATACAGCGCCAGGATGCCTGAAAGGTGATAGTGTGCTTTACAAGTATACATACACATTTACATTTTTTTTAAACCAGAGAGGATGTATGACATTACAACGCATGCTTTTATCACGCATGCTTTTACATCGCAGTTTTTACAACGCATAGCGCTTTGGGGTGCTGGATAGTGAATAGTTTAATTTACTATTCCAACTCCAGTCCCCGTGGATAGTAGGGAAGGTGTTGGATAGTAAATTAAATCTATTCCCTATCCTAGAGCGCCCCCCAGTGCAATGCGTTGTAATGGTTTGCGTTGTAAAAGTTGCGATGTAAAAGCACTGCGTGGTTAAAGTTGCGTTGTAAAGGATGTTTCCCACCAGAGAAGGCACTTATAACGAACCAGTTTAGGGGATCTAAAAATCAACAAGGGGGAATGGATTTGAGTATCTTTACAAAGTAAATTCATAAAATAATTACAATAAAGCCTTGGATGTGGTGAAACCTTGAATCTAGATAAATATTGTACAAAATACGCATAATAATAATCCCTGAGGTTGGGTAGAGCTAACCCACTCTGATCCACATCTTCATATAAAGTGCTAAGTGCTATGTGGGGTGTTTTCTTTGCCCAAATAAAGGCTGTAAACATAGACTCTACCTGTGAAAAAAAAGAACCTGATAAAGTGCATGGTATAGTTGAAAAAAGAAAATTAAATAATGGAAGAACCAGCATTTTTGATTAAGGCGACTCGTCCTAAAATAGAGAGAGGGAGTATGCTCCAACGGGCAAGCAGGCCCTGAACCTTCTTAAGAAGAGGAGCAACATTTAATTGATATAGATCATTGACAAATTCCGAAAAAAATACCCCTATATATCTTTTTGGACTAATATTGACAGAAGCAAGGACATTGGGATGCAAATCTAAGGGTACCCTCCCATATTGCAAAACTTCGGTCTTCCCTTTGTTAATACGGTAGCCACCTAAAGCCTTAAATTCTTCAAACAGCTCAAAGACTTTTGCTTGAACCTCAATTCTTGGTGTAATTATAAGCATGATGTCATCTGCATATAGTTTTAATTTTGGCATTGATGGAATTGGTGGACAAATCTCAGCACAGTTCCGAATGGCTATCGCCAAAGGCTCGATAAAAAAAAAAAAACAGAACAGTGCCTTGTTTAATTACTAACGACCCTGACACGGCCATATTAATAACTACGTTGGCGACCACACCAGCATACAGATTACGGATCAAACATATAATCTGAGATGGAATGCCGAAATGCTTCAAGATTGTAAACAGTGTCTTCCAAACCACGAGGTCAAAAGCCTTTTCGGCATCTAATAATAAAACTAAGGCTGGTATCCTCTGTGTGTCGAAATAATCCAAATCCTCTGTCAATAAATGAGTATTAGTAGCCAACTGTCTACCAGTGATAAAACCATTTTGATCCGAATGGAACAAATTCCCCGCAAACTAATTGAACCTGAGGGATAAAAGTTTCATAACAATTGTATAGTCCGAGTTTAGCAATGTTATCGAGCGATAGGAATTAGGATCCCTGCTATTCTTGCCCTTCTTTACAAAACTCACTATGTTCCCCTGTCTACAAGATTCTGGAACTACCCCTCCCTCTAACATATCGTTTATCAGTTGAAAAAAAAAATCTAAAAAAAAAAAAAAAAAACTTTATAAAATTCAGACGGAAGTCCATCTGGGCCACAGACTTTACTACTAGGTAGACTTCGGACAACTTCCTCCAACTCTTCCAGCGAAAACGGATTAGCCATAGATAATTTCTCTGTCTCCGGAAGTGTTGGGGGCGGATTATCATAAAGAAATTTTTCTAATGAATTATCGTCCACCGTCTGAAGCCTACCATAGATCAAAGAATAATGATCAAGCATTATATCCCCAATTTTCACTGGGTCCTCTATACACAGGGCAGTAAGGGGGCAAGTTAATTCTTTAATATGATTTGCCGCTGCCTGCTCTCTGGCCTGCCACGCCAGGAGCCTACCCGTGAAATTACTCTCCTCATACTTTTTCTGACAATACTGTTGAAAGATGGTTTCACTTTGAGTATAGTAAAAGGAGCTGAGTTCCCGTTTGGCCTGATCAAGCTGAGTTTTAATCAAAGTAGTGGGACTATACAAAAAGGCCTCGTGGAGTGCCTGGATATAATCTTCCAATCTTCCCTTATTTAATCTCATTTGCAAAAATCACTTATGACCAAGTGGTAGTGTGAAATAGCAGTTCAGGATCCCACCGATGTAACACCAATGTAGGAGGTTGGAGTGTTATGTATTGATGCTGGTTAGGTTTCACTACGCATTACTCTCACAATACACCCAAGATTGTCCTTGGATGCAGAATAATAAATACATTGCTCAGTTCTGGTACAGTGGCAAAAGCAGTCAGGCTGTACTAGAGGAACATGTGTTAAGCAGTCGTGGCTCCTGCAGGCAAGCGCTGTAGGGTGGAGGCGGGGTGGGCATGTAGAAGTCAACAGATGACAGAATAGGGAAAATACATAAATCCTATTCCGTCATCTGTCGATTCCGCCTCCAGTCTCACCGCACCACGCTTTCCTGCAGGAGCCGCCACTGTTGAAGTTGCAACAACTTTAATGAAACAATATACCAACACAAATAATTAAAAAAAGATTAAGATGCAAAATTAGGATGGATAATGCTAAACAATTCAAAGTTTACACTTTCTATCAAAGTATATACACTTGCTGACTTTGTTATTCTCTTTGAACTGATGAGGGTATAATTTTCTAATTTTACTGGCACAGAAATAGCCATATGTTGTTTAATGTAGTGAAGAGATGTATATGGGATGATCTTAAATGGTCTTCACTTGGTGTCATTTGAATGTGTTTTCGCTTATATCTGATTGAAAGGTGTTCTAGCAGTCAGTGCACAGTTGGTGCTTTTGCTTCTACAGCCGCAATTTGGAAGACAGTTCACACAATGAACAGATAATTGTCACTTAAGAAAGAACGCGCTCTTCCTACTAAAAGACAAACACTCTGTGAGATGGGAGTTGGGCAATTTGGAAACGTGAAGGCATCAGATGTAATTCAAAGTTCATCACGATTATGTTACATGAGGCAAACTTCCTAGTTTGGGATAATGTTATGTACTGTTGCTGGCGAGGTAATTCAGCTACAAAAATATAACCATTTCCAGCTCCAAAAAGGAGGAAGCAAACGAACACCAATTAATGGTAATTTAAAAAGCACATGTTCAGTCATGACATCTCAGAGACGAAAGGGCGTTAATCTGCAGATGTGGGCCAGCATGAAAAAACAATAATCTGTGCAACTCAAGGCTTCTCTGCATGACGACAATAGTGACGTAACGCAATCATCTGCATTTCTGTGAACGAGGGGTGAAACTATTCAGGAACAGCCACATAGAAAATGATTCCACAGATATCAATTACACCCATATAGACAGTTAAAATCAAGGGAACTGACTCCAAAAACTATTTGAACATGTAAATCTAATTAACATCTAGAAACAGCCCTTTTCACGACTGCAAACCACTCTGTAATTCACAAAAAGTTGATTGGCACTAGCAAATGGGTTTACTCACATGGCGATTTGTGTTAGAATCAATCTACTGTGGGTAGTGAGGGGAGCATTCGACCGTGGGAGTATTTTTGCACTTTGTGAGCTCATACATAAAAGTTTGTCGTTTTTGACACACTAACTTCTGATCCATTCCCACCCTGTAAAGCCTCGTGGAAAATGGAGTTTGCCTCAAAACTGTAAAGCCGACAGTCATTGCATTTAACTATTTTTAATATTAAAATACATTTTTGAATTTGCATTTTTAGTACATCTGCCAGAATAATGACTGTTTTCATAAAAGGTGCCCAACTCTACATTAGCATTGACAGCAGCAGGAACATCCTAAGCAACCTTGAGTTTTGGGGGCGCCTCCTTGCATCAAGATTCTTGGCAGGATGGGATGGGCAGGTTAATGGGGAGGTTAGGTACATGAACAAACACCGGCACTTATCTCACTTATCTCAAGAATAGGAAAGGACAAAAGTAGAACCGCTGGCACCAGCAGGGACATACAAAAGGGCAAATAGGAACGAAAACAGGACTGTAGTGTGGATTTGCATTTGATGCTGGCCTTCTCATAGCCTGAGCGGCTCCTGTCGCTACAGGAGATGTGCTGGGCCGGAAGCAGCCTCAGTAGATTTTTCACTGGTATGGAGAGGGAGGAATGTCATTTTAATGGACCATCCTATGGCTCAAATGACTGAGATGGCCTTCCAGAGTAGTGTGTCTTTGAAATGACAGACCATTCCCTTCCGTGACGTCAGACGCCGGAGGTTTGCTGATCGGAGCCTTGCCAGAGTAAATATCAGAAACACAGCAACAACCATGGGTCTTTGCCGCGCTTGATTCAGCCCTTTGTCCCGGCTTTGACTAATTCAGACCATCAACCGGATTCCAGTTTTTATGACGTTGTATCCAAGCCATTTAAATGTTTGACATAGCGCCGTGAAGCCTGTTCATAATTACATCGAAAGAAACTACCTGGTCTATATTTGTGACCCCCTTTCGTTTTATCGTGTATCTTGAAGACAACATACTATAGAGTAGTCTCTCAAGTACTAAGCATTAGATCCTTTCAAGCAATATAGCAGAGCCATCCATGCCTTGCTTTGTTTTCCTGTTTTAAGTGTGGTAATTTCCTGAAGAAGGCGTATGTTACGCCTAAACGCGCGCCGATAATTACTACTGTATTGTGGATTTTTAACTCAAATTTATTTTTATATGGATTTTATGTACTGTTTAAAATAAGTAGATCTGATCTGTTATGTTATACTTCTTCAATATTTGAAGTTGACACATAACATTCAATAAAATATGCTGAATTTCTTTTAAATAGTGGTTTTTCTGATTTTTGATTTTTGTTGAGCCCTTCATGCAGTACTGTCATTATTATTTAAGAGTTGCCTAGGAAATATATTTTCTCGCATTGTTTGAAATGTTGTACAGTAAATTGAAAAGAAGTGCTGCAAAAAAAGGATGAACTGAGTGTGAGAATTCCCTAGGATAGGCTTGTGACTCATTATCAGTTACTAACAATGACTGCTATAAGAAAAGCTCCTTCACTAGAAATACAGTTGAACGTGAAAGAAGATGAGAAGATGGGGAAGCCTGCTACTGTTTAGCGCAGAGAGGGCTGATGTTTGGAAATCTACTCATCTTAATTCATACACTTTTGCAAATTCTTCTTAAGAGTCAGACCACTTGGCCACTTGTAGTGCCAGGAAGATAAAGGTCAAACAAGGATATCTCTGCAGGCAATTCAAATGGAAAGTTAGGATTTCACTTTGTCTGGGCACTGGCTGGAGTTAGTAATTAGTCTGTAAACTACTGCTATATGTGCCCTGGTATCCAAGAAGTTGTCTGTCAGCCTAGATGCTTCGAGAAAGAGAATGGGCACCCTGGCAAGTTTGGACTAAGAATTGTTTTTGACATATAATGTACCAGGAAATGGTGCTGAGAATACCCAAGAAAAGTGAATCTGCTGAGCACGACTTCCTGTTTTTCCCCAATCAAAGAGCATTGTCACAGGAAAGAGGTATTTCGCTTGATCGTGCACAGAATTATCTGGCTGCATGAATCATGACAAAATGCACCTCCCAAAGTTTCTTCGAGCTTTATTTTGATATCTAGAAAAGTGACAGTGGGTGAAGGTGCTTAAGACATCCTTATGGCAAAGCCACAATGGTAGGTACAGCTTTCAAATTGGTTCTGTTAACATCTTTTGGTAGCAAAACTGAAGGTATCAACAGAACCCAAAATTCGGCATATTAAGCTTTGTGGGTGCCTTACCAGTCAGAGTACCCAGCTCTGTTCTCTGTAGGACTATAACTTCAATTTGGGAAACTATAGGCCTTATTTGAACATTGAGTGTTACCTGCTAGGTGACCGGATCTATGGAGGCTTGCACCTACACCCACCCTGAAGAGGACTGCTCACCCCATTTATAGATTCCTGCCTGCCAGAAAGGGATCATTTTGCTGAAGTACCTGCCAGTGAGGCAGACGCAGTTTGGGAAAAATTGAATGCCAGGGGACTCCTTTTTCTGCCTGCTTTGAATTATTTTATGCTTTTCAGAAACATAACCCCTAATTAAGGTTTTATTTATGAAAAACAAAAAAATGGTGGAGACACACAGGCATGTTTCTCCCTGCCTGGGTCTCACATGGCAACATAGCGAGGGGAAAATTCTGCAATGGGAAGCCCGCTTTAAATAGGGCAGACCTCCACATGTATCAAAGTATGCAACACTGTTGTGTAAGGACCACTGAAATATATTGACAATCAGCTTGAAGGCCCCACTGATATTCAATCATTATTATCCACACCTCTTAAGAAGGTGACAGAATGGCACAATCAGTGATTAATGGTGGAGGGAGTTATAGCTAGGTCAGAGTTTTCACCTCAGCTCCATTATGGAAAAATTTGTGCTAATCAATCAAGTTGAGGCCAAGGATAAGGGTACCCTAAAACATTGTTGTCCCATGTTAATTTTCATTGGAAAATTTGCTCTCTGACACAAAAAGAATGGATGAATAGAATGACACCAAAATTCGCAAAAAGTAAGAACTCAGAAAGAATGCTTTTTGTGATTTGGTGTAAGTCTGTTCAGCCATTTTAAACAAATGTGTGGTTAAAGAGATGTTTGGAATAGTCATGAAGTGGTTAAATAGTCAGCTATATCTTTACGGTTGGATCAGGGATAGTCCTGCAATGCTTTAAATGTAAAAAAATAGGGCCCTCTGATTGGTCAAAGGAACCACAGGGCGATAGCATCTGCACTGGGTGGGCACAGCTGATCCCCTCCTACACATGGTGAAGGCCGTGCACATCATGGGTTTTCCGCCTATGGGGTTTGGACGGAGGATCATGCCCTGTTGTCAAATCCAGCCTAGCATGGCCAAAGGCCCTGGAGAGCAGAGTTTTGAAAGCCCGCGGTGTGGTTTGCTGCAGAGCCTGACCAGAGGCCATATACAGCAGGGCGCTGACTACCCATGGGGGATTGAGAGAAGTGCAGTGGGAGTTGACTGAACGGGATAAAAAAAAAACTACAATATCACTGAAAAAAAAGTGAAAGTGACATTAGATTTAGTAATGAGATCTTACTTTACCTTAAAAAACTCTAGATATTCAGTGAAACAATCAATGGTTTCTTACCTTGTCAACATGCTCAGATCATTCGGGCTTTTAATATGTGAAAGATATGAAGGAAGATGCACCAAAATATATGCCCTCTCATTGTTACAGTTGCTAGTTCCTTTAGCGCAACATGAAGAATCATTTAATAATAATAATAATAATAATAATAATAATAATAATAGCACTTGTAGAGCACATGGTTACACCAAAAGGTGTGTCCCCGAGCTGGGGCAGAATTCTACAGGGAAGGAGGATAGAGAAAAGAACCTATAACTTGAACAGCCATGTTTTCAATTTTATCCGGAAGAGAACCTCTAAAGATTTCAAGCGGAGAGACAGAGGAAGCGAAATCCAATTTTTAGCTGCCAGATAGCCGAAAGATTGTGCGCCCATTCTGTCTTTACCAGTGTAAACGAAGTAGGAGCTGGTAGGACCAACAGCTTGATCACTCATTTGGAAACAAATACAAGGCTCCAACAAGAGATTGTATACTATAAGAGCACATCTGCTTCGCTATACTGGATCTATGATACAAACATGATGGCAGATTTATGAAGGCCTTGCGCCGCCGGTGCGTCACTTTTTCCCATGTTAAAAATGACGCACCGGCGGCGCAAGGCCTTCATAAATCTGCCCCATGGAATATATGCTTTCACTTCTATTTTTAATATTGGATGGGCCCACGGTGCCAATGGTACAGAAGATTATAATTTGTAAAATGGTGACATTTTATTTTTTGTTTTTTATTTTAATTGCATTATACCACAAACCATAAAGACACTTCAGCAAAACCTGTGGAGATTGGTTCACTTTCGTAAATCACCAGCTTGGCCTAACTCTTAAAAAATGTAAATCCACATTTGTAAAGCATGAACTACTCACCCTTACGGGTCTCGAGGCCATCGTGGAAATTAAGTGAGTTATTGCCCAGAGTCACATGTTGCTGAGCTGAGCTGCTGCTAGAGCCGGGGATCAAACTGTGAACCTGGTGCTCTGAACTCAGCTGCTCTGGCCACTGCACCACACCTCTCCACCATTCAGGAGTATTTTGTGGGTTGAGATGAATGCATTACACACATTTTCCCAATACCTATAAAGTCAGTGCAGTCTGGGGATCCACCGAATTTGCTTTCATTTCTGTGTACACTCTCATAATACCATAGAGCACATTTTAAGGACTGTTCTTTCTCATGAACTGTACCTAATTCATACCTGTGCGTATTGCAGTTCTGAGTCACAAAGTATTTTCCACTCGTAGAATTATGGTACCTGCACAATCATCTTCATCTGCCATGTGCATTCAGAAAAAGTGATCTTGCAGTCATAGATCCATTGACTCGCAAATATTTGGTACTTTGTAAGGTGTAGGGGGAGGAGTTTCCACAAAAAGAAAAACACTTTACCAGCGCAAATTTTTTTATATTGCACCATGGTGCTTCCTTTCTACAATGTGAAATTTTATTTTGCTTACAATTCCGCATTGGGAAAATACAACAGCACCAAAATGTCACATAGTTATCCTAGGAGGACGCAATGTAACTTGTTAATGGAGCACTTTTTCTGGTAAATATTTTTTTTTGTTAAAAAAAATAAAATTAAACAGTACATTGCAGCCGAAGAGAAAATCTCCAGATATACTTTTACACTTTATTGTGTACTGGGCTCTATATTTTTCAGAAGCCTTGATTATTGTTGAGATCTTCGCAATTCAAACCTAAACATCACTGAAGATGGGCGTCTTTGACTTATCCTTCATGTAAGTATTCTGTGTATGCCTATCAAGTGGTGTCGTTTTTGTACAATTTTATCCAACATCCTCAATATAAAACATACGCGCTTCTCTAATTATTGTTGTATCACGTCAAGGACAACGTGCACAGTCTCTAATAGGCAGCACTCCAGAGAGCAAATGGAAGCTTCTTTGGGGAGGACGGAGGACATGTATACTCATTTAAGAGGTTTGTATTGACAGTGATGTTTGTGTTTGCTCTGTTCTATTGCATTAAGGATGCTGAGACAGGTTTCTGTTGACAAATTGAATACCCCAAAGCACAATGCGCAAAGCTCTGTGATGCACTGCAGTTTTAAATCCGCCTAATTTCATAATTAAAAGTTCAAAATTCACAATGTTGTCGGTTCCCAAAGCTCAGCCATTAAAAGTTTCATAAGTTGAAACCTTACCATAATACATGATTGATGATTGTATGGACCACTTCAAAATTGCTGAATAGAGATCTGCGAATAGTTCCTCATTAAACACGGATTAGGGTACATTTTTACTGCACGCTCAAGTGTCTTAAGATATTAAAAATCAAAGTCGTTTTTCCTGTAGCAAGTTCTTTCATGTGGAGCTATTGATTTTACGAAGTTTCATAAACTATTTAGAAACACAATTAGCGTTGGATTATGAACTTCTAATTGGTAGCTGGTGTGTGTGAAAAGCAGGCATCAGCAATATTTCTGGAGTCCATTAAAATGACAGCCTATGGGGCACACACTAAAAAAAATCTAAAAGTGATAGATCACCCAACTCTGCTGTTACCTAAAGGGAAATAAAATTGACATTTTTAGTTTGGCGTCATCATATGTATGTCAGAATCAAAACACATCAGGGAGGGATACTTGAAATGTATGTGTCACAGTGGTGTTGCTGTTTGTTGCTTCTGTTGTTTTTGTTGTTGCTGTTCTTCTTCTGATTATGCTTATTATTATAATCTTTATTATTAGTGGAAGTACTAATAGCAGCAAAAAAGTAATAGTAATACTAGCAGACGTAGACGTACAATAAAATGTGTGTGGATGATGAGTTACAGGATGGTGGAATTAGATAAACATCATGTTAGAAATGGGGTTTCTGGTTGGCTAGGTTATGCACCTAAGCCAGGCAGAACCTACCACTCTAGTCAGGGCAGGGGAGTTAAACACTGAAGATAACCCCAGCTCACCCCCTTGCTAGCTTGACAGAGTAGTCAGGTTTATCCCAGAGGCAATGTGTAAAGCTTTTGCACAACACACTCACACAACAGTGACACACTAGGCATACCACAAACGTGACTCCAAACAAGGTTATATAAAAATATCCTTTGTATTATTCACATTGACACATTAGATCACACTCACATATATTACTGTGCCACTAGGCATTTGACATGACTTCACAGGGATTATACAAGTCACTTTGCCAATCGGGCAAGTCTCATAAAAATCACACTTATCAGGGACTACTTTGCCAATCTGGCAATTGTCCTACCATCATCAGCAGTGCACTACTGTAATGACAGTATGACACATGAATCAAAAGCAGGGCAATAGGGTAAATACCCCTAGATTGCACACGTTATGTTATATGTTTTATAGAGCGCACAGCTGCCCCAGCATAGGGGCGTCCCAGCACTGAAATGCAACTGTTGATGGCAGATCGGGAGACACTCAGAGCAACAAGTTATACAGAGAAGGGATAGGTTTTTATTTGCTTTGCAGAATAGTGCTTGGTTTTGGATGCTTCTAATACTCATAGGGAGAGAGTTCCAAAGCTTTCGAGCAAGCGCAAGGAATGAGCGCCCTCCAGCCCTACAGTGAGTTTTGAACTGGATACGTTTCTCCTCCGGCAGCCAATGCAGTCTACTGATAGAGTTGATGGTGGAACAAAATCTCAGCCGGCCGAACCGCAGCATTTTGTGCCCTTTGAAGGTGAAGTATCTCTGCTCTATTCGCCCCTAGGTATAGGGGACTAGCATGAGTCAGATTCAATGTGACACCTCAGGTAGACACTCACTGTTGAGATAGCTGCTGACTCCCAGTTTGATGTCTCATACATTTTACCCCTTGTGGACATTGCAACCCCGCAATACAATGATCCTGATGAATGCAACCTTTTTGCTTCCAATAATCTTATATAAACATTATACCTAAGTCCCACCTTCCAATCTTCTCAGGGAGGAGGTTCCCCCTAAATGCAGAATTTGCAGCCTGTTTTCCAAAGGAGTGGGTGGAGTAATACCTGCCTCTGAAGCTGGCCAAATATAAGCAGACACCTAATATTTGCATAAGCTGCTACTGAGTTTGTGGGTGGAACCCTCATGACATAACAGTATACAGCACCAGCAGGTCACAACTCCAGCTATACCTTGAGTAGAGGCACAGGGCAGAGGACAGGAGGTTGGACCACCCTGTTTTACTTCTCTGTTTTGAAGAGATGAACTCTCAGATCAACTCTCACATTGGAAATGCCAAATTACCCTATGCTAGAGCATGAAAGTGACATCCAATCGAAATGCCTCCATAAACTCACTCTACCTGAAGAAACCAAAAAACACTAAAGAGAAGTCTTGGACATATGTTATCGTATGGCAAGTCTATTGTGGGTGGCGATCATTGCAAGGGAAAAGCCTTAACTATGTGCAATCCTATTTTTATGGTATAATTTGTATCCGCATGCTGTTTTTTCAAACTATGTATGCATGTGAATTGTGATTTTATATCTGTATTAATTGACATGATGCTTTCTACTTTGTTAAGCATGCATAATTGGTTCATGATTTTAAGAGATAGCAGTTGGCCTAATGGCTAGGGTGGTCGACCTCGAATCTGGTGATCTGAGTTGAAGTGTCGTCAATGACGCTGAACATCCTATGATTCTGGGCAAATCACTTAATCTCCCTGTGGCTAACAGAAATGAATGTGTACTCATGTAATACAACTGGTGCTATGTAAAGCGCCCTGATACCCGATTCGGGTCAAGTTCGCGCTATAGAAAACTGTAAAATTAATAAAAATGAGTATATCTTTGGTTGTATTGCATCCTGCTTTTACGATTTTTAATGAAATCGAATAAATAAAGAATATGTGAACTGAACTGTAGAGTAGTCAGCAGAGTAGTCAGCAGAGAAAAATCCCTCTTTTCCCTTGAATTGATGGCCATGGTATCACAGAACAGCATATCCCTAAGAATATGCGACTTTTTTTTCCTGTAGTGACAACGCGTGCCTGGGGAGATCACTATCTCCACTAATTTTCTGAACTGCGGGTTCACAGCAAAGTGTTACTCTAGAAATGGTATCATTATGGAGCTCACTTGTGGCCACACTACCTAGAAATGTTGCCACTTAAAATGAGACTGTGGATCAGCTGCATTATTCTGGATTCTGTGATGTGCTGGGCCCAACACCATATGTTCCTGTAAAGGCAAACTTTCACCAGTTACCTCAGCAGACTCAAAGACAATGAGCAGTTAACAATAAATTGATAGCAGGCATCAATGTCATGTTGTCAGACCGGAGAAAGGATTTGTTTGTCTGATAAGATATTGGACTGGATATGGAAAGCAATTAGGGTGTGGAACGGTTGTAACACTTTAATGTGTGTGGTGATTCTCTTTTTCTGATATGCATTGGTCATCATTCATTTTCCAATATGTGAGCAAAACCCTCTCGCCCGAATCTTCCATGAAGATATGAAGCTCAGTGCTTGAAAAGCATGGGGATTGCAAATAAGTGAACCAATGAACTGGTGGAAAAACTGGCAACACATCTAAACTTCTTCCTTTAGGCCTTTTTAGGCCCTTTTAAGCCATGTTAGATGATGTTTCATGCCTGGGGTCGCCTTCTAGCAAAGACCTTCCCCACTGGAACATTTCTCTCTGGAAAGATACTCTGAATAACCTCCAGTGTCAGTTTATGCTTAGCCAATATGGTATCAATGTCGGCTAGAAGTGCTTGGACCTTTTAAAGCATTTACCTAGAGTTGCCCCTACTGTGTTGAGCTCAGTGTTCAAGTTTAGAATTTATGCCTGTCCCTCATGTTTTGCAGGAGCCAGCGAAATCCCTAAATCCCCAACCAAGTTGTCAAAAGCATTTAACACAAAATGGGATTGGGATTAAACCTGGGAGAAATTTTAATTAGGCTGGATTAATCAGAGTAACTTTGGTAATTCCATGTTACTCTTTGCTACAGAATTACTGATAATAATGAATTACACCCACTCACTTAATAAAGACTAAGGGGCGATTAGGATGGCGGACGGAAATGGGTACTGTCCGCCATGGTGGGGGAAATTTTACTCCCGGCTGCGCCGCGGAGAAACCGCGGTTGGGATTAGGATATTCATGTCACGAAACTCCGACCGCGGCGGACGGAACACAACCAACACCGTCCGCGGTGGACGGAACACAACCAAGTCCGTCCGCGGCGGACGGAGTCCAATGAACAACCACTGCCGCGGACGGAAATGACCGCGGAAAATAAAACATGTACCGCCATCCCTGAGAATACTCCGTGGCCGCAATTAGGATAAATCCGCCCGTACAACGGAACTCACAGCCATCCACGTCCGCGGCGGAAACAATGCAACGAGAACCACAGCATCAGGGCGGAAGGCCAACACGCACAACATCCCTAGCGCCTAACAAATGTATGAAAGTGCACCGCAAGTCCTAAGCAAACATACGAACATTGACAAGGCCCCCCCCCCAGCACAAGCCACCATGACACGTCCCAATTATCCAATAATGCACACAAGTCAACACACCCACCTACCACCTGACTGCCAACAACCATCGAGACACGACTATAAAAAGACACCCCCACACAACCACAATCCCTTGCACCACAGCATTGCTGCCAGCAAGAGGGCCATTCGAGACACTGCGAACTCACATAAAATCACATAGAAGACACCCACCCACCACCCTACCACACAAACACCCACCACACAAATCCTACACATCACACACCACACACCTGCACCTCCCAACTCACTCAACTCACACACTGAGCACCACACACCATGGCACCCAAAAAAAACCCCAAATTCACGGAGACAGAGTTGCGGGTAATGGTAGATGAAATTATCCGTGTGGAGCCCAACATCTTCGGGGCCCAAGTCCAGCAGACGACCGTGGCGCAAAAGAACCACATGTGGGACAGGATCGTCACTCGTGTGAATGCGTCGGGGACTGTGCCGAGGACCAAGCACGACATTCAGAGGCGGTGGCATGACCTTAAGACCAGGGTCAAGGGCATCCGAGCGAAAAACCACGCCAGAGCCAATCTTACTGGCGGTGGCACACCCCCGGAGCCCATACCCTACACCGATTGGGAGGAGAAGGTGCTGGTGATACTACACCCAGAGAGCCTAGACGGCCTTGACGAAGGAGAAGAGACTGGTGAGTACAAACCAAGCACCACGATCAGCACGACATGGTCAGGCTCACACAACTGAGAAGAAACATCCCCCACGCCCCAACCCATGCACGTCGGACACCAACACACTAACATGTCCATGGCTCCCAACAGGCCCCCATGTTCACGGGGAGGGTGGTGGTGGTGGTGGCGGTGGTGGAGGGAGGGGTGTGTGAGAGGCCCAAACTACAACTCGCAACAGGCCTCCATGTGCACGGGGAGGGTGGCGGTGGTGGAGGGTGGGGTGTGTGAGAGGCCCAAACTACAACTCCCAACAGGCCCCCATGTTCACGGGGAGGGTGGTGGTGGTGGTGGCGGTGGTGGAGGGTGGGGTGTGTGAGAGGCCCAAACTACAACTCCCAACAGGCCCCCATGTTCACGGGGAGGGTGGTGGTGGTGGTGGCGGTGGTGGAGGGTGGGGTGTGTGAGAGGCACAAACTACAACTCCCAACAGGCCCCCATGTTCACGGGGAGGGTGGTGGTGGTGGTGGCGGTGGTGGAGGGTGGGTTGTGTGAGAGGCCCAAACTACAACTCCCAACAGGCCCCCATGTTCACGGGGAGGGTGGTGGTGGTGGTGGCGGTGGTGGAGGGTGGGGTGTGTGAGAGGCCCAAACTACAACTCCCAACAGGCCCCCATGTTCACGGGGAGGGTGGTGGTGGTGGTGGCGGTGGTGGAGGGTGGGGTGTGTGAGAGGCACAAACTACAACTCCCAACAGGCCCCCATGTTCACGGGGAGGGTGGTGGTGGTGGTGGCGGTGGTGGAGGGTGGGTTGTGTGAGAGGCCCAAACTACAACTCCCAACAGGCCCCCATGTGCACGGGGAGGGTGGCGGTGGTGGAGGGTGGGGTGTGTGAGAGGCCCAAACTACAACTCCCAACAGGCCCCCATGTGCACGGGGAGGGTGGCGGTGGTGGAGGGTGGGGTGTGTGAGAGGCCCAAACTACAACTCCCAACAGGCCCCCATGTGCACGGGGAGGGTGGCGGTGGTGGAGGGTGGTGTGTGTGAGAGGCCCAAACTACAACTCCCAACAGGCCCCCATGTGCACGGGGAGGGTGGCGGTGGTGGTGGAGGGTGGGGTGTGTGCGACAGGAAACAGAAATGTCTACAAATCAATGTAACCATGTACTGTCCACATTACTGACCTGCTCGATCTTGTCCCTCAGGTGATCGTCAACTGACTGGGGAAAGCAGTACCCGGCCGCCAGCCTCGCCTCCCACACCTACAGGACTCTCTGCCGACGACGACACAGGCAGCTCCGGGGCGGAGGATGGAGCGGGACCAAGCACGCAGCCAGGGCCATCTGGCTCACAGGGACTCCCGGGACCGACCAACGTCGCATGTGTGACTCCCGCGGCACCCGTCTCTGTGATCTGCACAGTCCCCACCACCACCAGTACCACCAGTACCACCAGTACCACCACTACCACCACTACCACGAGCACCACGACTCCTGCCGGTGCCACCCAGCATGACCCAGCGCGCAACGCTGGTCCAACGGCCCCACACACAAGCAGGGTGAGTGGGCCACAAACACAGGCAACGGGACAACTGCCAATCAGGCGACCCACACACCGCCGGTCAGAGGAGGGACAGCTACCCGAGCCAGTGGCACAGTCCCTACAAGCTCTTGCCAGGTGCCAGGCCTCATACGACCGGTCCCAGGCAAACGCTGATCGTGTTCACGAGGACTCAGTGGACAACACCAACAGCCTGCGCGAGATCTCTGGCATCCTTGGCCAGATGTTGGTGATCATGGGCCAGCAGGCAACGATGTGGAGGGAATGGGTTGCCCGGAACAACCCCCCCCCCCTCCACCATGTGTGTCAGCGCCACCGCCACCGTCACCTCCGCCTCCCCCGTCGCCTCCGCCTCCGCCTCCACCGCCGCCACCACCACCTGAGCCCCTGGCGACGGATGTGGCCCATCACCAACCTGCCCTCCCAGCTGCCTCTGTACCACCTCCGAGACGGAGGGGGCGGCCGAGGCAGGAAGTTGCTGAGAGCAGTGTTGGAGCGCCAGGCACACGCTCCAAGAGGGGACGACCTTGACAATGCCACTGCCTGTGCCAGACATTCACCCTGCAAACCATCCTGTCCCACATAGACAATCATTGCCACTGGTCTGCTGGACTAGCCTGACACCCCCCAATGTGGTGTCAGCACGGACATTTCATCTGCCATTACCTACAACTCCAACTCCCTCCCTCCCACTTACTTGTATATATTCACCAGCACAAAAGCACAACCTGTCAATAAATTGCATTTACTCACACAATGATGTTTTGCCTCCATGTTTATTCACATGATTGCCATCAGATACAGACGTAAACAGGTACAGGGATCATAGTCGCACATGATCATGGCGCTGCGGGAGTGACCTAGAGAAAACCAGAGACAGCAAACACACGTCAGTAAAGAGATTCACACACATCACAACACAATGCACAGCAACATTACACAAACGACAACCATCACACAAGCATGGGATGGGAGCACACACATCATGGACACTCCTATGTCCAAAGACATGAAGACACACATGTGCAACCATCACAAACCACACCCAGCTGAATAACCCCATATCCACACAACACCAGAAAACATACATGAGGCATTGTCAACCGCCACTAGAGGTAGATACTCACATTCAAGGGAAGTAGCGATCAATGAGCTGGCGCCTCTGGTCCACACCTTCCTCCTCACCACTATCCTCATCAGTCGACATGGGTGGGATGGGAGGCCGAGGAACTCCTTCGTCTTCAGGGTCCAACAGCAGTTCAATGTCATTGCGTACTGCCAGGTTGTGGAGCATGCAGCAGGCAATCACGATCTTGCATACTTTTCCTGGTGAGTAAGGCAGTGCCCCTCCGGTCTTATCGAGGCACCGAAACCTAGACTTCAGCAGTCCAAAGGTACGTTCGATGACTCTCCGTGTCCTTCCATGTGCCTCATTGTACCGCATTTCACCCGCCGTCCTCGGATTACGTAGGGGACTGAGGAGCCAGGGCCGGTTTGGGTAAGCCGAGTCGCCTATGTAGGGGGATGACAGAGACAAACATCAGAACAAGATATGGTGGGTACCCCATGCAACACAGAGATCACAAGAGTCCCCACTGCACACTCACCAACAAGCCACGCTTGACCGGGTGGCAGATTTGCCATGAGTCGTGGGACATTGCTGGTTCGCATGATGTGGGCGTCATGTGCGGATCCAGGAAATCTTGCACACACATGGGAGATGATGTTGCTCGCCAGGCACACCACCTGCACGTTCAGCGAATGAAAGTGTTTCCGATTCCTGAACACTTGTTCGCGTGCCCGTGGTGGAATGAGCGCGATGTGCGTGCCATCAATTGAGCCCACAACGTGAGGTATGTGGCCCAGTGCATAGAAACCAGCTTTGACAGCTGGCAACTCTTCCGGACGTGGGAAATGTATGTACTCATCCTTGTACAGCATCATAGCTGTTAACACATCCCGAAGAACCGTGCTGAACATTGCCTGTGACATACCCCCGGCACCTCCAACTGTATACTGAAATGTGCCAGTAGCGAAGAAATGTAGTACCGCCATGACCTTTGCAGTGGGTGTAAACGAGCCAGGATACGTTCTACGTGGCTGCAGATGAGGAGCCAATTGAGCCACAAGCTCCAGCAACCGACGTCGATCCAGCCTGAATTTCCGAATCACCTCCTCGTCTACCATATCCTCCAGCTGAGTGTATGGGCGATGCACATTTGGAGCCCTCCTGTGTGGGAGAGAGATGTAACTTAGGTCAACGTACAAACGACGCATACGTGTACAACTCCATCACATGTGTACCTTACTGACATAACTCCAGTCGTCACCCTAATGTATCGTAGACACATCACAGACACTCATGCAACTGCATGCACACAAACGATAAGTTTACACACGCCATGTCATCAAGCACAAATGCCACCACCAATGATGATGTGCATACGGTAATGACATGCATGGTGACAGAACGTATAAATCACATACACGGAATGCATGTGTACCACCACCACTGTAGTCACCTCGACACAACAATAAACCGACAACAGATGCATGAATTGGCCACACAGCCGTGATGTACTGTGTAGTTGTGAAGATGTAACAACGTCTGTAGGGTCAAACCCGACGTCAACACGTACGAATGCACATCTGTTGGCCATTGTGTGCCGACCGATGTCCATTGTATGGACACACATGCTATATTGTATGACATATGACCTTTCACAATCACGCTCACATCCCTCATGACGCAACTGCACACAACACATCACGGTGCAGCGTCTGACAAGATCACATATTTGGCGCCGCCATGGCGGTGCTCAACTTCCGCTACTTCCCAAAGGCAGAATGCGGCCTGCGTCCCTCTTCCCATTGGCTGCATGTGCAGGGACCGTGACGGGCACACATCGGCAACCGCACGTGCAAGCTTCAGGCACGGATGCTTCAGTTGCAACAATGTACTATCACTGGCGCCTCCATGGCGGGGCACGTACACAGCGGGGGAGGTGCAGGCCTATACACCCTGCAGATGTACTCAATGGACATGCCAGTTCATGACCCCCCTTACAGTCACCTTGCATCATCCACCGTACACCGGCCGGAGCGGCCGGCCCATGAACAACCGCAGTGCCCGGCCATGAACAACCGCCGGTCCCGGCCATGGCGGTTGTGTTCATGGCCGGGCACGGCGGATGTTCATGGCCGGTCCCGGCCATGGCGGTTGTGTTCATGGCCGGGCACGGCGGTTGTTCATGGCCGGGCACGGCCATGGCGGTTGTGTTCATGGCCGGGCACGGCGGTTGTTCATGGCCGGGCACGGCCATGGCGGTTGTGTTCATGGCCGGGCACGGCGGATGTTCATGGGCCGGCCGCTCCGGCCGGTGTACGGTGGATGATGCAAGGTGACTGTAAGGGGGGTCATGAACTGGCATGTCCATTGAGTACATCTGCAGGGTTTATAGGCCTGCACCTCCCCCGCTGTGTACGTGCCCCGCCATGGAGGCGCCAGTGATAGTACATTGTTGCAACTGAAGCATCCGTGCCTGAAGCTTGCACGTGCGGTTGCCGATGTGTGCCCGTCACGGTCCCTGCACATGCAGCCAATGGGAAGAGGGACGCTGGCCGCATACGGCCAATCGCAAGTAGCGGAAGCTGTGCACCGCAACAACAGGGCCAGTCATTGGCCCATTTCACGATCACGCTCCCAGGGCTGACCAATTGCTGGCGACGTATGCCACTGACACGTGCTGAGGGCCCTATATATGTGTCTTGGCCAACATGAAACTTCCTACCCTGGGGACCAGTGCTGCCTGTGACCATCACCTCGACCTGCTGCTGCTGCTGAGCTGACCACCGACTGCTGCCTGTGACCATCACCTCGACCTGCTGCTGCTGCTGAGCTGACCACCGACTGCTGCCTGTGACCATCACCTCGACCTGCTGCTGCTGCTGAGCTGACCACCGACTGCTGCCTGTGACCATCACCTCGACCTGCTGCTGCTGCTGAGCTGACCACCGACTGCTGCTCTAGTGCCATACTCCGTGATCTTGCCATGTCGAGAGGCAAAGAGATCCGGTCTCGACCCTTCACCGCCGCGGAGCTTGATGTCCTCGTGGACGGTGTACTCCGCAACTATGGACGCCTCTACGGCGCACCGGGACGGGTGGTAAGTGCAGTGTGGGACATGTTGGTGTGCATGAGGGGGCCAAATGATCAGGCCTATTTATATCTTAGCTGTGTAGTGTGGGCTAGACATATGTTCCTGATTGTGCATGGCTGCTGACAGTAACGTCTTGCCCCTATGTGTGTGACAGGCCACCTGTCCACTGACTTAAACCCTTTTGTCTCCCATCATGGTAGGTCAAGCTGCACCTTCGCAAGGACCTGTGGAGGACCATAGCACGGGAAGTACGGGCATTGGGGGTGTGCAACAGACGACATACACACTGCCACAAACGCTGGGACGACATTTCCAGGCTGAGCAAGAATGTAGCGGAAGTAACACTGGGCCTGATTCCAAGGACGCCCCGTCTGGCCCGACGCTCCATGACCCCTCTCATGCACCGTATCATTGCAGTGACGCATCCTGAACTGGCCGAACGTCTGAGTGCCGATCAACAGCAAACTAGCGGTGAGCATACTGTCTGTGTAGGAAACTTGTGAGTGCTATGCATGTATTGGTGCACAGACACACCATTGAGTTCCGTGTTGCGTATGTATGCCTGTGATGGCATTTTGGTCCCATTGGGTGGTACTCATTTGACATCCAGGTCCGCCATGTTGACACGCCACTTGCTTAGTAGTTGAGTGTTAAAGCACATCCCCTAGTGGTCCATGTCCCCATGGCAGAAAATGTGAGGATGACTGGTAGGGGTGGGCCATGTGCAGGCTGAGGGCTCATGAACCTTTGTCTGCTATGTGATTTGGCTATCCTGTTCCTTCTGTACGTGAGTGTGCCCATGACTCACACATCTTTTCTGTGCATTTCAGCTTTGACAGAGGACACTCAGCCACAGACGGTGGAGAGTAGCCGAGGAAATGAGTCCGGCTCAGACTTCGCACACACGCAGACTGACACGGAGGAGGCCAGCGCCGGAGAGGGGGACAGGACCGTCCCTGAGGACTCGCATGTGGAGACACCATCGTCCTCCTCGTCGGACACTCTTGGTGAGCCTGCACTGTTGTCACAGACTGGGAGTGGGCACTCATCACCTTCTGTCGGAAGACAGCACACAGGGCCCACACTTCCGCCAACTGCACCATGTATTGTTCGTGGCCGAAGGAGTAGGGGGAGCAGAGTGGCGTTCGGTGCAGGCACCGCTGCCCCTGCCACGGTGAGCCAAAATGCACTGTGTGCTGAGGCCGTTGATCTGCTGCGACAGCTGTGTGTGGGTCAGACCAATATGACAAATGCTTTCCAGGATCATGATAGGAAGTTGGGGCAGGTGGTGGCATTCATGGAAGGGATGCATGGCGATCTTGCAGGTCTACACAGGACAGTGCAGTCATTGGCAAGCAGTGTGTCGTCTGCAATAGTACAGTCGAATGAACAGGGTGCTACTTCTGTTTCCCCATCTACACCGCTGGATGTCTCAGGGGGTAGTGATTATTCAGAGCAGGACTCAAATACAGGTTATTGCACTAGAAGCAGCGTCAGACAGCACGTCAGGGCACGCAGGGCACAGACCCCATCCCCTAGATCAGCTAAATCTGTTCACGTAGACGACGTCAGATGCACTGGAGTACACACACAGGATCCACAAGTGTTGTTGGGGGACATGCCTTCCGGAGCTACACAGGCATTCAACACGAAAGGTACTCCGAAGGCAAGGGATACTCACATGTCCATGGACTGTTCCTTGGACAAGGCCAGTCAGAAGACAAAGGCACCTACTGAGAGCAGG
Source organism: Lissotriton helveticus (assembly GCF_964261635.1). Classification (NCBI taxonomy): domain Eukaryota; kingdom Metazoa; phylum Chordata; class Amphibia; order Caudata; family Salamandridae; genus Lissotriton; species Lissotriton helveticus. Next base: position 621,314,363 of record NC_136071.1, read on the forward strand.
GAGACTCCCAAGAGCAGGCCCACAGCAGAGGTAAGGGACACTCCCATGGACAGTGAGAAGACTAAGGCACCTACTAAGAGCAGGGAGACTCCCAAGAGCAGGCCCACAGCAGAGGTAAGGGACACTCCCAAGGACAGTGAGAAGACTAAGGCACCTACTAAGAGCAGGGAGACTCCCAAGAGCAGGCCCACAGCAGAGGTAAGGGACACTCCCAAGGACAGTGAGAAGACTAAGGCACCTACTAAGAGCAGGGAGACTCCCAAGAGCAGGCCCACAGCAGAGGTAAGGGACACTCCCAAGGACAGTGAGAAGACTAAGGCACCTACTAAGAGCAGGGAGACTCCCAAGAGCAGGCCCACAGCAGAGGTAAGGGACACTCCCAAGGACAGTGAGAAGACTAAGGCACCTACTAAGAGCAGGGAGACTCCCAAGAGCAGGCCCACAGCAGAGGTAAGGGACCCTCCCAAGGGCAGCGACACACACAGGGAGCAGGTGTCTGCTGGAGGCAGGTGCACCACAGACGACAAGTCTGCTGGCAGGAACAGGGCGGCGAGCAGGGCACAGGCTACATCCAGAGACAACACTCCACCTAAGGATAAGGCACATCCTACGGACAAGGCATCTAGCATGGACAATGGCGCAATCAAGGACAGGCATACTTCACCCCTGGCTGCACTGAGGCTGATGTTTTCTACTAAACGCCAAACTGATGTCTCCGCGGCGGAGTCCCCCCATACCTCCACTCCCATCCAGGCCAGTCAGAAGCAGAGGAGGGTGTCCCCTGTTGTTGCATCCCCCATTACACATCATTCCGAGTCCAGGCGGCAGGCACAGAGCAAACGACAAGCAGGCTCCAGCACGTCCCCCGAAACCAGATCCCCGGCAGCAGTTGCTCCACCTATACTGGGTGGTGATTCTTTGGAGTCCCCACCACTTGGCAGTCCTGTCCTGTCCAGGGTGCACTCACACCTCCCTAAGAAACGCAGACACACACCATTGACACCTGCAAACCCCGATTTGGCTCTAGGTGAGCTATCCCCAGCTCCCAGGCCCACCCTGCCTCCTGGCCCATACAGCCCTGTGGCTCATCATTTCAGTTGTCCCAGTGGCGCCGGTGCAGTTGACTCTCATGTATCAGATGGTGGCACAGTGTCAGTTGTGCCCTCTCCTGTTGCAGGTCCTGGCAGTGTATCTGGGTCTATGGCTCACGTGTCAGTTAGAAGATCTGTGGCTGTGTTGCACACTCCTGTTTCTGGTGCTGGCAGTCTGTCTGGGTCAGTGGCTCACGTGTCAGTGACTACATCTGTGGCTGTGTCTCACACTCCTGTTGCTGGTGCTGCCAGTGTGTCTGGGTCCGTGGCCCATGTGTGTGTCACTCGGGCTGTGGCTGTGTCTCACACTCCTGTTGCTGGTGCTGCCAGTGTGTCTGGGTCCGTGGCACATGTGTGTGTCACTCGGGCTGTGGCTGTGTCTCACACTCCTGTTGCTGGTGCTGCCAGTGTGTCTGGGTCCGTGGCCCATGTGTGTGTCACTCGGGCTGTGGCTGTGTCTCACACTCCTGTTGCTGGTGCTGCCAGTGTGTCTGGGTCCGTGGCCCATGTGTGTGTCACTCGGGCTGTGGCTGTGTCTCACACTCCTGTTGCTGGTGCTGCCAGTGTGTCCGAGGCAGGTAGTTCACGCAGTCCCCCCTGATTCTGTGATGTGACGTGCTGTACACTTCACTCAAATGTTAATTCACATGGTGTGTCCATTGAGAACTGCGTGGCACTCTTGTGGTCCCTGTGACGGGTTGGTAGGGACACGTAGTTGTGCTGCCTCTGATGTACCTGCTCTGTACTCTACAATGCCCTGTTGATGCTCTGATACTGCATGCTGCCCTCTCGTTACCTGCCTCTGATGTACCTGCTCTGTAATGCACAATGCCCTGTTGATGCTCTGATACTGGCCTCTCGTTACCTGCCTCTGATGTACCTGCTCTGTAATGCACAATGCCCTGTTGATGCTCTGATACTGCATACTGGCCTCTCGTTACCTGCCTCTGATGTACCTGCTCTGTAATGCACAATGCCCTGTTGGTGCTCTGATACTGCATTCTGCCCTCTCGTTACCTGCCTCTGATGTACCTGCTCTGTAATGCACAATGCCCTGTTGATGCTCTGATACTGGCCTCTCGTTACCTGCCTCTGATGTACCTGCTCTGTAATGCACAATGCCCTGTTGATGCTCTGATACTGCATTCTGCCCCTCTCACGTGCTGCCTCTGATGGAGCTGTTCTGTGCAATGGACTGTTGATGCACTTGGCCCCTCTCACGTGCTGCCTCTGATGGAGCTGTTCTGTGCAATGGACTGTTGATGCACTTGGCCCCTCTCACGTGCTGCCAGTGATGTGACTGTTCTGTGCAATGGACTGTTGATGCACTTGGCCCCTCTCACGTGCTGCCTCTGATGGAGCTGTTCTGTGCAATGGACTGTTGATGCACTTGGCCCCTCTCACGTGCTGCCTCTGATGGAGCTGTTCTGTGCAATGGACTGTTGATGCACTTGGCCCCTCTCACGTGTTGCCAGTGATGTGACTGTTCTGTGCAATGGACTGTTGATGCACTTGGCCCCTCTCACGTGCTGCCTCTGATGGAGCTGTTCTGTGCAATGGACTGTTGATGCACTTGGCCCCTCTCACGTGCTGCCTCTGATGGAGCTGTTCTGTGCAATGGACTGTTGATGCACTTGGCCCCTCTCACGTGCTGCCTCTGATGGAGCTGTTCTGTGCAATGGACTGTTGATGCACTTGGCCCCTCTCACGTGCTGCCTCTGATGGAGCTGTTCTGTGCAATGGACTGTTGATGCACTTAGCCCCTCTCACGTGCTGCCTCTGATGTACCTGCTCTGTACTCTACAATGCCCTGTTGATGCTCTGATACTGCATTCTGCCCTCTCGTTACCTGCCTATGATGTACCTGCTCTGTACTGCGCATTGCCCTGTTGATGCTCTGATACTGCATACTGCCCTCTCGTTACCTGCCTATGATGTACCTGCTCTGTACTCTACAATGCCCTGTTGATGCTCTGATACTGCATGCTGCCCTCTCGTTACCTGCTATGTTGTACCTGCTCTGGTGCCCACTTTGCCCATGTTCACGCATACACTGTGATTTGACCCCTATTATTTGACAATAAAGGTAGTCTATCAAGTCTCGTGGTCTGTCGTTGTCATTCCTGCTTGCGTCCTGCTAATGTGTATTCGTATATGCTTCTCATCAGTGGTTTCGGTAACATGACACTCCCCCTCCCTACGTCACGTCCCTTGCTGGTATTCCCCTCCAGACAGCCAATGGTTTGTACCTTACCTGCGTCGTCGTCCATAGTAGGCCATGACTAGGACGTGGTGGATCGCGAAGAGCATCGGGAAAGCGTGTAGCGCCGGGTCCATGGTGGTGGTCAGCTTGCGGTGGGTATCTCGGCTGTGTCACCTATGTTCGCTGTGGGGATTCCGCCGTGTTAAGACAGGTTGTTTTTCCGCAGCGGTTTTATGTGTGTTTTCCGCCATCTTGATTTGGGGGACGGTCTTCGACGTCAGTGCGTACGGCGGAGCGTTTGGATGTGTTCCGTCCGCCGCGTGGTCGTGTGTAGTTGGCCGGCGGAGCGTGTTTTTCCGTCGCGGACGGAAATTTGACACGTTTTCCTATCCTGATATGGCGGACGGAGTATCCGCGGCAGGCGGACACGGAAAAGGCTTTTTCCGCCTACTCCAGGGCCGCGGTGGCTCTTCCGTCCGCCATCCTGATCGACCCCTAATTTTGGGAGGGGGGGGGGTGAAATCCTACTGCAATAGCACATTTAGCAAGTGTGAATGGCTGCTTGTGCTGCAGTTCATGTTCTGTTGCATTTCACTCTATTTTCTTAGCGCAAAATGCATCCTCACATCCATTTAGGTAATTCTGCTTGAATGCGCTACATAGAATTACACAAGTTTGCCCACAAATGATTGTGATGTGCCAGCTGCACTCATGAATAGGAAGTCAGCTACGTAGTTTGTCATGGTCTCAGTGAGTGTGAATCCAAAAGAGCCTATCGAAAGAGGTAATGGAAGTCTCATATTAGGCACATGATGCTGAGCAAACAACGACAATGCACCTGTCAAAATGAAGCTTGCCTGCCCATTTGAAACCCAGGAGGTGAAATATCAGGATGTACCAGCAGTAACCTGAAGGCTGCTTCTATATCTGCATTAGTGAGGAGTGCCACATTACCTACTTGCCAGACCATGCGTACAACTTCACCAAATGACCCATAAAGGACCGAGCAGGAGGGGTGGGTGGAATGTTTCATTTCCACCTGCAGAATTGCTGGAAGTTGGTGACCCTGTAGTAGTTTTGTAACATGGAGTTCTGGCCAAATTCTGCTAATGGCCACATGGTGTGATTTTTTTCCCCAAGGCTCCAAAAATGCGAGCGAGATTTGGCGTCGCCCAGCGTGATTTTCTAACATGAGCAGTCGCAGGTGGTTGTGAGCTGTTGCAGTCAGAGGGCTGCTTCTCAAGTAGATTTGCTGCTGCTCGAGTAGATTTTCAACTTGAGTGACAGCAAAATCAGGTTGACTGGCTGCGTTCTCTTGCACAGGGCATGGTGCCATTTACACAGATTTTTTACTGCATCTCACGCTTATGGTGCTAAATTGCAACATAACCAGTGCAACATTCATATTTTCCACCCATTGGCGGTACTCTGTGGAATCTTGAAGAGTTTTTATGTAACTCTGTGAAATACCACGGAGTGAAACTTGGAAAGTTATGCCCCTGCCTACTGAGCAGGCATCATCTATCCAGCCATTTACAGACTTGCCTCTCGAATAAGAACGGTGTGGAATGACACAGACTTCATCTGCCTTCTTCCTGGGGACCACTCCCAAAAGGGAGACTATGAAATCAGGCAGTGGGGTAGTGAAACAAAAGAGCTTGTTATGTACCCCAACTCAAGCTCTTTTGTTAAGTTGCTCCCCAAGAACTTCCACTAGTTCCAAAGTGAATTTAAGGTTGCTGGCACACCTATAGACTGTGGTAATATATGGCAAACCCCTACTTAATGCCTTGAGTGTGCCAGGCTGCCTTCTTCTGATTAAGGCAGTTTTTCATCCATTGTAAAAAAATCCTCAACATTACCAGTAATGGTCTACGGATCAGCTGGGCCATAAAATAAATGTGGTGACTGATGAGATAAAGGAGGTGGGTTGATAGACCAAGCAAATAGAACCACTAGTTGTTAGACCTGACATCCTTGGTGTGGTATTTCCCAAAACCTTTTGCTTTTACTCCATGATTTTTGTTCACCTTTTTTTAATTGGCTTTAGGACTCTGTGCACTTTACCCCTGCTAAAGAGTGCTGAAGTACTTGTGTTCTCCTTCTACAACATGGTAAAATCAGCCTCCACCTAATTGACACACCTAATTTACTTATAGGTCCCTAGCAACTGGTACTACATATACAAAAGGCCTGTAAATTAAATGCCACTTGTGAGCTGCAGCACTCATTGTGGCACCAACTAAAGTAGCACTTTGAAACATTTCTCAGGCCTGCCACTGCAGCATGTAGTGAAGTTTTCAATTGCAATTGCGACCTAGCAAAAATAACCTTTTACCAAGCCCAATACTTCCTTTTTTAAACATATAGGTCACCCTTAAGGTAGGCCCTACCTACTACTAAGGCAGGGTGTATGATATTTGAAAAGGAGGACGTTTGTTTAAGTTTTGCACATCCTGCAAAGAAAAACTCCCAAAGTCATTATTCATTACTACATTTTCCATTGGTTAACACTGGGTTAAAGTGTTACTTTTTAGTGAGTGCCATCTACAGATTTACGCAGACAGAGAAATTATGTCTACACCCAAATGAACTGTGATTTAAAATCCTCTATAATGTTGAAGTCGGATTTTAAGTCACAATTCTGGAAATACCACTTTTAGAAAGTTGCCATTTTTGTGCCCAAAACCACTGTTCCTTGATGCAAGTAAACAGGGTCACATGCATGTGACTGTCTTTCCTGTAGTGGGTTGGGGACAAACAGGGCTTCATGTTGGACAGGATGGGCCATCTTGACAGGGTGACATTTGAGGGGCAGTACTCAACCTCATGTGCACTTCAAATGGCTTTGCCTACAGCACACACAAAGGAACGTGACAGCAGGCCTGCACTTGCTTTTGTCACCCTATACAGTTAGTAGCCAAACCCAAGTAGGATAGAGGAACTGGTCAGAACTAGTTTGGGAATGGGCTAGAGGTTGCCCCCATACAAAGGCTGGAACTACGCATACAAGGTGTACCTCTCATACCCCACAACAGAACATTTGTGGACCCATGGAAGATTCAGAAGAAGGACTGTCCTGCTGCCGCAAAGACTGCCTTGCTGCTTGAAGGACTGTCATGCAGTCTTAAAAAGTATGATTGGATCAGCTTATCTTGATCCCAGGTGTCCCAGAGTGACTTAAGGGTCAATTGTCTGACCTCCTGTAAGAGCTACAGAGGCACAACAACCTTCCAGATGCCTCCTTGAAACTACCCAGCTGACCAAGTACAAGTTGACTTGCTTGGATCGCCCTGGTACTGCCTGAGCCCTGGTGTTGGCCTCTGCTAGAGTGTGTCCTAATCCCCAAGAGGTGCCTTGTGAAGTCGTCGAACATTGGCTGTCATCAGTGACAATTCCTCCTTATGAAAAAGGTGAAAATGATGTATTGAGGGCTCCTCACGACCGTGAATGGTCCTGTTCGTGCCAAGACTTTGCTGTGAGCTAAGACCAACAACACAAACTTCCAGTGAGACCTACTATTCCTACTGACAGTAACTGTCTGTGATGATGGGCAATGCCAGTCTTGCAATTCACTGCGAGAGAGATCATCCACGATAATCCACCACCACAAAGCTACAGCAATGACTGGATCTTTGGGCTACAGCGATGACAATCTGCAATGCTCAACCTGCTTGCTCAGCCAATGGCGTTCCCATTTCGGCTCCCTCCAGTGCAAACTGAACTCTTTGCAGCACACATGAGAAGGTTTCTCTTCAGTGGAATTAACCTGGTTGCTGTAACCAGCCCACACTCCATCACTGTTGGGCTGACTTTGTGACTTTTGCCCAGTCCAGTGTTACCAGATAATTGTGAGTGGTGCTTTCTGATTCTTGGTACTATTTTCACACAAAAAATAGAATCAAATATCTCTAGTTCTAATCATTGGATTTATTTTGTTTTAGTGTAATTTTCTTTGTTAAATTTTAATCTGTTTTTCTAAATTGAGTTGGGATTTTTGATGTGTTGTGTTTTCACTTTATTACAGTTTTTTCGCTGCATAAATCCTTTATACATTGTCTCTAAGTTAAGTCTGACTGCTTTGTGCAAAACCAACAGAGGGTTACACAGTTAAGCACATGTTAATTTAGTGACTTTTGTAGTTCACCCTGACAAGGACTGCATGTATTATTTGAGTAAGGCCTACACTTCTCTTAACTAATCAACAGATTTCCTACATTTGTGTTCAGAGGTGGGGTCCAGTAGGTGTTTGTGCAGTGCTGCTCAGTGATTTGTGCAAAACTAGAAATCTCTAAAATAATCTGTCATCAGAATTGAACCATTTTTAAATTCTTCTTCATTTTCCATTCCTTCTTTTTCCTCCAAATTCCACCCCTGCCTCACTTGTGCAACTGTGATACTAGCGTGATAGAAATGGATCTCAGCATCCTCAAAAGCTATTGAAGCTGAAACAGCTGTGAACGGAGAGGTGGCTACCAGTATGAGGGAGCTCCAAGAAACAGGAGCTCCCGAACTCCTGCAGGGGCCTAGGAGGAAGCCCACCAGCTGCTATCTTCATCACAGAAGCAAGTGGAGGATAAGGATATTGTAGAGGAGAAGGATGAAATAGAGGAGGAGAGAGAGAGCCCACTGACCATGGCCCAGGAGGAAAGAGGTGGGCGACAGGAGTGAGGTCTTCTGCTCGATAGAGAGCAGGAAGAAGTGTGTGTTCCTGCAACCTGTCCTCTGAGGAATTTCAGGACAATAGGGCTGTTATGTTATGTTATATTTGGATAGGATAGGATAGGATAGTATTTGAAAAGCGCTCTATACCCGAAGGTGTCAAGGTGCTAAGCAGACAAAAACAGGGGAAAAGAGTGCAACAGCAGCTTAGGAGGGGAACAACCAAGTTTTCAGGAGTTTCTCAAAAGCCGGGAGAGAGCTAGCGGTGATGATGGTCAAGGGGAGAGAGTTCCACAGTTTGGCGGCGCCGACACAGAGGGAGCAGCCACCCCATCTAGTTCTGCGGAATCTGGGCAAAACTAGTTTGTTTTGTGAGGATGATCTTAAGGTCCTCCCTGGAGTATACCATTGGAATAAAGCCTTGAGTTGAAACGGGCCTTTGCTATGCATGGCCCTATACACTGTGCTTAAGACCTTAAATGAGTTGTGCTCCTTAATGGGGAGCCAATATAGTGTACGGATCCCCTCTCTAGCAGACTGATGTTTAGGAATCTTAAGAATCAGTCTTTCTGCTGCATTCTGTACCATCTGTTATGTAGTGGAGATATTAAGGTAGAGGGCATGGCAGTAATCAAGGCGAAAGGTAATCAGAGCAATGATGGTTGGCCGATGTAGTTCAGAAGCGCCTTTCTGAGAGTTAATAAAAAATAAAAACATGTACCAACTGTGCGGTTGACTTGAGCGTAAAAAGTCAGCCCCTCATCACATATGACCCCCAGAATTTGTGCTGTTTTGACTTGGGTTGAAAGGGGTCCGCATTCATTGGGCCACCACACATTCCACCAAATGGGTCAAAAAACTAATACCTTTGTCTTGTCTGTGTTGATCTTAAGGGAATTGCCCTTCATCCAACGACCAATGTTGGACATGCAAGTGTTGAACTTCTCCACAACTGAATAAAGGTCGTTGGTGATAGAGACGATAATCTGGGTGTCATCCACATAGGAGAGCACCTGAAATCCATAGGATCTCACCAATTCGGCCAGGGGGGTCACCTATAAATTAAAAAGGGTGGGGCTAAGTGAAGAGCCCTGAGCGACCCCGCATGGAAGAGAGAAAGCTTTTGTACTGAAACCTCCACAACTAACATTATGCAGTCTGTTTGTTAATATGGAATGAAGAAGCTGCAGGGCTTTTCCCGTGACTCCCACTTCTTGCATCCATTGTACCATGCGCACTGGGGAGACTGTGTCGAATGCTGCTGATAAATCAAGCAGAATCAGCACCCCCAAGCCCCCTTGGTCTAGCTGCAGTCGAATGCAGTCAGTGGCTGCAATAAGGGCAGATTCAGTGCTATGACCGGTGCAGAATCCATTCTCTGAGAGATCAAGAATTCCCTGTGAGTCAATAAACTTCATAAGTTCAGTATTTAAGAATTTTTCTAGGATTTTCTCGGGGCAGGGAGGAAGGAAATAGGGCAGACATTCTTTAACTCCAAGGGATCAGCATTGGGTTTCTTAAGGAGCAGGCGGACAATAGCTTTCTTCCAAATAGCTGGGTAGCAGCCAGGCGACAGTATTCCATACCTCGCACAGGAAATTGGCTACCAAGTCTGGTGCAAGTTTCCGTGTAAATGGCGTGCATGGATCTGAAGGCGCTCCGGATTTAAGACCGAGGAGAAAATCTTTGGTAAGTTGGATAGAGATAGGGGGAAGGTAGACAAAACGTTCTCCCTGATAACCTGAGGGGGTTTCATCTTGTTTGATTCATCATTGTCCACCTTAGTTTACTCATGAAGAGACGCATTGTCAGTATTGATATTGATTTGTATAGCACACTAATCATCTGAAAGAGTATTTCGGCGCTTGGGCAGGTGTGTAGGTGTGTGGTCCCCAAGGTGCTTGTACAAAAAGCCAGGTCTTTAGCTTCTTATGGAACTCAGGAAGTGAGGAGGAGGATATGATGTATAGAGGGTGGTTGTTCCATGTCTTGGGTGTGATGATGGAGAATAAGCAACATTAAGTTTTGCTTTTGCGGATGTGGGGAATGTGTGAGAGTGAGGAGGAGCATAGGTGTCTGGTGGGTTGGTGAAAGTGTATGCAGCTGTTTAGATAGTCTGGTCATGTTTTGAGTAGGGCTTTGTATGTGTGTGTGAGAAGCTTGGATTGGCTGTACTTGTGAATGGCGACCCAATGGTGACCCAATGAAGGCTCCTGATGTGCGACGTGAAGTGGGTTCTGTTTGGGGGGTTGAATATGAGTCTTGCAGCTGAGTCTGGAGTCTGTGTGGGAGTTGTTTTGAGATTCGGGCATAGAGTGTTTCCGTAGTCCAGCCCCCGGTTAATGAGTGCTTCCGTGACTGTCAGTCTGGTGTTCTGAGCCCACGATTTAGAGATCTTTCACAGCATGCATAGGATGTTGAAGCAAGAGGTGTACACTGTGTTAACTTGAGTGGTTATCTTGACCTTGTTGTCTAAGATTATCTTTAGATTTCTTGTATGGTCTGAGTGTGTGGGTATTGGTCGTAGCTCTGACAGCCACCAGGTGGACTCCCATGGGGAGGTCGTGTGTCAAGCGTTCACGCACGAGGTTCCTGTTGCTTCCTTCTTGGTGATGCACGCTCCCAACTCCTTTGTGAACTAACCAGTCAGCAAGGAAGAAAGCACTTGCTCTACTGTCTAATCCACAAGGGAAAGGGGAAGTGGATAGAGAAACAAGACAAACAACACTGGATCTCTTCTTGAGATGGCAGGTTCGGTTTCTCTTTGGGGCTTCGGGTATGTTTGTAGCTTCGGGTATGTTTGTACCTTCACAAAATAACAATAAACCTTCAAGAACTGAAATCACACCTTGCTTTTCTCTTGATACTATGTTATAAATACAAATACATACCAGGGACACGGGAACCGGGGCAGACCAAAGGGAGCGCGAACAGGGACCAAAGGAAGGGGATCCAGGCCCGAGGGAAGCGGAGATCAAAGCGGAGGGGAAGGAGCAAGACGGGTGCAAGCTGGCAAACAGGAACGCTCGCGATGATGCTGCTGAATGAAGCGAAGCGTCACTGCCAGTGAAAGCAAGGCTTTTATAGTCTCAGTTTGGGCGTATGCTCACTTACTCATGTGTAGTCATCAAACCGTTCAAAACGTGAGAGGTGAGAAAGCCTCGTGTAATATTCTTCACGTGAACCAAACTGTGAACCAAGCTGTACTCAAACAATCATTGCTAGCTGCAAGTGAATATGTCTGTTAACAAACATTGCTAGCTACAAATCAATTACAAACTGTACTTGTCACGCGGTATGAAAACATTAATGGCTACTGAACATTACATGAAGAATCATCAAAGCAATTAAATACATACTGCAAGGAACATCATGGATGCAAGAGAATTAACTTGCAATAGCATAAGAACCCATGACATCGTGTTGCTAAAGACCAGTACTTCCGTCTTGTCAGAGTTGAGCTGCAAGCAGTTGGTCTGCCTCCTATCTGCTTCCATGGCCATGAAGTTGGAAAAACTGTTTCGGGTGGTGCTTCTTGCAGTTTCATTTAGAGTGAAGTTGACCCGAAGGTATCTGAGTGCTTTACTTGAGCACCAGTTGCATTACAAATCATTTTGTTAGGCACAGGGAGATTAAGTGATTTGCCCAGAATCACAGGATTTTGAGCGTCCCTACTGAGTCTCGATTCTGGTTCCCCATCTTCGAGGTCAACATTGCTAGCTGTTAAGCTACATCCTTTTACCTTGTCCATAAGGTGAGGATGAGTTAGGTGTCATTGACATAGGAGATGATGGTGAAGTCTTGTGATCAGGTGATGTTGGTGAGTGGTGTCATGAATATGTTGAAAAGTGTGGGTCTGAGGGACGATCCCTGTGGGACTTTCCATGAAAATGTCTTGGTCTCTAATATGAAGGGTGGCAGCCTCACCCTTTGGGTTCTTTCCATGAGGAAGGAACAGATTTGTTTGCGAGCGTATCCTTGTATGCCAATCTTATTAAATCTTCTGATGTGAATGTTACAGGAGACAGTGTCAATGGCTGAAAGGGAATTAAGACTGCAGCTGATTCAACTAAAACTACCAGCCGAGGAAAAGAAAGCTGAGGCAGAGAGAGCCTTAGCAAAGGAAAAGGCTGGGGCAGAGAGAACCTTTGCAAAAGGAGAAGGCTGAGGCATAGAGAGCCTGGAGGATGAAAAACTTTCTCTGGAGGCAATGAAAATTCTGCTGACTCATGGGATGAGTCAAAAGGAACTGGATTCCAAGGCAAAGCAGCTCACAGAATCCAACCATAGGGCATTGTGGGCAACAGCAACGCAGTGTCCGATGAAGAAAGGAGGGCCCAGGTTCCTAAAGATCTGGTGCCTAGCTATGAGTGATTGGGGTGACATAGACATATATATTTAAGCCTATAAGGTAGCCCTGAGAATGCATAGGGTCCCAGAGGAAGATTGGGGAGCTAGTCTCTGGAAATACAGGCCTATAGAGAAATCCGGCAGTGCCAGATGGGCAGGTCTAACAGGGCATAGTGTGGACCGTTTTTTTGGCTGTTTGTGAGCCTGTTTTATGGGCAATCCATACAGTCTTCAATACCTTACAAAACACTTGATACAAGTTTAAAACCTTCCTAGTTTGGAAGAAACACTGGGTAGATACATGAAGACCCATTAGGGCTTGTTAACAAAGGCACATTTACAAGGTATTAAATCTACAAGTATAAATTCACTCTTGCTCTTTGCAGTAAATTTGCTACTTTTGGCTATTTACCATTATCCGAGGGTAAATGTAATGTAAAGTTTAGACTTATCAGTCTACCCCCCTTGATTTCAGGGGTGGATATGAATTAATAAGTGTAAAGTAACTACAGTCAATAAGGACCCTGGAGTTAATTCAGCACCACACATTACCAACCACCGGTACTGCAACATCCTCTCACAGAATGTAATAGAAGCAGGGGCTTAAAATAGAACCTGATAACAAATTATGTTAAAATAAATTAATGTATTCTAACTTTATAAAAATATATATACATATAATGTTAAAAATGATACATCAATAAAAAATAACTATTATTTTATTATGAAATATGTTAATATCCTTTTTCTAATTTTAAAAACAAATTGAACTGACTTTAAAAAAAATTATTCTATTAATTTACCTTAATGCCTTAATAAATTCATGTTGTTGTTTTTAATAGATAATAAGTAAATACAAACATGTTACTTTAGGTGGGAGTTTCTAAAATATTTATTTAAAAATGAATTGTAATATAATTTAATATATTTGACTATTATAATAAATATTTAATTCAAAATTAAGTAAACCACATAAATGTAATACTTCAAACTTTTCAGATGTAGGCAGAGTTCTTCACCAGTGGGATGGAGATATAATTGGGGCAGAGATCTTCCTATCGCAAAGTACAGGGAATATTTAAAAGGTTTATGAACATGTCAATATTATTTGTAAAAATATGATTAACGGAAATGTTATGCAAATTAATTTCTATACTTTGTTGAATTATTTGTAATGTAAAACATCATTTAAATATGTTTCAGCACTATCAACTTAATTTTGAATTAAATATTTACATTATTGATAAAAGAAAGCACCAAAAGAAAAATGTTTCTATTTGCAAATTATTGATTACAAATTATAGACTATTATGTCTGGAATTAACTTAAATGAATGTATTACTTTTTGTAAAACATTTAAATGACATATATTTTAACATTCAAATATCTAAATATTTTACCATATAATCACATTTATTCATATATATTTTTTAAATTAAATTAAATATATATATATATAAATATTTTTTTTTAAATGTCCAAAAAATTAAATTAATTTTAACTGTATTTCCTATAGCATTCTCTTTTAAGTCCTTGCCTCCATTATTTTCTAGTGGAAGGTGTTTCAGTAATAGTAGCTGGTCTTGTATGGTGCTGGACTTACTGCAGCTCTGAGCTGGAGTACATAGACTATTGCTATGGGTCTTTTTTGGTCTGTGTAGTTTGTGAATAGCAATGGGCCTACCTTATGTGGGTGGGTGGGTTTCTGTTCCAACCACTGCTTTGCCCTCTCTAAACCCCTGCTTACTCCTGATTAAATCCCTCCCTTGGAAGAAAACATGCTTCTTTTTCCAGCTGCTTCCCGTGGTCCAGCCTTCACGTATGTAGCACTACTGAATAACTATGTTATAAACTAGAAAAGGCATTTTGTGAATCGGGCCCAACATCTTGAGGTACATAGTTAATGTGGATCAAGGAATCGCAAGAGCACAGATAGACTAAGGCATGCATTTGGAGAGGCACAGAGAAAGGTACTTTTTAATGTAATATTTTAATAATCTGTGTATAGCTTAGAGGTGGACTATAAAATGTCTTCCTCTACACAGTTGAACTGTAGAATAACCATGATTTCTACCTTAAGTGGATTCTACCCTGTGCAAGGTTTGGACCATGGGCATGGGAGTTATTTTCTATAAGAGTGTGAATTAAAGTCATAAATTAAGACGAAACAAAGTACTTCTCATATTGCCACCCTTCATAGGAAGCCCCATATATATAGCCTCTCTTTGCAGCACAAAATGGCTTGAAAATCTCTTTGGCCTATGTGATCAGACAGAATGGACAATGAGCATGGCCTAATATTATTGTTTATGAGGATGACACTTCACCCAAACTAGCTGATGTTCTAGAATCAATTAGTCACTGCACACACACATATTCTGATTTAGTCATCAAAATCTTTATTTGGTTTTTGTATAAACCATAAAAGAGCAGATAAATATGTTTTCACATATGAAATACCTTCATATCAACATTATACAACGAATAGAATATTCGGGAATAAAATTAGAGAGACTTTACAAAATTCATGCAGACCATTATGAATCCTCATAATTATTACACCAAACAATACACATTTACAACAATACATAAGAATAAATAATTGATTCTTGTTGCAAATCTTCAAGGTGCATACAATGTCATTCAAAGCAGCATATATGACTTCTGGAGTACCCAATTCATAAAGGTAGCCTAGGGCCTATTCATGAAAACTTATACCCAATGTCAAAAACAGAGGGTGAAGGAACTGCATTCTCTGTGCAGTTTAAAGAGAGCAAAATAGAATAAAGTACTTGGTGACTTGTTGTGCAAACCCTTTACAGGGGCATGGAGGAAGAGAAGAAAACCAAGTGCCCTGTTCTAGGAAAGCTACCAAGAAACGTAAAGTTTGAAGGCAAAGCCTTGTCAGCAAAAATGTTTGCCTTTCATTAGCCATTATCTGTAGGCAAGGTGCCGACCGAAGTGAATGAGGCCAGTAGGGTTCTCTGACTGTAGTAGGGGAGAGGTGTAGTGGGTAGAGGTGTGGTGCCGCGGCCAGAGCGACTGAGGCTGGGGATTACGTTCGATCCCCGGCTCCAGTGGCAGGGGTCTGCCCAGCACCATGCAACTCTGGGCAATAGCTCGCTTAATCTTCCCAACGGCCACCAGCACCGAGATACCCCTTCGGGGGTGATTCGTGCGCTATACAAGTACTGGAGTTTAGTACTTCTATTGCACCTCAGGCCAAATTTACATAATTATAAAATATTCCTTTAATTCTGCAAGATGAGACACCTTGAAGGTATTCTGGACTAGAATTATAGTTTGGGATACCCATTTTAGTAAAAATAATTTTAGAATATTTCAACCAGATGATTTCTAAAGAATTTTCCAGGGCCAAACAGTCACTCAAAATGTTCCTACAGAAACGGGCTTCAGTATTTTTCCAGATTTTAAGCCAAAGTAACAACAGCTGCAGTTTTAAGTAATCTTCTAAATTAGTTAAGCTCTATTCTTTGTGACAAAATAAGGCAGGAGTCGATTGTGGAACAGCCAGAAGCCTATCTAAACCTTTGTTCTCAATTATTTGGAGGGGTTTACTATTGAAATGACCCCAAATACCAGCACCAAACAGAACAATAGAGACATTTACTTTTGAACACACACAACAGTTCTTCTATTGGCTTGCACCCTAATCTTTTAGAAAATCTAAAAACAACATCAAGTGACCTTTGAAATTGACGAGTTCTGATATTCAAGAGAAATTTCCACTTAAAATCAACATCCACTGGGACTCCTAAATGTGCAAAATGTGGAGTTTTAAAAATGTCAGTACCTCCTAAAAACGTTTTTTTTTTTGGCTAACTCTGGCCTACATTTAATCATAAATTATTCGGTCCAATTGCCTTAAGTCCCAAGTTTCCCATAAAACCATTAAAAGCAACAAGTTAAATTTGGAGTCCATTAGTAGTTCTGACTATGAGTACCACATCATCTGCGTAAAGTAAGAGAGGGACATATCGGAGGCAAACTTCTGCAAGTCCCTTTCCACACCACACAGATGAGCCCCTCGCCATTTACATAAATTAAATGAGAAAGGGGGCCAAGACGCAACCTTGTCTTACCTCTGCTAGAGAGGGACATTTATCTGTAAGCTGCCCATTCCTACTAAATCGTACCTTAACTGTGGTGTTCACATAGAGCCTACAGAGCAAGTTGATGATAGCACTATCAATCGTTATATCAGCCAATATGGACCACAATGTAGCTCGATCTACTGTGTCGAAAGCACATGTTAGGTTCATAAAAGCAAGATGGACACAACAGATTCAGGGATTTTCAAGAGTTCCTAGGCCGGTCAAAAGCCAAATTGGACATCCGAATGTGCTTGAGACTCCAATGACCAGTCCTCCAGTTTAGCCAAAATCATACTGATTAAGTCATTGAAATTGGCTAAAATAATTGTTTTGATCCTGCACAGCTTTTTAACCTATAAAGGTCAGTACCAGATAGGCATGGCATATATTCCAGATGGGCTTAGGAGATTGTAAAGTCTATTAACTTTCTCATTAGAATGTGCAGACTCACAGAAACCTTTTGGGAAAAAGACGAACAGATGAGTGAGTCACATTTCAACTTAGAATCAGAGAAGAGAGAGCCAGGGAAAATGAACACAGAAAGCTGCTGTGAGATGGCAGCTAAGTGGACCAGAGATATCTGCAGATCTGTTAACCCAGAGTAGTGATGGAGGTGAGGAAGCAAGAATGGAGAACCAAATAAAAACTAGAGCCATTACTGAGAGAATGAGCAACTAGATCAGGGCTTCTTCAATGGGCATTAGCGAATGTGGGCATGATGGGTACCAAGAAGGAGCACAATTCACTGCATTACAGCCCAATAGCCTGGTTCATTTCACACTGAATTCCTCCTAGGGAGTGATGGATCATGAGATGTGATGGAATCTGAAACATGACATCAATTGAGAGGCAAATAAAAGCTGAATCAGTTCACCATGTTGAGACTGGAGACAGGTGAATAGTAAATCACAGAATGAGGTGAGAGAGATTGGTTTAATTTAAGACCTGATTGACCTGGCAGAGCAACGGCAGGTGAACTGAAGACCTTCCATGTTCAGCCCCAAGTCAGAGAGAGGGGTTGTGATGATTGTGGTGCATTATATGGTATGGTTGTGTGACCTTACAGTGTAATACACTCACAACCCCGTCTTGGGTCCAGTCAGGCTAGTTTGTAAAACCTTTAGCTCAACCCCGGGCAGCCGTGTCGTCAAGCAGTAAGGCTTACACAAAGGTACTAGGGTAAATCATTTAAAAGCACCACACAACGAAATAAGAAAATGATGTAACACAAATTTATAAAAGTAGTGTAAATCCACAGTGTTCAGCTGATAAAGATTTTTGTTACAACGTAAAGCTCAGCTTTTTTGTCCAAAATGCAAACAAGCAATGCTAAACTTAAAGTTTGTAAACTTTTAAAAAGTTTGAAAGAGCTGTGTTCAGCTACTCTGGCCCGAGTTGGGTGACAAATTTTGACAGGGAGAAGGTCGTGGGGGGGCAATAAGGAGTATTTGGAAAGTTACATGGTCACCAAAGCAATCCTTAACTCCTGTTCCACACTTTACATCAAGCCCGCCATACACTTCAATGAAGTAGTCCTGATTCTGGGCATGCAGGATGCTGAAGGCTGCTCTGGGTGCTGTGCAGTCAATGGGGGTCATCATGGGGATATTGTTCAGTCTATTGGTAAGGTGGGGCAACTTTGCCACAAGAGTCAGAGTTCCTCAAAGTTATCATTGAGCCAGTAGAAGTCCAGTTGCAGCTGGGATACTGATTTCTGGACACAGCGGGTCTAGCAAAATCCTTTGGGGAGGGCTAGTGTCCATCTTTAGTGACCAATCCACACCTGAGTAGAGGTCTTGGCTTCATGTTGAGGGTCAGCAGCACTTCCTTGCAAATACCTACTGACTGGTTAGGCTGGGTGATTTCAGCTTTTATGGACCTGGTGCTGGAACCAGGGGGCAGCCAACTGACCTTGGGAGACGGACTTCAGGCCTGGGCTCAGGATCAACTTTTCCTCAAGCCAGGCACCACAGGCACAGTCTTCTTCTTGCTAGCACAAGGAGCAGCAGGTGCAGTCCAGCAATTGGTGCAGCCTCTCTTGCCAGGTCCAGCGGTCATCCGGGCAGTTGTGCTATGCTCCTTTCCCAGTCCAGATGTTATCTGAGGTACAGGGTGCAAGGCTTGCCATATTTATGCCAAGAAAGTGCCCTGCGGTTATGATGTTGTCACTAGCCTATGGCCTACCATGCTCCCTCCCATCCTATAATGACATCCGGCTAATGTGGCATCTGTCAATTCTAGAGTGTTCTATTATGCCCACCCACTGAACTATTCCTTGGCTGTTAGGATCTTGGTAGCCTACCCTAGAGCTGTGGCTACCTATGGGGCACAAGCTGATGGGAAAACCTGTTTGACCACTGGTTTCTCCTCTCTGTTGACATCACCAGCCCATGCGCCTGCTCAAAGGGCATCTGTTCATGAGTGTGGTCCCCATTTGCTCATCAAATGTGTCTTCCCCTTTGAAGCCTGCCTTTTGGTCCAACACCTCATTTGGCTTCTGGCACAGAGGAGGTAACACCTCCCTCTGTGGCAGGCCTCTATTGCACCTGAGCTTGGGAATCATCTACACTACTTCCCAGGAAGGCAGAAGGCTGTTTAGTGGCCAGCAGCTATGAAAGGCCGCCAAATAAACTGGGCAACTGAGTGGCAACTTTATAAAGTTGCCTTTCCTTTAAAGTGACATTAAATTCGACTTCGGCATCAAGTCTGAGGTAATAGCACTATTAATTTGATACGTTGAAGTACCTACTTTAGCAGTCTCATTAAGAAGTTAGCCGGAGTGAGAGGTCATCTGGTAACTTTGTATTAGCCAATGGGGCTACTAACATTTCCACAACAAAAATGACAATTTGAGTGTTGGACCTGGCCCTTTTGGCAGGTTCACCCCGAAACCTTTTGCTTTTTCCTAGCCTATTTCTGTAACCTGGTGTTAGTGATTTTAGGCCTCTGCGCACTTTTTCACTGTGGTACAGTGTAAAGTGCGTGAGCTCTCTGTGTGTGTGTGGTGAGTGACCGGCCCGCCCATAGGAATGCATGGGGAATATGTGTGACCATGGTAGTTCCTGATGTGTGGGGAGTCGGGGGTCGAGTTTGGTATGTGCGAACTCGTGAGATTGAAACTCGTGAGATTGAATTGAATGTGTGGAAGTGCCAATTCTAGACATGGGTGTGCGAGTGTAGTGAGTGTGCTGGCACGTGATTGGCTGGAGCTGGCTGGTGAGCCTGGCTCCAGGAGTCTGGATGGGTCTGCCCAGTGGTGAGTGTTGATATTAGCATGCTGATGTGAGGGAAGGGCTGCACATGGGACCTAAATAGGGCTGGGCTGTCCCCACACAATGCTGGCTCCACCCCCTGTGGTGCGTCTGATGTCCCTAGCCTGGCCAGTGAAAGGGAGTTCCCCATAACCAGTTGTAGCTGGTTCTCACATTGCCTATACCCTGCTACACAAAGGATTTTGCTGTATAAATGAGAGGCTGTGACCCCATGTCAGTGTTCTTGTTTCTGACTGGAATCAACCAGGGGTGTGCTGCTGCTTAGGCCCAGGGGAAGGCTTGCCTCCCTGGGCCCTGCCCAGCCCCTGGATTGCTGGAGGACTTCTTCCTGGGGCCCCTCTGCGTGGCCTGGGGATGGCTGGGAGACCTTCTTTGCCCTGGAAGCCTTGTCCTGTGTTGCTGGGACCCTTCTTGTTATAGGGGTTATCTCTTGGGGCCTGTTGGTACTATCTATGCCTCTAGCGCCTTGAGAGCGCTTTATTATGCTTTTCTGCGCAGAGCGCTATCGTTTTCCCTTGGAGGGAAGTGCTCCTGCCCTTTTGTGTGCCCGCAGTACTATTTTTGGACTCGGGTGCCTACCCTGATAATGGCCGCTATTTTTATATATTTTTATTATTGCAGGAGCCCACCCTGCATTATGGCCTTAATTGTTTATATACCGAGGGTGCCCAACCCTCACTATGCCAGAGAAATCATGGCCGCGGCCCTCCGCGAAAACCGGAAGTCAGGCAGGCCCGCCGGGACGGAGGCGGGGCCTGCACCTAACCAGGAAATGATTCGGCCGAAAATGAAGTCCAAGAGCCTCGCCGGCTCCAGCTGAGGAAGTCCCAGTCCCGAGATGCGGGACCGGGTGAAGACCGGCGCAGGCAGATAGTGGGGCTCGCATGTGGAAGCGAGAGCCCCACGGTGGCACCAGAAAAAGAGGAAGTCAATCAATCAGTCAATCAAAACATTTATATAGCGCACTACTCACCCGGAGGGTCTCAAGGCGCT
Source organism: Lissotriton helveticus (assembly GCF_964261635.1). NCBI lineage: Eukaryota > Metazoa > Chordata > Amphibia > Caudata > Salamandridae > Lissotriton > Lissotriton helveticus. Next base: position 621,335,049 of record NC_136071.1, read on the forward strand.
TGGGGGAGGGGGGTCCACTACTGCTCGAACTGCCAGGTCTTGAGCTGCTTCCTGAAGGCGAGGTGGTCTTGGGTCAGGCGGAGGTGGATCGGGAGGGAGTTCCAGGTCTTGGCGGCCAGGTAGGAGAAGAATCTTCCATCTGTGGTGGCTCTTCGGATGCGGGGGAAGCTCTCCCGTGGCCCGGGGCTCCCGTGAGCTGTGGAGAGCCCCGGGGACACCAGCGCGGAGGAAGAGCCGAGTCCCGGGCACCCGGAGTGAAGGCCCAGGTGAAGTGAAAAGGAGCCTGCAGCCTGAGCGGGAAGGAGGCAGACCGCCGCCTACAGGAAAAATTGCCGGTGAGTGGTGCTGGGGCTCCGATGTGTTGGTGCCTGCACAGAGGCACATTGAAGGTGCAAAGCGGCCCCATCTGGCAGAGGGCTGCTCCAGCGAGGGGGCAGAATTGCTGTAAGGTCCCCGCCTCAGTCAGAGCGGCCCCGTCCAGCAGCGGGCCGCTCCAACGTTGGCCATATGGTTTGGGGAGCCCGGGTGGCCTCCACGAGGGGCCCAGGAGGTGCAGGGCCCCCGTTTTGCACAGTATTCTACAATTGCCCTGCGTAGGAGAGGGCAGCTGCAGTATTTGGGGACATCATGAGTACAGAGCGCCGTGTGGCTCCAACGTGGGCTATATTTCTTTGAAGGGCCCAGTTTCTTGTCCCCATGTTTTGCCTCATCATGATTATAGAGCCTAGAGGGCTCCAAGGGGGCGCAGTTTGGTTTCTAGGGTCAGTGAGGGCCCTGTCGCAGTTTTCCTCCCAGCTGCCCAGCAAGCAGTGGGCAGCTGCACTGTTTAGGCGCCAAGGGAGAGAGAGTCCCTGTGTGGGACGGAGATGGCACAGAGGTGCCAGGCCTTCTACAGCTGCGCAGCACTTAGTGCCAGCTGCAACATTTAGGCCCTGTTACTGTTCCCAGCTGCCCAGCAATTAGTGGACAGCTGCAATGTTTAGGTTTGCGCCGGTGGCGCACCCCTGACTGGCGCTGCATGGCAGTGCGCCCTGACATTCTGGACACAGGGCATTGAGCCCCTTCTTGAGCTGGCCAGTTGGCCAGGGGGCTGGTATGTGGGTAGGGCGCAAGGCCCTAATGTGATTTCTGCGCAATGTGATTTTACTATATTTAGAATGGTAATTGCCTAATGTGATTTTTGCGCAATGTGATGTTACTATGATTATGAGGTTATTTTACCTATGTAGGTTTATGTTAGTGAGAGTTTACTTCACTGTGAGTGACGCCCCTAAATTTGATTTATTCTTAGGAGGCAGAGTCTAATGTGTTTAGACTAGTGAGAGGTTGCCTACTGTAGTTATACTGGTTAGGCCTAGATGTGATTGCTGCGTAATGTGCTTTGCCTTTATGCTTGTGTTATACTTCTAAAGGTGCTCATGCTTAGAAGTTTGCTTTGCCTAGTATGTTATACTAGTGAGTTTGTGTCCCTGCATGATCTAGGCCTATGGTTATTAGTATTGCGTAGTGTGTACCTCCCTTTACCAGTGGTTACTGGATGTGACCTATAATTGTTATTTTGTGCTACACTTATTCTAAGTTGTAGAAGTGCTATTTCTGCCTGGTGTTGATTCTGACAGTGGCCCATGTGGCCCTGTCCTGGTGTAAATAATCCCGTGTGAATATTGCCCGTGCCAGTTGGCACAATGTATATTGTGTGATTACTATCTGATGTGTTTTGACAATACAAAAGTTATTTTTATATAACCTTGTGTTGAGTTCCTTTTGTGGTGTGCCTAGGATGTTGTTGCTGTTGTGTGCGTGCGCAAATGCTTTACACATTGCCTCCGGGATAAGCCTGTCTGCTCGTGCCAAGCTACCAAGGGGGTGAGCAGGGGTTATCTTGGCGTGTGACTCCCTTGCCCTGACTAGAATGGTGGTTTCCGCCTGGCTTTGGCGCAAGCCTTAGCCAACCAGAAATCCCAGTTCTAACATTGAGGTTTTGCTTTTAGGAATCACGGGGAGCTCCGGCGGGAGCTTCAGAGCTGGCTGCAGGGGATGGCGGAGAAGGCCCCAGACCGCTGGGGCTTCGACTTCCAGGCCGGGCGCCCGGTCCCAGGCTCGGGCCTGCTCTGGGAGCCTGTGTGCGGCAGCGTCGTGCCCGCCTTCTACCGAGAGAAGAGCCAGGGGTCCTGCAGGCCGGGGCAGGGAGCGGAGGCACCGGCGGAAGGGACCTCTGTGTGCGCGGCCGGGCCGGGCCCTGCGGCGGCTTCTGACTGCAACGGCGAGGAGTCTAATCAAGAGAACCGGGACCTTGGCCCCTGCGCCCCGGGGCGGCGTCAGGAGACCCACGGTCGCATCACAGATTTCTTTCCGAAGAGGAAGAGGTCGGTGGACACCAAAGCGCCTTGTGATCTATTGCCCTCCTCGGGGTTCACAATTCCCGTCGAGCAGACCCCACGCAAGAGGCTCCTATGATAAAAGATTTACACTAAACCTTGAATGGACTTTTGTGTCTGGTGACATTGGCTTGTCATAAACGGCAGTGGGGCTTTCCACAGAAGAAATCTAAAGGCAACGGAACACCTCCGGATAGAAAGCAAGCAACTTGTATGCCCTTGATGTAGCAAAGCAGTGGCCATACAGTCCACAGAGCAGTGTTAAAACGTATAACCGTGCAATGTTTTATTTTATTTGAAGACGTATAAATATGTGCTTACACTGACTGGAGTGCTGTCAAGTCATGCATATTTAAATATTTATTCGAACTTGTAAATCTGCCTAAACTGACTGGAGTGTGTGCAGGTCTTGCATATTTAAATATCGTGTAATCTTTGCTTGTGTTTCAAAGCAGGAGAATTTTATATTTGTACACTTATTTTTAAGATTATACTAACTTATATTTGCTATTTATGTTTAGAAAGTGGTTAACTTTGATGTAACCCAATTGTTTTCTTTGTGTGTTTTGTGAAATGTTTTTGGTTGAGCCAAAAGCCACTATTTCATTTATTTTCGACCTGTTTGAGCCAAACGGCACTATCTTTACTTTGTTATTTACGAAATCTAAACTATATTTTTATAGTATTTGAAAACCTTTAGCTTTGTTGTAGCAACAATTTAGTGTACTTGAAGACAAATGATATGTGCGCCGAGCGTGGCACTTCAGTTATGCCATGAAAGTAAAAACAAATAAACCAACATGCCAATGTTAAAAGAAAAAAAAAAAGGAAATATTAAAATAATACATCCTATTTATTAATTTACAGCTCCCTGCCTCAGAGTTCGCTAGGCCTTCCTTAGGGGGGACTTACATATATTAGTAAGGGAATTTGGGGTGTCGCCATTGGTTTAAATGACAGTGTCAAACTACCAGATCTAAAACTGCTCTTCTAGGCTGCAGTGGCAGGCTAGGAGCCATGTCGTACTTTGTCACATGCAGGGTGGCACAATCAGTGCTCCATCCCTCAGTGGAGACTCTAGTTTACATTACTTTGGTACCCTTGGTACAATATACTATGGTCCTATAAGTAAGTCAGCTTATGCTAATTGTGGTTAGCTAATTCAAAATACATTTTGTGATGGGTTAGAACACTGGCACTGAGGTTTCATTGGCAAACCTCATTGCACTCTCAGAGCCAAAAAACCAGCAACATCAATCCAAAACTTTGGGGATGATTATGAAAAAAGAGGCATTTCTTTGAACATGTAGTGACCAATTGTAGCAGTAAGTCTACTAGTGTCCATGATATAACACCTGAAGTTTAGACACCTTGGTGGTCTGTTAATCCATCTTTTGATTTGAGTGACTATGACAGCCCATGAGAATAAGGGAGACCCTTCAAAGAAAGAGATCCTCTGGGCCAAGGGAACTGAGGGACATAAGAGTGACAGAGCCCAATCCCATACTTGATCAATGCTAAAACAGACCTTTACTCCTATTGCAGAAGTACCCATCTCACAGATGTTCCTGCAGCACCTCCTCCCAAAAATTAAAACAGGTGATGGAACAAGGTTGCACACGTAAAGCAACTTGCTTGGATTAAGACCTCTCAAAATAATGTCAATGTACTAACTAACATGTTTCGTCATAGTAATATTGCATTACACGACATTTCTAGTATCTAGGGGAAGCTTGACAATGTGCTTTTACTAACTGTAATCCGCTTGCATTAAAATGGCTGCTGCTACGTGGGATTTTCTACTGCGCATGCGTCTGTCACACTCATGTGACATGACGTATTACTTCGCTTCGTGGGAAACTTTTTCTTCTGCGCTCTAGAACTAAGATGGCTGTTCTGTGTCTTAACGTGTAAGAAGCTTGCATCGCTGCTTTTGCTAAGCTGTTTGTTCTGCCTAATCTTTAATGCAATAGTTAAAATAAAATCTTGGGAATAGAATAGAGATTAGTGGTATCCAGTGCATTCATTTATTCTGTGTTTCTAAAACTGTTTCTCTTCTATTCTTGCATGTATCGTATTTGGGCCTGAAATGTACTTCTGAACTCCATCTTTGGAGGGACTGCGCCTGCGCAAAGAAACTCAAGCTACTGAAGCCATGGCATTGAACCGATGCCAGCATCAGACATGAACTGTGAAAACTATGAGAACATAACCGCCTAACCCTGCCAGAGGAAGCTGAATTGTACTATTTGTTAAAACATTGTGTGTTATTGATACATTCACTGCCGGGTGGAATAAAAGTACATAAGAATATAAAGTTATGGGAAGGAACGTAATTTAAATACTGAATGACAGTTACCTCATATTGATATGGTGTGATGACCTCTCCTCGTCTTTTGACCAATAAAATTGTGGGATTTACACATTTGCAACATTGGAGGGTGGTACACTGACCTGAAAAATAGTATAACTAGGGTAGGCTTAGCTAGTTAGATTGTCCGACTTGTCCAAATAGCTGACCTATCACTGACCCAACTCACTAAATAGGTGATCGATAGCAGAGGTACTGGCGGAGCACTCTGTCAGAAGATTCGATAACCCAATCGGGGTTCGGGAAAGGAGTTTGATAACCCAGTCAGGGTTCAACTGTTAGCTGCAGAGAGGGTTTACAACGCTGGCGTTCTGAACTTTAGCTGTGGTGCTGATCTTAGCCTGTGGTGGTCCCGTCCTGATCCAATTTGGTCCGTAACCTCTCCTGATTCTGGTCTGCACCTGTTCTTTCATGCTGGCTCCTGCACTTTTGGATTCTTATCTTTTATCTCAGCCCATGGCCAGGGTTGGTCTTCAAACCATTCTAGGTAACCATAACGTGTGGGTTTGTCATTGTACTGTTTTCCCTTTTCTACCCACCCTGTGTTTTAACGCTTAATGATATTTCCAAAATTGTTGCACATTTCATTTCAATCTTCATCATTCTAAATAGAACAAGAAAATATTAAGTTTATTATGGTTTCAAAGCATTTAAGAATTTTACTTTAGATAAAGAACTTAAACCTTTTCTGAGTTTGTGGGTATTTATGATACGCTAATGTTATTCTACTACCTATTTTCTTGCTAACTCCCTTGATCCTCAAGGATTTATGTATTGGTGACTTGGATTGGTAAGTCAAATGGTATAGGTCCCGAATGAATAAATTAAAATTAATTGAGTGTAGGTTTACCTGTTCAACGTGTATATAGTTTTATGGGCCCAGGTGAGTATACCCAGCAGGTGAGCTTGCGCTCTACCACAGGTGAAAGCCAACAAGGCAATCCTAAGAAATTTTCTACATTAACAGAATCTGGATGAACAAAAATATCTTGAAAATAGGCTTTTACTCGAACAATATTCGGTTTAGCGGCTTTCCTCACAATTCCACAACTGAGAAGGGGCAACTCTGCTGGTTTAATGGTTGCAAAAGTGTCATTAAGGTCCTCATTCTAAAATCTTGAATCTAGTAATTTGAATTATTGGCTCAATTGGGATTTTAAGATGTGTGGTAATTCCAAATGCTCTATTGTCGAAATCCAGGTTTTTTGAAAACACGTTCACCAGGCGTAACCTGCTATAAAATGGAGATGGAAAGTAGCCCAGTCATAAGGAATTACCTTTCGAATTCATCACTTAAACATCCACTGTAATTCCATATTTCATTGCACATTTCTTACAACGCTTTGGTTATCCTGGGTGCAAAATGTACAAGGCAATGCTGTTTACACACATCCAAATGAGGCCAAAGTACACACATTTTAACAAGGGGCATGGATAGGACAGTACTGGCAAAGCAAACAAAAAGATACTTTTAACAAAACGCATTAATAAATAAAGCTCTACTGTAGGGATATAATTCAGGTGTCATTGCTTAGACCCTGATTTATTGTATGGCGGTCTTTGCTTTGTCCGTTAAGACATTACGCCTGCCACCCTGATAATATCCTCTGCATCCTAATGGATAGAAGACCATCATATTTAGAGATCATTGTTAGCCAGTGGTGATCAGAGCACCTTCTGAAAAAACTCCAGACGGCCGCCAGCAGATTTGCCTGCCATCCATCAAACTTTTGTTTTTTTAAAAGCAAAATACCAAAGTGGAAGTTATTTCAGAAAACAAATAACTGATGACCTCCACACACAGGGAGTTTTTCCCTGGATGTGGGGGCCAATATTTCAATCTTTCTCTTCATCTAGCAGTGACAGACAGATAAAACCAGGATATCAAACCATCTGCCCTAAATAAGACGGGCAGTATGATGCCCTTACTCCAATGGCAGGCCGTCCGTCAGGCTGGCGAAGTAAGGTTTATGTCAACAGAGAGCGAGAGGGCAATGCCAACAGAAAGCTGATGGTCTGCCCAATTCTGGGGTGATGGTTTGGTGGACAGGGCACTCTGTCAACCAAACTGTAAATCGGGCCCTTAGTAGTAAACATGCCCATACACATTTACTTTTTGGCAAGTAAAGTTATACATGTTTTCCTGGAATCCTTTTCTGATTTAGAAAGCCAGATGTTCCTTAAGGCCGCAATTTGCATAAATTAGATTTGTTAATGTGTAACAGGGCCATAGTGTATGATCACCATGTTAAACACATCCTTACCCCGACCAAAAAGTTCACGTGTTTCATTGTTTCGAATTGCTCCCTTTGAAATCTGCTTTTATGTGCAACTGTCTCTTTCTAATAGATACTTTTATAGTGTACACAAGCTCATGCTGTTGCACTTTGCATGTATGGCTACACTCAGTACATTTTTCAGACTGAAATAGATACTTTCTTTCTGTCACTGTTTGTGCAAATTGCTGCCACAGCACCTAACCTGCTGAGACGTTCTTCTTCTTCACGTCTGTTCAACCTACACCTTGCGGAACCCGCTCCGCGGGTCCCGCTGCGCTCAGAGGACTGAGCACCTGCTTGCTGTGGGGAAAGAGGGGTGTGCGACAGGGCAGGGCTGCGAGCGTGGAACCCGGGACTCGCTTTCCCAGAAGTCCCGGTGCTTCCACCGGCCGTGTCAGCTGGCCTGCTCTCCCTGACCGCCCCGCCCACCTCCATTCAGCAGAAAAGGCGAGGACGCCCAACCGTCGTGGGATATTTTCTTTCTGTCACTGTTTGTGCAAATTGCTGCCACAGCACCTAACCTGCTGAGACGTTCTTCTTCTTCACGTCTGTTCAACCTACACCTTGCGGAACCCGCTCCGCGGGTCCCGCTGCGCTCAGAGGACTGAGCACCTGCTTGCTGTGGGGAAAGAGGGGTGTGCGACAGGGCAGGGCTGCGAGCGTGGAACCCGGGACTCGCTTTCCCAGGAGTCCCGGTGCTTCCACCGGCCGTGTCAGCTGGCCCGCTCTCCCTGACCGCCCCGCCCACCTCCATTCAGCAGAAAAGGCGAGGACGCCCAACCGTCGTGGGATACTGTTTGTGCAAATTGCTGCCACAGCACCTAACCTGCTGAGACGTTCTTCTTCTTCACGTCTGTTCAACCTACACCTTGCGGAACCCGCTCCGCGGGTCCCGCTGCGCTCAGAGGACTGAGCACCTGCTTGCTGTGGGGAAAGAGGGGTGTGCGACAGGGCAGGGCTGCGAGCGTGGAACCCGGGACTCGCCTTACCAGGAGTCCCGGTGCTTCCACCGGCCGTTTCAGCTGGCCCGCTCTCCCTGACCGCCCCGCCCACCTCCATTCAGCAGAAAAGGCGAGGACGCCCAACCGTCGTGGGATACTTTCTTTCTGTCACTGTTTGTGCAAATTGCTGCCACAGCACCTAACCTGCTGAGACGTTCTTCTTCTTCACGTCTGTTCAACCTACACCTTGCGGAACCCGCTCCGCGGGTCCCGCTGCGCTCAGAGGACTGAGCACCTGCTTGCTGTGGGGAAAGAGGGGTGTGCGACAGGGCAGGGCTGCGAGCGTGGAACCCGGGACTCGCCTTACCAGGAGTCCCGGTGCTTCCACCGGCCGTTTCAGCTGGCCCGCTCTCCCTGACCGCCCCGCCCACCTCCATTCAGCAGAAAAGGCGAGGACGCCCAACCGTCGTGGGATACTTTCTTTCTGTCACTGTTTGTGCAAATTGCTGCCACAGCACCTAACCTGCTGAGACGTTCTTCTTCTTCACGTCTGTTCAACCTACACCTTGCGGAACCCGCTCCGCGGGTCCCGCTGCGCTCAGAGGACTGAGCACCTGCTTGCTGTGGGGAAAGAGGGGTGTGCGACAGGGCAGGGCTGCGAGCGTGGAACCCGGGACTCACTTTCCCAGGAGTCCCGGTGCTTCCACCGGCCGTGTCAGCTGGCCCGCTCTCCCTGACCGCCCCGCCCACCTCCTCTCATCCTCATTACAAAAACGTTGAAGGAGCCCTGCGCGGGAGCGTGCGGGAGTGCCCGGGGCTAAGCCCGGGCAAAGGGCGGGCCGTCTGTGGCCGTCCGGGGACGAACGTGGACGGGACGGGCTACCCTACTAACATCATCCTCCTCAAAAGATATATTTACATCGAATTCCTGACAAAAGGTATTTACCATTAACATCATTGTTAAAAGAGGCAAATTACTCTATCACTTGTAAGGAGGGGCTGACCAGAGTCTCACGCAAATTCGTTCATAGTATCAAGAACGTGTCTCATTGAGGTTTTGATATTAACAACATCGAAAAGTCTCCAAGAAGTAAGTGAAATGGGTGTCAAAAAACTACGTTCACGTACAATATTCATGAAGCGAATGGGTACCGAGGAAGCTGTCAGGAAATCGACAAATAAAGCAATAAAAGATGGCCGAAGTACTTTAACCCCGGCTATTAGCGAAAATTTCTCTGCTGTACCATTAAAAAAGGAACCCGAAAAAATAATGCCGGATATCGAAACTAAATTCGAAATACATTTAAGCATCAGGGATCAAACATGCTTATCAGAGTTACCCCAATTGACGCATAATGTAAATGATATGGCTTCTGACAATAAATCCAATCGCTCCTTAAACGATCCAGAACTAATGGACACTAAGGCCACTTTCCTGAAACCCTCTACTCCCATAAGAGGCAACGGGAGTCTACACAAATCAGAGGACCCAAGTCTACTCAATTTAATGGCAGCAGAATATAGTCCTGAATCAAAGTTATCAAACAATCACCAAGAAAAAACATCAGGACGATCTAAGGAACATGACTCTTTTCTGGATCCATTCTTATCGGAGAACAACAACTATGATAAATCGACAACTCCAATATCAAAGGCTCTTTTCTCTTTACAAGAGATACTAGAATCGGTTCTCTCCTTTCTAGGAAACATCCTAGAAAATTCAGATCAAACTTTGGATGTTCAAATAGGTATCCTAAAGTTCCTAGTTGAAGAGAAAAAGAAAAAAGAGTTCTTAAAATCATCGGAAAATCAATCAAATAATAACACTAAGCAAATCGACATTGGTTACAAACAAACAAAATGTAATTCTACTACTCAGACATCAGAAAAAGTACTAACAGAAATACAAAAAAAGACAACATCGGAATCTCTAAATGAATCTACACTGATTCCTTGAAAAAACTATTTAGAGAAAAACCACAAAAAAAAAAAGTAAAACAGTTTCCAATTTTCACAAAACACATAAAAACGGATACTAACGATAAAGACTCTGTTAAGGATGACAAAGACACTAGTACTAATTTAGAAACTTCAAAAGGAAGAACACCAACAAATAAGAAAAATGAATCAGAGCAAATAGGAAGGAAGAAGAGGAGAAAAAAACCTCTAAGAAGGATTCATAAAAAGAAAACACGCAAGCTAAAATTTCAAAAAACTAATTCACCTCAAAAAGATCTAGAGGAAAAAAATGGAGAGATTATTAAGTCACATATTACAAAAAAAGGAGAAACCACTAAAGGAAAAACTATAGAGAACACGCAAATATTGAACCCAAGAGCAGACGAATATCATCCGGCTAGGATACTCACAAAGATAGGTCATGAAGAACTTGGAGCTGGAAGTGGCGATGTGAGGAACTTCCAACGAAAAGTAGATTCACAATCAAACTTACTCCAATTTGAAGAACTTTTTCCCACCGATAATATTCCACTCAACAGAGGCAGGATACTCAATCTCTTGCAAAATATACGGCCTCTCCAATCTCTGACCAGCAATGAAATAGATTTAGTGACCTTCCCTAAAGGAGGCTCTAATAAATCGCACTGGTCTCCTTTTGGTCACCAGTATTACCTGGGATTATCCTTAAGGAAAAAGAGACAATATATAGGTTTGGATACAACGTCATCATAAAGGATGAGCCTAAAGAAAACAAAATCTATAAAAATTTAAAAAACCATACTCAATCAATCTTTAATCCACAACCAAAAATTACTCGCAGAGTTTTCCCAGCGTCGGAAGATCCTGGTGTAAGCTACTCAAGAGGTATCCGACAAGGGGAGGACATCCTCAAAATCCAAGTGACCCAGGGAGAAAGGGAAGTTTGGTACTTAGATTCAGATGAGACTAGAGCCCTTGATACTGATAGTGTAAAATCCTGGACCTGGATATCGGAGACATTGAACAGCAATAAAATGCCCACTCGCCTGAAGCAACCTCTTTAACAAAGGTCTAAAGCTAACATCGTGGAACATGGCAGGGAGAACAAAAAACAAAATGAATGAAGTCTTAAATAATCAGCCTGATATTCTGACTTTACAAGAAACTTGGGCAATAGAATCCTTCTCACAGAAAGGCTATTATGTCTACAACATACCAGCAAAAGCAACTAATCGAGGCCACGCTAAAGGAGGATTGGCTATCTTATTGAGGGAGGACCATCTGTGGGCGCAGGAGATAATTGAGACAAATCACGACAATTTACAATGTATCAAGCTTTCTTTAAATATTCACAATACAGCTCCACAAAAAGCAATCCTGCTCTTTAATATATACGCCCCCCCTGGAAGAAAGCAAGACATCTTATTTATAGATACCATGGAAACTATCACGCAATTAATAGAGGACCACTCATTTCTGCCTTACATAATCATGGGTGATTTCAATGGGAAAATCTCAAACTCTGAAATAAGAAAGTGGGAATGCATATATGAAGAAATATTGGATTTTTCTACTCCTCAATTCCCCAGAGCCATCCATTCAAATAAAAGAGGGAAACTGATGATATCAGCGCTGCTTCATATAAATGGGGTAATCCTGAATGGGAACGTCGAAGGGGATATCCCGGCATCATATACTAGACAGGGAAACGGGACCCCCTCAATCATAGATTATATCATTTGTGGTATAGATCTATTTGAAACAGTCACGTATTTGCACTCCAATTTTACAGCAGACAGCGATCATGCCGTGATGCAACTAGTTACTAGTTGGACAGTCCAAACAGCAGCAGAAGGACGGCTGATCCTCTATAGAAATGCAACCATGGTAAATAGTGAACAGAGACGTATCTTTTGGAATTCACCTCTCGTTGACAAAATAACAGTATTGATTAAGCATACACAATTACTAAGGAAAACTTACTCAGATGACCCTATACTAAATTTTGAGCTCATGCTCAAGGAATTTAAAGCGGTATTATCAAAAATGATACATCATGACAACACAGGTAATAAAAAGAAGAAAAACATAAACAAAACCCGGAACTCATTAACCAAGAAAAAACTTAACAAATTGATACGTGCTCAGTATTTAAATTCTTCTCCTTCAAGAAAGAAAGAAATAAACAAACTGAAAAACCAGCTGAGAAGAGAGAAATCAAGAAAGAAAAAAACTTTCCATGATCGTAATTGGGTTGACTTACAAATTGCTGCAAAAGAACATAACCAGAGAAAATATTGGTCCTTAATAGCTAAATTAACCGGAACTAAAAAGAAATTATTAGCTGTACCGGTTCCGCCTAATGACTGGGAAATTTATTTGACGGATCTCTATAAATCAAATATGGTTAAATTACATGAAAACAGTGTTGGAAAAACTAAGGAAATACACAAATCATCAATTCCTATAGCAACGGCAATAATGGTAGAAACTCATATTAGAAAAGCGAGAAGCACAGGTGCCTTTGGTCCTGACCAAATATCGATCAAGGCCCTGCAGGTAGACCCCAAGGAATGGAGCCTTGTGTTAACACCACTCTTTAACCATATTTTGACCACTGGACTAGTACCTAAATCATGGCAGCGGAGCATCATCATTCCTATACATAAAAAAGGTAGTAAAACGGTAGCAGGAAATTACCGTCAAATAGCATTGATGGATGCTACCGGAATTTTTTTTGCAGCAGAAGTATTGCATCATCTAAAAAATTGGGCATTTTCGCGGGGTCTAATACCCATGTTTCAGGCTGGTTTTAGACCTAAACATTCTGTCACGGATAACATTGCAATTATACAGGTTATCCTTGACAAATACGTGACATGGAAAACTCAGACTGTCTATACTGCATTTATAGACTATTCTACCGCATTTGACCGTGTTGACCGACCCACATTATGGAACAAACTGAGGAGTTTTGGTATCAATGAATACTTGTTACAAGTTATAATAAGCCTTCACACGAAAACTTGGTGCCAAGTTCAAATGGGGGGCGAAAAAGGTTTAACGGAAATAATAAATACAGGTAATGGTCTAAAACAAGGATGTCTCTTAGCCCCTTTGTTATTTTCTCTATACCTCAGTGACTTGCCATATCAGTTACAACAGGGCTCGAGTTTGCCTCCAAAAATTAACAAACAAAGTATCCATTCGCTGCTTTATGCGGACGACATAGTGATGTTTGACCTCACTCCATTTGGTCTGCAAAAATCACTGGACATTTTGTGTAAATACTCAAAAGAAATTTTTTTGGTTCCAAACATAAAGAAAACAAAGGTTGTAACTTTTTCGGGGAGGAAATCAAGTGCCAAATACACCTGGAGGCTAGGTGGAGAAAAAATTGATGAAGTAAATGAATATATATATCTTGGCAGGATTCTTTCAAAGAACTTAACAAACACAAAACATATAGATCACTTAACAAAGAAATCTGATTTACACGCTGGAGCACTTTCTAGACTCTATAATGCTACTGGGAGCAGGCATTTTTCCTCATTGTTAAAAATATATAAAGTAAAGATTCCTGCAGTCCTATCATATGCGACGGAATATATCCCTATAAAACAGTGGGGCTTCATGGACCGCAAAGAAGGAAAAGTCCTGAAAAGAATTATGAAGGTCCCAGCTGCTATACCAGTTCAAGTTTTAAGACTAGAATTTTCCTTAACAAGTTCGTATGCCACGGCTGTGGCAAACATTATTAGGTGGGCCTACAACGTCCTACATGCAAAGGAGGGAACACTAAGATTCCTGCTGAAAAAAGAAACATTCGATACAGAAGCTGCTAAGCAAACTTTTTTAGGGAACATGACAGTTGCATTTCGAATGGCTAAAATCAGTACAGAAATTTTACTAACTTGGTCTGTATCGCAAATGAAACTTTTTCTTAAATGTTTCACCCCTAAACTAAGTTTTGACCTAGATCTTGCGCACAGCATAAAATTATCAACCTACAAATCTTATATAGACTTACTGGAGTATAAACAGATCCAGCCGTACATTGGGTTTTCCCTCACACATAGTGTTAGGAGGGTGATCTCAATGTTACGACTGGGTATTTTGCCTGTGCAATCCTTTAAAACAAGATGGTCAACTGTAGACTCCTCAATATGTTCTATATGTCAAGGGGGTGACCAAACCGTTGAGCATTTATTATTCGTATGCACTAGCTCTAAAGTAGTGGTAGCACGTGCTATGTATCTTGATTCAATATATCGTATTTGCAGGATTACAAAAGAAAAAGATCTATTAACAGCGGGGAAACAGCCCCCAAATGAACTTGTTTGTTACAATTTTTATAAATTTTTTAAATCTTTGTTGTTCTTATACTAATTAATGATGTAAACTTTTTATCTTTCTGTATTTCGTTTATATGCAATATTTGTGGTCCTCTGTTGAGTACCGATACAAATAAAATCTTTTTGACTTTGACTTTGATAAAAGAATTTAACATACAAATATCAAATTGCAATGAAATGTCACTCCAAGGAAATAGTGTACATCAGTTTCAGTAGTGATTAGGTGAGAAGTTTGAATCTAAAGCAAGAGTGAGACAAAGGTGGACTCAGAAGAAAGAAATCATGCTCAGCAAAAGCCCTGTTTAGGAACTTAGGGCCATATGGATCAACAATAGGAATAGCTATGACCTAATTGTAATTTACTGCAAATCACAATAGGTAATCGCTATTCCTAATGAATGAAACTCCAAGAGTTTGCTCCACTCCTTCGCCTCTCAAGAGGAGGCAAAGGATTCTGAAGCATTTCCATGTTTAAAACACTTTGTAAATCTAGGACTGTGACAGGTTCCATGGATGTTGCGTGGGAACAGCAACAACTATGGAGTTCCCCTTTCACGAAAATATGGGCAGGCACATGGTGCTGTTGGTGTGTCAAATAAAAGTCACACACGGATGGTGCAATTGGCTTGTAAATGAAGCTTTAGATTCCAATGAAGTCTGGTGTTGTGTAGCATTTTAGGATCTAAGCGTAATTTACAGTTTCATGCCCATATATAGGTATAATTCACATTGCCCTTATATAGACATAGAAAACATACCCATATTTAGACATATCCCATCCAGACCGAATACAGCATTGGCTACTTCCACTAGTTCCAAATAGCCACAACGATTTCTTGGAAAACTCGGCTTCAGCAGTCAGGGACATCGCCTTGCTTGAATATTGATTTTTCCTAGAAATCATGGAGTTTTCAAAGAACTACCTTTCAATTGGGGTTCTTTGATGACGTTATTATGTCCGACTTTACGTCAAACTAGGCACCTTCAAGGTATAAATATGCCTGCACTTGCCGTAGCAAACACATGTTGGTTCGGAGCAGCTCGACTATCTACTTGCCCGACGCAGCTCACTACAGCAAGTGCCGAAGGAAGCCGACCCTCCAGCTGACACGCTGATCGAGAAGCTGTCATTTCTCTTGCTGAGAATCCAGCTACAGTGTTTCCAAGCTCCCCTCACGGGGTGGTGGGAAATCGAGCCCGAGACAGAGATACCAAATCTCCTTCATTCTAAAACCAAGGTACGGAGCTGATTAGACCCTAAGAGAAATCTTGGTTAGATTCTTGGCAAAGAAAACTAAACCTATGCTACACCTCACTTATTTCTTCCCTTGTTCTAGACCTAGGTTAGGTACATTGGGGTAGGCATACTTTAGAAGCACCAGTTGAGTACTTTTTAGCCTTTGTTATTTCTGTATGTATTTATCTATGGTTTAGAAACCATACAATGCTTTTACAGTATTATTTTATAATTAGGGCTCCCGGTTTTCCGTTTAAACGGATTTTTACATATAAATACAGACGGAATTTTTTTTTCCGTTGTCTGTATTTATATGTAAAAACGGCAAAATACTAGAACATTTTGCTGCGCTGCCACGCTCGAATCCAGAGATATTTCCCCATGCCCCCTTCCTTCTGCTGTAAATTCTTTCACGGGCACACACACAGCCGCACCCGAGTACTTCACAGGTCTTTTGAAAGACCATTTACTTGTTAACGAGGCTTTATTGTTCTTTCACCTCGTACCTTAGCCTCCCCCAACACCCCTGACGCCTCCTGTCACAGGCCCCATACAGTTAGTCAGCTCTGCCCACTGATGCCTTTAGCCCACCCGCCCCCCTAGACAGATGCCTGCACGTTTTATCTCCGAACGATTACTAACTAGCCTGGTTTAGAAATTCCCACTGTATTGTCTGTTTTATTTTTAAACACACAACCTTTGCTGCATCCCCTAGTTGTGTGTGCGTGCTTACTTGTGAATATTTCAATAACTTGTTTTGATTTATTAGTTTTTTTCTTTATACTAATCTTCACCGTTAACGTTATCAGCCAACTAACACTATAATGTAAACTGCTTCATTATCATTCTGTATAAATACAGTATATTGTGAAAGGCAAATGCAATGTACTCCTAAGTGTAGAAGCAAAGTCACAGCTTCTGCGTCCACCAAGTGAAAACTTTAGATGGTTTGTTTGACGCTTCAGCTGCGTGAAAGTGAGAAAACTCCCTCCCTCGGTTTTGCTGCTGTTTCACTCCAAGAGAAATACCGAATGCACTTTTTTATTGATTCTGAACGGTGCACTTTATGTGTTTAGAGGTGGACTGAGTGGAAACGTATATTTTTATTCTTAAAAATAGCTCGTGCAGCGGCATTCTCGTTAAAATATGTTCGCTTACACCCACGATTAAGGAAAGCCCTGCTTTTCAAACCACTTTGAGAATGACGCGTCTCTGAATGGAGTGGCAGGGCCCGGGGTGCCAAAACCCAAGAATTGTGGGATATGAATGGCGTTGTACTCTATCCTAAAGTGTTTTTATAGCAGAAATGAGAAACACAGGTACTCTCCTTTTCAAATTACTCCGTACCAGACCATTTAAAGCACTGCTAAAGGCACAACAATTTGCTAGTTTAAGTGAGCGCATGTGTGCATTGTCAATTTAAATAAATGTGGAAAAATACTAGCTGTAGCGGCGTCATTTGCTTGTGGCAAAAATAAATGTGGATAAATACAGAAAAAATGCCCCAAAAATAAATATGGATAAATACAGACGGAAATGGCAAAAAAAACCATAAAACCGGGAGCCCTATTTATAATACTCTTCTTACTGTACGCATTATACTTTGCAACCAGTATTACGATTGTAGCAGTTCACTTTACTTGCATGAGAAAGAAGACTGTTCAATAAACCCTTTTATTGAAAACGCCCGTCTCTCTATTTCTCTGCACCTCTGATGAAACGAAGCATGCACGATTGACTTAGTAAAATATTTATCTATTGTTTCCACGACTCTGAAGATCAGTTTTATTCTTGGGGAAAGAAAGTTGTCATGTTTATGCGGTTGTCAGAACTAATTTCTTCTTGTTTATTCGAGAAAGTTTCTAGTGACCTCTGAGCTAGCTGGCACTCACAATTAACGGGCCGATTCCGATTCGGGTCGGAAATCGGCCCGACCGACTCGTACTCAGAACGGAGTCCGACCGACATCTACCGGCACCCTACGACCCGTGCAGTACGATGCAAAGCCTGTGATTTACACCCGAGCCATATGGAAACCAAGCCGTCCGACCAAGCTGTACAAAATCAGCCATCCGGCCGGAAATTGGGCACGAGCCGCACCGTCCGATCCGAACCCAGAATGAACCCGACCAATAAGTACCCGCGTCATCCGAGCCGCACAGTACGATGCCAACCGCATTAAAACAGACCAAATCACACTGAGTCCAAGCCGCACGATCGACCCGGACCGAAAACGTACCTGAAGCGAGAGAGACCACAGCGATAGACTCGCATGCAACACAGAACACAATCAGCGTGAAAGACACGAAGCATCCCGCACAAGCCAACATGAGAGTCCAACTTGGTCAGAAGAACGTCTCCTACATGTCCACCAAAAATTTCTAAAAAACATTGTTACAAAGCTCAAAGAGGGGTGAATGGTCTACTACTCCTATGCAACCTGGTTCTTAACTGATTGTGTTGTCTCCATTGAAAGCCACGCATATGTACACATGTGTAGTGTGTGAGTAGTGTGTGACATCATGTTTTTCTGCATCAGTGTACTGTAGCAGCAGCATCATTGGCTCCCCCTTGTGGCAAATATGCTGTGCCTCCAGCTGGAGGTAACTTGGCTGGTTCCACACTTGTGCCCAGAGGAGAAAACTGAGAGTGTGTGTTTGTGCTCAAGTGATGTGAGTCAAAAACAAATACAACACCCAAAGGCAAAGGAAAAATGTTGAACATTGTGATGTATGAAGTTACAAACAAAGGTGTTGTGTGTGGTTCGAGTTAATCATCCACCACACCAGGGTTGGTCACTGTTGGTCAACATGTAGCAGCCCCATGTGATCCTAGACCTAATATCTCCTCTGGACACTACTGGGAAAGCAGCCAGTCTACCTCCAGGTGGAGGCACATCAGATTTGCAGTAAAGGTGAACCAAAGTAAATGCAGCTACAGTACAATGAGGCGGCAATCCAAGTAGCACGGCCCCATTCCTGTATACGTATAGGAGGGAATTTATGAAGGAATTAAATCATGTACATATCATGGATGCACATGATTTGTGATCCACTGCCCCCTCCTTCATTGTTAGTACTACCCATTGCAAGATTAGTATTTCAGTACCTCTTCCCCCCTCCATGTTGCAATATACATAGGTAAACCATTGATGTCTGAAGTAACATATCTTACAATGTCTGTCTCTTCCAAACACAGGTGCCACTGGGGATTCAGCACCAAGTGAAGATGAGTCCCTGGCCCAGATTCTGGTGGAGGATGCGCTCTCTGGTGCGAACTGGCTCTGTCCTCTTCGGATGACGACAATCAACCTGGAACCTCCGGGGTGAGTCATCAGGCAGCCCCACCATCAGAAACACCTGCACCCCCTGCAGCTATGTAAACACCATCTGCCCACAGACCTAACACCCTTGCCAACAAGGACCGACCTAGGAGACCAAGTTCAAGCAGAACAGGGGTGCCGGCCACCCAGAATGCTCCCAACAATGACACCAGTGGCAACAGCCAAGGGGGCCCGGGTCAACTGTGCCTGCCACCACAGGTACAGCCTGTGTGTCTAGGGTTGGTGGGAGTGGTGTTAGGTCGAGGGCACGGTCTGCAGAGGGGCCTGGACTGCCTGATGACCCCCAACTGGTATGCTTCCTAGATGCATACCAGGACAGCACCGGAGGATTCAGCCAGGTAGTGGGGGTCCTCAAGGACATGCAGCAGGAGCAGGCTGCCCATTACGCCCGCTATGAGGCCAAGTGGGACAAATTCATGGCGGTGCATATGGACATATTGACCTGTCTCCACCAGATCAGCACAAATATGTCCACACCTCCCTGTATGCCCACAACATCTCTTGCAACAACACCTGCTAATGCCGCAGGGAGGGAGGATGAATCTAGTGGAGACTCCGATGAACTGTCGGTGCCTGCTCCTGAGGATCCCCCAGAGAAGAAGAGGAGGGGGTCGTCCGAAGAAGGACAAGTGAGCCACAGTTGTCCCTGCACATCCCCCAGGAACCCAGAACCTGTTTTGGATGTTGGTCTTCGTGTGCAAAGCGTTCACCTTGTTGCACATGACACAGGTCCCCATCATGACATGGAGGGTCCATGTTGTACCAATGTAGAAGATGAATGTGGACTTCACTCTGGACATTCCATGTACCAATACTTTGGACTCATGTGTGAACTGTGGATTCTAAACCTCATGTACAGCACTATCTCCACACATGTATGTAAATAAAATCACCATTACACTATACTTGCCTATGTTGTGATTCCAACTTGTTATGTGTCATGGAGATGATAAAATGCTGAAGCACACAGTGCATGCCAACCTCTACAGCAATCTCATTACCGTTATGTGACTCATGTTGATGTGACACCTATGAGGGAGACACACCAATAGGGCTCCACAACACATACTCACCATGGACATGTGACACATTGGCCTACAAAGATGGTTGCCAGATATACGGTGGAATGCACAGACACCACACCTTTCCACAGTCACTGCCAACAAGCCCACAGATGAGGTTACCAAATGACAGTCAGATGTGTGAAGACAGACAACACACATTTCTAAGTGAAGTGCCGGTACATTACAAATCAGAAACAAGTTTATTACACAACAATATCAAGGTGAATCCACATGACAGTGGGCACAGGCTCACCAAGTGTCGTCAAATTGCGCTTTAAGAGTGGAATCTGGATGTCGGTGTCAGACATGCCCCTGGAACTGGTAAAGTACCTTGGGAAGGACAGAAATGAGACACAGTCAGAAGCACACCAGGACAGGATGGAAAATTGGAAATGCAATAGACATGTCACAAGAGACCTACACACTAACAACTTAGCATGTCAACACCATTGTGGACTACAGAACATAT
The DNA here is from genome assembly GCF_964261635.1 of Lissotriton helveticus. Classification (NCBI taxonomy): domain Eukaryota; kingdom Metazoa; phylum Chordata; class Amphibia; order Caudata; family Salamandridae; genus Lissotriton; species Lissotriton helveticus. Next base: position 621,355,424 of record NC_136071.1, read on the forward strand.
GACAGGACACATCACTGCATGCTTCGAGTCAAGTACCACACTGACAAACTCAAACAGCAACTGAGCTGCACAAACACATCACAGGCTCACTCAGGACATTGATATGACAACCCTGTGAACTCACCTTCAGCTGAAGACGTTGTTGATGAGCTGTGTGCGGACATCACCCTCATCATCATCATCACTGGCCTCGTGGCCCAGGCCAGGATCCTCCACAGGTGGTGGATGTTGGTCGTCGTCGGCCTGGATGAGAGGCACCTCCTTCCGTGCTGCCATGTTGTGGAGCATGTAGCAGACAGTGATGATTTTACACACCTTTGCAGGCTCATACGGGAGGGTCCCTCCGGTCTTGTCCAGGCAGCGGAAGCGGCTTTTCAGGAGACCAAAGGTACGCTCGATTACTCGCCTGGTTCTGCCATGTGCCTGATTGTAGCGCATCTGGGGTACTGTCACAGGGCTCCTCAGGGGTGTCAGCAACCATGGCATGTTGGGGTATCCAGAGTCACCTACATACAAAGAATCACACATAAGTTGAGTTTTGTAAGGGGGTGGGAGACAACATTGCAAAACACACGCAATGGTAAACAGTACACACCAACAAGCCAGGAGCGCTGGTTTGGCATCTGTGACATCATCAATGTTATGCGACTCCTCCTCATTATGTAGACATCGTGGGCTGAACCAGGGAAACGTATACACACATGTGTAATCACCTTGTCCGCCAGGCATACCACAGGAGCATTGATAGAGTGGTAATGTTTGCGGTTGCGGTAGGTCTGTTCCTGTGCCCGTGGTGGTATCAGGGCCACATGTGTGCCATCGATTGAGCCAATCACGTTTGCCATCCTACCCAGTCCATAGAAGGCATCCTTGACCTCTGCATGTTCACCAGGTGTAGGAAACTTGATGTAGGAGTCCAGGTGAATCAACATCCCCTCCAAGACATCTCGTAGCACACGGCTGAACATAGTTTGGGACATACCATCAACACTAGCCACAGTGTGTTGGAAGGTACCGGTGGCAAAGAAGTGCAGGGCTGCCATCACCTTCACCTTTGGTGTCAGTGCTGTCAGGTATGTGTGGCCAGGTAGCAGATTTGGTGCCAACTGCTCCACCAAGTCATCAATCATGCTCCTGGTGAAGAGGTAATGTCGGAAGCTGTCACGTTACACCATGGTCTCGAGTTCAGGGAACGGTCTATGGACTGCTGGGGTCCTGCAGTACAGAGATGGTCAAATTAACATTATACATTCAGCTACCCATGTAGCACTAACTTTGTAAATCAGTCACATTATACATCATAGCTATTCACAATTGAATAAGGTGTGTGCGTTTGGTTATGGACACATATGTCAACTTCATGGCCATCATCTCAAATATCGTTGACACATGTGTGCATGAGTTCCTTGTGGTGCAATGGCAAACCATTAGGCTGTGGCACAGTACCCATGGCTTGCAGTCACATTACAAACACACAACACAGTGACAAGTGAGGACTGATGTTTCACAGGCATCACAACTCCATGTCAGGGAGATAGCCATGGTCCCTGTATTGCCACATCTGCACTGGAAACACATGTTATATCATGGACATCCCACAACCAACCATGAGTCCCACATCAATTGGCCCCTGTGGACCCTGCAGGCCATACATGGACGTCCCTGAGACACACACACACAGCATAAATGTGGGTGCACAAGGCACATGGTGGACCCTGTCTCACATTGGGCACATGGAACAACAAACATCAGAGACACAACATGACACAGACTGTGTGTGTAGGTCATGATTGTAGCCATGGGTCTGGGTGTGACGTACATGACATGCAACCATGTGCGCATGTTGTATGTGACAGGTCATACATAGGCCTGGGGGGTAAATTCCGTTCTGCTCACGGAATTTGGTAATTTCGCGTTCCACGGAGAACGCGAAATTGGCCAAAATCCTGCTTTCCGCGACTTTGCGAAATTTTTTGCTTGTTCTCGTTCTCAAATGCGTATTCACAAGATATTTCCCCCCGAGCATGCAAACAGCAATTGCGAACAGGAAAAAAGCATTGCGAACAAGCAATTCCACGTGTTCGTGGAATTTTTGCCTGTTCGCTGAGATTTTTTAACGTTTCGCGGAGATTTGCGTAACGCGATTACGCAAATTCTGCCCAACCCTAGTCATACACATATCCAAACCGGTACCGTGTCCATGACTCATGCCCATAAGCCAAAACTTTGAAATTAGTTTGTGAGGGCAATGCGTGCACAAGGCTCGGTTCATGCATGTTGAACGCGTATGCAATCTGACCTGACGCAGGTGATTTCTAAGCAGATGCGTCGTACAGGCATAGAACGAGCTTTGCACACGCATAGCCCATAGAATCATATCAATACAGATGCGTATTGTTTAACGTCGGATAATCATTTTACCGAGACGTGCGCACTAATTGGCAATGGGCTGTCATGGAGACCGACGCAAATTTTAAAAACGCTTGAGTCGTGCGCTGGAAATACAGTTGGATGCGTACAACAATGTTGCAATCCTAGGGCGTCCTGAAGGTGAGTGATTTGAACGATGCGAAAGATGTGTGAGAGTCTTTCATTTCCATGGATTGGACAGATTCACAGAATGCAACCGTGTTTGGCCTATCAGTGAGGGGCAATGTCACAGAATATGCCTCTGCAACACAGATTTAAGACTGCCAGGCCCCCAGGGACCTCACTTGCCTGCAGTACATGCTACAGGACCACTTTCCACAATCCACTGCTGCTGCTGTCTTTGCTTCCTCTGGTTCCTGCAATGGCACGTACTTTGGAGAGAGTCCCAGCATTCACTGAGGAGGAGAACCAGGCCCTGCTGGATGGGGTCATCCCAGAGTACAGCAAGCTGTATGGGACTCCAGGGGAGCAGGTGAGTGTGCAGTCCACTGCCTATCATTTCATGCAAGTTGCCTGACTAAAAGTAATAGACGTGTGCACAGCGGTTTGAGGCATATGCACTGAGTACTTTCAGCTACCTATTCATGTGGGTACATGTGTTAAACAGGTGTCCTGATGCAGTAGTGCAGTAGTGCAGTAGTGCAGGCCTTACAGTCCCAGCCAATGTTACCATGTCAGACCTGCAGCAAAAATGCACATTTCTATGGGTGCTCTACCTGTGTACCTCTTTTGGCTTTATGATGACTACATGTATTTTTAACTGTATGCAGAACAATTGTGTGGCATGTGTGGTAATGTCATCTTCCCTTTGTCATCCTCACAGGTTGATGCCCACCAGTAGCAGGAAATCTGGCTGACCATCGCCTGGGCAGTCAGATCAGTGGGGGTCTACAAGTGCCAGATCCGCAACTGCCAGAAGAGGTGGCAGGGCCTACGTGGCTGGACCTGGAGGATCGCGAGGGTCCAGCTGAAGCTGTCGCCTATTCGCCTTAGGGGCGGACACCGGACCCTGACCCCCCACATGCTACGGATACTGTTGGTGGTCTTCCTCGACCTGGATGGAGCAACTGAAGGCCAGACAGCAGCAAGGAGGGGGTAAGCCCATGCCTGCTCTGTGAACATGTCTGACATGCTATGTGCAGTGTTTTGGCCTAGTCATACTCCCACATTAAGTTGGTCTTGGAGTCCAGGACTCGTGTCCCTGTATTGTGTAAGTCACACTTCTCACCTGATCCACAGTTGTGGCCCCTACAGTCTGTGACTATTTTCAACTAGGGCACTGTGTCCCTTAAATAAGCTATTCTGATGGTCCTGCACAGCATATGTTACTGTGACTCTGATGTGTGTATCGTGGGTGGGTCTCTTCTTTGCACTATGCTTGGTCTCTGACATGTGTTCTGTGTGTGCCTTTCATATGTGTTCAAATTGCTGGTCTGGGTCACAACATGTGTGTGGGGTTCTTAAGACATACCCATGCAGCAGGTGAGTCCATGTAGTGTCCTCAGGGCTATGTAGAGGAAGTATGTCACACTGGCCCAGACACCTGCCCACTGTCCATGCCAATACACTGTATTTGGTTTACCTGCTCTGTCATGCCCACTCCATGGCATAGTGAGTCTCTGTACTCACACTCACGTGTATGAACCTGTTGGTTGTGGTTCCTGAAATGTGCCACCAGGTGTCTGACACAATATCATTGTAGTGCGGCATCCTATTTTGTGACAACTGGTGTGTTGAGGATTTTAGTGTGAGCAGGACATCTGAGTTGCGACAATGAGGATGATACCTGTGCAACATATAGGGGTGTGGTCAGCTGAATGAGCACAATGCTGTATGCTAGAGTGACTTTCACGCAGATGTGTGTCATTGGCAGCAGACTGTGTGTTGCTCATGTTCAGGTAGTTGTGTTTGCAGGCACTCATATGTCAGATTTAAGTGATGTAGGATCATCATAGTCCAAGAACAGTGTGTGGCAGGGGACAGACTGGTGCACTTGTCAGCTGCAGAGCTTGGTATGGGCATGATCTATGAATGTGACGCAGTGCAGACTGATGTTGTCTGGATGCATTGCCCCATGACATGTGACAGTGAAGACTGACTTACCTTGCATGTGTGTGCCAGGGCATTGACTTGCTAAGAGGTATCCTACATTGGAGTCTGAGGTGATCCATGCACCCCATTGTGTCATTTACTATCAGGACGTTAGGACATCATTGTGTGTTGTGCTTCTAGGCATCACAAGATTGTGAAATGTGAGTGTGGCCATATATTCATCCAGACACCTGCACTGAGTGATTGACATTTGATGTGATGTATGTTAATAGTGATATACTTGTACATGATCATTTGCATGTACAACAACTGGGTATGTGGTGCATGTGTGCACTTTGAGGTATTAACAGCCGGCATGCAACAAACATATGGGTACCTGTCAAGGAGGGATATGGGTGCCATGGTTGATGTTCAGACTGGGTATTGACCTATGTACCCCTGTGTGTGGATTTTTAGTAAATATCAGCTAAGGATGCCAGTGCATGACCAGTAATGTTGTGTATTGACAGTGCTGTGTGCATGTAAGTGCAGGCAACTAATGTGGTCCTTCTTTTCCTACTTATATGCAGATACATCAACGGGCACAGGAGACAGCGCCACGGACCAGGAGGAGCCACAGAGTCAGCTTGGGCCAGCAACTGAGGAGTCGGAGGGATGCAGTGGCACGGAGGGTGAGGGGAGCCACACCGAGGAGTCCTCAGCACCATCCACCTCAGCTGAGGACGACAGCAGCTCGGAGGATGACTCCCTTGGGGGGGCGGGTGTGATCAGCCAGGAAACAACGGAGGGTGAGGCTATCACCGCCACCACCACCACCCTCCCCTCGGCTCCCATCCCAGAGGTCCGTCCCAGCTCCCGTGTTCGGGAGCATGTCTCCTTCCTGCCAGGCACCGCACCCCCTGCCCCTGTGTCCCCTGCTGCCCTGAGTGTGGAGTCCGTTGACCTACTTAAACAGATCCATGTAGGGCAGACATCAATGCTGAGTGTCCTCCATGCACACACAGGTCTGATGACACGACTGGTGTTGTTCATGGAGGGCATCTCATCTGGCATGTCTGCCCTACAGAGGACCAATCAGTCCATGGCCTCCTCACTGACGGCAGCAGTATCCCTCCTCCAGCAGTCCCTGACCCCTTCAGCCTCAGCCCAAACAACTCCTCCTAGCACCCTACCTGTCCCCAGCACACACACACCTGCACGGTCACCCAAACACACAGACACAGACAGCACACAATCACCCACACATAAGTCTAAACGTGCACACAAGCAAAGTCAGGGGACTGATACCACACACACAGGGGATGGGGCTCAGACACACACACAGGCATCCACAAGCACTCCGCAGTCCTCGGATCCCTCTCCCTCCAAGAGCCCTTCCCTTGCCTCACCTGCAACCCCATCTCCTAAGAAGCTCTTCCTGAGTGACCTAGGCCTCTTCCCCTCAGATCCAGCAGATCCTGACTACAGGGGGAAGGGGAAGTCCCCCCACACAGAGAAGAGTGCCCCTCACACGCGGACACCCTCCCCCAGGCGCAGGCAGACTGAGGCCCCCACCCGCAAGTCACCCCGTAGCCAGAAGAGCAAGACCCCACCCCCACCCCCCAACTCCACTGCACAGTCTCCTTCCTCCATCCCCCAGGTCAGCACACCACAGGTTCCCCCGCCACACCCTGTCCCAGGTTCCCCCACCCACAGATATATCATCCCCAAAATGTTCAGGCCCTCCCCCCTGCCACTTGCTCTTCCACTGACACTACCACCAGTATGTCTGTAGCTGCAACTACTGTGGGGAGCGTTTCACCCCCAGCTGTCCTGCCAACCCCACCTGCACCCCTTTCCACTCCCATGGTGTTAGGCACTGCAGTGGAGTCCACGCCCACCCAGTCTGACATGGGCACTGCAGTGGGGACCATATCCACTACATCTGACCTGCCCACTGTAGTGGTTCCAGTACCCACCCCATCAGACATGTGCCCCACAGTTGTGACGGCACAACCCATGTCAGACCCCTCCACTGCAGTTGCCACTGACTCTCCTGCACCCAGCCCTCCTTCCCAACATCCTTTGGAGCCCTGATCCTGTCCCTGCGGTGCCTGGCCTGCCCAATGTATGCCCCTCAGAGTGGATGTCCCCAAGACCTTAACAGTGCAGGCAAGCAATGGGTGACAGGTGTCACTCACGCCATCATTGGACTTTGGATTTTAAAATGGACATTGGACTACATTTCATTATTTATTTTCCCTTCCAGATGGCAGATTGCTGAATAAAGCATTTTTGTTATCCATGTGCATTTGATTTAGCTGTAAATTTTGTTGCTGTTGTTTACCATGACCTTGGTGTGAAGATGCAGGATTTACAAATGTCTGTTACTGAGGTGTTGATGGGGTGTACTCCATGTGGCCCATGAGATGAGTTTTATGTTCATGTTGGTATCCATGTCACCCTTTGCAGCTGAGTGGGGGTGTAATGATTTACTAATTTGGCACAGGGATGGTAACATTTCATTGGCATGGCCACATCTGTGGCTTGCACCCATGCACATATGATGTGCTTCACAATGTCCAATTTGACACTTTCCCTTACTGTTGTGCCATTTGAATTGTAAAATGCAGGTGTGGGCATCGTTGGTGTAAAGTCAACTGTGTCCTCTGTGCAACTTGGTAGATATATGTATTGTCTATGTGCAGGTGACTTAAGGTGCAATACCGTATCCAGACGTATGTCACCAGTGCCTACATTGGGTGGTAGATGAAGGTTGACTGTGCAGGTGTTGTGCTGACATGCCCAGGAATCATACCTACTGTTTGGCATGTGCTGCTATTTCCATGATGACTCCTACCTTGTGGCCACTGTGATGATGGGTGACTTTTACCCTTTGCAACAATACTCAACTTTAGCTGCACTTTGTGTCCACATATTTTACATTGGATGTACGCACTGATGGTGTGTTTTCACACATTGGCCCAGTGCTATTTCAAAGCTTGACTTGTGTAGCCCACACTCTGGTTTACTTCACACATGTGATGGTAGGTACTTTGTGTGTAATGAATCAGGGTCACTGTTGGGGCTATTTGTCAGGCACTACACACTGTTGGCATGATGTTGTTGTGAAATGTATTTGTCTGTCATGCCTGTGGCTGATGTTTGATGGATGTGTGTCACATCTTTTTCCCTATGGGTGGGGTGGCATCAGATATAGGCAACATGGCACATATGGTTGGGGTGGCATCAGTGATAGGCAACATGCCCCTATGGGTGGGGTGGCATCAGTGATAGGTAAAATGCCCCTATGGGTGGGGTGGCATCAGTGATACACAACATGCCCCTATGGGTGGGGTGGCATCAGTGATAGGCAACATGACACATATGGGTGGGGTGGCATCAGTGATAGGCAACATAACACATATTGGTGGGGTGGCATCAGTGATAGGCAACATGACAAAAATGGGTAGGTGAGGCATCAGTGATAGGCAACATAACACATATGGGTGGATGAGGCAGTGGTAATACACAACATGCCCCTATGGGTGGGGTGGCATCAGTGATAGGCAACATAACACATATGGGTGGGTGAGGCAGTGGTGATACACAGCATGCTCCTATGGGTGGGGTGGCATCAGTGATAGGCATCATGCCCCTGTGGGTGGGGTGGCATCAGTGATAGGTAGCATAACACATATGGGTGGGGTGGCGTCAGTGATAGGCAACATGACACATATGGGTGGGGTGGCATCAGTGATAGGCAACATAACACATATGGGTGGGTAAGGCAGTGGTGATACACAACATGCCCCTACGGGTGGAGGTGGCAGTAGTGGTGGCCATGGGTTCCCTAAGGAGGCGTGGTACTGGTAGACAGGGTCTGCGCCCCCTGGATTTGTTTGTGGTGTGGGTGTCTGACTTACAGTCTGCGCCGTCAGCGTCTGTTCCTGATCCGGTCATATATGTAGGGGACTGGTATGACCTGCGCAATTGGATTCATGCCCCGTCTCGATCTGTTGCTGGCTGCTCCGGTTCGGATCCGTGGAATGGGTTAATGGTGCGAATCGGAGTTGATATGCAGCTCTTCCGGGTGCTGTGAAGTGCCGTATGTGGCGACCCGTCTGGAAGGTAGGAACTGCGTATCGTACTTGACCGGCCGGAAGTAGCAGTGTTTAGGTTGCCGTGCGGCGTTAATTGAGTGTTTCCGGGTCAGGCTCGGACGGAGATTGATGATGGAGTCGGAGAGTGTGGATCGGTCGGGATTTTGGCACTTTTCTGCATCGTACTTCCTCACCCGGACGGTCTCGCTCCTGGTACGGTTCGGCCGTAAGGTAAGGGCTACTGGCACGTCTCGGAGGGCTGACCGACTGATGATCGGAATCGACCCCTAAGTCTAATATATTCGATAGAGACCTAGTCGACCTAAGTCCTACGTCAAATCTATAGGATATATTATTCCAATTCGCAGAGCCTATTGGTAATATAGGAACTACACTACACTGGGTAGTACAAGAACCACCCAAGAGATGGTTGGCACATCTTCTCCAGCTGATTTCCAAAGAGTGGAAAACAAGATGCTTCGTATTCAGGAGAAACAACACATTGCCCTATTTAAAATAGATAGCAAACTTGGTGGATTAAAAAACACTATGTATGACGAATTTACTGCAATGCCAGAAGCATTAATAACATGTCAAAGGCCATAAGCAGTACGTCAAATACAATTAAACAGGGCTTTTCTCAAATGACACAGAGCTGCACCCTTCAAGACAGCAACAACAATCTATGTGTCACTCTGGAGATAGGCTTGCTAATGAAACACATATTTTGCACAGACGTCAAACAAAATTGCAGGATCATTTTGAAAACGAAAGCATTGTTTTGAAAGGTAGTTTAACACATATTCATAATGTTATGGATGTGAAAATCACTAATGTCACCATTGAAAGTCCAATTACACCAGACGAAAGGGAGAAGTTGTCTAATATGGATACGTCACCAGTATCTGGGCCTACTGCTAAAAATCCTCGAAGAGGCGGACGTAGCGATGTTGGTTTAGGAAAAACATGAAACCAGTTGTTTTAATCTGACATTATACCACTTTGATTTGTTATTTAGTTGCAATTTTGTTATCAGAAAAATTACCAATACAAAATAATGATAAGGGATACTTTAAAAGATAATTACTTCATGCTGGGTATCTGCAGAATACAAATTATATCTATAAGCACAATTATGAGCGTTCAATTATTTGTTGATTTAATTATTTAGTCCTTGCCTTAGATAATTATTTGTAATATCACTTCATCATGTTCAGGCCTGTGCTGCCATAGTAGCCTCTTGCCCTGGTTGGGCTGGTTGTAGGTTTGGTTTTTATTTTGAACTGTCATTATCAGGGTCAATTGGCTGTCCCTTTCTTGTTACAGTAGTGTGAAGAATAGCACACATAGCTATTTTTTTTTAGGTTTGTACTGCATTGGTCAACCACTTTTATGACGCCAACGAAGCCTGTCTTCAGTTTCCCAAATGTGTGCTTTATTACTGATCTTGTAGGCTTATGTGCACTGTTGTATCTGTTCTCCATTGGAGCTCTAGCATTTATGAACATGGTCATCATCCAGGACCGAATAGAATAAGCACTGGTGTCTACATTTAGTAAAACATAACCTTTAGGTTTGTAAATGAATAATGTGTCCCACATTTAAACAGGTAAGTATAACAAAACTTACCAAGAAGATATCCATCTCCAAAATCTCCCCTTGCCAGATGGTTAGAAAGGCCTGAATGATGAAAGATGAAGGAGTCATGTGAACTTCCTGGGTATTTGTCTACTAAATGAGTTAATATATATGCAAAATTACAAACTACTTGAATATTTAGAGAATGCTGATATTTTCTATTCCCCAATAACTACTCTGATGCTGACGGTGGGCATATGTGAATGTGAGTATCATCAACACATCCTATTACATGTGGGTACTGAGCTATGGCATAAAACACAACTTTTGTTGCATTAAGTTCTGGTGAGGTGCTTGGAAACGAAGGCTCTTGCAACACTTTTGCTCTGCCGTTGCATCACTTTTTGTGACGCAGCAGCAGCTAAACAATGCGCCATCTAGCGGCCAATTTACAAAGTGACTTATCTAGGGAGATGCGTTACCTTGTAAAGCCCTGCGGCACATTATACCTGTGTCAGGTGTAATGTATGCAGGGTGGGCGTTCCCATGCAAAACGCCATGTAGAACTGACACAGTGAAATTTACATTTCACTCCAATACTCTTTGCCTTCTCTGCATCAAAATCCCTACACCTTCTCAGACCAGGCGTATGGAATGACGCAAGGCCTTTTAAACTAGACTCACCTATCTGTTGTGTCACTTTCATTAGCAACTCCAGCAATGCGTCACTTTTGCTCCAACAGATGCATCAGAATTTCTGACACATCTGTCAATCCTTGTGCCATGGTGTGCCGTTTTGTAAATACGGCTCATCCATGGTAACGCAAGGGTTTCGTATGGAGGTGCAGGGAAACTGACGCATCTGTACAGATGCATCAATTCCTTGTAAATCTGCCCGAGATATGTAAATGTTTTTTTACAACATGGCATCTAAGAAGTTATTAAAAATATGAGAAAGTGAACTTTGAGATATCCCCCCAGAAACGGCTAATATCCCCTGGTAGCTACACTGAGGCTAGTAGGTGGAGAAAACAAAGTACCTGTATGTGTGTGGGTATGGCATAGCTACAGTTTGTTAGATGACCAATAATTGGGTTGAGTTCTTCTATAGTATCCATAATGAACTGACTGCTTAACCTGTACTTGGTCTACACCTCCTCTGTCTGCTGAAACAAACTGAAATACATTGAAAAAGTTTTCCTTTCTCCTCCTTCACGCCTGTTGTGCAGTTAGGATGCGCATTTGTGAAGACATTTTGAAACGATTAAGGGCCATGTTTATGGCCAAATCCTGCAGCGCAGTGCAGCAAGTCACCTTGCTGCACTGTGCTGCTCTGCATGTCTGGGAAAGGGCAGGAATGCGCATGCACAAAACCCATCACCAGAGGTTTTTTCCTCTTTCTATGTGAGCTTCAGAAGAAAAAGAGGAACAATGAGGAGAAATAAACATATTTCTCCTTCTTACACCTCACCTGGGGAGGGGTAGATGTTTGGCGCATTCCCAGGTCTATCACTTCTGGTAAATCTGGGACTGTTTCAAAATCCTGGATGATGCGTAAGAACACCCACACAACACCCATGGACATGACTCCCTCGCGCCAAGTAATGCCACGCAGCAATTTGTGCTGCGTTGCAGTACTCAAGATTTATGAAGCCACTTAGGGCTATGCAAGATGGCCTTGTGTGGCTTCATTTATCTAATTTTTAATTTATATCGCTTTTGCACTACATTGCATGGTGCAAGAGCAACGCAAAAGAGCTCATAAATATGCCCCTAAATGTGTGATTCCACCCCTTTTCATATTTTGCGCCTGGTTACCGCCGGCTTTCAATTGTTGGTGTTTTGCATGTGCAAAAGCACACTTTTGCACATATTTCTTAATTGCAAGTGTTTTTTACATAAGAATAGAAATTCTGAAATACAGATTCTGTTTCTAAGAGTCCTTAAAAAAGGCAGATTCCTTATTTTGTCTGTTATTTGTGTAAATTTAGAAAATCAATCCTTAAAACCACATCTGTACATCTCACATAGCATTTCTAGTAGTCACAAATCCATTTGTACCCTTCGATCAATCAATTAAAGTTTATTCCGTTTTGTACAAAAAAAACATAAAAGTTACACAGATACAAATACATAAAAACACTGATAGTAAAAACAGATAAAAGGAAAAAAGAAACCAAACTTTCTACACAGTCCATAATTAAAAACCCGGTACCCAGCCGCCCACGTTTTTAAGAACCATAAAGTGCAATGTGCTCGAAAGAGATAGCATCCTGTTAAGTATATTTGTAGCAAAAACTAGACCTACTAAACGAATAGGTCATACATAAAACATCCATATTGTCTACAAATCCATACAGGCTCTAGATTTCAATGAGGCTTTCAAAAACCCTACTATAAAACCAATGCAGTCCTCTTTCAGCAGTTGAAGATACATGAGAGCAGGATGGACCTTTCTAAAATTCATTCTTTTTAAAATAGGAACCAGAAAATGGCTTTGAGGGGTTTCATAAAATTTACATAAAAACATAAAGTGCAGCAAATCCTGTGGAGACTGTCCATCGCAGCCACGGGGAGCTAGCACCTGACCGCTACTGTTTTCTTTAGGCCTAGCTGGTAAGAGGCGAAAAATGTTCATCCTGAACCTGGTTAATAAAAACCTCTCATGTGTTGATAGAAACCCCATAAGATAAGGTTCCATAGTCGGGGTTGTTTTAAGCATTAAGAACATGCAAACACTTGGTTTCAGCATCTCCTGCGCCTACCTGTCCAGTTTCCTTGGAGTTAAGAAGGCTACCTTGATTATTCCCATGTCCTTCATAACAATGGATTCAGGGTTACAAAATAAGTGAGCACAGCCTACCCCTTCCATACTACTTTTAATATATTTTAGCCAATGAATCCGAGATGCATTATCTAAAGACATGCACTCCCTTAAAATTAGATGGTTAAGAGTTAAATCTTAATTTCATCAGCACCTCAGCCAAAACATCAAGGTGCGCAACGCAAGGACATCGCTTTGATAAGGGACCCCCAGTTCCTTGTGAGCCGCTAAATTAGAGGTTCCAAGCGGAACACATAGTAGGCACTTTTTTATAAAACTCATTTACAGCCACCTGAAGGGAATCTGCTGCGGTGTGTCCCCAGATTTCGCTATAGCCATGCTTTAGGCTTGGTAGACTTTTAGCATGGCTCCTGTAGGTTTCTTCCCTATTTTGGTGGTGAAATAAAAAATTGCAGCATTCACCCAGACCAGCTCCCCCTTTTTCCTCAAAATTAAAGGACCATTTCATTTGGTTGTCAAAGACAACCCCTAAATAGAATACCTTAGTGCGGGGGATCCTAGCGGTATCAACACTGAATTGGAAACTTTTATTAGGTTGTTGCCCCACCCGCATTATGTAAGATTTTGAATTATTTATTGCCAGGTCCCTATCAGCCATGAATTTAGAGAATGCTGTTAAAAGAGATTGCAAACCCACTGCAGTCCTAGAGATAAGGACGGCGTTGTCCACATATAGCAGGACGGGAATACCACGCCGCCGTACACATGGGTAGTCAACCCCCGTCGCTCTTAGTGTGGTATCCAAATCAATAATATAAAGGTTAAACAAAAATGGGGCCACAATACATCCTTGCCGTACTCCCCTCTTGATTTAAAAGTCCCTGGTGACCCGAAGGTCCTGAGAAAACCTAACATTATCCTTGGTTGATTTATGGAGGTCCTCTAGAAAAGTAACAGTGCTATTGTCCACCTCCATTGCCCTCAGTGACTGCCACAATTTCTCCCTGTTAACGCAATCGAATGTGGAGGACAAACCATAAAGGCAAGTTGAATAGTGCCAGGGTGGGCGACAGCATATTTGCTCCGTAACATGGATAAATTAAGACACTGAGCAACTGCCTAGTGGTTCACGATATAAACACCCATGTAATATCTTTTGAAAAGGGTGAGGTTATGGCTGGTATTGTAGGGCTATCTATCAATAAAGCGCCGGGTCCAGACAGTATTCCACTGGACCTATTTAAATCTGATCCCCTGTTCTGGGCTCTTGTATTGCAGGCTGTGTTTAATGCAGCTGCTCAGAATGGCTGTCCCCAGTCTTGGGCTTCTTCCACCTTAAAGAGGAGGAATGCTATGGTGTTCATCAAAGCTAGAAGTAGCTCAGATTGTATGTTTTTAATATATGTTTATTGTTAATAAATTGTCTTGAGATACTTTTATAATTATTTGGTATTGCTTACTCTGTCCTCACCTAAGACAAGGTTATGACACTTTTTAGAACAAATAGGATACTGATATAACGGTATACACCCGTTACAACGGATCTTTTACTCCGCAGACCCATTACAACGCGACCATTACTCCGCATACCATTACAACGCATTGCGCTGGGGGGCGCTCTAGGATAGGGAATAAGTATAATTTACTATCCAACACCTTCCCTAGGGTCCACGGGGACTGGAGTTAGAATAGTAAATTATACTTACCACTATCCAGCGCCCCAAGGCGCTATGCGTTGTAACGGTATGCGGAGTAAAAGTCGCGTTGTAATGGTCTGCGGAGTAAAAGTATGCGTTATAACGTCATACATCCTGATATAACACATGGTCCATGGTGAGATAATTCCCCTTCTGACATTAAAACGACAGGGACTTTGTTTTCTTTGGTGGTCTAGGGTCCCATCCACTTCCTGACAAAAACAGTGGATGATTCACAATGTTCCAGAACCTGGAACTGTTACTGAGCGTGCTTGAGTCAATCAACTCCCTCCATGCCTTCAGGGCACCCTTCCGTCTAGCCAGGGTGTACTTGTATTCCATGCGGCAGACGCGTACTTCTGCTTGTGTTCTTGGTTTGGCTGACAAAGCTTCCCTCAGCTTTTTCGCTGCCTTGGAGCAATGAGAGTCAAACCATCTAGGGCCAAGGGTAGCCTTTCTGCTGGCCGGTGCACTTAGAATTTCACCAACTTTATGCGCTAGTGATTCATATGCGCCAATAATCTCATTAGGGGAAGGGCCTTCAGCAATACATAGTGCTAACTCAGGGGCACAGGATACGTTTACTTGTCTGTAAAATTTATCTGGAGAGATCTGCGACCATTTAAGTCGTCATTTACTATCCAATGTTCTCAATAGTACCCTAGTTAAAGCATTGCCAATACGTGCAGATAATGGACCCGCCATGTGAGCACATAATGGCTTATGATCGCTATGTTCACTCTTAATAATATTAAAACCATGGAATAAATATTGCAGGGATAAGGAAATTAAGATAAAATCAATAAATGATCCCCTATCACGCCCTTAAAAAATTGCGCAGAAAACATAATTTGAGGGTCAGGGGGCAGATAGAGACATCAATGCCAACATGCCCAATTCATTTATCAAGTTGTTTAACAGTGCACCCTGAGCATGGTGGTCGAAATGAAACCCCTTCATACGGGGGCATCCCAGCTCAGAGATACACAATAGCATTGGGTTTCCGCAGGGATGTATATTAAGATCACCAGAAATCATAAGGTGATGCAAGATGGCGCCAAAGGATTGCTTAATAAATGCTCCCAGGGTGGTAATGTTGCAAACACCATAAGGGCAGGCCGCAGAATTATAGAAGCTAATTAAGCCCCAACTAGTCTCCCCCTTTTTGGCTGTCAATGCCAATATTCCTGTATTTCTGGTTGGCACAACCTCAATCTTACAGTCGACAACCATGGATATGTAGACGACAACACCACCCTTGTGCCTTCCACTCACAGAGGGGGTAGCTGGGACAAAAAAAGCCCTATAGCCTTCAAGAAATAAACCACACTCCACCGACCATGTTTCCTGAAGGCTGATTACCGAGAATTGCTTCACAAATTGCACCCACATTGGATCTTGAAGCTTAGTTGCCAGCCCTGCGATGATCCAGGATAAAAAATTATTGGGAACCACACCTAAGCACCTCTCAACTACCTCAACTGGGACCAGGGCGGGTACGACAGGCTCATTGTCCACAGGCTTAGGGATCCTTAGTCAGTCGCACTCCTCCATTCTGGATAAAGCAGAGACTCTGTTAGTTAGGTCCAAAGAGGGGCCGACACCAGTGTAACCATCTGTTTCAGAGGATGAGTGAGCCAAAAAGGTATGCTGTTGCTTTGGTAGTATTCTATTTGACAACCCACCCTGTAATGGTGCCATGGGGATATTGTGATACGTGTCCCTAAGGGGGACTGGTTCATAAAAAAAAGCCCAGTGGTAAAACCCTGATAAAAGATCCAGAAAGATGCAAGGCAAGTGTCTCTGGATAGAAGCCTGCCCACAATGTGAGGGTTATCAAAGTTTACGATGACACAATCACACAAACCCATTTTAGGCGAGCTCCCAATCCAACTCACCCCACGACCCATGAGGAAGTTTTACCCACACGGGCACCCATGGTGGTGTTATGTGTAAACAAATGAGTTATTGTATTTATTAACTGCCCATAGTTTTCAGTAGCCCCTTTGGGGAGGGAGGGGACACTCTCTAACACCACTACATAGGGTGTGGATTCTGGGGGCAGACCAATAGTTGGGAGACTCGTTGTTTGCAACTCCCTTCTCTCAAGATTTCTGACCCTTGAAGGGCTAGAAGACCCTACTCTGTGGGAGGACTGACCAGTGTTAGCAGGAATATCAGCTCTTCTAGGCATAGAGATATTAGAGCTGCTCTTATCTGAGCAGGGCCAGACTGGCCATAGCTGGCACCGGGCAATTCCCTGATGTGCCGCAAGGGTGGGGGCTTGTTTTGGGCCCCTGGGGGCCGTCTTTGTTACAGGACCGCTTTTGCAGCATAGCTGCAAAATCGGCCCTGTAACAAAATTGGCCGAAAACTGGCTTCGGCAAAGAGCTCGGTCGCACCCGAAAGGGGGGGGGGGGGGCGGCCGAGCACTTTGCCAGGGCCGGTTTTCGTTCCCAGTCCAGCCCTGTATCTGAGGTCTCTCTATTTCCAACAGGGATAGCAGATAAGCCTGACCCCGTACCAGATCCCCTAGGTGGTAAATTATCTGTGCTGGTCTTCGAGCTAGCTGCCAATCTAACCTGCGGTTTGTAGGCAACTTTCCCCTCTAATTTTGATAATCTAGCCTCTACTAAGCTTATTTTTGAAGGATAGGATCCAGTAGGGTTGTCATCATAATTTTTAGCCTATTACAAAAATTCCCCTCCTGTTTGCTATCGTCAAGCTGTTCTATCCCAATGTGGGTCGAAGGGGTAAGATGTCCCTCGTTGGAGGCATTGGCAGGGATAACAGGTAGTATTTTCTTTCCACTTGTTCTCTGAACGGTTTTGCCTTGTTTCTCTAATCCAAGGCTTTTCCTTTTTTTAGTGGGCGATAAATTGGTGCGACCGAGCCTTAGTTTAGCTTTCTGCCCTCTGGTCGTAACTTTGGGTTTGGCAGGGCTAAGTTCTTAGTCAGAAACTGAACAGGAGACAATAGTTATCACTGGGTCTAAGGTAACGTGTGGGGACTGACTAGTCCGAGGTGGAGATACTTTATGATTAGATACCACCAAGGCTTCAGTATTTGCAGAAGATAAAGAAAGTCTATTCTGCAAAGATGGCGGCTCAAGAGTTAGCCTACATTCGTTAAGCTTTATCTCGTTGATGAGGGCTGATTCTGCCCTCAGTAAAAAAGCATCTAGGGTTCCAACCACACTTTTACCAATACAAAGCTTAGGCTCACTCATATTAGCCATGTAGCCGTATAACCAGACACAAACCTATATTCAATTCCCCATTAAGATATTTCACAGATGATGAGACAAGTACAATATGTAGAAATACAATACTAGCTCGTAAACATAAAATTGCCAAGCTTTACAAACTATCCTCAATCCTTGTTTTATCACAAGAAATAAAGTGCATCATGCATATAGTTTTGTATCAGCAATACTAATAGGGGCATTTTGAAAACATATTGGCCCCTTAAGTGCAACGTGCGGTGCAATGTCCTGGATTAGTGGAGGGCTGGAATCCTAACAAGTCTGACTCAGCATTCCATCCTCTCAAATGTCATTAAACTGAGTACCATTAAACTGGGCAATAGTAACACCTGACATTTACAATGCAGGAAGGGCAAAATTGCATTGTGTACTGATAAATGAAAAAACAAGTTATTGGTATTAATTCTCTGAGTCGGAGGAGCACTGCTTACGTCAAGTACATCCACAACAGCACTGTAAAGACTGTGTCACTTGGGCGCAGATCAGAACATCACTGCAACTTCATTGGGTCAGTGTGATGCAGGTATTATATCTACAGCAAAATGGAAGTCTCAAGGATAGGATGAAATACATGGGAACAGAAAACGTTTGTTGACCTGGAGGGTTATGCTTACCTTTTTTGTGTTTATGGAGTGGCGGGACTTAAAACTACTTGTGACTGTGTGCTCTGAATCTGAAACTTGAGGCACAGTGGCAGCAGTGATGGGTAGCATTGGGGCTCTACACTGGGCTTGCGGATCTGGTTGCCTGGAGAGTGACCTATTACAAGAAGCAGCACAGGTGAAAATAACGGATGTACGTTGTTACAACGCATGCCTTTACCACGCATGCTGTTACAACGCAAGTTTTAAAACGCAAGCCTTTACAACGCATTGCTTTGGGGGGTGCTGGATAGTGAATAGTTTAATTTACTATTCCAACTCCAGTCCCCGTGGATAGTAGGGAAGGTGTTGGATAGTAAATTAAAACTATTCCCTATCCTAGAGCGCCCCCCAGTGCAATGCGTTGTAATGGTTTTCGTTGTAAAACCTACGTTGTAAAAGCACTGCGTGGTAAAAGTTGCGTGGTAAAGGATGTTTCCCGAAAATAACTGCTTCCAGGCATTAGTAGGCAAAGGGAGTATTTCTGTTGTTTTTTATCTACTACTGAACTCAATAAAAACACATGCATATTTATACAAATAAGCCCAAAAATATATGATGCTGTGGCTGTTGCTAGTATGGAAGGAAGTCATAACCACCCCTGCACAAAAACATACACACGCCTAGGTTCAGAGATAGGGTATGAGCCATGGGAGTGCACCCAGCTAGGTAACCACAGTAGATTTTGAGGAGAATCCCAGATGGCTGGTAGCCAAAGCATCGTCATGAGATGGTGGGCAACTTGCCTGAAGTGGTTCCCCT
This sequence comes from Lissotriton helveticus, assembly GCF_964261635.1. Taxonomy (NCBI): domain Eukaryota; kingdom Metazoa; phylum Chordata; class Amphibia; order Caudata; family Salamandridae; genus Lissotriton; species Lissotriton helveticus. The sequence goes on from NC_136071.1 coordinate 621,374,716, forward strand.
CACAAATGATTTCTCAGCATGGCAAAAAGTGACTCACTCTCAAAGCTGGTGCTAGCCTCAAAGTGATTGCCTCTTTTTTCTTAAGGGGGTTGCCCATTCACACTTGCCATTTCGCCATCTACAACTGATGCACTGTTTATTTAGGAGTTTCAAAACTGGAAATTAAATGTCCATCTGCAAGAATCAATCAGAGTTGCTGGGTGGGCCAGGCTATATTAAAGAACCGTACTGTAAAGAATACCACCATGTAACGTCAGATGGAGTGGCGCAGACTAAATGAGCATAGCCTCCCCGGCTCACTGGTGCAGTGCTCAATTTTAACAGATACCAAGTTGCCTTGTTAGGCTTCAGCGATAACAAGATCATGCAATCAGTTGTACCACCCTAGCCAGACCCTTTCATGCTGATCACCTCAGCTTCCAAAAGCAGCTAATCCTCTGTGAAATGAGGTGGGATGATCCCATGAAAAGCCAATCCAGCCACATCCTTAAGGGGGCTCACTCATGCGATCCAAGGGCTGAAGAGGGCTAACCAAATGCCCCATTCAGTGTGTATACATGTATGTGTGCATTACGCCTATGTTTTATATTGTGTGTGATGTGGGTTATAATGATCAGAACATAGGTTGGTGTGATAGAATACTGAGTGCAAAAATATTGTTAGTTTAAAATATAATGGCAACAATATGGAGGAGCACATTATCGAGAAGGTAAGTCTACATAGATAACCATGGATTTAATATTCTTCAGTACACATGTGGATTCATGATAGTAGACATATGCTTACCAGTGCTTAATTTGAGCCGGTGGTTTCCGGTGCTCGCCACCAGCACTAAATTGGTTTCCAGTGCTCAGCACCGGCAGTTAATTGTCATCACCACACTTATGACACTCTGCCACATGGTGGCGCTGCTTGTCTAATTTAGAGATGAACAGAATAATGGTTGTTTATAAAAATAGTATAAATGAAAAAATACTAATACCTGCCTCCCCAGCCATTCCTTTAGCTTTAGGGACCTGCAATAATCTGACTGTCGCACATGCAAGCGAGAGAGATGGTTAGTTGTTTTTTTGGTACCGTCATTGGCAGCGATGACAGGGCAATGGGTGGTGATGGCTGAAGTGGCCTCCTGGTCAGGGCCCTGGCACTTATTATTTTACAAATTAAGCACTGATGCTTACCCATATCAACTTACCTTCACAATATTTTAGTCCTCGGTATTTCTTCCACAATATTTTTTCCCAACGACATTCTGATGTTGGTATTTTGGGGAAATAACCAATAGGGTCCTGCCTGACAGTTAACGTTGTCTGTTGCCAAATTTTGAAGCCAGTTTCTAAATTGGAAGGCAATTGTTTCTTTATTGGAAACAAAAATTAATAAAGGATGTTTACCGACATGTTATATATGTTCTAAAATCATTTTCAAGCCATCAGAGGTTTCTGAATCCGGCACTGAAAAACGGGAAACTCTGATGTCATTCTAGTCATTATTGCTAGCTACCTATCTTGCAAAGGAAAGCAATTAACACATTGCGAATTTTTGAGTCACTGCCTAACGTCTCTATTACAGCGCTTGAAGGTAGTCTTACTTCTGTTTCTTTTGTCAATTTATAGAACAGTGACTTTATTTTTAATGTTCATCGGATGACACAAACATACTCCCTAATTTTGACTAAGGGTTTGGACCTGCAGTTGCCATGTGAGGAGCATAAGTTTGTGTGAAAGAATTTGTTAGGAAAAATTACGAGCTATCCTTAGCTTTCAGTAACTATTGTGATTTCACAGATAAACACTTGTGACCCCTAGATGTGAGGTGCAATTTGCAATTGAAAGCTCACCAAAAGAATGAAAACAAAGACAGGGAACCTCAGAACATCGAACTAACTGGAACGAAGCTTTAACGTAAATGTTCTTCATGGTCTCATCATGTGACTTAAATGATTTGATCCTTTTTGAATTATACATTACTTTTTCCTTTTTTCCCTTTCTCAAGTAATGGATCACAAAATTATTATGTTATGGATATTAATTTATTTACTGAAAAGTTTCTATTTCATCATGGACATTGCAAGGTGAAGTGCTCTTTAGATTGGACATTGCACACTATGGAATACTGAAGGTTAAGTGCTCATTAGATTGGACATTGCACCCTATGGAATATTGAATCAGCATTTACTGTTAATAGGGAGGTACTATTCTAAGAATTCAGAGGTTGCGATATTGACATTTGCTATCGTGCACCATAAGGAGTTGATGCTTCAGCTTGAGAAGATGGCAGATATTTTTGTGTGGCTCGAATGTGGATGTCCTACTTGAAAGATCAGAGCAACTATGGTAGAACATTATATAGCTAGTATGACATCAAATGTATTATGTCACACAGCAGGTTTCTTTATATTCACAAGCAGTGGTGGCTCCTCCGCTATGGCGGCAGAGCGTTGCCTCACTGCTTTTAAGCATTGTGAAGCAGAAAAATGAAGTGATAATAACTTTGCGTTTTTATGATTTCATGCTGCTTCCTGCTGCTTTGTGGGTGGGTGGGTGGGCAGGGCTGCTCTGCTCTTGGAGCAGGGCAAGGGAGGAGTGGTTTGCCCACTTCTAAGTGCGCAATGACTGTTCAGTCAGCCCTCTCGGGCGGCCCAAACCAGTCATGCATACTTCATTATTCTCCCTGCAGCCTGCATTACAACCTACATGGAGAACATGTCCAGGCCCCCATTTCCTGGATGAGCGTCAATCCAGGACGCTCAATACCAACCACAACTCTGCATTTCAGTGTTGTGATTGATCAGGGGAGCCAGGGTGCTTACCAAACACAATGCTGTATTGCAGCATTGTGATTGGTCAGAGGGGCCTGCTTCCTGTTCTTCAGTTTGCACGAGGAGAGGAGGAGCAGACGCAGGACCCGGCCGGTGGCAAGGTACGTTTTGATTTTTTTTTTTTTATATTTACACAATGCACAGCCCCTGTGACCCTTCTGCGTGACCCCACTGAGTGAACTCCCCGTGCCCGCCCCTCTACCCGTGAGTTATGACAGCCACTACTGTTCACAAGTTCTTTTTAACATACATGTTTCTTCATTACTTTAGTTGACAGACATATAAAAGTATTAACAGTAGCGGTGAGCATCATTTTTAATTCTGCCGTAGGAATTGGCTACATTTAGTAATTCCGCGTTACTCTTGTTATGCAGAATTCCTAATAAATGCTGCTGCTCCGCTGGCAGAATTAGTCTTGTTTGGTTTTCAAACAGGACTAGAAAAGGGAGCAGTCGCTCTATGTTTCAAAAACACTACAGAATAAACTTTAATCCATAGTGATTTTAAACATAGCGGAAAAGCTCCACTTCTGGCCTTGTTTAACATCCACTGACCACTGTTGTGCTTACCCTTTGGTGCCCTTACATACTCAGAGTATATAATGGTTAGATACTCAGAGGGCCACATTTTCAAAAAAGGCATGCAGCGTAGCACCCAAAGACACCGCGCTGAATTGTGTGATATGGAGGGAGCAGGAGAGCGCCATATCTACAGAGATAGGGCTCCCTCCTCCCCTTTACCTAGAGGTGGAGCTGATTTCATCTCCTGTGCACCTGGCACGCACCTTATTGCCATAGTGCTAGGATACATGCCTGAGTCTAGCATAGGTGTTGTACAGGAAGGGTACTTTTCCTATACACAATATTATTCCTAGACAAGTTTAAACACTTTTCTCACTTGGTATGAGTGCTGCACAGTGCAGCACGCGTGCAAAATCAGAAAAGAAAGAAGAAATCAAAATATTTCCCCAGTTAACACCTCCTTTGTAGCACTGCTTACTTTTGGTGCTAAAACCTACAATTGTCTGTAGATAGGGTTTTGCATCAAAAGACATGGGTGGTAGCATGAGAATGCCCATGTACCACCCATGTAATGTCCTTTTGGTGCCAACTAACACAAAGCAGTGCTTCTCGCTGCTTTGTGTTACTTTCAGGGTACTTTCCAGCGCAAAACAGAAATTAGAAAATACATTAGGAAAAAACATTTTGTGCTGGTTAGCATCAATTTTGTGACACTAACGCAGTGCAAAATGCTTGTAAATGTACACCTGACTATGTAAGGCACCCCCCAAAGCGCATGCACCTCAGTGCATATCCCTTGGAGTCATTATATACTCTACAGTGATTACTGCAGAGTATGGAAGGACGCAGAGAGGTAAGCACTGTAAGTTCATTTAGTATTTGACCGTGTTATTTCTTAGTGTAAGACATAACATACTGTGCATTTGTAAAGCGCACGTTAAACTAGGGTATCATGGCACTGAATAGCAGATGTTTATTGTTACTCAACTCAATGTTACTCATTATATATCTACCTCACAGGAAAAAAGGCTGAGTGGACCTGTTGTGATTTTAACCTGTGACCAAGAGGTGAAACACAGGCCCCTACAGTGGCCGCATTAGTCTACTAAGCCACCGGACCCGGATGGCCATTTTTGGATGCAAGGATGCATTTTGAGTAAAGAAATAGTGCCAAATTCCCACTCCGCCGTGTTGCGGAATTCTGCAGAATTTCACAACTTTTTTGTTGGTGGAGGGGAGGTAGGGTCTCCAGTCAGAGTATATTAACAATGTTACTTTTGTTTTTCCTGCCTTTTTCTTTGCTTGCCATGTGGCAAAGGCTATTGTGTGGGTTCAGTGTGTGTGTCATAGGTGGCAATTCTGTCTTTGTTCTCCATGCCTACTTCTTCACCATAAGAAGACATGGGTAAAGAAAGGTTTCCAAATACCTTTTAAGTGAAGAAGATGTTGAACCAGTTACTGCTCATGTGAAGAGAGCCACAGGAGAAGTGAAGTTCACCTCTATTCCACCTGCTCCTTGTTAGGCAGTACCACTAACACCACCTGCTTCCATCTTTTTAAGAACCTAAAAACTTGCAGCAACCACCACCACCTCTACTGCAGTCACAACCCACCATAGAGAAAGACAAATGCAACTCTCCGAGCTTCACCATAACAAGATCTTCTGGCACTTGCTCAATAAAAAGCTCTGCTCTCCATTTTGGAGGTCTTCACACTTAGGCCACATTATTAGCACATCACCGATGCTCAATTTTCCATCCATAGAACACTGAGTAAGCCAGGTGGAATATTACAGTGTGCCAACTGGTAGACCTGAAAAAGCAACATGCAATCATGTGGAAAGAGCACCTTAAAAAGATAGCTGCTGGAGAGCGAGAAAGAGTAGAACTGAAAGAAGGTGATGGTGTTAAGTAAGCAAAAAATGTCTTGATGCAAAGTAACTCTTCTACTCTCACTCATAGTGAACAAGTGTTAGCCCTGGCATCATTGGCGTGAGTCTCCCTTCCATTTTTGATGGATTGCCTCCTCTGTTTTGATATGTTTTTGCTGGTTTTATGCTTTGGGCACTGTGCCACTGCTAATCAATGCCACAGTGCAAGTGCTCCCTATGTTAAATTAATGTACTAATTGGTTATTCCATGATTAGGTTATTTGATTTATCTGTCAGCCCCTAGTACAGTGCACCATGTGTGCCTAGGGCTTGCAAATGAAATGCTGCTGGTGGGCTTGCAGCACTGTTTGTGCCACCCACAGAAGCAGCTTGTAAAGTGTTTCTCAGGCCTACCATTGCAAGGCCTGTGTGCAGTCTAGTACTGCCATGTCGACTTGGCAAGTGCACCCACTTGCCAGTCCCTAAACCAACCTTCCTTTTGCTTCATATTAGACACCCCTATGGTAATCAAGATGCATTGTAAGTATTAGGTAGGACATGCTCTGGTGTGTGTAGCATGCCCTAATAGTGAATTACAGCCATTTTCGTTTTTCACTATTGAAGGCTACCTATCCTCCATAGGCTAGAATGGGCAGTTAGATTATTACCTTCTTATAATCCTAACTGACTCGGAACATAGTAGAAATTATAATTTAGCGTGCCTGAACTCAGAATAATTAAATACATATTTTAGTAAAGTTGGTTTTAATATTTCGTGTTTGAAAATACCACTGTTAGAAAGTAGGTATTTACTTGCCTAACTGCCCAGGCCTGCCTCTGCTAGGTTGTGGATTCCTTGTCTGGGTTTGTGAGTGACAGGGCTGAGGGATTCCAGGAGACAGGCTGGGGCAGCCCAGTGGTGAATAGAGAGATCTGTATCTAGATGGGAGGGAGGAGTTGCACCTGGGACCTGAATAGGGCTGGGCCTTCCCTCTACAATGCTGGCTCCACCTCCCGTGGCTTGTCTGATGTCTCTGCCCTGCACTGTGAAAGGAGAGAAGGAATCTTGTCAACAAAGTGCTCCAGAGCTGTATCTTCCCTCCCCTGTGCTGGCTCCACCTTCTGTGGGGCGGCTGATGTCTCTGCCCTGCACAGTGAAAGGAAGGAGAGAGTCATGTAAACAAAGTGCTCAGGAACTGGCTTGGACTAGGCAGAGGCCTATCTGCCTTCAGAGAACAAAGGATTTTGGGGTATGAATATTGGGACCCAGTCCCAAGAACTTTAGATCACTTCTGGAACAAGAAACCTTTGGCCAAGGAGAAGAACCAAGGAATCTGCAGGAGTTTGACTGCCCCTCTGACAGTGTGCTGTTTGCTGGGTTGGCCTGCAGTGGTTACTTCATTGCCAACGAAAGGAGAAGGAACTTTTAAGGACTTTCATCAACTTCAGAATATTCTCCAAGGGCTTGAACTGTGATTGCCTTCTGCTGAAGTCTCAAGGACAAAAGACTTCATCTCAGCTCCCCTCTAAATTTCCTTGCTGGGAATTCTCAACTCCAGACATTTGCGTGTCACTGGGAGCTGGAAGCGCGACGCCTCGAGAGGAAGCGTGTCGCAGCCGCAGTTGAAATCGTCGCATCGCTGGAGAAGCGAGACTTCACCGCATCTCCCTGGAAGCGTGTGTTCATTGAAGCTGCCTGCTGTCGCATCACCCGAGAAGCGTAATGCCATTGTGAGAGTCGCCATCGCAACACCGGAGAAGCATCTCGCAGGGCCTGTCACGGCTCCAAAGTACAGAGTCGTCGCAAGGCTGCCAGGGAGTCTACGCATCGTCATTGCAGCGCCGCATTAAGTTCGCAATTTTCTCGAATCGCAACCGGATCATCGCATCGCATCAAGGTGCCATCTTGCGCACCGCAACGGGCCTGCAGGCCGAGAATCTACGCATCACCTCCGCACTGGTAAGGATCACGACGCATCCCCTACTCTGCGCAAGCATTGAGGCACGCGCATCATCGCCCCCGGATCACGGAACTGACGCATCTCCCCTTTTGCAAGCATTTTGTTTACTTTGCGTTACGCATCCAGGTACTTTGTTGAGAACTTTGTCGTGTTTTCACTGTATTACTGTGTATATTCACAAATGCTTACCAAACTGCCTCTGAGATAAGCCTGTCTGCTCGTGTCAAGCTACCAAGGGGGTGAGCAGGGGTTATTAAGAAGTGTAATCCCCTTATCCTGACTTAGAAGTAAGGGTCCCTATTTGGACAACGGTGAATACCATTGCCAACTAGAGACCCCCATATCTAACAACAAGCATCACCTGCAGCAGCAACCTTTGCATGGCCAAGGAAAATAGGGACGTAGTCACCCAAAATTATCAAAGTACCTTACCTTTTACCCGTAGGGCTCAAGGAGAAATCCTCACAAAGAAAACAATCACAACATCCCAATATTAAGTGTGTGAGCTGCAGGGAGTTCTTGTACTGCCAAACCCATGAAAATGTCAATTTAAACAGTGGGAAGGTACACAAAATGTTAGCACTTTGCTGCCTGCCTTTTTCTTTGATGGAACAAGAGGAGTTTCTGGAATTTGTTAAGACCACCTTTTCAAAATGAAAGGTTCCAAGCAAAGTGCTGGTACCCAAAGCAATGAAGGAGAGCTTTGTTCAGTCCATCCACCTCAAGATCGGCAAGTCGACCAGTGTTGAGCAAGAGACTAAATGTCCATCACTGGACACAGGGTCTCCATCAAGGGCATTAAGAAAAGGCTAGCCACTGCTTTCACCACTTAGCATGATTTTTAAGGCATTTGGTGGCCTGCAACAGTGTCAATATCCTCCAAGAAGTAATCACATATAGATGTCAGGATCTTGGAAGAGTTTATTATCAAAGTTTATGAACGGTTTCAACCCAGAGCCCTCAGCATTAGATTTATTGCCATCAACAATGTAATATTGTCTAAGCCCTTGGTGATGGAGAATATTTCGGAAGAACTTTAGGATCATTCAGCATGCTAATAGAGTCCATGTAAAAGCCTCTATAGAGGTGATGTCAAACCTCTGCAATGCCTGATTAAGCCACACAGGTCTATCAACTATTGCGTCCTACAAAGAAGTGGGCATGCAGATGATAAATTCATGATGATATAGGTTGACAAATAGAGACTACCGGAGTGCCTAATTCAAATGCTAGTCCTTTTTGGTTTTGTTTTCTGAAGAGTACATCTGTGCCACCATATTGGACCAATGGTACAAAAAAAGACCCGGACACTTTCATTACTTTTCCAACAGGGGATATTTCAATTTATAAGAACAGGATTTTCAGAATTGCCAGAAAAAACGGTTACCTAGAAAATATACAATTGAAAACTTGAATCCATAGCAGAACCGAAGCACTGCTTTTAACCTCTGTAGAGCATAGGGTTGGCCCAGAATCTAGAAGCATGTCACAACAGCAGAATGAGCAACCATCAGAGGTAAAACCATTCCCTACTAATAAACCTATAAGTCCAACAGCTTTACTTCCAATTCAAACATCTTCTATGAGTTGGTTTATGTTTATGGCAGGACTTAAAGCAAGAGCATAGGCTCAGCCAAGATAGAAACTAACAGTGTCAACAACTCTGACACTTGAGAAGATGGTACAGAGCTATTTGGATGCCACAATAGAGTTCTTCCTGTATCAACATTCATTGAACATTTGTAATAGGAAGAAGGAACAGTGGCCAGAACTCATCACACTGGCAATAAAGTATCTGGCATGTCCTCCAGCCAATGCGCATGTTCCATGCATCTAGGGCAATTGCTGTGGTCAGAAGGACCAGTCCACTCCTCAAAATGTGGAGAGACTGATGATGATTAAAATGAGCAAACAGTTTATAATCAAAAATTCTAAATCTGTGTAAGACACAAACATTGATGAGATAAGTTTCTAGGACATCACAAATGTGATGAGTGATCAGCCGTCAGATGACTTCCCTAAATTTGAGGATGAATTCTACTTTCCAGATTAAAAAAAGAAACAATTACACAACTGAAAAGTCTGCTATGAAACAAAAAACAAAAAGAAGAAACATTAAAGAGATATTTTAAAATGTGCTGTGCTGCTCATGTAAAAACAATTGTGACTAGTATTTGCTACACTGACAACCAAGTACAGGGAACACAGTCATTGTTGTCAGTGGTAACAACGAAAGAAAATAAATTCAACCTTAGGATCAATCATAGGCTTTACATAGAGCAACCTATGGGTTCTAGGTCACCAACGGACACCTCCAGGCTATTTTCAAACAAAAAACACAAGATGTCTGCCCCCATGCCAAACTCCTAGATTCCCTTGCTCAGCTCTAAGTGGAGATGCAAGGAATGCACTGTATAGCTTATGCATGTCACTTTCATGGCACAAAAAAGCCCTATAAATAAGTAGATGTAACAAGTAACTTGTATCTATCAATGCAAATTATTAATTTAATGTGAGGGATGTGACGGGCTTAAATAGGGCATTTATGTTATTGTGTCCCTGCGACTACTAATCATACAGGGTGGACATCAGGAGATTTACTGATTTGGGCCAAGATTTCATTGAAGTGTTCCATAAGTATCTTGCATATAACCAGCCAGAACTTTTTAGGAATTAGAGTCAAAAGCAGATTAAACACTCCTGTTGATATTTATAACTCCTATGTGAGAGGAGTCAAGGGAGGACTACAGTCAGCCACTCTACAAACCCTTGAAGATCATCTTCACAAGAGGCTGCTTCTCCATAAGTTAATCGTAGCGGGTGATTTTCACACTACTTTTGAGCCCCTGGGCAGGGATGATGTTAGCAGTGCTGACGAGAAAGATGAATTGTGGGCCATCCCTTGGTTGAATACAGCCACGGTTAAAAGTGGTTGCAGATAGCGCTCCAACTAAAGCCCTTCACATTAGAATATAGGTTGAGGCCTGGTAATGGAAGAACTAAATGTGACAAGAATGGGGCCACCACATATCATAGATATAACAATGCAAGCCAAATCGATTACATAATAATTGACCTTAGAATGTGACACATTGTTGAGGATATGGGAGTAAGGGAGACATTAGAGAGTGACATAACCCACTGTGCCTCACCGTAAGATCGCTTTGCGAATATTGCCCGAGTGACTCATGACCACATTGTCAAATGCAAGATGTCCTCCTCACTAACAATAGGCGTCGCCTTAAGTGGCATCATGTAGCTCTCCAATTGGACACTCTCTCGAAATAAATTCAGATTTACAATTATCTGTAGTTAAGCCAGATGCTATTTAAACTAGGGATGGCGAACAGAATGAGGTTACCAGCATTTACTCACATTTCTATGGGTATATTGTGCAGCATTTTATAGTCCCCCCTACAAATTTTAAAAATAAGTTTCACAACCCCCACCAATGGTTTAATCAGAACTGCAGAAAGGTTAGGACTAAGCTGACCCAGGCATTAGGCAAAAGGACCTGGCTCAATAAGTACGTCGAGGAAAATTTACAAGCAAGCTCAAAATAGGGCATAAAGAGAATAGGATGAAAAAAGATGGTGAGAGATTAAACATGTTTTTGAAGGAAAAGATTCCTACAAATTGTGGGCCTTGGTCATTGGGGGTGGAAATGGGACAGCATTACAAATGGACAACTTTACTCCTCCCTCTATCTGGGATAATCATTTTAAATCTCTTTACACTTATGATTTCCAGCTACAGCCTCTGGAATTTTCACTTACAATTGGTAATATAGGATACCAAGATTTGTTTGACCTGGCTGACCTCTATAGATGCTATAGTTTATGGTGCAAGCTCCATGCCCATACAGCATACCGGGTGACTTGTTCAAATATGAAAAAGACAACTGGGCAAAATACATCTCAGCATTGGCTAATGCTATAGAATAAGTGGAATACAGAGGCAGTAACAACTGTGCCTATTTCAAAAGTACTTTGGACAGATTTGGATGCTTCATGTTCAATTGTTGTGCCTCAAGATTTGTAGACTGAATATAAGACTAAAGTACAGGGCCAACAGAGGAGCCACAGAGAGAAGTCCCTCTAAATAAACCTTTTCCAGTTGTTATTAAGAAATATAATCAAGTTATTGAGCATTTTAAAACAAAGGTCCCCCAGAAACAATTCAATTGGTCAAACATTATGAGAGAAAAACAAGATGTCGGTGAATCAGTGCATTTAAATTATGAGAGAAGGAAATACAATTAATAGACAGTACAATGGAGTTGAAAACATATGCAGCAAAGTGTAATGTATTGGCAAGTCACATTTTTGGATGAGATTTTGGCCTAGGTGTAGTATTTTATTGATTGTAATGACGCTTACAAGAAAATGACAAAGGAGAAATGAATGATGACCTAAACAATGGTTTTTCAAAAAGGTAGTAGTGGGTAAGATTGTTTCCAGGTACCTAAACCTGATTTTGGTATGGGGTCTGGACCTAGTTTTGGTCCTGCTGCTGGTGTAAATGCACATGGTAATGGTGCACAGATGGTCCAAGGTGGTAATGGAGTTGTTAATGGGGGTCTCCATGGCAGAGGTAGCTGTTTTGTTAGCAACATGCCTAATCAGAATGTTAACAATGCACAGATGAGAAATGGCCCTTGCTGCATCTGTGGAAAGAGTCGCCAATAGAAACAAGAATGTGGGTTTAATCTAATAGGTATCAAAATTAGTTGCAAATAGTTCCACAAATGCAGCAGAATATGAATCAAATATCACAGAATGGGATGGTGGAGCCAGCTGCCCCAGCCCTAATGGCTTGTGTTCAAAATACACGGAGGCATATTCTCAAGGACTTATTGCCGAGTTATCAGCACTTTTGCACAGCCAAAGTGGCAAAAAAATGTATCCCCCATTCACAAGCTGGTGCGAACAGCCAAAATCACCTGTTTCCCTGCAATAGCAGCCGCAAAAATCATCGCCATGGATGACACCGACATTGATCGCTAATGAGATGCAGAGGAGGCGTTCCCCTGCAAAAAGCTGCAACAATACAACTTCGCATCATTTTCAACGACCAGACAGATCGGTGATAAGATCACAAAACAGGCGATAAGGTGTGTTAGCAGCAGGAATTTAACACCTGCTCTTACCTGGTGTAAAGTCAGACGACAACCTGCACCAGAAAAGGGAACCCAGCCCAGAGCCACACCTGAAGAACAACAGATGTCATGGAGCTACTGGGGCACCCAAGAGGGCCACAACACCCACTGCCACCACCCACAGGCCCGTAACCTCCCCCCCCCCGGAACACCCCGCCCCCCTGGACTACCACAGAGGCAGCGCAGACAAAGACAGCGGACCTTCAGATATCGCATTAGCCTCACAGACCCAACACCAGAGGAAGTCATTGACCACTACTGGCTCAAAAGGACAACCATCCTCCACATCCTGACCATCATTGCCCACATATTGATGGTACCAACACAGCGGACAACCACCATCCCTCCGCAGACAAAGCTGCTGGCTGTACTGCATCTGTTGGCCTCTGGTACCTTCCAAGTAACAACCGCCAGAGTCGGAGGAGTCTCACAGCAAGCCTTATCAAAGTTCATCACGACTATCTTGGATGCCATCATCAGCTTGGTACCCCAGTAACTTCACTTTCCCCATACTGCGCAAGAACAGCTAGAGACCAAGCAAGGCTTCTACGCCATAGCTGGCTTCACGGACTTGTTGGGGGCAATTGATTGCACACATGTCCTACTTTTGCCCCCTGCCGAAACTGCACATCATTACTGCAACAGAAAGCACATGCATCCCATCAATGTGCAGGCAATAGTGGACCACCGGGGACTCTTCACCAATGTCGTCGCCAACTACCCAGGCAGTGTGCCCGATTCCTACATCTTCCGACAGTCAATCATCAACCGGCGCTTCAAGGATGGCACCTACGGAAATGCCCTGCTCATTGGTAAGTACCAAATGAACACACCACACACCCCAACTCCACAATCATGCAGCTCACAACTCTGGGAATGCACATGTTACAAACTCACATACAACATGCCAAACAACATGCCCACCCACCAGACACGACAGCACAACTTAATGGGGTAACCTGGGCTAGCCATGTCCATGAGCCATCAATGGCATGGCACCTCAGCCACACAATAGCAGAATGTGGGGTAGAGGTGGGAACCAGGCATGTGCGAAGGAGGCAAGCGACCCATGAATGAGAATGTACACAATGCCAAGTGTGGTCTGTATCCGCTGGTCAGACTGCAGTATGCAGACCACAGACATATCCATGTCTACATACAATGCTGGTGTTTGGAGTGTAGTGGATAGTGGACGTAACCATGTCACCCCAGCCAGGGGGAAGATCGCAGAAATGTAGCTTGTTACCTCCCCCCTGTAAGCCTGAGCAGAGTGGGCCGGCCTGGCGTACGCCAGGCCAGCATAGGGTTGTGAATAAAAAGCACGTAGCTCTGGGTGTGGTTCTCTTCCGGAATAGTCAACCTGTCTGACAGGGTGGTGCCTCTTACCCCGCCACGAGGCCAACGCAATCGCCGTGAGCGGTGTTTACTGCAATCCTGTGTGCTTGCTGCACCCCGGGCGACTAGTGCCCAAAACCCGTCTTGCCCGCCCCTGCGCACCCAGGCCTCACTGCTAACCTGCCGACACTTGCGTGTGTCAAAGAGGGCCCACCATGTGCCTGTGCAAGCTCCAAGCCCAAGGCCTGCCACCTTGGCAGCCTCCTCAGACCATCACGGCCTCCACGACACAGGCCTGCAGTACTACTTTCTCGTTGACGTACTCCACCGCTGCCTCCGGCCTACACTACGGTCAAGTAGGTCACACATTTGGAACTTAGTCTTGATATCCTGATGGCCGAGTTCATATGTTCATGGGACGTTTGATATCACCGTACTCCCTTTGATGTGGTGCCAGCCAATTCTGTGCATAGCATTCTAACCACACGTGTCTGTGGTCCCTTGCTGACTACTGCCTTCCACCCACACTGCGGTCCAGTGGTCACACATTTGGAACTGAGTCTTGATATCCTGATGGTCGAGTTCATATGTTCATGGGGCGTTTAATATCACGGTACTCCCTTTGATGAGGTGCCAGCCAACTCTGTTCATAGCATTCCAACCACACATGTCTGTGGTCCCTTGCTGACTACTGCCTTCGGCCCACACTGCGGTCCAGTAGGTCACACATTTGGAACGGAGTCTTTATTTCTCAATGGCAGAGTTCATATCATAGTACGCAAGGAGAGGTGTAAGAGGAAAACGCATTTCAGTCCGGAGGAAAAAAGGATCATCATTATGGAGGTGATCGAACGCTACCAACAACTGCTTGAGTGTATCTAACTCTGTGCATCGCAAGCCAACGACACGTGGCTGTGTGCCCCCGCTGACTGCTGCCTCCGGTCTACACTGCAGTCGAGTAGGTCACACATTTGGAACTGAGTCTTGATTTATATATGGCAGAGTTTATATCATTGCACAGGCCTCATCGCAGACTGCATCCCCTTTCAGCTCTGGTGCCACCAAGTCTGTGCCCCGACATTCATGTACACTCTGGTTGAACTTTGGTGGTGTCTGAGTCTATGCCCTAGGGGTTGTCTTCATCAACATGTAGCTTATACTGACTTGGTGGTAAAAAGTGACGCTGTAGCATTCCAATCCTCCATTTGCCTTTTTCTGCAGGCTTCTACCCTCTGCATCATGCCCTGGAGGGACACCCTCCACTGTCCCCTGCAACCCTCAGCGACATTCACCTTCAACATCGCCGAGGCCCCGCTCAGCTTGTGTGGCCCTATCTCAGTGCACCGCAAGTCACCGTCCCGTGGCTGTGTGCCTGTGCCGGCTACAGTGTAGCTCAAGTCATGGACCCTGTCTGATAGAATATTGGATGGCCTCTGGGTCGATGGCCTTGGGGTCATCTACGCCATGTGTCTATGGATCTGCGCTGTCTGCTGCCTATGGCCTCAACTGCGGTCCACCAGGTCTCACACATCAAATCGAGTCCTGACCTGCCCAGACGTCGCATCACTGCAGGATGCACATTGCACCACTGCCAGGACCACCTCCAGCCAACAACTGCCAGAGTAAAGAGTCTTACTGCCAGACTATCAGAGTTGCTCACACCTGTCGTGGATGCCATAATCTGCCTGATACCCTGCTCAGCTCTACAGGTGCCACTAACTCTGTGCACCACATCTCCTGGTCCCTTTATGATTGAGTGTTGTGCTGTGGACAGCTCATTCAGCACTGTCACCTAAGCAGCGTGGAAGACCTGGGACAATGATGAGGAAGATGATGCAGGTGTAACACACCCCACTGCAGCTGCAGCGGGAACATCTCGAAGGGACACACTCCTAGACAATTTATTCACATGAGCATGCTCAGCTCTGGTGCCCCATCCTCAGTGCACTGCAACTCACAGACACTTCTGATCGCATATTGGGTGACCACTGTACTTGCCCTGGCTACCACCATGATGCTTTACTGTTGTTTCTGCAATGCTGGTGTTTTCTGTTTCCGCTTTAATAGTGATCACTGTTCAAGTTGTTGCCAGCACCAACCACTCCGTGAGGGCTGGCTTACACTCACCCCACACACATCCAGCACAGGCGTCACTGTACATGTGACCTTGGCAATAAAGGTGCAGGGCGCACGTGCCCATAGCCAGTTCCAAAAACTATCTGAGTGTGTCTGTGTGGTCATAATGTATGCATGAGGGCCCAGGCCCCACAGTATTACATTTTGCTGTGTACAATGGATGCAACCATGTCACCAAAGGCAGCGGGTGAGATCTTGTACATGTAGCTTTTATCGTCCCCTACTCAATATGTAAGAGGAGTGGACTGGGCCAGCATATACAAGTACAGCGTGGGGGTGTGAATGATTATCCTGGGGCTCAGGACGTGGTTCAGTACTGGAAATGGGCAAATGCATGTGTCTCTGTCGCAGTGTGGGCCTCCGTTGGGGAGTGTAAGTGGTCCCTGATGGGACTTGAACACCCACGTATGTGAACTAGTTCAGCTTCCATGAGATCGAACCCCACCCGCACCTGTTCGGCCACCTCCTTCTGGAAGTCTAACACCTGGCATTGGAATGCAATGTGTGCTTCGGTGATGCTGGGAGCCAGCCGTGGTGATGGATGCTTTCCGCTGTGTGGTCTGTGTAGGGGGTGGTGTTTCCTCGATGCAGCTGGGCTGCCCTGCTCCTGGAGGTGGGTTGCCTAAGATGTCCATGTGCTGTTGTAGGGCGTCGGTGTCGCAGGTGTGGAGGTCCTCTTCAGCATCATTGATGAGTTGTCTGGTCTGCTCTGCTGGAGGTGTTGTTTGTCCCTCTGCTTTGTCCCTTTGCAATGTGAAGGGGAGATGCATTTTGACATTGTGTTGACATCTATGTTGGCACATTGTTCAAGTTTACATATAGACTGTATGACAATGTACATTGTGTATGTTTGGGAGGAGCTGACTATTTGATGTGGGACATGGGACATTTTGACTACATGACAGATGTAAGGTTGTACACATACATTTTCATCTCACAGTTTCCTGCTAATGAGATGTGATTGGCCAGTTTCTACACACAAGCAGACCCAGTTGTGTCCTCTGTTCTGCAGTGTAAGTGTTGCACTTTGTACCACATTGTCGTCAATGTGGATGTGCTGTTATTGCTATGTGTGTGTTCTGCATTGTGGGAGAGTTGCCCCTGCAGCTGTGATTTTGCTGCCCCTCATCCCATTGAGGTGGTGTGCCTATGACTTTTATGCTTTTACAGTGCTGAGATGTTAGTGACTTGGGTCATTTGTGCTCTTGGACGGTTATTGAACTCTTGTGCATTGTTTGTCTGCAGATGTATTGTTGACGTCAGGGCTGTTTGTGCACGTGGATGTGTCAGAGCGTGACCTGCTCCTTTCCGGATGTGGTTCACACTCAGCCACCTCAGTGTAGTGGCGTGCACAATTTTGTGATGATTGTACTGCAGCCGTGCTAATCGTCATATAGTGTTACTTTCATTGTCAGTGTGGCTCACAATTACGCATCTTTGTTGGTTTTCGCACATGTGCATGTATTGGTTGTGGAATTGTTGATGAGTGGGGTGGGACCCCTATGGGCAAATGGTGCGTGGGGGCCAACTTGGTGTATGTAGGTGTACTGCAGTGTGCCGCGGGGATCAGGAACATGATCCAGGGTCATTGTGGGTGTGCAGTGCGCTACACATCGTTTTGCTTGTGTGCCATTGTGCCCATCTCCCCCCGTCCCCCCAGTCCCTGGTTGTTACTCACTCTGTGGATGTTGTGTCAGGTCATATCGAGCTGTGCCCGGACTCCCAACTCCTTGCACCATCTCCACACTGAGGCCACCATTTCCTCTAGCTCCTCCTGTGATGCAGGACTCCCATCTCCAGTCGCCGTTGCTGCCTTCCTGTTGGCAGTAGGTTTCTGCTTGGTTTGGCTTTTTACATCATGCCAACGCCTATTGACCTCCTCCATTGACCTCCTTGACACTCGGACTGCATTCACGTTGTTCACAATGGAATGCCATATTTCCGTTTGTGTTGCCAATGACATAGTGGAGGTGAAGAACAGTTGTTGGTAGTGTTCTGTCACCTCCCTGACGATGATCTGGTTTTCCTACAGGCTGAACTCCGTCTTCCTCTTCTCCTTGGTGTTCCCCGAGGTTCCTTGCTGGTGGTCTGCAGGGCTTGTGGGGTTTGCGTTGACCTCTGCACTCGTACGGGTGTATCCATGGTGCTACGCAGTTTATTTATTTTTCCCTTTTTTTTGTTCTGCTTTTATGGCGCATTTTCCCGCATGACAAGTGGGAATTACAGGCCTGTCGCTGGTTATCGCTGATTTTTGTATCGCAATTGGCCTCATTGCAAAATTTTTTCGCGTTCATGTTTCGCATTTTTCCGGCATCAGGTTAATTTTAACGCTGTCATTTGAAGTGTTATTGTGAGACTATCGCATGGCAAAGCCGTGTTGAGAATATAACGTTAACACTGGTCATTTTTCCGGCGATGGACTGCGATGTGAAGAGTTGCATTAAGGTAGTTTTGAGATAATTATCACACGTTCTTGAGATTATCCCCCATAGAAAGGAAGGCATTCTATTGAGTATATGTCTTTACCTCTATTTATGCAAATGCCTGCAGAATAATATGCAGGGTGTCTTGCTCAGTTACAAATATCAGCAACAATCTTTAGTGATTAATGATGGTTTTTCAAAATTTTCAGGTACACTTAGAGTTCCTACAGGACTGAGCTTGGGGCAATGAAGGGGCCTGCGGAGGAAGGATGCTTGAATGCTTGGTGCAGTCCTAGAGGTAGAAAAGATGGCCCTTATGTGCAAGGTGATGGGAATAGCAAAAAATGGGAAAATAATTAAAAGCTCGCCGAAAATGAAAGATAGTACACCACCTGAGAAAAATTTATAAAATAGTGATTTCTTGTTGTCTCGTAATACTGGATCATGTAGTAATGTATGGTTTACAATTATAGATTTGTGTTTCACATTTTTCTCCATTTCTCTTCATGATGATAGTCAATATCCCTTTGAATTCAGATTCTGAAATAGAGTTTTGGTTTGGTGTAGGATGCAGTAGGCTATACAGAATGCGCTTCAGACTTCCCCCAAGTCCTAAAGAAGATTCTGGAAAGCCTACATTTACCCTGTGACTCTGTACTAGTTCAGTATATAGATGACCTATTAATCCCAGCCAAAATAAGAGAGGTTTGTAGGCTTGACAACATTGCTTTGCTAAACAACCAGGCTGATAATGGGCATAAGGAGCTCCCTGCTAAATGACAATGCTGCCAGGAAGAAGTGATTTATTTGAGGCACCAGATTGAAAAGGGAGCAAGAAAAGTGTCTCAAGAATGCATTTCTACAATTCTGAAAATCAATCCACCAACAACACAGAGATAAGTGAGGATGTTTCCATGGTTGGCCACTGACATCAGTGGATTCTAAACGTTTCCCTGATTGCAAACCCTTTAGACAGGCTGGCTCACTGTGATGTGAGGGACTAGGTACCTTTGGACAATGAATATTTGCAGGCATTCTCGGAAAGTCTGCAAAGTGACATATTTGTGATGGACACTCACTTACAGTGCTAGTTTCCTATTCAGTTGAGACATTGCCGACTCTTGCATGTACTCAGCATCTTACTAGAGGTGTGCGAATCTTACGGAATTTGCCACTATCGTAATTACAAGAAATTACTACAATGGTCTGTTTGACTAAACATTCAATCAAAAAAATGTAATTTTGCATTCATTTCCGATTGTTCACATTCAAAGCACTGCCCTTAACATTCAGATATGCAATTTCCCACTAAAACTTTACCAGAATGGTCCAATTGGGAAACGTTTGCTGACTACCCTTATTAAAGGAACTGCAGCTCGTGTTAGAACACTGTCACTTGCTATCAGATTTGCCGTTTCGTACTCATAAATAATCCGAACAATCCACTAGGGAAAAAACCCACTTTAAATATTTGTTGACTTTTCGCATTAAAGGAACTTTCGCTAATTTTCAAAATACTGTCACTCGTGCTCAATTACCTTCATGGTGTAACTTGTATTACAATTTCTCCTCGAAAAGAAGTCTCATTATGCAGAGTGGTCTAATAGTATTGCCTCTGTAATTTAGCATACATTTTGTAATGTGAAATTACCAAAGTTAGGCCAAATACATCAGAGTAATACAAATGTCACCAAGGCCTACTTACAAACAGCCCGTTTACTAAATATGAGCAGATTAAACTTGCAGCAGTCAACATTTCAATTAACGCTGCAATACTTTAAATCTTACAATACTTATGCTAATGCCAGGGGAGGAAGCTGATGATGAGATGGCTGAAACTGATGATGTTTACATTGATGAGACAGAATTGTGTAGCAAACTAAGACCAGATATTCATGGTTTCTGGAAGACAGTTATGGAACAATTTGAGCAGCATATGCAGTTTGCATAATTATGTATATTACAGAAGCATCATACTTATGTACTGTAACTTCAGCAAGAGTGGCAGAATTAATTGCAATTACAAAAGCATGATGAATAGCTAATGGATTGAGCACTACAGTCTATGTAGATAGTTGATATGGTATTGTAGCGTTCCAAATATTTGTAAAAATATGCCATTTAGGGTTTTTTCAACATCCCCTTATTCCTCTATAAAGAATGTGTCACACATTCTAAATGGTTTAGAAGCTCTGGAGTTCCCAAAGAAGGTTCTGTTGTTAAATGTGTCACATACAATAGTAGAGGAGATGTGGTTTCAGCAGGATATATTGAATGTGGCTCGGTGCACAGCAGTTTCTTTTTAGGGGAAGTTATGAAAACTCAGTAGCTCAATTTGTAGACTTGGGTGCTCCAACAGGTGGCGTAACCGTCCAGATACGCTAAATGAATGAAGTGTTAAGTAGCGCACAAACAGCGTGAGTGCGTCCCTGTCGTTCGGGCACACCGTGTGGGTTCGTCTTTTCAGACTGACTCCAAAAGCGTAATTAGATGAAGTTCAACTGTTTGATTTAAAGCATATTTTTTATTTTGAAAATATCTCAATTCATCGTTTGTATTTAGTAAATCTTCAAACACAATTCTCCAAAGAAATGCATTTCGGGCTTAGCCCTTTATCGAGGAGCTCCGGTTCATCTTTGGCGGGGTATTACAATCAGGGTTTGGTGTTCATGACGAAGTCGATAACGTCTTAAAGATTCATGATCCTGATAAAGTGGAGGTGAAGGGCTTCTCCTTGTGCGAGATTCCAGCAGGATATACATTTGCAGACTATGGGGTATATTGTCAAGAATGTGCGATAATCATCGCCAAAATAGGTTAACGCAATTTCACATATCGCCGTTTATTGCAGGAAAATAACTCTGTGTCAAAGTCACATTCTCAACACAGCAGTAACATGTGATAGTTTCCCCGTAACACATCAAATGTCTGCAGTAACATTACCAGGATGGCAATACAAATCCAAACCGAGCGTGAAAAAAAGTTGTGTTGGGCCCAACTGCGATAAAGAAGTCAGCGATAAGCAGCACCAGGCCTGCAAGTCCCACAAGTCAGGCTGCAAAAAATTAGTATAAAAGTGGCAACAAAAAACACAAACAGAACACAAACAACTGTGAAGCACCATGGAGGTAGCCGGAGCAAGTACAGAGGACAACTAGAACCCCACAAGCCTCACGGAGGACCAGCCTGGGACCCTGAGGTCAGGGAAGGGCAAGAAGAAGAAGAAGAAGAGGAAAACGCGGTTCAGTCCGCAGGAAAACAGGATCCCGATAATGGAGGTGACACTGCCACCATCTAATTGCCATTGGTGAAATTGTCAGCACTGAATGTTGCACTTACACTTGTCAGAGTGATGTGCTAATGCAAAGGAGTGACATGCACACAGGGACTGTGTCTTGGAAAGAATTTATTTGCACATGCTGTGCTTGTGGTCATTTTGTCCTGTCCCATTATTGCTAAGGACAGTCCCAATGTGACGTGCTCATGTGAAGAAATTGTTAATGATAGTGTCCCTTCGGGCTATTCTTACTGCTGCTACACTGGGGTGTGGTCCACCTGCCTCATCCTCATCATCATCGTCCGGTGCATCCGGCACATGGATCCATGGAGCATTGGTGCTTACACATAAGTTGCGCATCACACAACATGCAATGATCATCTTGAACACTTTTTGCAGGCTGTACAGGAGTCTTCTACCTGTGATGTCCAGGCACCTGAAACATGATTTCAACACGCCAATTGAGCGCTCCACAATGACCCTGGTGCGTTTGTGGGCTGCATTGTACTGCCTCTGGGCCTGGGTGTTGGAGGGGTGTCATCATCGACAGGCAGAGTGCATATCCTTGATCTACTGTGACAGGGGAGAGAGATGTGTCAATCGGTGGTTCTGCATTCTGTGTTGACAGGCTTATTAGTATAGTGTGTGATGTGTCAGACTTTGGGATTCATGTTTGACATGTCTTGCATGTGGCAAATGAGCGGCATCTATGTGTATTAAGTTGCCCCACAGCTGCTCCTCACTCCCCCTGAGCCTATTTACTTGTGTGCGCAGCGCGGTTACCTCACTTGCACTCCTAAGCCACACCATTGTCATGACTGTCTGTGCATGTCCACAAGCCTGACAATGACACTGTCATATTGGCCGTTGCAGGTAGTCGGCCATGTGTGTGTAGGCCTCTGGTGAATATTTGGCAGACACAGAGACGCACGCAGTAGCTGCTTTGGTGGCCATCCCGGAAGTGAACCACATCTGAAGCCCTGGGCTATTAATTTCCACTCCTACGCTGGCCCAGCCCACTCTGCTTACGCTTAAAGGGGAGGACGACATAGCTACATGTCCAAGGTCTACCCCACTGCCAGAGGTAACATGGTTGTGTCCACTGTCCACAACACTACATACACCAGCAGTATATGTCCACATGGACATGTCTGTGCTCTGCATACTTGAGACTGTCCAGCACATCATTGCCTCACTTGGCATTGTGTTCATTCTGATTCATGGGTCACTTGCCTCCTTTGCACATACTTGGTTGCCACCTCTCACAGCATCCTGCTATTTTGTGTCAGAGGTGCCATGATGTGGATTGTTTATCTACATGGCTGGCCCCGGTTACCAAAGTTCCTTGTGTTGCTGTGTTTGGTAGGTGGGCATGTTGTTTGGCATGTCATATGTGATGTTGTAACGTGTGCATTCCCACAGTTGTGAGTTGCATGATTGTGGAGCTGAGGTGTGTGATGTGTTCATTTGGTACTTACCAATGAGCAGTGCATTTCCATAGGTGCCATCCTCAAAGCGGCTGTTGATAATGGACTCTCGGAAGATGTAGGAATCATGCACATTGCCTGGGTAGTTGACGACAATGTTGGTGAAAAGTCCCCGGTGGTCCACTATTGCCTGCACATTGATGGAATGCGTGTGCTTCCTGTTGCAGTAATTGTATGCAGATTTGGCAGGGGGTACGGTGCTGTCAATTGCCCCCAACGCGTGCATGAAGCCAGCTATGGCGTAGCAGCTTTGCTTGGTCTCCAGCTGTTCCTGCGCAGTGTGGGGGAAGTGAAGGTACTGGGGTACCAAGCTGATGATGGCATCCAAGACAGTTGTGATGAACTTTGATAGGACTGGCTGTGAGACTCCTCTGACTCTGGCGAGTGTTAGTTGGAAGGTACCATAGGCCAACAGGTGCAGCACAGCCAGCAGCTTTGTCTGCGGAGGGATGTTGGTTGTCTGCTGTGTCGGTACCGTCAGCCTGAGGCAATGTGGGTCGGGATGCAGAGGATGGTTGTCCTTTTGAGCCTGTAGTGGGCAATGACTTCCTCTGGTGTTAAGTCTGTGAGGCCGGTGCATTTTCGGAAGGACCGCTGTCTTATTCTGTGCTGCCTCTGTGGTAGTCAGGGGGGACTGGGGGTGGTGGCGGTGGGTGTTGTGGGCCTGTTGGGTCTCCAAGATGCATGATCAGTAGCTCCATGACATGTGTTGGTCTGCAGATGTGGCTCTGGGCTGGGTTCTCTTTTATACTGCAGGTTGTCGTCCTGTTTAACACCAGTAAAAGGCAGGTGTTCATTACCTGCTGCTAACGCGCTATGAGGAAGAGCATTCCGGGACCCCAGCAATGGAACACTTTCCCCATTACCTTTCCCCTTCTCCTCTCCTGTATGTGCAGAACTTGCCCGAGGAGTGCTGGTCCTTGAAGGTGTCAGGCTTCCCAGGTTAGCTGACTGGGTCACGTGGTGCAGAGGCCTTCAAACTGGAAACCGCCAGAGAGAGCGGGCGTTCACTGGGACCAACGGACGGAGAATGCCAGAAGAAGACGCTTGCGAGGACGTACCTGGTGACCCCGTGGGATAAAGCAGGAAGCCTTCAAGGGAAGACTCGCCAGCCGAGGGGGAGAACCGGAGCGGAGCGGAGCCAGATGAGGAAACAGACGGGCAGCCAGAACCTACCTGGCAATGCAAAGACTCGAGCCACGGCCCTGGAGGGACGTGGCTACACAAGGTACGGGGACGGTTTTGCTCAGTGTGGGGCTGCGTACTAGAGGGACCTAGACGGGGAGTAAAAAGGGAGATAAAGACCCCGGCCCGTCTTCGGCATATTAACGCGCATTGAATGGCGTGAGACACTGGTGACGGTAGAGGTGGCAGTCCCCTACACTTTCCCTGATTCCCTGTGCCAATGTTGTGGATAACAAACAACGCCCTTACAAGGTTTTTTTTGTTTCTTTCCCTCCTTATGGTATCAACGGGCCACTGTCGCCAAGCATATTGCCCCCGGAATTTCCAACTTTCGCCAGAACCGCAAGAGGAGCGCCGGAGCCATACTACAACCCCCAGAATCCCTTGCACCAAAGACAGTGCTTTAACCTTCTGTTTTAAATTTTCTTTGGACCAAAGACTCTATCGCATAAAAGACTTACATCCTGTTGACAATAAAACCCTTAACTAGAAACCTATGTATCCTGGTCTGCTTCTCCACCGCGCCACACGCGCCTTATCACCTGTTTTTGGATTGCTTTGCCGATCTGGCTGATCGTTGAGAATATCGCGAAGTGGTGTTTTTATGTGTTTTTGCACGGGAACGCCAACTCTGCATATCATTAGCGTTAGTTGTCACTCTGATCTGCGCCGATTTATTTTTGCAGAAGCTACAGCTGGAAAACGGGCGATTTCTGCAGTTTGCACCAGCTTGAGAATGGGACTATGAATATTTTGCCACTTTTGCGGTGCTAAATTGCTGATAACTCGGCGATAAGTCCTTGAGAATATGCCCCAATGTTGCAAAGTACTGCGCTCTTGTATTCTTACCCAGGTTTATCTCTTACCAATCTTTAGAATCCTCGGTCGACTTGACCGTCTGGTCTGCTAAGAAGTGTGCCGGGAAGAAAAACAGGTTCATAATAACTTTAGAAACAACCAATTCAATACAACTCAAGAACCACTGACTACTGAATAAAGTTTAGTGATTTTATTACAAAGCCAAAAATAACTGAACATACAGGCACCTCAGTATGAGGTTGAGAAAATAAACGGGCACTAATACAAACATAATCCTACGCAAAAGTCTCATACGACTTAAGATGATGATTAAAGTTATCTCTAAAAGCATTAGACAGATGATGACAGTCACTGCTTGAAGTTTTGACTGCATTTGATCAAAGGAAAGAAAAGAAAGTTAGTCTGTCCATACACTAATACTAAAGTGGCATCCCTACTTAGCATCCCTCCCAGGCAAGAGAATAAGGTGTCAGCAGTGATGACTTCCTAAGAAGTACACTCTCTTTCCATAGGTAAGTAGCCTAGCTCCTGAGCTAGTTCTAAGATGCTCCTTCTAGTCTCCTGTCCTGCTCCTTCCAAGCTAAAATCTGACTCCAACTAACTCTCCTCCCTCGGAACACTCTCCCTAATACAAAATCCCAAAAACGTTAAACACTCCCTAAACACACCCCTTCTGCAGGACTTCAAGCTGTGCTTTTCCACCTAAACTGCTTCGTTGTCCAAAAACTGTTGGTGTGTCCTTGGTTCCCAGGCACCTTCTCCACTAAAGGTATCTTCCTTGCATTCCAGTATCTTCCCACATCCCTCATTCCTACCATCCTAACTCCTAAAACGTAGATTCATTCTGCCTAACTAAACGTGTGTCCTTGCACCTGCAAAAGAAAGACTTTGAATGAATTAGCTTGTACACACACAGATCTACAATGCAAAATTTGAATAAGAAAGGAGCCATCCCAAGGGGAAATACATTTTCAGGCATACAATTTCCCCGACAAGCTAAGAACCAGAGTTAGGCCTCTCATTAAGGCTTTCATACAGTTTGCTCTTTGCACATCTTAAACACATTTCTAAACTACAATATAAACGGTAGATTCAAAATCATGTTAATGCATTACAATTTACTCAAAATAAGCAACCCTAATGGTGCAACTTTTAACATGGTGCACGTTTAAACCTAATGCAACATTTAATACGTGAAGCAATCATTTCTACATTACTTAAGGCACTTTTCATGTTTCTATACGACATGAACACTCTTAAACATTAAAAAATCACACATTAGTACAGTCCTCTAAATATGTGGGTGCTGACTACGCATGATTATGACGCACCCCTAAAATTTTCAGAATAAGTGAAATATCATAATGTGAATTAGAAAATGCCAGAATTGTTTTGTCTATGTAAGTTCAGTACTTAAGTAGTTGAAGGACCTGCAGAACAAAGTGCCAGAGAATGAAAAGACAGGATGGGAAAAATTAGGCGCTGTTCTAAAGACAGGAATGAGGTCTGGCATCTACAGACTAAAGAATTGCATAATTGCATTGCCAGCTTCAATGCTGTTGCAAATGGGAAGAAATTATATATTTTATATATATATATTATCAACTGGCGGTCACCAGTAGGTAGTTATAGTTAGAAGCTAGTTTCCATAGGAAAATCGTTTTTTGATTTGCCAATATCTTTGGCGCCGTTTGTTGAATCTTCGCGAAATGTTCAAAACAAATGTGTCGGCCCTCTCAGTTTCTCTGTTGAAAGTTTTGGGGGGATTCGTGAAGCAAGGGCTGTGAAAAAAAGAGGTGTCCCATAGCGCATTTTCTCTATGTTAATTTCCAAAGGAAATCTTAGAACAGGCTGCAGCCCGAACTGCCGAACGGAATTACACCAAATTTGGCAAAAAGGTAGCTCTTGTGTCGGAAAGCACCCTTTTTTTAAATAGTGTAAATCTGTTCAGTAGTTTTTGAAATATTAAAGGAAAAAAATATATAGATATATGGGCGCTTTGTTTTTAAAAGCCCCCCCGGGTGGGAAATTTGATTTATGTAGTGGGGGCCTGTGTGGGCCCCTGCAGCCCTGGGGACTGCCACCTCTCAAGGGCTTCAAATTAATAGGCCTCACAGGCCCCCTCAAGCCCCAGGGACTGCTACCTCCCCAGGGCTTTAACTCAATAACGACAGGGAGCCTCGTGGGTCCCCCAAGCCCCGCGGTCAGCCACCTCCCCAGGGCTTTAATTCAATAAGGATGGGGGCCTTGCGGCCCCCCCAAGACCTGAGGACCACCACCTCCCTGCGGAACTCTATATTTCAATATAAGGTCCCTAGAAACATTTATGCCCTTGATGCCCTGGGGACCGCCAAGCCCCAGGGCCGGCTCCTGTAATGTCCCAGGGCGCCAGGGCCAGACAGGGAACCAAAACCAGCCCTGGCAAAGAACTCAGCCCCCCTCCCCCCCCCGGGTGGCGTTGGTGGTGCCGCCGAGATCTTTGCTAGGGCTGTTTTTTGGCCGATCTTGTTACAGGATCGATTTTGCAGCTATGCTGCAAACACGGCCTTGTAACAAAAATGGCCCCAAGGGCCCAAAAGCCCTAAATGCCTAAAAAACTTTAGGCCTATTTCCCAGATCCCTTTCCTGGCCAAGGTGTTGGAACAGCACGTTCTGGCCGCCCTCTCGGACCATCTAGAAGAGAATGGCCTGCTGGAACCAAACCAATCAGGGTTCCGTGCAAACCACAGCACGGAACTGGTCATGCTGTCCATCATAGACGAGCTCCGAAATAGGGCAGACAAGAGGATACCCGGTGCCCTGGTGCTGTTAGACCTCTCCGCGGCGTTTGACACCGTCAGTCACAAACAACTGTTGACGCGGATGAGAGACTTGGGCATCCGGGGCACAGCCCACGCCTGGTTTGCTTCTTTCTTACTAGGGAGGACACAAAGAGTCCAGTTGGGAGAATTGCTCTCCACTGCATCACCAATCTCTTGTGGAGTGCCACAGGGGTCGGCTCTGTCGCCCCTGTTATTCAACATATACCTTCAACCACTGATTGGACTTCTGAATCAGATGGATTGTCAGGTATATAACTACGCTGATGACACCCAAATCATTATCCAAATGGGTGATGGGGCACCAGCAAATCTGCAAACCATCTTGAAGCAGACAGCTAACTGGATGTCACTGAATTCTTTAAAAATCAATCCGGAGAAGACGGAAGTTCTACCTGTTACCATCGCCGGCAATCCATGGCATGATGGATTCTGGCCGAGGGAACTTGGACCGCCCCCGGAGCCGGCAGTGGCGGTAAAAAGCCTTGGCATTTATGTGGATGACAAGCTTTCCATGCGGAAACAGGTCACCACGGTGGTAGGAACTTGTGTTGGCATGTTGCGTCAACTTAGGAAGATCGCGCCATTATTGTCCCATTCTACCCTGCGAAGGGCGGTCTCTGCTATGATCCTTGCAAGACTGGATTATGGTAACTCGCTCTATTTGGGCTTACCTCAAAAACTCCTGGACAAACTTCAGTTGGTGATGAACGATGCCGCCAGGCTCATTCACAAAAAACCCAGGAGCACGCATGTGTCCCCACTCATGCGTGAGCTACACTGGCTCCCAATAAGGCAGAGGGTGCTCTTTAAAGGGTTATGCATTACACATAAATCCCTTTATGGTAAGGCACCAAGTTACATCAAGTCCCGCCTGACCCCATACACACCGCCCAGGGTGTTAAGATCTGCTGAAGCAACCCTGCTCATGCAACCTCGGTTTAGATTGGCGACAGTGGGCGGTCGTGCCATTTCTAACACCCTTCCAGGGGCCTGGAACAGTCTACCGGTGGACTTGCGCAAAGAACCCAATTTGTTGACCTTTCGGAAGAGGCTGAAGACTGTTCTTTTCCAGAAAGCCTGGGGAGGGATATAAATTTCCTGCAGTGTTTCTTTTGGTTCCTGTGGTGTTTTACTGGACAAGCGCTTAGAGACCCCGGGGTTATATAGCGCTATATAAATCGAAATAAATAAATAAATAAATAAATAAAAAGCGGCCCCCACCAGTGCGGCCGACCGGGGGATTGCCCGGTGCCCACTATGGCCAGTCCGGCCCAGCAGGGCGCCCTGTCATAGCAAACTCTGATTCGGTTTTTGGAAGCAAGAGCAGGAAACCTGCTCTCGCTTCTGAAAACAGAAGCAAAATTGCTTTTGCACACGGGGAGCTGCATGTTAGCAGCTCCTCTTGTGCAAAAGCAAGGCCGGATCCCGCAAGAGGCGGGGAGCCGGCTGGGATGGTGGGGGCATTGTGGCTCCTCCCACGGTCCCCAACAGTGAGGCCAGGCCCCGGGGGATGGGGTCCCCAGGGCCAGAACTTGCCCAGGATGGGGGTCAGGCAGCCCACTCCCCTTTTTATAAAAAAATGGCCGGACCCCGGGGGATGGGGTCCCTGGGCCATTTGTGGCATGAAGAAGGGAGCCACGTGGCCCCCTCTAAAACAAAAAATAAATGGTGGCCAGGCCCTGGGGTATGGGGTCCGCAGTGCCAGAAGTGGCCTAGGGAAGGGGGGCTAGACTGCCCCCTACTGTAATTAAATAAAAAACGGAAGGCCAGGCCCCGGGGGATGGGGTCCCCGGGGCCAAAAGAGAGAAATGCTGTATAAGGGACTAGTTAGGGAATATGCTGTTTCCATTTTATAACACACAACACACAAACCGGCGAGTGTAAGGATGCTAAGGCACAAGCCCACATGGACGACCAGCTCAGTGTGAAGAGAGCCTGCTGCAGAGACCACGTGGTCTATCGCTCAGTCTTTAATCTTTTAGGAGCAGGCTACCACACTGCTACATCAGTTTGCCAATTATAGACTTTAAACTATTGCTTAATTTGAGCCAGGATCTAACAGTGGCACATGGGCACTTAATAATTAGCACTTGCTCTTTGGGCGTCCTGTGTAACAGACTTGTTAGGGAATATGCTGTTTCTGTTTACTAACGCACAACACACAAACCGGCAAGTGTAAGCGCAAGCCCACATGGACAGACAGCTCAGTGTGAAGAGAGCCTACTGATGAGACTATGTGTTCTAGCACTCAGCCTTTCACCTATTATGAGCAGGCAAACATACTGCTACATCAGTTTGGCGATTTTAGACTTTAAACTACTGCTTAATTTGCGCCACGGTCTACCAGTGTGCCAATGGGTACTTAATCATTAGCAATTGCTCTTTGGGCGTGTTGTGTAACAGACTCGTTAGGGAATATGCTGCTTCTCTTTATAACACACACCACACAAACCAGTGAGTGTAATGATGCTAAGGCACAAGACCACATGGACAGGCAGCTCAGTGTGAAGAGAGCCTGCTGCAGAGACCACGTGTTTTAGCGCTAAGCCTTTCATCTTTTAGGAGCAGTCAACCATGCTGCTACATCAGTTTGCCAATTTTAGACTTTAAACTACTGCTTAATTTGAGCAAGGGTCTACCAGTGCGCACATGGGCACTTAATAATTAGCACTTGTTCTTTCGGCATGCTGTGTGACAGACTCATTAGGGAATATGCTGTTTCTGTTTAATAACACACAACACACAAACCGGCAAGTGTAAGCACAAGCCCACATGGATGGACAGCTCAGTGTGAAGAGTTCCTGTTACAGAGACCACGTGTTTTAGCGCTCAGTCTCTCATCTTTTAGGAGCAGGAAACCATGCTGCTACATCAGTTTGGCAATTTTAGACTTTAAACTACTGCTTTATTTGTGCCGGGGTCTACCAGTGCGCACAAATACACTTAATCATTAGCACGTGCTCTTTGGGTGTGCTGTGTAAGGGACTCGTTCTGGAATATGCTATTTCTGTTTTATAGCACACAACACATAAACCGGCGAGTGTAATGATGCTAAGGCACAAGCCTACCTGGACGGACCGCTGTGTGAGGAGAGCATGCTGCAGAGACCACGTGTTCTAGTGCTCAGTCTTTCATCTTTTAGGAGCAGGCGACCATGCTGCTACATCAATTTGGCAATTTTAGACTTTAAACTACTGCTTAATTTGCACCGGGGTCTACCAGTGAGCACATAGGCACTTAATCATTAGCACATGTTTTTGGGCATGCTGTGTAACAGACTTGTTATGGAATATGCTGTTTCTGTTTTATAGCACACAAACCGGCGAGTGTAATGATGCTAAGGCACAAGCCAACATGGGGGGACAGCTCAGTGTGAAGAGAGCCTGCTGCAGAGACCACATGTTCTAGTGCTCAGCCTTTCATTTTTTAGGAGCAGGCAACCATGGTGCTACATCAGTTTGCCAATTTTAGACTTTAAACTACTGCTTAATTTGCACCGGGGTCTACCAGTGCGCACATGGGCACTTAATCATTAGCACTTGCTCTTTGGGCATGCTATGTAACAGACTGCTTAGGGAATATGCTGTTTCTCTTTTATAACACACAACACACAAACGGGCAAGTGTAATGATGCTAAGGCACAAGCCCACATGGACGGACAGCTGAGTGTGAAGAGAGCCTGCTGCAGAGAACACATGTTCTAGCGCTCAGTTTTTCATCTTTTAGGAGCAGGCACCCATGCTGCTACATCTGTTTTGCAATTTTAGACTTTAAACTACTCCTTAATTTGCGCTGGGGTCTACCAGTGTGTACATAGGCACTTAATTATTAGTACTTGCACTTTGGGTGTGCTGTGTAAGGGACTCGTTCTGGAATATGCTGTTTCTATTCTATAACACACAAACTGGAGAGTGTAATGATGCTAAGGCACAAGCCCACATGGAGGGACAGCTCAGTGTGAAGAGAGCCTGCTGCAGAGACGACATGTTCTAGCGCTCAGCCTTTGATCTATTAGGAGCAGGCAATCATGCTGCAACATCAGTTTGGCAAATTTAGACTTCAAACTATTGCTTAATTTGAGCTGGGGTCTACCAGTGCGCACATGGACAGTTAAACATTAGCACATGTTCTTTGGGCGTCCTGTGTAAGACTCGATAGGGAAAATGCTATTTCTGTTTTATAACAAACTACACAAAAACCAGCGAGTGTAATGATGCTAAGGTACAAGCTCACATGGACGGACAGCTCAGTCTGAAAAGAGCCTAGTGCGGGGATCACATGTTCTAGCACTCAGCCGTTCATCTTTTAGGAGCAGGCGACCATCCTGCTACATCAGTTTGGCAATTTTAGACTTTAAACTACTGCTTAATTTGTGCCAGGGACTACCAGTCTGTACATGGTCACTTAGTCATTAGCACTTGCTCTTTGGGTGTGCTGTGTAACAGACTTGTTAGGGAATATGCTGTTTCTCTTTTATAACATACAACACACAAACCAGAGAGTGTAATGATGCTAAGGCACAAGCCCACATGGACGGACAGCTCAGTATGAAGAGAGCCTGCTGCAGAGACCACATGTTCTAGTGCTCAGCTACCAATCAATAGATATGCACTTATCCAATCACTCGGTGAATACTTATGCAGTTATAAAATCACCCTGCACTATCCTTGCACTCCTCCAATGACCCAGGCAGTACTCATGCACTCCTGCAATCACCCATATACTAACCATGCACTCATAGAATAATCCAGGCATTACCCATAAACTAATGCAATTAGTCAAGCATTAGCAATGTAGTCTTCCACTCACCCAGACATTACCCATGCACTCATACAATCGCCCATGCAGTACCCATGGAATCCTCCAATCACCCAGTTACTATCCAAACACTCATGCAATAACTCTGCCACTACTCAAGCACTAATACCATCACCCAGGCAGTATTCATGCACTCCTTCAATCACCCAGGCACTATCCATGCATTCATGCAATCACCCAGGCAGTACTTATACACTCATGCAATCATTCAGGTATTACCTATAAACTCATGCAATCACCCAAGCATTACAAATGCTCTTACAAAAATAACGAGCCAGTATGAAAGCACTCTTCCCATCACCCAGGCATTACTCATCCACTGATACAATTGTGCAGGCACTACCTATACACTGCTGCAATAACCCATGCATTACCCATGCACTCCTGCAATCAACCAGCTAGTAACCATAGACTTATCCAAGCATTCCACCAATACCCAAGCACTTATAAAATCACCACACACTACTCTTCCACTCTCGCAATCACCTTGACATAACCCATGCACTCATGCAATGATCCAGATATTACCCATAAACTAATGCAATCCCTCAAGCATTACTCATGTACTCTTCCAATATTCTATACTTAACCTCCATACTCATGCAATCACAGAGACATTAACCAAGCAGTTACAAAATCACCCACGCACTACCCATGCACTCCTCTGATCACTCAGGCACTACACATCCACTCATGCAATAACTCAGGCACTAATCATGCACTGCTCCAATCAACTAGGCACTACCCATGTATTCTTCTAATCACCCAGTGTTGGACTTGGCCTTTTTTGCAGTGTCATCCCTGAACTCTTGCCTTCCTCCTGTATTTTGTCTGAACTGTTTTTGTTGGTTGTATGACTCTGGGCACTTTACCACTGCTGATCAGTGCTAAAGTGCATATGCTCCCCCTATTGTAAATTGATGTATGGATTAGTGACTCCATGATTGGCTGGATTGGTTTACTTGTCAGACCCTAGTACAGTGAACTGTGTGTGCCCAGGGCTTGTAAATCAAATTCTGCTGGTTGGCTTGCAGCACTGGTTGAGCTACCCACAGAAGCAGCCTGTGAAGTGTGTCTCAGGCCAGCCATTGCTGAGCCTGTGTGCAGTCTGGTACTGCCATGTTGACTGGGTAAGTGCACCCACTTGCCAGTCCCTAAATCTTCCCTTTTCTGCATATTAGTAACCCCTATGGTAGGCCCAAGGGCAGGGTGCATTGAAGGTAAAAGGTAGGACAAGCCTTGATGCGTGTGGAATGTCCTAATAGTGAATTAGAGCCATTTTTGGTTTTCACTATTGCAAGGCTACCTGTTCCCCATAGGCTAGAATAGGCAGTTTGATTATTATAGCTTATAATCCCAACTGACTCAGGGAACTAGGTAGAAATTCGAGTTTAGCATACCTGAACTCAGAATGATAAAATGCATCTTTTAGTGAAGTTGGTTTTAACATTCTGTGTTGAAAAAAACACCTTTAGAAATTAGGTATTTTCTTGTCTAACCATCCAAGCCTGCCTCTGCTAGGTTGTGTATTCCTTTCTGGAGTTTGAGGTGGGAGGGAGGAGTAGCACCTGGGACCTGAATAGGGCTATGCTTTCCCTCCACAATGATGGCTCCACCTCCTGTGGTGCGTCTGATGACCCTGCCCTGCATTGTGAAAATAAATAAGGAGTCATGTAAACACAGTGCTCCCAGACTGACCAGAACTGGTTTGGACTAGGCAAAGGCCTCTCTGCCTTCAAAGAACAAAGAAAAACTGTGTATAAAAAGGGGGAACCAGACCCCAGAACTTAAGATCACTTTTGGGAAACAAAGAAGAAACCTTTGCTGAGGAGAGGAACCAGAGAGACTGAGGAGAGACTATCCCTAAGCTTGAGGGATTGGCCTGCAGTGGTTGCCTGACTGCCAAAGAGAGGGGGAAGGAATTTTGTGTATACTTTATTCACCTTGTGAAGGATCTCCAAGGGCTTGAGAAAGAGCTTTCCTCCTGCTGAAGTCTCACGGACAACAGACTTCACCAACCAACTCCTCAAGAGTCTTTTCGAAGTGCCTGTTGCTGTGCTGGGCTTACTGAGGGACTGCGTGTCACAAGGAGCTGGAAGCGTGACGCACAAAGAAGAAGCATGTCGCCGAACTGCCGCTGTTGCTACACAACGCGAAATCGCCTCGCATCGCCAGAGGAGAATCGACATCGTACCAGACACCACCGCATCATTGTAGAAGCGTGTCACAGCCGCTGTCGTCGCATCGCTGGGAAAGCATGTCGATGCTGCAGTTGTCGCATTGTTGCTGAAGCGCCTCGCATCGCCGGAGAAGAGGATCGATGTCGCATCAGATGCCACCGCATCACCGGGAAGCATGTCGCAGGGCCAGTCGTGGCTCAGAAGAATTGTTGAGTGGCCGCACGGCTGTCGGGCATGCACGCATTGTGTTGCATCAAGAAGATGCCATCTTTGTCCTATTGTACCGGATCTCCATCGCATCATGGCGTTGCGAGCCACATTGCCACAGGAGCGTAGTAAGAAACTGACGCATCACCTCCCCTCGCAGAGAAGAACCGACACATCACTGTTCTTGCAAGGAACCGATGCATCACTTTCCCTGCAACACTATAGTTGTATAGCGTTATGCATCCTAATGTACATTGGATTCAAAGTATCGATTTTTACATCTAAAGAGAACTAAGCTATTTCTACCATTTTTAAAGTACAGTATTGTGGATTTTTGTCATTTGTGGTCTTGGGTTAAGTCTATATAAAAATACTTATTTTTATACTACAACTTGTATGGTGTCCATCTGTAGTGTTGTCACTGGGTTACTGTATGTGTTCACAAATGCTTTACACACTGCCTCTGAGATAAGCCTGCCTGCTCGTTCCAAGCTACCAAGGGGGTGAGCAGGGGTTGTTTTAGGAGTGTACTCCCTTACCCTGACTAGGCGCAAGGGTCCCTATTTGGTCCAAGGTACCTACCTCTGCTAACTAGAGACCCCCAAATCTAACACCCAGACACTACTCATTCACTCCTTCAATTAACCAGCCAATACACATGCACTCCTCCAATCACCCCAGCACTAGTTACGCACTTATGCAATCACCCAGCCATTACCTATGCACTCATTCAATCATCCAGGTATTGCCCATAAACTCATACAATCACCCAGGCATTACCCATGCACTTACAAAATCACTCAAGCAATACCCATACACTTACAAAAACACCCAGACATTACAAAAGCACTCTTCCAATCAGCCAGCCACTATTCATGCACTGATGTAATATCTCATGGACTACCCATACAGTGCTCTATTCACCTGCGCACTACCCATGCACTCCTCCGATCACCTAGCTACTAGCCATACAGTTATCCAAACACTCCACCAATACTAAATCACTTATAAAATCACCATACACTACGCTTGCACT
Source organism: Lissotriton helveticus (assembly GCF_964261635.1). Taxonomy (NCBI): domain Eukaryota; kingdom Metazoa; phylum Chordata; class Amphibia; order Caudata; family Salamandridae; genus Lissotriton; species Lissotriton helveticus. The sequence goes on from NC_136071.1 coordinate 621,410,772, forward strand.
CTTACAATCATCAAGGCGCTACCCATCCACTCATGCAATCATCCAGACATTACTCATAAACTAATACAATCAAACATTACCCATGTAGTCTTTAAATCATGCATACATTACCCAAGCAGTAACTAAGCATTTTCAAAAACACCCAGGCCCTACGCATGCACTCTTCCAATCATCCAGGCAGTACTCATCGACTCATGCAATAACCCAGGCACTATCCATTCACTGATCCAATCACACATGTACGACCCATGCGCTCCTGCAATCACTAAGTCACTAGCATGCACTTAGAAAATCACCATGCACTATGCTTGTACTCCTTCAATCATCCATGCACTACCCATGTACTCATGCAATCACCCAGGCACTACTAATGCACTTCTCCAATCACTCAGGAAGTACCCATGCACTCTTGCAATCACCCAGGCATTACCCATGCATTCCTCCATTTACCAGGCACTACCCATGCACTCATGCAAACATTCCGCCAATATCCAAGTACTTAAAAATCACCATGGACTACCTTTGTAATCATGCAATCACCCAGGCACTACTCATGCAGTTATCAAATTACCCAGGCATTGCCTATGCACTCATGCAATCACTCAGGCACTACCAAGGCACTAATGTAATGAACCAGGCGTTACACACATACTACTCCAGTACCAGTCAGCAAAAAGCTGGGGGATGCTCAGGGCACAGGATGACTTTGCAACAAGGCCTCTTTCTGCACCTCTGATGGTTCTTTCTGCATATCTCTTGCTTTGTTCTGCACCTTTCTCCCTCTTTCTGCACATGCCCTACCTATTTAGGCATAGTTAGAAATTAGCATTTAAAAAACCTTAGAAATTCACTGAAAAAACCATAGGCTTCAGGGACGTTATAGTTAGAAATTAGCATTTTAAAAACCTTAGAAATTCACTGAAAAAACCATAGGTTTCAGGGACATTGTAGTTAGAAATTATCATTTAAAAAAACCTTTGAAATTCACTGAAAAAAACCATAGGTTTCAGGGACTTTATAGTTAGAAATTATCATTTTAAAAAAACTTTGAAATTCACTGAAAAAACCCACAGGTTTCAGGGGCGTTATAGTTAAAAATTAGCATTTAAAAAAACCATAGAAATTCACTGAAAACACGATAGGTTTCAGGGACGTTATAGTTAGTTGGACATTTCCATTGTACAAACCAGAGAAATTCGGCCGTTATAGTTAGTTGAGCTAACTTTAACTTGCACCCCTGCAATGCACTGCTGATCAGGTCACATGTTACATCACTCATGACATGGTCAGTGACATCACTGATGACATCTCAACTGACATCACTGATGACATCACTGATGACATCATCCATGTGGAAATCTGATTTATATATGTATACATATATATATATATATATATATATATATATATATATATATATATATATATATATATATATATATATATATATATATATATATATATATATATATATATTCATTCAAGGAAAAAACCATAGGTTTCACACCAGTTATAGTTAGGTGGAAATTTTACTCGCATAAAACCATTGAAATTCCCACGTTATAGTTAGTTGGACTCACTATAACTTGCGCGTGCAATGCACTGCTGATGAAGTCACATATTACATCACTCATGACATGGTCAGTGACATCACTCATGACATCACTGATGACATCTCAAATGACATCACTTATGACAACATCCTTGTGACAAAGTGGCAGACCTCCTATCAGCATAAAATAACCTTTGACACACACATTCAAAAATAGAAACTAAAATGTTCTTAAAAAAGGAGAAACCAATACCAATTACAACAACTTATTAGGTAACTCCAACATCAACATACACATCCACTCATTCACCAACAGTTCTATATAGTCACTCATGCATGTACTTACTCATCATATGTACTCATACACCTATACATCCTGTTACACACTAATACTCATCCATATAGTTACTCACACACAAATTCACACATGCAAATAAACTATCAAAAAAACATTTACTTGATTATACTGCTATATACACACCACTACACATACTTCTACAGAAACGGAAACATATTTACTCTCTTAAACAATCAATTATAAAAACACATACTCACTAACCCACCCATACACACAATCATCCACCCATACAGTCTTGCACACATGCTGTCTTCAAAATACATACAAATAGTGAGTCACTCATTCATGCATCTGATATCTGATAATATCCCCCACCGAACCATACAGACACTGATACTGATAGTCAAAAAAACAACTAATTACCCATATACACACTCATGTAGCTACTCACCAACCCATGCAGCCACTTATACACAAAGTGAGACACAGATACAGATATTTAAATATTTAAACATTACTCGCTAAGATATGTATTCACTAAGATACATTTAATAAGTCAGTTAACCAATCAATTTTACACAAAAAAACCATCCATTTAGACATTTATTTACCCATTTATTCTTCCATCAACCTTTAGATATACATATATAAAAAATATTTATTTTTCAGAAAGATACACATTCACTAGATGATGTCATCAGTCATGTCATTTGAGATGTCATCAGTGATGTCATGAGTGATGTCACTGACCATGTCATGAGTGATGTAATATGTGACTTCATCAGCAGTGCAAGTTATAGTGAGTCCAACTAACTATAACGTGGGAATTTCAATGGTTTTATGCGAGTAAAATTTCCACCTAACTATAACTGGTGTGAAACCTATGTTTTTTTCAGTGAATTTAATAGGTTTTTTAAATGCTAATTCCTAACTATAACTGGTGTGAAACCTATGGTTTTTTCAGTGAATATATATATATATATATATATATATATATATATATATATATATATATATATATAAAATTCTATGGCAAAATGAAACCCCTCATTTTGTTCCTTTTTAAATTAAATGTATTAAGTGTTACCACTTTATTCCAATCAAGATGACTTCAGGTGTGCCATACTTTTGTCATAAGTAAGACTGTTAGCGTTCTAGTTGTTCTTTAGAACACTCTGGGACATTCTGTCATTGGGCTATAGTTGGGCTACATCTGGCTGATATTTGGGCTACATTTGGGCTCTTTTGTCTCTGGTGGCCATCTTGGGAGACTGCATATCAGAATTTTTTTAATGAAATATAAGAGGATTTGAGAAGTCACTCAAAATGTGCCCTAATTTTTCTTTCTTAAGCACTAATCATAATTTCTATGGCAAAATGAACCCCCTCATTTTGTTCCTTTGCAAATTAAATGTTTTAAGTGTTAACACTTTATTCCAATCAAGATGACTTCAGGTGTGCCATACTTTTGTCATAAGTAAGCCTGTTAGCGCTCTAGTTGTTCTTTAGAACACTCTGGGACATTCTGTCATTGGGCTATAGTTGGGCTACATCTGGCTGATATTTGGGCTACATTTGTTTTTTTTTGTCTCTGGTGGCCATCTTTGGGCTACATTGGGCTACATTGGGCTTCATTTGGGCTCTAACATATATATAGCCCAATGTAGCCCAATATATATTTTTTCAAAGTTAATTTTCGTAAAAACCACTGGAGCATATATCTTGAGACATAGCAAAGGCACATCGGGGTACCAGTCGCTACAATTTTGCCAAGTTTGGTGGAAATCCATTCAGCCGTTCGGGCTAAAAGTGAATCCAACCGCCCTATGGAAATTAACATGGGGAAAACATGTTTTGGGACCCCCCTTTTATCTCGGCCCCCGCTTGACGGATCCCCCCGAAACTTTCAGGGACGGAGCGCAGCGCAGCGAGGCAAAGTTAAGGAAAATTACAGGCAGATCCCTCATTCGGCGCCAAAGTTATTCCCAATAGAATATTGCGGATTTCCTATGGAAAACGATCCTAACTATGACTACCTACTGGCGACCGCCAGTAGGTAATATATATATATATATATTCACTGAAAAAACCATAGGTTAGAGACCATATATAGTTAGGAATTAGCATTTAAAAAACCTTGAAAATTCACTGAAAAAACCATAGGTTATAGACCATATATAGTTAGGGATTAGCATTTAAAAAACCTTATTTTACTCACACAAAACCATTGAAATTCCATATATAGTTAGTTGCACTAACTATATATCGCGCACCCGCAATCCACTGCTGATGATGTCACATATTACATCATTCATGACATGGTCAGTGACATCACTGATGACATCACTGATGACATCTCAAATGACATCACTGATGACATCATCCAGTGACTGTGTGTTTCTGTAAAGTTTAAATATGTTTTACATATTGAAGAATGAGTAGATGTAGAAGTGTCTGGATGAAGGATTTAGTAGGTGCGTGACTGACTGTATGAGTGAGTGATTAAATGTGTCTCACTGAGTGCATGGGTTTGTGACTAAACTGTCTTAATTTGTGCATCATTATGTCTGTTGTTCTGTAAACTGCTGCATGTGTTGATCAGTAGCTATATGAGTAACTAAATGGGTTATTGATTGATTGCCCAAGTATTTGTATGGGAGGCTGAGTGTGTGTGTGGCTGGCTGGGAGGTGTGTGACTCTGTGCAGATCAATGTGTACTTGTATCAATGATTGTATAAGAGAGTAAGTATGTGTTAGTATATGTTTCAAAATGTAAGGTGCTCTATGTTTAACTGTATAGATTAGAAAATGGAAGTGTGATTGATTCTTTACAGGACTGACTAGGTGTGTGAGTAACTCCATGGATGAGTGACAGAGTGTGAGAGTCTGTATAGGTGTATGAGTGCATATGATAGTGTTGTAAAGATGAGTGATTGTATGTATGAATGATTGTATGGGTAAATGAGTGAATGTGTGTGTAAACATAGGAATCACTGAGTGCGTATGTAGTAACTAGTATTGGTGTGTCAATGGTTTCAAAAATTATACTCTGTATTTAACACTGGGTGTAACAGAGGTTATATTAAAGTGTGAGGAGATGCATTGTATTGTCACATGAATGATATCATCAGTGATGTGGTCATTGATGTCAAATGAGATGTCATCAGTGATGTCATCAGTGATGTCATCAGTGATGTCATTTGAGATGTTATCAGTGATGTCATTTGAGATGTCATCAGTGATGTCATCAGTGATGTCATTTGAGATGTCATCAGTGATGTCATCAGTGATGTCACTGACCATGTCATGAATGATGTAATATGTGACATCATCAGCAGTGGATTGCGGGTGCGCGATATATAGTTAGTGCAACTAACTATATATGGAATTTCAATGGTTTTGTGTGAGTAAAATAAGGTTTTTTAAATGATAATCCCTAACTATATATGGTCTATAACCTATGGTTTTTTCAGTGAATTTTCAAGGTTTTTTAAATGCTAATTCCTAACTATATATGGTCTCTAACCTATGGTTTTTTCAGTGAATTTCAATGGTTTTTTAATAGCAAATATCATAAGCTGTCGAATGTCAAGTACGTGGTAAGTAAAAACATTTTCGTGTTTATGCACACTGATCTGCTTTGAATGCTGCCCCCCCTCATTTCTATTAGGAGCACTCTCTCTTTGCAGATAGTGAAGGGTAGTTAACGCAGGCCTTTGCCCCCGTTGTAATCCGTCGTGCCTGCTTCTCTCTCCATTTGATTGATTGTTATCCAAGCATTTACTGTTTTAGAATTGGTTCTCTTTGGTTCATTCTCTATTTACAAACAAGCACAGAGTCGCAATACTCTGTTTAGTCTTTGCAGATAGTGAAAAATCGTGTAAAAAGGAATCGAGCAAAATCAGTAGGCCACTAATGGGATCTCTTTTTGACCTTGCTAAAATAGAAACATTAGGAACAACCCCTCATGAGAAATACGAAACTAGTGAGATGAACTGAGCTCCACACCATGATGGCTGCAAGACAGCTCGGCTCCGCCACCCACCCCGCCCAAAATAACGATAAACTCTATGCAAATATTACAAATATATACAACACACCAGCAAAGTAACAGGGTAAAACATTTTATTAAATAACTATTTACATAACTATTTTATACTTTTTGTTGCCCGATCCGGCTAGCTCAATCGATCGAGCATGAAACTCATGCACTCTGATAATTCAAAGTTTTGAGGAGTGCTTGTAACACTGTCTGAAGCCTATTTGCACTTGCTACAGCTTCACTATTCTCAATGTAAGTGGGGGCTGTTTGAGGACGTGACTGCATTTGAAAACAATGTGATGCGGTGCCACCCTGAACCGCTTGACGGAGGCCCCCGAGGGACGGTGTCATGGTGCGGACTCGGAGGGGGCGCTTGGCTCCGGCCCCCTCCGCAAGTCGTGTTGCCCTGGTGTGGCCTGAGATCGCCCCCGACATAGGTGGCCGGCTCCCAGGGTCAAGCGGAACTTTTTGCCTTTTGGTGACTCTTCCATTCTTGACCTTGTCCCACAATCCGTTTCACCTAAAGACACGCTGTAGTGGGGCGCCCCTGTAGCGTTTCAGTTGCCATTCCGCCCGCTTTTGCTACACTGTGCCTCTTCCGCTATTCAGCTGTTTACCGCCTGCTCTTTTGACTACAGCGTCTTGCTCACCATGTACTTGAGTTGCTCCCGCTCTTGCGGTGCAGCGTTAGGCGGCTGCCACAGGACTCTCAAAATGGCGGCCGGCTCTTCAGATTTGGGCGTGGTCCACTAAAATGGGCCTGGAACTCGGACGCTTGTCTGCTAGAGCTTGGGCTCCATTCTCGAAAGCATCCCCTCAGCCTTGAAGATTCTACAAATGTTTTGGGGGCCCCCGACTCCCGCAGGCTTCTGGTGGGGAGCGGCTAGCATGATTGCTCATGGAATGGCCACGACGGAGCTACGAAATGGTGGTGCTCTCATGCTAACGCCAGCTTCAGTCTGAAACATCCAGAAACACTGTAGACTACCAATTCGATCAGTTCCGGTAGTGCCCCAACGTGACCCGGTAGAGAAGAACTTGCCCTCCCCTCTTTGACTGATGGTTCTTGTTGCCCGTCCCTTCTGTTGTCATTTAACAGAACTATTTAGCCTGCTGAAAGGGGTTGTGTTCCGACCGCTGGTTGGTGGAGACATTTCGACTATATTCTGGACCTGCGTTGTCGCGTAATGCGTCATATGACGCGCCGCGTTAGCGCATCCGGAAGTGCTCCGGTGCGCGAAGCGCAGCTTCCCGGAAGCGATCTGGGGCGCGGCGCGCAGCGCGTAACGTAAGCATAACAGGTCATGTGACTTGTTAATAAAACTTTTCATTGGTTCATTTTACTTTTCTTATTCTAATGATGAAAGGCTTGGTCATATGACCTAAAAATTACGCTTTTTATTACTTTCGAACATTATTTTTTCTTAAACATATGTTATAATGTTCCAGGCTAATGTACTTTCCCGGAAAATTTACAACTGTCCTGCAAGTAAAATATATTCCTTTTTCGAGAAAAAGGGCGTTTCTTCGTCCCATGACGGAGCCGTTGAGCAAAAGAGGCTCGGCCTGCTGTCTTAGTCGCCGATACGCCTGAATATCAGATTCTTATCGATCACTTTATGTTGCAGAAGTAGAAACACAACAGCCCTTGACCATTTATCTTTACTGCGTTCCTGCGTATTATACCTTTTACCCTTCATGTAATTGGACTGCTTTATTTCACTTGCCTTTTACTGATTCTAAAACAGTGACTATTATTAAAAACGTTACCAATGTAAATACTACTACCATGTTTTCTTTTAAAAACCTTTATTGTGAAAATGTCAGTATACAAATACGGGCCTATAACCACGTGGGCCGGCCACGGAGCAAACTGTAATCATATATGATGAGTAGACATTTACACTGTAGAGGAACGTAACGGGCGGGCCATTAAGTTGCAAGAACTAAGGTGTCTAACAGTTGCGGAATCGGTGGACGTACATTTTATAATTAAAATACGACAGAGCCAATTACAATAAAATTATCTAGATATACATTTGCGGGCAAGTACCATGGGTGACGTTAATTCGAACTTTCAATAGTACAGTAATCAATAACACATCAGAACTTAATATCAATAGGGATGTCGAAATATTCAATCAATTCTCGTCCCCGCCCGCCATGTGCTTCAAAACTGCATACGTATCTCGTGATTTCAAGGTTCAGCAACCAGTACACAACAAGGAGTTACGAGTCCCATTTATTCCGGCGCCATTTTGGGCGAGGACGGGCAGGTCCAGGATATAGTCAAAATGTCTCTACCAACCATCGACTATGATGATGTTCATATGCTGTATTTATTAGAGTAACACTCATCTGTCCACATGAAATTAATTTGCCACAATCTAAACATGTCATTTTAATCTTTCCAAAGTTCTTCTAAATATTTGGGACCGTTTCCCTTGCCTCTGATGCTGTCAGTGCCACTTCTTTGGTGAATGTACTGGCAGGTCGGGGGTTCTCCTCCAAATCTCTCTTTTGTGCAGCACTATAATTAATCGGTGCCACCTCTCCATATGACGATGCATGGTATAGTTACCATAACTATATATTTTTTCGGTTCCTCTGGAGAGTACATCGTGGCAGATGAGGCAGGTAACGTACCGGGCATTTACCTTTTTTGCATGTAGAGGAAAGGAAAAAAAATTCGAGCGTCCGAGTTCTAAGGTGTCCCAGGGCCATTTTAGTGGACCAGGCCCAAATCCAAAGAACAGGCTGCCATTTTGAGAGTCCTGTTGCAGCCGCCTGTCGCTGTAGCATCAAGAGCGGCCGAAACTCAGCTGAATGGCAACTGAAACGGTAAAGGGGCGCCCCACTACAGCAGACGAGCCTCCTCCTGGGAAGGCCCGTTCACGCCGCCTCCCCCCCCCCCCCTTCGGGCACCCCACGCCGTTATTCGGAGCAGGATTGTAGGATGGCCACACCAGTGCGGCAACTTGCTAGACACCACCTCGGTGCCAACCGAATCTCAGCGCCTTGTGGTGTCTTCTATTCAGAAAATATTGTTGTGCTGCCTTCGGCCTATTCGCCGCAAGTGCGCACGCAACTCAGCTGCATAGCGAGTGAAACACCAAGGGGCGCCCCACTGCAGCCGAGGAACCTTCATCTTGGGGGCGACGCACAGCATCACATTGCTTTCCAATGCAGTCAGATCCTCAAACAACCCCTACTGACTGACGCGAACTCACAGGCCAACGGAGCGCACCACGCCGACTTTCGGCGCAGCATTGTAGGATGGCCACACCAGTGCGGCAACTTGCTAGACACCACCTCGTTGCCATCCGGATCTTGGCGCGTTGCGCTGCCTTTGGCCCTATTCGCACATTGGTCCGCTACTGACGCCATCTCACAGGCCAACGGGGCGCCCCACGCCGACTGTCAGCATTGTAGGATGGCCACACCAGTGCGGCAACTTGCTAGACACCACCTCGGTGCCATCCGGATCTTGGCGCGTTGTGCTGCCTTCGGCCTATTCGCACATCGGTCCGCTACTGACGCGAACTCACAGGCCAACGGGGCGCCCCACGCCGACTTTCAGCATTGTAGGATGGCCACACCAGTGCGGCAACTTGCTAGACACCACCTCGGTGCCATCCGGATCTTGGCGCGTTGTGCTGCCTTCGGCCTATTCGCACATCGGTCCGCTACTGATGCGAACTCACAGGCCAACGGGGCGCCCCACGCCAACTTTCAGCATTGTAGGATGGCCACACCAGTGCGGCAACTTGCTAGACACCACCTCGGTGCCATCCGGATCTTGGCGCGTTGTGCTGCCTTCGGCCTATTCGCACATCGGTCCGCTACTGACGCCGCCTCACGTGCCAACGGATTTTCTACGCTTTTTATACCCTATGCCGCATAACAGGTCATGTGACTTGTTTATAAAACTTTTCATTGGTTCATTTTACTTTTGGTTTCCTAATGATGGAAGGCTTGATCATATGACCTAAAAATAACACTTTTCATTGGATGAAAACTTTTTTTTTTTCCCAAACGATGAAAGCCCCACCTTGTTTCTGGATGTTTCAGACTGAAGCTGGCGTCAGCATGAGAGCACCACCATCTCGTGGCTCCGTCGTGGTCATTCCGCGAGCAATCATGGCAGCCGCTCCCCACCGGAAGCCTGCAGGAGTCGGGGGCCCCCAAGACTTTTGTAGAATCCTCAAGGCTGAGGGGACGCTTTCGAGAATGGGGTCCAAGACCTAGCAGACAAGCGTCCGATTTCCAAGGTGTCCCAGGGCCATTTCAGTGGACCAGGCCCAAAAAGGAAAGAGCCTGCCGCCATTTTGAGAGTCCTGTGGCAGCCGCCTATCGCTGCACCGCAAGAGTGGGCGCAACTCAGCTGAATGGCGGATTTTGACACAGTGTACCAAAAGCGGGCGGAATGGCAACTGAAACGGTAAAGGGGCGCCCCACTACAGCAGACGAGCCTCCACCTGGGGAGGCCCGTTCACGCCGCCTCACCCCCCCCCCCCGGGGCGCCGCACGCCGTTATTCGGAGCAGCATTGTGGGATACCAAAACCAGTGCGGCAACTTACTTGACATCACCTGGGTGCCATCCACATCTCAGCGCGTTCTGCTGCCTTGGGACTATTTGCACAACAGACCGCTACTGACGAGCCACCCCCCGGGACGCCCCACGCCGTTATTCGGAGCAGCATTGTAGGATACCCAAAACCAGTGCGGCACCCAGGCAACATCACCTGGGTGCCGTCCAGAACTCAGGACGTTGTGCTGCCTTGGGACTATTTGCACAACCGACCGCTACTGACCATTGTTCCTTCTTTTTTCCTAAAAATGTTTAAATGTTTTTACTGTTTTTGTTGCGTTGTTTATATTTATAAGTTATTAAAGTTTTATAATCCTACTACTTTGTTGGAGTGCTATATATGTTTAATGTGACACATAATTGTAAAAACTTTGATGTACAAAGAGGCATCCCTGGAATCTTCCGCTTCAGGCTCGGTCCCCTCCCCAATCACAATACAGGATGGTTTTCAGATAGTAGGAACGCGTGTGGTGTGACGGATCTCATCGGGTGGGGGCCTTGATCTACTGTAACTCCTTTGAAGAGGGGTGATTCTTTACAGCTGGGGCCATAAAGTACATCTGCAGGGCTACCTGATAGCCTGGGACCGGCCTGGACAATCGGACACAGAGGAAGAGGAGTGTCAGAGGGTGCGGTAGTGAATAGGGCGAAAGGGAGGTGTCGGGCGGGCACAGAGTGTGATTCTCAGGGAAGAGCAGCGCAGATGGGGGGAGGTTTATTGCCCATGCATAAGACAGAGAGTGGGGGTGACCAGTGCCTGGGGGAGATGCTTGCGAGGGTGGGGAGCCATGCTAAGGATCGACAGCGTGCAGAGAGTGGGTCTGGTCAAGGCATCTAAAATGGCTGCCATGCACGACAAAAGTGTGGCATTTGAAAAAAGGCAAGATGGCGCAGACAATGTTTTTCAACACTTCCTGATTTCCTTCGAATCGAACGTTAACAGACGTTATCTCTCCCACACTACCGGTCCCCCTGGGCTTAAACGCCGAGATGGTAGGGACTGCATCCCGTGGAGATAGACCGAGACGTCACTCAGCAGAAAAAAAAGTAAAAAAAAGTCTATAAACATACAATAAGTTAAAAGTCAATCATTCTTGTTTCCTTGTAGTACGCTCCCCAGTCCGCTTCCCGTTACGCTAACCGGGCGCACCCCACCAAAAAAACCGATTTTTTTTTTTTTGCCCCGCGGAGCCCTTTTAAAGCCTCCACATCAAACCTATGGGGTCAGGGAGGATCTACTATGCCCCCTTATGGTCATTTGCCCCTTCGCTTTGGCCTCCTCTTGTCTCTCGATCCTACCGAGAGACAAGATGGCGGCCGCTCCGTACTGTTTGGAATGTTTACAGACACCGGAGAGCCAATCAGCTTCGCTTCGCAAAGCTCCGTAACGCGAAAAGTACGCGAAACGGAGCGCTACCCAGGACGCTGTCACAGATATATATCTTTTTTTGAACGTTAATTTCTCAAAATCCACTGCAGCACATATATTGAGACCCAGCAAAGGCACATCGGGCTACCGGTCCCTACAATTTTGCCAAGTTTCATGCAAATCCATTCACCCGTTCGATTTTTTATTTTTTTATTTTTTTTTGCCCCGCGGGGCCCTTTTAAAACCTCCACATCAAACCTAGGGGGTCAGGGAGGATCTACTATGCCCCCTTATGGTCATTTGCCCCTTCGCTTTGGCCTCCTCTTGTCTCTCGATCCTACCGAGAGACAAGATGGCGGCCGCTACGGACTGTTTGGAATGTTTACAGACGCCGGAGAACCAATCAGCTTCGCTTCGCAAAGCTCCGTAACGCGAAAAGTACGCGAAGCGGAGCGCTGCCCGGAGCGCTGTCACAGATATATATCTTTTTTTGAACGTTAATTTCTCAAAATCCACTGGAGCACATATATTGAGACCTAGCAAAGGCACATCGGGCTACCAGTCCCTACAATTTTGCCAAGTTTCGTGCAAATCCATTCAGCCGTTCGAGCTAAAAGTGAGTCCAACCGCCCTATGGAAATTAACATGGGAAAAACGCGTTTTGGGACCCCCCTTTTTTCTCGGCCCCCCTTGACGAACCCCCCCAAATTTTCAGGGGCTGCTCAGAAACAAAATGTTCCATTTTCCTGAAAATTTCAGCCAATTCCGTCCACAAACGCCAAAGTTATTAGACATAGAATTTTCAAAAATCCCATAGAGAAAAAATCCTAACTATATATACCTACTGGCGACCGCCATATATATATATATCAGCACAAAGTCCCGCAGTAACTGCAGCCAGCAAGTAACACACAGGCACAGACCTCAGTAGCAGGTGTAATCTCCAGAGTTTATCGAATGCCAAAAATGGCCCACATAACGCGTTTCAGCCGCCGACCTGCGGCCTTGATCACATATATATATAGGAAACAGTCTTAACAACATGGGCTGAGTCACACATGCCATTTACCCGCAAGCGAAACCATGCTTGCCTTAACCACGCATATACCTTAATCAGGCATATGTGTGCTTAAGTGGTCTAGATGCGCGGATGGGCAGGCACAGAAAGAGGAAGGATCAGGATACGTCGACGTGGTCTGGTAAATTATTATTTAGGTTAGGGGTTTTAGGTGATGGTGGTGGGGTAGTTTTTAGGGGACGGGGGTCTGGGTTGTTTTTAGGACTCAGGAGGATTGGGTTGATTTAGGGCTGGGGGTTGGGGTTGTTTTTAGGGCTCATGGGGGTTGGAGTTATTTTTAGGGCTCTGGGGGATTGGGGTTGTTTTTGGTGCTCGGGTCGGTAAGGGTTATTTTTTGGCTCAAAGGATCAGGTTGTTTTTAGGGCTCAGGGTGAGGGTGTGCTTTGACCCCCCCCCCCTCCCTCCTGAGTTTCCAGAAACCATGGGGGCTCCACATCCCGGGGTTTGAAAATTAAATAATACTGGGAAGAAGGTCACTCAACCCCCCTGCCAGGCCATATATTGCCCCAGGGACCACCACCTGCCCAGGCCCAGCCCATCAATACAGAAGGAGGGGATCCATGTGCCTTCATCCCCAGAGCAATATGTGCCCCTGGGGACTGCCACCCACCAGGGCCGGTTGCTGCTGTTTCCCAGGGGGCCCACCCCCAGGACATAGCTGTTTGCTCTGACTTGGTAGGAGCTTTGACAGCTCCTGTCAAGTCAGAGTAAACACAAACTCTGCTCCCAGCAAGCAAGACCTTTGAAGCCGCTCCCGCTTGCTCAGAGTGGAGTTTTGAAAGGATTGTTCTCACATACGGGGAGCTGCATCTTTAGCAGCTCTTATTGAGTAAGAGCAATGTTTGTTCCCATACGAGGGGGGAGTTGGCAGGGACTACCAGCCATTCAAGCTCCCCCCGCGGTCCCAACAGTGCTGACTGGATGTCGTAGATGGGCTCCAGGGGACCCAGAATTTGAAGAATGGGCCCTGGGGTTATGGGGTCCCAGGGGCTCTGCCGCCCCACTCCCCCATTCAATTAAGGCTAGGCCACTGGGGATGGAGACCCAGAGGGGCCTTTCAGCCCCAATGACCCATTTAGTCATGGCCGACCCCAGGGATGGGATCTCCAGGGCTGTTCTGGTCTTGATGATCCTTACACAAAAATTAAACTTCAACAGTATGTACGTACATGTATACACATAGCAGGTGCCCCCCTTGAAGCTTCACTGCTGTAAAGGACACATGATTCTAACTCTTGGGCTTTGCAAAGGCAGTGAAAGTGTGTTTTCTCCGCAATTCCATATTGACAATTTATCTGAAATCCTTTGTGGATGTGAATGCATTGATCTATTGGAGTGTAATCTGTCTGTGACGGTGCTTCCCCTTTTGACCCCGCCCACCTTAGTAGTATCCAAAGGCCTTCCTGCCTGTTGCTAGGATGATAGACAGCTTAACAAGCGCCTCCCCAGTGCGTTTGCCTCTGATTTTGTTGAGGAATTCTTGATGCAGAGGAATATGAAGACATCTCTACCAAGCAAAAAAGCACTTACTTCATATAGTTAAGAGGAAGGACCCTTGTTTGGTGGAGATTTACCTCTTTGTAGTCTTGTTGCCTTCTCTATAGGAGGATTCATGTTATCATATATTTCTGGATAAAGACGCACCAGGAACAATCACATTGCCAAAACGCACACAAGGTCACTTTTGACATTTCCTCAGGCTCAATTACTCAGTTGTAATGTTGAATACGTACTGGACATTTACCCAAGGAGGTAACACTTAGTAATTAACCATAGAAAAACTACACTTGGGTAGATATTTTGCACAAAACTGTGGAATCTTGTTGGATTAAGGGGCAGGTGAGGTTACTTTGTGTCTGAGTCACTCACACAGCTATTGAAACACCCACACAGACACTTAGACTCCAACTCACCTACTCAGTCTCTCACACACCCACCGACAGACACACTGAGACACTCACACACACACTCACAGATGCACTCTGACACTTACTCAGACACTCATGCTTTCACTCACAGACCCATTCAGCCACTCACACAGCCACTCACTGACCTATTAAAGCACATACACCTCCTCACTGACCCACTAAGACATTCTTGCACCCACTCACAGAGCCAAGCATATACTAACACAGCAAGTCAGAGGCCCACTCAGAGACTCACACACCCACTCACAGACCCATTCAGAGGGAATGTACCCACTCACAGTCCCAATCAGACACCCATGCCCTCACTCACAGACTGACTCACTCACTCATGGAGGCACTTGCAAACCCATTCAGATACACTCACACCTAATCACAGACCCACTGAGACTGTCACTCAGATGTTCATGCACCCACTCAGATACCCACTCTGACACTCAATCACCCACTCACAGACCCACTCAGACACTCCTACTCCTGCACCCAGTGAGACACTTGTGTAGCCACTCCCACACCCATACATACTCACACACCCATTGAGACACTCACACACTCCCTCGCACACCCATTTAGACAATCCTGCACTCACTCATACACTCAATCTCAAAGGTTACAGGTTACAGTTAGGAAATACATTTTTAAAAACACAGTAGAAGTTTATTTAAAAAAATTGAAAGTTACAAGAAGGTTATTTTGAAATAGAATTCAAAATATCCCTTAGAAATTCAATGAAAAGACCATATGTTACAGGAACATTTTAGCTAGGCTCAGCTTTCACTCATACAAAACAATAGAAAGCCAACAGTAATAATTACCTGAGCTAACTATAACTTACGCCCCGCAATGCACTGCTTATGACCTTACATATTACATCACACATGGTATGGTCAGTGACATCACTCATGACATCACCTACGATATGTAACGAGTGGGACAACAATACCAAATACAATGTCTGCAGTGATTTGTGAGTAGAACCTAAAAAGGTATTCGTAGGATTCCCATCAAAAACTTGCGATGATCAATATTATCATTTGGTCATCCAACCAAGGTAATAAAGTCTCTTGATCATTGAGACCATCTTCTTACCTTGTACCATGGTCGGGTCACTGCCCACAAACACTTTTTGACCAAGTAGTATCAAACTGATGGGTTAGAGTGCAGGGCAAGAAAATCATAAAGGTGGTGAATGTTAAAACAGGATAGAGGACAAGAGAAATGAATTTATTAGAGATATATCCTCTTCCTAATTAAAAACACGAACAGTGCAAGAAAGCAGTGTTAATCAAAGAACTGCATAGGAGCCAACATGTTTCAGCCTAAATGGGGAAGACCCAAGGCTTTCTTCAGGGCCTCTGTTCTGAACGTTGCTACTGCAAAGTGATTATGTCACACGAAGAAAACTCAGGTGACAAAGAAACAAAAAAGTTAAAAATCAAGAAAGGATACGTTAATTCAGTAGCATATCCTCCGTGTCAGTAGATGATTAAATGCATCTGAAACCACAAAACACAAAGCAAACATAATATTTAAAATGTAACATGTCCCACTGTGGAGGCACGATACAGGCCGTGTCGGCCTAAAGGAGCTGCGGCGACTCGGAATCCTTCCTCATCGGGGGCCATCCAGGGGCTGAACTAGCTCTCACGCGATGTTCCTGCGGTGTGGAGGAGCTGCGATGGCGACATCGGGACGGAGGTGAGGAAGCGCTGCTGCGCCTGCCGGACCTGGATAGAACCTATCTCCCATACGACGCGGGTGGCGTCTATGACCTGCGTGTGTCCCGGCCCTGACTATCCTGCGTCTCCGCTCTACCGTAGTGGTACGCGGGGAGCCCCATGCATATGTTTCAGCCGCGACCTGCCCTGATCCTCATGCGCTAATTACGAACTCCTGACTATCTGCTGGGCCTATTGTCAGCCGGCGCGCCATGTTGGATGGGCCTTGCTGAACAGGCCGCGGTGCGCTGCTGCTCCCCTCCAGCTCTGTGCTCAATTGCCGGCTCTGGAAGCCTGAGGCGCCCCGACCCTGGCCCTCGCCACAACCGATCATTGACCGGCAACCATCAGCCTGCTGAATCCCTGCCGGGTACTGCCGACGAGACGTATGCCTGATATTAGCTTGAAGCCTAGCTGCTGAAGCGCGCAGGGTCGAGGAAGGACAGTTGCGGTCCCCGTCATCTGACGCACTAGGTGTCACCATGGGCAAACCGGAGAAAACACAAACGAAAATTCAATTTGACAACCAGCGGAAAATACCCACACCGTCCACTGACCGCCAGGAGCCGGTCTGTGATGCTGTGCCCTCCCCTACGGCTCAGGCACCAATAGATGTACAGGCTATGTTCACCACCATTCAATCCACCTTGTCCAAAATAGATGGAAAGATCGACTCCCTAACTTATCGGGTGGACCGCATGTCAGAGGGCTTAGATAAACAAACTGAGCGCATAGATATGGCAGAACGCCGGATATCGGAAACGGAGGACCCAACACAACAGCTCGAACTGAAACATAAAAAGGTGGACGCACTCATGCAGAGTCTGGCGGCTAAGACGGAGGACTTAGAGGCGCAATTGTGTTGCTGTAACCTGCGCATTTTGGGAATTGCGGAAACAACTCATATAAGTAACATGGAGGCATATGTGGAGACTCTCCTGACCACCATTCTGGGTAAAGACATTTTCTCCACGGTATTCATAGTGGAGCGGGCACATCGCACACTGGCGCCAAAGCCGGCGGTTGGAGCTAAGCCGCGCCAAATTGCTGAACTATAGAGATAGGGATGCCGCGCTCCGGAGGGCCCGTGAACTCGGATCTCTCACACATGAAGGCATGCAAATCTCAATCTACCCAGACTACACTTCTCAGGTACAAGAGGCTAGGAAACAATACATGGACATCAAACGGAAGCTGAGAGATAACGATGTTCCATATGCAATGCTTTATCCAGCGCGCTTAAAGATGACTCTGAATGGGAAAAGCGTGATCTGCAACACGCCCCAAGAAGTAATTAAATATTTGCAAGCGAATCACCCTCATGTGCTGCGACGCAAATCACGGGCGGTCAGCAACACGAGCAGGACCCCCCCCTCGGATGCAGAATAACCGCCACATCTGGCTGTCGACAGCCCACACAACACGTCGGCCACATGGTGGAGGTCATGAATGCTCACCTGCACCTCATCTTGTATCCTTGGGAGATTAAATATGTGCACTTGCATGGCTGAAACATTTAGCTGGACTTTATTTTGAACGATATGTCTAAATGATTGTAGGTGATGGTGCAATATCTAGCATTGCATGCTCTGACATGAGCACTGAGTCACCCAACTGTTACTGACTCGCAATAAGCGAGTGGCTTGATCTCCCGGCATATCTATGCTGGGGTTACTGGCGAGCTGCGACCGACCCCCCCTGTGTGATCCACACTAACTGCCCTATTTGGAGACTCATGTCTGGATGAACTTTGCTGTTGTGGGTAGTCACCTGTTGTTTTTTTCTGTTACGGGCAGACTGTTCCGGGAATAGGCTTTGTCATGATTGGGATGGCGAAGTGGGTGGTGGGAGGGGGATGGGATTTTGTTAAGGTTAGTGATAAAAAAAGGAAAAAAAATGAAACACCCACCCCTTCACCCATACAACCACTCATGCCCCCCATCACTTACCTATACGGCCTCTCACATACCCACTCACTCATACTCCACTGCACACCCACTCATTCACTCGCCCACATAGTCACACTCTCACTCACCCATACAACCACTCACCCAGCCACTCACACAGCCACTCATTCACCCATACAATCACTCACACACCCATTGAGCCACTCAGACACCTACTCACACATGGATGCACACAGTCTCAAAGACAGTGACACTCACATAATATGTTTTACGAAAAGTATCACTCTTTAGTAGCACATTATCTGTAATCATTTAACTTTTGTAGTATATTAGTATATAACTTTAACACTCAGAAACATTTAGAGAACACTCACAAACACTGGATGATGTAATTAGTGATGTCATTTGAGATGTCAACAGTGATGTCATAATGATGTCACCCACTATGTCATGAGTGCTGTAATAGGTGAGGTCTTAAGCAGTGCATGGAGGGGGCATAATTTATAGTTAGGTCAGGTAACTATAACTGCTGAATTTCTTTGATTTTGTGTGAATGAAATCTAAGCCTAACTATAAAGTCCCTGCAACCTTTGTTATTTTCAGTGAGTTTCTAAGGGCCCTTTTATTGCATTTCCAAACTATAATGTCCATGCAACCTTTGTTTTTTTCAGGAAACATTTACTGTTTTTTAAGTGTTAATGGTGTTTACAGAGTGGAGGAGAAAGGGGGCAGGCCTCTGACAAGCTTCCAAGAATCCTGCTGTGTAGGACATACAGAACGTACCTGCAAGGCTTCTTGGTCCCCAAGGCCCCCCAGCATCCAACTTGACCTCATTCCCCAACTAGTATTGCACCAGGATACATGTTTGCAGAGTGGTGAGAAAGCATGCCAGGAGGCACAGTTGCAGGGTGCAGCAGAAAGGGGGGGGGGGGCTTCTAGCATCATGATGGTAGCATTTTCTATTTTTTTCTATTAGAAAGGAATAGGGGATCGTATGGCCCACCTTCCCTGGGCCATATTTGACACCGGGGACCCCATCTCCCAGGGCAAGGCATTTCTAAAAACGGGGAGGAGGGCCGCACAACCCACCTCCCTGGCCAGGTACAGCCCCATAGACCCCATCCCCCAGGACCCAGTGTTTTTTCAGTTATTTATGTATTTTTCAATTAAAGGAACGGGGGCTGCGTGGCCCCCCTTCCAGGGCCAAATATGCCCCTGGGGACCCCATCCCCCTGTGCCCAGCATTTTTTTTATTTATTTCTTTTTTATTTAAAAGAAGGGGGCTGTGTGGCCCCCCTTCATTTGGCCAATGCTTGCCCTGGAGACCCTATCCCCTGGGGCTTGCCCTTTATTTTTATTTTTTTAAACAAGGGTGACTGTGTGGTGCCCCTCCCAGGCCGATTTTGGCCCTGGGAACCCCATCCCTCAGGCTTGGCCACATGAGCACATGAGCCCAGGGCACCTAGTTGCTCAAGTTGGGGACTGCAGTCAAAGCCTGAAGGCCCCCACATTCCCTGCGGGCTCCACGTGTACTGTGGGAGCCAGCATTGCTTTTGCTATAATGAAGCTCCCTCTGTCCTCAAGCGAGAAAAATTCAACAAGTGAGATCATTTTTAATGCTCTCGCTTGTTGAAAGTGGAGCAAAGTTTGCTATGGCCTGGCATGTGACCCCCACATTGATTTCTTATTTAGCCCCGGGGATGTGGCTGCCCCCATCTACATCGTGTGATTGCTGTTTTGGATTATGTATCCGCATTTCACAAAAATGTTGGCTTGATATTTTTAGATGCTGAAAAAGCATTTGACCGTGTGGCCTGGGCATTCCTATGGGCTATTATGGGTAAAATGGGGTTTGGACCTCAATTCCTATCCGCCTTACAAATCATGTATAAACGACCAAGGGCTAAGATCTGCGTGATGGGACAGGAGTCATCATTAGTTGATATTACCCGAGGTACGCGGCAGGGATGCCCATGCTCGCCGTTATTGTTCGCCATTTATATTGAACCACTGTTGCAGATGTTGGCGTCCTCTCAGCGTATACAATCAATGGCTGTGGGGGATAGCTATGTACGTGTGTTAGCGTATGCTGACGATATTGCGGTCATAACATCTGATCCGCAACAGGCTTTAAGTGAAATCAAAAATATAACAAAAGAATTTGGCAGAGTGTCTGGATATAAATTGAATATCACTAAAACTCAGGTAGTATGTACAGCTGGGTTATGACCCAACGACGTACGTGTTACCCAGGAGGCTAAATATCTAGGCATTAAAATCAGGATGTCGCTCCAAGAGTTAGTTACCGTAAATTGGACTGATATACTACAATTAGTTAAGTATCAGCTGGAAAAGCTGGAATGTCTTCACTTAACATTGGTGGGGCGACGAAATGTTTTAAAGATGGTTATTTTGCCTAAGGTACTCTATTATTTCCGGACGGTACCGTTGGAGTTGTCACGCATACAACTGACGAAGCTTCAATCTATCGTTGATAGGTTTTTATGGGGTTGGAAATCCCCTCGTCGGGCCTCCAAATTCATGACACTCCCGCCTTTAAAAGGTGGATGGGGTGTCCCAAATTTCGCTTTTTACTATTTAGCTTGTCTTCTCCAGAATATTAAAATTCTGGTGATTGGTGGGGAGCCACCGATATTCGAAAGCCCCAATATCTATTCGATGCTATTGGGAAGTCAATCACGACAAATGCTGCTGCTCTTTCTTGAACTAAGTTATTATAAAAGAACCAGATTCAAGGTCGTATTAGCAGCATTCAAAGGTTGGCGGTGGGTACGAAAAATAATTTCTCTTAAACGTATTAATTTCTATACTCCTTGTGATTCCACAGAACTACTCCCCTCTATATTTTGGGATAGTAAGATGCGGACATGGGCGGATAAGGGTATCGTTTGTTTAGGCAGTATGTTTGATGCTGGTACATGTCTACATTTGAAGATTTAAAAGCTAAATATGTGGTTCCCCAGAATGATTTTTTAAAATATTTACAGCTAAGGGATTTAATTTTTAAACATCGAAATATACTACCCTTAGGTACCAACGAGCTCCTCGAAATCTTTAACAAACCAGCCAGGATTAGGATTCTATATAATAGTCTGTTCTGTACACAGAGTGACGACATTGAGGCACAAGAGGAGAAATGGAGTACTAGACTTGGTATTCCTGACCTGTTCGTTCAAGAATCAATTAATATGGCTGCTAAAATTACGTTGACTGCCAACTTACGCTCTCAACACTATAAAACCTTATTTAATTTATACCACACACCGGTTAAGATGATGAAGTGGGGCAACATACATAATAGGAAGTGCTATAGATGTCAAGCTGATATGGCGGATATTGTGCATATATTTTTTGATTGCATTGTATTGAAACCTTTTTTGCTATCTATCGCACAATTTCTGTCAAATATTTTCAATTCTGAAGTGGCGATATCTAGAGAGATGATGATGTTTGGATTATGTAAAGATATGGATACTCTGCCACTGTACTATCAAAACTGATATTTTTTTTATGGCCATGTCAGTTGCCCGCTTATGTATTGCTTCTGTGTGGTTGAACTCCGAAGCACCTACATATGAAATGTGGAGGGCAAAGTTGTATAATGTGTTTCATTTAGAATACAACTTGTACCGCATTAAATCGCTGAAAAAGAAGCGACTTGGGATCAAAATTTGGCAGCCTATGATTGATCACATGGATAGCCTAGAATAGAAGTTAGATTCATTGTTCAATCATTTTTATGTTCCGTTTTTTTCTTTTCCTCTGTGTGTTTTTTGGCATATAAGCTTGCTCATATTGTGTTTCAGTGTATCTCTAATATGCTAATTAACGGATTGATGTCCATATGTGTTTGTATTTGCCTTGATTATGCTATGAACTGAGTGATAATAAAAATACTTAAAAAAAAAAAGAAACTACTGAACGGACTTACACCAAATCACAAAAAGCACGCTTTCTGGACCAACATCTAGATTTTTGCCAAATTTCGTTCAGTGGTTCACATTGTAGTTGTGTTCAAAAAATGAAAAATAGAAATAACGTGGGAAAAATATGTTTTAGAATCCCCCGTTTCCTCGACCCCTGCTTGACAGATCACCCCGAAACTTTCAACACAGCAGCTGAACCCAAAAGCTGAACCTTTTAGAGATTTTTGTGAAGATTCATCAAGCGGCGTCAAAGTTTAACTACCTACTGATGACCGACTCCTGAGAAATGCTGGCATTACCCTGTTAAATTATTAGCTCCTTGTGTTCCAACACATGTGAAATATTATCAAGAAAGGGCGATACATTATCGTCGCTTTTATCGGCAGGAAACTGCCGCTGAAGCAGCGATAATGGGCTTGATAATATGCTCTTGTGAATTCCCATAAAAGCCCAGGTTCTGGTGTTAACCTGGCCTTCTATGGGAATTCACAAGGGCATATTATCAAGCCCATTGTCGCCGCTTTAGCTGCAGTTTCCTGTAGATAAAAACAGCGATAATGTATCGCCCTTTCTTGATAATATGGCCCATAGTTATCCTGCTGGAATGCTATAAGAAACTACACTACTGTTCTGACAAAAAACTGTTTGGTTTCTTAGAAGGTGCCTCTCTTTCACAAAAAACACTGCAAAGTCAATTTGTTTAGCTTTGCAAATGATTGTGATTTGCCACTTTTTACCTTGCTAATGCTTGCTGTATAGAGCCAGCATTGGAAATGCCAATAGCAGCATCAGGCTATCTTGGAATTACATTTTCTACATTTCCAAGTTGGTGGTGACATTGCATGTAGATTCAACGCGACAGCCATCTTGAAAGTGTAAAAATAACTTATGGCCATTTTGGAAAATTCTTTTTATACTCCCAAGATAGCCACCTTGTTCTGTCATGCAGGGTTTCATCATGCCACGTTCTGTCATGCAACGTATCTTACATCTTGGAAGTATCAAAGAACACTTCCCAGATGACAGACATATTGTATTACTTAACATGGTTTCATCATGGAAGTATAAACAGTACACTTCCATGATGGCAGCCATATTACGTAATTCCCCCTTGCATTATATGAGATAGTGGTCATCTTGGAAGTATACGAAAATACACTTCCAAGATGGCTACCCCACAATACATTCTCCCAGCACCTGTGCTGTTTTACAAGTATCCAGCACTGGTAATGAGCAGTGGGTAATAGGAGAGTGGTGGACAGACAGGGGGGAGATGTGTGAGAGGAGAAAGTGAGAGAGCTGCAACGAGCAACAAAAGTGCTTACGTTTTGGAGAAAGGGCTCATAACGTTGGTGGGGAGAGAGATACAGAGGTCGAGAGAGCGAACGATAGAGTGTGAATGCGCATTTAATTAGAGGGAGAGAAAGATACATGAGCAGGAACCCATTCCTATGCAGCGCTAAATCACAAATGATGCTGAAAAAATATAAAATACTTCCCTGACATCAGCAGTGGAAAGATACAAGCAACCATTCAAAAACAAGGGTAAAACATAAATGCTCCAGAGATGGGGCAGAGTCACGAATAGCGTGCAAACAATTGATACAGGATCAGCAAAGTGAAATGGAGAAGAAGCCATCGAATCGTAAGCAAACATGATGCATGCAGCTTAAGATGTATAGAAGTAATGATTACAATGCTGTCTGTGACAGACCGCCGAAGCATCAGATAGCGGAAAAGCAAATACACAACTAGCCATTTACAAGTGCTGTGACTCCTTCAGTGGACGAACTGCAGAACTGCTAAGAGGAAGTGCTGGTATTGCATTGAAGTAAAATATCTACGCTCAAAAGAGCAGTTACCATCGAGGTCAACGAAAATCATCCCGTCAAAGATGTGTCACTGAAGTCCGATTTAAATTATAGCGTCCCTGCCCATAAATGCTGGTTCTTTCCCATCAAAAGCACAACAGCGCTGCCAAGACGTCTGCTGAATGGTGTTTTTCCCACTCACATGATAAAAGGTTCGCCCCATTCTAGCAAACCTAATGGGATCTGAACACATAAAACAATAATGGAGTGTCAGAGTGCATCCAATCTTACCTCTGTTCAAAACAGCAAGCTTGAAGAGTCTACAACTGCACACAAATGGCAGCGCGCTCACCACCAGACAGTTTTCTTAAACCTTTAAAATACTAAGGGGCATATTCACAAGGATTTAACTCTGAATTAGCCCCACTTTAGCGCATCAAAAGTGGTGATAGGATGAACACCCCATTCACAAGCTGGTGCAAACTGCAGACAACATAAGTATTCCCGCGATAACTGCCCCCAAATTTATCTCCACGGTGGACACCACCAAATAACTTTAATGAGATGCAGAGCAGGCGTTCCCGTGCAAAAACACACAAAAAACCACATTGTAACTTTCACAACTACCAGATCTGTGATGCGAAACAAAAACAGGTGATAAGCCGCAGTAGCACAAGGAATTTTACACCTGCCTTTTACTGGTGTTAAGCAGGACGACTACCGGCTGCATGAAAGGAAACACAGCCAAGAGCCACACCGGAAGACCAACAGGTGCCTGGTTTGTGCCCCTGTTCTTCCCCGGCTGCTGGTGGAGACACAAGACCAATGTCTGGGTGGGGTGCCATGTGCATTGGGGGCTGAGAGCTTGGCTGCAGTAGGCGAGCGGAGTGTGCCCCGCATGGTATGGCGGCCCCTGAAGAGGCCACCTGAGGCTGGGTCCCAGGGGAGATGTATCCTGTAGTGCTGGCTAACATCGGCTGCAGAGCAGAGCAACAAAACAGGGGCACAAAGACACCTGGAGACCCGATCCTGGGAGATGCATGAGCTGCTGCATCGGAGTTGTGGTTGACGCTGGCAGCCAGGCGAGGCAGGCCTTGCCCTAACCAGCAGATCCCAGGAGTGGTGGTGAGGGGCCTGGTCTTAGGGGACACGAGAGCTGGGGACGCTGGCATCACTCCTGGCATTAGAGTAGTGGAGGTAGGGGGGCTACCCCCATTTTACTGCCCAAACAACCCCCCATGACTTGGAGAGTCGTGCTTTGTTTGGCCTTAGCGGACCCCTCCTCTTCCTTCTCTCCCCCCCGGTGTGAGCAACTGAGAAGGACCCACGGAGGGTGCCTTGCGGGGACAGCTGCATGGAGGCGGGGGTGCCAGCATTCTTTACATCCCCGTGCCATGGCTGAAGTGCACGTCCTGTAGATGAACCTGTGGGTGCAATTGACTGCAGTGCAGAGACTTGGCCAATAATCTTTTTTCCCAGCCCTTCCAGCCCCCACGTGGGGGGCCCTGTGGATTTCCGGTGGACAAGGAAGGATTGGTCATTATCACTCTGAAGTCACACCATACGGAGGGTTCTCATCCTCCACTTACCTTCCCCCACCTTCATTTACCATTGCTGCAACGAATGCTCACCGCAAACACGCCAGCCTCCCCACGTCGTGTGTGTCAGCCTGGGCTGAGACAGCTTCCCGGGCACACACATAGCCGCACAAGAGTACTTCACAGGTCTTCAGAAGACCATTTACTTACGCGAACGAGCTCATCGCACATTTTTCTGTGTGGTTCATTTTTTTTATCTCCATCAAGATTGTTGTCTCGCGGAAATTGGCCGTGTTATCGGCAGACCATTGCATGGTAACGCCGTTTTGTGAATTCCACGTTGACACGGCGTGATATTCCCGCAATAGGGTGCGATGTGAAAAGTTGCGTTAGGAAAATCTGGTGATGTTTAACACACATTCTTGTGAATATCCCCCTAAGGTGTGTTACCTGTTCTTCAAATGGCATACCTTTAAAGGGCCTTGGTGAATGTATGGGTATATTCTGCCTGCACATATGTGCCTGTAGTGATGGCTGCCTGTGCATGTGCCTATGTTGTCCACGTGGGCATGTGCACTGATTATGGTCTGTCTGCCTGCGTGTGTGCCTCCAGTATTGTATGAGTACATCTTTGTAAGCTGCCTGTGGGCTCATGCATGCCTGTATGTGTTACTGCTATGTCCACATATGATGGAATGCTAAGGGTTTCCGTAGTGTTGCCTTTCAGGGGTGGGGTGAGTAAAGTGAGTCAGTGCTTGTTAACGAATAGGCATTTTCGGATTTATAACATTCCAATTCTTAATCACAGAAATCTAGTAACATTAGAACAATATTGGTCTACAGTATTGATTGCCTTTGCATTCTGTTTTATATATTCATTTATTGGGGGTTGGTCTTACATGAATACAAATATAAATACTTTTTGCTACACAGAGCCCGTTTTCGTGTGTATCAGTTGCGTGTGCTACTTTGTTTACAACATTATTTTGTTATGATCAGCGATGAACGAATTCATAGGGGTGATGTCTTAACACTAAATAGGTTGATGGGAAACAAAAAACAAAAATGTAAAAAAAAAAAAGGTTATTAAACAGACAAATGCCAATAACAGCAAACAGCCAATGCATAAACGGTTCTTGTTTAAACTTCTTTGTGATGAAACAGTCACGAAAATTCAGAGTGTGCTGGTTTTTAAATCTTAACATATTTTAAATATTTCCAATCTTTTGAAAAAACACGCTATTTGAGATTGCATATTATTTGAATCGTGGTAAAACAGTTGTGATACAGATTAAGTCAGCAATTGATAATCTAAATCAAAATATATTGTCACCGTCTGAGAACATGAATGTTTGTTTTGTTAGATTGATGCTGGAAAAAACAATTACCTTACCTGCTGTCAGATTTCATGACTTGGCTCAGGTGAGTTGTTATGTGTCAGTAGTCTATAATTCTTTCTATGATAAGACTATTAATCCCTAATCCTGTTTACGCTGAATGACAGATACTGATATGTTTATGAGGAAAGAAAATTGGATCTACTTTAATGATGGCCAGATGAAATTGCAAATACTGTGTTTATGTGCCTTTTGTTCTTATCTGAAACAAGACTGGAAACACTGTAGCTGTAAAAACTGAATACTTATTCCATTTTTTTTAAAAAATATCTTTATTTGCACCAAATGGACACATGAGAAAAACAAGAACAAAAAACATCATTTACAAAATTAATCGATTTCTGTAACAGCAATAAATAAACATTAAATATTCCATAAGTAATAAACTGAAAAGAGGTCATACAGAAAGAAAAAAAAGAAGGAAAAATATCACACCATATAGAAAAACACCTCAGAAAATGACAGATGCTATTATTAAGCCATAAACCCATATTCTGTCAACTTTGAGTTTAGCCTGTATACCCCTTGAAGCAGCAAGTGCAACCTCCATATTATATGTTTCCTTAACTAGGCTCCACCATTCCATAACCGTAGGTGGATTTTTTTGAATCCAAGCTCTAGCAATAGTAAGTCTTGCGCAGGTGATTAAGATATTCAGCAGATCCCTAAATGCGCTGATACCCCCACAGATACCCACCAAAACATCAGTGGGTGATAATATGATATTTTGAACAAGTCTATCAGAAACCAGCTTAATTATACCATCCCAGTAATCCTTAAGATGAGAACAAGAAAAGAACATGTGGACAATATCAGCCCCGCTCAAATCACATTTAGGACATTTCGTACGTTCCCCAAAGTTGTTATTCGTTGTCCATTTAAGAATTCTCTCGGGAGTATGGTATAACTGACAAATAGTTTTAAACATTTGCAGTTTTAAGCTAGAAGATTGAACTGCCAGGTTTAAACTTTTAAAAGATGAAGGAACTAGGTCAGATGGTAGAATCAAAGCCAATTTTTCATTCCATTTCTCGGTTAACTTAACTACATCATTAGTGTTAAAGCTAAAAAGAATCTTATATCCCATGCTAATCATAGATTTGTCTACCTCTCTATAGATACAGTCCCATAGCGAAGAATCTACTACCATTGTAAGTTCTAATTTCTTCACTAAATAGTCCTTGATCTGATAATATTTAAACCTAGCCAGTTCAGGTAGATTATAGCATAGCTTCATTTTTTCAAATGCCATAAATCCCCGATGATCATATACATCTCCCAAGAGTCTGATACCAGAATCTGAAAATATTAGGCAAGATGTATCATGGAAAATTAAAGGAAAGCCCGGATTGCCCCACAAAGGAGTTTTACTGTGTAGATATGAAACATTACACTTGGCCAAAATGGATCGCCAGATATTGACGGTATCTCGTACCGTCTTGAATTTTACCCTTTTAAAATAGTTAGGGTCATTTAGCCTGTAAAGAAACATGTTAGCATCCTGTCCAAGTAGAAATTTATGAAAATAAAAACATTTATCATTAACTATTAAACTACGAAGACGAATCAGGAAAGCCGACCAATAATAAAGCTTAAAGTCCGGGAGAGCCAAACCACCTTGATTAAAGGGAAATTTAAGTAAAGATGCAGCACGCCGGGCTTTTTTATACCCCCATATAAAACTGCTAATATTCCCCTCTAATCTAAGAAAGTAAGAATTATTGACCCGTAAAGGAATCGCTCGAAATAAATATAAGTACTTGGGCAGAATTTTCATTTTAATTAAATTTATTCGGCCAATGATACTGAGTGGCAATTTATGCCATTTCTTAAATTGCATAGCAGTCTCTTTTAACAATGATTCATAATTTAATGCTACAATGGAATCAATATTCGAGGAAATGTTGATGCCCAAATAAGTTGCAACACCACATATGCCTGTGATGGGGGAAGGCGAGTTATAATTCATAACAATTTGCGTTTTGGTAGTGTTAAGTCTATAACCAGAAACTAGACCATATTTACCAGCTTCTATTAAAATACCTTTCATTGCTTGAGGGACATCTGAAGAAAAAACTGCAATATCATCCGCATACACAGTGATATCAAGCTTATTTAGGCCGTTGAAAAAAGGGCAAATTAAAGCCTGGCGTTGCAGTGCGATTAAAAAGGGTTCTATACCTAAAGCAAAGAGCAGGGGTGATAAGGGACACCCCTGTCTTGTCCCCCTCTTAATTGGGAATATAGGAGAGCATTTTCCCATATAAGATACCTTACCCATAGGACTATCATAAAGCGATCGAATCCATCTCAGAAATTGACCTTTAATGCCAAATGCTTGTAGGACCACCCACAAAAAATCCCACCCCACTCGGTCAAATGCTTTTTCTGCATCCAATAAAATCATCCCGAGTGGGGCGGACTGGATCCGTGCAGCATCAAAAGCAGAAATGGCCGTATTAATATGCGCTGTAGTGTCTCTTTTTGGAATGAATCCATGTTGTTGAAAAGAAACAAGCTGAGACATTACTGGCGCCAACCTCCTAGCTAATATTTAGGCAAAGATTTTAGCATCGCAATTGATAAGCGAAATTGGCCTATATGATCCTCTCTCTTGTGGTGGTTTACCCTTTTTTAAAAAAAAGATAATTTGAGTTAAATTCCAAGTTTTGGGAGCTTGTTGCCCATTGCCTATAGCGCGGATCACATCGGTCAATAAAGGTATCAATTCCTCCGTGCAGCATTTATATAATTCCAAAGGAATAGAATCCTCCCCTACAGCCTTACCAGTTGCTAGGGAGTTAATAGCATCCTTAATTTCTGTTGCTGTAATATCTACCGCTAATTGTATAGATTGTTCTGGCGCTAGCATTTTAACCATATTTAACTCTATATAATTATTAATACTATCATCCGAGATTGCATTTTCGGGTGTATATATATTGTGATAAAAAGAAGCAAATTGTTGTAGTATTGATTTAGAATCACAGAATAGTTGATTATTATCCCCTTTAATCTCTTTAACCATATTCTGGGAACGGTCTTCAGCAACTTTGTAGGCCAAAAGTTTACCAATTTTTTCACCACTTTCATATTGATCAAGCTGATATTTCTTTAATTTGTCAATACTCTTGACCCTAAGAACCTCTTTTAATGCAGTTTTAAGTTCGATTAATTTAAGGTTAAGTGCATCTACGTTCGATACCCCACCAGAAAGTGCTTCTGCCAATTGAAGTTCAATATCGCGGATTTCTCCAAGTCTTTCCTCCTGTAAATTTCGGCGTTCTTTATTTTGTCGCCAAATATATTGCTGAGTGAATCCACGTATGCTTGCTTTACAAGCATCCCAAACTATCAACGGTAAGCTAGAGTGTATATTTATGTCAATAAATTCTTTTATATGCTCTTTAAGTTGATTTATGAACACAGAGTCAGTGAGCAGATATCTTGGGAATGAAAAGAGGCGAGGCGAGAATTCTTCAATTGCAGACTCAAAAGTTAAAGAAATCGGATTATGATCCGAGGTCACCCTTGGATATATGGCCATTGAGCAATTATCAAAAATAAAATCTGAGACCCAAATCATATCCAAAAGTGAGTATAACTTATGAGCTGCAGAGTAATATGTATAGCCAGCTAATTTAGGATTTAAGCATCTCCAAGCATCCTTTAAGAGATGAATAGCAGCTAAATCCAAAATTGCAGCTCTGGTTTTCCTCATTCTCTGAAAATAATTTTTCCGAGTAGTATCCAAATTATAACTCATAATACAGTTAAAATCACCCAGCACCATATATTCCCCATCCCATTCAAGTAATTCCATATTGATCTGATAAAAAATTATAGGTTCATCTTGATTTGACGCATACACCCCGCAAATTGGATATTTGCGACTGCCCACTTTTATTTGTGCTATGGCCCATCTACCGGCTTTATCAGTATGCGTCTTCATTAACTCACATTTAAAGCCTTTATGTTTTAAAATTGCTACCCCCCGGATTGAAGTATTAAATGCAGTGCAAGCTATAATATCATATCCTAACTGCTTAAGTAAATGTCTATCCTTATAGGCTATATGAGTTTCTGTAATGACTGCGATTTGAGGGTTATACATCTTAAGCTCCTCGTATACAAGACTCCGCTTTATTCTATTATTTAGACCCGAGACGTTCCAAACTAAACATTTTATTTGATACATTTCAAATTATATATATCACTACCTATATGACCTCTATAATTAATCAAACAACAGATCACAGCAACATTATTTTTCCTTTTGATTTTGTAAATTTTGTGCCTTTTGATGCATTTTTTATCCCAAGGTGAGTCTTCCCCTTCCCCTCCCCGCACTCTGCCCCAACCTCCCCCCACCCAATAATTACCTGTAGGTCCCCCCCTTATTCTGGCTGCTGCTATATTGGCAGCCAGTGAGCGGAATTAGCCGCTTTTAGGATCCGGGCATGCCAAAAATAATAAATTCAAAACGCCGTATTTTTTACAGTCGTTAACATCTAATGGAACCTATAACTACCAAACCGGACCAATCAGACCTGTCTATGGGTAAATTAGAATATATACCCATAAAAAAGGTCAACAAACATAGCATTTGTCAGAAAGTCAGTATCCAGTTCATTTTTCCAATCTCCAAGTAGCCTTGGCAGATTCAACCTCGTGTTCTTCAAAAAAAAAGTAAGACCGGCCATTTTTGATTACTTTCAGTATTGCTGGTTCTTGAAGGAAAACTTGGCACCCCAATTCCTTTATAGGATCAATAAATTGTTTCAGTTTCCAACGACGTTCCAGGGAAAGTTTGCTTAAATCAGATCTAACAAAAAAGTTAACTGAATCAATAGTAACTGGGGTATTTGGCCTTGCTTTTATTGAGATAGCTTGACGAAGCAGAAAGTTACCTACGCAGATCAGGATTGGGCAAGGAAAATTAGCACTCTTATTCCTTTGCACTAAAGGTAGCCGATGAGCACGTTGAATCTGGGAGTCCCAATCCCAATCTGATAGGTCAGGGAAGGCCTTCTGAAATAATTGAGTAATAAAAGCCCTAGGGTCAGCGCCCTCTGAGCCCTCTGCAATACCAAAAACACGTAGGTTCTGTCTCCGTTGTCTATTTTCTAAATCCCCCATAGCTTGCATCTGGAGTAATTGAGAAGTATGCTTATTCACAGCAATTTCAGAACGTTGTGTCTTTTCCTCCGTAAGAACCACTCTTTGCTGTAGCTCCTCCACATCTTGTGAGACAGCCACCAGTTTACAAGACATCTCTTGCAGAGATATTTGAGTCTTATTATTATCTTCCCTCATTTGTTGGTAATGGATCTTGGCTTCTTGTTTCTGTTCATTAAGTAGCTGTAATATTGTCTGAAAAGATGCAGACACCTCCCCTTGAAGGGTCCAGTCTGCCGATGAGACAGAAGGATGATCCAATCCTCCGGGAGTAATCTCTTTTGTTGGTTCTGTTATTGAGGTCAACTCAATGCCATCTTTAGTTATTCTAACGGTGCGTTCTGTGTCTTGTGCTAGAGTATTGTTAATATTGTTAATTTGTGATGATGTAGGGGTATCACACATAGATGTTGTAGATAACAGAGAAGCTGGTTGCATAGTAGTTAACCCAGAACCGGTGGGCTCTTTTAAAGTTTCTTTACCAAAGCCGGTTAGTTCCTGTCCTTCCATTCCCATCACAGCCATCCCAGCCATCGAATTTTCTACATTCGGAGCAGCAGTAGATATACTGATTAATCGTTGACTAGCACTCATTACTCCAGATGCTTCTATCGTAGATTCTGAGGCGGTTGCATCATTAGTTGGAACGTCTAAATCACTGGGACTATTACCCGACAGTCTCATAGCCATTGACTTAACACCGCCCTTTGCTTGCACCCATTGTCTGATAGGGCTATTTTCTATTATTGCTTTCATAGTGTTTGGATTAGATTTGTTAATAGTCTTTTTGGTTTTATTCTTGGTTTTACCTCTCAACTTTTTGATATTAATAGTTTTTTCTTTAGCCGGACCAGATATGTTAGTTCCAAGATCATTAAGGTCGACATACTCCTCATCTGTTTCAGTTCCGTCAATATTATCAATATTATCACTGCCTTCAGCCCTTAACCTCCCGATCTCAACAGATTTGGCGGAAAAGATAGTAGACAACCCTAGATCCGAGGAAGGATTTTCCAAACGCAAAATTTCAGACTGCGTGGGGCTTATGCTGATATTAATCACTGAGTTAGTTATTGAGTTCACCGCTTGAGTAGTCGGGGTAAGGGAGCCAGTACCTGAGCCAGTATTGAGATTGACTTCATTTACTTTTGACAAAAGAGCATTGTTAAGTGTAGGCTCAGCATTATTTTCATCATGTATCATCTTACCTCCTATAGCCATTGGAGTTTTAGTATTGTCCTGGTTCCCCGCTATAACATTATTGCAAGTTGATTCAGGCAGCATTAACTGATCACCGGTATTTGATAGCACCTTATCGCCATTATTAACTCTAATACCATTCATATTCACTGCTTGCTTTTCTTGCCTTCCTTGCCTACCAGCAGGTTGTTTATTCGGTGTCTTATCAGCAATATTAGCAAGTTTCTCCAGCGGCGCCGAATTGCAGGTGGTAACCGTCACTGACACTGGTACCGGCGTCTGCTTCACAGTTACTGCCACGGCAGTAACTGTGAAGATGAATACTTATTCCAGTCTCAACACTTTGTACAAGGTTTCAAGATTCCCACTCCCAATCAACTAGTCCCACGAACCAGAATTATAGTACAAAGCCAAGGGGTTAAAATGGGGTTATGTCAGGATCCTTGGGAAAAGAGCCTACAATGACAAAAGAAAGAGAAAAAGGCTGCTCTGAAATTCCTCATCTTGATGATTCATTACATAGGGGTTTCATTTAATAAAACCTGTCATTTTCAGTTGCACTCCACTTGTTTCTGTCCCCTTTTTTATAATACCAGTAATTATTAATAACCTAATATTCACCAGTATAATACAAAAGATGCCCACCCTTGCTGCCATCTGAGGCAGTAAATCAGCCTGATGGCTGGCAAAGGCGCTCGGAGGCACCTGCAGCAGCCATCAGCGAGACTGACCAGGACTAGCAAAGTCCTAGCTTTGGCCTCACGATGCTGCCAGGCCTGGAGATCTCCCCGTTAGTGACAAGCTGTAGTGTTACTTATACAGGTAGCCCTGGGTGCTTTTGTCGTTATCCCAACAGTGCCCAGGGCTGGCCATCTGTCATGTTGTCAGTCCATCCTCTCCCATCTGTTCCCGGGGAGAGGGGTTGGAAAGAGCCTCACTCACCGCACCCTACCTTATGACAAGATGAGGTGAAATGCAAGAAGCTGACAGGTGTAGCCTATGCATCACTGTACAGACTCCAACTTTGAATTTCATTTCTCAAGGATGGAAGAAGCTGTGTACCTGCCTTGAAAGTCTACCCAGTACCATCAGCTGTAGCACACAAGGTCAGTTCCCTGAAGTACAGAAGAAAATTAAAACCTTGTGAAACGTTGAGTGAGAGTGTATGTGTGTGAGTGATAGTGTAACTAATGAAATTGAGTGAGTCAGAAGGAGTGGGAATGAGTGAGACTGAGTTAGAATTAGGGAGTGAGTAAAAGTGAGTGCAAGTGAGAGTGAGCTAGAGTGACTGAGGGAGTGAGAATGAAGAAGGATGAAGGAGGTATTTCTTGGTATATGATTTACTTGGGTAAAATGCAAGCACATAAGCTGTAATTCTTGGTATATGGGACAGCTGTGGCTAAATGCTGGTGCTGAGATACTGAACATGAATCTTGGTACAAGGGAAACCTATGGCAAAATGCAGGCACTGGCATATTGGAGCTAATTTTTGACATTTGGGATGAGGCACCCGTTGGCAAAATGGTGGCGCTGGCACGCTAAAGGTAATTTGTTGTCTATGGGATCCCAGTGATAAAATGCTGGCACTGACATATTGGAAATCCTTCTTAGCATTTGGGACACCTATAGAAAAATGCTGGTGTTACCATACTCAAGATAATTATGGGGGTTAGGGAGAACAACCATGACATAGTGGGCAGGGGAACCGGGCAAACACAACAAAATTCTGGCCTTGACATACGTGGTGATTTTGACCTATGGGTTACCCATCATATATATTAAATGCATTCAATGGCAACATTCTGTCACTGTTATTCTTGGCTTAACAGAGTGCCCACGGCACATAGTACCCATCCATATCCAAATTCTAGCCCTCACATATGGAGGTAATTATTAACATACTGGGGCACCCGCTGCACATTTTTAATTAAATGGGGTCAACTCCTGGGGAGTGTTTGTCTTCATTGATTTGGCACACCTTTAACGTACTTCAGTATTTAATACGTTTAGGTGAGAATTCTGCTTTATAATACACTATTTGGCCCTGTTTATTTAAAATCAAATTTAGAGGGAGACACCCCTTGGAGCCTTCCTTGAAGTAGGGCATGCACGTTTTGCTTGCTCACTGGAATTCTGGAGTGCTTGGTCTGGTGAAACACAGACACGAAATAAAACATAACACAGTTGTTGGGGTCGTCTGCACTAATGAGACATGATTCCCACCCAAATAATTATTTTTAAACAATATCAAAATAAAGAAAGATTGATTTGAAATGCAATATATTTCTGACTTTTGCATTTTGCATGCAGCTGCTTGATGCTGGTGCATAGCTCACTGTGCTGCAGTGGAAGGCTATAACTAGGGCCACTGAAATGATGTGATTCAGTGGCCATGGCGTTTTCTGCGTAAATATGGATTTGACACTTACTCCTTCATCTACTGCATAATATGTAGAATTTAAGGAAAAAATAGTTTCTAGCTCGGTTGCTTTAAAAGTTACTAAAAACTTGGCGACACAAGTCTCTGCGCATTGGAAGGTCCTTCTCCAATGTTGACTGGTCATCTTTCAGTTGTTTATTGCTTTATTTGAATACTAAACTGATACTGATGAGGTTTAACATTTGTCCAGAATGGGTGACAATATTTTAAAGTGACAAAATAATGAAGCAATACCATCACAAAAGTTGCATCATTTATCTTTTCTAGCTCCAAAATTTAGTCAACCCTTCCGCATAATTTGGCCCTCCCCTGCCTCATAATTCGGGCCTCCCAACGACGATTCTGCAAGCCCCCACCTCATTGCCCACACTTCTTTTTGTAGTTTGGCTGCCCATTCTGGCCCCATATGACAGTGACCTGGGCATGTGGGCATGGCTGTGGCTTGGAAGGACAGTAGGATACACTGTGGGCAGTTGACAGAGGCCCAACCAAAAGCTACCACCCTCTGCTGGTAGTTAGGCACTGGCCCATCAGCTCATGGCTCATTGCCTGATTTGCTAACAGGATCCTGAAAGGAACCTCTTCACAGAGGCATTTTTAAATTAAACCAATGTTTTTGAATAAAAATAGCTTCATTTAAACATGTCAGGAACCCACAAAAAGACCACAGAGGCAACAGAATTTCCTTAAATGGTCTCACCTCAATCTGTCTCTATGGAGTGCAAATGGTGAAAAATACTATGGCCTGCTGCTTTCAATGTCTATGGCATGCTGCCCTTCTGGATTCCCAAAACCCCTCTGCCACGCATTGAGGCAGACATTTGTTCCTACATTTGTAGTGAACGCCAGCCACGCATCCATGCCTCACAACTCTTTGCTGACGCAATGAATAGAGGCCTCTCGCTTCCTCACCCTGTCCCTTAAAGCCTGGCCTTCTACCTTTCCCAGATTACAGCTCATTTATACTATTGCCAGAATCACTGTTCTGGGCACTCTTTGGACGGCACCTCCTTTTACCTACATCCATTAGGCAGCCCCTGTATCTCTTGACCAAGGACCGAAGAGTGACCTTGAAACCAATTTTGGCAGTGACAGCATGGCAGGGAACATCCCCCTGCCTGCACCACAAGGCCACATTGTGGCGTAAACCTATTCCCCGCATCGGCATGCGTTCGTTCTTCTGGGGGTCTGGAATGACACTGAGATATAGTGCCTCAATCAATTCTTAAAAGAAGGTGGCATAAACCTTCTGTGCTCTTGCAGATGAAATTTTGGCTTGAACCTACTGACCTCTGGCACTATCATCGACTATCCCAATGCCTTTGTGAGATCTGCAGCACATAACAAGTAGAGATGCCACTCTGCTCCATAACCCAGTACCTCTGGACATTCTGACAATATAGGGTGTTGGGTTTGTATGTGGTCCTGATTAAAAGTCAGCACCCCCTTGCAGTCCATCAGACTCCAGTGGCAGCATCTCCTGGTTTATACCCTGGAAGGCTGGACATCACCTCTTTTTGGTCGTGATCGCTGTTTCCTCTTTCTATGTGTGCTATTCAATTCAGCATACATAAAAGGAGGAAATCGTCTCCACTAAGGGGCAAATTTACAAGCCCCTTACGCCGCTTTTGCGTCACTTTTAACATGGGAAAAGTGTCGCAAAAGTGGCGCAAGGGGCTTGTAAATCTGCCCCTAAGTGTTTTTGTGCAGGAAGGTGTCCTTTCTTGCACATAAACAATCATTCCCACAACACAGACACCCTTGCACCAAGGTGCAAGGGTGCCTGTGTTGGTGCTTGTCATCCAATTGTACACCAGCACTGGCGCAGAGGACAGGAATGCGCGTATCGGGTAGATACAGCAGATTCCAGTCTTCTTCTTTTGATGTAGGGCAGCGCAGGAAGAAGGCTTGCAGTGCGGCCCTACGGCAAACGTTTGTAAATGAGGCCCTGAGAATCTGAGCCCTTTAAGGGTAGTATTTTGCAAGATAAGTGTGATAAATGATTGTATTGTTTCAATCTTTTTTGTAAATTATTTGGGTTTCATTAGTCCTTATTGAGAGTGTACCAAGGAGTGTTCTCTGAAGTCACTATTGCTCTATTAAATAATATTTTGTTGGGGTACTAACAGTGCAGCACCCATACAGCTAACCAAAATGATTGAAAACGAAGTATAGACAACCTTATACCATTTATGAAATGTAAGAACGATCTAGGCTCACCTCTGATTTTAGGAGAATGGGGAGCGTATGTGGCCTAACGGCTAGGGTGGTCGACCCGGGAGCTGGGGAACCGGGTTTGAGTCTCGGCAGGGGCGCTCAACATTCTGGGATTCTGGTCGAATCACTTAATCTCTCCATGCCTAACAAAAAGGAATATCCCCGTATGTCCTATCTCCGTATTTCCGTATTGACCTAATCATCATGACTGAAACATGGCTAACGGAATCTTCTACACCTATAATGGACATCCTGGTTCCTCCAAACTATCACATCTATAGACTTGACAGGCCCGGCAAAATAGGTGGTGGAATCGCATGCATACACTGGAGCAACCTCTCTGTTCCGAAAGTCACCTCCTCCTCCCTACCCTCAGCAACTTCATGTGAATACATCTGCCTCGATATTATCAGTGAGGGCAAACAGATATGCTCTCTTCACGGCATTTACCATCCACCCGGGGACAACGCTATCTTCTCCCAACAAATCATGGATATGATCTCAACCAATTCCGGACGGCAGCTCACCCAAATATACCTCGGTGACTTCAACCTCCATTGGAACGATCACAATGACGCGGTGGTAAATAGTCTTAAAAATCTCCTCAAGGCCCTTGACCTAACCCAAATATGCAACAGCCCGACCTACGAGAAAGGCTCTATCCTCGACCTTATCATCTCCAAAGAAGACTCTATCCAAATCGAATCGATCCAACCCTGCGACTGGTCAGATCATCATATTGTCACATTCTACATCAATGAAAAAGTCAAAGTTAACCCGGCTCAAACCTCCAAGCCCAAAATTTGAAAAAACTCAAACCAAACTCTCTACCCCCTAACAGCTGCAATCTCCTAGCTCCCCCTGCCGGCATCTCGGACGTTCAATCCTTGACTGACCACTATCTCAACGCAATGACCACAATAATTGATGAGGCTGCACCTTTGCAACTAAAAAGAGTATCTACCAAAATCTCCAACCCATGGTACGACGGGAGTCTCAACGAGGACCGACGAGCCATGCGAATGGCAGAGCGCACCTGGAGATCAGCTCCCTCTGCACTGCATCTAAAAACACTGAAGAAAAAGAGAAACGCCTACTTCAGGAAAATTAAACGTTTCAAAAACAGTTTTCTTCAGCCACCAGCTCGACCAAGCAAGGAACAGGCCGAGGAAACTGTTTGAACTAATCAGAACTCAATGCAAGGAACAACCCCAGCCACACAGCAATATGCACGAGGCTCCCTCCAGTGAAGACTTCTCCACTTTCTTTATCCAAAAAACTGACAACATAAAGAGCGAGCTCATCATGGACGCAAGCCTCTACTCCAAGCCTCATTGCATAGCACCCACTGAACGAAAAAACAATGCCACATGGTCATCCTTTGTCACCTACTCTGAAGAAGAAATAGGGAAACTGCTCAGCACCATTAAACCATCCAATCACCTCACGGACCCCCTCCCTGCTAACGCTGTAAAGGACTTTATCCCTTTGCTCCTCCCTCTCTGGACTAAAATTATCAACAGCTCACTTCAACAAGGAACCATCCCTGACTCCCTCAAAGTAGGACAAGTCACGCCTTTACTAAAGAAACCTACAGCGGACCCCTCTGATTTAAACAACTACAGTCCCATTACCAATATCCCCACTCTCGCCAAATTGCTGGAAAAATGCGCACAACTACAATTGACTAAACACATTGACCAGTTTGGCCTCCTCAATCCTCATCAATCAGGCTTCCGAGCGGGGCACAGCACTGAAACGGCTATGACTCACATAATTGACGACGCCCTTCAAATGCTAGATCAAAACGATACCTGTCTCCTCATCCTTCTTGATCTCTCTTCAGCATTCGACACCGTTAAGCATGAGAATTTACTCGAACTATTAAACACAAGAATGGGTCTATCCGGGACAGTCCTCAAATGGTTCACTTCCTTTCTACACAACAGGTCGCAGAAATTCAAGAGTAACAACCTGATGTCCTCGCCTATACCTGTTTTGTTAGGCGTCCCACAAGGTTCCTCCCTATCCCCAACTTTGTTCAACCTAGTCATGGAACCCCTCACCACCTTGCTACAAGAGTCAAATATACACTTTCACATGTACGCTGATGATACCCAACTATATCTCAAATTACAATCCCCCAAATACATTTTGCTCCTGAACTCAACGATCAGAAGCACCCAATCCTGGCTTGCCGATAATCATCTCAAACTCAATGCTCTGAAAACAGAGTTCCTTCTTATCTCACCTCCCGCCAAGATCTCTACCACACAACTCTGGCTTAAAGACCTAACTGCACTCAATGTCCAACCCACCATCGTAGACTCAGCAAAATCCTTAGGCATTACACTTGACACCAATCTCAACATGCAGCAACATATCAGCAAGGCAACCAAGGGAGCGAACTACCAAATCAATACCCTGAGGAAACTTAAACCCTTCCTCCCTGCCAATGACTTCCAAACTGCAGTACAAGCACTAGTCATCCCTCGAATAGAATATGGCAGCATCGCCCTCTGCGGACTCCCCCTAACTACTACTGCTCCACTAAGAGCTTCTCTAAACGCTGCAGCGAGACTCATCACTGGTTCAAAAAAACACTCACATATCTCCCCTGACTTTAAACACCTGAACTGGCTGCCTTTCGAAGCCAGAATACATCTGAAAATCGCCTGCATGACGCACAAAGCTGTCCACATGAGCTCACCAAGCTATCTCACTCAGAAGCTGACAATCTCTGGTGGCTCTAGAAACACCAGAGGCACAAACAATCTTCTGCTGAAGCCTCGAAGATTCGGGAAGGAAAAAACGTATAAACGCTCCTTCTCAGGAATGGCACCCAGAATCTGGAACTCACTCCCCCCTGAAACGAGGCTTATCTCTTCCACTACACTGTTTAAGAAAGAAGTAAAAGCTTTCCTCATGGCTAAATACACTTGAAGTGCTATTCTTAACTTTGTTAAGACTCCGCACTGATCTGTACTCCTTGTTCGACCCCGTGGACTATTTGTTTTATATGTATTAATGATTTATGTGATTTTCTAGGCTACCACATGTTTTTACTACTAGCATTTTTACTTACCTGTTTGACTATGTTCCCTCATGCTCCCCCTTTCTATGTGAAGTGCTCTGATATCTGCAAAGATCTTGTTCGCGCTATACAAAACTTTCAAAATAAATAAATAAATAAAATGTAGCGTAAGTGGTGCTCATGTAAAGCGCTCTGATTCCTCCGGGTCTAGTTAGCGCCTATTTAATTTAACTCCACCAAAAGAAGACCATTCTATCAGCATTTTTTGTGTTTTACAAAATCCAAATATCAAGGCTTCTTGAGTACGTTCTCTTACCCATAAACAAGATTTTCACCTTTGCACATAAGTATCTTTTCTCTCCTTCGCCACTTTTCCATCTCTTTTTGCACAGAAAAGTCTGTAGTAACAGTGCTCAATTTTTAACAAAGTACCATGGTGTTTAAGTCAATTCATTGATATTTGAGTTAGATTATAACTATCCAGATAATCTTCTTCATTTGCCCTGTTTTCTGCAGATCATCACCTTCTCACATTGCCTAACTCCCCTGTGCACCATTTTGTTTACATTCAAACTCTTCACTTGGTTCCCATAACTGGAATCCATTTTCAGGGGATCGCAGGTCTACTACTTCTTTAACTGAATTCAGAGCTTCAATAAAGACCCTTCTTGAAATTGGGAAATTGCTGTGGTCACATCTTCTGGCTTTGTTGTTTCTCAAATGAAGAATTATCCGTGTATTACAATTTGTCAATAAGACTATTACCTGAAGTGCAGATCTGTTGTATTCCTCCTTTATTTGTTTAATTGAGCTTTTTTCATTCTCCTTTGCTGCAATTCTCCAAAGCGATTATTTAGTTATATTCTCTTCAATACCTCATAATAACCATTTTACCTCACAAGTGATTTTAATTGAAAAATGTGTTTGAAAAGCTTATTTCTCTATTCCTACACCAAAATTAACTAACGGAAATCAGGAAGTATACTGGACAGGAATTCGATGATGCTATTGGGTTTCTAATATTTTCCAAGTGTGTTGTTCAGTTCTGTCACGATCCACTTGCTCTTGCCAGTATTAATGTCCATCTATGCCAGTGGTACTTTTTAAATATTGTAAACAATAGGCAGTGGTGCTCTTCATGGGCTGATAGAAACATTGGGGGGTATAATCAGAAGGCGCCATCGCGGAATTAACTGCACTTTATCACAGCCAAAGTCGTGATAAATTGAACCCACCATTCACAAGCAGGTGCTAACAACCCACAGCATCAGTTTTCGCGCGATAGCAGATGCAAAAAACATCGCCACAGAGGACCCCCGCAACTATCGCTAATGAGATGCAGAGTAGGCGTTCCCGTGACAAAAACCGCAACAACACCACACCTCAACATTCGCAACGACCAGACAGATTGGCGATAAGAACACAAAACACGCGATAAGGCGTGTTAGCAGTATGATTTTACACGTGCTCTGACCTGGTGTATAGTCGGCTATCAGCCTGCACCACAATTGGCAGCCCTGCCCAGGGCGTCATCGGAAGGGCAACATATGCCATGGAGCCACTCATCATGCAGCCCGGACACCCAAGAGGGCCAAAACATCCACCCAGCACCCCCCTGGACCACCACAGAGGCAGCTCAGACAAAGACAGCGGCCCCTCAGGAAACACACCTGCTCACAGGCCCAACATCTGACAATGTCACTGTCCACTACAGGCTGAAAGGGACAACCATCCTATGCATTATGGCCATCATCGCCTAACAGGCCTACCGCACCAACACAGCGGACAATCAAAATCCCACCCCACGCCAAGCTGCTGGCTGTGTACCATTTGTTGGCCCCTAGCACACCCCAAACAACACCCGCCAGTGGAGTCTCACAGCCAGCCACATCCAAGACCCCCCACGCCTGTCCTGGACATCACCATCACCCTGGCACCCCAGTCCCCGTACAGCCACCACAATGTGCCGGAACCGCAGGAGACCATGCAGGGACCATACACCATAACCGGATGCACGCTCATGTAGGGGGCAAT
Organism: Lissotriton helveticus; assembly: GCF_964261635.1. Classification (NCBI taxonomy): domain Eukaryota; kingdom Metazoa; phylum Chordata; class Amphibia; order Caudata; family Salamandridae; genus Lissotriton; species Lissotriton helveticus. The sequence continues at coordinate 621,454,049 of NC_136071.1, forward strand.
CCACTGCACACATGTCCCACCTGTGCCCCCTGGTGACCCAGCACACAATCAGTGTAACAGGAAGCACACGTCACACATCAATGTGCAGGCAACATCGGTACACGGTGGGACCTTCACCAATGTCGCCTCCAAATACACAGCCAGTGTGGATGATCCCTTCTCCCTCCGAAAGTCCAACAGCAACCAGCCATCCCAGGATGGCACAAAGGGAAATGCACAGCCTCTTGGCAACTTCCCAATTAACACTCCACTCACCTCAACTCCACAACCATGCAATCAACAACTCTGGCAATGCACACGTCACAAGTCCACAACCAAGATGCACAACAACATGCCCACCCAAAAGACACGATAGAACAACTCACAATGGTAACCTGGGCAAGCCGTGAACATGACCAATCTACGGCATGGCACCTCCGCCACACAATAGATGAATGTTGGGAGAGGAGGCAACCAGGCACATATGAAGGATGCGGTAGAACCATGATTGGGAAAGTACACAATGCCAAGAGTGGCGGTGAAGTGCTGAACATACCGCAGTATGCAGAACACACCCATATCCATGGCAACATACACCTCTGGTGAATGGAGTGTAGAGGACAGTAGACGCCACCATGTCACCCCAGCCAGTGGGGGTCCTTGCGAAAATGTTGCCTGTTAGGCCACACCGTAAGCGTGAGCAGAGTGGGATGGGCCGGCGTACGCCAGGCCAGCGTAGAGGTGTGAATAAAAAGCACGTAGCCCTGGGAGTTGTCCTCTTCCGGAAAGCCCAACATCTCTGCCAGGACGGCGCCTCCCATGCCACCACAAGGCCGATGTCATCCTCCTTAGTGGAGTTGCCTGAGATCTTGTGCGCCTTCCATACCCTCGCCCGCTAGCCAACAAACCCATCAGGGCAGACCCTATGCAGCCAGGTCACACTAATCAGCATCCAATACTGGCGTGTGTCATGAAGACCCCACCACATGCCAATGTAAGCTTCAAGCCCGAAGTCCGCAATCCGTCCAGCCTTTCAGACCACCGCTGTCCCCCCGACGCTGGCCCACATTACTCCTTTCTCTTTTACATATTCTCGACCTCTGCGGCCTTGTGGGTCCCATATGTGAGACTATGTTCTGGTTCCTGAATGGCAGTGGCCCCAAAACTGGGACAGCGGCCACAGCACCAGACGATCCGTGAGGCATAGTTCCAGATGCACATCTTGCAAAACATCCTGCCACAAACCCTGTCCAATGCTATCCAGCGAGCTGTGCTGCTACAAACCCTGTCCAACGCCATCCTGCGAACAGTGGATGTGGGACCAGGACACCCTTGCGGACCAGTAGGTCTCACATCTAGCACCTAGTCGCGAATCACGAATGGCTGAGTCCACACCAGTGGACAGACGGAGAGGAGTAAGAGGAAGATGTGGCTCATTACGGACAAAAGCCGGGTCAAAGTCATGAAGGTGACCGAACACGTGGTGCCACTGAACCTGAACTATGCAGGCCGGTGGGGCCACCAACCTATGGCGGCCCCACTCAGTGAATGTCCCGTGCTGTCCGCTGCCTCCGGCCTACACTGGTCTCGGCCTAGGCTGTGCTTGAGTAGGCCACACATTTGGAACTGAACATTGAGTATGCAAAGGCAGATTACACATCATTGCACGCAAGGAGAGGCCTAAGAGGATGTCGCCTTGCAACTTGGCAGAGAGAAAAGGATCATAGTTATGGAGGTGTTCGTACACTACCGACAACTGCCCTGTTGTCACTAGCGCTGTGCATCGCGAGCCAAAGACATGTGGCTGTGGGCCACTGCTAACCACTGCCTAAGGCCTAAACTGCGGCCCAGTAGGTCACAGAGTCATGATTCAGCAATGGCGGAGTCCATATCAACGTACTGGCATCATCGCAGTCTGCATCCCCACTCAGCCCCGGTGCCACTAAGTCTGTTCCCTGACATTCATGGACACTCACTAGTTGAACAGTGGTGGCGTCTGAGCCTATGGACTAGAGGGCAGTTTTTCACCCCCATGTAGCTGATATGGAATTGGTGGTGGCAACGGGCTGTCGCATTCCACTCCTCGATTGCTGCTTACTGATAAAATCAAACCTTTCGGTGTCTTGGCCTGGGGGACACCCTCCACTGTCCCACTTAACACTCCGAAACATACATCTCGGACAATGATGGTTACCCGCTCAGGTCGCATGGCCCATCTGACTGCACCGCAAGTCTCCGTCCTGTGGCTGGATGCCTGTGCCGGCCGCAGTGCATCCGGGGCAACTAACTCTGTGCTGGTCAAGTCCAGGACCCCTTCTCCTGAGACATAGGCTGGCCTCTGAGGTGTGGGCCTTGGGCTCATCAACTCCATGGCTCTGTGGCATTGCGCTGTACGCAGCCTCCGGGCCCAAATGCACCCCCCCAGGCTCACACACCAAAGCGAGTCCAGACCGACTCGAACGCCGCATCACCGCAGGAGGCACACGCCACCACTGCAAGGACCACCACCAAACGCCATCTGCCAGAGTTGAAGCGGTGGTCCAGACAGACGTCGTGGTTGCTCAGGCCTGTCGTGGATGCCATCATTGGCCTGTTACCCTGCTCAGCAGTCCAGGTGCCAGTGATTCAGTGCATCGCAGGTCATTGTCCGTAGCTGATTGTGTTTTGTGCTGTGGAGCGGTTGCGCAGGTATGTCTTCTCAAACAGTGATGAACCCTGAGACATGATGGTGAGTATGATGCAGGTCTGACACACCCCACTGCATCTGCATCAGGAATATATCAAAGAGACACAATCCAAGACTTTTTCTGCACATGAGCGTACTCATCGCTAGTGTCCACAGCCCAGTGCACTGCGACTCACAGACACTTCTGTTTGCATGTTGGCTGTCCTCTGGACTTTACCCTGATCACTCCATGTTTCTCATCAGTTGACTCTGTAGTGCATGTATTTATTGTTTGTGTTGCACTAATGTCCAATGTCCAAGTGGTTGCCAACACCAGACATTCTGTGTGGGTTGGCTTACACTCACCCCACACACATCCGGCACAGGCGTCACTGTACTTGTGGTCCTGCCAATAAAGGGGCCGGGTGCATGTGCCTATAGCCAGTTCAATATGATATCTGCGTGTGTCCCTGTGGTCTTGTAGTATGCATATGGTCCCTGGGCCCTACGACTTTACATTGTGTGGTGTATCACGGATGCAGACATGTCACCAGAGGCAGCGGGTTGGGGCTTGGACATTTAGCTTTGTCGTCACCCACTCCATTTGTGTGGGAAGTGGCCAGGGCCGTCGTACGCACAGCCAACATGGGTGTGTGACTGCTAATTGCGCGCCCCTGGGCGTGGTTTGTGCTGTGCATGTGCATCTGCATGTGTCTCCATGGCAGCGTCGGTCTCCTTAGTGGGGTGTGGGTGGGCCCTGTAGGGTGATAGACCCCTACGTATGTGTCCTGGTTCGCATTCCATGGGTTCGACACCCCTCTAACACCTGTTCGGCTACCTCCTTTTGGCTTGCTGACACATGCCATTGGGGTGCCATGTGTGGGTGGATGAAGTGTTGGGAGCCAGCTGTGCCTGGGGGTGCTTTCTGCTGTGTGGTCTGTTGCAGGCTCGGTGCTCTCCTCTGAGTATCTTGGCCGTTCGGGTCCTGGTGGGCGGATGCATGGGATATCCATGGGCTGTTGTAGGGCGTCGGTGTCTACGGTGTGGTGGTCATCTCCGGCGTACTGATGTGCTCTGCTGCAGGTGTTGTGTGCCCCTCTGTGATGTGAAGGGGAGGTGCGTGTTGCCTTTGTGTTGGCATATATGTTGGCGCATTGTTCTAGTTTGTATGCCGACTGTATAGCGGTGTACATTGTGACTGGGGGGTGCTGGATTCTTCTGCTAGTGGGTCAGTGCTGGTAGTGTTCTGTCACCTCCGTGACGCTGGTCTTGTTTTCCTGCGGTCGGCACCCTGTCTTCCTCTCCCTGTTCTCCTTAGCCTTACCTGACCCCGTTGTTCCTTGCTTGTGGTCTGTGGGGGTTGTGGGGTTCAAGTAGGCCTCTGTGCTGGGTCAGGATGCCTCCATGTTGCAACGTGCTTTGGCTTGTTTCTGGTGTATATTTTCTGTGGTTTTTCTGGTGCATTGTCCCGCCAGACGCTTGGGATTAGCAGGCATGTGGCTGGTTTTCACTACTTTTTGTCCCACGGTTGGTCTCATCGCATGTTTTTTTGCGTTTGTGTACCGCATTTTTGTGGGCTGGCGTTGATTTTCACGCGGACATTTGCCAAGTTAGCTGGTGTCTTTGGCACGCTACCGCCTTGTTGTGAATTCGACGTTGACACTAGGTTATTTTCACACGATAGGCTGCGATGTTGAAAGTTGCGTTACGCTACTCTTGCGGTAGTTATCACACGTTCTTGTGAATATACCCCCAAGTATTTCTATTATATTATTGCTTGAATATGATGTGTTTGTCATAAGAGGAGAATATATTTCACTAAAACACAATAGGAGGCCAAAATATTTACACCTCAAACTGTCATAATTTATCAGTTTCCCTAGTACACATCTTAAGCATAAAATGTATTAGAAAATTACAAAAATAGGCAAAAACAGATTTTAAAAAAACATTATCGTGTTAACAATAATACAAATGTGCAACATCTTGTTTAAAAATTTGAATTTTTTATTTTATTTTTCCATTTTATTTAGCGAATACATTGCACTACTGTATGCATATTTATTTTATCGAGCTTAGAGTTGAACGCCTCGAGCTGAATGTCTCGGTCCCTGCCAGAGCTGCAGAAAATAAGCAGTGAGCAGCACCGTTTGCATTCCGATTTGTTCCTCTCATTGCCTTTGTCACCTCTGAGGCGGGGGTCTCACAGGTGCTGCTAAGAGTTGCAAAGATCAAGCCAGGAGCCTCTGATTAAACCCTGGAGACCCCTAAATGGCATCCATGTTGCTCGTTAACTACACAAGACACTCTGAAGGTGAAAATATACACGACCCGCTGTGTCCTCAGGCACTCAGGGGATTCTAATGGCCTGTTGGACACTGATATCTGACAAATTTGGTCAGCGGAAGGCTACTGATCGATATTTTTTAAATGTCTTGTTAACATGTGTTTCTCTAAAATATATAATTGACCAAAGGGATCCCTTTTGGGACAACTATAAACTATACAATTATGATCAAAAAGAGATACATCAAAATCAAATCACTTGTATTTGACCACAACAAATTGCATTTACAATCTGGATTCCATAAAGAACAAATGTGACAGAATATTTTGAGTGCAAAAGCAGCAATTGTAAAACAGTCCCCGAATTAATATTTTTGGCTTTTGTATAATTGTTATTACACTCAATAAAGCCGTGTAAATACGAGAAAAAGCATAAAAACCAGGAAAGTCTTTGAAGTTCCCTTGCTATTCTCCTGCCCCATAGTATTTTTTCTACTACCTAGATTATTCACTGTACCAGTGGTAGAGGGCAAATTGCAACCACTCGTTGACTTCATAGACCTGCTGCCATTGTGAGTATTCAGACTGCAGATTGCTAACCTTGCAGATTGCAAGTTAAAAAAAAAATAATTCTAACAAAAATGTGTGCCTCCTTGTAAGGCATCATTACCACTGTCCTTGTCCGAAATTCTATTATTTAATTGGAAAAACAAGGCACTAATATCCGTTAAACATACCCCAAAGTTAAAATATGCCTTTTTTTTAAATTTCACACGCCTTTGCCATTCGTATTTTGGTTTGCATTTTGTATCAATCCCAGGGAAGAGGGCCCAAAATTATGCAGAAGTTACTAAATAAAAATATGTGACGTGTTTATAAGGGTGGTTAAATCACAATGAAAATGTATGCATAAAATACCTCGAATTCTGGTTGGGCAACACGAAAACGGTTTTCTATAGTACAAGGTCAATGCCAACATCACTTATGCCATTTTAGCCAATTTTCTTGAAAGTGCGGGGAAAGACTAAGAATTGACTGGAAAGAATCCTAAAGAAAATGTGTCCCTAAAAGTTAAGTCAATGGAAAAGCCCTCCAGGGGTTTAAATTATACACTGCCTCCATCCATGCTATAATTTGAAATCACTCAGCTTCAGTGGTTCAACACTTTAAATGTCAAGTGCCGATTAAAGCCTTTTAGGACATTACTCACACATTTCCTTGCAACTAAAAAAAGAATCAAGCCATCTGTGTGAAGAAAATAACTCCAGCGGTAGATATTACACATTTTCCCTCTTTTTTCTCTTCCATATGATGCTAATTACATAATGTGCATAACTGCTAAGCACAAACACATACGCGCCAGATTTGAAGCTGTTAGCCTAAAACAATTATGCTTTAAAACACCCAGACAATTTTAAAATTCTGCAGGTGCACAAATTGTGTTTCCCATCCCAGGTGCATTCTCCGTAGTTTTAATAGTTTAAAATACACAATGAAAGGTTTGCATGCTTGAATGCTTCACCTTCTTTAGCTTTTAGGCATCCGGATGTATACATTTAATAGCCAAAATCGTTATCAGTAAAAACACCAAAGAAAAGATTATGTCAGGCAGTACCTTTCGAGGCTGTAACACGAAAAAGTGTGCATGGACAAACTATAAGGGGCATATTTACAAGAGAAGTAGCAGGGCGCGGCGTTAGCCTTCTTGGCTTAACACCACGCTCTGCCACTTCTAAAACGCAGGGCTGCACCATATTTACAACAATATGGTGCCGCCCTGCATTTACCCCTGTGCTGGCGCTAAATTTAGCTGCCTGTCGGCAATGCAGGCACCATTGTACCATAGTGTGAGGGTATCTGGGTTGCAGGGAAAGATTGTTTATGTGAAAACCATCATTAAATGGCATTTTGTAACTACTATGTGTGCTGCATTAAGCACACATAGAAGTTTCAAAACGTAATTATTTTTTAATGATTGGTTATGTGTAGGAAGAGGCACCTTCCTGCACATCAATGGTGTTTTGTTGTTTCCCTGTGTGCTGCACACCACAGCACAAATGGAATAAGCTAAATCGATGATATTTCTCCTCATCGAGCTATGGTAAGACCCATAATTACGCCTTACCTGTAATATGGAGTGGCGTCAAAATCAATGCGTGTTGTAGTGGAATGCCCACCGCAACACTCATTGCCCTCCCCTTTCACGCTAAGTATTGCGTGAAAGGGTGCCGTATTTACAAGGCAGCGTTAAGCCACGTTAAGTGGCTTAACGCTGCCTTGTAAATAAGGCTATGCTATTTACAAGCCCCTATCCAGACCACAACGTCACCTTTCACGACGTTGTGATGGAGAGAGGGGCTTCGCCTTATTTACAAGGCAGTGTTAAGCCACTTAACATGGCTTAACGCTACCTTGTAAATAAAGCACCCTTTCATGCTATACTTAGCGTGAAAGGGCAGGGCAATGGGTGTTGTAGTGGGTGTTCCGGCACAATACCCATTGATTTTGACACTGCCCCATATTTACAAGGGAGGTGTAAATATCGGGTAGCGCAAAAATTAAGACCACGGTCAACCTGATCTTACCCTGGCGCAACAAGGAGAAATGTTTAATTTCTACTAATTTTTGCTGTGTCCATGTGTGCTTTGTTGTGCAGCTCACATGGAAACAGCAAAACGTCATTGAGTGTTTATGTACAGGAATCTTCCCCTGCATAGCAGACACCCTTGTACTATGGTGCAAGGGTGTCTTTGTTGGTGCTAGATAGTTAAATTTAGCACCAGCAAAGGGTGAAACACAGGACTGCAAAACATTCAATAAATAAGTATTTATAACAGTCAAGGCACTGTCAAACATAGTTCAAAATAAGATAACCAATACCAACCAAGATTTCTGGGACGCCCTAGCAAAAACCTTCCAGACTAAAGCACTCAGCATTTACTCCCAACTAGAACCGCACTCTCAATTTCAATTTTCATATGTTACTATTATATACCAAGAACTAGTGAAGAACCTTTTATTAAGTGTCAAATCGGTTTCTCCACATGACCAATGCCCTACCAAAGTGTTTCATTCTGTAACAGAGGCTATTTCCGCACACCTTATACTTAGTTTTAATGAGGTCATTAACACAGGCATTTTTCTGAAATTATGGAAGAGAGCTGCAATTCTCCCACTTATAAAAAAGCCCAACCTTCCAGATCAAACCTTACAAATTATCAAACCATATTATATGTGCCAGCCAAAATCCTAGATAAATCCCTCAATCAGCAATTCCCTGTCTTCATAAATGAAAACAGCTTGGTGAATGAGTCACAGTTTGTGTTTTGGAGCCAGCAAAACACCAAATCAGCCCTCATAATTGCATTAGATCCACTGTAGACAAAGGAGACAATGCGGCCTTGATACTTCTGGACCTCTCTGCGGCGTTCGATACTGTAATTCACGGCATTCTGATTGATTGGGAAACAACCTTTACATCGTGGATTTTACTCCGCAATACAATTACAACACGGTTGTTACAACAACTGCGTTGTTACCACGCAGTGTCATTACTAGGCAAGTCATTACATCAACTTGCAGTAGATGGCGCCCTAAAGTAAGGAATAATATAGTTTACTATTCCAACACTTTCCCTACTGTTACGTAGGCTGGAGTTGCAATAGTAAAAAATATATTTCTAATGTTACGGCGTCATCTACTGCAAGTCGATTAAATAACTTGCGTACTAATGGCATTGCGTGGTAACAATGCAGTCATTGTAACAACATTGTTGTGATTGTATTGCGGAGTAAAATCCGCATTGTTAAGGTATATTTTCAATTGATCAGTTGCATGAACTAGGAATTAGAGGCAAAGCTCTCGCCTTAAAAAAAAAAAAAAATTGGCAGACTGGGAACAATATACCACCCTAGAATATTTTTTTCCTAAAACATGGGATCCCCCCTGTGGTGTCCCTCAAGGGGTGTCATTGAGTCCCACCCTACTTAATTTGTACATTAGTTCCCTGGTTAAACTTATCAGAACCTTTTGTTTTTCAGTGGTCTCCTATGCATGCCTAAGCAAATCTGGTCCACACAGCCTCCCAATTCTATCTCAGTATGGAAAACATCAATATTTGGATGGTGGAAAATTACCTAAGCTTAAACTCAGGTAAGAACGAAATTCTGCTCTTCGGAAATACTACCAACATTTGGTCCCCAGACTGGTGGCCACCAGACATGGGACATCCCCCATCACCAGCAGAAAAGGTTTGAAACCTGGGGGTCATTTATGACAGGAAAACCTAGATCAAAACTTCAGACACTACTAAATGCAGCAGTCTGTCTCAAAACAGAGGAGCCAGACCTCTGACCTCCTGGTCAGAAGACTCTGCTCTCCCCTCATGCAGCCCCGTCCTTGCACCGCTGCCCCTGCACCTCTCTTTCATGGTAGGTGTTCGAGGCCCCTGCTGGTCTGTCTGGTTGTTTTAACTGTGCCTGTTTTTCTGTTGTCTCCTGTATACGTCTTTTTATTCTTTTTATTTCTTGTTTGTTTAATGTATTCCAGTATTTGTTTTGGTTTTTCTTTTATATCCTTTTAATCCTTCTTCCTTATATTCTTATATATCTTTTTCTATATTGTGCCCTGTAGTGTTCTTTTTGCCCATGTCCCTTTTGTGCCACTTTCCCTGCCACTGCTGTCCCCGCAAGCCCTCCCCCCCTGCCAATTCCCACTTCCACCTCCCAGCTGCGATCCCTCCTTTGTCCCCTACTTAATGGCCGCTACTGCATGAGCAGTTGAGCAAGACTTCTGCTCACCCCTGGCGCAACCCTGTTGTGGCGCCACTGCTGCTGCCCCTGCACTTCTCCTTCCTGGTAGGTGCTCAAGACCCCTGCTGATCTGTCTGGTTGTGTTATCTGTATTATTTTTGGCTCTCTTTTTATTTCTTGTTTGTTTCCTGTATTCCAGTATTCATTTTCTTTCTCTTTTAATTCCTTTTATTCCTTCTTCCTTATATTCTTCTATATATTTTTCTATGTTGTGCCTTGTTGTATCCTTTTTGCCTGTGTATTTTTTGCGCCATTTTCTCTGCCACTGCTGCCCCAGTGGCCCGTAGCCCCCTGCCGGTCCCGCCTCCCAGCTGCGATCTCCCTCCTCGTCCCCTACTTCATGGCGGCCACTGCATAGCCATGCCGCTCCAAAGGCGTGACTAAGGCAAACCGTCTGCACCCATCTATGACCCGACCGCAACCAGTTCCAGGGACCATGGCTCCCTGACTACCCATCTCTACAACTCAGCTGCCTTCCACACACTCCATCCCGGAAGAAACAACAACTGTCAGCTGTCGATGCCGGACATTACCCACAGCCAGGTATCCTGCTGATACTGCAGCCGAACCTTCTCCAACCTCCGCACCCCCACGGCCACCATCAACCATTCAGATGCCAGCGCACCCGAACCACTGAGGTACATCCTTCTCAACATGCGCTCCCTGCACAAACACTCGGTGGAGATCTGGGACCTCCTCAACACCCTCTTTTCAGATGTCTCCTTCCTCATGGAAAACTCGACCAACTCCACCCCCACATCGCCACAACCATCCTCGACTGATACAAGATCCAGAGGAAGGACCACTCCAACCACCCAGGAGGAGGACTCACCATCGCTCACAATAACTCCTTCCTACTCACCAGTTCCAGCACAAATGACCCCTCGTCCCCCACAGAACACCTCACTTTTCTGATCCAGACCAGCCACAGAATGACCCTACACAGCACCCTTGCCTACAGACCCCCCTGCCCATGAACGGCATTCACCACAACCATCACTGACCTCATTGTGACCCACGCCTTTGCCTCCACAGACTACAAACTGCTCGGAGACCTGAACTTCCACCTTGACAACCTCAGCGATCACAACTCCACCGCCCTCTGGACAACCTTGCAAACATCAGAGTGAAACAGCTCATCACCATCCCCACCCACAAGCCGGACAGACCCTTGACCCAATCTTCACAGGAGGGAACACCATCCACTTCAGGCACACCACGCAGCCTATCTGGACAGACCACCACTGCTTACACTTCGCCTTCGAAAAAAACACCGCTCACAAACCTACACCACACCCCGCAAAGGAATTGGAGCAAAGACACCGAGCAGCATCTCAACTCCAACATCAACCACACGCCTTTCCACCACCACCAACATCAACTCTGCAGCTATCGAACTCCACAGATGGATCACCAACTGCACAGGCAAGCTTGCCCCCCCTACGTAACTCCGACAGACAGCGCCCCATGAAAGCCACCTGGTTCACCACTGACCTCCGAGAAACCAGACACATCCGCAGAGGCCTTGAGATATTATGGCGAAACACCAGAACCTCAGAAGCTCGGACCACCTACAAGAACGCCATGATAGAATACCATCAACGCATTAGATCCACCAAAAAGACCTTCCGCCAGGACAAAATCCTCATCAACTCCATTAACTCGAAGGAACTCTTCAGCATCATCCTGGAATTCACAAACCCTCAAGTGAAGCAAGGGACATCACCCTTTCCCAAGAACACTGCAAAAAACTTGGATCCTACTTCCATCTCAAGGTCAAGTCCCTCTACGACAACTTCAACAAACAGACACCCGATGCCGAAACCACGCCCACCCCCAGCAATGTCAGTCAGCCTATCATCTTCGCCTGGACCCCAGTTACCTCCAAAGACATCGCCACGACCATGAAGAGCATTCACTCAGTAGTCCCCATGGACCCCTGCCCGCCGCACATTCTTCACAGAGCGACCACCACCACAGCACCCGAGCTACGACGCACAAATAATGTCACTTTCAAATCCGGCACATTCCCTGAAGACTGGAAATGCGCAGAAGTCAAGCCCCTCCTCAATAAGCATCCTGGATGATCAGCAGCTGTCTGAAGCTCCACTTTCAGAAGACAGAAGTCCTCATCTTTGGACCCACCCCCTCAGCATGGGACAACACCTAATGGCCCTCCTACTCCCTCCTACTCCCACAGACCAAGCCTGGAACCTTGGCATCATACTCGACTCCTCGCTCATCATGACCCGATAGATCAATGCTATCTCCTCCTTGTGTTTCAACACCCGCTGCATCCTTCGCAAGACTTTCAAGTGGATGCCTCCCGAATCTAGAAATACCGTCATCCACACACTCATAACCAGCAGACTGGACTACGGAAATGCCCTCTATGCCGGAATCAACAAAACCCTGCTCCGGAAACTCCAGACCATCCAGAACACCGCGGCTAGGCTCGTCCTTGGCATCCCACAAAATGAACACATCACCCAGCACCTACAAGACCTCCACTGGCTCCCCATCGAGAAGATAGTCACCTTCAATCTACTCACTCACGCCTACAAATCCCTCCACAACACCAGAACTCAATACCTCAACGAAAGAGTCTCCTTACACGCACCCGAGAGAATTCTCCAGTCTGCCGACCTCACCCTTGCCAAAACCCCGCGCATCTACAGAGCCAGAGCAGGTGGAAGCCCCTCTTCCTACATCATTGCAAAGACCTAGAACAAACTCCTACTCAACATCAGACGTTCCCCCACTCTGCACACCTTCAGGAAAAGCCTCAAGACCTGGCTCTTCGGCTGACTCGGAGCTGCACGACCCCCCCCGTGCCTTGAGACCCACACAGGTGAGTAGCGTGCTTCACAAATCCCTGATTGATTGATTGGTTTTTATTCTCCCCAAATGTCATTTGGCATCAATGGCACTGAATCAACTGCACTGACTACCGGTGAAAAAAAGAATTGCTTTCAAGGCCTTATGCACAACCTTTAAGGCAGTACACAGTATTGGTCCAGTTTCCCTTAGGCAACACTTTAACTGGTATACACCTCCTAGACTCTTACGTTCCACAGTCTCGAAAAATATTATGGTGCCCAATTAGGACTTGCCCGTTGGGGCAACGAAAGCTTTATGGACATTACAGCTAAATTGCGGAACTCCCTCCCTTGTGAAATGAAAAGTTGCCAGACACTTCTACAGTTAAGAAATGCATTAAAGACGTGGCTCTTCTAAAACACAGTTTATTTGGGACATAGATGGTAGTAATCCAGAGACAGAGAGTGACCCAGAGGGGGATTTGGTTACCACGGCAGTTAAAACTAAGGCCCCCTCTCAAAAGCAGACGAAGTTGGCCTGGGACTATTCGCCGACGACACTGCTCCAAGGCAATTCAATTCGAGAACATAACTTTGAGGATAGCCAAGAAGCTAGTCAGCGAGCAATGCTGGAGGCAATACATCATGAAATAATTGCACATCGGGAAGAAACCAGGCAGGATAGCTTGAAAGCTCAAGCGGCTATGAGGAAAATGAAAAGTGTGGTTAGAAAGCTATCCAAGGCCACTGCGAATGTGGGGGACAGGGTCTCGAACCTTGAGGAAAGAGTTGTCGCTACAGAAAATGAAGCTGCTGCAGCCACTACTAAGGTGGAATCATTTGGAGCTCAGGCACAGGATGTCCAGTGGAAGCTGGAAGATTTAGAGAATAGGCTTAGGAGGAATAATTTAAGAGTCCTTGGAGTCTCTGAAGGTCGGGAAGGGGGCGACGTTAAAGCCTTCATAGTTAACCTATTTGAGAAAGCCTTTCCCGAGCTGGCCAGTTGGAACTGGGCTCTAGAAATTCAGAGGGCACACCGGACACCGTTTAAGATCCGCCGGAACACGAAAGAAGGTGATAAGCCCAGGGAAATTTTAATATTTTTTGGGAACTTTATCCTAAGACAATCCGTGGCAGAGAAAGCAAGACCGGACGCGAGGAAAACCAGCGAGGGGGTTACCTTCTTCGTCAGACCGGACTTTTGCCATACTACGGTGGAGCGGCGGTGGAGGCTACGACAACTAATCAAGCCCTTCCAGGATAAAAAAATCCAGGTCTATCTTATAAATCCGGCTCAGCTTAAAATAACTTATTTGGGCAAAACAATGTACTTTTCGTCAGAAATCAAAGCTCAAGAGTTCCTGGATTCTGTATAGCAGCAGTAACAGTAATAATCTAATTACTCAATCACGTATAAATTTATAGTGGGGGCTGCTTAATAGATATGTATTGATTTTGGCTTTTGAGGTTTTCTGAAGTTTACACTATTAAGTAGGTATAGTGAGTCCATTGCTATGTTGCACCCATCACATGCACAGACTTTGTCTGCGCACCTTACCAGGGAGGGTGTGTGGGGTGGGGTTTGAGGGGGGGGGATAAAGTTCAGGGGGGGGGGCAGGATGGAGGGAGGTGGGTGAGGGGGTGAAGGGGGTGAATATATGAAAATAAAGAGAATTTGTATCATCAATGTATTCATAAACATAAGAGTAATTCTGAAACAAAGGTTATATTCATATCACGTACTTACCAGCTATCTAGACGGATTGATGAGTTGGCAACGTTTGATATATAGGTATGCCTAAGCTCAGTATTGGATCTCTCAATATAGGAGGACTAAATGACTGGAAAAAGAGGGGTAGGTTTGAACAATATCTTCGTGTAGTGGATCTAGATATTATATGTCTACAAGAGACCCACCTACCCTGGAAAAAAAACATTGGCTCAATCTAAAAGGATACGAAATCTTGTCTTGCTCGACCCAGACCTCTATGATAAGAGGGGTGGCTATTATCAGTAAGGTTGGCCTAGGGGGGGCTAAACGCTGCAAGGCAGATACCATGGGTAGGTGGGCTATCTGCGAAATGAACGTGGGATTTACTATATGTTCGGTGTACGGGTCTAATATAGATGATTCCGAGGTCTTTAGTCGTATAGAAAATGAATTGATAGACTGGCCAACTCCTATAGTATTATGTGGGGACTTCAACATCTCAGCTAATTTTGCGGATGGTAGTTCCTATGTAGGTAGGAAGCCGAGGCTATATAGAGCGGTAACCTCAATGATGCAGTCACATGGACTAACTGATGTGTGGGGGATTCTAGAAGCAGGTGACCCAGGGTATACATATTTTTCGCATCCGTTTAATAAATATACAAAACTGGATTATTTTATGATTTCGGCTACGCAATTAAGTAGGGTGAAAATTATCAAACTCCCAAAAATTATGTCAGACCACAACCCTCTAGTTCTAACTATGGATATCAATAAACCACGAAAAACCCCTAGGCCCTGGACCCTTGATAGGAAACTATTAGCAGATGCGGAGTATGTAAGACATATGAAGGGTTGGTCTCAGGCCTTCTTTGATGCTAATAGGTATAGTGCATCTAGGGGCATAGTTTGGGATAGTTTCAAGGCAGGGCTAAGAGGGGAGACTATCAGTTATACTACTAGGATTTGGAAAAGAGTTAATCAAGAAAGAGAACTTTTGATGGGCAAGTTGATTGAAGCTGAGGCACAACATAGTCGGGATTTAACTCTAGGGGGACAATCTACTGCGAGTCTAGAAAGGGTAAATTCAATAAAAGCAGAGATTCAGAAACAACTGGCTAAAAAAGCGGCAGCAGAGTATCAGTCGCAGAGGACTAGATTATACGAAACGGGGGAGCAAGCAGGAAGAGCGCTGGCATTACGAATTAGGAAGGTGGCTTCTAAGAATACAGTCACACAAATAGAATATGAGGGTCAAACGTATGACAAATCGAGTGAAATTATAGATGCCTTTAGGAAATTCTATCAAGCATTGTACCAGTAGGAGGCGGAAGCAGGGGTCCCAAATACAAGTTGGCTAGATATGGGCACCAAGTTACAACAGGCCCACATAGATTTCTTGGAGCAAGATATCACTTTGACAGAAGTATTAGAGGCCCTGCAAGATTTGGCGAGTGGAAAGGCTGCGGGTCCCGATGCTTTACCGCTTGAGATCTATAAGAGTCTAAGGGATGAAACAACTCCGATGCTACTTGATTTGTTTAAGGGTGTTATGAATACCGGAGTAATACCGGAGTCATGGACAGAAACCAACATAGTGATTTTTCACTAAAAAGGGAAACCAAAGATCAATCCCGGTTCCTATAGACCAATATCCCCGATAAATAGCGACAATAAACTCTATGCAAAGATCATGGCTGCTCGCATGGGGAGGATCATTGCGACCCTGGTCTCCCCCTGGCAGCATGGGTTCATCCCTGGGAGGGGTACTACTGACCATATTAGAAGAGCTATCACTCTATTTGACATCGGGGCTGCCGGGGGGGGGGGGAGGGTCGCAATGATCCTCCTCGACGCGGAGAAGGCATTCGATCGCGTTAGATGGAGTTTCCTATGGAAGGTTTTGGAGGAAAGGGGATTTGGCACAAGATTTCGACAGGCAATCCGGGCAATGTACTCCACACCAACGGCAAGAATCCAGTTGATGGGTGAAAGATCTGGGAAGATAAATATAACAAGGGGTACGAGACAGGGGTGCCCGTGCTCTCCAATCCTCTTTGCGCTTTATATCGATCCTTTAATTACCCAAATAATGAATAGTGTTTCCATCAGTCCGGTAGTTACCAATGGGTTCCAAACCAAACTTCTCGCATATGCAGACGACCTAGCAGTTATTACTAATGTCCCAGAGTCTGCTATGAGAGAACTAGTTAATATTACTGGGAAGTTTGGTGGTTCGTCGGGCTATCGCTTAAACGTGGGGAAAACACAAGTATTGTGCTCTAAAAATGTACCTAAGCAGGATGCCAGGTATGTGGACTCTGTAGTCTACCTGGGTATAACAATAAATGCAGAACCTGGAAAAATAATTAAGGATAACTTTTCACCGCTTATGAGCTCAATGGAAAAAGATTTAAAAAGGATGGACTCACTCCATTTGTCGATAATCAGTAGGGCTAACGTCATTAAAATGACCATGTTTCCTAAGGTTTTATATAAATTTAGGGCAATCCCTTTTAAAATTGAAGAGAAGATCATCAAGGAAATCGAAGCCATATTCATGAATTTTTTGTGGCATTATGGTAAAATAAGGAGATCAAGCAGATATATGTCATTGCCACAGGAAAGAGGTGGGTTGGGGCTGCCCGATCTTAGGAGATATCACTGGGCATGTCTTCTCATTGATATGGCAATCCTATTCCATCCAGGGGGACCAACCTACAGGCAGGAGGACATACCCTCGATCTTCCAGTTAGCACTGGGTAGCGAAGCAATTGGTGTGTTACTGAGGAGAAATCCGAAGAGTTATTACAAGAAATGGGGTTTTAAATTATTGGAAGATTTATGGCGGGTGTGGTCAACTGTTAAAAAAATCCTAGCTATACCCAGGTACCATCATCTTACACCACTCTGGAATTCGACACTCTTCCCAAATCTGAGTAGGGATGGACCTTGGCGACACTGGGAGAGACAGGGTATTGTTACGTTGGGGCAAATAATGGTAAAGGACGAGTGCAGACCCTTGGTAGATCTCAAGCTACGCTATTCATTACAGGGCAGTCAAGAGCTCAAGTATTTACAGCTGGTAAACGGATTTAAATCAATAAGGCCTCGTATAGTCCTGACAAAGAGGTGTGAATTATTGGAGTATTTGAAGGTGGGAGGCCACAGAATCAAGGATATATATAAAATATTCATGGAAGGGTCAATAGACGATATGGTTAAGATGGAATCAGCATGGTCCACAAAGCTGGGGGACCCAGAAGTAGATCTGGATAGGGCCCTTGTGATGGATAAAAGATTTCTGCGTTCATCTAATCTAAGGGCCCAACATTTTAAAACCTTATTTAATTTGTATTACACGCCAGCAAAACTGTTCGCCTGGGGTAAGAAGTCGGACAGTAATTGTCCGAGGTGTGGAAAAGGCCCAGCTGATACTGTACACATGTTTTTTGGATGCGACAAATTGAATACCATTAAAGCTGAGATAGAGGTGTTTTTAGAGGGGCTGCTAGATGTCAGAATTAATCTATCCCCAGCACTGTTGATCATTGGGTGCGATGCAAAACTGAATTTGAGTATCGAGGTCGAAGCCCTAGTTTTTATAGCTGCAGCAGTATTCAGGATTTTAATCAGTGCAGCATGGAAGGATATTGATGCACCAACCTTTCAAATGTGGATGTGTAGGATGCTGGGTATACACAACATTGAGGAAGCACTGTATGAGTTAAAGGGCGTTAAAACAAGGGAAATGGGTCTACGACTCTGGGCTCCAGTTGCGGCCTGGAGGGCGGCAAGAGTTTAAAGGTCGATATTTTACTGTGGCTATATTCTGTGTCTACCATTTTTTAAGAACTTTTGGGAAGGTTGGTCAGACCCCTCCTCTTTATTAAAATACTGGAGAATTTTTCATCTATGATATATATGTATTTATCTATTTATATTGAAAAACATTTTGTGTATTACATTGTATGTGTATGAACTCTCGATAAAATAGGAAAAAAAAAAAAAAGAAATGCATTAAAGACGTGGCTCTTCTAAAACACAGTTTATTTGGGACTTATCCAGCCTTGCTGATTGCCCACATGCAACACAGCGCCAAGACACCTTCGGGTATACGAACCCTATACAAAACTCTATAACAACATATTATAACATAACATATACCTCTGCAAACGACTTTCAGAAAGCATTAGCAAGTAGATAATTAATACTAGTAAATGGTGCCCCATTGTTATTACAGTGAAAGAGTGGATAAGGGTAAGGAAACAGACTATAATGATCTAGGCATTGTCTGATTTGAGTAAAAAATATAAAATCTACACCCAATGAAACAATTTTTTTTAAGACAATATTTATACCATAATATTTATGTCAGACATTGTTTATATTGCCAGTAGTCCTACATACAATTGGGACAACACATTACCCCTTTTTTAGTGTAGAACAAAAACGAACATTCATAAATTGAACAGGCTTTAATGGGATTTAGTGTGTTACAGAATGCAACCAGCCATGTATGTGTGCACAAACTATTCATACTGTGCATCCTGCCTGTGTGTGTGCCTCTTTCTGAGCCTCCTATGTCTGTGAGGTAGTGTGCAGTGAGGAATTCTCTGAAACATTGGGATGGTGTGCATGCTGGGTTTTTCAGGAGCAGGTGTCTTCAGTGATGGGGTAATAAGAGGGTTTGGTTGTGGAGAAAAGCCCCTATAGAGAGATTGTTTTAGTAGAGCTATAGAACGTGCAGCATGCAGACTTTGCTGGAGCTTTCACCACAAGTTGTGCAGCCAGCGTAATGAGCGAGGCATGGCGTTATCAGTTTTCACTGAGGAAGCCCTATTAGGACTTTGTGAGGTACTATTGACCTTACATTCAGTTAATATTCTGATGAAATACCATAAAAGTAGGATATTATTTATATCCTACATTTTTTTTATTCTATGTCCTAGAGAATAGCCCCCAGACCCCTCAGGGGCACCCCAAGGGGCTGAAACATGTCAATCACATTTTTAAGTGCAAAGGTCCTCTTTGCACTACACTGTTTTTATACTGTCCACACACACCGGAATGAATAAAGCTACAATTTAGGCTGTGTGAGGATCACCTTTTTAAACCAACTCACATCACCTGAGCACTTTTACTTGGCACCTATCACTGATCACTACTGTAATAACCAGTGGTTCCCTCCAGGTGGAGGAAGCAATACAAAAAGAGACCCAATGATGATGCTGTCACGTATCTGATACAGGCGGAGAATCAAGATAAACTGGCATACGACCTGTTTACGTGAATGAGGGTTTTTTAAGTACTGAAGGTTAGAACACTCGAGCCCTGGTTACAGGTGCAAGTGATCCATTCCCATTGATTGTGATTAACTCTAAGGAAGCTGAATGGATCATAGCTCCTTCTACCTCTACCCACTCTTGATTTAAAAATAGCTCTAATATCAAACCAATGTACCCCAAACAGTATGCACACTCATGTGCATAAGCAAGAACTCTGTCAGAAGCTGCAATCCATCAATTGGAATTTACTTGCCCTTTCCTGAGGAATTTAACATTATCTGGGGCTCATGTGGACACTGATTTTGGGGCGATCAACACCACAGCATTACTTTGAAGTACATATCATGGTATAGACATGGAAATAAATATGTTTTTCTTACTCAATGATTTCTTTCAGTAGAAAATATTTAGCAAGCTTTTTTTAAAAATAGCTTATGAGATACTAAAGCTTTGCCATTTCTATGCCCATTTCTCCTTCCAGATGCCGCTTCTACTGTGTATTTAATTTATTGGGCAGCATGGAGCTCATGTTGGAGAGTAGGTTCTTACACAAGCCCTTGCTTCCTGCTCACTGCCATCCTCCCTAGGTATTAGCTTTTGGCATTCTCTTCTGATTCCTGTATGCCATGATAAGGCATCAGCTCATTAGTCCTATGTGCAGTTGGTCAAGAGGTACCATAAGCTTCAAACACACTAACCAGCTGCCTACATTAAACTCCAAAGATTATTACACATTAGACACGTTTCCTTATTTGTTGAGAAACCTGGTAACACCTCACATCAAAGAGTATTTCTAAACAGAAGATTCATGTCCATTTTTTTCTCCAGACAACAGAAAGGTAAAAGAGAGTTTTGATAACACCAATGAACTTTGCAAAGGGTTTCTTAAGGTGCTTCAAAAGGACATGATAACAACAGTAACATGCCCAGATCCGGTGAACACAAAGTAACCCTCCAACCCAGTTCTCAGACTTAAGGCACTGCAAGTCGTCCTGAGCAAACATCAAGTAAACCATAATCAGATTCAAAAATCTCCTTCAATGCTCAGTCTGCAACATGAGTACTCATCTGTCTGCTCGTTTGTCCTTTCATCCATCCAAAGTGTTCATTTTTAGAGTGATGCCCGCAACAAGCTCCAAGCTCCAACTGTAATTCCACTTTCTTCAATGACCATGATATGCCTTCTTTTATTCTAATTTTGGACTGCAATGTCCTGGATATTGATAAGCAGGGTCTCACTTCCAAGAGAATGGCACCTCCTTCAAGGAAAGAAGGTCAAAGAGGAGGTTATTTAGTGGGTTTAAAAGCTGCAGTAGTTAGGCTGCACAGGTAGGCCAGCAGCCATGTTTTCTTTATCAGCCTATTAGATGGCAAAACATGTGCTGCATTCCACAAGAGACTTTTGCATTCTCATACCACTGGTGTATCTTCATGCACCCTATACTATGACCTTACTGAAAAGTTAAATATACCAATTGGGAGTTAGCCAATTCTGTCATGTTTTAGAGGCCAGAGCCAATACACAGTGGGACATGAACAACAATACCCCAGTATAAAGAGTATAAAAGCTAGCAGCGTGACTCCACAAAAAATAGGGGTGACCACACAAAAATAGGTACTTTCTCACAGTATCTATATTGTCATTGTATTATAGTAGCACTTAAATTTAGTTTGATACCCCTGACATGGATATGAAACATGTTTATAGATGGCTGTTGTGTTACTCTCTGGGTGTGCTTGGATGAAAGAGTGTTTGTCTGGTTGATCCCATATGGGAAGCATGTCAAAGTCAATTCAATTTTAAAAAAAAAATATTAAGATCACTATAAACTCAAAAAGTATTACACAGAAGAAAGCACATACAATTATAAATGATCTAATCTTTTTATTGGTTTTACAAAAATACACAACAGTTGCAGCTCAACCGAGCACAGTTCAAATGCTAGGATTTACAGATGTCTAAATAGGAAAACAAAGCATATCCACGAGTTCTCAGCATAGTTTTTTGTTTGTAAACAGAGCCCAGATAATGTAAGCCCATCATTACTGCGCTTCAGATATACCACTTGCAGGTTGCGGTTGTAGTCTGTGCTTAAGAGCCAACAAGAAAAAATAAAATAAAAAGTCAGAACATGTCTGTGAAAGAAACACAATTAAACATTTCTATGGTGCTTCATGTTAGTGCTACAAGTGGTACTGGGAACAATGTGGGGCCCAAGATGTAGGGTGGGCCCCACCCAAGGGCCCACTCCCCAGGAGTTTCCCACGCCAATCATAGGACAGAGAGTGGGGCCACCCCTGAGGGATGGATTGTTGGACTCTGGGGCCCAAACTCCTAGGAAGATTACAGATGAGCCAAAGCTGTTATATCTGAAAGAGGTAGAGGGCTCACAGTCTAGGACAGGCACAACCCCTCTGGCAGGTACCCCACCAAGGGGCTCCAAATGTAGTCGAAACCCTTATGTGTTGCCTCGACTATATCCATTATCTGTTCAAGGGCCAGAGCCCTCCATAGCTGGGCATTCAGTCCATTACAGTAGCATCAGAGAAAACACATTTTCATTTTGAAAGACCACAGAGATTCACCATAAAAATACTTTTGTTTTAAAGACAAGATGCAAAATATAATAAATATCTTCTATAAATGCTAAAAGATATAGGCCAGCCAGAGTTTGTCCAAGTGGCACAATGCAGCCTGAAGGGACCCTACAGAGAGTGGCAATGTATGGACGACCAAGAGAATACTTGGCACGTCTGATCCACATTGCCCTTAGGAACTTGGCCATCGAGAATACAATAATACGAGATGTATCTGACTTCAGTATTCTGAATGCCTCCTAGTGCTTCCTAACTCCCAGGTTTCTGCAAAGTGGAACTATCCACTTAACTTGAAACTGTCTATACAGAGGGCAAAAAAAAAAACATGCTTAAGTGTCTCAGGTTCTCCTTGGCAACAAATACATTCTCAACCATCATATCCATTTATTTGTGCCACTTTCCTTTAAATGCGTTTCAGGTAGGCACCCATACCTGAACTGTAGATATATCTTTCTTGCTAGTGGAAGAACAATTTCATCAATAGTGTTCTCAAAAAATGGGGTGGTTTAAAAATCAATACAAACAACAGTGAGTGATCCTTTACAATTGTGTATATTGTCCATTACAACACTACTCCAATAAACAGCTTCAACCCCTTGCGCGCTGGACAAATTTTCGCGCTGTGCAGGCAAAATAGAGAGTGGGTGGAGTTCGGACAGCCCCCAGCCATTGTTAGCACACGCCCATAGTGACGCGTGACAGCCGGGGGCCATCCTGAGCACTGAAGGGGTTTAGACAGGCCTTTTGGATTTGACACAAAGACTCCGGAAAGTCCCAGTATATGTCAAGGCTCAACCTCTGTAAAAGGGCCTAAACAGTGCAGAGCCAGAAGATCTTACTTGCATATTTTGGTGACTTTAGGTAACAAAGGCCCACCATATACGACTCTACTGCTGTAGTAGACCATAGTCGATGCCAGAACATGAGCACTCTGAGCTCAATTTTGTGGATAATGTTTTTCTGGGCCAAATCTATATAAAGTGGAGTCAATGAGGTGCTCAAAGGGATGTTCTATTACTAACAGATTGTTGAGTTTTGTGCAACCCCATAACTTTGCACCACATAAAATCGCTCCTAGAGCTTTGATATTATAAATCCCTAGCGCTGGAGCCACCCTTCTGCATATGGTTTTACTGTGCATTTTTGCTATGTTTACCATTTGTTGTACCAGGGACAGCTTTGCCCTTTCCACCTGTAGAGACAAACGTAAGGTTCATACCAAGATGGTAAAACTCAGCCAATATGTCTGGAGGGACATCAGCCACAAGCAACCGCCTCATATGCTGGGATGTTAGTCTGGTGGAAAAAGGAAAAAAACATACATTTGGCCTTGGAGCTGTTAATACTATGACCTTACTGGAAAGGTAATTAGCCAAATCTGTCATGTTTTTGTGGCCAGAGCCAATACACAGGGGCAAGAAAAGCAATACCCCAGTATGAAGAGTACAAAAACCAGCAGCATGAATCCACAAAATTAAGTATTTTCTCACAATATCCATATTGCCATTGTATTATAGTAGAGCTGATATTTTGTTTGATACCCCTGACAAGGCGCTGAAATATATTTGTAGATGGCTGACATGGTATTTTGTGGGTGAGCTTGGTTCAGTGTGTGTCTAGTTGACCCCATATGGGAAGCATTTCAAAGTCAAACTTGAGTTGTATTTGTGCTATGTAAGTTCCCTAAGCCATCTCATACGGTATAGCAAAATAGAGTGAGCAATGTGACACTGAGGGCCTGATTTTATACATTTGACAGATGGAGCTGTACCCAAACATTACCTTCCTCATTTCAGATGACAGCTTGCCTACCGCTCACCCCTGTACCTTGAGAGGAACCACCATCACAGCGGTTTTCTCCAAGGTGAAAAACCTTCGGTTGATGGCCACCGTTGGTCTTGGCAGCGGTCCACCAAACCTTTAAACTCTTATTTTGGTTTCCATATACAAACTCTCAAAGCTGGTGTTTGTTTCTGAAAATTAAAAAATGAATGGTCACCAACTGGGGTTTTCTCCCATGGTGTGGGCGGTCATTTTTTAGGTCGATCATTCGAGACCTCTTGTGTATACTTTAGTATATACTTATATATGTATGTACTTTGTGGGCTCTGGAGATCAGCCCTAGGACTTGCCTGCTTCTGCGTAGGGACTCTTTACTGTTCAACTGCCTCTATTTGAAACTGTATTGATAGAAAAGGAACAGCAGAGGTCAGTAAAATACCAGAATTGCTTTCTGCTGGGAAACTTTATATTTTTAATTTTTCTGGCCACTGTCTCTATTTAACTTTCTTGATAGAAAATGACCAGCGGAGGTCAGTAAATAACAGAATCACTTTAGCATTCTCTAGATTCCAGTCCATAGAAATTGTCTTCCATGAGCACCCGCCGACAATGATATTTTTTTCAAATCTTGTTTTTTCAGTGATATGACCACCGAAGGCCTTGATTTTATATTAACAACAGAGCTTTGGACTATACCATTTCCTACTGAAAGGCAATATTCCTCTCCATGTGTTCCCATACCTGTCATGTCACTCAGTTTGGTGCTTGCTTTCCCTCCATGTTAAAGAACAGTAGATGTTTCAGCACCCAGGCTAATGTGCTGCAGAGCTAAACACATATAAGGTCTCAAAGACGAGACCAATTCCACTACAAATGCTTGTATTTTATTCTGACCCTCACTGTCAGGTTTTACTTGCCATGAGGGACGGAAAAAAGAACATTAAAATGTCCATTCCTCAAACAGCCCCAACTCTGATGGGGTGTCAGGTTAAGCTTTCTGTTAACAGCGCTATGTCTACAGAACTCTTAGAGTATTCTCATATATGAATAAGGTGGACAAGAGTCTATGTTGCGGTTGTGACACAGTACTCTGACTGCCAGACTTACAAAAAGGTCCTTAGGCCCAGGGTGTAACTCAGCCAGAAAGTTCCAGCTAGTTTTAGTTTGAGGACAAGTTGCACAACATTTCCCTTTTTGGATTTCTCATTTATTGCGTATAGCCTAGGTGAGTGTGGTACCCCATAGTACTAACATACATGGTGTTGCAATGGAAACGTGTGACCCTTCATCACTGATTCATAGGCACTGCATAGGGAAATGGTCTTAACTTAATAATCCTTAGGGTGATTCCGAAGGGCTGTGACTAGCCTAAACACCAATGTATGTGGGCTGTAGCCCTAAATATAGACAACAATATAATCCTACAAAACATCAAAGTCAAAGTATCTATGAACAAAATATTGAGTTTCCATATGTGTCCAAAATATCAGCTACCAATTAATCTACTAAAAAAACATCAACCTCAAAAATATAGTCTGCAACACTACTTATTAAAACAAAAATATTGGGGCCGATTAGGATGGCGGACGGACTTGCGTCCGTCCGCCACCCCTGAGTAGGAGGGACCGTCCGCATGGGCAGCGGCGGTCCCTCCATGGCAATTAGGATGTGACCGCCAGGGTGGCGGTCACATCCTCTATTTTTTACATTGCGGCGGGTGCAGCTTCAAGCTGCACCCGCCGCAATGTTAAAAATGCATGTGTTGCATTTACATGCACAAAGCGGCAGGCACCGCACGGTGCCTGCTGCTTTGTGTACGCAAATGCAGGGGGGTACCATAGGTACCCCCCATGTGCACCCCCCACCCCCCATTCACCCAGGGGGCCCGCAACGGGCCCCCAAAGTGAATGTCCGTATGCTTTTCCATGGCGGAAAAGCCGCCGTGGAAAAGCATATTTACACAAACATCATAATATGGCGGACGGTGTCTCATAGACACCGCCTGCCATGTTATAGCTTTTCCGCCGCGGTCGGAAGCCGACCGCGGCGGAAAAGCGGCGGACGGAATTCCAGACCCACCAGCCATCCTAATTTGGCGGTGGGTCTTTGGAGTCTCCGCCGCGGTTTTTCCGCATCCTCCAGGCCGGCGGACACTTCCGCCGGCCCGGAGGATGCGGAAAAACCGCCATCCTAATCGGGCCCTTAGTGTTTCAAAATAAATATGAACAAATCTTTAAAAATGTATATAATTCCACAAATCATTTAAACATAAGCAAAATTGTAATTATTAAAATATATACCTAATCATTGGAAATATATTTTTAGAAAAAATAAATATAGTATATTTGTAATTTAAAAAAATATTTACAAATGAATGTAAATGTTTCATGTTTTATTAAAAAAATGAACAATTTATAAATCCACTGATTTTTACACCATATTTTTTCGCTTTGACGTTAACAATTATACAACAAAGTAATAAATATATACTTAATTACGTTTTTCAAAAAATTCCAAAAAGTAGAAATATTAAAATGTTAATAAGGATAAAAATTAAAAATAACATATATCTAAAAACGCATACTTAATATATATTTAATAGATAACATTAAATACAAAAGAAATAAATGTATCAAAAAACAACAAAAAAGCAGTACAATATAACAATAAATGAAACAAATCTAAAATATAGGTACTCAAACTTTAAAAACGTATATTTTGTATATAGAGGAAAAAGATTTGATAAAACTCCAAGGCAACAAACCTTGGGGAAAGCGCATATATTTGAGATAGTGGCAGATCCCAAATCCTGTAACATCAACATTGGGGAAAGTGTATATATTGGAGGAGGAGCAGGTCAAATTTACTATTTAAACTCCACTTAAATAAACATTGAGAAATGTACATGAATTTGGCAGGGAGGGGTTCTGATTGCTACTCTAGCTCCATCCGACTCACATTCAGGAAACAATAAATATTTTGGAGTGTTAGATTGTATTCTAACGCCACCCCACAAACATTGGTTAAAACCCTATATTTGTGTCTGGAAGAATGCAGATTTACCACTGTTATTCCAGTCTTACCAACATTCGGGTAATCATAAATAATTTTGGGTACCCATTTTTTTCTATTCTAACAGCAATCTCTTATTATTTGGGCAAATTGCATATATTTGAGCAGTGTCAGATTTACTTTTCTACCTTCACTCCCACAAACATTGAGAAAAGTGCTGAATTATTTAATAGGCCTCAGGGCAATAGAGCTCTTTCCATAACACAGCAACAAAATAATATGCATACACAGGGCAGTTGATGGTAAGGCACTGCGTGAAGATAATAGAGTACAGTATACAAGGATATTACCAAGAAGTGTGTGTAAATGCAGTATAATATGCATTAGGTAACATGCAGGTGAGCAAAATATATACAAGCATCTCATGGAAACGTCCTAGAGGAGTGGATTGGGGGGGACTTCACCCCATTCCATGAGCCCTGAAATTGTCCAAGGTTTCCAAACACCTGCAGTTTTAGTAGGGGGCAATATGAGTGTGTGGCTCCAGCCTGATGTAAGGGGAGGCTCTATTGTCATGAGATTACATAGGCCCCAGACACAAACACAAAGCATATTTTACGTGCTCACATTAAAATTTAATGTTTTTAGGAGATTACTTTTACCACACATTTATTTGTGTGGCCTCTTGAGGTAAGTACTCAGAAATGGTTTTCTTACAGTTACATTTCTTCATAGGCATATTATCTGGCTTTAGAACATTCTGTACAAGGACTCGGTACACTGCACAAAATGTTCTTGTTTGTTGTTGTCTGTTCTGCTACAGCTCTGGGTGGATAGAATCAACAATGACAACAGGACCAGGGTTCAAATTATTTTATTAACAGCACTATGCCTCTGTTTAAACAAAGGAGCATTTCAATTGATTGTCGGAGGTCGCTCAATGCCTGAATTCTAGCCCAGCCGAATTCCAACACCATCCTGAAGAGGACGGCAGTCTGTTCTACAACAAGACTGGCCGCCAGATTGCACACGCCTGCAGGTAAATGAGGAGTTAGACCACTCTAAGATATTCTTGCAGATAAGCACACCATATGCTATCTAGGATAGATAACAGTAGGTAGGAGTGCAATTATATGTATTTATTTAATCCAATGTAATGTTTATGTCATGTTGATACAACTTGTATAGCTCACAAATAGAACAGGTCTCTTGGTGCTTAACAAAGGGTTATGATAACATGTGGCAGCTAAAATGAGAAAGTCAATCTCTCGGCAAGATGGCGGATGCTTGAACCGAGTGGGCGTTACTCCCCGTCTGGCTCGGTAGTATGGAATAGGTTCGGATCGAGAAGTAGAAGGCTTACCGCGAGAAGGATTCAGGAGTGCGAGACAGTCATTTAAGAGTATTCTTTGGTGTGCGAGGATTTATGTTTGCAGACCGGGAGGTACAGAGGCTGTGGCTGCGGTCTGCGTGGCTCATTGCAACCGCCCTCCGGAGTCGAGCACACCTGGGGACCTAGCGGGTGTGGCTAGCGAGAGCGGAGAGAGCACACTGTGAGCCCGCCGCGTCTGGCGGAAAGCAAAACCCGAAGCCCCCCGTAAGAATGGGAATGCTCCGGTGGCTAACATCAAAGCTGCGGGGGATTCGACGAAGAAACTGCCGTCTGCAGCGAAAAAACCTGAAAAAGCGGGGAAGCAGGACAAGCTGGAGAAACCTGCACTCAGGGCAATAGCAATGGCGGTGAGTGCTAAAAAAACTGGGCTGGTTAAAGGGAAACCCTCTGAGAAACTTTTACCCGGGCTTAATGATGATGCTAGGGCTAAAGATCCCGGGAAATCGGAGACTGCGGTGGTAGCAGTGGAAACCTCAGGACGGGGGAAGGTTATAACCGTCCAGGGGATGTTTGCTGGGAAAGCAGCAATGATTAGAAATCCTCCACATCCTCCACAAATCTTACCAGCTCCACAAACGTCACCTGCTGACATGGCCGCTCCGGTCCTGGAGAAAGACAGATGCATGGGTGAAAAAGATCCTGGAGGGGTGGATAAAGCCAGGATAGATGAAGGAGCTAAAAGCGGGACAGTGCTAATGACGCTACCTGAGGTCTCAATACCTCTGTGCCATGAACCCGGTGGGGTTGAGGGGTTTAAGGGGTCTAATCAAGATGCGGCCAAAAAATCTCCTCAGAGTTTGTTATTGGAACAGGGGGACACTTTCACCTTTTCGACCCCCGCTGGAGAGAAACCCAATATAGGAGCTGGCAGCATACCTGATCTCCAAGATGGCGATAGCTTTTTCTCTCTTGCTGAGGAGTCTGATATTGAATCTACTGGGGGTTCCATGAATGAAAATTTTACTTCAGACGAAGAGAGTGGAAGCCCCCCAAACACAGCTGACACTCTGAAAAGGGCCACACCCGCCTAAGTAAATCCAGGCTGACGTCCAGTCAGGGGCAAAGGAATGGTGATAGCGATGGATTTGAGATTAGCAATAATCTTCAATGGGATTATGCACAGGCCGCTATTAGCCTGACAGGTTCAGGGGGATCAAGGTCTCACGAAGAAGAGCTCAAGGGTTCCAGGGGCGAAACTAACTCACCCCACTCTAATACTTTGCTCTATGCCATGCTAAAATCTATTCAGCGAGGTGCGACAAGAACACAAGAGAGCTCAGCTAGCAACAATGAAGATTCAAGGGGCTCTCCAAAAGAAAACTAAGGCATGCTCAGAGGTCATAGCCAGGACCGCTGCCCTTGAAGAGAGGATCGTTGAGCTTGAGACTGGGTTACAGCAGACTGAAACAAAAACTACGGTCAACGACGAGAAACTTGCAGACATAATGTGGAAGTTAGAGGATTCCGAAAATAGACTTCGTAGGAACAACCTCCGACTTTTAGGGATAGCGGAGAAAGCAGAGGGGCAAGATATCAGAGGATTTGTTTTGAAGTTATTCCAAGCCGCTTTCCCCGAGCTCTCCCATTGGTCTTGGGAAACTGAGATACAGAGAGTGCATCGGTTTCCTCCTATGCTGAAAAAGAATTCCGATCCTGAAGCAAAACCGAGGGCTATTTTGATATTTTTTGGCAATTTTTTATTGAGGCAAGCCATTTTTTAAAAGGCCCGTCCGGATGCTAAAAGATCTGCAGAGGGCCATACATTTTTTGTGCGCCCTGATTTTTGCCACGCAACAGTGGAACGGAGGTGGCGACTTCGTCTACTGATCACTCCTTTTCAAAAGAAGGGATGCAAGGTTTTTTTATTTTTTTATTACAGTTTTACAATACACTTTATTTTAATCTTTGCATAGATTTAACAATTTTCACAGTATAAAAACACTAATGATATTAACATAATACATGTAAGGTAAAATATTCTTGAAGTGTGCAAAATAATATAGTATAGGAAAGCATAATTTCCACATACATTCTAATTTTATACTTTTATCAACATAATTTTATAGTCTTGTATAAATCAGTCAATGATTCTTGCTTACAATTTTGTTAACATTTCATTTAGCTTCCATTTTCCACTTTGTACTTTTGAAGAGGCATGTGTAACCAGTGACAGCTCCTCAGTTAAGTAAAAAATTAAATAATAAAGCAATGTTATTATCATTTTATTCTTCCCTGCTGCGGCAGCATTATGGTGGGGCTGCCCTAAAGCTTGCATGATGCCCTGACCAGCCCTTTCGAGCTGGCCAAACATTCATTCACACTTTAGCATGCTCCCATGCAAGCTGCATTACAGCCCGTAAGGAGAACATGTCCAGGCCCCCAGTCCCCGTCTGAGCGCTAAATCACGGCGCCCAGACGGACCACAGCCCTGCATTGCAGCGTCGTGATTAGCCTTGAGCGCTGTGATTGGCCCAAGAGAGCCTGGCTGCTTCCTGTTTGGCAGAGGAAGGACGCGGGACAGAACGGCAAGGAGGTACGTCAATTTCTCTTATTTCCTCCCAATTATATCTCCTTACACCCGGCGGCCAGAGCCCTCTCCCCCGCACCTCACCACCTGAGATCCATGCTGGCCGCCACTGTGTGCAACCTCCTGCAAAATATTTAACGAAGCACATGTAACAAATAAAATGTAAAAGCATAAAATATATAATTAACATGCTTAGCTCACTTTAACTTGAAGAAATATAACCCCCACTTCTTTACATCTTTAATTGTGATGTTGAGGAGAAGCTTATGTTGATACAAATTTGGCCAGTGAAGAGAGTAGTTCTTTTCCCAATGTTCTCCAGCTTCTTTTCTTCCATATATATTTCACATTTCTTTCATTGAGAACGGCCACTAGAGAGTCCTGGCCCATTTTACTTCTTAAACATAACACTCCCAGAGAGTCTCGAGTCAACAGAGCCTCAGGTATGATCACAAACAACATGTCAAGGTGGGATAGTTTTACTCCTGAGACGCATAGAGCAGGTCACAGTGGACTTCAATATGGTTCCTAGTTAAATTTGTACAGAAACGCTTACTGTAACTACGATAAGAACACATCATATTTTTTGACGTCGGCATACGCCATGCTGTTTTATGTATGTATCCCTAGGACAAGTTGCAAATCATATAGCAGGGCCT
This sequence comes from Lissotriton helveticus, assembly GCF_964261635.1. Lineage (NCBI taxonomy): Eukaryota > Metazoa > Chordata > Amphibia > Caudata > Salamandridae > Lissotriton > Lissotriton helveticus. Next base: position 621,485,579 of record NC_136071.1, read on the forward strand.
AATGACTCAAGGACCAGTCAGTAAAAACAGTCGTACAGATAAAAGCTCAAAGAAGGAGATTCTGGTCTTTGTCATTCACTTGACTGTCAGCCAGAAAACTGACCTCCCACATTCCCTTCACACTTAATCATGTCCAGCAACCTAGCTCTCAAGTTTAAGCACGGTTTCCATGACTGGGACAGTGATGGTCTGTGTTTTTTAATCAACTCCAGGAAGTTATCTTTTGGTTCACCTACTTAGTTGGCTGCCCGATTAAAAGTAAAGTTGATTACACGGATTTGTGAAAAGCATAAATTGGAAGTCTGCCTTGACTGGCAAGCGAGAATTGAATTTAAGTTTCTGGGATTTAAAGGGATGTCCATCTGGTTAAGCCAAAGTTTAACTTGCCTAAAGAGCACCTGGTAGATCACAAACCGAGTTCTGGTTTCAGTAAATCTGGGTACAATTGGCTTCTAAAACTCAATTGTTGGTCGTAGTGACTGACCTAAAAAGGATTTTTTTCTTTTTGCCATCTGACTCGCAACAATTTCCACTTTGATAACAGAAAAGGTCAATCTTGTGCGTGCTGCTAATCAGCTTTTTTAAAATAGGTCACAGAAGATAGACTGTTTACTCCATATTGTGAGGCCTCTTGGTAGGCAGTGTCTGCTACAGAATTTGCTCAAACAGGTTACATAAATCTAAGTGGGAGATTCATTCCTCTAGAATGTTAATGTAAAATCAAATCCCAAAAGAATAATTTCTTAGGACATTGAAGAAAACACAAACTTAAAATATTAACCTTCACTTACAAGTAAATAACAATCAGCATTTGTCCTGCAAATCCAAAAAATGTGGAATATACATCAGCTGATCTCGAAATGAGTACCAGTCCTTCTGTGGTTTGACTCTCAGAAATTCTTCGATGTCTGTAAGATGCAAGGTTTTCTTAATGAATCCTGCAAGTCTAAAGGTCATTTGCGTGGCAAGATACAGGTTTTTTCTTCAGAAATTCAAGCCGAAGAGTACCTGAAAGAACTCCCTGATGGCTAAATGACTTACGGACTCTTAGTCTAAATTTATGAATTAATTTTGTTTGGGATCTGGTTTCCTAGATTCCTAAATATATAAAGACGCCCTACATACTTTTATGGCTTCTTGTTTTTCTGATTCTTCTCGGTTGTTGTTTTGTTTGTGCTTCTCTTTCACGCTCCTTTCTAAATGGAATATACAGATAGGGAGTAACCTAGGGACACTCGGGAAGTGGGAGCTTTCACATGGGTCTAAGGACCTATTTTGCCTGTTTCTGGGGTTGGGCGTGAGGGGGAAAGGGGGGTTAGGGTGGGGGATGCGCTACGGGGGAGGAAAGGTTTGGATTAGGATTTGCTTTTGGAAATAGGTTAAATGAGTTAGAATTGTCACAAAGTGTTGACTGTGGGTTTCTTTTTTGGAACATCTTTTTGTTGAGGTATGGCTAATATACGAATAGCCTCCATAAATATTTGTGGGCTTAATGATCCGGTTAAACGGCATCGGGTAAGAGAAGATCTGCGATTCTTGCGGGCAGATATAATCTGCCTTCAAGAAACGCACATCGAAGCCAGCCGGCACAAACTTTTGGATTTTGAGGGTTTTCAGTTGGTTTCTTGGACTAAATTGGAGGCTAAGACCAAAGGAGTTGCTATTTTAGCGCGACGGGGGAAGGTTAATATAATTCGCTCTTCTGGTGATAGTTTAGGCCACTGGATTATTGTGCACGGCAAATTTCAGAATCAAAATATTACATTGTGCTCCATTTACGGGCCAGTTCTCGACGATCCCGAATTATATCAGTGGCTGAATTTGGAATTGGTAGACTGGCCAGCACGGCTTATAGTCTGTGGTGATTTCAATATAAATATGGGATGTGAACTTATGAACCAACCAGGGACTGTATATGTAGAGAGAAAGCCAAAGGTTTATAGGTCCCTACGACATATGATAGTTCTTCATGGTCTGATTGACGCCTGGGCTTTTTTAATCGGAATGACCCCGGATTTACTTTTTTCTCAGCACCTCACAAAATCTGCTCTAGGCTTGATTATTTTTTTATTTCACCAGCTCTCGCTCAATGATCTAGTATTACCAGATCCCAAGAGTAATGTCGGATCATAATCCGCTTTTGCTTGAGGTTAACATATAAGTTTGTGGTACTAAACCAGACGTATGAACGTTTAATCGTGGTTTGCTTAAGGATAGTAGGTATATTGAGTCCATGAACCATGGATTATAAGATTTTTACAGGAAAATATTGATAGTACCAGTATCCAAAATGTATGGGATAGACTTAAAGCTGGGATCAAGGGGTGAAACAACTCGTTATGGTTGGGAAAGTCAGAAAAAAGAAAAGTTCAAATTAAGAGATTGTATAAAGATCTAGAGGAGGCTGAGTTGAAGCTGGCCCAGGCAATACTAAGGGGCGACGATAGTGACGTAGCCCAAACACAGATCATTATCGCTAAGTCAGCTATAACAGAACTGTCTCAAGCTAAAGCGGCCTGCAAGTTTGTAGCATGGCAATCTAGAATGTTTGAGAATACTGAAAGAGCGGGACATATGTTAGCCGCAAGAATTAAAGAAAGAGAGTCTGCCTCACGCATTAAAAGTATTCTCGATCCAGATGATGAGCTAGTAAGCGAGGAGGGTGCCATAGCATTAGCTTTTCAAAAATGTTATCAAAAACTATATAATGAGGATATTTGCGATATGTCTCACTGCAGGTTGAGATTCAGGAATATCTCGAAGAAATCAAGGTGGATACATTATCCCCGGAGGAACTCTAGATATTAGACACAGAAATTCGAATTTATGAGCTTTGGCAAGCTATAGACTCTCTTCCTGCTGGTAAAGCTGTTGGCCCAGACTATCTACCGGGCGAATTTTATAAAGTTTTTCGATCCCAGCTTGCACCAGTCATGTTGGAGATGTTCCGCAGGGTACAAAGTGGGGATGCGCCTCCGGAATCGTGGCGAAGAGCCAGAATTGTCACATTTTTAAAGAAAGGCAAGAGCCCGTCAGATATGGGCTCTTACCGCCCAATCACGCTTATCAATAGCGATATAAAAATATGTGCTAAGATTCTTTCAAATCGGTTATCTGGGGTGATCAAGAAACTCGTGTCTTCTCAACAGCATGGCTTTGTGCATGGCCGCGAAACGATTGATCATATACGCCGCACAATCGCGCTATTTGATTACACCAAGGTTTCAGGAGACCCTAAGGTTTTAATTCTGCTAGATGCAGAGAAAGCCTTTGATAGGGTCTCCTGGCTTTTTTATGGGCTGTCTTGAGGCATTATGGTCTTGGCGAGAAACTCATCTGTGCTATTCAGAGCATGTATAAACAACCCATGGCGCAAATTTCGGTGATGGGAATCCAGACAGGGACAATTAATATTTTAAGAGGTACACGGCAGGGGTGTCCCTGCTCTCCTTTATTATTCGCAATCTATATTGACCCTTTAATTAAAAAGTTTCTTTCTAATGTTTTGATTCTTCCGGTTAAAGCCAAAGGTGAAGACACCAAAATTCTAGACTATGCGGACGACCTCGCTATTTTGACAGATTCTCCGCAGACCGCATTGCCAGAAATTCAGATTATGACATCGCAGTTTGGTAGGATGTCAGGGTATCATTTAAATGACGCCAAAACCCAAATAATATGCAATGATAAAATTACGCTAGTGGATTCACGGGTTATTGGTAAGGCAAAATATCTAGGGATAGAGGCATGTTCTAAACCTGAGGAGATAGTGGAGATCAATTTAAACCCTCTGCTAGATAAAATCGAAATCGATGCTCGCCGGATTAATATTTTGCAGTTAACATTGATGGACAGATGCAATGTTGTAAAAATGATTTTTTACCCAAAATTGTGTATGTTTTCAGAGCTATTCCCTTATTGTTTGATCAAATTTGGTTTAAAAAACTGGAACGAATAATTTCCTGGTTCGTATGGGCAGGTAAACGCCCTAGGCGAGCTATGAAATACATGACGTTACCCAGAGAGAGGGGTGGTTGGTCTCTACCAAACTTCCAGATTTATTATTGGGCAATAGCGCTGAGACATATTGCCGAATTACTCGATGCTGAGGAATTAGATGGCTCTGATATATCAATTTATCATTTAATTTATGGCGCGGAGGCGAGGGGGCTTTTGTTCAGACATATTGATTTTGCTTATTTCTAGCGGGTGAGGTTTAAGGTGCTGTTGGGGGCTTTCAAAGTCTGGACGGCCGTTCGGGAATTATATAATAGTGGGAGAATACACTTATATGCCCCAGTTACAGGAAATACCCTTCTACCGGAGATTTTTGGGGATGGATTTTTTAGAGAATGGACAGTTCATGGAGTTACTGTAATAGGTGATATTGTTTCTGAAACAGGGGTGTTGACATTTGAATGTATCAGACAGAAATTTGTTATTGGTAATCGGCATTTTTTAAAAATGTTACAGATTTGAGATTTTTTTTCTAGAAAAACTGTTAGCTGGACCCGCATCCCGTTAGTTGAAGCAATTAAGGGGGGCCAAACGTCCATCTCCATGATGTATAAATGGGTCAATGAAAGAAGGGGTGATGATTTACCTAAGCACTTCAGCCGTTGGCAGACTGTATTACAGGCTGGACAGGATATATGTGAAGATTCATTAGGCTTCAGCCAAACCGCTACTATATCGGCAAATCTTTAGGTTCAATGCTTTAAGATATGGCTTAATCACTATATAACCCCACATCATATACAGCAATGGGGTGGGGTGGTGGGAGTTAATTGCCCCAGATGTGGGGAGCTGGCGGCAGATAGCATTCATATGTTTTCATCCTGCCCTTGTCTGACTCCATTGATTAATAAAATTGAACAACAGTTAGAACAAGTGTTTGAATACTTGATACCATTATCACCACAGGCTATTATGCTGGGGGTAGCGGATTTGAATATGACTGAACCAGAGCGGAAGCTATTTTTTGTAGCTATAGCCACATTGAGATTGTGTATAGCAACGGTTTGGTTAGATCCCTTCCCCCCCGAAAGTACATGAATGGTTCAGTAAATTTATAAATATCTGTAAATGGGAGTTGCTGTTTTTTAAGAGGAGAGGCCCGAGGGCTAGGAGAGAGGGGGAATTGATTTGGGAACCCTTAACTAATTGGCTGAACCTAGAAAATCAAGACGCGGGTAACCTGGGGAAACCACTGCTGAAATGGATGTCTTTTTTTTTCTTTTTTCCTTTTTTTCTTTTTCTTTTTTCTCTGCTTTCTTTATGCTTTCCGATCCTCCTGTAGCGAGCCCTGGGGGGGGAGGGAATGGGTGGGGGGCGGTAAAAAATAGTAAATAAGAGCAATGACATAGATACTATGTTAGGTGTTATTTTCTTTTTATGCTTGAATCTGTTATAATGTCATTTCTCTAATAAAAATTTTAAATCTAAAAAAAAAAAAGACAAAGTCATCTCTTCCGGAAGTGTGTTCAAATAACATTTTCAACCTCTTCAAAAGGGGAGGAGAGCAGTTTCTCTCTTCAGACTTTTCGGTACCCCATTCCAGATCTGTGGAATCAGAACTGAAAAGGCCCAACCCTCCAAAGTTGTTTTATTAAAGCTTGGGGGGGTCAGCAAGGATGCCTCAGAGTAGCGTAGGTGGCATCCACGCACATAGTGCCTCAGGCGTTCCTCAATATAGGCTAGTACTGTGCCATGTAACGTCTTGTGCGCAATGCACAGGCCTTTGAAAATTACCCTCTGTTTGACTAACATACAATACAATTGTTGAAGCAGTGGCGGAGCATGCGCTCGTCTTGGTAGCTTGAACAGTAGCCTTGTTGCATCATTCATAAGGACCTGGAGCTTACCTAATAACTCTTTGGGGAGGCTGATATACAAGGCATTGCCATAATCCAACTGTCACATTATCAATGCCACCATCACTTTTTGCATAGTTGTGAAAGAAAGAATTGGAGCCAGTTTCTGGAGCTGCCTCGGGAGATCTGTGCAGCTCCCGCACACTGTGGCCTCCAGCTTAGCCATTGATAGGTTGCTGTCCAGCTTGATACCAAGACTTTTCACTACTGGCACAGGGTCTGGGGCAGGACCTAACTCCTGGTGCCAAAAACCATTCCATCCATGGATTCCCCTTCATAGTGCTAGCCAGAGCCTCATTCTTGTCTGGATTTACTTTCAGAGAATCCGCTGTCATCCACTTCATAATGAACCACCGACTATCCTGCACATTCAACTGTGCCTGCATGGAACTCTCAATCTGTAAGACCAGCTTGGTGTCACCTGCATAGTTAAACAGTTGGTTGGTACACATGAGGGCAATTGGTTTAATAAATATTTGAAATGCCTGCATACTTTTTGTGTCTCCCTTTGGGCATGCCTGAACTACCAATGAAAGAGTAAGGTCTGCCTCCACTATTTCCTTGGGTGAATTAGGGTTGACATGTTCTGAGGTTGCAGACACCATCCAGTGCCCTGTCAGTTTAGGGGCCCAGATAGTGCAGTGTGAGCTAACCAGAAAATAAGTCAACGTATTTTGATGGTATGAGTGGACTCAGTCCCAAATAGTTTTGAAGATTATATTGTTTAAATGACCAGGCCTACTGAGAAAGTAGGAACTGAACAACCCTATTTTGAGCATTCATCTTCATGCCTACTGGTCTGCTTCTGGTAGTGTGTGGTTAGGTGGGAACATATTGAAGAGGAAGACTTTGGTTTGTTTTTGAAACTCTGGTAGGGAGAACAACATCCACATTTCTGGGGAAATCGAGTTTCAATTTTAGGAGTGTTAGCAATGGGATCTCTGGTTGGCTAAGGCTTGCGCCAAAGCCATGCAGAGACCACCTCTCTAGTCAGGGCAAGGGAGTTACACGCCAGAGATAACCCCTGCTCACCCCCTTGGTAGCTTGACACAAGCAGTCAGGCTTATCTCAGTGGACATGTGTAAAGCATTTGCGCACGCACACATCAACAACATCCCAGGCACACTACAAAAGGAACCCTACACAAGGTTATATCAAAAATAGCCTTTGTATTCTCATACACATTAGAATAGTAAAAACATAATATACATTGTGCCACCTGGCACTAGGTCATATTTACAAGGGATTATGTACACCTGACAGGGCCCACTGGACCACTGTCAGAACCATCACAGAGTGAACTTAGTAAAAGTAAAACAGATCATAAACGTACAACCAGTAACCTCTGGTAATCACTGTACTTAGCATCAGCCTGTAACATAAACTACATTATGCACAGTATCACATTAGGCGCAAATTACATTCTGGGCCAACCTCACTAGCATAAACATATTATGAAATATTCTCATAAGTCTAAACACATTAGACCCTAAACTTCTAAGCATAACTCACATTAGATGCATAAATCACACAGTGAAACATAATCTCACTAGCATACACCATAATATGCAAATCAACCTCATAATCATAAAACTACATTTTAGAGGTATAACACAAATGGCAATCTCAAAAGGAGCTCAAATGTCCTATGTCAAAAAGCTAGGGTGCACTGCCAAAGCAGTGAAAGTCAAGTGTGCGCACTCTGCGCAGGCCTAAATGTTGCAGCTGGCACTAAGTGCTGCACAGCTGTGAATGTCAGGGACAAAGGAGTGCATCTCACTCCTAACTCAACATGCTCCTGAAGGAATAATAGCCTAAACGGTGCAGCTGCCCACTACTTGCTGGGCAGCTGGGAATATTAAAATATGGCCTGGCACCAAGGTGCCATCTGGAACAATTTGCCAAGGCTGCAGCTGCCCGCGCTGGTGCGGCGTCGCTGTGAGGCATGAAAAGGGCCAAGGGCCTACTATGCCCTCTGGCCTCAATGGGACCTTTCAAAATAGCTTGCCCCAGGTTGGAGCCACCAAGGCTCTAAAACAAATATGCCCCCAAATGTCAGATCGCACTGGCTCTGAAAAAAACCTCATGGAATACGTTGGAGCGGCCCACTGCCAGACGGGACCGCTCAGGCTCTGTGCCTTCAACAGGCACCAACACCCAGAGCCACTACGGAGTGCCACTCACCGGCTCACCCTGGAGGTTGGACTCTCCCGGGCTCCCGCTTCGCTTCACCCGAACCCCCTCCTGGGACCCCGGACTCTTCAGCGGCGTTTGGGGCAGCACGTGGGGTTCTCCCTGGGAAACAACCTTTACAACGCAACTTTTACAACACACTACCATTACAACAAAACTTTTACAACGCAAGATCCAATGCATCGCATGCCATTACAACGCAGTCATTACAGCGCACACCATTACAACGGATACCATCATAGGCATGTCTTTACAACGCAGTCATTACAACGCATACCATTACAACGCATACCATCACAACGCATAGTACCCTTACACTATCCAACACTTACCCTACTGTTGCACCCCCTGGAGTTAGAATAGTAATTTTTACCCCTACACTATCCAACACTTACCCTATTGTTGCACCCCCTGGAGTTAGAATAGTAATTTTTACACCTATACTATCCAATACTTACCATACATGTAATGTAATGGTATGCGTTGTAATGGTATGCGTTGTAAAGGTAGTATGCGTTGTAATGGAATGTGTTGTAAGGGTAGTTTTTAGAAATTTTTTTGTAATGGAATGCGTTGTGAAGGATTTTGCATTGTAACAAATGCGTTATAATGGAATGCATTGTAAAAGTATGCGTTGTAACGTCATACATCCCTCTCCGTCGGCCACGGGAGCACACCTCAGCCTTTCTCGTCTCCTGGCTTCACCCGGGCACCCTCATGGGACCCGGGACTTCATCACCGAGCCTGTGAAGCTCCGACCAGATCTCGGGTGGCGGGGCGGGACTTCCTCTCCTTGCTCCTCCCCTGTCCCAGGCAAAACGTGCATGACTTCCTGGTCGGAAGGACCGGGGCGCAGTGGTGATTATTTCTTTGGGCGCAATGCGGGGTGGGCTCCTGCTTAATCAAAGATCCAGGTAGCGGGCTGGGCACCCACTAGTCAGCATACCAGTGGGGTGGGCACCCGCAGATTAACTATAACAAAATAAGAGGCCATGTTCAAAATAATTAATAAGCGCCCACAATAAAAATATAAAAATAAGCGAGGTGGGCACCCGCGATCAAGGTGTAACGGGAGAATCCCTCACCCAGGGCTGCAGCTCGGCGCTGCACAGCCCCCAGGCTCTCCTCCTCTGGGGGAAAGTAAATCAAAGCACCCTTCAGGTTTAGGAGCCACAGCTCCACAGCCAAAAAGTCCAGTAGGGTTTCAGGGGCAGAGCTGGGCCCAGGGGCCAGCACACAGGGCCCTCCAGCAGGGAAGCAGCCCCCATGGCGGTCCCTCCTGAGCCCCAGCAGCAGCAAGCCCCCCCCCCCTCCGTCAGGAACAGAACAGGAACACTGAACATTTTCATGGGGTCACAGCCCCTATATTTATATTAGGAAATCCCTTTGTGTAAAGGTGCAGGGCATGGGGGAACCAGATGCAACTGGTTCAGGGGAGCTTTGGAGCACTTTGTTGTGCTCAGCTCCTCTCTTCTTTGTCATATGGGGGCTCAGGGATTTGATGCACCACAGGGGGCAGAGCCGGCATTGTGGAGGGAAGGCACAGTCCTAATCAGGTCCAAGGTGCAACTCCTCCCTCCCATCTGCATGCAGATCTCTCTATTTACCACTGGGCGGACTCCCCCTGGCTCCTGGAGCCACCCACACCTCTCAGCTCCTGTCAATCACAAGCCAGACATGCAACTCACATCAGGCAGGCAGACACACAGTACACAGAAATGCCAACGTATAAAAGTGCCATTTCTCCTCCAGTCACCATAAATCTGTGCACACATTCTCACGAGTTCATACATACTAAACTCGCCCCTGCACTCCTCTCATACCAGGAATTACCATGGACACACATATCCCCAATGCATTCCTATGGGAGGGCAGGCGCTCTCACCACACACACTCAGAGCACGCACACACTTTACACTGGGCCACAGTGCTAAAGTGCGCAGAGGCCTAAAATCCCTACCACTATGTCAGAGCTTAAGGAAAAAAGTTCACGGGTGAACCTGCCAAAAGGGCCAAGTCCAACAAGGAGCACAGCCAGAAAGGGACTGGGCCAAGGTGTGCTTTTTTGCAGAAGGTTTGTATTTCAAGTAGTAGTGAGTGTGTGACTGTGAATGGCTTTCCTTTTGTGGGTTGTGTATTGCTTCCTAATAATGAGAGAAACTGGCCTAGGTGGGAGGTCAAAGAGTCTTCCTGACAGGCTGGCTGGGAAGGAGTTGTGCTCTGCCCTAGTTTCACTTCGTGAGGCCTTGCCTGCAGCACACACAAGGGATCCCGACACCGGGCCTGCCCTTGTCTTTGATGCCCCAGACAGCTTAGAGCCAGGGGAAGGGAAAGTCCTCATGAGAACCAGTTTTAGAGGTAGGCTAGCCATTTCCCCCAAGCAAATGCTGGCATTAGGTGTAAAAGTGGCACTCCCAGACCTATTGAAGATTCAGAAGAAGACTACCCTGCTTTCATAAGACCAAAGGTTGGACCTGCTTGATTGGAACCCAGGCTTCCGAGAAGTGACTGCAAGGGGAGTTCGCTGACCGCCTGTTTGAGCTGCAGGGCCACAACAAGCTTGAGTCCTGTTCCCCTATTGGTGCTCCCCCCTTGGTCGTGGATCTTTGGCTGGCATCAGATTGTTTTCCTTTAGCACTCCAGGTGAATAAAACAGATTTGTGGGCTCTTTTTGACTCTACATGGACTCTTCCCACTAAACAATGACCTTACAGGACAATCGCCACCGTGAAGCTCAAGTGAGACCTGCACTTTGCGCCAACAGCGGCAGCAAGCAATAGGTGCCAATGTAAAGCTCCAACAATGAGTGGCTCTTCGTATCGAAACAGTGAGTGCCTGCGATGCCTGACCTGCTCCTTGTGCTGACAACGACCACCTTGTGACCCTTGCCAATGCAAATAGCAGCTTCTCGCAAAGATTGAGAAGGTAACTCTTCGTGGGATGATTCTGGCCCCTGTATCCACCCACGCTCCATTGTGGTTGGCCTGAACTTGTGGTTTTACCCTGGTCCAGCACGACATGATAGGCATGAGTGGTGCCTTGTGTTTTTTGGTGCTATTTTTTACTCGACCATCCAGCACTAGGAAAACCATAGTGCACACCCTGGTAACCTCCCAATTAGATTATGGGAATGTAGTATACCTGGAAGCACCAAAAAAGGGGCTAGCCAAGCTACAATTAGTGCAAAATGTGGCAGCGCGGTTGGTATTGAGTCTTCCCATAAGAGCATCTACAAAAAGAGCTATGAAGGATTTACACTGGCTGCAGGCAGAAAAAAGAGTACAATTTAAGTCACTGTGTTACTGCCATAAGATTCTTGCAAAAAAAGGACCACAATACCTGCACCCTTTAATAACACACTACATCCCTGGCCGCAGTTTGCGATCAGAAGGAAGGGTGCTGGTAAAAACCCTTCCCCCTTTGGGAATGATGGCAAACATTTATTTTAAGAGCAGGCAGTGGTCCCAATGACCACTGCCTGCTCTTAAAAAGTGAACGCAAAGCTTGTACATTTTTTTCTTTTAAATGCAACCCATTTTCCTTTAAGGAAGATGGACTACATTTTAAAAAAATGATTGCTTTATTGAAAAGCAATCAAGAACATGGTCGTCCCAGCAGGCCACCATCCTTTTGATTCTTAGCGATTCTAACGGGGTCGCAAAATGCGACCTACCGCATTAATGTTAATGAGGTAGGTTAACTTGCAGCCCCTTCGAATCGCTTAATGAAACTCTTGGAGTTTCATACATTAGGAAAAGCGATTACCTAATTGCGATTCACTGAAAATCGCAATTTGGAAATAGCTAGTACTAATGTTAAACCATGCGGCCCCAGGTGTTTATGTTTCATTTTATTTGTTACATTTTAATATAGTTTTTTAAATTGGTTTCGGATTTTTTTGTGTTGTACTTTTATTGTAATACTCTTTGAGTGTACGTAATACTTTACACGTTGCCTCTAAGTTAAACCTGATGGCTTTGCTCCAAGCTATCAGACCATAGGTTTATTTAGTGACTTTTGTGTCTCACCCTGGCAAGGATTGTGTTTATTATTTGAGTGGGGCTTCCACCCCTCTCAAATAATAACCAATAGTAATTCGACCAAAAGAGTAGACTAAAACACATTGTATATTTTTTTTATATTATCAGCGTTCTTCATAAAGAGCACATCTTTTCTTTCTCCAAATTCTTAACTTTTTATATTGAGACAAACAGTACATTTTCTAAATTAAAGGAATCTATCACATGATACAATACAATTATAAACACTTTCTTATGTCACATTACATATACTAAGTGTACTGTCAGAGCTCTAGGGAACGCATTTAATCTAATGCAGTTAGCATTAAGTTAAAAACATTGCCCATCTCCTCACAGTGCTTCAAAAACCATCTGTGCACTTGGCTTTGTACTTTTTTTCTTCACAAGGAGCAGGGAATCTGCTCTAATCTCGCTCTGTCTGTAGAAGAAATAAATGGGTGCATTTCCTGCTTTTCACTTACCATGCAGGATTTTCGGTCTTGATTTGTGTGAGCTCGAAAACCTTTAGCAATTTCCTTAACTGATTTTGGATTCCACTGAAGACTAAACTCTAATTACACGACTCAATCCTTGTGTGCATCTTTTGAAAACATTTGAAAATTAGATTGTTGGGAGCTCTATTGAAGACAATGGAGTGCCAGAGGGCTAATAATTTACCCAAGTGGGATCTTCACAAGCTGCTGTTATGGGAAGAAGGAGAAGTTGTATGGATATGCGTGCTGATAATGAAGAAAGACTTTTTTCAGGAAGTAGCTATGTATTTCCTAGGTAGATATCGACCAGCTTGTGGCAAATCAAAATGCATAATTTTGATAGAATACAGCTTTCTCATATACAACATTTTTTTAAATGACCTTATCCAACAAACCAATGTTTGTCTTTTTTGAACTCCATATTTAAATGATGACATTATACACGTAGTGAAAGGACTAATTGAACAGTAATATGGCCCTTCTAACTGCCTATAATGCTAGAATCAATTCCTTTACTGACTGACTGAGAGCTTTGTGCAACTCCTCTTTCATAGGTTCCTAGCTCAACATCAACACTCTCTGTTTGGCCAGGGTTCTCAGCCACTGGTATATAGGGATTTTAAAAATCGACTTTTAAAACTGAATGCCTGCTGCTAAAGAGAAGTTCTGATTCCCACCCCTGAACACCAGTGTAAGTGTCAGATCAAGCCCGATCCGTGCCAAGGTGTTACTCTGGCGGCTTCATACACGCAGCAGCCCTCGCACCGTAGCTTCATAGTAAGGCATGCCCTAGCCCTGGTAACTATGGCACAAAGCAGACAGCATCAACCTATGGAAAAGTGTCTAAAGTATTTAGCAGTATCAAAAAAGAACGAAAAGTCAGAACACCACACAATAAACCCCCCATATCAAGTTCAAAAATAGGGAAAAATGTAACTAAAAAGAAACACAAAAATGACTACAATCCAATAAGGGGACATGTAAATTCTGAAAGGAGTAGGGTAAAAAGCAAGGAAAAGTAAAGCACCAATTAGAAGTGAATTTTTGCCCTTGACCACATCAAGGCCTCATTTTAGGCGGAAAGTGATCGGATGGAGGTCAGATAACACAAGCAAGTCATCCCAGTCAAACATGTTGCATTCTAACTTAGACTCTAAAATGGAAGTCGAAATACTCCATCATAGTAAGGTACCATGCTGTATCCGATAAAGTCATTTCAAAGTTGGACTCTTTTGACTCTTTGTCTGACTGCCACTCTGTAGGTCTTGGGAGTCCAAAATATTTCTAAGCCACAACTTATCACTCTTTCTGTAGCAGTCCCTCTTGGTTGCTTCTAAAGACGTGGACAACAACATTTAGGGCCCAGAATTCACTTCAGAAGAGGCCATCAGGAGGACATAGTCTCCGTCCAGGTACTGCTGATTAGCTGGTCACTCAGGAAAACACCCTCATTCAACCTTTTGTGGCCCGTCGCCTCACAGTAGGTCAGCCAGTTAAACCTAGGAGTCCACTTCTTTTTTCTGAGTAACAGTATGTGGGAAATTGGGTTGTTGATTGGAAGGTAGAGTGACCACTGTTCAAGCAACAGCTATAATCCCTGTCAGGGTGAACCACAACATTTCCTAAATAACCTGTGCTTAACCCTCTGGTAGTTTGGCATAAAAGCAGTCAGCCACAACTAAGACGCAATCGGTAAAGTATTTATGTCACAAACAAACAGCGGCAAAGTTAAAACACAACACCAGCCAAATGTCACATAATTTCCGAAAATAGTGTAATTATTATTATATGACAACCCCCTTCATACACCCCCTTCTGCAGTTTCTTGAGCGCAATCCTGGGACTGTCCCCTCCCCATAGTAACTGACATAGCCCGGAGTCGATCGTACGAGAGAAGGAATCTTTAATGCAGTCGGGAGTATTTTGGACGGCTTATAGTAAACGCGGGAGGGCCATCTTCTTGTAGAAGACTGCCAGTCCCATAAGGGAGATAGGGAGTCCCCTCCAATAAGGGGGATAGGGAGCCCCATACAATGCAAATGCCCAAATACTTGAATTGATTCTGGAACATGCGGACGTCAGAACCAGAGGGTCCCCGGCTAGGGAGAAGACCAAGGACTTGTCCCAGTGAAAACGATGTCCAGAGTAGGAACCAAAGGACTGTATTATGTGAATGAGCCTATGGAATGTTTGTTGGGGCCGGTGTGCATAAAGCAGGATATCATCCACATACAGCGAGATGCGCTCTTCCAAGCCTCCCCCCGATTGATCCCCTTCATCACTGGGTCCCTCCTAATCCACGTCACCAAGAGCTCAAGCGCCAGTGCGAATAGCAGCGGGGAGAGAGGACACCCCTGGCGATTCCCCTGTGCGGTGCAAAGGCTCTGGAGATGACCCCATTAACCCGAACCTGGGCCATCGTGGAAGTGTATAACAACCGGTTCCACAGTTGCAGCCATGGGCCGATGCCCACTTTTCCCAGCACCATGAACAAGTAAGACCACTTTATGCTATCAAACGCCATCCTTGCGTCTAACGAGAGGAGAGCGGCTGGGACTTGTGGTTGCCTTTGCATCATGTACATGATTCCATATAGACATCTCAAGTTTAACCTCATGCTCCTATGAGGCATACCGCCAGACTGATCCGGATGAATCAGGGATTTGCAGAACCGGGCCCATCCGGTTTGCGATAATCTTGGCTAAGCAATATCTTTCTTTATACATTTTTGTGGTCTAATAGTCATGTATTTAGTCTTACTAGAGTTTATTTTGAGGCCTTCGATCCGCAGTAGTTGCGGAAACTATCAAGTATTCTTTGTAACCCCATCGAAGTCTATGACAATAAAATTGTGTTGTCTGCAAACATTAATACACGTATATGGACTCCTTATAGTTTCCGCGAATCATGAGTACAATTTTGTAGATACTGGGCAACATCCTTGACATATATTGAGACAAGAGTCTCACCCCCCTCATAATAGGGATGGACTCTGTGAGTTCAACCCCCGGTCCTCAATGCACATTTGCATAATTATCTTGAAGGAGCCTGATTATCTGCATCAGGATATCTTTAGGTACTCCTTGTTGTCGTAATGATTCCCATGAGAGATTCCCTTAGTACTAAATCAAGCGCAGCTTTCAAATCGATGAAAACTACTTACAAGTGTCCAGCCTTTAATTTAACATATTTCCAGTCTATACATGAAAGTCTGAACACCTGCTCATCTTGGATCTAAATCCCACCTGGCATGGTGAGAGAATGTCATTCTTGTCTGTCTAATGATTCAGTTCATTTAATATCTGCTTTGCTTAGATTGTTTGCAGGATATCAATTTTAACCTATAGGCCTGTAATTGGCTGGGTCTACCTTGCTGTCCTTGTGGATAGGCACAATTTCAGCCCCCTTTCATGAGTCTGGTATTGGCGCTCCTGAAACCACCGCATTTCTGGGACGTGCTTCAAAAGATCCATCTGGTAGTAGTAGTTTATTCGATCAATAGCATGATCATATACATATAAAAATATCACAGCCCATACATATTTCATATTACCATAGAGAACAAGTAAAAAACATCACTTCATACTCCTTTACATCATTCTAGGTAAAGGTGTGATTAAAAAACTTAAAATAGGCACTTTAATATTCTGAATACATGTAAAATTAATTAAAATGAGAAAACACCAATAATGTCGGGTTGGATCACAACCATTATTTGACACTGCAGTCCTTCAAAAAAGAGCTTAAATATTTGCTACCACAATAATATCCAGACTCTTACATCATGGTCTTGTTTCAAATTTAGACCTTTGCCAACAAGTATATCGATAATGTAAAAACAAGCCACCTTATCGAGTCTGATCTAAAAACACGTAATGCATCTATGGGGCGTGAAAAAGACGGCACCGACAGGCTGGAATAATCAATTTTTCTCAAATTGGTATAACACGGGCAAAAAAAATATAAAGTGTTATATAGTTTTGGGACTGGCGCTACACAAAGGACACAGTGAGGTTACAGTCACGTTCATCCAGCTGCTTTTGAAAGCATTCAGTGGGAGAACCCCAATTCTCAACTGTATGTAAAGTGCTCATGCCTGGGGGGGGTTCAACATCATCCATGTAGGGAATGAACTTAAAACAACTGTTAATGTCTAGAAATCGAGTAGTTAAAGTGCTATCAGGCACATGCATCAAAGCATTTTGCGAGCGCAAACGGTACGAATCGCAAAAAAATCGGCAGTTTGCGATCGCAAAAATTGCTTTTGGAATGCATGAAACAAGTAGCCCCTCGCAATTGAAGAAATCGCAAAATCTGCGATTTCTTAAATTGCACATGCATTTAAGGAATCACAATTTACGATTCCTTAAATGCAATGCAAGAAAGTAAAAAGATTTGCGATTTCGCAATTAAGAATCTCAATTTACCATCACTTGTAAGGTGATGGTAAATTGCGATTTTTTTTAAAAAGCATCAAAGTGCATTTTTTGAAGTCCCATGTTAAGCACACACATGCCTCTGGGACATGTGTGTGCGTAACATGGGTGCACATATCAATTACAGGGGTGCAACAGGGTGTCCTTTGGACACCCCTGCACCCTTGAATTCGCATTCTCCGTTTGCGAATCGCTAATTGCGATTCGCAGAATGAAAATGTCTTCCCATTCATTCCTATGGGCCTCTAGGCCCATAGGAATGAATGGGGAGGGATTCGTTAACTGCGACTCGCAATTTGCGAGTCGCAATTAAGGAATGTTTAGGAATCGCACATTTTTCTCAAATTTCTACATGCATAGGCATTTGCGAATTCTTAATTGCGATTCCTTAAAAATCGCAATTAAGAATTCGTCCTAGTTTCAGTGCAAAATAGGTCAGACAAAATCCCAATATCTTTTTTTGAGCTGGGAACCCATTCTTTTAGTTATAGACTGCGGGTCATCCCACATAAACCCCAGCCCCAATTTATAAAACAACTGCCTTACTTTTTTTAAACCAGACTAATCGCCCTGTTTGCCCATGGAGCCTTAATAATTTCTCCACTTCTTCCTTTACTGGTATCTGAGTGTTACTGGTCCAAAGTCTTATCCAGAACATTAGCACCAAAACAGCTGAATGGATAATAGACCTTAGCCCAAGATCAAGACAAAGTGATATTAAAGGCATGTTCATTGGGAGGTTAAAGATCGCTCGTAAAAATGTATTTTCTGCTACTTCCAGCTGATTCAGGTGCTCCAACCCCACAATTCTGCCCCATATATGATTGTACCCTACCCTCTGGCCCAGTGAATTTCTAAGATTGGAGAAATTGGGCTGTAGGGAGATTTGTTGGCTTTCTTTACTATTGCACAATCCACGTGTTGCAATGAAAGGACACTCTTCTTAATTTGGGTCCAAGTCAAGTCTGCACTACTTTTGACTCCCAAATAGTCAAACACCTTAACCTGGTTTAGGTGTTATGCTCCAAGCCTCAATTTCCTCCTGGATGACTTGTAGGGATTGAAGACCATATACTTAGTTTTAGTACAAGTAATTTCCAAACTCCGCTCTTTACAGGCTCCTGCAAACTTGGTTAACACTTTCTGGGTGCCAATACACTATTGGAGCTGCACCACATGCAGACAAACAAACTAGCTTTGACAATGTCAGAAAAAAGTCTAATATAATACTTCCTTTTAAATAACAGTGTCTATACAGTTTTTAGGTTGTAGTTTCTTCCTTTATTGTATTGTGTTCAATTCATTAAAACAATCAGCCAACACGTTTCGTCCATTTAAAATTGAACTTCTTCAGGGCAGTATATGCATCAATTGCCTATGTTAATTCAAAATAGGTTGTACCATCGGCTACGGTGCAATTCAAGATTGTATGGCAAAATGAGGCTTCTGCAAAGGACTGTGTTGATGGACAGTCCTAGCCATGAAGAATAAATACAAGCGAGTTCCCAATTGGCGGTGAAATAAAACCTGACAGACAGGCGTTGTTGTCTGATTGAAGCAATTGACATCAGTATGCAAATCACAATCAGAGATTCATTAAGTAGTGGAGATTATTCACCCATCCGTATGCACTGTGAAATCCTTGTGTCACCTTCACAATAGCAGCTCTCAGGATGCCCATTGGGATTTTCATAATGAGCAGCATATTGTCTGCAAATAAAGGACAAGGGATTTGTTTGCCAGCTAATTTTGGTTGGTCACCTCCACAGTCATAGAGATCATTAATGAGCCCATTCATATACAGGGTAAATAATGTTGGAGCTAGCACGCAGCCCTGGCGCACCCCCTTAGAAACAGGGATATTCTCAGTTAGGATACCATCAGAGTTCCACCAGACTTTGGCATAATTGCCTAGATGTAAGCGGACCAGGAGTTGGAGCAACCCATCAGGAAGACCAAGCTCCCTAAGGGTAGCCCAAAGCCTGGTGTGATCTATGGAGTCAAAAGCCATTTTGAGATAGACAAAGATGACATACTGGTGGCCCTTCTTGATGGTAACTTACTTCCAGATGAGCAGCAGGGGCCAAAACACCTGGTCTAAGGTACTCGTAGAGGCTCTGAAGCCAGCCTGCAGGTGAGAAAATATACTAAAATCCTCTTTCCAGCTCTGTAGATGTGTTAACATCATTTTGCTTAATATTTTTGTGATAAATCTATGAGGCTGATTGGCCTGTAGTTTGATGGGTCTCCCTTATCTCCTTTTTTTATATATAGGTATTATTTCAGCACCCTTCCACGATGCAGGGATATTCCCACCTTGTGTAACAGCTGTAAAAACTGCGTGGAGCAAAGGGCCCCATATATTGGTCTCTGATCGATACAAATCACCTGGTAATCTAACTAACCCTGGTGCCTTTCCAGACTGCAAAAAATGAATCGCATTCACAGTTTCCTCTAAGGAGAAACTAATTACAGCTTCTACTGGATGCTCTATATTACAGTCACTACCTGACAGTACTACCTCACTCTCCAGCTCAGGGGCCTTTCCTGAGTATAAGCGTTGGAAATATTCTTCCCAAACTTGAGGTTGTAAGTGAAAGTCAGCTTCGCTGACTGGCTATTTTACCCCTTTTTGCCTCCTCCTCTACTCTATTGTAAGTTCTCCTTCTGTCAATTATATCAATCCTTATTCCTTTTTTAACTGCTAAGGATAAGTCGGTTCTAGCGTGCCTACAGTGCTCATTATACCACGAGGCAGCATTATGAGTTACTACATTTGGGCTGCACTTTTTACTAAAATAGGGCTTAATGCAGTTTACTAGGTGTTGGAAAGTAGACGTAATACTGTCATCATTTAAATCTGGATTACACAAGATATTAAAGGTCTGGGCCACCTCTTTATAGATGTTCGGTAAAAGCTTTTCATCAGCAATTGCCTGAGGCGATTTTTTACTCCTGTTATTGTTGGTTGTGATGACGGGGGCTTTCACTAAGTTTGTCTGGAACTGCTGAATGTTAATACCAGATAGCTCCAGAAGCAATGCAATGTGATCACTATCCTCTCGGTTTAAGACAATCATATCTTTTATTTGTGCCCAAAGGTCAATATCTATAATAATAAAATCCATCCTGCTCCTAGCGCTTCCCCTTTTGAATGTAAATTTAGCTTCAGCATCTGAGGGAGTCTGCCCATTACAAGCATGAACCCCATCAGCAAGGGTAAATTACAGAACTTGCTGTGTGACCTTAGTACTCCTTTTCAGGGCCAGTATCCGAAGCCTTTTTATACCTCTAGTTTGTTCTTCCTCCTGAACTAGTTCCTGCACATAATCAATAAGTTCATAGGTCACATTAGAATCACTGGCTACAATAAGATATTCCTTACATGAGTTGACAATGAAGTTAGTGAGCATTGAAATAGTATTGGAGTCCTTATGAGGGCTAGTAAACCGATTACATAGATTAATTATCCTAACAAGGAAGTTCCCTTTCAATGGTATAAGATCTAATCCAAGGATCTCCTGTGAGCCTATATTTAGCGGCTTAATTTTACAACCCAGGGTTATCATAATCAAAATGAACAGACCTCCGGCAGGTCTACCTGCTGTTGAGGGCCTAGCCTCAAGTTTATCAAGTCTATCCATGATTGGTAGACAATTCTTTAAAAGTATATTGTCCAAATGATTCTTTAGAGTCTCTATATCATGCTCAGATTGAGCTGTGGAGTCTGGTGGTATAGGGTGAGATCTTGGTGGGTCTGTTAATTTGGTTGCAGTACTTTTGGTCCCCTCCTGTGTTAACAACTTTGTATTATTTTTGTATCTAGTACCCAGTGGTGGATGTTGATGTTTTGTTTTCCTCTTCCTTTTAGATAGTAATTCAATTGTTGGAGACATAGTAAGGTGAGGTGGGGATGGGGCCTTCATAAGGGTGGATTGGTCTACTATTGTCTGTATGCTCCTAGGAATTCCGGACCTTATATCCCCTGGCACCCTGTTAGGAGTGTGATCCAAACAAAAAGCAATATGTGATCCACCCTCCATAGACAACCAACGTTCCACCACTAGAATTTCTTTATCCAAGGCTCTGGAAGCACAGGTTAAAAAACAATCAAGTTTCGAGTTTTGGAGAGACTAATGGTGTCCTAAATGTCTTGGGTGTGCCCTCCATATCGCCCGTTTGCTTTTGCTTAACCATTAAATAAGCAATCACAGCCACACAAGGTATAACCTTTAACTTAGTCCTAGGACAGGAGCAAACTTATTTGGATTAAATATTGGAATCCCAAATGGAAAGCCACGTGCCACCAAGTAGCTCAAAGCCTTGTATGGGAAAAAATGAAAACCAAGAGGGTAGGCCCAGCCAGCCTCCTCCGGGCTTCGACAGGCCTGCCCTTGGCCTGGGATTAGCCCGGGCATGCCCATGCGCGTCCCACGCTGTGAGAGCCCTGAGCGGTTAATAAGCGCTTCCTGGCACACAAGCAGGCATCAGAGGATAGTGCCGTTATGCACGTTGGGGGATGGAGTCCCCGTAAGGCTCTGGCTGACCCTTGCCCGCAGCGGTACTTGAAGTGATAGACTCCCGTGCTGCGGGAGCCCTGAGCAGTTAATAAGCACCTCCTTGCACGCAAGCAGGTGTCATCGGCTCCTGGTGCTATGCACGTTGGGGGATGGATTGCCCGTAAGGCTCTGGCTGACCCAGGCCCAGCAGCGGTACTTGCGGTAATGAGGTCCCTCGCCATGGGAGCCCTGAGCAGTTAATAAGCCCCTCCTGGCACGCAAGCAGGCGTGTGCACATTGGGGGGTGGAGTCTACTAGAAATGTCTACTCTAAGTACCTGGATCCGGGTAGTAATCTGTATTAGTATTACCTTCTTAACAACCATGCGCTATTATTCTCCAGAATGTAGCTGATCTTTAGCTCTAGCCGCACTAATAAGGTAATTCCAGTTTGCATCATCCCAACTCTTTGTCGCCATATTTAGCACTTTTTTATATTATGCCCTAAAATGCTATATTTGTTTCACATTTTGACCTTGAGTGCCACTAGTAATCTTCTCTTGGCTAGGGACCAGCCTTTTTATACCAGGGTGAATTAGATAGAGTGCTAGATGCACCTGAATATGGACCTATTTATTGTGGTTTAGTAAAAAAAATCATGTTCTCGTCCAGACGGTGATACATTTGCACAATCGGCATATCAGGTGGACATACATCACTAAAGGGGATAAGAGCATAGAAAAAGGCATTATAAATGCCAGTCAGAGACTCAACTCTATTGACTATATGGGACCATTAAACTTCCCATTGTTATTACTAATCGTCAGTTGGGAAGGGGTTTCAGGATGTCAATGACTCCAGATTCAATCAACATACCTGTTACTGTTAAACACAGTGAATAATTATCACTTTCTTCCCTAGTGTCCACCCTAAAGTCATTCAAATAACCCTAATATGCAGCACTCACCAAGAAATAATCTATTTTAGACTTGGCAACACCTCTTTTGAAAGTGTAGCCACATGGACTATCCAAAGGGAATCAGCCATTACAGGGTCTCAGCCCTCATTCTATGGTAAAGTGGGCTGATTGCATAACCCCTGTGTGCAGAGAAAAAGATGCTTGTATCTCAAGATTCATATCAGGTCTACACTTGGCATGTATAATTCTATTGCCAATTGGGCCAGTAATTTCTCAGCTCTCTATCTGTGATTCCTGGCTGTCCATTTGGTCCGGCGTTGAAGAATTAAAAGCAACCCCACAAACATTCAATGTAGGATCACTATTGGTTCTATTAGTAGCCCATCTTGTTAGTTAATCAACAGATTCCAAATTGTTGATGACCTGGGGGATATGAGGGGAATTACCTGGCTCCAACTGTGTGCCTTGGGAATTCTTCTTCTCGGTATTAGCCATATTCAATTTAAACCTTATCCAAGACACCATGAATGGATGAGTACATAAGTCAAGAGATATCAGACCATCAACAATGGGCTTTGACCTGAATACTAACAGTATGTCATCTAAATTCCTGTCAGTGCTCTCAAGCTGTTCAGCCATATCTATATCAGATCGTACTATGGATAAACATTGCTAGCAATGCCTAATCTAATGTATTGCCTTGTTCTTCAAATAATCCTCATCCTCCCAACCACCCTTTTTCAACTTTGGAACATTATTCATGTATTCCTTCTAGGCTCCACTTCTAAGTCTATTGTTAGGTGTACATTGCTGCTGGATAGAGGAATATCTATTATCTACATATGGTTGAGATCTTGGCGGACCCTCAATTACTGGTCTGTCGTTCGAGCTTCTATCAGTGTCTACAGGATAATGGAGGTTAGTTAAAAGTTGAATGGTTGCACTTGCCCCAAATCTATCAAAGCCCCTTACCGTATCTGACCCTCCTCACCTTCAGGTAACCTCTTAGTGAATGTGGTCCTACATTGTGTAGATTAATTTTTGACCATCTATTTGCGGTTGGGTTATCTGAGTATATGATGTGATCAGTAGTTAATTGACTAGATAGCACTCTGTGGGTAAGGGGTTGGGGTAGTATCTGTGGCCGCTGATCCTGTATGTTTTGGACTTGGCCTATCCTAGTATTCCCAATGATGTACTTACTAGTAATTCACTCGTTTCCAATCCCTATGTTACTATTGTGTGCTACTAGTTCATCAATGATTTTTCTGAGAGCTATAACCTCATTAGTCATAGCATCTAGAGTGGAGCTCAGTCGTTAATATATTGGAATTCTCAGAATTAACTGAAAGACTATCTTCAGGTGAAGTGTGGATTGCCTTCTTCCCATAACTGCTTCCCTTGTCCTTATAATTATGTGCTGTGATTTTATTTCCTATATTTTCGTACCCTACCAAGACGATTATGTTTCATATCTGACTGAACAGCTTATTGAAATTATGTCCTCACCCCACTCCTATTTTCAATGGTATTCAAAGCACTAGCACTGGAAGTGATTCCTTTGTACCGTATTCACTAGAAGGAGGAAGCAATGACTCAAGTGAACCTTCATCGCGAGGAGGAGGATGAACAATAGTATTACTTACTAAGTGTTCTATGCAACGTGCACTCTCCTGCTTCCTGTAGAAAGCGGTTATCTTTTTAGTGCCTGTGCTAGCCACTTTCTTCTGATCAGAAAATATAAACTCTACCTCCTCAATTAAATCATCGATTGAAGCTAGGGTACAGTTCTCCGCTGCACTGTTCTTTGTTGTTTCTATCTTTCCCTTCCCTACCACTGTAGTATGTTTATCTAGGGACCTGTATCGATACTCCTATTTCTGACCCTTGTCCGGTTATAGTTCACTAATATCCATACAACGGCACAGAAACCCGTTTCAGATTAAGTCATAGCACATGCTGTCACATTGAGCAAGCACTATTCCTCCAGCCCCCTAGAAAGCACACCGAGTTCTCTAAACAAACCAAGCCTCCAGCAGACCTGGGAAATCCCCCGCTGCTATTGTTATGATTTTGTTCGAGAACTCCTGTAAAGAATGTAAGAACGACCAGTTCTTAATGACATCCTTACTGACGTCTTATGTCCATCCTTACGTCAAACCCGGCACCTTTCAGGTATAAATATACCAACGCTGCCCTAAGCAAAGAAACGGTGGTGATGAGCTTGGAGCAGTGACTACTTGCCGGAGAGACCAGCTGATGCAGAGAGCCCACGGACGTTGCCCCTCCTTTTTGACGCGCTGAGGAAGACGCTGCCTTTCCTCTTGCCGAGGAATCCAGCCTCCAGCGTTTCCAGCTTGCCCTCGCGGGTAACTGGGATATCGAGTCCTGAGAAAGAGATACCAGCCCTCCAGCCTTCTAAATCCCAGGTACTGAACTGACTAACCCCTTACAGAGAATTCTTGAGTCAGATTCTTGTCAAAACAAACTTAACTTAAACTGCTACTTACTTACTCCCTCCCACGTATTAGGCTTAGGTCAGGTACACCGGGGTAGGCGTAGTTAGAAGCACCAGTTGAGTACGATTAGTCAATGTATATATGTATGTATATCTTTTATCCATTTTAAAGTATCATATGGCTAAGAAACCATTTCAATGCTTTTACAGTATTATTTTATAATCCTGCTTTTAATGTATGCACTTTACTTAACCATAAGTATTGCAATTGTAGCGATTCATTTCTCTTGTACGAGAAAAGAGACTGATCAATAAATAACACCTTTTTATTGAACACGCCCGTCTCTTCTTTTCTCTACAATCTGGTGAAACTAAGTATGCACGTATTGACTGAGTAAAATAGCTGTCTTTTGTTTTCACACGACTCTAGAGATATACTCTTGATCAGGGAGAGCAAAGTTGTCATGTTCTATGGTTGTCAGAAACTAAATCCCTTCTTGTCTATCCAGAAAGGTTAAACTCCTCCTCGCCTATTCGAGAAAGTTTCTAGTGAACTCTGAGCTAGCTGGCACACAAAACTTAAGTCTAATATCGTCAGTAGAAGACCTAGTTAACCTCTGTCCTACGTCTATACTATTGAAGATATTATTCCAATGCGCAGAGCCTATTGGGAATATAGGAACTACACTACATGGCGCCCAACGGTTTGGAAAGGCGATAAATCTAACGCAAGACATTAGAGTAACTCAGTTGTGCTTTTTCACACAGACCCTTTCTCCCATAAATACTCCAAAGACGTCTGGAGTGGGTAAAAGGTTAAAATCCGCCAAACTTAGTAGGAGGAGACTCCTATGTATGGTTTTTGGTTTATTCAACGTTGAAGGATACAGTGTTCCAAAATATTGTGCACCTAATCTTTGTTTCCTTGGAAACCTGATCTGCAAACAAACAAAAAAACCTTGCTGTCAGTGAAATGTCAGACAGCGAAGGAGAAAGGGAGGCAGCTAGATTAGCAGCTCAACTCGTAGCAGATGACACAAGTCTCCTGCAGAATGAACCGGGTGCAATACTCATCCCGGTCAACATAAGAAAAACTATAACTTTAAAACTTATAGAAATTGGACTGACATCAAGAGGTGGTACAGTCATATTCGTAATTGAGGCACATGAATATCGGCAGACAGAGGTATTCTATTCATGGATAAAATTTCCAGCAGCAAACGCTGTAACAAAGGAATTCCACTATTACAAAATAGAGGACCCTCCGGAAGAGTACACTCCTTTCGAGGAGGTGGAAATACCACTAAAATACCAAGAGCATCTCCTCTGGTTTAAAGGCGCCCTAAAACATAATAATCACATCACCAGGCTCGGTCCACTAGGTAGACCAGGAGCAACATGGCCGGTTCTAGCCAGCTACACATCACAAGCTGACATTAATAGAATGTCAAGCGAAGAACTCTTAGTTAAAATAAAAGAATTAACACAGGCATACAGAGAATTGGTTCAATATGCAACTGAGGATATAACTTTCCCCCAGAAACTGAAAGAAACAGATATAGCAGACAAGCCATTTGAACTTGCCAGAATCATAGAAAAATCCTATGAAGAACTAGGAAGAGATAGTTTGGGTGGGAAACCAGTGAAACCCCAACTAACTGAAAATCCTGAAAAGGTATTTATTAAAAATAATCTAAACACTCCAAAAACGAGCTGGGATGGAAATAAACAATCCACTCCCAAAGAAAAAAGATTCCAATCCAGAGGAAGGTCTCCTCGGCGGAGAGAGAGATCTCCGGACCAAGGACACAAGTCTCCCCAAAGGGAGCCCTCTGAGAAAAGATAAAACCTTAGAAATAGGGATAATTTGAAGAAACCTGATAGATATCAAGATATTGATACACGTCCCTCTCGATCTTTTCAGACTTCCTCGCAGAAATCGGAAAGAAGAGGACGGTCAGAACACAGGGAAGAGCAGGTCAAGTCCAAAGACAAGGAACCTGCTCATCAAAGTAAAAAGTTACAATTTCCAAAGAAGAAGGTAGCCAATATTAAAGTAATCAAACATGCCGAGGATACTGAGGACACAGCTGAAAAACGGAGAGTGGGCTCAGACAATGCTAGACAGCGCAGCAGAAGTGAGCATAGCTCGCAAGATCCTGATGAATCATCTGGAGACAGTGGACACGAATGAATACATTCAGGTGGAAACTGCAGATACCAGAGTTAGCAAACCTCATAAAATATATGAAATAACATTGCGTATAGAGGGAGATAAGACTAGGAAAATAAGGGGTCCATTTTGGGATAAACTCTCCAAAGGCTATGACATCCTTCTACCTGAAAAAGATTGGCCACCGTAGTTTGTCAGGGAGTGCCCTCATGGCGAAGAAATGATTATGCCTGCCTTCTCAAATCATATTCCAATTCATAAAAAATATACACTTGCAAGAAAGTGGGCAGTAGCCCAAGCTCCTGCATTATATAAAAATCATGTGGGATGGGATGAGGACTCTCCTCCTCACAAAATCCAGTTAAAATCTCAACCAACTGCACAGAGGCAGTACCCAATTAAGCAAGAAGCTAAAAAACAGGTCAGGGAGATCTTAGATCAACTTGAATACCAGGGGGTGATTGAAACTTGCACCTCACAAATGAACAATCCTTTGTTTCCTGTCTCCAAGCCAGACGGTTCATATCGTCTAGTTTTGGACTACAGACACCTAAACTCACGTTGCAAAACATTTGCAGTACAAAACTCACACAGTGCAGCACTAATGAATAGCATAGTGCGCAAAAAATACAAAACAACATTAGACATCTCTAATGGATTCTTTTGTCAAAATATAGCACCTGAAAGCAGATATTTGACCACGTTCTCAATAAATGGCTCGCAGCAAAATTTCTGTTGTTTGCCCCAGGGGTTCAAGAACAGCC
This sequence comes from Lissotriton helveticus, assembly GCF_964261635.1. NCBI lineage: Eukaryota > Metazoa > Chordata > Amphibia > Caudata > Salamandridae > Lissotriton > Lissotriton helveticus. Next base: position 621,513,406 of record NC_136071.1, read on the forward strand.
CAGGATTATTCTCAGTGAGAGTAACAGAGTTACTACAAATATTTGATGATGAGGCATTATCTTATGTCGATGACATCTATCTAACAGATGATGACTTGGATACTCACTTGAAAAGAGTGAACACCATAATACTTGGGTTCGCAGCAGAGGGTTACAAATTCAACTTCAAAAAGTCAAGAATTGCCCATCTAACTGTCCTGTTTTTAGGATATGAACTATCAAGTGAAGGCAAAAACCTGGCTGACAATTTCCTAGAGAAATGTGCTGTAATCCAAGCACCAAGAACGCTGAAAAACTTACAATCAATTCTAGGTTTCCTGAATTTCGGAAGAACTTACATTCTAAATTATGCAGAGAGGGTTAAACCTCTCTATGAACTAATAAAACCAGATTTTAAAAGAATCAATTGGACTCAAAAACACACAGAAATTTTGAGATCTTTACAAACAGACATGTTAGTTAAAACAAAACTACAAACATGCGATAACACGCGCAACCTTGTAATCCGAGTCATCCCAGGAAGATGCGGATACACATACCTAACCTCTAATGAGGGAGAAACGGTACCAATAGCATACAAATCTCATTTGTACACAGAAGCTGAAAAAACGTTCAGCATTAAGGAAAACATTGTTCATACGGTTCAAACAGCTGTAGCAAGAGAAAAAGACCAAGCTGACGGCAGACGTATTACAGTCAGAACAGCAGAATCAGCTTTTGAGGCATTAACAAGCCCATGTAATTTACCTACTATGGCACTAAATCCAAAATGGATACAATGGGAAAATTTGCTTGCTACAGACAAAGTAAAATACTATTTTGATCCGGAAATGAAAAAATGAAAACATCTAGAATATGAAAGAGAATATCCTCTGCCAATCGACATTCTGCCCATACGACAGTACGCCTGTGTAATATATACAGACGGACATGCTCAACCCTCAGTTTGGGGAGAGCAAGCATATAACGCCACATGCGAGATTATAAAAGAGGTGTGGCGCGGAGGTAAATTGAGACCTCTGTTTACGAAAACACACTCAGTGGAAAATAATTCAGAACAACAAACTGAAATAATATCGTTAAAAATGGCGCTAGATAATGCCGATCGCGAATTCCCGACACTAATAGTGTGCGATTCGTATTACTGCGTCAAATCATACAATAACGATTTACAGAAATGGTTTAAAAACGGTTACAACGATGACACAGGTGCAACAATAAAGCAAAAATTGCTTTGGGAACAAGTAGTTCTTTTACAGAAAGAACTACCAAAGACTCACGTAATACACTCACTGAGTCATCAGCGTGATGGCGTTCACGTTGCAGGGAATTCATTGGCTGAGACAGCCACAGCGGAAGCAACTAAATCGGCTTCCGTAGCTGCAAAAAAGCGTTCAGAAAAATACATTAACGGGGAAACAATGCTGGCGGTGAAAACGTCATCAAAAGGCGACTGCTCAACGCTACCCATCAACTATCCACTCAATTATACATACATAATCGATGCAAACTCCGTTCCTTTTGCTCTAATCCCTGGAGTGGGGGATAGAGTAATTCCAAACACGAACAGGAGAGTCTTGTTAATAGCAGACGCACATATGGGTGAGGGTCTTAGCACCTTAGGCTTAAGGATTCTCTGGAAGAATTACAATCAATATACTGGTGGCCAGGAATGAGCCTGGAACATCACATATTTGTAAAAAACTGCCCAGACTGCAACAGAGATCGCAGTGGCGACCGAGACGGAATATTACCATGGCGTTTCGCTCCTGATTGGATTAAACAATAAAAAGAAAAAACTCAGTATGAATAATGCGTCATATTAACATGTAGAGACTATTTTCACTTATAACGTAGACCCCAGCACTCGGCTGACGTCTGAACTGTTATAAAAAGATTTGCGAGTCTATAATGGCATATACGCTAGGAGCATGCTACCAATGTCTTGCCTTTAGCTCTCGAGCTTATAGGGGGGGCATGGCCAGCATGAGCATTGCATTGCGGGACTCTTCTCACTTCCTTCCTGAGGGAAACGGTATGGTGTAAAGAAAAAACCAAGGCAAAGAACAATCTATAATGGCAAAGGTATTAGGTTCGGGAGCTGGGTGGGTCAAACATTTAATAAGTGTCCAACGTAGTCTTAATAATCTGCCAAGAAATTCTCTGAGAGGTCTCAGTCTGTACGAACTATTGTTTGGGACTAGAATGTTAATCCAGGACCTCGATAGTCAAACTTCAGTGGTGAAAGAAAAATGCTTTGATATCAAAGATCGTTTGGCTATTTTACAGGACTTAAACGAAAAAAGAAAAGACCTGAGCAACATAAAGTTGAAACAACAGCCAACAACCACTGAAGAGAAACCACCTGTCCCAGCAAGGCCTGTCTGGATTAAAAAAATCGGGGATCTGGTCAGAGAAAAGATCGCGGTAAAGAAGGAATTTGGGCCTTCTTACAGAAAAGCAGTACCTGTTTTGGCTATCAACCGGACAAGATCAGTAGTATTACCGCCCCTTGCTGGTAAAAAGAAGAACCGAGTTGTATCCATCGACCTGGTTAAACCACAATCATGTGGCCGATAACAAGTAGTAGGCCAAGTGGACTCCCAAGAAGTAGTAGAACACCAAAGTTTGCTACAACTACACAGGTTCAAACTGAGAGACTAATCACATTTGATAAACTTACAGTGAATCAACAAGGACTATGCAACAAAGCCATGGAACTTAAACCTCTGGAAACCCAAATCAAAATTTTACATCAAGAAACACCAATCTACAATGATGTAACCACTGACTATGCTTATGAAACAAAGCAAATTCCAAAAGCAAAAAGGAATCCAGAAGCAATTGAAACAATTGACAGAACAGCATCAGGCTACTTCATCAACTTCGATGATTTTTCTAAGGATCCAAGTGAACCTGAGGAACAGCCAACAACAAAAACTTTTAAAGATAAAGCAAAGGAACTCTTTCATCAACTAAAAGAAACCTATCTGATTTCTCCATGGATTGAATTTTGGGTGGCACTAGGTGTATTCATCCTCATACTTTGGCTCATCATGGTACTATGCTTGGGACATTTTATTGAGGGAAAATATGTTACAATGGACACAGCAAGTCAGAAAATCAACTTGGTCCTGAAACCACACAAGTCTTCACACATCGAGAAAAGAGAACTTTCTTCAGTAAACTTCACAGCCAATCCTATACCCGGTGGGGTAGCATGGGACAAAACTGATTACGAAATCTATGGTCCGGTCGAGCTCCTGAAGTATCCTCATCAATTCAAGATTTCATTGAGTGACTTTGTAAAACCAAGCACATTCGCTGATGATTGGGACTTTGAAAGTATTAATGATATGATGTCAGATCTAGTGATGTCAGCTAAATTTACAGAACATGATTATTTGCAAGGTTCATCTAATTATGACCAGATGTATTGTAACAACCACTATGGTAACCATTATCTGCATAAATCTGCTCAACCTAGAAATGTTTTTAATTATAACCAATGGGAACATTGTGCAACTCCACCAAAAGGCAGTTCAAAAACATTTAATGAAAAATTCTCATACTTCTCAGGGTTTAACACAAGTAACGCAGAAACATTTTATTTCAAATTGTTAAATAAGACAGGAATGAAAACCATGCTTACAAACACAAAATTAATCTATTCAGAGACATTTTTTGAAAAAATGAAAACATTCGGTTTTGATTTCTGGAACAATAATATTGAAACGAAAACAATCTGGGGTACAAAAGATTGGCAAGTGCAAGGTATAGAATCATTATTTAGAGCCTGCATGATCCCAGAACAAATTCTATTTTTGAATGATACAATTCAACAGACAACCTGTCTTGGCCTAGCCAAAATTAAAGACTTAAACAAACCGTCTATTCCAAAGCCAACACCTGACAGTAATAGCACTACAGAAGTTTAAATAGACGTATCCCATATTTTAAACCCAAACAGAACACATCCTGATTGGAAAAAATGGTTGATCTGGCCCACAGACACAAATAACTGTCAAGATAGATTCCTGAACAAAATACAGGGGTTCACATTGACCAGGCCAGACCCCAGATACTCCCAGAGACAACATCCAGGGATTGTAACTACTTACAGTGTAGGGAAACTCTGCCTCGAATGGCTACATACATCCACACTGGTTGAAATTAAGCAACACTTGACTTTACTTAAAGAAGGTGCTGACTTGCGTGATTTCATTATGGGACCACGCAAACAGCGTCAAAAACGTTTCATAGCGGCCTCTATATATGCAGCTTACAACGAAGCTTGGAAAGAAACTCAAATAGAGACAGCAGAGAAAATACGGGAAATTGACCGTTTTAATTTGGAAAAATCACTTTCTGTTGTGGACAATGGGTTAATGACTCTGTCTTCCAGAATATATTCACTGGACAGTATCGTATCATCTGCAATCAATATAATAGAGCAAGACTTACTGATGTTGCAACACGGTCAGTCCGAATTGCGTTCTATTGTACAGCTTGGCTGGACGTTACAAAATCTGCGTTCAGGCTACGTGCCTTGGCGTTTAATCAACACAACGTCATTATTCAGTATCTTTAACCTTACTGATACACAAATCAGCTTAGCACAAAAGGGTGCAGATTATACAATTCTGAGCATTGAAAAACTTGAGAGATTACCATTGACAATGTCAGAACGACCTGTCATTGAATGGATAATACATGGGATAATAACTATTCCAATAACGACTTTCCAGTTTCAATACTGCCAAAAATATATACAGGCAGGCCAGTATGAAAGGTTGGGTAAAGGATACATTAAGTCAACATGGAACTTACCTTATACATACACATGTTACAGTAATAAAGGACAGAGTGTATTTCTTAGTGGTAATAATTGTGAAAAATCGCTAAGTGGTATACTTCTGTGTCAGGGTATAAGTTTGCATGGGGCCTGTGAAGGGACTTCAAATAACCTTTCATGTCGCCAGCTCGGCACACCTGCAACACAAATAGAACCATTCTTTAGAAGACTTTCTAACGGGAGTTACATTCTAATTGTAGATCACAGATGTTGTGGCTTACTGCCAGGAAAACCTTATCTCGTAAGCGTGAGCTCCATGGTCACTTGTTGTGAGAGAGTATTGTTTCCGAATGACGCTCCAGACAGGGAGGGAAAAATTTGGCCCAGGTTGAAAATCTCTTCTATTCAAATTGATACTTTAAGCAGAATGAAGACTGTGCTCCTACAGACGCCAGTTCACTTGACGTCATCAAAAGAAACGTATGATCTCCAAGTTGCAAGGACAACGGGAGAGATACATGCATTGTTATCAACAAACTGCCCCCCTACACTTCGCAGAAATGCTAAACGAAATCTTAAATATTTCTGATACAAATGGTATCGCGAGTGTATTTAAGACCGTTTTTTCGGGACTGTTAACACCATTCAAAGCAGTCCTGTGTATTTTTCCTAATTTCATCCATTCCATCTTTGGCGGACTTCCACTCCTGTTGGGACTCGTAGCAGGCATATTATTTTTTGTAATCCTGCTTCGTTATGGCAAGCCATGTCACAGACAAGACTCCAGCAACAATGGAAGAAACGATCTTAGCTATATGCTACCGGGACCGCATAACTAAAGTCCTTGGATTAGCCCGGCTAAGAGATCTGAATATGACCTGGTTTCTTTCATTCAGACCCATATGGCAGAATTGTGTCTAACCTGTATTGAGGTGCATGCTATGCGGCGAAGAATGCGTGTTGGAAACCTGTCTTACACTACAATCAGAAGTACCATTGGATGCAGATACTTTGTTGAGTCCAGTAAAGGCTCATGCATTGTGCTGTCCCCAGCGGCTACCTATCCTGATGACGGCATTCGTGGAGACTTCACCACTACGATTGAAGGGTAGTGAAGTACAGGATGAGAGCAGCATCAACCAGGTACGACCTTCTGTAAGCAATGCTGATCGAAACATCACTGAAAGCGAACATGCGCACGACTGCATGGTAGCAACATTTTCCAACTTGGTCGAACTTTCACCTGAGGCAGTAGACTGTTTTTTTGAGAGTCTGTCTGAAATGATGTTTTCACCCGAACAGAGAGAATAACTTTAAGCAAACGTGCACACAGCGTTCCCTGAACTCTGAATTTGGCCTTCAGCTTTGAAAAACAAAGCCACTGAGAACTATTTTTTTCCTTCTTCCCCTGAAAACGAAAACTTTTTTCCAAATCCAAAATATTTACCTTTTTTGGCACTTATCTTCTGCTTAAAGTAAAACTATTCTTAGAGAACAGAGCTTCTATTTTTAGGAACTCTAGAGACATTACATTACCTCAACCTCTAGCTTAATTACAAGTGATTGTATTTATATGTGATGAAGTGGTCTCGCACTTTTTCTTCTGTATTAAGAGCCATTTCATGTGTAATTTTCGCAAATCATTCATGCTGATATAAAATGTACATCCTTTTTTGAATGATTACACTGCTTGAATGCATACAGTACCTATACTCATATTCGTGTATTTCGCAATGCCATTTTTTCAAATGCAAAAAATGTATTTTGGGGTGGTTCGGTATACCCATGCACTATTAGTTATGTTTACTATTGCTTAGGTTAGTAAATATGTACATAAATGCGTGGAGTGGGTGTAGTATGTTTATCTAGGGACCTGTATCGATACTCCTATTTCTGACCCTTGTCCGGTTATAATTCACTAATATCCATACAACGGCACAGAAACCCGTTTCAGATTAAGTCATAGTGCATGCTGTCACATTGAGCAAGCACTATTCCTCCAGCCCCCTAGAAAGCACACCGAGTTCTCTAAACAAACCAAGCCTCCAGCAGACCTGGGAAATCCGCTGCTGCTATTGTTTTGATTTCGTTCGAGAACTCCTGTAAAGAATGTAAGAACGACCAGTTCTTAATGACATCCTTACTGACGTCTTATGTCCATCCTTACGTCAAACCCGGCACCTTTCAGGTATAAATATACCAACGCTGCCCTAAGCAAAGACACGGTGGTGATGAGCTTGGAGCAGTGACTACTTGCCGGAGAGCCCAGCTGATGCTGAGAGCCCACGGATGCTGCCCCTCCTTTTTGACGCACTGAGGAAGACGCTGCCTTTCCTCTAGCCGAGGAGTCCAGCCTCCAGCGTTTCCAGCTTGCCCTCGCGGGTAACTGGGATATCGAGTCCTGAGAAAGAGATACCAGCCCTCCAGCCTTCTAAATCCCAGGTACTGAACTGACTAACCCCTTACAGAGAATTCTTGAGTCAGATTCTTGGCAAAACAAACTTAACTTAAACTGCTACTTACTTACTCCCTCCCACGTATTAGGCTTAGGTCAGGTACACCGGGGTAGGCGTAGTTAGAAGCACCAGTTGAGTACGATTAGTCAATGTATATATGTATTTATATCTTTTATCCATTTTAAAGTATCATATGGCTAAGAAACCATATCAATGCTTTTACAGTATTATTTTATAATCCTGCTTTTACTGTATGCACTTTACTTAACCATAAGTATTGCAATTGTAGCGATTCATTTCTCTTGTATGAGAAAAGAGACTGATCAATAAATAACACCTTTTTATTGAACACGCCCGTCTCTTCTTTTCTCTACAATCTGGTGAAACTAAGTATGCACGTATTGACTGAGTAAAATAGCTGTCTTTTGTTTTCACACGACTCTAGAGATATACTCTTGATCAGGGAGAGCAAAGTTGTCATGTTCTATGGTTGTCAGAAACTAAATCCCTTCTTGTCTATCCAGGGAGGTTAAACTCCTCCTCGCCTATTCGAGAAAGTTTCTAGTGAACTCTGAGCTAGCTGGCACACAAAACTTAAGTCTAATATCGTCAGTAGAAGACCTAGTTAACCTCTGTCCTACGTCTATACTATTGAAGATATTATTCCAATGCGCAGAGCCTATTGGGAATATAGGAACTACACTACACCACAGCCTCACTGGCCTTCCTTTTGCCCAGTCTAAAAATGCTGAATGTTCACTATTTCTCCTTACTGTGCACCCTAGTTGGATTTATCTTATCCCTTGTAATATTTGATTTTCTAATTGAATATTCCAACAATTTGCATCGCCCTGGTGTCACAATCGCCCACCAAATGAAAGATATATAATACAACCAATGGTAGGACTACAAGCAAAGGAAATACTAATTAAATAATAGATGACCAATCAGTTAATGAATCTCTTACTATCTATGTTGTGGTGAAATGTCCTTGCTCCCAGTCAGGCCTCTGCTTGTACCAGATCCCAGACTCCTCAAGTTATGTTGTAAATCAACGTTAGGGGCCTGTATTTGCTTAAAAATATGGATTTGTTGACCTATTTATACATGTGAATATCTCCAATGATTTGGTGCAGAGCCATGGGAGGTGGCCCTGCCCGCCTCTTCCTGTGGCTGCACCGCACAGGATGGGCCGGCCCAGGTGCGTCCCATGCTGCGGGTTTGAGGGCGGCACTTAGCGCTTGATGGTCCTGCCCGATCAGCTGGCAGCACCTCCTGGGGCCAAGAGTCCTGGGACCTGGAGTCTTACCACTCAGCTATAACTATGGCGTCCCACGCTGCAGGAGTGAGAGCTGCACTTTATAGCGCTTGATAGTCCCGCCGAGATCAGCTGGCAGCGCCTCATGGCGTAAAGAGTCTTGGGACCTGGAGTCCCACACACTGGCGTAACAAACCTTGAGGGGGCCTCCCTGGAAGGCAGCTCGGGGGCCACCCTCCGGGCTCAATCAGGAGCCCTGCAGCCAGAGTGCGGTGCTGATGGGGCCACCTGGAGCTTGAGGCGCCCCCGCACCGCAGGGGCTGCGGGGGCCTGTGTTACACCCCTGGTCCCCCATGCAGCAACAACTAGGGCATCCTGCACTGCGGGAGTGAGGATGGCGCTTTATAGCGCTTGTTGGCGGTGGTGGCTCTCACAGGTAATGCTGTGAGGTGCCGAGGCGGGGGTGGGGCTGGGTGGGGGTAGTGGAGTGTGACATACAACGTGAAAGTGGAAAGTAAAGAAATAAATAAAAGCACTTACTTTGCGCTCTCAGCATCGCCGACTCGGTGATGCTGCGAGCGCTATGTAAGTAGTTTTATTTATTTATTTATTTACTCTCCATTAACCCGTCATAATTCACACTCCACTACCCCCACCCAGCGCAGCCCCGTCTCGCCCCCCCAACAGTGTTACCTGTGCAAGCCACAACTGCTTGAAGGTCCTGCTCAGATCAGCTAGCAGCGCCTCCTGGCACAAAGAATCTGGGGACCTGGAGTCCTCCCACGCAGCAACAACTATGGTGCCCTGTCAATTTAGGGCCCAGATGGTGCGCTGTGTGCTAGCCAGGAATCAAATCAATGTATTCTGATGGTATGAATGGACTCACTCCACATAGTTTTGAAGCTTATATTGTCTAAAAGCACAGTCTTACTGAGAAAGTAGGAAACATTCAACACTATTGTGAGCATCCATCTACACGCCTACTGGTCTGCTTGTGGTGGAGTGTGGTTAGAAAGGAGCGTATTGAGGAGGAAGACTTTGATTTGTTTTTTAAACACTTGTAGAGAGAATAGCATCCACATTTCTGGGGAATTCGAGTTTCATTTTTTAGGAGCACCACCAGAAGAAGACTGGGCCAAGGTTTGCTTTTTTGCTGAACGTTGGAATCTCAATGAGTAGTGAGTTTGTGCTTCACAGCTGTCGCCATTCTCCGCATTGGGAGTGTCAAAAAATGTACTATGCAAATTCCAATCCCATAAATGTTGGGGAAAGTGCATGTATCTGGGGAGTATCAAATGTACTATTCTAACTTCATTCCCACAAACACATAGAAAAGTGTATTCAAAGATGAGGGTTACATTTGCAATTCTAAAGCCAATCCCACCAACATTAGGGAAGATATATATATATATTGATGGAGTAGCAGGTATAATATTCAAATAATTACAACCTCACAAATATTTGTGAAAGTGCATATATTCGCATGGGGCAGATTTGCTATATTAATGAGAGAGATGTCAGATTTTCTACTCTAACTCCATTTCAACCAACATTGGGGAAGCTGCATATGTTTCGAAGGGCCAGATTTCATATTCTTACTGAAATCCCACATACATTGGGATACTGCATATATTTGTGTGTGTGTGGGGGGTCAAAATTGTATTTGCAGAAAAATGCATGGACTGGAGGGGGTGGCCCATTTGCTCTTCTACTCCAAATCCCCCCAACATCAGGGAAGGTGCTTATATTTTGGGGCAGGTTTACTATGTTAACACCTATCCCACAAGCATTGGTAAAAGTCCATATATTTTGGAGGGCCATAGATATCACTTTAAATCTAGCCAAACAAATATTGAGAAATGTTTTGGGAGTGGGGTCGCTGTCAGATATACTTCTCTAACTCTTCCAACCTACACTTAATTAAGTGCATATATTTGAGAGCTTCATGTTTAAAATTATGACTTCAGTCCCACAAATGTCTAGTTCAGGGGACAGGGTACCTGGTGTTGATGGACTTTTTGTATTAACTTTGTTTTTGTTATGTCTATCTATAGATAGCTTGAAAGCTGTCTCATGGGACTTACATCATCACTATGGAGAAAGGGTTAGTCGATTTTCAAATGTCATTGACTTACTGATCAGCCGTCACTAGGGACTATGGCGGTTGCAGCTTTGACTAAGACAAATGGTGCATTCCCTCCGCAAAGTGAGATTTCATTGCTATGGTAAATGTTATATTAGATGTATGAATCCTTATTGGGGCAAGCACACTCTTTCGTCCCTCTCTAAATAAATAAAAACATCATTCTGATGTCTGTCTGGAGAAATCTACATGCTACACCACATATAGAGGGAAGTGGGTATTATGGATATGTATGTGAGAGCACTCATACAGCAAATGTATCAAGCAAATTGGCATTTACTCCACAACAGTACTTATACTGCAAACAGCAGCCACAACATTGCCTTCAATGTGAAATAATAGTGAATGACTTCCACTATAGCCAGAGACTGAAAAAGCTAGACAAATCATTTTTGTCTGTTGTAGATAGAATCCAGGTTTAGCTGAATCTTAGGGTTAGTGGTAGGAGTGTCTATCCCTGAGATGACCTTCACAATGCTACGCATGCACTGTAATAAAGGAGACTGGTGTGTAAATTGCAGTGTTAAATGGAGATGGGCAGCACCCCTGTGGTGTACAAGGGACTGTAACACCATGAAGAGATGTGAACAGTTGTGGTTTTATAAAGAAGGCAGTGCTTAATTTGAGATAGTGAATGCAGGTGGGGTACAATTATGGGGACCAACATGTATTGTTCCTCAACAGACTTTAATTCAGTGTAAGAGAGAGAAAGGCACAAAAAGGAGGAAAGATGGAGGAAGAAAAGATGGAAAACAAGTGACAAAGGGAGAAAGCAGAATGCAAAATAACCTGCAAGAGTAAGATGAAGAGATAGGGAGTGACTGGTGATGGGATACCTAAGTAATACTCTGGTCCATGGCACATATTCTTTTGCAAATAAAGGACTGAAAGCAGGGATCAATTGTATGCCATGAACCAGTTAGCCTCATATCTTTTGGATAGAGGTGGAGGCCAACCTAGTTAGGTCAACAAAGTACATGTGACAAAGTTTTATATGAAGTTCCACATTACAAACATTTTAGCTATGTTACTTTGTGGCACGTTTATCCTTTAAAAATCTAATTTTTCCAATAACTGATCGTTAGCTCTATCGAGGACATCAAGTACTAACATCCCAAATACGAAGTCAAAAATTGTAAATAATGTTGAATCACTACTTACGATATCTTATTTGGAAGGTACTAAAATGTATGCAGTAGAAGTGGTCGCAATTTGCATACCAACGTCTACCAGATGCAGTGGAATTTTGTGAATGAACCTATGTATTAATAGGTTGTTAGGGTGTTTGGACAAACTATTGAGTTCAAAATATCGGGAGACAAAATTATGCACAGTAATGTATAAAAATGCTGCAGAGTCGTTTCGATCACGTGATTAAGAATAAAAACCATAGTGTAGTAGTCTGTCTGTGTTTGCAGAACCGCAAAGGTATCACAGTACTCCGAATTTCTTTTTTTAAATTGCATTTGTTTAATTACATTAAAAAAAGTTATTTATTTTACATTAATTACTTATGTGATTTTTATGTTTTTAAACCTATAAAAAGTATATTCATATAAAAAAGAATGTCTACATTACAAAACAAAAATTGAAATAAAATAAATTATAATGAGCTCAGTATTAAAAATAAACCCCACAAATTAACTAAAAAGCTAACCATTAGAGGGACATATTTTTTTAGAAATGGAATTTGAAAACCATAGAAATTCACTGGAAAAAGTCAACCGTTACAGGAACGTCATAGTTAGGAAATAATATTAAAAACCGTTCGAAATTCACTGAAAAGACCAAAGGTTACCGGGACATTGTAGTTAGGAAATAGAAAGAAGAAAACCCCTTGGAAATTAACTGAAAAAGGCAAAGGTTACAGGGACATTATAGTTAGGCTCATACTTCACTCATACACAGCCATTGAAATTTAGCAGTTATAGTTACCTGAGCTTACTATAATTTACGCCCCTGCAATGAACTGCTTATGACCTCTCATATTACATCACTCATGACAGGGTCAGTGACATCACTAATAACATCACTAATTACATCATCCACAGAACCACTCGCACAACTAATCATAGGCCCACATAACCACCTACACAACAACTCAAATACCCACTGACAGACCCACAGAGCTACTGCTACACATCCCTTCAATCAAACATAAAGCCACTCATACACACACTCACTCACCTATACAGCCACTGACACAGCCACTCACTCACCCATAAAGCTACTGACACAATCATTCACTCACCCTTTCAACCTCTCAACATAGCCATACACTCACCCATATACCTACTCATACACCCACTCACGTACCCACACAACCACTTACATACCCATTCACATATCCATAGAGACACTTACACACCATATTCTCACCCATACAGACACTCACAGACACTCACTCTCCAAAACAGCCACTGACACACCAACTTACTTAACCAGACACCCTCTTAAACAGCCAAACACCCACCTATAGAGCCACTTATACTGCAGCTCACTCACCTATATAGGTACTCAAACATCCACTCACCCACCATAGAGCTACATATACAACCACTCATCCACCCACACATCTACTCACACAGCCACTCACTTGCCAATACAGCCACTCATACACACACTCATTCACCCATACAGCACCTCACACACCCATTTATTCATCCATACACACACTCACAAAGCTAGTGATACACACATACAGCCACTCAGACAGCCACTCACACATAGATTCTGTCACACAGCCACTTAGATGACATGTTAGAAATAGCATCACTCATTAGTAGTACAGAAAGAATAGTAACTTAACTAATACAGTAGCCTAATATATATATATTTAAGGGTCAGATACATTTGTGAAATACTTTCACTCACTTGACGATGTCATCAGTGATGTTTACAGTGATGTCAATTGAGATGCCATCAGCGGTCGCCAGTAAGTAGGTATAATTAGGACCCAGTTTTCATAGGAAAGGTGTTTTTGGACTTGCCTATATCTTTAGCGCTGGTTGACAAATCTTCATAAAATTCTACCCAAAAAGTGTGCCAGTAGGTCTTATTGTGCATGGAAAGTTTTGGGGTGATCTGTCAAACGGGCGCTGAGAAAAAGGGGGGGCGTCAATAAAGTGGACTTCCCATGAAAATTCCAATGGAGATTTGAGAGGCAACTACACCCCGAACCGCTGAACGGAATGATACCAAAGTTAGAAGAAAGGTAGTTCTTGGTTCAGAAAGTGACCTTTTTGTTATTTGATGTAAACTATTATTTTGAGATATAAAATTAAAAGCAAATTTGTATATCTAGGGACGTTGACCCTTCGTTATTCCAGCGTGGAGCTTCGCTAACCCATGTGCCAGCAGCAGTACTGTTACTGGCTGGCCGCAACCTGTGCAGAAAGTTGCAGCTGCCATTGTACATACCATGACACAATTCTGGGGGATGTAAATAAAGGTTGTAAATTATAGAAGGGGTCAGGGTAGAGGTACACTGTATAGATAACATACTTGGCAATCAACAGACATACTATTCTCATACATACCCATGCATTCATGCTCTTCTCATCCTTTTCATTGTCAATATGAAATTATTAATTTACAAAATGTAGTCCTTTGTCCACAAATATACATTTTTGTTGTATCATTCAATTAAATCACTGTGTTTAATTTTGAAATATGAACATAATTAGTGCACAAATGCATTGTACTTCTGGTATATATTCTCAGGCCTGCTAATGCAGATGCAGTGTTTGTTGTTTTAATGTAAGGCCAACCTAGCATTTAAATTTCCTTTGCAAAGCCTCAAACTCTATTACTACTACATATAAGTCAGCCTTAAGGTAGGCTGTAGGTAGGCTATACAACAGGGTTCTATGTTCTTAAAAGGCAATTTATGTGCTTTGAAGTTTTAGTGAGTTACATGCACACTTACAGACTGATGTGCCCAGATAAAAATCCAGTCTCACACTTATACTGCAACTCATAAACTTATTTAGAAATGCATTTAGGCACCTATACACCCAGTCACACAAATATTTACACACCCACTCTGTCACCAATAGAGCACGTATGTATCCAATAGTAACAGACCCACTTGAACATACAGTTACACCCCCCTTAGAGTTATTAACAGAGCCAGTAACCTATCCATACAGCTACTTACATAATCATTAAGACCCATGCAAATTCTATGATAGGCACTCATATAGCGATATAGCAACTTACATATCCATTGACACATGCACAGAGGAAATGGTGCACACACTCATATCTATGCTCAAGAACTGACACAACAAAGGGAGCCATCCAGACAAGTTGACCTTTAAACATGTATCAGTCCTGCTTCTGAGTACCTGTGTGTACATTTTACTACCAGGCTGTCTTGGCATTTAAAATCCTCGCTAAGTCTTATACTCCACTTTGATTACATGTAAGTCAGTCTTAAGGTAGGCTGTAGGTAGGTCATTGGGTAGGGTGCTATGTGGTTAAAAGGTAACACATGTACCTGTAAGTTTCAGTGAGTCACATGCACATTTCAAAATCCAAACACCCAATGTCTCGCCCATACTGTGACTAGTATACCTGTTTACAAAGTTCTAGAGGCACTCAGACAGCAACATAGGCACTTACCCATTCACTAACACAACCATACAGCACTTATACATTCAGGAGAAAGTGAGCTTGTTGCACACACAGTTACATAACCCAACATTTACTAACAGAGCCGGTCAGGAACCCATACAGGCACTTATATACACAAATAGAAACTCATAAACTTAGTAAGAGAGGGAGGCAGTCAAAGTTTTTCTTTGCTTGAAGAGGAACGGTGTTATGAAAGTCCCAGATCCCTGCCCCATAGATAGCAGCTGCGGCACGCTGGGCATTGTAAACTTTAATGAGAGAGGAAACAGTCCCTTTTCCTGTGGGTATATGGAGATTGAAGATGGCGTCCGCAGCGCTACTAAGTGTAAGACATGAGTTGTTTAGCTGCGAGTGCCAAGTCCTTGGTACACTAAAGGTTACACCTAAATAGCTAAAGTTGCTCACACTAAGTGGCTGGCCACTAAAGGAAATCCTGGCGATGTTCATTTTACAAGGCCCACACGCCATGACATATGACTTCTCTTAATTAGTAACCAGGTTGAGGATACACATGAAGGAAACAAAGCGATCCACCAGCAACTACAAGGCATTAGGGGTACGGGCTAGTTAGTCTGCGTTGTCTACGTACAGCAAAGCAGGTACCTCGGTGCAAGCAATCCTAGGGGTGTCAACTAGAGGTGGGTGGTAAACTCCGCTCCGCAGGCGAAGTTTGCAGGGTTTGCCACTTGAGTTCAGCACAAATCTCCACCAACCACTGGTTCTCTTGGCGGTCAAAAGCTCTCTTGCTGCAGCCTGTACTGTGGGAGTGAATTCGGGGTAGAAGGAGAGTGTATTGCATTGGTATTGCACCTTGTGGCTCTCCCAGACCCGGCAAAGGATTTCATCTCGGTGTTTGTAATTAAGTAGCTGAGCAACTATGGTGCAAGGGTGCAAGGGTGCAATGGGCTCATTTCATGATAAAAACTGGGGATAGGGCCTCCTCAGAAAGCTCTCGCAACATAGATTCAACATAGTCTTCCATTTTATCTATAGTCATGCACTCTGAAACTTTATTTCACTGCGAACGTGCTTCCAATTCGTCATTTTCCGCTTTAATAAGTTCAAGTACCTTGTCCATGCGATTGAGATGGTCACTGGTCATAGCGCGTGCATCCTCCATTTCAGATACTCTAGTCAGTCTTCATGTTTATCGACCCACTCTTTCATTAGGATCCAAGCGACTTGCCATGAGATCTAGTATAGCGTCAATTGCTCGCAGGTTAGCTTTTACTTCTACTAGGATTTCTTTGAGGTCATCATTGTGTCCAGAAGACCCGTGGTCAGAATTAAAGGGCTCATTGTGCTGTGGGTCCTGGTCTGCCCGTTGGGTGTTTCTCTTGCCCTCAAATTAGTGCTTCAATTGGCGCATGCCTTTTTCACCCATTCCGTCTCTGAGAGAGGGGCAGACTGCTGATCAGTGGTGCCAATGAGGATAGGGGTCCGGCTCTTTGAAACAAAGCTGGTGGTCCCACAGGACTGCAGCTGGCAGAATATCCAGGCCAGGCAAGGAGCCCAAGGGAAATAGCGCAGGCCCTTAGCATCCGGGTCCCACTAGACTCTAGGCTGCGCACCAAGTGTAGGGGGGCACAAGCAGACCCAGGGTTGGAAATAGGTTGTATGATGGGGACATCAGTCCCAGTGATCAAAAACATTTAAAATTTGCCATTCAATGGAAACATTACATGCTGGATATTAGATCTATTAGCCTTATGGTGGTCTTCCCCCCAACATTTTGGCTTACTCCACCATATTTTTCTGATCTTGTTGGCCTTTAGAGTCTGTGCACTTTACCACTGCTAATCAGTGCTAAAGTGCGTGTGCTCGCTACTTAATACATGGTAACATTGACTTCTTCCCAATTGGCATATTTATTTTACTTATAAGTCCCTAGTATAGTGGTAAAACATGTACCAAGGGTCTGTAAATTGAATGATGCTAGTGTACCTGCAGTGCCACCCACTTAACTAGCACTTTAAGAATATCTCAGGCCTGTCATTACAGTCTGCATGTGAAGTTTTAAACTGTCATGTCGCTCTATAAAAAATAAACCCTTTGTTAGGCCCAAACCTTGCTTTTTAATACATATAAGACACCCCTAGTGTAGGTCCTAACCTGCCCATGGGGCAGGGTGCAATGTGTTTTAAAAGTAGGACATCTACTTTTAAGCTTTACCTGTCCTGATAGTAAAAAACTCTTACATTTGTTTTCCATTAGTGCAAGACCTACCTCTCCCATAGGGTAACATTGGTGTTACCCTATTACATTTAATAAGGATATCTTCGAAATGGGTACAAGTAAACAGTTCATGTTTGGTGTTTTGGGAATTGTAATGGAAAATCCTCTTTTATGGTAAGGTCGGATTGTGAATAACAATTTTGAAAATGTGACTTTTAGAAAGTTCTACAGCAACAAATGATGGATGGAATGCTGAATAATCAAACATTCACCCTTTAGTCAAGAGATCTGGATAAATCCATCTTTCTTTTGGGCACTACGCCACCCCAGTTTGGATCCAGCCATATGCAAATCAGTCTTGACTCTGCTCCTCATGGGAACAGTCCAGCTGAAATACTGTCAAAAAGACTGCAACTTTGATGGTCCTCTACCCTGCTGTGCTGGCCTGCTGCCCTGCTGCCTTCTTGTCTTGCCTGGGTGCAAAGGACTGGGACCTGCAACCTATACCCAGGACTAACAGAGCGAATCCAAGAGCTAGTTTCTTGTAATCAGCACCTGTGAGTCCAAAGCTGCAAAGTGGTGCCACCACAGTCTTGGACACTTGGTAGTGGGCCTGAAGGTGCTCTGCCAGCCCCGTAGTGGACCCAGCAGAACTGACGCATCCCCTCTGCGGTGCAACTCTGAGCAGAACCGACACATCGCCAGGACTTTTCATCGCCTCACAGTCTGCAGACTCATCAGAACCTCCACAGTGCTACGCATCCTCGAAGCAGGCCCTCGCATCGCAGGCCTCTTGTTGAGAGCAACCTAATGAAGATGCAGGTACTGCATCGGAAGCCCCTCAGCTTCTTCAGAACCAGCAGGTGCACTAAGCACTCCTCAACGCAGAACTTTGCATTGAAGGCCCCCTTGTCGACAACCTCCACGGAAATGGTCCGGGACTTCGCATCACAGCCTCGCAGCTCAAAGGAACCGACATTGCACAACACATCTCTAACTCGGGCCTAGTATCACCTTGACTGCGCAATGCATCCTTGACACTGGTCCAGACAACACTGGCAGCCTGATTTTAAGGTATTCTACTTCAGCAGACTTAATTGGGTGTCTGTGGCTGGCTCTCCCACGTGAACTTATTACTTTGTCACGGTTCGGCGTGGCCAGATAACGACAGTTGGCGCTTTGTGCCTTTTAATGCTATTTTCACTGAAATCTTTGGACTTGCATATCTCCGGTTCCACATATTGGATTGTTGTTATTTTGCTTTATTAATTAAAATGCACTCTATTTTTATCATTTGGTGTGGGGTTCTTCTTGTGTGATGTACTCACTTTAAAACTGTTTGAAGTGTTGCACAAATACTTTAGACATTGCCTCTAAGTTAAGTGTGATTGCTTTGTGCCAAGCTAACAGAGGGTTAAGCACAGGTTAATTTAGGGTTTGTTTGTGACTTCACCCTGACAAGGATTGTGGTTCCTCCTTGAGTAGGGTTTCAACCCCCTCAAAAAATAAACCAATTTCTTACACCTGATTCTTCAGATGTTTGTGTTTTTAAGGACAGAAAATACTTCATATGAAAAATAATAATCTAATCGTATCTCAAGTGAGAAGTGTCATAAGATAGCACAATTAGCTTAATGAACATTCTCAGTGACACCAAATCAAATTCTTTACTTGTCCGGAGGGTCAGCGGAAATGTTTGTTCCAAAGGAAAATGAAGTAAAAACAGAAAGTTTTCTACTGCAAACTTATGGTACAAAAAAATATACACAGCCTTTAACCGTGATCTACTCATGGGACACCTTACAAAACTCCATTGATTACAAAGTGTTTTATTATAGGTCCGGTGGGGCATTTTCCAACCATTTTGCTCATTCCTACTTGTTAGCTTGCAGTTTAAAATTAAAATCTGAACTTCATCTGTTTCTTTTCTGCCCCAGGACTGATTGTATGTGTTGTTCAAGGGTTTTTCCTGTAACAATGTCCAACTGGGTTTCTCCAAACTGTTCTGTATTCTATCTGCAGTTGTTTACACCCACACACTTCTGCTGGCTCATACGCGTCTTGAATTTTGTTTATATACAGTGTACTGCAATGGATGTGTGCAGAGATTCTCTGACTGTGAGATACTCTTAAGAATAGTATGTTATGTCTGGAAGATGAAGGATGTGTCAGTGGTAAATAACAAAAGGCCTAAATTACAGGTATTATTCTTTTTAGTAACACACAACCACAGGCCTGTCACCCAGAACACTCTTAATTTAGTTTAAATGTAGCACTGGTAAGGTGATATGAAAAATTCTTATTTACCACCAGCCAAGTAATCTTTGGCTATTCACAACCATCCGAGTGTCAAAGATTAATATGGTACTCACACAGCAAACAATCAAACTATCGCTCTACCATCACCCATCAACCAGTGTTAGTGGGAAAAAGTGTGGAGAAGAGAGTGAGCCCCTCACGGAAGAACCGCCAATCGGGTTTACCTGACTAGTAATTGTCAGTAATCCCAATTATCATCATTGGTGACTCACTCTCATAACAGTGGGAAAAGGAAACAAACACCAGAAAAAGACCAACAACATATAACAGTGCTTCTTCTCAACATCAGCCCCACAATCTGCTGACTGTTGTTATCATCGCGGGTTGACGTTTTTACCCTTACTGTGTTTGTGTGCACAAATAACACAAAAACACAAAAAAAAACAGTGAGAAAAAAACGTGAATCTCACACAGTTAAAATGGAAGGATTCACTGGCCACTGTGGATTTATTCTGGGCTGTGAATACTCCCAGATTAAAAATGACTCACACCATATGCTGCAGTGCCCATGCGCTGTTAACCAAATAGCGACACAGTGTCCTGCGCATAGGGCTCTACAAGTGCCAACTTTGAATTGCGAGGGGATCTCCTCATCGACGCTTGCCTCCACTAAACCTGATGAAGCAAGTCTTTTATAATAGCGGATCTACCTCACATTCTAAAAACGTTCACCAACGACAGATGTATCCTACCTGCCTCACAGCACCAATGTGTACATCTGTAGATCCCTTGGAGCAGTAAACCAGTATGGGCTTAATCTGTCATTTAACTGTTGCTTTAAAATGATAAACAAACAAAATGCAATTGGAGTGAGACACTTTATTTCAACACCCAATTGCCAGTTTTGGATTATGAGGAAATCTGCTCACCTGAGAAGGCCACCACTTGAAAGTGATGAGTCAGTGGCCATCTTTGATCATGCATCAGTTACTTATAGGTAATTGCATTACTTTGAGTCCTACTCCCTCACTTCTATTCATTACACATAAAAGCCACCCCTGCCTCACCAGACACCCATATCACGTGATATAACAATTTTTATAAAAAGCCCCCCCTCCTCCAACCTTCTGTAATACCACATAATCCGAAACCATACCAAAAGGTTGGCCTGCACTACTGGGGAGGGATGAAGGGATGTAATGAATAGAAGCAAGGGAGTAGTACTCAGAGTAATGCAATTACCAGTAAATAATTGATGCATTACCTCCTCGTCCCTCCCTCACTTCCCTTCATTACACATACGAAATAATACAAAGCCGAACTGGACAACCGAATTGGATATGCACAAAAACAGGTTTATTAGCAAAATACAGCCAGCAAGGAAGCACAGCTATTCAGGAATCATAGCGGAAAGAACCCTGGCACCCAAAACCTCAAACCGGTTACACTCCAGGCCAATCCGGTAATGAAAGGCAAAAGTCAAAGGGGAAGCCCAAGCGGCAGTAAGACAAATCTCAGAGATAGAAGGCTCCTGGATCTCAGCACAGGACACCGCCATGGACCCCTAAGGAAGAAATGCGCCCAGCATACTCGTAAGCCAGAGAAATCAGAGACCAAACCCACTGACTCAAGGTAGAAGTGGAAGGTCGCAACCCCTGATTCACTGACCCAAAATTCACAAAATGGAATCAGAACAACGAAAGGAAGCAGCACGTTCCATTCAGATCAGGAGAACCCTCCGGACATCCTACGAGTGCAGCTGCACTTCAGACTCAGAGGAAGGAGAATCAAAAATGGAAGGCAGAATCAATTCCAAAGTCCCGCTCGCAGCAGTTTTACTGGGACTTTGGTGATTTCTGCACTCTTCCGACGGGACTGCGAGGACCAGCAGCCCCGTCATTGCCTTCAGCTGTGTCCTCTCCCCACCCTCTCCTGCCACTGCTTATACTGCTTGTGGCCCCCGCTTCGCGGGAGCCGCTCGCAGCAGTTTTACGGGGACTTTGTTGATTTCTGCACTCTTCCGAGGGGACTGCGAGGACCAGCAGCCCCGTCATTACCTTCAGCTGTGTCCTCTTCCCGCCCTCTCCTGCTGGTATTTCTTTGTTCACACCTACCGCTTCGCGGGACGCGCGCGGGCGTACCCCGGGCGAAGCCCGGGCCAAGGGCGGGCTTGTTTAAGCCCGTTGTAGCCCGGAGGAGACCGGACCGGGCCACCTCTTTAACATCTTGTCTCTCCTACACCGAGGTCAATCCGGCACCCCGTAAGTACCTGCTTTATTACTACTTGTAGCAGGGAAATGGCCGGGCGTGAAAGTAGGAGTAAGGCGTTGACATTGGATGGTTACGTTGCAGGGACGCTGGGCAATTTCATTATTAGAGCAAACTCAGTACTGGATCACGAAATAACTTTGATTGAGCGTCGGCTTTCTCAAGATATTGCCTTGGCAAAAAGATCCTCGCTGGGACATTTCGCGAATGCTCGTACACCAGTGCACACACTTCGAGTCGCTGCCACCGAACGTCCTGTGACTGCATCAAGCACTGAGATTATACAGGACTTGGGAACACTATCTCTAACTGTCGAGACCCAGTTATCACCAGTAGCAGAGACTACCCTATTAACAATCCCTGAAAATAATCTGGTAGTCGACAGTCCAGAAAGGCCTAACATCCGGCAGCTACTTGAGAGACAAGAAGGGGCCATACCCAAAAGGAAGCGAGGTGCTTTAGCTTCAGGTGGTAGGAAGCCCAAGCTTGCAAAGCGCTCTAATAATAGGGATTCTGCTAGTCTGGGCCAGGTGCCAGAGGCTCTTAAAGTTCCGGATAACAGCCCAACACCATCTTTAACTGCAACTATCCCAGGAGGGGCAAATTCACCTATCATAACAGCCACAATAGAGGATCCACTTATCTTAAAATTGGGCGCT
This sequence comes from Lissotriton helveticus, assembly GCF_964261635.1. NCBI lineage: Eukaryota > Metazoa > Chordata > Amphibia > Caudata > Salamandridae > Lissotriton > Lissotriton helveticus. The sequence goes on from NC_136071.1 coordinate 621,536,057, forward strand.
CTCTTAAAGTCATCACTTCAACCACTTGAAACGAGACTCTCACAGATAGAGCTAAAGTTGTCAAAAATTGAAAAAGCAACATCGGCGACCATGGATTGTTTAAAGACTAATAAGGTGACTTTGGGCCATGTCCAAGCCAAAAATGGCCAGGGGGTATTACTGTCACGAAATTCTGTATTACCATCTAACTCGTCCACTGTACTTGTGACTACCCCAACCCGGGAATTAGCCGCTGATCCTCCTGATAATGTCTTGACAAAGGTTAATAAAGAGAAGTCTAACAAGGCACACCAATATCAACAGGAATGTGGCCCGATTAAGAATACCAGAATTGATTTGCCCCCAGAATCAAGCCGGTATGTAGTGGTCCTAGCCGGTCTCTAGCCATACAGATAACGGCTCTAACATTAAACCATTCTCTACGGGCTTGTAATGGCCGCACGCTTGCGGATACCCCAGCCAAGTGTACATTTAATAAACCTGGACACGAGTCTTTGCTTGACTATATCTTGGCTGAAACACGGTTATGGCCAAAGGTCATAGACTTAAATGTCATCACAAGAGTTGAGAGTGACCATAATGCTCTAATTTTGGAGTTGGGCTCCCCCGGCCCTAGTAAGAACAGCACGCCAAGTTCTGGGGACCCTGATGGCAGGCTCACATTATCTAACGACAGACGTAGAGTCAGGTGGCATAAAATAATGGAACATCCGGAAGGACTTTGGAACTTATATACCCGGATAGTCCCCTTGTTTGTGGAGGTTGATGTGTTAAACACTCAACCATTGCCCCCGATTACTATATAAAGATGCAGGCTCTGCACACGGATCCAGTATCCAATCTGGCAGAGGTATTTAATCCTCGGGTGGCTAAAAAGAACAAAAGGGCTCAGAAAAGCAAGTGGTATAATGCAGCTTGTAGAAAGGCTAAAACAAAGCTAGTACAGGCTCTAAAGTTAAATAATAACAAACCCCAAATTCAAGCTAGGAGAGTACATTACAAACGGTTGACTAAGTGTGCAAAGGAAGAGTGGGAGCACGATAAGTGGGTTAGTTTATCCATCGCTCTAGCTATAAAAGATTCCCGGAAATTTTGGTCCATAGTCAATAACGGCTGTGGCGAACCGAAAGCTGCTATTGAACCAAATATAGCAGCCAAAGTTTGGGAAGACCACTTCCGGGCATTGTATTCCATAGAGGATGGCATGGAAATTTTGGAAACTATATGGGCACCGCCAGCTTCTATCCCACAGTCTGAGGTGGTAGAGTTTACGACAGGGGAAATATGTAATGCAATCTCAAAACTTACCGTAGGAAAAGCCCCGGGTCTAGACTTACTCCCGGGAGACCTCTTTAGACATGAACCAAAGATATGGGGCCCGTATCTACAAATCCCTTTTAACGCAGTCCTGAGAGGCATGGCGGTTCCCTGTACTTGGCTGGGCGCAGAGATAGTCCCTATATTTAAGAAGGGCTCTCCTCTGCGCCCAGCCAACTACAAGCCCATCAGCCTCATTGACGTCCCGCAGAAGATCTTTGCGCGACTCATTCTAGACCGCATACACGACTGGATAGAGGAGCACGCAATTCTTAGTTCGTACCAAGCATTGTTCAGGAAGAACACTTCCACCATGGACCAAATTTTTCGTTTGTCATTACTATTTTGGAAAACGGTGAGTCTAGAGGGTGGCAGCCTCTACATGGTGTTCATGGACCTTCGCTCTACTTTTGATTTAGTCCCCCGGGGGAAACTATGGTCCGTGCTTCTTGAGCTGGGCATACTGGAACAATTTTTAACCATATTGATGAGGTTACATGAGGCGAATTTCGCCCAAGTCAGATGTGGAAAAAATGGTGCATCGTCATCTAGATTTCCCGTTGACAGGGGGGTACGGCAGGGGTGCGTACTGGCACCTACCCTGTTCTGCCTCTATGTCAACGGGGTAATCATGCACCTGAGTGAGTGCGGAACAACGATGCTCCAAAGCTGGCGGGTAGTAGGGTACCTGCGATTATTTTCGCAGATGACACCTTTTTGCTGTCAAAGTCCCCAATGGGGATACAGCGTATATTAGACGGCTTTGTGGAAATCTGTAGAGGTCGGGGTTTGGAGATAAATGCTCTTAAATCAAAATTTGTTATCTTCAACCCCCCCGCTACTACTAGGCCAAACCCCAGCTTAGGTACAACAAGACTGGAAAGGGTTTTGACTTTTGACTATCTGGGGGTCACCATCAATGAGAGCTTGACGTGGGGCCCCCAGCAAATCAAATCACAACTAAAATTGGCCCAACTCGCAGGCGGAATCCTCAAGCTTTCCAATAAGTCTACCATTAAACCCGCTGGTCCACCATTGGAGATTTATAAAACGCAAGCAAGGGGTGCGATTAAGTATGGCGGCGAACAGGGCCGAAATCATCAAGATAGAAAACAAATTGCTAAGACCACTGTTAGCTTTACCATCCAGCACTCCACTTCTTCCCCTGAGGCTTGATTTGGGGGTGAGACCTGTCGATGATGCGCTAGCGATTAAACCTCTCAGGTTCTGGCGTAGGCTCTGGACAAGACCAGAGCTGTTAAATTACAGGCTGGAACTCAAAGAAATATTAACTTTCCCCAGTGCAGGGAAAATTCCTTGGCTTATGTTCATAAAGAATGAATGTGTAAGGCTGGGAGTACCTGCCCCATGGTTTGATCCCTAGAGGGGTTGCAAAATGGATACACGCAAGTTGCTCACGAGGACATTCGCTGATAATAAACTCACTGCTGCTTTGTCCGATCCCCATACTGGCATTCTAACTGATTTCTTTTTAACGATCAAAGATTTTTATTATTTTGAGTATTTCATGGATGTACAATGGAGACATGGCACTCTACCCTTAAGAGCCTTTACTAGTAGATGGTCTTCCGGTGCTGCAAAAAACTGTCCTGGATCTAACTGCGACATGGAAAATGATCCACACATTCTTTTCTTTTGTCCAGCAACCTGTAAGTCCAGGAGGTACTGGATCGTACCCCTGTGCAAGAACGTGGGTTTTGTACAGTGTATGTATGCTTTTAGAGTACTAAAAACAGATACAACCAGACCCATTGTATTTGCTGTTTCGCAATTCCTGGCAGCTATGTGGCATAAGCGAAGGCACTTAATTGCCAGTACTTGATCATTGACCAATAGCTATCTGCAAGAAACTGTTTTATATTGAAACCACTGTAAATTTTTCATTCTTATGTTTTTACATCTAAATATTTATTGTTTTCTTCTTTTTATACATTAGTCCACAGCAACAGTATTAATTTATCATGTTTTGCTAAAACAAATTGAATTGCCATCCATGTATAATGTTTTTATATTTCTTTTGTACTCTTTTATGGCTAAATGCCGAAATAAAGATTTCATGAATGAATTCCTGGTCCCGATTGCAGTAGGAATTTACCTTAGGACAAAAAAAAAACTGGTCGTAAAATGATCCTGTCAAAAACCTTACAAAAGGGATGCTTGAAAGATAAAGCGCCCAGTTCACTTAAATGGAGAGCAGAAGCAATCACCGCCAAAAAGAAGGTCTTAAAAGACAAGAATTGCAAATCCACAGAAACTAGAGGTTCAAATAGAGGCGACATCAAGGCTTCCAAACCCAAAGACAGATCCCAAGATGGAAAGTGCTTCCGAGGGGCAGGGAGAACATCACGCAACCCCTTGAAAAGCCAACCAATCTGACCATCAGGATCCGAGAGATCTCCGAAAGCCTTAATTACAGTCTACTGTGTAAGATCCACGTATACTCCTTAGGTTCCGAATGATGCACAAAGGGGTCCGACATCCCCAAATCTGGATAAGGTAACAAAGAGTAATAAGGCAATCAGGCGAGGGAAAGGAATTAGGGAAGTAACAGCGGGATGAGGATACCTGTAAAAAAAAAAGAATACAAGGTTAATACAAATCCTAGATCACTTTGCTGCTCTCATATGATCTCCCTATGAATGTCTATTACCTGTGGGCTTGATAAGGAAAGTGTCTGTCTTCCTGTATATCAATATTGAACCAATAGAGATAATGCTCTCCAATACTATTGCTGTAGACCTACAACAAGACTTTAATTCAGTGTAAGAGAGAGAAAGACACAAAAAGGAGGAAAGATGGAAAACAAGTGACAAAGGGAGAAAGCAGAATGCAAAATAACCTGCAAGAGTAAGACGAAGAGATAGGGAGTGACTGGTGGTGGGATACAGAAGTAATACTCTGGGCCATGGCACATATTCTTTTGCAAATAAAGCACTGAAAGCAGGGATCAATTGTATGCCATGAACCAGTTAGCTTCATATCTTTTGGATAGAGGTGGAGGCCAACCTAGCTAGGTCAACAAAGTACATGTGACAAAGTTTTATATGAAGTTCCACATTACAAACTTTTTAGCTATGTTACTTTGTGGCACGTTTCTCCTTAAGATAACTGATCATTTTCTCTATCGAGGACAACAAGTACTAACATCCCAAATACGAAGTCAAAAATTGTGAATAATATTGAATGACAACTTACGATGTCTTATTTGGAATGTACTAAAATGGATGTAGCAGATGTGGTTGTAGGCCTTCCGAACCTTCCTGCTGCTGCCAAGATCCAGGGATTACTCCAGGGATTACTTCCACGCCTCGAGGAACCCGCTTCGCGGGTCCCGCTTCGTCGGAGCTGCCTGCCTATTACCAGTGTTGGGTGACTGCAGGGCTGCGAGCGTAGGGAACCGGGACTCGATCTCCCAGGAGCCCCGGCTACCCCGTGGCCGACACAGCTGGCCCGCTCTCCCTGACCGCCCCGCCCCAACCTTTTCATTTAAATAATCTTGCCTGCTGTCTGGCGTGTGGAACGCCTTCCGAACCTTCCTGCTGCTGCCAAGATCCAGGTATTACTTCCACGCCTCGCGGAACCCGCTTCGCGAGTCCCGCTTCGTCGGAGCTGCCTGCCTATTACCAGTGTTGGGTGACTGCAGGGCTGCAGGGCTACGAGCGTAGGGAACCGGGACTCGATTGCCCAGGAGCCCCGGCTACCCCGTGGCCGACACAGCTGGCCCGCTCTCCCTGACCGCCCCGCCCCAACCTTTTCATTTAAATAATCTTGCCTGCTGTCTGGCGTGTGGAACGCCTTCTGAACCTTCCTGCTGCTGCCAAGATCCAGGGATTATTTCCACGCTTCGCGGAACCCGCTTCGCGGGTCCCGCTTCGTCGGAGCTGCCTGCCTATTACCAGTGTTGGGTGACTGCAGGGCTGCAGGGCTGCGAGCGTAGGGAACCGGGACTCGATCTCCCAGGAGCCCCGGCTACCCCGTGGCCGACACACCTGGCCCGCTATCCCTGACCGCCCTGCCCCAACCTTTTCATTTAAATAATCTTGCCTGCTGTCTGGCGTGTGGAACGCCTTCCGAACCTTCCTGCTGCTGCCAAGATCCAGGGATTACTTCCACGCCTCGCGGAACCCGCTTCGCGGGTCCCGCTTCGTCGGAGCTGCCTGCCTATTACCAGTGTTGGGGGACTGTAGGGCTGCAGGGCTGCGAGCGTAGGGAACCGGGACTCGGTCTCCCAGGAGCCCCGGCTACCCCGTGGCCGACACAGCTGGCCCGCTCTCCCTGACCGCCCCGCCCCAACCTTTTCATTACGTATATAGGTAACTGTGACCAGGAGCGAGCAGGAGCGCCCGGGGCTAAGCCCGGGCAAAGGGCGGGCCCTCTGTGGCCCTCAGAGGCCCGAGGAGACTGGACTGGGCCCGACCCCCTGTTCGTTTATTACACCATTGATCGCACTGGGGGTAAGTCTATTCTGGACCATCATTTGGCGGCGTCCTTACCTATTTACTAATGTCATTGCCAGTACTAAGCTTAGACACTGAAATGTCGGACAGGTCTGGGGGGGTGTTCAACGGAACTTTGGACAATTATTTCACTAAGACTGCCACTGATGTCCACAAGGAACTTACCAAAGCGGAGCGGCGAGCGGAGCGCCGCCGTTCCATAGAAAGTATGAAGAATATGTCCCTGATCGAGTCACCCTTACCAGCTGCTCCTACCATTGAATTGAGTCACAGAGGCAATAATAGCGTAATCATATTGGACAGCGGGCCTTCTGTACCCAGAGTTTGTACCCCGACATCTAGTACCGGCCCGAAGTCAACTGTGAATGGCTTGTTGTCTTCTAATCCTACCAGCTCTCTTATTGTAACTAAGGCACTGATTACTCCTATTCCAATACCATGTAAAATTATTAGAAATAGGGCCAAGAAAAACATGCCACAAAGAAACTTTGGCCCACCCCTACCAAAAAAAGGAGGAAAAGGGGAGAACCACATAAACAAAAGCTGAGTCATTCGGACTTTGGCATAAAGGTAAAGGCCCCCACAGGGAATGATAAGGCCTCAATAGTTGGCCCTGATGTAATAGTACCAATGCCAGTATCCCCACCCCCTACACATTTAGGTGAAGAGACTGGTATTGATATTCTCCATGTTGACATAGAGCCACAAGTAACACATAACAAGGTCACATTGGACAGTATCGAGTGTATAATTAGGAGCTTTTCCTTATCAATTATAGAGAGACTAAAGAAGGTGGAAGAAAGACTGGGGAAAATAGAGCGGGAACTGGGAAGAAAGGAGGTCCCTTTAAAGGTTGCCGCAAACAACACCGCGCAACTTACTACACTGCCTACCCACACCATTACTTCAGTCCCCTCCCCTGTACCAAACTTAACTCCAGCTACCCAGAAACCCCCCGAAATTAAAAACAAAAAGCAATTTAATCTACCTTCTAATCTGCTAACAAATAAACCCGACCCGATTCCTGCTACCTTTGTTAGCAGACCATCAAAGGATATGGGAAATGCATCCTTGGGGATACCAACAAGGGAGGAAAGAAATACTAGGCATACACGGGGGATACAAAATAGGGCCCCCCTTCCAGAACTTCCACCGGAAGCAGTGCCTTTCGTGGTGGTTCTTACAGGGGTGCCTGAGCTGGAAGGAAATAAGCGGGAGGGATTCGCCCAGCTGAAGAATAAAATCATGCATTGGCTGAGTTTATACAGACCAATTGCAAGTAACATCAGCGGCGATATTGTACATGTCCGCCGCCTTCAGTGGTTGGGGGGTAGACCCAAGGATATTCTGGGGGATGTGGTGGTAGTGAATTTTAGAGACCAAAATGCTGTTCATTATATATTAAATTGGCCCCAGGGAACGGTAGCAATTGCATCATCCCTAGACCACTGACGTATTTTTACCCAAGATCCTTGGTATTCCCACATCAGCACCAACTTCCTCAACACCCGCAAATACAAGCTTACCTTAATTCTTTCCCCCCAAATACACAGAATGCCAGGAATCCTCCATATATGCCCTATCCTGTATTGGTTCCTGACCCCTACGGATGAAATTTTGTACCCCCCAGGTCCAACACAACCACGAATAGGAGAATGGACCATTTAAAACCATTTACTCCTTTGGAGACCACAAATAGGTTTGAGATATTTAATGGGTTAGACGACTGCGATTGAAGTTTCTGGAGCCCATGGGTTGAGGGAAGTGGAATTTATACCCCTAGCATGGAGGGTAGTGTTAATGAAGCTGATGTGATGGGGATCCCCAGAGACAAAATTTTAACTACTGTAAATTGTCCAAGTAGTCCGATGGGAAATTCTGAGGCAGAAGCCTCGAGAATGATTGTTAACATCCATAGACCCATGGGGCATATTAGTCCCCCGGGTTGTCTTACTCTTTTTGAGGAAGTTTATTTGCAACACAATCAGGCCCAAATGGAACACCCCAATGACCCTGGGGAGCAGGGATTCTCGGGTTATTGTTGGGATCATGCCAATGGACCTATCAGAGGTTGTCCAGCTAATGGAGAGGAGTGTTTAGGGGTGTCCTCGGAGTCAATCACTGCTCTAAGCGACAATCTACCCCCTATGGTATCTTGGTTATCATCTACCAACACCCCGCCTTCAACTGTATTATTGAATAGGTCCGTGCACCCTCCCCATATTGAAACTCACATTGTTGATGAAGGTGTTATTCCAGGAAAAGGATATAAGTTAATGAGTTGGAACATCGCAGGGTGGTGTAATAAGGCTGACCGCCTTGGCTGGTTGGATTTTGTAACTAAATTCGATATTCTCTGTCTCCATGAGACGTGGTGTACTGATGATATCTCCCTGGATGGTTTTGTTGCCTATAATTGTCCGGCCCTGAGCTCAAATATGGGCAGAGCTAAAGGTGGATTGGTGATTCTGCTGTCAGTGAGCCTTCCGGTATGAGTTAAAACCCACATGACAGTCGGATCACACTCACAGGTACTATGCTGCAGCACCATGGTGGCCGGAATGTCTTAATAATTAACCATTATAATAATATGTTTAATCACTCCAGCTCCTTAGTGGTTGATGAACTTGATGCGGCAGTCGACAACCTGTGTGGGCAAACATGTGTACCCTTTGATATCCTATGGGGAGGAGATTTTAACATTCATATGTGCCCATACTCCTTTTCGAGGGTGTGTGGGTTTGGTGGGGAGGATGAGGGGGACCAGGCTCACTTCCTACACACGACCTATGGTGACTCACTCAATACTCTTCTGCTTAAACTGGATCTATGGATATTGTCGCCCAAGAAAGATAATGAAGGCAATTTGGTACCAACGTTTGTGGGAAGGAATTCCGCTACTATCATTGAATATCTTATAGCTTCGGCAAGCATAACCACCATGTGCAGCTCCCCGGAAGTACTAGACCTGGCTCTTAGCGATCATAATTGCCTTACAACACACTTGTTTATATGGGGGGGAAAGGCTGATGTGTCTTATGGAACTGTGGCGGATTTAATCCCGCATAGACCGAATGGTCCCAGGATTAAGTGGGGGAGGAAAAATGAGGAAAAGTTGTTGGTCGAAATTGTGTCTGCATGCCTCCAGGAGGTGGAATGTTGCCTTGATCCCAACACAGGCCAGACATGTATATTAGCTGGGTTTGACTCAATTAATGTGATCACGAAAAAGATTCTGACTTCCAGTAAGGTGAAGGGACATGGAGCTCCCAATGGGTGGTTTAATAAGGCATGTACAAAATCTTTGCAAAATTTAAAAAATGCCCTTACTATTAAACCCAGGGATAGGGAAGCGGTTAGATCCCTAAGGCACACTGACAAAATGCATCTGAATTTAAGGAAGCAGGAATTAAGGGAGGAAGCTTGGGACAATATGTCCAAGGCAGTGGAACTTCGGGACACCAAGTTATTTTGGAATACTGTTAATAGCCCTTTTTTACATAACGAGGTACGCCCCGTACTTTCTGCCCAAGTAAGTGAGGATAACTGGGTATCCCACTTCTCTAGTATATTCAACCCAGGAGGGTCATCACCAGTGAGAGATGTGGTTGCTGATTTTTGTCCTCCTACACCGCTTAACATCACTATCGATGAGGTGGATATTGCCATCCGGGGTAGCAAGGGAGGGAAGGCACCTGGCCCTGATGGGGTCCCTATTGATCTATACAAAGCAGACGTATTGCTTTGGAGCCCCTTGTTGACCAAGGTCTTTAACGCTGTTGCAATGGTCTGTGCACCACAGACATGGGGAGAGTCGATTATTATTCCTATCTATAAAAAAGCGAGATAGAGGCGAGGCCAAGAACTACCGCCCTATTTCTCTCCTCGACTCTTCCATGAAAATAATGAGTAGGGTGTTATTGATCCGCCTGGAGGAATGGGTCGAAGACAATGGCATCCTTGCGGACTCCCAGTTTGGATTTCGCAAGGGGCTGGGCACCATAGAACAGTGTATTAACCTAGACCTTATTATAGGCAAGTACACGCGTGCCAAACAGGGTTCGCTGTTCCTCTGTTTTACGAGGAAAATTATTAATGATTGCCTCCACTTGGACAAGTATAACCTGATTCCCTGGCTCAATTACATTGTTTCCTCATTTAAAGATGTTTTTAAGCTGGATGTCCGAAAAAATCCTTTCAGTGCATCGGACATCACAAAAAAGGAGCTAAAGCACGTGTATTTGTGGGCCAAGGCACAAAAGCGTTGTGCTGCCACCAGCCAGTATTCCACGCACAGTTTCTATAACAAATACAACCTGGCTGAATCTGGTTTTGCCAACTATCTAAAAATGGTAACTATACGTTCACCAGTATGTTCTTACCAGACTACGGATGGGGTCTGGTTATTTGCTTGTTGCCTATCCACATATCAAGTCACATACTGTAGCCCCATGCCCATGTGATTGGACCTCAAAGCAGAGCACCGAGCACTTTTTATTGATTTGCCCTTTTTACCTTCAATTCCGTATCATTTACTTGAAACCACTTTTTAAAAAATATAAGGTATCTTCTATGAAATCAGCCATGAGCCTTTTATTTGCACTTGTTGAACCTGATGTGTGCTTTTTTACTGCTGTATATATTTTAAAATCAATATCTGTCAGGAAAAGTATGTCTTTGTAATTTAACATCTGTAAAAACCTAATATGTCAAATGTCGTTATGTGATGTACTGTATGCACTTTTATGATTATTTTTTAAAATGATCGAATACAGTTTTTGAATTGAATTGTATGCAGCAGAAGTGGTTGCAATTTGCATACCAACATCTACCAGACAGGCGCGGCCCGTGGAGGGAGTTCGGTGGGGCAGGGAGACGGTGCGGGGGAGGGGCAAGGTGGACAGTGGTAAACACCGGAATATGGACAATTGCAGGTAAGTAAACAAATTAAAAAATAAAATGAATTTCGTAGCGTGCGCTGCATCGCATTTTGCGATGCATCGTGCGCTATGAAATTCGTTTGATTTATTAAATTGTTTACTTACCTGCAATTGTCCATATTCCGGTGTTTACCACTGTCCACCCTGCCCCTCCCCTGCACCGCCTCCCTGCCCCACTGAACTCCCTCCACGGGCCGCGGCTGCTACCAGATGCAGTGGTATTTTGTGAATTAACCTATGTATTAATAGGTTGTTAGGGTGTTTGGACAAACTATTGAGTTCAAAATATCGGGAGACAGAAATACGCACAGTAATGTATAAAAATGTTGCAGATTTGTTTCGATCACGTGATTGGGAGTAAAAACCGTAGTGTAGTAGTCTGTCTGTGTTTGCAGCACCGCAAAGGTATCACGGTACTCTCAATTTCTTTTTTTAAACTGCATTTTTTTAATTACATTAAAAAAAGTTAATTTATTTTACATAAATTACTTATGTGATTTTTATGTTTTTAAATCTAAAAAAAGTATATTTATATAAAAAAGAATGTCTACATTACAAAACAAAAAATGAAATAAAAATAAATTATAATGAGCTCAGTATTAAAAATAAACCCCACAAATTAACTAAAAAACTGACCTTTAGAGGGACATATTATTTTAGAAATGGAATTTGAAAACCATAGAAATTCACTGGAAAAAGTCAACGGTTACAAGAACGTCATAGTTAGGAAATACTATTAAAAAACTTTCGAAATTCACTGGAAAGACCAAAGGTTACCGGGACATTGTAGTTAGGAAATAGAAAGAAGAAACCCCCTTGGAAATTAACTGAAAAAAGCAAAGGTTACAGAGACATTATAGTTAGGTTCATACTTCACTCATACAAAACCATTGAAATTCAGCAGTTACAGTTACCTGAGCTAACTATAACTTATGCCTCTGCAATGGACTGCTTATGACCTCACATATTACATCACTCATGACAGGGTGCATGACATCACTAATGACATCACTAATTACATCATCCACAGAACCACTCACACACCTAATCATAGGCCCACATAACCACCCACACAACAAGTCACATACCCACTGACAGACCTACAGAGCTACTGCTACACATCCCCTCAATCAAACACAAAGCCACTCATGCACACACCCACTCACCTATACAGCCACTGACACAGCCACTCACTCACTCACCCATAAAGCTACTGACACAATCAGTCACTCACCCTTTCAACCTCTCAACATAGCCATACACTCACCCATATACCTACTCATACACCCACTCACGTACCCACACAACCACTTACATACCCATTCACATATCCATACAGCCACTTACACACCGTAATCTCACCCATAAAGACACTGACACAGACACTCACTCTGCAATACAGCCACTCACACACCCACTTACTTAACCAAACACCTTCTTAAACAGCCAAACACACACCTATAGAGCCACTTATACTGCAGCTCACTCACCTATATAGGTACTTAAACATCCACTCACCCACCCATAGAGCTACTTATACAACCACTCATCCACCCATACAGCTACTCACACAGCCACTCATTTGCCAATACAGTCACTCTCACACACACTCACTCACCCATACAGCAACTCACACACCCACTTATTCATCCATACACACACTCACAAAGCTAGTGATACACAGATACAGCCACTCAGACAGCCACTCACACACAGATTTTGTCACACAGCCACTCAGGTGACATATGTTAGAAATAGTATCACTCATTAGTAGTACAGAAAAAATAGTAACTTAACTAATACAGTAGCCTAATATATATATTTAAGGGTCAGATACATTTGTGAAATACTTTCACTCGCTTGTCGATGTCATCAGTGATGTTAACAGTCAATTGAGATGCCATCAGTGGTCGCCAGTAGGTAGGTATAATTAGGACCCAGTTTTCATAGGAAAAGTGTTTTTGGACTTGCCTATATCTTTAGCGCTGGTTGACAAATCTTCCTAAAATTCAACCCAAAAAGTGTGCCGGTAGGTCCTATTGTGCATGGAAAGTTTTTGGGTGATCTATCAAACGGGGGCTGAGAAAAAGGGGGGTCAATAAAGTGGACTTCCCATGAAAATTCCAATGGAGATTTTAGAGACAACTACACCCCGAACCGCTAAACGGAATAACACCAAAGTTGGAAGAAAGGTAGTTCTTGGTTCAGAAAGTGACCTTTTTGTTATTTGATGTAAACTGTTGTTTTGAGATATAAAATTAAAAGCAAATTTGTATATCTAGGGATGTTGACCCTTCGTGATTCCAACGTGGAGCTTTGCTAACCCATGTGCCAGCAGCAGTGCTGTTACTGGCTGGCCGCAACCTGTGCAGAAAGTTGCAGCTGCCATTGTACATACCATGACACAATTCTGGGGGATGAAAGTAAAGGTTGTAAATTATAGAAGTGGTCAGGGTAGAGGTACACTGTATAGATAACATACATGGCAATCAACATACTAATTCTCATACATACCCATGCATTCATGCTCTTCTCATCCTTTTCATTGTCAATATGAAATCATTCATTTACAAAATGTAGTCCTTTGGCCACAAATATACATTTTTGTTGTATCAGTCAATTAAATCACTGTGTTTAATGTTGAGATATGAACATTAAAGGAGAGGAGGAGAGGAGTTGGCCTAATGGCTAGGGCGCACGACCTCGGAACTGGGGATCTGGGTTCGAGTATCGGTAACGATGCCAAAACCTCCTGTGATTCTGGGCAAATTACTTAATCTCCCTGTGCCTAAAATGAAAGTGTGTCCGCATGTAACGTAACTGGAAATACCTGATTCGGTTCGGGTCTAGTTCGCGCTATAAAAAACTCTGAAAAAAACAAACATAATTAATGCACAAATGCATTGTACTTCTGGTATATATTCTCAGGCCTGCTAATGCAGATGCAGTGTTCGTTGTTTTAATGTAAGTCCAACTTGGCACTTGCATTTCCTTTGCAAAGCCTTACACTCTATTACTACTACATATAAGTCAACCTTAAGGTAGGCTGTAGGTAGGCTATACAACAGGGATCTATGTTCATAAAAGGCAATTAATGTGCTTTGAAGTTTTAGTGAGTTACATGCCCACTTACAGACTGATGTGCCCAGTTGAACATCCAGTCTCACACTTATACTGCAACTCATACATTTATTTAGAAAAGCATTTAGGCACCCATACACCCAGTCACACAAACACTTCAGCATTTACACACCCACTCTGTCACCAATAGAGCACGTATGTATCCAATAGTAATAGACCCACTTGAACATACAGTTACACCCCCTTAGAGTTATTAACAGAGCCAGTAACCTATCCATACAGCTACTTACATAATCATGAAGACCCATACAATTTCTATGATAGGCACTCATATAGCGATATAGCAACTTACATATCCATTGACACATTCACAGAGGAAATGGTGCACTCACTCATATCAGTGCTCAAGTAGTGACACAACAAAGGGAGCCATCCAGACAAGTTGACCTTTAAACATGTATCAGTCCTGCTTCTGAGTACCTGTGTGTACAGTTTTACTACCAGGCTGCCTTGGCATTTAAAATCCTCGCTAAGCCTTATACTCCTCTTTAATTACATGTAAGTCAGTCTTAAGGTAGGCTGTAGGTAGGTCATTGGGTAGGGTGCTATGTGGTTAAAAGGTAACACATGTACCTGTAAGTTTCAGTGAGCCACATTCACATTTCAAAATCCAAACACCCAATGTCTCGCCAATACTGTGACTGAATGTATGACACTACAACGCAAGCTTTTACAACGCATGCCATTACAACGCATTTTTTACAAATTCTAGTGGCACTCAGACAGCAACATAGGCACTTACCCATTCACTAACACAACCATACAACACTTATACATTCAGGAGAAAGTGAGCTTGTTGCACACACAGTTACATAACCCAACGTTTACTAATAGAGCCGGTCAGGAATCCATACAGGCACTCATTTACACAATTAGAAACTCATAAACTTAGTAAGAGAGGCAGTGAAAGTAAGCTTTATTCTGCCATATTTGGCCATAAAAGATACATAGAAAAAGTACAGGTAAATACAAATAAATAGTGAAAATTGTATTAAAGCATAAAATGCACTTTGTGTTAAAATATAATGACTATCAAAGGTACACCTACGGAAGCGGCTACCAGCAGACAGCCATAGCTGCTTTTAAGAGCTAAAACAGTAGATATGGAATGCACAAAATTGAGTACAAAACCAAAGTACATATGATCAAAACATTAGCTAGAACAATAATGTTTGTGAAATTGCAAGCATAAAAAAGTGGCCACACGTAAATTAAACCACTCCTATATGCTACCCATCCATGGATTTTCTAAATTTAACAGCCACTTTGAGAAAAGAACTAACCCATGAGCAAATATCGAGGGTAAGCAACAATTGCTAACAAAACAGAGCATCTCTACATTTGCGTTTGCCCAGATTTCTAGGAAGGGGCTTAAAAAGGTGTTTACATGAGAGGTGTACAAATTTAGCTCCGAGTGGATGATACAACTGGAGCTAGATGGCGGGAGGTGCAAAAATCTCCAGCAGGTTTGGTTTTCCTCTGCCTGAAGAGGAACGGTGTTATGAAAGCTTCAGATCCCTGCCCCATAGATAGCAGCTGGGGCACGCTGGGCATTGTAAACATTTATGAGAGGGGAAACACTCCCTTTTCCTGTGGGTATATGGAGATTGAAGATGGTGCCCGCAGCGCCACTAAGTTTAAGACATGAGTTGTTTAGCTGCGAGTGCCAAGTCCCTGATGCACTAAAGGTTATACCTAAATAGCTAAAGTCGCTCACTTCCTGGCGATGTTCATTTTACCACACACCATGACATGTGACTTCCCTTAATTAGTAACCAGGTTGAGGATACTCATGAAGGAAACAAAGTGATCCACCAGCAGCTACAAGGCGTTAGGGGTACGGGCTACTTAGTCTGCGTTGTCTATGTACAGCAAAGCAGGTACCTGGGTGCAAGCAATCCTAGGGGTGTCAACTAGATGTGGGTGGTAAACCCCGCTCCGCAGGCGGAGTTTGCAGGGTTTGCAACTTGAGTTCGGCACAAATCTCCACCAACAACCGGTTCTCTTGGTGGTCAAAAGCTCTCTTTCTGCAGCCTGTTCTGTGGGAGTGAATTCGGGGTAGAAGGAGAGTGTATTACATTGGTATTGCACCTTGTGGCTCTCCCAGAGGGAAACAACCTTTACAACGCAACTTTAACAATGCTCTACCATTACAACGCATTCATTACAACGCAACAACCCTTACAACGCATGCCATTACAATGCAACCATTGCCACGCATGACACTACAACGCATACAATTACAACTCATGTCATTACAACGCATACCATTACAATGCATACCATTACAACGCATACCATTACAACGCATAGTACCCTTACACTATCCAACACTTACCCTACTGTTGCACCCCCTGGAGTTAGAATAGTAATTTTTACCCCTACACTATCCAACACTTACCCTACTGTTGCACCCCCTGGAGTTAGAATAGTAATTTTTACCCCTACACTATCCAACACTTACCCTACTGTTGCACCCCCCTGGAGTTAGAATAGTAATTTTTACCCCTACACTATCCAATACTTACCATACATGCAATGTAATGGTATGCGTTGTGAAGGTAGTATGCGTTGTAATGGAATGCGTTGTAAAGGTAGTTTTAAAAAATTTGTTGTAATGACATGCATTGTAATTGAATGCGTTGTATTGGATGTTTCGTTGTAAAAATGCGTTGTAAAGGTATGCGTTGTAAAAGTATGCGTTGTAACGTCATACATCCCTCCCAGACCCGGCAAAGGATTTAATCTCGGTGTTTGTAATTAAGTAGCTGAGCAACTATGGTGCAAGGGTGCAAGGGTGCGATGGGCTCATTTCATGATAAAAACTGGGGATAGGGTCTCCTCAAAAAGCTCTCGCAACATAGTTTCAACATAGTCTTACATTTTAGCTATAGTCATGCACTCTGAAACTTTATTGCACTGCGAACGTGCTTCCAATTCCTCATTTCCTGCTTTAATAAGTTCAAGTACCTTGTCCATGCGATTGAGATGGTCACTGGTCATAGCGCGTGCATCATCCATTTCAGATACTCTAGCCAGTCTTCAGGTTTATCGACCCACTCTTTCATTAGGATCCAAAAGACTTGCCATGAGATCTAGTATAGCGTCAATTGCTCGCAGGTTAGCTTTTACTTCTTCTAGGATTTCTTTGAGGTCATCATTGTGTCCAGAAGCCCCGTGGTCGGGATTAAAGGGCTCATCGTGCTGTGGGTCCTGGTCTGCCTGTTGGGTGTTTCTCTTGCCCTCAAATTAGTGCTTCGATTGGCGCATGCCTTTTTCACCCATTCCGTCTCTGAGAGAGGGGCAGACTGCTGATCAGTGGTGCCAATGAGGATAGGGGTCTGGCTCTTTGAAACAAAGCTGGTGGTCCCACAGGACTGCAGCTGGCAGAATAGCCAGGCCAGGCAAGGAGCCCAAGGGAAATAGAGCAGGCCCTTAGCATCTGGGTCCAACTACTCTCTATGCTGCGCACCATGCATAGGGGGGCACAAGCAGACCCAGGGTTGGAAGTAGGTTGTACGATGGGGACACCAGTCCCAGTGATCATAGCTGCAATGTTGGGTGCCAGTGGGAAGCGGAGCCGGTCAGGTTACCAGTCTCAAAGGGATTCCTTCACTGTAGCAGCAGCTAGGCAAAAGCGCACCCTCACCCAAGCAGAAACCTCCTTCTATGAGCCTGGAGGGAGGGCAAGGAAAGTGGTGCAGACAGGCCCAGATAGCTGGGAACAGACAATGACTACTATGCTTGTAAGCAGCCTGCCTCACCCAGGATGGTCACCTGGGGGTATGAGAAGGCCCAGATGTGTCACATATTTCAGAAAAATGAGGCAAGTATTGGCCTGTAGCCAGAAGAAGGGCCCAGATTGTTAGTCAGCTTTAGAGACAAACAGCATAGTAGTGTTCAGTGCTCCCTGGCAATGAAAATTAACAAGATTTCAGGAGCAGCACAGGGGCATCACCCAATCCAGCAAGAGGGCATAGGGTGACAGGCAGCTGTAGGGTCAGGCAGTGCAGCAGAGTTCAGTGCTCCTGCATGGCAAATATTGACATGGGTTCATGAGTAGCACCACAACCAGTGAAACTCCCGCAGCAGCAGTGAATAGATAGTGGCTGTGGCCACCATAGCTCCAGGCCACCCACCCAGTAGGCCTCAGGGCCCAGGCCACAGCCCCAGTCAAAAGTATTAGGGTTGGTCATTTACTGCCGGGACCAGTCCACCCAATCAGCACCGCTCCCATGGGTCACAGGGGGCGTTGGGATGAATACACAGTAGCTGCTACTGAGCTGTGCCCAAGCAAGGACCGCAATTCTTGGTGCCCTGCGCCAGTCCCCCACCTCAGGCCAACAAGCCCCAGGCAGATGATGTCAGGTCGCCCCATCGGGGGCCCCTTGTGGTGGTGACAGCGGATCTCAGAGAGGCTAGCCCCTCATAAGCAGCACAGGGGGGTACGGGCCCCATGGCCAAACCAGGCAGGCAGCACCCGGGGACTGCACAGACGAGCCACAGCACAGGATTTTCCGGCACAGTGGGGCCCTGCAAATCACATAGGGAGGATTTCTGCAGTTATAAACTGTTATGCAGCAGTTTTGCTGTCATGGATGAGCCAGTTGGTGTAGGATAAATGACAGATGAAATTCTGGCCGGCAGAGCCCCTCTACAGAGAGGCCATCTTGCTGCCTGGCTAAGCTCCACTCTAAGACCAATGGGTTAATGTCAGTGGGACGGGGGCAAGGGTATCGGAAATATAATAGCAGAGTTGATGTAATGGTTTCAAAGAACAATGACTCACATGTTAAAATTGAGTTGCTGTATGATCAAGAATAAGAGTGAGTGAATGTACATTTTTTCACCAACCATCTGCCATGGACTTGTTGCCTTTGTATCCAAAGGATTTCTGTGTCTGCATGCCTGCATGATGGGTGAGTTTATACTTGTGTATCTATGTGCATCTGCATGTGTGCAGAATGATTGTCTATGCCATGGTATACAATGAGGCAGACTCCAAGTGGGCAACCTAGCACCTCGTCAGGCCGAAAAACATTTAAAATTTGCCATTCAATGGAAACATTACATGCTGGATATTAGACCTCTTAGCCTTGTGGTGGTCTTCCCCCCAACATTTTGGGTTACTCCTCCATATTATTCTGATCTTGTTGGCCTTAAGAGTCTGTGCACTTTACCACTGCTAACCAGTGCTAAAGTGCGTGTGCTCACTACTTAATACATGGTAACATTGGCTTCTTCCCAATTGGCATATTTATTTTACTTATAAGTCCCTAGTATAGTGGTAAAACATGTACCAAGGATCTGTAAATTAAATGGTGCTAGTGTACCTGCAGCACTTGTGCCACCCACTTAACTAGCCCTTTAAGAATATCTTAGGCCTGTCATTGCAGTCTGCATGTGAAGTTTTAAACTGTCATGTCGCTCTATACAAAATAAACCCTTTGTTAGGCCCAAACCTTGCTTTTTAATACATATAAGACACCCCTAGTGTAGGTCCTAACCTGCCCATGGGGCAGGGTGCAATGTGTTTTAAAAGTAGGACATCTACTTTTCAGCTTTACATGTCTTGATAGTGAAAAACTCTTACATTTGTTTTCCATTAGTGCAAGACCTACCTCTCCCATAGGGTAACATTGGTGTTACCCTATTACATTTAATAAGGATATCTTCGAAATGGGTACAAGTAAACAGTTCATGTTTGGTGTTTTGGGAATTGTTATGGAAAATCCTCTTTTATGGTAAAGTCGGATTGTCAATAACAATTTTGAAAATGCGACTTTTAGAAAATTCTACAGCAACAAATGATGGATGGAATGCTGAATAATCAAACATTCAACCTTCAGTCAAGAGATCTGGCTTAAATCCATCGTTCTTTTGCTCACTACGCCACCCCAGTCTCGATCCAGCCATATGAAAATCAGTCTTGACTCTGCTCCTCATGGGAACAGTACAGCTGAAATACTGTCGAAAAGACTGCCACTTTCATGGTCCTCTGCCCTGCTGTGCTGACCTGCTGCCCTGCTGCCTTCTTGTCTTGCCTGGGTGCAAAGGACATGGACCTGCAACCTATACCCAGGGCTACCAGAGCGAATCCAAGAGCTAGTTTCTTGTAATCAGCACCTGGACTCTGCAACTGTGAGTCCAAAGCTGCAAAGTGGTGCCATCACAGTCTTGGAAACTTGGCAGTGGGCCTGAAGGTGCTCTGCCAGCCCCGCAGTGGACCCAGCAGAACTGACGCATCCCCTCTGCTGTGCAACCCTGAGCAGAACCGACACATCGCCAGGACTTTTCATTGCTTCACAGTCTGCAGACTCATCAGAACCCCCACAGTGCCACGCTTCCTCGACGCAGGCCCTCGCATCGCAGGCATCTTGTTGAAAGCAACCTTAATGAAGATGCTGGACTCCGCATCGGAAGCCCCTCAGCTTCTTCAGAACCAGCAGGTGCACTAAGCACTCCTCAAGGCAGAACTTTGCATTGAAGGCCCCCTTGTCGACAGCCTCCACGGAAATGGCCCGGGACTTCGCATCACAGCCTCGTAGCTCAAAGGAACCGACATTGAACAACACATCTCTAACTCGGGCCTAGTGTCATTTGACTGCGCAATGCATCCTTGACACTGGTCCAGACAACAGTGGCAACCTGATTTTAAGGTATTCTTCTTCAGCAGACCTAATTGGGTGTCTGTGGCTGGCCCGCCCACATGAACTTATGACTTTGCCCTGGTTCGCCGTGGCCGGATAACGACAGTTGGCGCTTTGTGCCTTTTTGTGCTATTTTCACTGAAATCTTTGAACTTGCATATCTCCGGTTCCACATATTGGATTGTTGTTGTTTTGCTTTATTAATTAAAATGTACTCTATTTTTATAATCTGGTGTGGGGTTCTTCTTGTGTGATGTACTCACTTTAAAACTGTTTGAAGTGTTGCACAAATACTTTAGACATTGCCTCTAAGTTAAGTGTGATTGCTTTGTGCCAAGCTACCAGAGGGTTAAGCACAGGTTAATTTAGGGTTTGTTTGTGACTTCACCCTGACAAGGATTGTGGTTCCTGCTTGAGTAGGGTTTCAACCCCCTCAAAAAATAAACCAATTTCTTACACCTGATTCTTCAGATGTTTGTGTTTTTAAGGACAGAAAATACTTCATATCAAAAAATAAGAATCTAATCGTATCTCAAGTGAGAAGTGTCATAAGATAGCACAATTAGCTTAATGAAAATTCTCAGTGACACCAAATCAAATTCTTTACTTGTCCGGAGGGTCAGCGAAAATGTTTGTTCCAAAGGAAAATGAAGTAAAAACAGAACGTTTTCTACTGCAAACTTTTGGTACAAAATAATACACAGCCTTTAACCGTGATCTACTCATGGGACACCTTACAAAACTCCATTGATTACAAAGTGTTTTATTATATGTCCGGTGGGGCATTTTCCAACCATTTTGCTCATTCCTACTTGTTAGCTTGCAGTTTAAAATTTAAATCTGAACTTCATCGGTACAGCATCTGTATTTGTTTCTTTTCTGCCCCAGGACTGATTGTATGTGTTGTTCAAGGGTTTTTCCTGTAACAATGTCCAACTGGGTTTCTCCAAACTATTCTGTATTCTAGCTGCAGTTGTTTACACCCACACACTTCTGCTGGCTCAAACGCGTCTTGAATTGTGTTTATATACAGTGCACTGCAATGGATGTGTGCAGACATTCTCTGACTGTGAAATACTCTTAAGAATAGTATGTTATGTCAGGAAGATGAAGGATGTGTCAGTGGTAAATGACAAAAGGTCTAAATTACAGGTATTATTCTTTTTAGGCCGGGCTAGAGACTGTTTTGTTTTAGCATTTATTAGAGATCACGTAATTACAAAAAACGGTGCTAACAGGGTACCAAGGGGCATATTATCAAGAACGTCGATAAAATTATCGCCGCTTTAGCGGCAGGAAACTGCTGCTAAAACGGCGACAATGGGCTTGATAATATGCTCTTGTGAATTCCCATAGCAGCCCAGGTTCTGGTGTTAACCTGGGCTGCTATGGGAATTCACAAGGGCATATTATCAAGCCCATTATCGCCGCTTTAGCGGCAGTTTCCTGCCTCTAAAGCGGCAATAATTTTATCACCCTTCTTGATAATATGCCCCTTAGAGAATGGCTTTCAATCTGCTTTTTTCGCCTTTAATGGCGTCTCATCATTTGATTGCACTTCAGCAAGTTATCCGTGTGCTCCCAAAGGAGTCTCTGAATTTTGAAACATTCATACACCACGAAAAATGAACATTGTTATCATATATGGTTCCAATCCACTACCCGAGAAGAACCATCCGGCTGTTGCCAGCTGGTCCCCAGTGTTCCATACCTTTGTGCCACCAGCCACGCATGTGCCACTGCTGCAGTGCCCATGTGCTGTTAACCAAATAGCGACACAGTGTCCTGCGCATAGCGCTCTACAAGTGCCAACTTTGAATTGCGAGGGTATCTCCTCATCGACGCTTGCCTCCACTAAACCTGATGAAGCAACAGTCTTTTATAATAGTGGATCTACCTCACACTCTAAAAACGTTCACCAACGACAGATGTATCCTACCTGCCTCACAGCACCAATGTGTACATCTGTAGATCCCTTGGAGCAGTAAACCAGTATGGGCTTAATCTGCCATTTAATTGTTGCTTTAAAATGATAAAGAAACAAAATGCAATTGGAGTGAGACACTTTATTTCAACACCCAATTGCCAGTTTTGGATTATGAGGAAATCTGCTCACCTGAGAAGGCCACCACTTGAAAGTGATGAGTCAGTGGCCATCTTTGATCATGCATCAGTTACTTACAGACAATTGCATTACTTTGAGTCCTACTCCCTCGCTTCTATTCATTACACATAAAAGGCACCCCTGCCTCACCAGACACCCATATCACGTGATATAACAATTTTTATAAAAAGCTCCCACCCTCCTCCAACCTCCTGTAATACCACATAATCCAAAACCATACCAAAAGGTTGGCCTAGACTACCGGGGAGGGAGGGAGGGATGTAATGAATAGAAGCGAGGGAGTAGTACTCAGAGTAAAGCAATTACCAGTAAATAATTGATGCATTACCTCCTCGTCCCCCCCTCACTTCCCTTCATTACACATACGAAACATACAAAGCCGAACTGGACAACCGAATTGGATATGCACAAAAACAGGTTTATTAGCAAAATACAGCCAGCAAGGAAGCACAGCTATTCAGGAATCATAGCGGAAAGAACCCTGGCACCTAAAACCTCAAAACAGTCACACTCCTGGCCAATCCGGTAATGAAAGGCAAAAGTCAAAGGGGAAGCCTAGGCCGCAGTATGACAAATCTCAGTAATAGAAGGCTCCTGGATCTCAGCACAGGACACCGCCATGGACACCTAAGGAAGAAATGTGACCAGCAGACTTGTAAGCCAGAGAAATCAGAGACCAAACCCACTGACTCAAGGTAGAAGTGGAAAGACGCAACCCCTGATTCACTGACCCAAAATTCACAAAATGGAATCAGAACAACGAAAGGAAGCAACACGTTCCATATAGATCAGGAGAACCCTCCTGACATCCAACGAGTGCAGCCGCACTTCAGACTCAGAGGAAGAAGAATCAAAAATGGAAGGCAGATTCAATTCTTGATTCCGATTGCAGTAGGAATACCTAAGGACAAAAGGAAAGGACTGGTCGTAAAATGATCCTGTCATCAAAAACCTTACAAAAGGGACGTTTGAAAGATAAAGCGCCCAGTTCACTTAACTGGAGAGCAGAAGAAATCACCACCAAAAAGAAGGTCTTAAAAGACAAGAATTGCAAATCCACAGAAACTAGAGGTTCAAACAGAGGGGACATCAAGGCTTCCAAAACCAAAGACAGATCCCAAGATGGAAAGTGCTTCTGAGGGGCAGGGCAAACATCATGCAACCCCTTGAAAAGCTAACCAATCAGACCATCAGGATCAGAGAGATTGTCCCAAGATCTGCCCGAAAGCCTTAATTACAGCCTACTGTGTAAGATCCACGTATACTCCTTAAGTTCCGAATGATGCACAAAGGGGTCCATCTCCCGATGTTCCCAACTCTGGATAAGGTAACACTGAGTAATAAGGCTATCAGGCAAGGGAAAGGAATTAGGGAAGGAACAGCGGGGATGAGGATACCTGTAACAAAAGAATACAAGGTTAATACAAATCCTAGATCTCTTTGCTACTCTCATATGATCTCACTATGAATGTCTATTACATGTGGGCTTGATAAGGAAAGTGTATGTCTTCCTGTATATCAATATTGAACCAATAGAGATACTTCTCTCCAATACTAATGCTGTAGACCTACAACAAGAAAGCATGAAACGGTTTACTCCCCAATCATACCTGTTGACAATCCAAACTCCAACTCTCATACTCATACATACCCAATGATAGTATTGTTATGCCCAGAAGAAATACAAATAAGGTAATCCAAGGATGCTCCCCCAATACTGTTCTTTGATATCATAACCAAGAAAAAATAAGTAATCCAATAGTGCCCTTTCCCCTATGAGAGGGATGATGTTAGTAGATGAAAGAACAAGGTTCCATAAAAATGTACAAACAGAGTGGGGGCGGGTTCTCCTTCTGTTCACAACTCGCAAGTTACAGAGAAGAACTTCCTTGAGGCTGAGAGCGAAGGCAGTCCAGAATAACTGCCAAAAGAAACAACCAAATTAAGGAGCTTAGCGCTTACGTCAGCGCGACTCCAGCAGGAAAGAGTTAGCTCAAAGAAACACTGGAAGCTCGGCGCTTAACATCAGCGCGACTCCAGCAGGAAGAGTTATCTCAATGAATCACTGGAAGCTCAGTGCTTAAAGTCAGCGTGACTCCAGCAGGAAGAGTTATCTCAATGAATCACTGGAAGCTCAGCGCTTCACGTCAGCGCGAGGTCTGAGAGCAATCCAGTCAGTGAAACACCCAGCTCTTACCTCAGCACGTAGACAAAGAAGAATCCAACTTCTTGCGCGGTCCCTGGAAACACCGGTTCTGCGAGGGTGCCTCTAGAATCCCGGTGGTTCAAAAGGGGGTGGTGATGGACAGAGCATCTGAACCAATCAAACATTCACACCCAGTCAACAGATCTGGGTTTAATCCATCACCGTTCTTTAGCCCACTCTGCCACCCCAGTTCAGACATGGCCGTATGCAAATCAGTCTGACCCTGTGCCTCATGGGAACAGTCCAGCCCGAACTGCAAAGTCATGCCTTCCCTGGACTGGAAACAAGCTTCCTAGGACCGGTTTCTGGCATTTCAGCCATCTTCAGCCAGGCTTTGTTTGCCATAAGTTGGCAGGGTATGCTCCGACGTGAGTCCCTTGCTCACTTTGCCAATGGATTCAAGTAAGCCTGGCTGAAGACGGCTGTAATGCCAGAAACCAGTCCTAGGAAGCTTGTTTCCGGTCCAGGGAAGGCATGACTTTGCAGTTCGGGCTGGACTGTTTCCATGAGGCACAGGGTCAGACTGATTTGCATATGGCCATGTCTGAACTGGGGTGGCAGATTGGGCTAAAGAACGGTGATGGTTTAAACCCAGATCTGTTGACTGGGTGTGAGTGTTTGATTTGTTCAGATGCTCCGTCCATCACCACCCCCTTTTGTACCGCTAGGGTTACATAGTCAGCATAAGACCAAGGGGAGGTCCTGGCACATGTAAGCATGCAAAATGCCAATATGGGCATGCTAGATCTGCTTGCTCAACAAAGTGGGAGGAGAGTTACTTCTCCATACAGCAGCAAAAATAGACTGACAGTTATACAAGAGGAGCAGGTGCATTCTACTAGCTAGCCCTTCTAAGCATGTGCAAGGCTCTGAAGAGGGAAACAGCACATGGCGAGCACATGACTAACTAAAATGTCTGCCAAATACAAAATGGCTTTCAGCTCATGCTAACAAATCCCTGCAATCTTTAAAAGATAGTCCTTTTAGCAGCATGAGCTAAAGACATTCCTATGATCCAGTAGGAACATAGAAAATATTTGCACATTAATTTTCATAAATGTATCAATATCCTAATTCATTGCTAGGTGGACATTTTCCATTCTAAACATTTCATTAAGCAGGTATAAGCAGGAATACAAAGGGAACAGGGCATTGGGTCATAATTAACATACAGATAGCAGGAGAGAGTAATAACTATTATCACAAACAGATTATCAGTTCTCTAGTCCTGAGGAAATCCTAGAACCATCTAGTAAACATTTTCAGGGCTCCTATGCATTTCAGTGACTATTCATTTCAATTTCAGAATAGCCAACAGCACATATCTAATAAAAACATTTTCACTAGACTTTTACAGTGTTCCTTTTATGAGGGCTAGAACATCAATTATATTTGGGACCAGGAGGATCACACAGGGCCATAGGAATTAGAAGGAAGAGCTGCAAAGGGCTGCTCCTCCTCAAAAACGGGACGACTAAAGGGGTACATTATTAACAAGAAAAAGAAGAAGTCCTTGGGTAAATTTAAGCTGCTGTACAACCAATGAGAGGGGAGTCTTCTCCCTGTGTCCGTTTGAGCCTCACAGGCTGGCTCTTGTTGTTTCCACGGTGGAGCTGCACAACTTGCAACTCAAGAATCACAGCCCAGTTTCAAGGGAAAAGTCTCTTCTTTCAGGATAGGGCAGTCACCCACCAGGGCAAATGCTCTCAGCGATCCTGTCCAGTGTCTCAGGCAGTGCACCAGTTTTCTTCACTTCAATCTAACAGGCTCCAGAGACACAGCACCTGTACCCTATACTCAAGACTTTCCCTAACTCCTATATTGCTCTGCTGGCGCACTGCTCATTTGTTGGGGCCACACATTTGCATCTAGTGTGCTCAGGTATCTCTTGACCAACAAACAAAAGGGCACATTTGTATTCACTTTAGGACCAGGATTCAGAGGCCTGATGCTAGGATCTCTGAAGCAACCCTTGTTTCAAAAGGGGTCACCTCAAGCAAAGCTTCCTCGCCATTCTGGTCGTTCTATGACTCTCAGCTGGGCATCAAAAACGTGATCCATGATCTCTCCTTTCTGGTTTGTGACCCAGTCTTTCGCCCAAGACAGTGGCAGGGGTACACACTTCATCCCAGGGCTTCCGCCTTCACTGAGGTCCTAGTTGCCAGCAATGCCTGTGCTGGTTACCTTCAATTTGGCTTCAAACTGGACTGGTGCTGAAGCTGACTCCCCAGGCTGAATCTGATGTCCGGGCCCCTCTGGCAATGGTTGTAAGGCAGCAAACATCTATTGGTGGACAGAACAAAAGGTCTTTAGACAAGGCACAGAAACAGTCTATCAACAGAGAGGATAGTCTCAGAATATTTCCTAGTCTTGGGACTCCCCATATATTAGCAAGGGACCCAACAACCACTTCATCTATCTATGTGAGAGGAAAAAAAAATATCCTGGACCTATTGGCAAGTATAAAAGGAACTCTTTGGTGAACTGACAAGAGTAATACATCACCCAATCCCAAGCAGCCAAGGAAGTCTGTGTTCATTTATTAAACTCAGAGGAAAAGAGAAAAACAACACAGACAAACCCTAAATCCTTACATTGGTGTTCCTATTCTGTGTGCAAGGGTTTCCACGCGGCTTGCTCAATTCAAAGTCACCCTAGAGACAGAAAGCTGGAAATCAGACCCATTCTCCGGTTTGTCAGTTTAGAGTTAAGAGAATAACTTTTGCTGGTTTTATACATATTTTCAATTATAAGCAGTATGCAGTATACTTGTCTAACAATATAGAAGTCAGCTGTTTGTATTATACACAAATGTATGCTTTTACTGAGGCCCAAGGCAGATTAAAAGCTGCTCTGAATGGCAGAATTTGTTTTCAAATTAGTGAATTTTACCCAATTTCGACATTGATATTTGGGGCACTTGAAAATGAATGTCCTATAATTTTTTTTGCATAATAGTCATCCTCAGAATGTTCTCTACACATTCCAGAGATGGGACATTAGAAATATCTCATGTATACCCTTATAAAAATGAGTTTTTTTATGCCTACGCAAAGTGAAATTTCACATGCAAGTTTCCTCATTATGCGGTACAACACAACTTAAATTTAATTTTGATGCTAGGAGGTCACAGTATGAGCATTAAGCTTTATAAATATTAAAAAATAAATTTAAGCACTTACTTTTTAAATATTTTTTTTCATAATTTGTTTTTATTTTTCATAAAACCAATCATTTTGATAATTCCACATATGAAAAGCAAGCTGCATCTCTTGCCTATCATATTTAGACACATTCATTCATAAGCCTAAGCCCAGAAGCCTAACTGGAAACATGAAACATTTTAAAAGGACAATCATTATTTAACATCAGAACCACGGATATGCTTATGTAAAAAAGCTTTAAGAAAGGAAATCTTTACTTTAAATGTTTTCCTTTTATCCAAAATAATGAACCTGATTTTTGTAACTTTTTAAAACAGCAGTCTGAAATGCAGGATTTTACACCATGTTTCCACTTAGCTGAGTCAACAGCCCTTCCTCTCCGTGGCCTACAATCAAAACGGCAGCTGTTTCTCAGCGGCAGTGAAAACACAGCTGTTGGAAAGCTTTTTTTAGTGTTGAAATGTAAGCATTGTGACTGTCTATTTAAAACTGAGGCATTTCAATGCATGTTCTAGAATATGTGTTTAGTTCAGCAACATCCAATTTACTCAGATGATGTGTCTGCCTGTTAATATCTAATACAATGTATATAAGGAAAATGTTGTAACATTTTATAATTGTTTATTTATTGCAAAACACACAATTTTGTTTTTTGAGGCCTATTTTATTCCTATTCAATGCGAATTCTAATGTTATCTTTTAAGCATTAGCAGTTTGTACATGTGCATAGTTGCTTACTCTATCAATGTAATAATAACATGCAGGTATTTAGCATATCATATGGTTCATTTCTGGATTTTTATTTAATTTTCATTTAATATTAATTAAATGATATTTTGCAAAACAGACTGATGACAGCAAAAAAACACAAACAAACACATTGAGCTCATTCCAGACATATACAGAAGGGGGGTTAAACACTCAGAACACACAATACAGTGCGCTTAAGGCTAGCAATTCTTACACAAAGAGCGCAAACGCTATTTACTCACAGAAGTTCCACTAAGGGGAAAACCACAAACCACATAGACATTTAAACACACGATTAACCCACAGATCAACACTTAGGACAGAAACAAAGGACAGCCCACAGACTGTACTTAAACCAAACCATTTGTAAATACCAGTTGTAAGTCATATTTACAAGAAGAGGTTCTCAATAGTATTCCAAAAGACTGCAAAAAACAGCCCAACAGACTGTTTTATTTTCAAGAAGCCAAAATACACTCAATTCACTAGCTTTGGCTGGCATTGCACCAAAAAATCGCTCTGAATATCTCCATTTTTAAAAGTGCACAGATTAGGATCCTTGTTTGTTTTATGTCCATATTTCAATTCCATGGGGATACAGAATCACCAAGGAAGAAATATGTTTTTTATACCTAAACCTATTTAGGTATTTCCTCTAGGGGAGCCGGCTAATTCACTTCACATCTCACTATGGTACTTTCAAAAAGCAACACATTCTTCGATTTGTGCTTGAAACAGGCATGCCAAAAATAGTACAGAATATGCAGTATTATAACCAAAGTAGCACTTAAGGTACTCTTGTACTGTGTGCCGTTCAAATCAATTCAAAACAGAGAAAATTCTCCTCATTACCTGCCTATATAAACTGCAATTCATATATCAATCACATATAAATCCAAGTTGGCCAACACAAATTCCAAAATTCCAAAGCCAGAGTAAGCGTTACTAAACTACCTTACCAATCCCAGGCATCAAAAACCAACAACAAGTGTTGCATCAAAACAACGCTTACCAATCACTTGGCGTCCAAATTCTAACTGCCAAGTTCTGAATTTTTAGAATACTGACCCCAAAAAGGTTATCAGTCAGGAGTGGTAAACATCATGTGGAGGATCACAATCAGGAAGACCAGAAATCTACTGGGTTGCGGAGACAGAGAATCCCCAGAATCTCCATGCACAGAGTACCGCCTTAGGAGAATCCTGTCCTGTCCTCCTCAGTAGATTCCTGTCTCCTGTCAAGATCACTCCCTTGGATAGCCACTTCTCTGATGAGGTCCACGTTGGAGCGCCATTTGAAGAACATAGAAACCTTCTCAGGGGTCTCACTGATACACCTTGGTCCTTTTAAACCAACACAGAAGAAATTGGCACAGAAGCTGAAATATAAAATACATATTTATTAACCTCAGATGAGGGAGACTACGCCACACAGAACCCTTAGCAACTGTATGAGGCAGTCTAAGGAGTACAGAAAACAGGGGCCCTATATATGCTTAGAGTTACATAGTCAGCATAAGACCAAGGGGAGGTCCTGGCATATGTAAGAATGCAAAATGCCTAATATGGGCATGAAAGATCTGCTTGCTCAACAAAGTGGGAGGAGAGTTACTTCTCCATACAGCAGCAAAAATAGCCTGACAGTTATACAAGAGGAGCAGGTGCATTCTACTAGCTAGGCCCTTCTGAGCATGTGCAAGGCTCTGAAGAGGGAAACAGCATATGGCGAGCACATGGCTAACTAAAATGGCTGCCAAATACAAAATGGCTTTCAGCTCATGCTAACAAAACCCTGCAATTTTTAACACAATAACAATGTGAAAAACAAACATCCAATCACAAAGCTACACAAAGGATTGCCAAACAGATTTAAAAAACTCCCTTTTTCAAGGCCCTTGCTGTGTCCTGTAATCCAGAAAATGACAGCTGAGGAGCCGCGGTGTCCCGTCTGCTGCCGCTACGCAATCCGGCCTACAAGCCAGAAGTACAGCCCCAGCCACACTAAGCCGGTGACTCCATCATCCGGACTCAGCCCGCTCTGCTGCCAAGAGCACACCGCTACCCCAGACGCAGTGAGGAAAGCCACCCTGTCGATCAGGCCGGCCCGCCATGCCCAAACTAACAATGTATCTGCAGGAAGAAGATTCCAATCCTCCTGATGTCCAGAAATAACTGCAGCACCGCACAAGCTGGCGCGTGGTACGGGTGCCTCATGTCAGGTGAGATGAGAAAAAACAGGAGGTCGGAGGGGGTTTAGGGGCTTTTTATACAAATTGTTACAACACGTGGTATGGGTGTCGGGTGAGGCAGGGATGCCTCGTATGTGTAATGAAGGGAAGCAAGGGAGGGACAATAATAGAATTTCCCTCACAATCCAAGGTGGTTCAGTAACATCACGAGGTCACAGTCACAGTTCCTAAGCATCATGGGTGGAGCTGTTTAAAAATTGTTCCTTCAAAGCACTCAGAAAAAAAGAGCCCCCCCCCCCCTTGGAGCCGATGGCTATGGTAGGTAATATTAACTATTTCAGGGAAGTATCCTGAATGGGCGAGCAGTGCCTGGCACCTGCACACAGACACCACACCTCTTTTGGGGGCATCATGCCAGCCACAGCAAAACGCAGGACATCACTTTGTCTACTACATGAATGACCGGAGGGCAGGAGTACCTGACAAAGACATACGACCTGTTCTAGGTGTAAAAGCTATATGACGGCTCTGTTTGCTTTTGGCTCAAGAATCTGAGAGGTCAGTGAGCTGAGTCGGAGCTAGACATCTGACTCAACTCTAGCTCGAGTCCTTAGAAGTTCACCCACCTCTAGTTTTCAAATTCTTGGGTTTGCCACCTTTTTCATAAATACATATCTGGCTGTTTTGTCATTGGTTTTAGTGTTTGCAAAGGGCAAGGAGCTGGTAAGTTACAAGGAGGTAAAGTAAAAGGGGCCTCATTTATGAGGCTATGCGTCACTTTTACGCCGCTGGTGCGTCACTGTTTGTGACGCACCAGTGGCGTAAAAAATACGCCTTGTTGCGCCATATTTACAAAGTGACGCATCTAGGTAGATGCGTCACTTTGTAAACCCCTGCGCCACATTATACCTGCGCCAGGTATAATGTATGCAAGGGGGGCGTATTGATGCAAGAAAGGGTCGTAGAAGTGACGCAGTGAAATCTATGTGATTTCACTGCGCCACGTCTAGGACACAAATGCGTCAATTTCATACGCCTGCCTCACAGCAGGCGTAAGACTGACGTAGGCCCTTTCACATGGGGCTTGCCCCATGTGAAAGGATACATTGCTGGAGTTGCGTCACTTTTGTGACACACTCCAGCAATGCGCCACTTTTGCGCCATACAGATATGTCAGAAATACTGACGTATCTGTAACTCCTTGCACAATGATGCGTCATACTGTAAATATGACACATCATTGGTGGTGCAAGGAGGGCGCAGTGAAAAGTGACTCATCGCTGTTTTCACGCAGCGATGCGTCACTTTTCATAAATGAGGCCCAAGGTATCTCATGTATTTAACATGGCAGTTCTGTCATGATTTAAAATGGTTTAACCAAACTCTTTAGTGTTTTCCCAAAGAAGACATATTTTTATTGGCTTCTGAGAACATAAAGCAACATTTTATTTTAAGTAGTGGACATAGTAAAAAGCATCTCTTTCCATACCATAGTGCTTGCCCACCCCTAAACAGGACCACATAACTACTGGGAAAATTATTTATTCTCCTTTCAAAGCCCACTTTTTTTTAGCAACTTTAAGTGAAAATTAGGCTTTAAAATGCATTATTTGTACCCCCTGAGGAAGGCCGTTTTGCTCTCATTGTTAAGGGCAATCAACCTTTTGGCCTCTGAACATGCAGAAATGGTGGGCTGTGAAAGGTACTGAAAGTGAGTGGCACCAGTGAGGAAAGCCGGCATCACAATTGGAGGAATTGAGGACTGCCTTCTAAGAAATATTTTGGGCGCCAGCACTTATTTTTTATAGATTTGAACACTGGTAATCTGCACATCAATTTACATCAATCCAGCTACAGACGTGAAGTTTTCAGAATATTTATTCTAGTTGATGTGCCATTACGTGCAGTCTTGGATATGGCGTTTTATAGTTCAATTTTAACATACTATTAAAGCAGGCTACTGCTCTCTTTTTTGTGTCTCAGTTTGTTTTGTATTACTCTTTGACTTACCACGCTGTCATGTGAATATTTCAGCTGTGAAAAACTGCAAAATACCTTCTCAATGTTCTTTTAACACCATACTACCGCACTGCTGTGCTTTTAAAAAGCAGCTCTTTCATGTCTAAAAACGTAGCCTATCAACACATTTTCTAAAGAATCCAGTAATGTGTTTGAAAGAACTATGGTCCTGTTGTTCAAAGGTTTTTTGCGGCTGTAAAACCTGAGCCTCACAAGGTTTTGCAACTGCAGAATACATTTTTCCTATTCCTAAAAGCCCTTATACAAGTAAGAACAGTCTTTCTGACTTGTCAACGGGCTTTAGGGACCCTGTTCAAATCCTAATTGTAGTGTCAACAAAGTGTACAGCTCCTATTTACAATTCAGTGACGAATGTATCAATGGTTTGCCACCTCAATTGCAGTGCAACCCATTCATTAGATACTGACCCCTCAAAGGGGGTGGTATCTAATTTGTAAAGAAGAAGCTGTCCCTGTGGGACATCTTCTCCTTTGAGAATCATGATGATGGCCTCTGATGGAGCAGTCCAGAAGACCATTGCCTACTGTCCCTGATGTCTTCTGTTAGATCTGCCACCCTTAGGGTGGTCTTTCTCCAGACATTTTGCCTTTTATCTCTTGTTTTTGCTGATTCTTTTGTTGACCAGGACTGGACTGGCAGTAGCAGTCACCGTGCATTTCCTGGTTGAAATGCCAGGGTGGGGGCCAATTTTGGCGTTTTTGTTACCAGTGTCGGTTTTTCAGCAATATCAGACTCCTGTAACAAAAGCAGCTGCAGTGTTTTCTACACGCATTCCTCCCCCATATGGCCAGCTCGACACAACTGCCAGGGCGGTTTGCATTCCCATTCTGGCCCTGTTGTTGACCGTAGGACTTTGAGCACTTTACTACTGCTAACCAGTGCTAAGGGGCATGTTCTTCTCCCTTAAACCTGGTGACATTGGTGTATAAGTGATTGGTATATTTGAAATACTAGTAAGTCCCTTGTAAAGTGGTATAACATATACCCAAGCCCTGTAAGTCAAATGCTGCTAGGGGGCCTGCAGCACTGCTTGTGCCACCCATGTAAGGGTCTTTTAAAACTGTCTCAGGCCTGACATTGAAGTGTCTGTATATGCAGTTTACTGCCAATTCGACTTGGCATTTAAAACTACTTGCCAAGCTGCAAACTCCCCTTTTATCACATATAAGTCGCACTTAAGGCATGTCCTAAGTAACTCTAAGGTCAGGGTGCTCTGTAAATAAAAGCTAGGATATGAACCTTTATGATTTGCATGTACTGGTAGTGATTAACAGCCTTTTTCATTTTTCACTAATGCGAGGCCAGCTCCTCTCATAGGCTAGCATTGGGAATTCCTTAATGCACTGTAGTTTCCGATTAGAGAGGAGTAGCTTTTTCGTGTTTTATATTTTTGGAATGGTAATGATGGGCCCTCTGAGACCCCACCACCAGGCCTACTCCGCTCCCTTATGTCTTTTTTTCATGTTTTTCATGTTTTTAGGACTTAGGAGAAAGTCCTGAGTCCTTAGATGGCTGCCACTACGTCCTTGTTGATGGGTTGGCAGCCAATCAGAGCTATGCGGGAAATCTGTTGGCTCCAAAGACGCTCCATGGAAGTTCTGCATTCCTAGATATACAAGATTTTTGAGCATTAATTACTCAAAAACTGCTGAATGGATTTACACCAAATGACAGAAGCACTCTTTCTAGACCACGATAGGCCTCTGCTAAATGTGGTGTAAATCTGCTCTGTGCTATGGGCAGCAGCAGTTTTGAAAGTTCCTATGGAAAAATGAATGGGAAAAAGTGTTTTGGGACCCCCCCTTTTTCTCGACCCCCACTTGGCGAATCAACCCGAAACATTCCATGTGCAACCTAGTCACAAAATAACACTTTTTCAGAATGTTTTGTGGTGATTCGACTAATGGGGTCAAAGTTATTAGCAACACAAAAAATATATTTCTTATGGTACCACAATCCTAACTATAAATAACCAGTGGTGACCTCTAATGGTAACGAAATGCGTAAATGGATAATACCCCTAATAAAACAGGGTGGATGGAGGCAATGTCGCCCTGCCTTCGTGTATTTACAGATGTTGGGAAATTTTTATTGTATTGGCACAATGGTGGGCTTTTTAAAGAGTGTGTTTCGGGCAAGGAAATGCCTAAGTAATTAAATCATAGTACATTGAACGGGTTGGACTTATTAAGTGGGAGATGGATTGTTTTTAGGCCCGCTATGGGTAATTAGAGGATGGTGGCATGTACATTATGAATTCTTAGGTGTTTATTTGTGAGAAATGTGTATCGATTAATTTCTCTTTTCTTTCTTTTTCTCATATATGTAAAAATTACTACGAAGTATTTACCTTTTATATGTCTGCTTTCATGATTTTAATGTTTAAAATCGAATAAAGCTTGTTTTGATTTGATTTGATTTGGGTAACGTATATATTACCCACCACTGGGTAATATATACATTATATCAACTGTTGCCTCCTTTGGCCAATTCATTGTCCCACTTTTTATACTGTGAGAACTCCCAGTTCCACAAAAGTTCTCTCAAAGTTTTCCATGACCCCAATCTACACTTTCTTCTGGGGTAGAAGAATGCACTGCACCTGTACAGGCTGCTGTGAAGCACTCTTTCTGGCCCAAGAAGACTCTGGAGATCAGAAGGAAATTAGATTCAGTTCTGAGGCTTACTGTACTTAAGCTAGTAATCTCAAAGGACTGTTTTGTCTCCTCCTCCATATTGTAGGTCCATTTTTATGGGAGGGTCTTCTCTCTTCTGGAAGAGCTGGTAGACATACACACACACTCCCTCTGCTGAATGCCTTGAGTCTGTATGTTTATGGACTGGCCATTACAGAGATTGCAGGAGTGAAATTCTTTTCAGTGATCTAATTTGGTGTGGCTAATTAAAAAAAGTCCTATATCAATTAAGCAGTCTACCAAAATAAGTGTCTTTCTACTCAAATACGAGCTGTTGGATTTTCACATTTTGGCCCTCATTAAGAGGCATATAAGCTGTAGTCTGTTTCACCAGAGCAGTGATTAAATGTAATTTGCTACCCTGGTGGAGTACAGCTTGCCATATTTAGAGATGTCTGCCAAGCAGGCAGAGATTTCAATCAGTTTCAAAGGAATCATCTCCACTGCAGCTCTGCTGAGGGTGCTAAAGCTTTGCTCTGCAGGTGTCATGTATTGATGCACCCAAACAGCAACGTTTTTTGTTTTTCAAAAACAAACTCCCAAGGTGGGCAAAGGAAGAAATGTTTCTGAGATGCTATGAGTTTTCTGCCAGAGTTTGAGGGTCATTCCTTTGGTTTCCTGTTCAGGACAGCCACTCTTTCTCTGGCTTTCCCTAACAGGAAAAAATATGTTGGAGTAACTGTCCACAACTGTCCTAAAAAAGGGCAGACAGTCTCTGGAACTTTGACCAAAGGCCTCACAGACAAGGCTTCCATCAGTGGAGCCAGTGGATGCTCTCCTGGTGGAAACATGGTGGCCCCAGAGGCAATGATGATAACCAGAAAATAATTAAGCCATTATATACTATTATCCCATTCTTTATTAAACCATTTCACAACCAATCTTATTAACAATTCACAAGGAAAATTATGTAATGTACTATCAGGATACTAAATACAAAGGGGAATATCTATGAGCCCCGTGTGCTACCGGAGCATCACTTTTTGTGATGCTCCAGCGGCGCAAACCACAAAATCATATCTATGTGGTCATGCAAAGCCACTTTCTTTTTTTTTTTCGGAGTTTTTATATAGCGCGAACTAGAACCGAACCGAATCAGTTATCAGAGCGCTTTACATAGCACCAGTTACGTTACATGAGGACACACTTTCATATTTTAGGCACGGGGAGATTAAGTGATTTGCCCAGAATCACAGGGGTTTTTTGGCGTCGTCCGAGGTCGAGCACCTTAGCCGTTAGGCCAACCCCTCTCCCCTTTGCATGGCTTTGAATGACCTCGTAGATATGGAGTAAGGCAAAGCAGCTCGATTCGCTGCATTGCCTTACTCTGCACTAAGAAGGCGTTCAATGGGCATTGTGGTGGGTTTCCTCATGCAACACCCAAGAATTTTGAGGCTTCCCCAGATTTAAAAAACCATGTAAACCTGGGGATGCGCCAAAACCTTACGCCTACCCAGGGGAGGTGCATCAAGGAGAAATAGCTTTATTTCTCCATATTATTTCCTCTTTCCATGTGTGCTGCAGAAAGAGGAAAAAGCCTCACAGGTTTGTTTTTGTTTAGGGAGGTGTTCTTTCCACCACAAACAATCCTGCCAACAACACAGGCACCCTTGCACCATGCTGCAAGGGTGCTTGCGTTGGCGCTAAGCTGCGGAAACGGTGCCAGCGTAGCGATGAATGTCAGGAATTCACTGTGTTTCTGGCGCAACTCTTTCATTCTTATCTCTAAAAAAACTTTATAAAGTATTTTCATCCTCTATGTTCCTGGAAAAAGGCTGTCTGAATTCGCTAATTAATCCTATTAATTATATTTGATCATAATTTTGTCCTGGTTTTGATACATCAAAACCCTATATGAATAGTGGTTCTGTCAGTACTCGGAAACAGGTGAGTTTGCTGGCATAAACATCACTGCATTGATTCTACCTGGAATCTCTCAGAAGGATGTGAAAATGATGATCATTTCATGAGCTCAATACAACCGATCGCCAAGTCTATCTTTCTTTACATCTTGGTCTGATTTATGTGAGACCATGCCAGGAGGGTTGTTGTGGAATTGTATACATAGAGATATATTGCTAAACAGAATCGTGATTAATGCTTAAGACCACCTATGTTTTTTAAAAAATGATTTCTTTATTAAACATGTTTTTTTCGTCGCAGTTTTTCCTTTCCTTTTAAATTGGGTTGTACATGATCATGTTACAAACGCTTGCATGAAATAATATGACACCTTACTAAACAAGTATTACCTTTAAAAAAGCCAACACGTTTCATTCCAAGTTTGCACCCGTTCATAAACTAATTTATTTTTAATTGTTTGTAACAAATGTCATTTCTCATACAAAGCCTTACTTAAATAAATCTGCGGTCGATATAAATATTTGACCCAGTAAGAAGTGTCACATTTGCATCATCATCAAATGTTTGTGTGCATGTGCTTATGTTTGTGCATATGTGTCTTTATTTTTTGTCTGATATACATGAGACACAGTGTATGATCATTATTCTTATAAAAATAGTGCGTGTGTGGTGCGTGCATACACATTCGTGTGCACCCTTGCTTGTGTGTGTGCGTGTTTGTTTGTACTCGTGTGTGTTTTTGTCTGTGCCGTATGTCTGTCAATGTGCCTTTATTGCGCTTTAATGCTATGCCCTCCGACACATTGCAATAGAATTTTGTTTAATTTTAAATCCTTCCCGATTTGGCCTGAATTAGATTGCAGGTTATATTTTGTCAGGCCCTGAAACCTAGCTGAGTTAAAGTTCAGCTGAAAACTATAACCTACCTCAGTTAATTTTCAATCAAAAACTTTAGACAGCAACATACTATGTTTTTCTGGTTGGCTGTTTACACTGACTTCATAATGACCTTTCATCAATTACGGTGAGAGATTTTCTGGCAATGCCTGCGGTAAGTATGATGCACTTACCTCTTAATTCACTTCCTCTGCAGCAAACACATGAAAGGGAGACTCTTTAGAATCCGAATACAGTACTAAGAATCTACTGCACTCCATACATCTCCCAATTTGCCATTCCTCTTTCTACCAAGGTCACTGTTGTATGTCAATCTCTTAAATGTCATTCAAATCTTGTCAACTCAAATGTTAACATAGGCCAACTGCGAAATGTTGTTTTTCACTATTATAATATCTTCTTGTGTCTCACACAGCGCAGGAAAAGCTTGCACTTACATACCATACTTTACTATTTATGGCAAAGACACAGTGGTACTAACTAGGTGTACATAGTATCGACTATTATGAGTTTAACCCTACAAAATGTACTGCCCAGAATCATTCTGACATCAAGTGTGTAATTTAAATTCATAATTTTAATCGAAAATTGCAACCCCTACCCTATTTATGGTGGATACTATTCTGTTTTTTTTCTGACCATCACCAAAAGGAACAATTGGCAAGCCATGCACAGAAAAAAAATCCTCTAGAATGTTGGTTGACCTGTGAGGAAAATTGTGGGGTGTGGACTTTATTGCACCCAGTAATTAACTTCTTCCCAGCAAAAGTAGACACTCTTGGCTAAGTCTTCAAGCCTTGTACTCTTCATGGGACTGGCGGCAGGGCACCTTCTTTTGGCCCTTAGAATAGTCATTAATCCTTTCCTAGACAGTAAAAAAATGCGTCATGAGAGTGTCCTTCTTATCTGCAATACCCCAGCTTCAAGTGTGTAATTTACATTCATATTTTAATTCGCTTATGAACATTACAACCCCCACCCTATTTAAGGCGAATTATGTTATTGGGCAGTCATGGACTGAAATAAAAATAATGACCCACCACCCCCTCGGAGAAAATGGCCAGGGTGTGTCTGTGGGGAGTGGGGGGTCATTAGTATTTTTGTTATTTTTCAAATGTATTTCAATGTATTAAAATTGTATGCTAATTACAACAATCCAACATCAATATTTATACTGAAGCACTGTACACAACCCCACATCACCCCCCCAAGTCTACCACATCTGCCCATTAGATATAGTCCAGCCATTCCAAGCAACCAGGCCTTCCCTCAGTTCCTTGCCGTATTCCATCTCAGCCCATGGAGCGCTTTTTCTGTGTATGGGTGTACATCTACATCGACCTCGCTCTACACCGTAATCTCCGCCACCCTAGATTTTCTTGAATTTCCATAGGTTACCTCCACCCTTATATGCCTCCCTCTCCAGCAATTTGCAATGGTCCATCGTCTGCTTCCCAGTCTCTGTGCAGAGAAGGAGTCCCACGGCCCCACATTTGGACTATGTTCCTCTTGGCCACCATATAACCTGGGTTTATCAAGAATTTCTGCTAACGTGAAATGTCAGTCGGTCCCCAAATGATCAACAATACCATCCTAGGCTGCAGATCCAAGGTCAACCCTACTGCTTCCTCTAATGTACCCCGTACCACCTCCCAGAAGGGCTGCAACCGGGGGCCGCTCCAAATTTTATATAAAAGTGTGCCCACCATTCCGAATCCTCAAAAACAACCCTCACTCTCTGACCTTTTAATCTTATGTAGCTGCTGTCTTGTGTAGTACATGCAGATATCGAGTTAAACTAATCGGAAGCTAGACCTTACCGCCACATGTGCGGGAACCCCAGTGCTTCCTCCCAGTCCTCTTTAATTATTCCTCCCCAGTCTTGCACCCACTTCTCCTGGAGTCTCGTGAAGGGGGATTGGTTATTGTGCATTATAGTGTCATGTCAATGATACCAGTTTACAGTGCACTCTGCCATCCAAGAGTCAGCCCTCCTGGGTCTCTTCCTCCTGTGAAACACACGCCAAAGGTCATGACTCAAATGACCATATCTCAGCCATTGCTACTCTAACATCTGATATTCTTTTTTCAGGTGAGTAAAAGTTTCTACCCCATTAGAATCCCAAACATCCACCAGTGTACAAATACCTATCCTATACCATCCTTGCTAAGCCTCTCAGTATATTTATTTTTATATTTATTCATTTGCAGAGCGCATGGTTACACCAACGGTGTGTCCCCGCGCTTAGGCAAGGACAGAGAAGAGGTTATGGGAGGTGGGTACTTCTTACATTTAATCCTCCGCGTTGGGGAATAGCCAGGTCTTTATCTGTTTACGGAACGTTTTCTCGTTGGGTTCCATCCTTAAAGTTCTTGGCAGGGAATTCCAAGTTTTCGCCGCTAGGAACCTTGAAGGAGCGTGCTCCTGTGCGGGCTTTGAAGATTCAGGGGATTTTTACCAGTGCCTGGTCAGTGGACCTAAGGGTACGTCCAGGAACGTATTTTGTCAGCAAAGGTTTAAGGTATTTAGGACCTTTTCGTGCTAGTATGCGGTGGCAGTAGCACATTGCCTTGAACTTGGCTCTTTTTTCCACTGGAAGTCAATGGAGAGTCTCCAGGGCCTTCCTAGTGTTCGTCTTCCTCAGGAGTCTGAGCACCAGACGTGCAGCAGCATTCTGCACGCGTTGTAGTTTGGCTAAGCCTGTTTTTGAGGCCCCAAGGTAGAGAACGTTTCCATAGTCCAGTTGTGAAGTAACAACTGCATGGACTATGGTTTTTCTTGTTTGAGCTGGAAGTAGGTCTATGACTTTCCTAAGGGTTTTTATGATGCCATAGCATTTCCCGGTTACCTTCTGTATCTGGTTATCGAAGGATAGTTTGTGGTCCAGCCACATGCTAGGTTCTTTACGTCCTGCTTGGGGCGGGGGACTTGTCCTAGTACTTCCGGCCACCACGCAGAGAACCAAATGGTAGGTGTCTTTCCTACCACTAGTACCTCCGTTTTATCCCCATTTAATCGGAGGCAGGGGTTTGATATCCAGTCAGCTACTTCCCTAAGACAGTTACCAAAGCAGGCGGCCGCCTGACTTTTGGTTTGGGATAGCTTAACAATAAGTTGCGTGTCATCCGCATAGGATACTATCGCCACTTCATGCTTCTCCACACATTCCGCCAGTGGGCCTACATACAGATTGAAAAGTGTGGGGCTCAGGATAGATCCCTGGGGGACTCCCTGGGGCAGGGGGTAGCTATTTGACAGGTGTGTTCTCTGGGCCACTTGGAAGCTGCGTTCGTCTAGAAATGAAGCCAGCCATTTAAGGGCTGTCTTCCTGATGCCGCAGGATTCCAGTCTCTGAAGTAACATAGGGTGTGAGACGGTGTCAAACGCCGCACTGAGGTCTAATAGGATCAGTGCGGCTGTTTGACCTTCGTCTACGTGCTGCCTCAGAGCCTCCGTTGCCATTAGCAGTGCCGACTCCGTTGAGTGCGCCGTTCTGAATCCTGACTGTGAAGGATGTAATAGGTCATTGGTGTTTATGTGCTCCACTATTTGTTTATTAATAATTTTCTCTGCGATTTTTGCCACAAAAGGGAGTAGTGAGATTGGGCGCAGGTTGTCCAGCCTAGTGTAGTCAAGGGTGGGTTTTTTCTTCAGTGGCCTCACAATTGCTTGTTTCCATTTTTTTGGGACTACACCCGCTTTGAAGGAGTGCGCAATAAGTTCTTTAATATAGGGTTGGATGATTTCCAGCCCTTCTACGATTTTCTCCGGTCGTGCTGGGTCTCTTGGTGAGCCCGATTTTATTCCTTTTATTATGGCACTTAATTCCGTGCTTTCTGGTATCTTAAAGCTCTATAGAGGGGAAATGACCAGTGCTACAGGTGTGACATTTTGTTTGGTAGTCCCTAACAAATGCCTCTGCTGGAAAGGTTTGGTATATTTTTGTTACTTTGTTAGAAAAAAACTCGGCTATCTCCTTACAGCTTTCTTTGGTGTCTGGAATGTCAGCTGTCTTTTCTTTCTGAGTTTTGAGGGATTTTAGAATAGAGAACAGCTCTTTGTGTTATTGTGTTATTCGCAATGTCTATTTTGTGCGTGTAGAATCCCGTCTGACTTTCTTAATAAGTGCGTGGTAGTTTTTAAGTTATATTTTGTACTCTTCCTTGGCTTTATTACAGTAGTCTTTCCTCCACGTTCTTTCTGCCTTTTTGGATATTTTCCTAGCTTTCCTCAGTTCCTCATTGTACCAAGGTGCGGTTGTTTTAGGCCTTTTTGGGACTCTCGTGCTCCAGGGTGCTACTTCATCAAGGGCGTTTGTAATCCAGCTCTCTAACTGGTTAGAGTGCTGCCACTGGTCTCAATCTGGAGCCCTCCCAGAGCGGAGTCCTCGATGTTAACACAGTACCCTACCTCATCTCTCTAGTCAGTCTCCCCCAGATGGCAACAACCATGTTAGTGTAAATGGTCCTGCCTCCGGAGCCAACCTGCCTCCATATAATATATGCAAAAATCTCTGGTCGCACATCCCCACCTGGTCAAGTTGAAAAGAGGGATCGCCCCAATCTGCATAAGCCCAGTCATTTACCACGCCTACCTGCGCTGCATCATAATATTATGCATTCAGAGCAATGCGTATTATACCCCCTTTATATTTGTACCATTGAAGTACCTTGAAGGCAACACATGGTTGTCCCCCAGCCCAGAGAAGTGCTCTGATGGACAGCGTACCATATGTTGAGGCATATATCAGGACCTAAATCCTTAAAAAAAAATTCAATGTATTGAAAATTCTTGGACACCTTTGAATTTTAACTAGCATTACATGGATGGCTTCGGAAATCGAATTCAGGAACTTCTATACAGTTTACATAAAACAGAGATCAATATCTTAAGAAAACCCAGGAGAACCGTTTTACCCCATATGATAGCACAAGCAGAGTGGTCAGAACTTAGGCCCTGGGCAGTTACATATTGGTTCGTAATGCAGGCAGTGTTGCATTGTGTAGCATTGTGTAGCATGTGCATCGCTTTACCAACTCTCTCCCCCACCTCCCGTGTTCCAGTTATTAAGTTTGTCCAGCAAGATGCTAGTATAGAATGTTTTTGGAATTGACAACTTGGCTTGAATACTTTAATATGAATCAATCATGTAATTAATTTTTATTAACATTGGGACAAGGAAGGCATCGTGTTTATGTTTCAGTTGAACTTAAAAGGGGAAGTATTAGCATGGCTCAATACACACCACAGCTCTTTATTGCATAGACCACTTGGCCGAACTGC
The DNA here is from genome assembly GCF_964261635.1 of Lissotriton helveticus. Lineage (NCBI taxonomy): Eukaryota > Metazoa > Chordata > Amphibia > Caudata > Salamandridae > Lissotriton > Lissotriton helveticus. Next base: position 621,579,796 of record NC_136071.1, read on the forward strand.
TGAAAAATGTTTACTTTTAAAAACGATTTCATCCATTCTTCTAATGTTGACATGAATGTCAGGCACTGCAAGACCATCATTAGCATAGAAAAAGCGGTTCTCGTTATTAATGCTAGAATTCTGTCAGGGAGAATTAAAATCCCACATCATGGAAGAGGGAAAGTAGATCCGAACTCTCAATGACCAATACTCATTTATATCACCCAGGACCTCAATTTCATGAAGCAGTGTTTTCCGGAGACACGATGTGGACCAGAATATCAAAAATAAATTCAAATAAGAATGGCAAACTCAATAACTGAGGGGCATATTAACAAGCTGAAGTATCGCCGCTTTCTCGGCACAATTCGCCGAGAAAGCGGCGATACTTCCAGCGCCCTATTAACAAGGGCATTGCAACGCCTGCCTCAAGCCCACTTTGCATGTCAGCGAGAAACATCGCTAATGACATGCAAAGTGGGCGTTCCCACGTCCAACCACGTGTAAAATGTGGTTGGAGGTGGGAACGCCCTATCACCAAGTTGGGAGGAAAAGACCTGCGATAAACTAGTTTATCGCAGGTCTCCCAACGCCTGCTCTGACCAGGCGTTAGGCATTGTTAACATGGGGTGTGGATCATAAAGCTGAATCCACCCCCCCATATTATCAAGGCACACATTAGCGCGTGAAAACAGCGCTTGTTTTCAGGAGCTAATGTTCACTATCGCCGGCTATCGCAGGATTTACTATCGCCTACGTGTTGCGCGTTGATGATAACGTGCTAACACGGCGAAAAAATCCGCCGATAGCCGGCGATAGTGAAATGTGCGATGTGTGTTTATTAACGCACATCTTGTTAATATGCCCCTGAGTTCTCTGGGAGAATTAGGAAAAGTATAAATCTTTATTACAAAAATTTAAAAAGGCACAATAGAGAATGTGTGAAGTACAGATGCATGAAGCCATTGTCATGTAGGCTCTTAGTAATAGTGAATGCACAATAATGGAAATATTCGATTCCTAAATTGCCATTTTTAAGAAATCGCAATTTAGGAATCGCAATTCCTAAGGCATGTAGGAATCGCAAACAAAAATGCGATTCCTACATATTTCTTATTTGCGACTCTCAAATTGCGAATTGCAAATAAGGAATTGCTTCCCATTCATTCCTATGGGCCTAGAGGTCCATAGGAATCAATGGCAATTGCATGTGCAATTTGCGAGTACCAAATAGGTACTCGCAAATTACGCATGGAATTTCAAGGGAGCAAGGGTGCCAAAAGCACACCCTGATGCACCCATGAAATTGCAATCTCAACACATGTTGCACAAACACATGCCCCAAGGGCATGTATGTGTGCAATATAGAACCTTGAAAAATACATTTTTGTGCATTTTTCAAAGCTCTCACAAATTACCATTAACTTTGAGCTGATGGTAATTTGTTTTTCTTAATTGCAAAATCACAGTTTTTTTGATGTTGTTGCATTGCATTTATGGAACCGCAATTTGCGATTTCCTAAATGCAAAACGCAATTGGAATAATTGCAAATTTAGCGATTACTTAAATAGCGATTTTTACATTTGGGATGATGCATCCAACATGCAAAAATAGCAGTCGCAAAGTGGCAGATTCTGCGAATCTGCACCTTTGCATCCGCTATTTTCAATGATGCGTGTGACCCTAAGTCCCAAATAAGTAGCAACATTACTACCAATTGGACAGCTTCCCTAGTGGCATCGGAATATCTTCTGGCTCACCTTCAACTTTGAGGGTTTATACAAGACATCTTCTTATAGAATAAAGTGAAAACTGCAGATTCATCATAGTTTGAGTGAAAAGAATACAATTTCAACAAGTCAGCGCATTGAATGAAAAACCATTGTAGGGCCCCACCGGCATGTCAAGAGGCACCTTCTCATTCTATGCATCCTTTCTTCTGTACTCCTTCCATCTGTCAGCACACTAAAACAGTGCTAACTTAGGTATGTGTTACATCAATACAATACATACTTATGCATAAAGTTCATACATATATACAAACATATGGATGGTGTCAAGCCCTTAAGTGAAATCGCGACATATACATAGTGTGGAGAAGTGTGGCTCACTGGTTAGAGGAGTCAGACCCTGAAGCAGAGGTCAGACCCAGGACCAGGGTGCAATTCCCGACTCGGCAGGGTCTTGAGCCCAAATGTCCATGGACTCGATAATTCTCGCTTCGGTGCCTACTCGAATCACGGGTTCACACTCTGCAACTCTGGGCAATAGCTTGCTTAATCTCCACTACGGCCCCCGCAGCGTGATGCCTGGCTTTCACCTTTGGGATGCCCAGTACGGGTTATCTCACAGGGAAAATGCCAGGACGGGTTCCCAAAGCAAGCGCCTTGAGACCTTGCGGTGATAAGGCGCTATATAAGAACCTTTGACATTGACATATTGCACTGCTTGTTCTGCAGATAATTTGATTGGACATGACTGCATGTTCAATAATACTTATTTGATAATTTCTCTGCATGTTATATTCGTTTTCACCATTTGACACACTGGTGCTGGACCATACTCATAAAGCATGTAGGGCGCCGGGTGAGCGACAAAGTCTCTGCAAGTTTTGGAAGGCATATACAAAATGTAACGCGTTATATAACTTTATAGCCATTTATGGAGTACCTTGTACATTTTCATGACACCCCATTCCCTGGAATCATTGTATATGAACTCCTATTGGCCCATTTTTATGTCTTAAGTGGTGTGAATGTAAATGATATTTGAATATTATATTATGTTTGAGCGTTTCCTGCTTTTGCATGTTATTCCAGATTGCAGAGGTGCATTTTTATATATAGAGTCTTCACGCAGTAGAGAGTTAAAGCAGAGCCACTAAAAACCGATTTTTTAATTATGTAAAATATATATGCAAAAAAGCTCAACTGCATAGTGCATAGATTGCAATATAAGATTCACTAAGTATCCTAGGAGTGCCGTGTACATTTTCATACCACTTCAATTCCCGGAATCATTGTAGATGATCCCGAATTGGCCTACTTTTGCATCTAAAGTGATGTGAATGTAAATTATATTTAAATATTATATAATGTCTGAGCATGTCCTGCTTTTGCATATTCTTCCAGATTGCCGAGGGACTTTTTTATATATAAAGAGACTTCATGCAGTAGAGATTTAAGACATAGCAACTGAAAACCAATTTTGCGGATTTTGTAAAATATGTATGTAAAAAACCTAAACTGCATAGAGCATAGATTTCAATGTATATTTTTATGCCACCCCATTCCTGGGAATCATTATAAATGAATCCCCTTGGCCTATTTTTAGATCTAAAGTGATGTAAATGATATTTGAACATTATATACTGCCTTATTACAAGTTTGAGGGCCTGTGAACTGCCGTACCCGTGGTGGTCTGACCGCTGTATCACGAAATGGGTGGATTGCAGTTTTAAAGACTGCCGGTGAACTGCTGATACAGTGGGCCAACTCAAACTGCATCACCAACTGAATAGGCCTATCGGGTGGTGGGAGGCTCAGACCCTTAGGGAAACCCCCAGCCCAATTATGAGTTGTTTCCAGCTGGTGTGACCGTGGCAGTCCAACCACCACATCTGAGATGGGAGAAAGGTAGGTATATAAGGCCGAAACTCACCTCTACTCACCTCTACACGTCTTCTGCCATCATGGAGCCCATAAGACACACCCTGCTGCTGCTGTACCTGCTTGGTCAATGTTCAAAACCCACTCCATCGTGGACAAAATCACTGGTAAGTCATACAACTACCAGTTTCCATAAACTCTTCAGCAAAACAGTGCCCCACCATGGACCAAGTAAGCGAGTTGGTGTCCCAGAGTAATTTGCCCTTTTACAGGGACCCTGTCTGGTACTGTTTCATGACAATAATCAAAAATACAGCTTTAGGATTCCCTCCTAAACCACAACACTGGTACTGCACAGGCGCACTGTACACAAATGGACATGCGTTAGCAAAATTATATTCAGTTGTAGTGATGTGTGCATTATTTTGTGTTCCCCAGCAGCACCTACTCCTCAATATCACACCTATTAATGTCTGACAGACATTTATTTTTCCTTTTCTTACTTGTCTGCAATTTTACAACTAATCTTCATACATCATGCAGCTTACAATTTCGCAAGTGTTGGTAAAGTGAGATTGAAGTGACTACAACTACCATGAGGCCCTCTCACTACAACTTTAACCAAAATGCTAGACTCATTTTGCTGCTTCTCACTTGCCTGCCATGTCACTACTGATATTCACTAGTCATGCAGGTTACCATTTCTCAAGTGTTGGTAAAGTGAGATTGAAGTGACTACAGCTACCATGAAGCCATGTGTTAGACTTGGCTTCTTTGGCATGGTTTCCCTTGAGTTTTTGCCTCTACAGCCTATATTTTTGACACTGTGCTGGATTACGTTTTTGCTGGCTTAGATGCTTTGGGCACTTTGCCACTGCTGATTAGTGTCAAAGTGTTAGTGCTCCCTGTGTAACTTGTTGTTACAATTAGTTTTTCCTGATTGACATATTTGATTTAGTGGCAAGCCCCTAGTAAAGTGCACTGAAGTGTGCCAGGGCCTGCAAATCAAATGTTACTAGTGGGCCTGCAGCATTGATTGTGCCGCCCACAAGAGTAGCTCTGAAAGGTAACTCCGACCTGCCACTGCAGTGTCTGTGCACAGTTGTTAACTGTCATGACGACTTGGCAAGTGCACCCACTTGCCAGGTCCTAACCTTCCCTTTTCATACATGTAAGGCACTCATATGGTAGGCCCAAGGTACCCCCTGGGCAGGGTGCGGTGTATGTGAAAGGTAGGACATGTACTGGTGTGCGTGACATGTCCTGATAGTGAAATACTGCCAATTACTTTTTTCACTATTGAAAGGCTATCTTGCCGCATAAGATAGAATAGGAGTTTATTTATAACATCTTATACATATAACTTCCCATTGGAACAAGAAACAGAAATAAAGTTTAGGCTCTCTGAACTCATAATTTAATAACACATCTTTCAGTAATGATGGTTTTTAAATTGTGTGTTTGAAAATGCCACTTTTAGAAAGTAGGCATTTTCTTGTTTAACCATTTTGTGTGCCTCTGCCTGTTTGTGTATTGACTGTCTGGTTTTAGAGTGACGGGCTGGGGATGTGCATTCACTATAAACAGCCACTGTGGGTTTGAGGTGTGCCTGGCCCTTCTTGGATGACTCAGAGCTGAGCTGAATAGGGCTCAGCTGAATTTAGAGTAGTGGGAGGAGATTTCCCTGCACCTGAATGGGGCCTGTCTCCTTTGCACAATGCGATATCCACCCCCTGTGGTCATACTGCACCAGTGAGGACAGAACTGGTTTGGACTGGGCTCAAAGACCCTTGCACAAAGAGAACAATGACATTTTGGGGTACAAGTATTAGACCTAGAACCCCTGAACTTTAGACTACTTCTGGAATCAAGAGGAACCTTTGCCAAAGAAAGGAGCTGGAAAAACTGGGGATTAGTAACACCCATTGCTGTGTGCTGTCAAGGGTTGGCCTGCAGTAGCTGTTTCTGCCAAGGAAAGGATGAGAACTTTGCTGTGTGCTGTGTCCCCCTGCTTGAGGAAGATCTCCAAGGGCTTGAGTAGAGCTTGCCTCCTGTTCTGAAGTCTCAGGGACAGAAATACTTCAGCCCCAGCTCCCCTGAACTTCCTTGCTGGGAGTTCTGACCTGTCAAGAGGTGCCTGTAACTGTGTTGGGCCTCTGAAGATTGTTTCTGCTGTTGGGAGCTGAAAAAGCCTTGCAACTACAAGAAAATTGATGCATCGCTCTTCTTGCGGCTGTTTTTCAGTCACAGCACCGCTGTGCGAGAAGAAGCTCCAAGCATTGCTGTGCGGCTGCCAAGACGGGCGCATCCCCTGTTGCCGCTGCAACAACTGACACATCGGGGGATCGCAGCTGAAGAAACCAATGCGGTACCTCTCGAGGCTGCCGCATTGATCACCAATGCATCCGGGATTTTCACGATCGCACCTGTGCGGCAAGTTTTTCGGACGCATCACCAGAACCATCTTGGAATTGATGTATCACTTCCCCTTACAGACCGGATTCAAAGCATCACTTCTCCTGCATGCAGCGGGAACTGTGACATCGCCTACCCATGGTCTCAGGAACTGACGCTTCTCTTTCTTTTTGGACGCTTCCCATCTCTGCAGCTGTTTGGCCTTGTGGATCGTATTGCAACTACATGTATTTTGAGAGAAATCACACCTCTATTGTTTTCTATGGGCCTAGTTGTTTGAAACATTTTTGAAATCATATTCTTATTACAGGTATGTTGGATTTTTGCGTTTTGGCCGAGGAGCTTCAGAAGGCCTTAGGGGACTGGTGGGAGGCCAGACAAGCTGAAGAGGCAGGAGATGCAGATGTGGATAGGGGCGTGCCAGAAAATGGTTTCAGATCCCAAGATTTGCCTGTTAGGAGACCAGCCTCTGTGGCTGACAGCAGTCATTCTTCTAAGAATCCCTCTCCAGAGAAAATGGAGGACAGGCAAAGGTCTTGAGATTATAAATTGGAGTATATAAAGCTCCAGATGAAGCAATTGTAAATAGAGAACCGAAAATCTACCATAGAGAAGGAAAAGATGGCAAAGGAGAGCAAGAAAACTCGTGCCTTAGAGGAAAAGATATTGCTTTTGGCACATGAGTTGAGCATGAGAGAACTGGACATTAAAGACAAACAGGTGGAGTCCGGTACAAATGGTGGCAGCGTACAGCCAGTGCAACGGGGGTAAGGTTACATTCCCAAGGACCTAGTATGGAATTTCCAAAAGGGGAGGATATTTATGCATAGTTTGCATCTTATAAAGCAGCACTGCATATGAATGAGGTCCCAGAGAAACGTTGGGGTGGGGCTGTGGAAACACTTTGAGGCCAATGGGAGGAACACTCTAACACCTTTGGAGGAAACGGGTGCTCTAACCTATCCCAATATGAAGGAGGCTTTATGCTTCAGGTATAGCCTCACACCAGAGCAGTACAGGGAAAAGTGTAGGTTCTTCAAGAAACCTGAGTCCAATACTTGGGTTGAATGTGTGAAAATGTATTGCAGAGCACTGGATGGTTGGATAAAGAGCAGCAAGTTAACTGATTACCAGGAGTTGTACAACTTGATTGGTTAGGAGCACTTGAGTAGTCTTTGTGTTCCAGAACTGCGCCAGCCAGCATCTGATGGATAGTAAGCTGACTGACTCTAGGAAGCTTGCTCAGGAGGCAAACCGCTGGATGAGTACCCGGGTCTACAAGGGGTATGTGGGTAACCCAGCCAAAGGTGGGCAGGGTCCCCAGCAGAAGAGTGGGAGGGACAAGGGTAACCAAAAGGAGTTCATTAAAGGGTCTAAAAATAGTTCCAAGGGTAAAGATTACCAGCCTCCCTAGTTCTAAGGAACCATGGCTCCCTAAGGGTAGACCAGACAACCGGGGTCCCCGTAAGTATTATTCATGTTGTCAAGAGGGCCACATTGCGAGTGATCCCAAGTGCCCCAAGACACCACCAGAACCCAGTTGGTGTAGTGCCAGGGGAGGAGTTGGTTCCTAGTGAGGGTGGGGAACCAGCTGTGATGACCCTTATCTTGCAGAGAAAGTTGTAATACTTTATTCGATAAATTTATCATAAAAGTAAATACATTTCCGATCATAAAACAACTTTAAAATTCATATATCCAGATTCAGTCAATAAAAACGATAAAAAAAAGCTTATTTACAATAAAAGGAAGAACCGAGAGGTTCTAAAGTGCAGCGGTGAAATAAACATGTCATGTAATCTGACTGAACTACAGTTGGCTAACTCATTTTACTCTTTAGCAACTTAGTACATATCAGCCAGGCCCTTCCCAGGTACTTTGCAACCCCACAAACAATGGTCAGAGATGTTGTAACTGTTGTGAGGATGCGTTGGGCCATCCTACATTGTCTTACACCCAATTCTTTACATACTGGTTTCAGTCATCTTCTTCTAACCCCCTTGTATGCTTTGCAGGCAAACAAAAAGTGCGGCAAGGACTCACTAGGGCATGAACAACCTGGACAGGTAACTTGATGGGACCGTAGGTTTTTCCATCTCTCAGTAAATTCATTTAGTGGGAGTGTCCCATATCTCATTTTTAAAAAGAGAGATCCGTCTCTTGGAATTTGTATAACATTTAAAAATGGTTCAAACTTCCTAGTAGGTTTGTGCTCTAAAAATTGGTTAGTTAAAGCCCCCCATTTTGTGCTATGCAATTCCTCCGCCTGGACCCACTCCCAGTAGATTTGTTTGACAGTTTGTTTGGGTGGTGGGGATTGGGACATCCAAGATTCGCACATTCCCAGGTCAATGGCCAGCTGTCTCAATTTGTTCAGCCACACAATCTTCTTTGAGCTGTTCAAATTGATAAGTTCGTCCAACACTAAAGCAGAGTTTGCCAGTTCGGGTGTCCTTCTCAGGCGCACCCAAAACAATAATGGGCGAAGGCGAACTATGTCTTCGATTGAACGTTTACCCATTTCGTGGAGGAGGGGCTTCAAGGGTGTTGAAAGAGGGAGGGAAACTAAATCCCTCAAAAACTTGTTTTCGGCTTTGACCAGGTCCGTGATATTCTCAAACCCCCACATTTCTGAACCGTAAACTGCAGAGGCTAGTGCCTTCCCTTCGTATACCACGAGAGCCGGGGCTATTGGTTTACTGATAGAGGTTTGCTGGTTTCTCAAGATTGCTCCTGCCACTCTTTTGTGGTTGAGAAGCATTTTGGCTACATGGGAGTCCCATTTCATTCTGTTATTAACCCTGACTCCCAGGTAGTCAAATGCCTCCACCACCTCTAATGGGGACCCATTAAGGGTAATAGTAATCCTCCTTGCTTTTTTTGATAGTGACAATACCATCAACTTGGTTTTGGAGGTATTGATAATCAAACCTTGTTCTTCACAGAACATGCTAAATCTGTCCAGCTGAAGACCCGAGGGGGTTTTGGACATCAGGAGGGTATCGTCTGTGAAGAGGAAGGTAGGTGTTTTCTCCCCCGCCAGGACCGGGGCATCGGCTGGGTCCTCTCTCAAATGGTCTACCACCCCATTGACAAAGAGAGAGAGCAAAGTCGGGGCCATCACACAGCCCTGGCGGACCCCCCTATTCACAGGTACCCTTCCTGTCAGTTGTCCCTGGCTCCCCCATCTGATTTTGGCATAATTATCCTTGTGAAGTTTCTTAATAAACTCGAGGAGATATTGTGGGAAGCCCATGTCCTGTAACACCTGCCAAAGCTTGTCGCGGGGCACCAGGTCAAAGGTGGTTTTCAGATCTATAAAGGCCAGGTATAAACTGCCTTTCGCGATGGTCACAGATTTCCAGGATATCGCAAAGAATCTGAAAGCCTGGTCCATCGTACCCACCTTTTGCCTGAAACCCGCCTGGAAATGAGTTAAAATATTCCCTTCATCAAGCCAAGACCCTATTCTGGAGACAATGACCCTGCCCGCTACCTTCTGGACCGCATCGATTAAACTAATTGGCCTGTAGTTGCCAGGGTCCTCCCTGACACCTTTCTTATATATGGTTACAACTTCAGCTCCCTTCCATGACTCAGGGACAGAATGACCCTGTACGATCAGATTCATTAGAAGGGCGATGAAATTGGCCCACAGCGTAGGGTCATATAGGAACAAGTCACCCGGCAAGCCATCCGGCCCTGCGGCCTTTCCCGGGGCTATGTTCTAAATAGCCAGATGTACCTCTTGAATAGTGAAGGGTTCAGCTGGTGCATAATTCTCTGAAGCAAGTTCTTTTTGTGCACCTTGCGTTTGGTCAGATTCCACCTCATCGCAATACAATTTAAAAAAAATGTGAAAACCATTGCTGCTCAGTTATGTGATTTGGGACGGGCTCTACTCCCCTTCTACTAAGTTTATTTATCAAATCCCAAAACAAAGTTGAATCCTTAGAACGGGCCGCTATTTTAAGCTGTTGCCAATGATCTTTCTCCCAGTCCCGCTTTGCCAGATGTACAGTATTAATGTACTCCTTTCTAGCAACCCTTACGGCTACAGGATCCTTTCTGCGGAGGGCGATGGTTATGGCCTTTCTCTTTTTCCTACACACGGCCGTATACCATAAGTTACCACATTTCGTTACTTTGTTCTTGTGCCCTCTAGATTCCCTAGCAATGAAGAAAGAACCCAATTTCTCTATTAAGCTCTTGTAGGAATCGCTTAAGTGAGGGCCCTGCTCTTTCCCCTGGGTCGTATTAAGTGATAAGAGTTCGGTGCTCTTTAATTGTACTAACTCTTTATTACTAATCAGTATGTCCTCCTGACATGCAACCTTCTGCCATTTTAGTCTGCGATTACAATTAGAAGAGACCACTTCTTTTGTTGTCAATAATGGTGCATTAGATACTTCTCCCATGCTTCCCCATCTAATTTTCATACACAGAGGATTGTGGTCGCTATCCTGCGATTGAATGACCTCCATGTCTACTAGGTTCCCCCAAAGGCGGGTATTAAGCAGTATGTAATCAATACGCGAGGGGCTACTAAGTCTATTAAAGGTCATTGCCCCATCTGGGTCAGAGATGGTCCTACCATTCAGTGCTCGTAGATTATATTCTATTGTTAGAGCATTGATTTGGATCGCCCTCGGAGTCCATTTCCTAATTGGCGCCAAACTCAGTGGGGGGATAAACTGCCTCACATCTTCCTCACTGATTCCCAGAAAATCTTCCTCACTTAGGGGTTCATATGTGCAATTGAAATCGCCTCTCACAATAATGTTGGACAGGGGGGAAATACCCGCTAGCGCTGTTTCTAGTGATGCTATAGTAGCTGACGTTTGTGCCCCTGGGGTACCTCTAGCATACACATTAAACAGCTCCACAGTAATATAATTGTGGGGACCTTTAACGGATAAATGTAAAATATCTTCCGAGATTGAATTATGCATGGTAATAGCCCAATTCAGAGCCACACTGACCCATATCTGGAGGCCCCCGATGGTCGACCTTTCCCTAAGCAAGTTGCCGGGATAAAGTAGGTGGAATACCCAGACTTATATAAGGGGATCAAGCTCCAGTTCTCCTGGAACATGCAGATCTCATACTTGCTGATAAACTCATTCCATTCTGGGATGGCCAGTTTCTTTGGAGACCTGCTATCTTCCAGGAGAGGAGCCGGATCACACTAGGATTTCCTTCCTCACCACTGAGCGAAGCCTGAACATCCCGACCCGTCATCTCTAAACTGGGGGTGCTTCAAGCTTGGCTCATTTCGTGGGTCAAATTCTCAAACTCAAGTGGACCTGCAATATCCAGACCAATCTCTTCCATGCTCATATGACTTAGGTTTGCACTGGTAACAGTAATCAAATTCTCGAACTTGCCCGTGTTATGTGTTTCTACTGGGCAATTCAAGTAATTACCCTTGAATAGTCAATCTGTTTTGTTTAATTCTGAATCATCCTGCAACCTATCTATAGACCATAGTGGCAAGTATCTGATTTGGATGTTAGAATGCATAGGGGGACATGTTCGAGACTCTAGGGCCACTAAGTTCTCCGCAATTGCTGCATTACATAACTGTATTTCAATGCAGTCTGTATGGGAACTAAACAAGGACCCTTATCTCATTAGTAGATAGAGATAGTCCAGGACACCTGCCTACCAGATAACACTGAAAAGTGGATGACTATCAATGGGAAGAGGGTGGAGGCTCTGAGAGACACCGGAGCCAGTATGACATCTGTCAGGTGTTAATGGGTGTCTGAAGAGCAGGTCATCCCCGATGTGCTTCACCCTGTAGTTGCTGCGGAGAACTCTGAGCGCTTGTGTAAGGTGGCGCAGGTTTCCTTTGAGTGGGGGGATCTCAGGTTCGTTGAAGGTCATTGTTAAGTCCATCCATGCCTGTTGACTGTCTGCTTGACAATGACCTGGAGAGTTCACCTTGGAGGGAGGTGGAGCAGCTGTGACCACTCGAACAATAGCAGCCAGTAGGGGTGATCAAGCCTGGAGCCTGAAAAAGTGGCCCAGGTGTCTGACAGAATCAGGAAGGGAAGGGAGCATGGGAAACCATCCCCTGAAGTTACCAGTCCTGGATGTGGCAGAATTTGAGGGGGATGCCCTTGAACCTACAGCGGAGCAAGTGGCCAAACTGGGTGACCTGCCTGAGCTGCCCCATTGGTATCAGGAAGGAGGTCCCTCCAGAGAAGAATTCTGCCAGGTGCAGATGGAATGCCCTACTCTTGTTGGTTTGCAGCAGCAGGCTGCAGACCAGGCAGCAGGTGGTCCATCCGGATCACATTTGCTTTATTAGGAGAACGGACTCCTTTACAGTGAGCCTAAGGTTTCTGAGCCTGGGGCAGCCATGTGCTGGTGGTACCCTTGTGCTACAAGACCTTTCTACTGAGTCTGGCTCTTGACGTACCTATCATTGTGTTACTGTGTGTTTTGAGTACAAATACTTCACACATTGCCTTTCGGATAGGCCTGTCTGCTCATGCCAATCTACCCAGGGGGTGAGCAGGGGTTATCTAAAGTGTGTATCCCCCTTACCCTGACTAGAAGAAAGGGTCCCTATTTGGACAAAGGAACCTACCTCTGCCAATTAGAGACCCCCATTTCTAACACCTTGTCACTGGAACTCTAACCAAGTTGCTATAGTGAATGTGACACACTCCCATTGAACACATCCCAGGCCCTGTTTTGATATCAAATAAACATCTGTATTGACCTGTCATTAAAATGAAAAATACCTTCTCTGTTGCAACTCTGTATTGGGCTCTCACACATCACCTAATGAAAAGGCAATGTCAGTCTACGTGATTACATAGAACGATTGTGAGAAGCATTCTCAGGACACAATAGGTATACTCTCTGCAGGATAGCTATGCCTCTATCAGGAGGAACCCTGAAAGGCTGGGGACCTGGGGCATAGTACATTTTGTGCATGTCTGACAAACACAATGTGATCTGGGCCTGGAAATTGAAGTGAATCAGTGACAACCAATAGCATACCCAAGTGCCATGCATGTGTATGAAATGTGCAAGTACAACTCATGAAAGCAAACACAGCGCTAATAGCATGTGGCACACATTTAGATGAAGTAGCCGTAAGGTAAACACAGGAAAATAGACAAAGGTTCATGCAGAACTCCACAAAGGTATGACAAGTTAACACCCTCTATGTGTGGAGAAATAAATGTATAACTTCAACACACCTTACACATATTAAACATACATCACAGCGACAACCGGAACATAAGGATGTGGACAGTGGCCAGGACAACAAAAAAACTTACCATATCATATAACACCCAAGGCAGTGTCTGCATCAATCAAAGTTCATCCCACGTTTGCATCCATTCAACATTACTCCTTGTCCTGTGTAAGTTGGCACTGGGCTCAAGGTCAGATCATACTAACCACTGCAAATGGATCAGCAATCAGAGATCAACACAACAGCAGTCACACAACGCAAACAATACAAGAACGGCAAATAGTTAGTAAAGTAACAGCAGGAGCAATGTCTTCAAAATAAAAAAAAAAATGAAAAAGCCATCAAGGTAAATAAAGGCCAATGGCTAGTAAATTGCAACACTGTGTCACAGCCCAATGCTGTGCTACCAAACCTGCCCTTACTGACACTGCCAGCTAACCTCCTCACAAAGGAGTATTGATTGGGCACAGCAGGCACATCTAAGGTGGGACTTGTTGGGGGACTGAGGTCTAGGGAGGGGTGAGTTTTTCCTTGGGTGGGTTGTTTTCTTCTTGGGGCTGGGTTCAGGGGGATGGGAATGCAGTTTCTCTGGGCTGGAGTAGAAGGTGGAAGTGATCATTTTTTCTTTGGGAGGGTTTTTTGTTTTTGTTTTGTTCTTGGCACTTGTTTCAGGGAGGTGGGGGATGCAGTTTTTCTGGGTGGAGTAGGAGGTGGAAGGGACGTGTTTTTCTTTGGGGGTTGGTGCTTGGTTCAGAGGGTGGTGATGCAGTTTTACTGGGGTGGAGTGGGAAGTAGAAGGGATGGGTTTAGGTGTGGGTGTGGGAGAGGTAATTGTCACTTTGAAAGGGGAGTGTATCTCAGGGACGAGGGCAAGGGCAAACTTCACAGCCTCATGGGGAAAATGGGTAGGATGTTCGGCATGGAGTTCGTGTTGGGAGGAAGAGGGAGTGGAAGCGTGAGCTGTGTCTGCATTGTGTGTTGTGTTGGTGTTTGCTGTCTGGGTGACTGTGAGTGTTATTCTTTTGTGTCTGTGTGTAATTTGGACATGCTGGGTATTGTGGAGGGGACTGTGTGTGTTCCTGTGTCATCTTCTGGTATGGGTGTGTCAGTGGAGGGGTCAGGGTGTGCTGTTGTGTCATCTGCGAGGATGGGTGTGTCTGTGGAGGGCTCTGTGTGCTTTGCTGTATTATCTGTGAGTATGGGTGTGTCTGTGGGGGGCTCTGGGTGTGTTGCTGTGGTGTCTGGGGTATGCTGGGGTGGTGGGTGTAGTGAGGGGGTGAGTGTCTGCTTTGTGCATGCATGTTTGAGCGCTTTGGATGTTTTGTGTGTGTGTGTGGTGCTTGTGTCTGATGAAGTGTATGCATGTTTAGGAGTGCATGTGCATGGGATAGGAATGGGAATAGGGAATGTGGATGAGGAAGGGGCAGAAAATGGGGTGGTTGGTTGGGATGGGTGGAGGGCTGCCATGAGGGAGTAGGTCAGAGCCCGAAAATATCTCTGTAGGGCAGACATTGCAGTGCAAATGCCTTCAAGTAGACCAACAACTGTGTCAGCCGGTTGCCTTGCCTCTGGATGGCATTCAGGACTGAAGTGTGACCCACAGAGATGCTCCTTAGGAGGTCAATAGCCTCCTCATACAGGGCAGAGGTGCTAACATGGGCAGGAAATGAGGTGCCTGGAGATCACTCCCTTATTAGGGGAGCGGGAAAGGTCAACTTGTGGTTGAACAACAGGGAGAGTGAAGATGGAACTGAGTGTGGCGGACAAGGATGAATCTGCTAATGATTCTGTGGGGTCTGCCACCACTTGGGAGTGTCTACCAGAGGATGACTCCAAAGTTATAGAGCTTGAGCTGCTGTCCACTCCCCACACCCTCCTGGTCACTGGGTCCTTCCATGTATTATGTCTCACATCCTGTACTGCTGTGACCAGCTGTGTCCCCACTGATGGCCCCTTCTCCTCCACTTGCCCTGGGTATATCTGAAATTACATGTAACACTAACATGGCTGTATTGCAATTAGGTTTCCAAACCTGACCATCACAAATCAACAGAACACATTGAAGAAATCCATATATCACACCATTTCATGGTGGAATCTAAAGACTTCAAATTTAGCATGTTCACATGCATGAATGCTACATAACCTGCAAACAGTTGGGTCCACTCATGTCATAACCCCAGAAAGGCCCACATTCATTGATGGAATTGTCTACACTCCATTCTCATGTCAACACTAGGATAGTTGATTGCCTTGAATACTTTGAAACTTGTAGTATTCCAATATTAAACTATGAAACCAAATAAGATGGATCCAAGTGTAAGATTTACCCAAAGCTAACACAAGGCCAAGAGTAAAATAAATCTAACATATCATAATGTCATGAATGTCAAGTTGAATTCCAATGTACCATCAATTAGTGTTGTGGCAGAAAACATGTCACATGTAAATGCTCACTGCACACAGATGACACTTTGAACTCCAAAGGACACCATATGTCCACTACCTGAGGAGTCAAATAAAAGCTGTACATATGTAGTTTAGCTTTGTATCACATTTAGCAGAGGAAGTTCCTTGAAAACATTTAGGTCTAAACATTTAGGTGATAGATATTCAGGATTCACACAAGACAAGACTCCATATAGCCATATGAACATCCACAATCCTGCTTGGTGCAGGTGATGAAGCCAGTCATAGATTGTATATTTTCAAGCCTTTGAAGGTTTTGGGTGTCCCTGAATATCTGTAACATGAAGATGAGGGATCATTATAGTTCCAATAAACAGGCATATCCCACCAATTCTTGGTATTGCAGCACGTAAAGCAACACAATTCACCCTAGCACCACATTGGAGTGAATGTTGCATCATAAATCCATTAAAAGGGGGATACAGCCTTTACAACAAGGTTTTTATCACGTTGTGCCTTAACCACACATTTTTTAGCACACATGTTTTTACCACGTGTATGCTTTTACAACACATGCCTTTACCACATATGTAAGGTAAGTTGGGGGTTTTGGGTGTCTACTCCACAAATATATTGTTGTTAAATATCTAACCAATGTGTGGTAATGGCATATGTTGTGAAAGCATAAGCGTTGTTAAAAAACGTAGGGTAAAAATGCATGGTTAAGGCATGCAATGTATTTCCCTGTGTTGTTCTGTCATACAACCTACTCAGATTGCCTTTTCAGGATCAGTGTAGACACTCACATATGATCCCTATAGTGCTACATCTCACTCCCTCATGCATGTCACTAGTCAAGGAATTAGTATTTTGAAACACCACTGCAGATGCACCATCAACTATCAAATGCACACTGGCCAACATGCTGGATTTAATGCTGATGTCACCAATTATGTTTGCACTCTCATTGCACTGTATAACCAGTATTTCCCATTGGGAACTGTTGTACAGTCACTACATGTACTGTGCACTCTATGCCATGTGACATGCATTAGGGCCACACTCACATGAGAGCCAGTAGTGAGGGTTCATCACTCCTCACACAAACAATACAAGTTGCCTGTGTGGTACAATTGTCACAGAGATTTACTGGGAACATAAGATGGTTATTCAATTTACTCAGCTAGGTGTCTGCTCAAAAGGAGAAAAGTCGATTTGGACAGAAGTCTGCCATTTTCAGAGGACAATAGCAGCTTACACCAACTACCAAACTTCCACTAACAATGACTTATCCTATGTGTGGCACATGAGCCACCACCAATATGGTTGGTGAAATGCCTGTCTGGAAAACTCAAAGTTGGTAAACTAACAGGTATAACTCTGGCCCGGACTCCCCCTCATGTAACTTCTGTTGGGCCCTCAACTGCCCATCAAGCTCCTGATAGGCCATCACCAGTATGCGGAAGATCAGAAGGTTCACGGTCCATTGCACACCCCTCCCACGTTTGGATGATTTCCCCAGCTGGACCTCAGTGATATTCCGGGTCCAGAGCCACAGGTCCTCCCACCTCTTTCTGCAGTGGTCACTATGCCAGATAATGACCCCCAGGGTCAACATCTTCTGGACGAAGGCTCTCTAAATAACCTTTTTCTGATGGGCGTTGATCTGTATGGTTGCAATAGATGCAGAAATAAATTGTAACTGGAAGTTTTGAGGACAACTGTCAGCTTGATACACATTTTGCTGACATCCAGCATAAGCATTCATCAAAAGTCAACATATTGCATGTGCCCCTGTGATATGCTAAGCACAACTAAAGCATGGATACACACTTGTGTAGTCACCTGATGACTAACATCAACACTGGTCATGCCCTACACTGACTGAGGAAGCTCACTAAGTAGGCCAGGACCATCCTACATGGAATGTGATGTGAGGTACCATAGCACACAGCAAACCATTTGGACTTTCTGAAGGGTAAACTACCTGTGCTTGACTGTCCAGACACATTTCCTGCCAGACCCATTACATTGATGCATATAGTCTGTGTAGGTGTGTACCATAATATGTACAACATCCTTAGACTAAGGTCAGAATGTAAGGGCTGGTATGTGTGGCACAGAGAGCTCCCTATCTGTGGGACATGTGTACATGTGAGATTATTGATTGAATATTCTAGTCATTCTAATTAAGTGTGTAGTGTTTGTACTGCCATCACAAGACACACTTTTTGCCATATGTGGCACTGCAACAGGGATGACAATCAACATCCCATTGTGTGATAGGGAATATCGTAGCAAAGCAAATGATTCACATTTCTGAAACTATTCAAAAGTAACCCACTATCTACGCTGTTCATGTCACAGATGTGCAATATGCTGGAACAGTGGAAGCAAAACTATTAGAAAAGTGTCAACAGACCCGTGTGAGTAAGGGGACAGTGATGAGTGACAGACCCACATTGACGCTGTGGGTCAATGGATAGAAGTATCAGGTCAGGTGGTCACCTTCGTGACCATGGCTAATATTAACCAAGTAATAGCTATCAAGGCATCTACTAGTGGTACAGATGCCTCTTTCTGGGTACATCCATGTATCACATGTAAACAGCAAAACACCGTTGATTGTTTATGTGCAGGAAGGGACACCTTCCTGTACATAAACAATCATATAAAAAAATTACGTTTAGCAACTTCTGTGTGTTCTGCATTAAACAGCACACATAGAAGTTGCAAAACACAATATAAAGATTGTTTATGTTCAGGAAGAGACACCTTCCTGCACATAAACAATCTTCCCCTGCAACACAGACACCTTTTCACTATGGTGCAAGGGCGCCTGCGTTGGTGCTAGGCAGTTATATTTAATGCCAATGCAGAGGGAAACGCAGAGTTCAGCCACATTGTAGGAAATATGGTGCAGCCCTGCTTTTCAATAGTGGTGGAGCATGGAGTTAAGTCAAGGAGGCTAACGCCACGCTCCGCCACCTCTATTGTAAATAAGCCCCTAGGTGTGCAGATATGCTGTAGTTTAGCTTAAGGGATAGACATGAGATCTCAAAAATATCTTCTACAAACAGTGTAGTCATAACATGTGTTTTTAAACATTTCAAAGGTGAGTTGCATATAATACTGACAAACACACAGCTTGGTTGTGCATTTTGTATTGTTCATCATATGAGGAGTGCAGAGTCAAGGGGTCACCTGGCACTGCAAGTCAGCTGTGTTTCCTTCATGGATTACATATATTAGAGATACATCGTTGTTAGGATGCCACTCGTGCCATCAATGGTTTCAGTTGATGAGACCAGGACACCACCAAGCAAAGTATTCAGACATATATCTGAGTGGAGCATTGTCTGTACATTTCACAGTCCTTGACTGTTGTAACATGGCAGACGAATGAGAAGGGGCAAAGGGAGTCTGGCATCTTGGATAGAGTTGCAGTGACAGGGCCTAATGGTAGTTGTAGTCACTTCAATCTCACTTTACTAACACATGACGAATAGTAATCTGCATGATGAGTGAAGATCAGTTGTGACAAGGCAGTCAGGTGAGAAGGGGCAAATGGAGTCTAGCATCTCGGTTACAGTTGCAGCCACAGGACCTCATGGTATTTTTAGTCATTTTAATCTCACTTTACAAACACTTGACACATAGTTAGCTGCATGGTGAGTGAAGATCATTTGCAACATGGCAGACATGTGAGAAGGGGTAGAGCTGGGGCAGAGTGCCCCAGCAATTGGTTTGAACTGGGAAATGCATGGAGGACCTTGAGTGCCCCAGGCAGAGACTGAAAAGCATTCACTGAATGCAACCCACCTTGCCCCAATACACAGAAGCCTGTCTGGGGAGGTGCTGGCACCTCCCTGGACAGGAAACCTATTGTCCAAGCCTCCCCTGCCGGAGTTTCATCCAGCAGCAGGAGGTCAGACTCGTGTCTGTGGCAGCAGCATCCATATTGTGATGCTGGGGCTCTGTTTAACTTTAACCGGGTATACCAGTGTGTACATGTCTTTTCCCTCTAGAAGGGTGGCATGCTACCCCCGCCGTCAGAACTGGCGGGGGGTTAGTATTCGAAAGCATTTGACACCAAACACAACATGTTTTGTTAAAGCCAAACCAAAGTTAGCATTAACCGCGAGGATTATAATGCACTTAAGCGTATTGTGGAGAAGTGTGGCTCAATGGTTAGAGCGGCAGACCCTAATGCAGAGGTCTAGCCCGGGACCAGGGTTCAATTCCCCACCTCGGTGGGTCTTGGGCTCAAAAATTCCACGGACCTGATAATTCTCGCCTCGGTGCCTATTCCAATCATGGAGTCCCACTCTGCAACTCTGGACAATAGCTTGCTTAATCTCCACAACGGCCCCCACAACGCTAAGGATGCCTGGCCTCCACCTTGGGGGTGCCCAGGAGTGGACACCTCACAGGGAAAGCCAGGATGGGTTCCACAGCGGTATTCGTACAAGCGCCTTGAGACCCTTGCGGGTGAGTAGTGCGCTATACAAGTATCAATTTACATTACATTACATTTACATGGTATGGCTATATCATAGAACAGCTATAAGGAGATATTTCGGAAATCTGCAGAGGGGATCAGCTCATGCTAGGGCACCCTCTCACACAAAACAAAACACTCTGCCTCCAGGATTGTCAAGGCCTGACATAGGAGTGACTTATAGGTTAATATATGTCTATATGTAAAGGTAGATATAGTTATACTATATCTAAGTAAGGAGTGCTTACATCACCTTACCCAGGTTGCAAGTGCAGACCTGTGGTGCCATTTGGAAGGCTAACCAGGGGTGGCATAATACATGTTTCAGCCCCTGGTAGGCCTCTGGGGTACCTATTCCCTGGGTACCTAAGATACCATATACAGGGACTCACAAGGGTAACCCAGTAACCAATCTGGTATGTACCTAAGGTACATGGTATCAATTTAGAGAGAGAACAGCTAAGCTGTGATCCTGAATAGCTGGGCCACAGCCAGACTAAAGTCGAAAAACCAGTGAAACACAGAAAAAAGTGCGGGTAACCATGGGAAGCAGACCCTACTCTCCTACATTGGGCACAAGAAGCGTGAAATGGTTATCTTCCTACTGGTGTCCTGGAGTGGAAGTTGTGCTGCTTGGCGCTCACCTGTTTCTACTTTATTGTTAATAAATCTTAAACCTTCACTGCGTCCAAATCATCATTACACAGAGCTCCGCTATATTAAATTGCTCCCGGAACCTTTCTTTTATATTTTCACTCGATGCGAGGCACAAGATGGCTGCTAACACTTCCTGGTTTGAAGCGTTAGCAGCTAATCAGAGGCAAGATCATGCTCAGCAGTTAGGCAACGACCAGATATATATATTTTTTTCCTTTAATATCTCAAAACACTACTGAACGGATTTACACCATTTCTACGAAAGCACGCTTTCTGCCCCGAGACCTTTCCCCTGCCAAATTTGGCATAATTCCGTTCAGCAGTTTTCACCTGTAGCCTTGTCTAAGGTTTCATATGGAAAATGCATTGAGAAGACACGTTTTGGGACCCCCCCTTTTTTCTCAACTGCCCCCCCCTTGAACATTCACCCCTAAACTTTCAAGACAGGAGCTGATCAAAAAAGAGAAACTTTTTGGAAAATGTCGTAAACATTTGTCAAACGACGCCAAAGTTATAAGCACATGGAGGTCTCCCGGAGAGGGGCCACGCAACCCCCCTCCCAACATGAGTGAAGCCCCGGGTCTGCGGGGACTCCTGTGGGCGCCCGCAGCCCCAGCAAGCCCCCACAATTTTTTTGAATAAAATTCCCCCAAGACCTAACCCACCTCGGGGTCTCATGAAAATAAAATGCAGGAATCTGAGCAAAGTTATAAGCACATGGAGGGCTCCAGGTGAGGGGCCACGCAACACCCCTCCCAACATGAGTAAAGCCCCAGGACAGCGGGGACCCCAGCAAGCCCCGGGACTGTGGGGACCCCAGCAGTCTCCTGCAGCCCCAGCGAGCCCCCACTATTGTTTTGAAAAAATTCCTCTGAGACCTAGCACACCCCGGGGTCTCATTAAAATAAAACACCGGATCCCGCGAACCCAGCTCGAATTATGCCGATTTTCCTTTTTTAAAATATTTCTTTGGGCCCTGGGGATCCTTCTGGGACCCCCTGAACAGGCCTAGGGCGTAAGGGTGTTTCTACCCTGTCCCTTCTCTTGTTTTCTACCTTTGTTTCTCTGTTTTCTTGCGACTCACTTCTACCGAGCCACAAGATGGCTGCCAACACTTCCTGGTTTGGAGTGTTGTCAGCCAATCACAGTGAAGCTCGTGCAGAGGACTTAGGCTCCGCTCAGATATTGAACCTTTTATTTTTCTAATTTCTCAGCAACTACTGAACGGGTTTACACCATTTAATAAAAGGTCGCTTTCTGACCCACGCACTACCTTTGTGCTAAATTTTGAGTAATTCTGTTCAGCAGTTGGGGCTGTAGCTCGTCACAAAATTTCCTATGGAATTTAACGTGGGGAAAACGTGTTTTGGGACGCCCCCTTTTTTCTCAGCCCCCCCTTGAGAAATGACCCCCAAACTTTAAGGATAGCAGCTGACCTGGCTAGACATTTTTTGGGGGGAGAATTTCGCAAAGATTCCTCAAACAACACCAAAGTTATTAGCAAATCAAAAAATGCGTTCCTATGGAAACTAGGTTGTAACTATAACTACCTACTGGCAACCACCAGTAGGTAATATATATATATATATATATATTCACTTAAAAAACCATAGGTTATAGACCATATATAGTTAGGAATTAGCATTTACAAAACCTTATTTTACTCACACAAAACCATTGAAATTCGCATATATAGTTAGTTGCACTAACTATATATCGCGCACCCGCAATCCATTGCTTATCATGTCACATATTACATCATTCATGACATGGTCAGTGACATCACTGATGACATCACTGATGACATCTCAAATGACATCACTGATGACATCACTGATGACATCTCAAATGACATTACTAAACCTCAAATATCTGATAAACCTTCTGTAAGTCCAATTCCATCCTCAATTATTCCTCCTTCTACTGTGCCACCTGATGCTCATTTGGACGATTTGCCACCATCTCCCCACCAGGCCCTTCTGACCAAGATCGAGCAACTGTTGAAATCTTTAATACACCCCTTGATGGACAAAATCAATACGCTAGAGAATAAACTCACGGGGCTGGAGAACTCCATTGACTCTTTCCTGAAACCATCAGCCCACGTCGTTACAACTGATTGCTCGCTGACAACCGCCCATACAAATCCATCTAACCAGATTATTCCTTATGATGCGGCGCCTATTGAACCCTTAACCACCACTTCCTTGTTGCCCACCAAACTCAAAGGCCCCTTGAAAGTGACTACACCACGTCATATCCCACCTAAACATGTCCGAACCACCCACATACATCTACCACCAGAAGCAGCGCCTTTTGTAATAGTTCTATCGGGAGTCCCTGAACTAACAAAAGGCAAAATTGAGAGTCACAAAGAACTTATGAACAAGGTCAAGTTCTGGCTATCAAAAAATAGACCTCTGCCTTACCATCTTGATGGCCACATAATAAGTGTCCGGAGGGTGGGATGGCTTGGACCCCTTAAAAAAGACATCTTGGGGGATTTGATCCTGATTCGATTTAGGAGCAGACGTATTGTGCCATACTTGCAGACATGGCTACCTCAAAACGAAGATGGTCTTATTTCTATTTGGGACCTATATGACTTTTACCCTTACATGCCCTATAATCATTCAACTAGTACACGGGGCTTTGATAATATTCCAGTGGGCAGAGGAACCCATTTAAGTAACAGCAATAGTTTTTCACTGCCTACTAACTGTTCCAAACCGTGGTTTCACAGCCCTTTGTGTCGCAATGACTAAATCTTTTGGATTACTGTGGCCTATAACGTATCCCTGTCAATTGCACGTATTTGTGTGATATTGATGCTGTTTTTTAATATTGGCTTTTGTCCTCCTTACTTCTGAATTTTAAACTTTTTAACTGTGTAATTGATGATTTTAAACCGAAATTTTATGTCTATTTTTATAACAGTTATAACTATGTATGCTTATATGATATTTCTTTTTGAATATCGAATAAAGCTTATTTTGAACCTTTGAAACTTTTGACATCACTGATGACATCACTGATGACATCTCAAATGACATCACTGATGACATCACTGATGACATCTCAAATGACATCACTGATGACATCACTGATGACATCTCATTTGACATTACTGATCACATCACTGATGACATCTCATTTGATGTCATCAGTGATGTCATCAGTGATGTCACTGACCATGTCATGAATGATGTAATATGTGACATGATCAGCAGTGGATTGGGGGTGCGCGATATATACTTAGTGCAACTAACTATATATGCGAATTTCAATGGTTTTGTGTGAGTAAAATAAGGTTTTGTAAATGCTAATTCCTAACTATATATGGTCTATAACCTATGTTTTTTTCAGTGAATTTCAATGGTTTTTTAATAGCAAATATCAAAAGCTGTAAAATGTATTCTTCTTTTAAAGGAAAAATATATTTTATATGTATTTAATATAATTTTTTTATGTATATAAATTTTTTGAGGGAACAAATTTATCAACTATCATGCTGAAGAAGAGTGTGGGGAAAAAAAACAAAGAGGAGGACTAAGAGGAAAGAACAATCAGTTCAAAAATACAATTGCTTTAAAGCATGAAGTACTTTTCCACACATTTACATTTAAATAACCCATATTAGAACATACAAAATATCTACAGAGGAGACGGTGTACATTGAATTTTAGACTCTATTCAGAGCTACCCTACCTCAAAGCACTCTAAAATATTATTTTACTATTTCCCTTGGTTTTCCCCTTGTTACGCTTTCCGGAACGCTACCCGGTGCGCGGACCGGGCGCTAACCGTGCGAAAATTTGAAAAAAAAAGGTTTTTTTTTTTTACATATATGGGCCTCCTCAGCCACCCTCAGAAAACCTAGGGGGTCAGGATATGTCTCCCGTGCCCCCTTATACCCATTCCCAACATTGTTTATCCTCCATCTTGTGACTAAATTTGTCCGAAACACAAGATGGCGGACTCCCGTTACGCTACCGGTGAGCTACCCGGTTCGCGTACCGGGTAGCGCTTCCACCGCGAAAAAAATAAAATAAAAATATTTTATTTTTTTGCCCCGCGGGGCCCTTTAATAGCCCCCACATCAATCCTAGGGGGTCAGGAGGGGTCTACCTTGCCCCCTTTCATTCATTTCCCCCTTTGTTTATTTCCACCTCTTGTCTCTCGATCCTACCGAGAGACAAGATGGCGGCCGCTCCGGACTGTTTAGAATGTTGACAGTCACCGGAGAGCCAATCCGCTTCTCCTCGCGAAGTTCCGTTACGCGTCTGGTACGCGAACCGGGGCGCTAACCGGGACGCTGTCACAGATATATATATTTTTTTGAACGTTAATTTCTCAAAATCCACTGGAGCACATATCTTGAGACCTAGCAAAGGCACATCGGGCAAACAGTCTCTACAATTTTGCCAAGTTTCATAGAAATCCATTCAGCCGTTCGAGCTAAAAGTGAGTTCAACCGCCCTATGGAAAACTCAATGTTAAAAACATGTTTTGGGACCCCCCTTTTTTCTCGGCCCCCGCTTGACGAAACCCCCCCAAACTTTCAGGGGACGCTCAGAAACAAAATGTGCCATTTTCCTGAAGATTCCAGCCAATTCCGTCCATCAACGCCAAAGTTATTCAACATAGAATTTTCAGAAAACCCTATTCAAAAAAATCCTAACTATATATACCTACTGGCGACCGCCAGTAGGTAATATATATATATATATATATATATATATATAAAATTTCTATGGCAAAATGAAACCCCTCATTTTGTTCCTTTTCAAATTAAATGTATTAAGTGTTACCACTTTATTCCAATCAAGATGACTTCAGGTGTGCCATACTTTTGTCATAAGTAAGACTGTTAGCGTTCTAGTTGTTCTTTAGAACACTCTGGGACATTCTGTCATTGGGCTATAGTTGGGCTACATCTGGCTGATATTTGGGCTACATTTGGGCTCTTTTGTCTCTGGTGGCCATCTTGGGAGACTGCATATCAGATTTTTTTTAATGAAATATAAGAGGATTTGAGAAGTCACTCAAAATGTGCCCTCATTTTTCTTTCTTCAGCACTAATCATAATTTCTATGGCAAAATGAACCCCCTCATTTTGTTCCTTTGCAAATTAAATGTTTTAAGTGTTAACACTTTATTCCAATCAAGATGACTTCAGGTGTGCCATACTTTTGTCATAAGTAAGACTGTTACCGCTCTAGTTGTTCTTTAGAACACTCTGGGACATTCTGTCACTGGGCTATAGTTGGGCTACATCTGGCTGATATTTGGGCTACATTTTTTTTTTTTTTTGTCTCTGGTGGCCATCTTTGGGCTACATTGGGCTACATTGGGCTACATTTGGGCTCTAACATATATATAGCCCAATGTAGCCCAATATATATTTTTCAAAGTTAATTTTCGTAAAAACCACTGGAGCATATATCTTGAGACATAGCAAAGGCACATCGGGCTACCAGTCCCTACAATTTTGCCACGTTTTGTGGAAATCCATTCAGCCGTTCGAGCTAAAAGTGAGTCCAACCGCCCTATGGAAAACTCAATGTTAAAAACACGTTTTGGGACCCCCCTTTTTTCTCGGCCCCCCCTTGACGAAACCCCCCAAACTTTCAGGGGACGCTCAGAAACAGAATGTGCCATTTTCCTGAAAATTTCTGCCAATTCCGTCCATCAACGCCAAAGTTATTCAACATAGAATTTTCAGAAATCCCTATTCAAAAAAATCCTAACTATATATACCTACTGGCGACCGCCAGTAGGTAATATATATATATGTAATATATATTACCTACTGGCGGTCGCCAGTAGGTATATATAGTTAGGATCGATTTCCATAGGGAAATCGCAACATTCTATTTGGAATAACTTTGGCGCCGGTTGAGCAATCAGGCTGACATTTTCAGCAACTTTGCCTCGCGGCTCTCCGCTCCTTCCCTGAAAGTTTGGGGGGGATTCGTCAAGCGGGGGCTGAGATAAAAGGGGGGTCCCAAAACGTGTTTTCCCCATGTTAATTTCCATAGGGCGGTCTGTCGCAGTTTTAGCTCGAACGGCTTAATGGATTTGCACCAAACTTGGCAAAATTGTAGGGACTGGTAGCCCGATGTGCCTTTGCTATGTCTCAAGATATGTGCTCCAGTGGATTTCGAGTAATTTAGGTTTAAAAAAATGTATATATCTGTAAGAGCGCCCCGGTACGCGTACCGGGGAGCGCTCCGGGCGTGCCACGCGACTTGCGCACGGCAAGGTGATTGTTTCTCGGGTGTCTGTAAACATTCGAAACAGTCAGCAGCGGCCGCCATCTTGTGTCTCGGTAGGATTGAGATACAAGAGGTGGCAAAAATCCAAGGGGCAAATGAGCAAAAGGGGGCAGGGTACACCCCCCTGACCCCCTAGGTTTGATGTGGGGGCCATAAAAGGGTCCCGTGGGACAAAAAATATATATATATTTTTTTCAATTTTCGCCGGGGGAGCGCCCGGTACGCGCACCGGGGAGCGGACCAGGGAGCGTACTTAGGTGAAAAATAGTGAAAATAATAGTGTAAAATAATCATTTTGAGTGATTACAGGTAGGGTAGCTCTGAAAAGAGCTTTTGGGTTCTGTGGCTGTTTTAGGTACCTACAAGTGTGTCCCACACACACCCACATGCACACAACCCCACACACCCACACACTCCCCACACACACTTCACACATGCACACTTCCACCCACAGTCAAACACCCCACACCCCCACATCGACACCTTACACATCCACACCCACATCCCACACACCCGCACTCAAACACACACCTCACCCCCCTTCCACCACACACACACACACATGCACATACACACAAATATCTCACAGACACACCCCACACATCCCACACACACATCTCCCCCCCACACACACACAGAGACAACTTACAGACACATCCACACATCTCATACATACATACACATCCTACACACATACCTCCCACACCCACACACACCCCACACACACCTCACACACCCACATTCCCACCTACACTCAAACACTCAAACACCCCACACACTCACAACTACACACACACCTTACATACCAATATCCCCACCCACATCCATATACCCCACACACCCATACACCTCATCCCCCCTAGACACACACACACACACACATACACACCTCACAGACACCCCCGCACATCCCCCACACACACACCTCCCCCACATCTACACATGGGGAAAACTAAGTGAAATACTAAAATAATAATTTCTCCCCACACACAGTTCACACACGCACACTTCCACCCACACTGAAACACCCTACACCCCCACATCAACACCTTACATATCCACACCCACACCCACATCCCACACACCCGCACTCAAACACACACCTCACCCCCTTCCACCACACACACACACACATGCACATACACACAAATATCTCACAGACACACCCCACACATCCCACACACACATCTCCCCCCCACACACACACAGACAACTCACAGACACATCTACACATCTCACACATACATACACATCCTACACATATACCTCCCACAGCCACACACACCCCACACACACCTCACACACCCACACTCCCACTTACACTCAAACACCCCTCACAGTCACACCCCCACACACACCTTCCATACCGATATCCCCACCCACATCCATATACCCCACACACCTATACACCTCATCCCCCCTAGACACACACACACACACATACACACCTCTCAGACACCCCCCGCACATCCCCCACACACACCTCCCCCACGTCTACACATGGGGAAAACTAAGTGAAACACTAAAATATTAATTTAAAGTGCTTAGAGGTAGGGTATCTCTGAATAGATTTGTTGTGTTGTTTGGGTGTTTTAAGTACGAACATGTAGGTACCAATGCTGAGTCTTAAAGTCAATGTACACCGTCTCCTCTGTAGATAATTTGCATGTTGTTACAGAAGTTATTGTGGTATATGGAATCTATACCATAGTCTGTCAGGGAAGCAGAAACAACATGGAGGCAGGAGATGAAAAAGAGATGTCAAATACACATTGGAGATAATATAGTGGGAGAAAGGAAGTAACTATGAGCAAAATTATTATGTAACAGAAATACGTTGCACAGTATACTATAAGTCTGAGTTTATATTATAATCAATTTGGTACTAGTTTATGAATTACATATAATAATGAATAATGTCTCGAACAATTTTTGATTATTAAATATACATTTATTTTTCTGATTCTTTTTCAAAATTTAATAGAACGTCTAACATTTGACTGTCCGAAATGTCTTCTTTTTGACTGAACATAACTTCCAACATTTGACTGTCAGAAACGTCCTCATATTGAATTAAGAAATCCACAGATTCTACACATTGTAGAAGTTCATGGTCCCGTGAATCATCCATGAATTCCAAGTCAATGGGTTCAATGATGTACTCATTGTTCATCTCTAGGACAATTTCAAAGGAAATGTTCTGTTCTCCTTCCATTTTTGTGCTGAAATTTGCATTAAAAAAATCAGTAGAAATATGGCACTGTTGGGTTTAAGTTCAGACAGGTAGTTTTGATTTTTTAATAGTGAAGTTAACTTTGGGCAATGTATGGTAACAGGCAGGAAGTAGAAATATTAAAAAGTGCCTGTGAAGAAGCGTAAGTAAATTCATAATTATAGCAGAGAAGCCTAAGTCAATTTATAAATATAACAGAGGAGCCTATCTCTATCTATAACTATAGCAGAGGGACAGTAAATAACTATCAGAAAACGTTTTTAAAAAATAACTTAAAGTGCCCCTTACAAATTATCAACTTACTTTACAGAGAGGTGAAGAAGACAAAATGCGAAAATCCTTTCAAGATGTACCTCAGGTAGTTGTAGTCAAAATGGCCGTGTTTCCCTCTCATTTTTCATTTATATTCATGTACATAACCAATCAAATGTCAGGAAAAATAATAGAAAATAAAGTAACATTTTAATTGGTTGTCAATTCTAACACTTCAGATGTGTTTTTGTTATGTAATTTACCTCAGGATATTTAGACAGGGCTACAGGCCAAATGGCTCAATGGAATTCCACTTTATTTGGGAACATGGTAGGGACTGGTATGTAGTATGAGCTATTCTATATTTGGTGAAAGTGTCTCCAGTGGTTTTTATGTAAATTAACTTTTAAAATTTTTAGGGAGCGCTTCCCAGTGCACGCCCCGGTAAGCGTACCGGCAGCGCTACGGGAGTCCTCCATTTTGTGTTTCGGTAGATTTAAGCCAGAAAATGGCGGACAAACAACGTTGGGAATGGGTATAAGGGGGCATCGTAGGCACTCCTTGACCCTCTAGGTTTTCTGAGGGGGTCTTAGGAGGCCCAAATAGGCAAAAAAAAATGTTTTTATTTTTCGCGGGGGGAGCGCCCGGTACGCGCACCGGGAAGCGTACCGGGGAGCGTACTATGGTGAAAAATAGTGAAAAAAGTTAGAAAAAGATAATCATTTGAAGTGATCAGAGATAGGGTAGCCCTGAAAAGGGCTTTTGGGTTCTGTGGCTGATTTAGGTACCTACAAGTAGGTACCAATGCACAGTCTTAAATTCAGGAGGAATATTCTATTCCCTTCATCTGAGAAGTGCACACCATCTTCCCTGTAAATATCTTGCATGTTGTAACGCAAGTTGTTGTTGTATATTGAACCCATTCCATAGTCTCTCATGTAAGCAGAAACAGATTTATTCACATGTTTCCGTGCTTTTTCAAATTGTGGACAAAATTGGTTGGACCACTTCCATTTCTGCCTTTGGCATATATTGGAATATACCAAGGCAGTTTGTGGAAAAAGTGCCATGAATTGCTCAAAGGTGTCCTTTAAAAGCATTTCCAGACCTACCCCAGTCAAAGTGCCCAAGTCATTTTCTCCACAGTGCACAATTAACAGGTCAGGGTGTGGCAAATGCAAAAAGGTTTTCACCAATGGAATCAATTGGTGACATTTTAATCCTCAGTGGCCAATCCATTTTATGTTCACGTTTGATAAATCAAGGTTGTGTACATTTCTGGTACTAGCATACCTTTGAGCCCAGTGGATATAGCTATGTCCAATAATCCAGACAGAATACATGGTCAGAGGAGATTCTGGTGCAGTTAGATGAAGTGTGGAAAAGAAATGGCAGTTGGAATAATAGGAGTTTGCAAAAAAAAACCTGTGGAGTTTCAATGCTCTTGAATCACAAGCAATGATTGGTAGAATGAGATAGGTGAAAACTGAAAGTTAGGGTGCATGGTTGTGTTCTGTGTAAGAAGTAATTTGAATGGTTAAAAAAAGTTATTTAAAGAAACCTTACACCAGATAAGCTGGTGTATTTGCAGGTCAAACATCCTTGCAGAGGTGATTTGCAACATTGTAGAATAAACTTTTAACCCTGGGAGCTCAGCGAGGAGGGAGTTGCTATGGTAACAGGTAGAAAGGGCTGAGGGGGGAAGGGTATTGGTTTGAAAATAGAGAGGGAAGGGTTTTAATTGGTTAACAAAAAGGGATATCTGTGTAGAATTAGAGGTTTTCTGTGCCTTTATGGTTTGCAGTGCCTGGAGAACATACCTTTTGCTCTGCTAAAGAAATATTGGTGTGTGTATCTGACACTGTTGTGAATCTCCTAAAGCATTTGTAAAGGTGAGTTATGATTAATTTAATATACAGAGAGACTTGTATACTCTATGGAGAAGATTTGGAAGGAAATTGTGGTCTTTACATGTTGCTTTGTGTCATGCTTTTTGATAATGCTTGGTAAAAAGTTTTTACTGCATAGAGTAATTGTATTTTGTAAAATTGTAAATTTTTAGTCGTGACATGGAATGCTTCTACGTAGGACCTGTGCTGTGTTTTGTAAATGTGATGTAAAAAACGATTTTGGGGGGAAAAAATAGTTTTTACATTTTTTAAAAGGAATAAAGAATGTGTGCATGTTTAATAGAAATACATTTGACTCTTTACAATGATGTTACCTGTGTTAACTCAGTGTAGGATGCATATTGAGTTTGTTTGCATAGAGGAATTGTATTTTGTAAAATTGTGAAGTTTCATGTGCAAGATTTTGCCTCAGTATTATCCCTGCTGTGAGGCAGATGGTTGTAAATATGATCTGTGCTGTCTTTCCTAAATGTGATGTCAAAAACGATTTTGGGGAAAATAAATGGATTCTACATATTTGAGTATAATGTGGTGCAAAGGTTTAAAAAATGACGCATACTTGGTCACTTTTTAAATATGGGGAAAATAGGTACATGTTTGGGCTTTCCTGGGGAGCCTAGGTGGTGAGGATTGTATCTAAGTGTGCAGTGGACTAGGCTTCATGAAGCATAAAAATAGTTTTTACATTTTTTAAAAGGAATAAAGAATGTGTGCATGTTTAATAGAAATACATTTGACTCTTTACAATGATGTTAGCTGTGTTAACTCAGTGTAGGAAGCATATTGAGTTTGTTTGCATAGAGGAATTGTATTTTGTAAAATTGTGAAGCTTAATGTGCAAGATTTTGCCTCAGTCTTATCCCTGCTGTGAGGCAGATGGTTGTAAATATGATCTGTGCTGTGTTTCCTAAATGTGATGTCAAAACCGATTTTGGGGAAAATAAATGGATTTTACATTTTTGAGTATAATGTGGCGCAAAGCTTTAAAAAATGATGCATGCATACGTCACTAAAAGGGAAAAAAGGTACGTGTTTGGGCTTTCCTGGGGAGCCTAGGTGGTGAGGATTGTATCTAAGTGTGCAGTGGACTAGGCTTCATGAAGCATATCCCTGTCTGCATTCTTAGACACAGGTGTCAATTTGACTCTTTACAATGATGTTAGCTGTGTTTTAAAACAGTGTAGGAAGCATATTGAGTTTGTTTGCATAGAGGAATTGTATTTTATAAAATTGTGAAGCTTCATGTGAAAGCGTTAATTGTATTTTGTAAAATTGTGAATTTTTAGTCGTGACATGGAATGCTTCTACATAGGACTTGTGCTGTGTTTTGTAAATGTGATTTAAAAAACGATTTTGGGGAAAATAAATAGTTTTTACATTTTTTAAAAAGAATGAAGAATGTGTGCATGTTTAATAGAAATACATTTGACTCTTTACAATGATGTTACCTGTGTTAACTCAGTGTAGGAAGCATATTGAGTTTGTTTGCATGGAGAAATTGTATTTTGTAAAATTGTGAAGCTTCATGTTTGCAAGATTTTGCCTCAGTCTTATCCGTGATGTGAGGCAGATGGTTGTAAATATGATCTGTGCTGTGTTTCCTAAATGTGATGTCAAAAACGATTTTGGGGAAAATAAATGGATTTTACATTTTTGAGTATAATGTGGCACAAAGGTTTAAAAAATGACGCATACATGCGTCACTTTTTAAATATGGGGAAAAAAGGTACATGTGTGGGCTTTCCTGGTAAGCCTAGGTGGTTAGGATTGTATCTAAGTGTGCAGTGGACTAGGCTTCATGAAGCATATCCTTGTCTGTATTCTTAGACATATGTGTCAATTTGACTCTTTACAATGATGTTAGCTGTGTTTTAAAACAGTGTAGGAAGCATATTGAGTTTGTTTGCATAGAGGAATTGTATTTTGTAAAATTGTGAAGCTCCATGAGAAAGCGTTTGCCTCACTCTTATTCCTGTTGTGAGGCAGGTGCAAGATTTTGCCTCAGTCTTATCCCTGCTGTGAGGCAGATGATTGTAAATAGGATCTGTGCTGTGTTTCCTAAATGTAATGTCAAAAACGATTTTGGGGAAAATAAATGGTTTTTACATTTTTGAGTATAATGTGGCACAGAGGTTTAAAAAGTGACGCATCTACCTACATGCGTCACTTTTTAAATATGGGGCAAAAAAAGGTACTTGTTTGAGCTTTCCTGGGGAGCATAGGTATTGAGGCTTGTGTCTAAGAGTGCAGTGGATTAGGCTTCATGAAGCCTATCTCTGCTGCATTCTTAGACACAAGTGTTTTGAGGCAAAATCTTGCACTTGTCTCACAACAGGAATAAGACTGAGGCAAACGCTTTCTCATGGAGCTTCACAATTTTACAAAATACAATTCCTCTATGTAAACAAACTCAATATGCTTCCTACACTGATTTAAAACACAGGTAACATCATTGTAAAGAGTCAAATTGACACCTGTCTCTAAGAATGCAGACAGGGATATGCTTCATGAAGCCTAGTCCACTGCACACTTAGATACACTTAGACCGGGTCGCGGCATAAAAATGAGCTAACGGGAAGCTACCCGGTGTGCGGACCAGTAGCTAAACTAAAAAAAAAACATATATATATATATACATAAAAAAATTATATTAATTACATATAAAATATATTTTTCCTTTAAAAGAAGAATACATTTAACAGCTTTTAATATTTGCTATTAAAAAACCATTGAAATTCACTGAAAAAACCATAGGTTATAGACCATATATAGTTAGGAATTAGCATTTACAAAACCTTGAAAATTCACTGAAAAAACCATAGGTTATAGACCATATATAGTTAGGAATTAGCATTTATAAAACCTTATTTTACTCACACAAAACCATTGAAATTCGCATATATAGTTAGTTGCACTAACTATATATTTCGCGCACCCGCAATCCACTGCTGATGATGTCACATATTACATCATTCATGACATGGTCAGTGACATCACTGATGACATCACTGATGACATCTCAAATGACATCACTGATGACATCACTGATAACAACATCCAGTGACTGTATGTTTCTGTAAAGTTAAAATATGTCTTACATATTGAAGAATGAGTGGATGTATAAGTGTCTGGATGAAGGATTTAGTAGGTGCATGACTGACTGTATGAGTGAGTGATTAAATGTGTCTCACTGAGTGCATGGGTTAGTGACTAAACTGTCTTAATTTGTGAATCATTATGTCTGTTGTTCTGTAAACTGCTGCATGTGTTGATCAGTAGCTATATGAGTAACTATATGGGTTATTGATTGGTTGCCCAAGTATTTGTATGGGAGACTGAGTGTGTGTGTTGGTGGTTGAGAGGTGTATGACTCTGTGCATAGATGTGTGAGCAGTTGATTCACTAGATGTATGGGTTCAAAAGTGCATGTGGAAACAGCTGTATGGGTGGTTGACTGCGTGCATGAGTGTATTGGTGAGTGAATGGATATCTCAGTGCTGCATGTCAAAGTAAAGACATATGTAAAACACAGTATATGTGAGAGTTGACATATATAAATAACTGTGCATAAGAGCCAGTGAATGTGTGAGTGGCTGTATGGATCATTATGAAATTGTATCAGGGATTGTATATGAGAGTAAATATGTGTTAGTATCTGTTTGAATAAGTAAGGTGTGTATAACTGTATAGTTGAGGAAATGGAGGTGTGATTGATTCTTTGCATGACTGACTAGGTGTGTGAGTAACTCCATGGACGAGTGACAGTCTGAGAGTGTCTGTTTACACTGAGTGTATATAAGGCTATATTAGAGTCTGAAGAAGTTCATCGTATTATCACATGAATGATGTCATCAGTGATGTGATCAGTCATTTCAAATGAGATGTCATCAGTGATGTCATCAGTGATGTCATTTGAGATGTCATCAGTGATGTCATCAGTGATGTCACTGACCATGTCATGAATGATGTAATATGTGACATCAGCAGTGGATTGCGACTGCGCGAAATATATAGTTAGTGCAACTGACTATATATGCGAATTTCAATGGTTTTGTGTGAGTAAAATAAGGTTTTATAAATGCTAATTCCTAACTATATATGGTCTATAACCTATGGTTTTTTCAGTGAATTTTCAAGGTTTTGTAAATGCTAATTCCTAACTATATATGGTCTATAACCTATGGTTTTTTCAGCGAATTTTCAAGGTTTTGTAAATGCTAATTCCTAACTATATATGGTCTATAACCTATGGTTTTTTTCAGTGAATATATATATATATATATATATATTCACTGAAAAACCCATAGGTTTCAGCCACTTTATAGTTAGGTATTAGCATTTAAAAACCTTAGAAATTCACTGAAAAAATCATAGGTTTCACACATGTTATAGTTAGCTGGACATTTCACTCATACAAAACCATTGAAATTCCCCCTTTATAGTTAGTTCAGCTAACTATAACTCGCACACCCGCAATGCACTGCTGATGACAGGAGCGCTGGGACGCCCCAGGGCAGCTACGCGCTTTACAAATCTGAAATCAAATCAAATCAAATCAAATCATGACGTCACATATTACATCGCTCATGACATGGTCAGTGATATCACTGATGACATCATCCAGTGAATGTGTTTCTTTCTAAAAAATAAATATTTTTTATGTATGTATATCTAAACGTTGATGGAAGAATAAATCGTTAAATAAGTGTCTAAATTGATGCTTTTTTTGTAAAATTGATTGTATAACTGACTTATTACGTGTAACTTACTGAATACATGTATTAGGGAGTAATGTTTAAATAATTAAATATCTGTATCAGTGTCTCACTTTGTGTATAAATGGCTGCATGGGTTGGTGAGTAGATACATGAGTGTGTATATGGGTTAATAGTTGGTTTTTTGAATATCAGAATGAGTGTCTGTATGGTTTGGTGGGGGGTATTACTTAGCGCACAGATGCATGACTGAGTGACTAACTGTATGTGTTTTGAAGACAGCATGTGTGCAGGACTGTATGGGATGATGAGTGTGTGTATGGGTGAGTTAGTGAGTGAATGACTGTTTCAATAGTATCTTTATGAGTAACTACATATGTTTTAAACTAGTATATGTGAGTATTGATGTATATAAGTGAGTATATGTGAGAGTTAGAGATTGAAAGAGTTCCTGTATAAATAAGTATGTGTTTCTATAAGTGATTGTTTAAGAGAGTAAGTATGTGTATATTTCTGTAGAAGTAAGTGTAGTGGTGTGTGTGTGAGTAACTCTATGGATGAGTAACGGTGTGTAACAGGATGTATAGGTGTATGAGTACATGTATGAGTGACTATATATAACTGTTGGTGAATGAGTGGATGTGTATGTAGATGTTGGAATTACTGAACAGGTTGTTGTAACTGGTATTGGTATCTCCATTTTTTTGAAAATTTGAGTTTCTATTTTTGAGTGTGTGTATCAAAGGTTATATTAGGGTGAGAGGAGGTCTGCAACTCTTTCACAAGGATGATGTCATCAGTGATGTCATCAGTTATGTCATTTGAGATATCATCAGTGATGTCATGAGTGATGTCACTGACCATGTCATGAGTGATGTAATATGTGAAGTCATCAGCAGTGCATTGCGGGCGCGCAAGTAATAGTTAGCTGAACTAACTATAACGGGGGAATTTCAATGGTTTTGTATAAGTGAAATGTCCAGCTAACTATAACATGTGTGAAACCTATGGTTTTTTCCAGTGAATTTCTAAGGTTTTTTAAATGCTAATTCCTAACTATAACGTGGCTGAAACCTATCGTTTTTTTAGTGAATTTCTAAGGTTTTTTAAATGCTAATTCCTAACTATAACGTGGCTGAAACCAATGGTTTTTTCAGTGAATTTTAAAGGTTTTGTAAATGATAATTTTTAAATGTATTAATTGTTAAATTTTTTATACTGATTTACTGCATTATATTTTTAGATATTTAATTTTTTTAATTACATTAAGTATTGTTAATATAAATTGAAAAAAAATGTTTTTAAAAATATTGAAATTGTAATTTTCTTTTTTTTAATTTATATATATTTTATATAGCAGGCAATGGTATCCTATGGAAGGAAATTCAAGTGACTGGTAAGTACGGTTAAAATTACTTTTCAGGATCAGTACTGGGCTGAAAGATGCAGCACTGAGGTCTCCTGATAAGAGGTGAGTATATCGGAATTCGTATTTCAGCTGATATTAGAGGAATTTTTTAAAGTTCCAAAACTCCACACTTAGAAGAATTTTCAAGTGAAACCAGTCAATGTTAGCCTATGGAAGGAAATTCAAGTTACTGTAACTACAATTAGAATTACTTTTAAGGATCAGTAGTGGGCTGAAAGATGCAGCACCGAGGTATCTCCTGACAACAGGTGAGTAAATTGGAATTCGCACTTCGACTGATTTTAGAGGAATTTTTTAAAGTTCCAAAACTCCACACTTAGAAGAATTTCCAAGTGAAACCAGTCAATGTTAGCCTATGGAAGGAAATTTAAGTTACTGTTAAGTATGGGCGAATTTTGCGGATATGCGGGACGCAAATTTGTGCGAAATTGCAAAAAAATCGTCGAGTTTGCGCAAAAATTCGCTAACTCGCGGATTTGCAGTTTTGCACGAATAGACTGTGCTTTCTGTACTTCTACTGGCTAATCAGTAAGTGCTACCTCGTTGGGTAAATGTATAGTGCTTTTCCTACACTACAGCTGTGTAAAGTGCCAGAAGAGTTGTCCCCAGTGACCATGTGTGTGTTACTATGCCAAAACGATTCAAAAAGAGGGTGGTGATGGACAGAGCATCTGAATTAAACAGAATACTCATACCCAGTCAACAGATCAGGGCTTGATCCATCACCGTTTTTTAGCTCACTACACCATCCCAGTTCAGAACCTGGCTATATGCAAATTAGTCTGTCCCTGGCCCAGTGCATCATGGGAACAGGGCAGACCAAACTACCAAGCCAATTCTTTACTGGAAAGGAAACAAGCTTCCGGGGACCGGTTTCTGGCATTACAGCCGTCCTTCGGCCCGGCTTGCTTGAATCCTGATGGTGCAGTGAGCAAGGGTCTCACATCTGAGCATACCCTTCCACACTTGTGGTGGCCAAAACGATTCACAAAGGGGGTGGTGATGGACAGAGCATCTGAATTAAACAGAATACTCATACCCAGTCAACAGATCAGGGCTTGATCCATCACCATTTTTTAGCTCACTACACCATCCCAGTTCAGAACCTGGCTATATGCAAATTAGTCTGTCCCTGGCCCAGTGCATCATGGGAACAGGGCAGACCAAACTACCAAGCCAATTCTTTACTGGAAAGGAAACAAGCTTCCGGGGACCGGTTTCTGGCATTACAGCCGTCTTCGGCCCGGCTTGCTTGAATCCTGATGGTGCAGTGAGCAAGGGACTCACATCTGAGCATACCCTTCCACACTTGTGGTGGCCAAAACGATTCAAAAAGGGGGTGGTGATGGACAGAGCATCTGAATTAAACAGAATACTCCTACCCAGTCAACAGATCAGGGCTTGATCCATCACCGTTTTTTAGCTCACTACACCATCCCAGTTCAGAACCTGGCTATATGCAAATTAGTCTGTCCCTGGCCCGTGTTACTATGCCATCGCGCCGAAGGGTGCAGGGGTCCCTGGAGTGAGCTGTCCATCATAGTGGGTAAATGGCGGGAAGACGGTGCACACAGCTAGTGTGTGGAAGGGGCCAAACGGGCGGGATTCTATGCGAGTTCAAATGCATCTTGTGTGCATAAAAGGTCAGAGACTGATCAGAGCAGCAGATGAGGAGAAAGTAGCTCCTGGTCACAGGAACTGCACGGGGATTGAGCTCGTGCAAGTGAAGGATGCAAAGGCCTCTATCCAACATCACAGCTAATTTTCTACGGTAGATATGGGGAGAAAGCACACCTGCCCAGCCTCGACAAAGATCACAATTGTTTTTGGGCTGATGAATGCGTTACTGAATTTGAGCTTCAACTCGGGCACCTGCTTTATTTATATATGTAAGTGTTTCCTGTTGAGGTTTAATTTTTGTGACAGGAGCATCGTGCCAGAATGAACCCTGCCCTTCATATTTATCCAAGAATACGCCATTGTTTTGAGCGATACCTCTACTCAACTGGAGTACTTTCTACTGGCTAATCAGTAAGTGCTACCTCGTTGGGTAAATGTATAGTGCTTTTCCTACACTACAGCTGTGTAAAGTGCCAGAAGAGTTGTCTCCAGTGACCATGTGTGTGTTACTATGCCATCGCGCCGAAGGGCGCAGGGGTCCCTGTAGTGAGCTGTCCATCATAGTGGGTAAATGGCGGGAAGACGGTGCACACAGCTAGTGAGTGGGCGGGGCCAAACGGGCAGGCTTCTATGCGAGTTCACATGCCTCTTGTGTGTATAAAAGGTCAGAGACCGATCAGAGCAGCAGACGAGGAGAAAGAAGCCCCTGATCACAGGAACTGCACGGGGATTGCGCTCGTGAAAGTGAAGGATTCAAAGGCCTCCATCCAGCATCACAGCTAATTTTTTACGGTAGATATGGGGAGAAAGCACACCTGCCCAGCCTCGACAAAGATCACGATTGTTTTTGGACTGACGAATGCGTTACTGAATTTGAGCTTCAACTCGGGCACCTGCTTTATTTATATCTGTAAGTGCTTCCTGTTGAGGTTTAATTTTTGTGACAGGAGCATCATGCCAGAATGAACCGTGCCCCTCATATTTATCCAAGAATACGCCATCATTTTGTGCGATATCTCTACTCAACTGGAGTACTTTCTACTGGCTAATCAGTAAGTGCTACCTCGTTGGGTAAATGTATAGTGCTTTTCCTGCCAGAACAGTTGTCTCCAGTGACCTTGTGTGTGTTACTATGCCATCGCACCGAAGGGCGCAGGGGTCCCTTGAGTGAGCTGTCCATCATAGTGGGTAAATGGCGGGAAGACGGTCACACCGCGAGTGTGTGGGCGGGGCCAAACCGAAGGGCTTTGTATGCGAGTTCACATGCCTCTTGTTTGTATAAAAGGTCAGAGACCGATCAGAGCAGCAGATGAGGAGAAAGACGCTCCTGGTCACAGGAACTGCACGGGGATTGCGCTCGTGAAAGTGAAGGATGCAAAGGCCTCTATCCAGCATCACAGCTAATTATCTACTGTAGATATGGGGAGAAAGCACACCTGCCCTGCCTCGACAAAGCTAATGTCCCATTTCCCTTCTCCCTGGTATCAGCAAGCTTGCAGAGAAATGGGTGAATAAACAACTAGCATCCTACTTAGAATCCCATAACCTGTTACATCCCACACAAACAGGCTTTCGAAAGGGACAGGGAACCGAAACAGCATTGTTGAGGGTGGCCGAGGTAACCAGGAGGATTCTGGACGCTGGTGGCAGTGCGGCCATTATCCTCCTGGACCTCAGTGCCGCCTTTGACACGGTTAACCACCAGGTCCTCCTAGCTCGCCTAGAGAAGACCGGAGTCACAGGTAAAGCCCTTGAGTGGCTTGAGTCCTTTCTCAGCAATAGGTTCTTTAAGGTCTTTTCAGATACCAACTGCTCCCTACCAGTGCCATTATGGTGTGGGGTACCACAGGGCTCCTCCCTTAGCCCCACACTGTTCAATGTGTATATGGCACCCTTGGCAGAGGTAGTGGCACCCTTCGGAATCCAACTGATAAGCTATGCTGACGACACCCAGCTAGTGGTCTCCCTCACCCAGGCAGACTCCCCTTCGAACAACCTCTGTAGCTGCCTGGGTGCGGTGGCAGAGTGGATGGACGCATCCCACCTGAAGCTGAATGGAGGAAAAACCGAGCTGATGATGCTCGGAAAAAAGGCCAACTTTAACATCTCTTCTATGTGGCCTCTCTGCATGGGACCCGGACCTACCCCAAAAACAGAGATAAAGAGTCTTGGGTTCTGGCTCGATTCGGAATTATCATTCAAAACCCAGGCAAGAAAAACAGTGGCCACCTGCTTCGGCATAACCAAAACCATCCGCAAAATTCTCCCCCAGTTACCCGAAATCTCCAAGAAAACCATTGTCCAGTCTCTCATTTTGTCAAGGCTGGACTATGGGAATGCACTTTACCTAGGAGCCCCCATATCAGTTATCCGTCAACTTCAGATGGCCCAAAACTCTGCAGCAAGGCTACTCACGGGTACTAGCCATCGTACCTCAGCAGCACCCTCACTAAGGACCCTACACTGGCTCCCTATAAAGGAGCGGGTCCATTTTAAAACCCTTTGTCTGGTACATAAAACTCTCCATGGGAACGGCCCCCCAATTCTAAATGATATGATTAGATCATATACTCCATCTAGGGATCTTCGCTCTAAACAGCAAAACCTCCTTATAGTACCCAGAACTAATAGAGCTCGTTCTGGGGATCGCCTTTTCTCGCGAAATGCAGATGTGGAATGCCCTTCCGCTTTCACTTCGCTTAGAACCGAACTTGCTCACATTTCGGAAACAACTAAAACAGCACTGTTTCCTAAGGCAGAGAGAAATTAGTTTTCACTGCCCAGATCCTGTCTATCCCCTCTGATGAGTATTAAGCGCTAGGATGCTTTCGAGTAGCCATGCGCTATATAAAAGCCTTTCCAATTCCAATTCCAATTCCTCCAATTGTTTTTGGGCTGATGAATACGTTACTGAATTTGAGCTTCAACTCGGGCACCTGCTTTATTTATATCTGTAAGTGCTTCCTGTTGAGGTTTAATTTTTGTGACAGGAGCATCGTGCCAGAATGAACCCTGCCCTTCATATTTATCCAAGAAGACGCCACCGGTTTGTGCTCAACTGCCCAAAATCCACCTGTGGGCGGATTGGTGAATTTTTAAGCAATTTCGCGAGATTCGCGGATCGCGAAATTGCC
Organism: Lissotriton helveticus; assembly: GCF_964261635.1. Taxonomy (NCBI): domain Eukaryota; kingdom Metazoa; phylum Chordata; class Amphibia; order Caudata; family Salamandridae; genus Lissotriton; species Lissotriton helveticus. The sequence goes on from NC_136071.1 coordinate 621,622,156, forward strand.
GAAAATCCACGAGATGAACGGATTTTGCACCCACCCTTAGTTACTGTAACTACAATTAGAATTAATTTTCAGGCTCAGTAGTGGGCTGAAAGATGCAGCACTGATGTTTCTTATGATATAAGGTGAGTAAATCAGAATTTGTACTTCTGCTGATTTTAGAGGAATTTTTTAAAGTTTCAAAACTCCACACTTAGAAGAATTTCCAAGTGAAACCAGTCAATGTTAGCCTATGGAAGGAAATTCAAGTTACTCTAAGTATGGTTAGAATTACTTTTCAGGATCAGTAGTGAGCTGAAAGATGCAGCACTGAGGTCTCTCCTGATAACAGGTGAGTAAATCGGAATTCGTAGTTCGGCTGATTTTAGAGCAATATTTGTACGTTTCAAACATAGACACTTAGAAACTTTTCTGGTGAAAACCACACAATAGATTCCTATGGAAGGAAATACAAGTTACTGGTAAGTACGCTTAGATTTACTTTCCAGGGTCCGTACTGGGCTCAAAGATGCAGCACTGACGTCTCTTGTGATAACAGGTGAGTAAATTGGAATTCGTAGTTCGGCTGATTTTAGAGGAATAGTTTGCTCAATAGTGAAGGAAGGTGGCCGCACCTGAGGTGACATGTGTGCAAACATGCCCTGTGGCGCGTTTTAGGTTGGGAAATTAATTCCTCTTCAATCCTGAGGTCGCCTGTGAGCCAACTAGCCCACCAGGTACCTCCAGTATGCGCTAGGGAGCTGTTTGCAGAGAGGTGTTCAGAGGGCATGCCCTCTTTTTACAACACTCTGCAACGCCGCTCCGTGGCGCTTTCTGGAGGTACCTGTTGGACTAGTTGGCCCCTAGGGGACCTCTGGATTGAAGAGGAATAAATTCCCCAACTTAAAACGCGCCACAGGGCATGTTTGTATTCATATCACCTCAAGCCCCGCCCTCTACCTTCACCACTGTGCAAAAGCACCCCGTAGCGTGTTCTTAGTTGGGGGATTAAGTCCCCTTGCATACTGGGGGTCCCTGGGGGCCAACTAGTCCACCAGGAACCTCCAGTATGCGCCAGGGGGCAGCGTTGCAGAGAGGTGTAAAAAAGGGCGTGGCCTCATTACACCTCTCTGCAACGCAGCCCCATGGCGCGTTTGCATAGGGGGAAATAATTCCCCTTGCATACTGGGGGTCCCTGGGGGCCAACTAACCCACCAGGAACCTCCATTATGTGCCAGGGGGCTGAGTTGCAGAGAGGTGTAATGAGGCCATGCCCCTTTTTACACCTCTCTGCAATGCAGTCCCCTGGCGCGTTTGCAGAGTAGGAACTAATTCCCCTTGCATACTGGGGGTCCCCGGGGGCCAACTAGCCCAACAGGAACCTCCAGTATGCGCCAGGGGGCTGCGTTGCAGAGAGGTGTAATGAGGCCATGCCCCTTTTTACACCTCTACGCAACGCAGCCCCCTGGCGTGTTTGCAGAGGGGAACTAATTGCCCTTGCATACTGGGGGTCCCTGGTGGCCAACTAACCCACCAGGAACCTCCAGTATGCGCCCCTTTTTACACCTCTCTGCAATGCAGCCCCCTGGCCCATACTGGAGGCTCCTGGTGGGCTAGTTAGCCCCCAGGAGCCCCCAGTATGCAAGGGGAATTACTTCCCCCTCTGCAAGAAGGGGGCCTGTGTTGAATCTCTTCTTTTTCTTTTTTTTTGGCCCTGGGGGCCCCATCCCCCACTGCCACACCCCAATTCTTTTTCATTTTTTTCTTTACGGGAAGGGGGCTGCGTGGCCCCCCTCCCGTGGCCAATTCTGGCCCGGGGACCCAATCCCCGAGGCTTGGCCAATTTTTATATTATTTTTGTGGAGGGGGCTGCATAGCCCCCCTCCTATGCCCACTTAAGACCCCGGGGATGGTGGTCCCCGGGGCTGCGTGGGGCCGTGAACCCCACCTTACATAATATTAAACCCCAGGGGGTGGCGGTCCCCGGGACTGGGGGGCACCTCAGGGCCCCCCATTATTATTAAAAAATAGAAGCCCTGGGGGGTGGCAGTCCCCGAGTCTGCGGGGGAGCGTGAGCCCCCCCCATATATAACGTGAAAGCCTGGGGGTGGCGGTCCCTGAGAGGGGCCCCCCCATTAAAATAAACAAAAATGCACCTGGGATTTGCCCCTCCCCCCCGGGGGGCTAATTAACAAAAAATCGCCTGAGCACGCTAGGGGGTCAGGGTGTTTCTACCCTGCCCCCCTTGCGTGTTTTTCACGTTTCTTTCGCTGCTTTTGAGGCTCAAGATGGCTGCCAACACTTCCTGGTTTGGAGTGTTGACAGCCAATTAGCATGCAGCTTTTGCTCGGGAGGGTACGCGTATACTCCTCGTATGGTACGCGTACGGTACAACTTCGCAAATATATCTGATTTTACTTTTGATTGTCTAAGGAACTACTGAACGGATTTACACCATTTAACAAAAAGCATAGTCTGTGAACCAAACTCTACCTTTTTGCCAAATTTGGTGTAATTCAGTTCAGCGTTTCAGGCTGTAGCCTTACCTAAAGGTCCCTATGGAAAATTGCATGGGGAAAACACGTTTTGGGACCCCCCTTTTTTCTCGGCTTCCACTTGACAAATCAACCCGAAACTTTCAGGGAAGGAGCAGAGTGGAGCAGGCCATCTTCTTTGAGAATTTCGTGAAGATTCGTTGACCGGCGCCAAAGTTATTCCAAATAGAATGTTGCGGATTTCCTATGGAACTAGGTCCTAACTATAACTACCTACTGGCAACCGCCAGTAGGTAATGTATGTTTTTAATATACAGCAAGATTTGAGGATCTGTCACGGAGTTACACGGGGGCCTCGCTGAGTGCCGCGAGGGCTCCACAGATCTCACCTGTGTGAAAAAAAGCTTTCAGACAATTTCTTGTCCAACATAACTACTTTTGCTACCTCTGTTACAGAAATCATGTCTCAGGGAATGCTATTCTGTTCCTTAACCTGTATTACACACTACTATTCACCCCCAGGGACCATTTCTCAACACAGAACATGGCAGCCTCAACTTTTCTCTCAGCTTGCAGCCAGCCATTCGGGACCTTGCAGTGGCTAATGGAGCTGCTGACTCACCGTGGGTGGATCAGTGGAGGGCACGCGTCTTTAGCTATCTATATTAGTTTTCCAGTAATAGCTAAAAAACTACTCAACGGATTTACACCAAATAACAAAAAGGTCGCTCTCTGAACCAAGACCTAACTTTCTGCTAAACTTGGTGTAATTCCATCCTGCGGTTCAGGCTGTAGTCGTGTTCATAATCCCTATGTGAAATTGCATGGGGTAATATATATATTTATTCACCAGTACCTTCAATTTCAAGGACAATGCATGTAAACTAGAAAAATCTCCTTTATTGTCCGGCTAACATCAAATGTGTTTTGGCTAACTCGCAGCCTTGTTCGCTTTTGATGAGGCGCCATTTTCTTGCATTATTTGAACCAAAGTGCATGCTGTGCAACAATACTAGTCTAAACAAGCTATGGCGCTTTGTGTCCTACATTACAAACTTTCCAATGAAATTGTTTGATCACAGTAAAACAAACATTAATACTAAACGCATTTACATATATTTCTGCTTTCTTAAAGCGGTCAAATGGGTTTTTTTTACAAATAAACACGCTTTTTTCTTCTCTACATGTTTTTGAATGCTTCCTTAACACGTTGGCTGCTGCCGTCGGCCAACGGGCATCACGTGCACTACCTTGGTAGTGCTGCGCACGTCCGTTGGCCGATGCTGCCCCACCCGCTTTTCGAACGTTCAGCACTCGAGCTGAACGTTCGACGCAGCCAACGGGTTAATTGGATTTCTCTGCGCTATGTATCACCACAAGCTAACCATCAGTAGGCACTGAGTATCAGCAACATTGTATCAACAATGTCATGCTCATTAAATTCTAACAGAGCAGTTGTTACAATGTGTATAATTGAATGGTTGCAGCATGTTTTCTAGACGCTATCATCCAGTCACTACCTTTCAAATGCACTATTGTGTGCATTCTTTTTCATATTGCATGCATGTTTGCCAGACTACTTTATATACATGTGGATCAAGGTCGTCCTAAAGACAATTGAAAACACATTGAAAGTCACAGAGATGTGCCCTAGTGGGTCTAAATGTATTCACTGGCAGTCAATTTATTTGTATGCTTTTCATCCCTGTACAATTAATTCCCCTAGAGATGAAAATCACCATTCAAAACAGCAAATAACCAAATACAAAAATCATGACCTTCTTGGACTTGGGATTTATTTACATCCCAAGTCCACGCTGTGACATACTCGTCAGGCATATAGAGCGACATCAGGAGAAAAATTAAATAGCAGAAAAATGTCATGCAGCAAAATTCCAAAGTTTATTACCACCTCATGTAGACCCAATTAAAGATCCAAGGTGCATAAGAAGTTACAAAAAAACTCTCCCTCTCTACACACACACACACACACACACACATCCTACACACACACCCCCCCCCACACACATACCCCCCCACACACACACACACCCCCACCCCCCCCACACACACACCACATACACACATTCATTATTATTTTTTATTTTTGGTGGGGTGCGCGCCCCGGTACGCGTACCGGTACACGTACCGGTACGCGTACCCTGGAGAAAAAAGAAAGACAGAGTTTTTTACAAATGTAGCATTTTTATATAAATTGGAGGTAGTTCTGAAAAGAACTGTTTTTTTTATTCTTTTTGTTGTTTTATATTTTTGTTATTGTTTTTTTGAACATTTTTTACTTTTTTTGGCTTTTCTGAACAATTTTATATTTTTTTGTAGTTTTTCTGGGGTCAAACAAAATACAGGGAATTGCAAACAGCTCAACTGGAGCAAAAAAAATAGAAAAAAATTAAAGTTGCTTGCTGCAGTGATGGTAGTCTGCAGCTCGATTGAGTAAAGTGATGCTTTGCTCACCATATGAAATTGTTTTGTTGCAATATATGCAAACAAATTTAAAATTTGCAAACCTGGTTTGTAAATTAGGGACCATCTCCCTAGCCTCTGGACCCGATGGAGTGGGTTGATTGGAGGCGCTTGAAGAAGAAGGATGGGGAGGGTTCCTGGTCAGTTCCCTGACCTCTGCTGCCGAATAATTGTTTGGGTGCTTCCTCTGCATATGTTGAATCATAGTGTGATTCCCAAAAGAGTATTTTTTGTTTGGGTTCCCTCTTGACAGTTGTTCGCCACAGATGAGCCAAGTCACCTTAGCTGCATTCACTTTTTTTGCACCCCTTGGCATCTTGTAAAACTCCCAAATAAAATGTTCCTTGGGTCTGTATGGGGGATTGTCCTCAGTCAAAAAGTGCCTCTCCTCCTCCTCCTCTTAGTCCTCCTCTTCTTCTTGACCACCAATGTGGTTTTGTGGTGGTCCTTGTGGTGGTGGTGGAGGTGGTGGTGGTGCAGATGCACCTGCAGCTGCTACTAGTGAAGCTATTTCTCACAGAATGAATGCAGGTCTTCTTCACTCAAACAACAAAGTGAATATGAGGAAAAAAGGTGGGGGCTTTCATCATTTGGAAAACAAAACTGTTGTGAACCAATCAAAAGTGTTATTTTCAGGTCTCATGACCCGGGCTTTCTCAACATTTGGAAACCAAAAGTGTTCTGAACCAATAAAAAGTGTTCTTTTTAGGTCACATGACCCGACGTGCTTACGCTACGCGCCCGGGTGCGTGCCCAGGGGCGCTTACGTAGCGCAATCGTATGCGTTCGGCCGCTACCGATGTTTTCGTTCGCGGCAGTAGCGCTATCGAGGCGCTCACCGGTACGCGCACCGGAGCGCGCCGCAACACTGCGCTTACCGGTGCGCATTCCGGTGAGCACACCGGGAGCGCACCAGGGCAAACATTTTTTTTAAAAAAGGGAAAAATATACATTAAAAATAGTTATACATAAATATGCAATACAAAATTCATTATAAAAAGTATTATATTTCATAACTATACAGATTTGCTATTAAAAAACCTTTGAAATTCACTGAAAAAACCATAGGTTTCACACCAGTTATAGTTAGGAATTAGCATTTAAAAAACCTATTAAATTCACTGAAAAAACCTTAGGTTTCACACCAGTTATAGTTAGGAATTAGCATTTAAAAAACCTATTAAATTCACTGAAAAAAACATAGGTTTCACACCAGTTATAGTTAGCTGGAAATTTTACTCGCATAAAACCATTGAAATTCCTATGTTATAGTTAGTTGGACTCACTATAACTTGCGCGTGCAATGCACTGCTGATGACGTCACATATTACATCACTCATGACATGGTCAGTGACATCACCCATGACATCACTGATGACACCATCCAGTGGATGTGTGTCTTTCTGAAAAATAAATATGTTTTATATATGTATATGTAAAAGTTGATGGTAGAATAAATGTTTAAATAAGTGTGTAAATGGATGGTTTAAAAAAAAAAAATTGATTGGTTAACTGGCTTAATAAGTGTATCTTAGTGAATACATATATTAGTGAGTAATGTTTAAATATTTAAATGCAAGAGACCTGTAAGAATAAATCGTAACTTTCTGCCAAGAAGTGTGCCGAGTGACCCTTTTTGTTTTTGAAATATATATATATATATATATATATATATATATATATATATATATATATATATATTCACTGAAAAAACCATGGGTTATAGACCATATATAGTTAGGAATTAGCATTTACAAAACCTTATTTTACTCACACAAAACCATTGAAATTCCATATATAGTTAGTTGCACTAACTATATATCGCGCACCCGCAATCCACTGCTGATGATGTCACATATTACATCATTCATGACATGGTCAGTGACATCACTGATGACATCACTGATGACATCTCAAATGACATCACTGATGACATCACTGATGACATCTCAAATGACATCACTGATGACATCACTGATGACATCTCAAATGACATCACTGATGACATCACTGATGACATCTCAAATGACATCACTGATGACATCACTGATGACATCATCCAGTGACTGTGTGTTTCTGTAAAGTTTAAATATGTTTTACATATTGAAGAATGAGTAGATGTAGAAGTGTCTGGATGAAGGATTTAGTATGTGCGTGACTGACTGTATGAGTGAGTGATTAAAGGTGTCTCACTGAATGCATGGGTTATTGACTAAACTGTCTTAATTTGTGCATCATTATGTCTGTTGTTCTGTAAACTGCTGCATGTGTTGATCAGTAGCTATATGAGTAACTATATGGGTTATTGATTGATTGTCCAAGTATTTGTCTGGGAGACTGAGTGTGTGTGTGGCTGGCTGGGAGATGTGTGACTCTGTGCAGATCAATGTGTTCTTGTATCAATGATTGTATAAGAGAGTAAGTATGTGTTAGTACATGTTTGAAAATGTAAGGTACTCTATGTTTAACTGTATAGATTAGAAAATGGAAGTGTGATTGATTCTTTACAGGACTGACTAGGTGTGTGAGTAACTCCATGGATGAGTGGCAGAGTGTAAGTGTCTGTATAGGTGTATGAGTGCATATGATAGTGTTGTAAAGATGAGTGATTGTATGTATGAATGATTGTATGGGTGAATGAGTGAATGTGTGTGTAGACGTAGGAATCAGTGAGTAACTAGTATTGGTGTGTCAATGGTTTAAAAAATTATATTCTGTATTTAACACTGGGTGTAACAGAGGTTATATTAAAGTGTGAGGAGATGCATTGTATTGTCACATGAATGATATCATCAGTGATGTGACCATTGATGTCAAATGAGATGTCATCAGTGATGTCATCAGTAATGTCATTTGAGATGTCATCAGTGATGTCATTTGAGATGTTATCAGTGATGTCATTTGAGATGTCATCAGTGATGTCATCAGTGATGTCATTTGAGATGTCATCAGTGATGTCATCAGTGATGTCACTGACCATGTCAGCAGTGGATTGCGGGTGCGCGATATATAGTTAGTGCAACTAACTATATATGGAATTTCAATGGTTTTGTGTGAGTAAAATAATGTTTTGTAAATGCTAATTCCTAACTATATATGGTCTATAACCCCTGGTTTTTTCAGTGAATTTTCAAGGTTTTGTAAATGCTAATTCCTAACTTTATATGGTCTATAACCTATGGTTTTTTCAGTGAATTTCAATGTTTTTTTATTAGCAAATATCAAAAGCTTTAAAATGTCAAGTACGTGGTAGGTAAAAACATTTTCGTGTTTATGCACGCTGATGTGCTTTGAACGCTGCCCCCCCCTCTTTTCTTTTAGGAGTATTCTCTCTTTGCAGATAGTGAAGGGTAGGTAACGCAGGCCTTTGCCCCCGTTGTAATCCGTCGTGCCTGCATCCCTCTCCATTTGATTGATTGTTATCCAAGCATTTACTGTTTTGGAATTGCTTCTCTTTGGTTCATTCTCTATTTACAAACAAGCACAGAGTCGCAATACTCTGTTTAGTCTTTGCAGATAGTGAAAAATCGTTAGAAAAAACAAAAGGAATCAAGCAAAATCAGTAGGCCACTAATGGGATCTCTTTTTGACCTCGCTAAAATAGAAACATTAGGAACAACCCCTCATGAGAAATATGAAACTCGTGAGAGGAACCGAGCTCGACGCCATGATGGCTGTAAGACAGATCGGCTCCACCGCCCACCCCGCCCAAAATAACGACAAACCCTATGCAAATATTATAAATATGTACAACACACCAGCAAAGTAACAGGGTAAAACGTTTTATTAAATAACTATTTACATGGCAGCCTGCTGCAACATCGATCCAAATACATGCCGCCGTTCCTGGGATTTCTCCCCGACTACTCTGCGGCCTACGAGATGGAGAGGCCGGGGCGTTGACTAGGCGAGGCCTCCGGCCGCAACCACAGCGCCAACGATCGCTGCTGACGGAGGGGAGCCTTGCCGGTGAGACCACTGATCTGAAGAACCGCTGCCTGCGGTGCATCCCTGAGCCGCTTGACGGAGGCCCCCGAGGGGCGGTGTGGTTGCGCGGACTCGGAGGGGGCGCTTGGCTCCTGCCCCCTCCCCAAGTCTTGTTGCCCTGGTGTGGCCTGAGATCACCCCCGACATAGGCGGCCGGCTCCCGGGGTCCGGCGGAACTTTTTGCCTTTTGGTGACTCTTCCATTCTGGACCTTGTCCCACAATCCGTTTGACCTGAAGACACGTCCTGCGGTGCCCTGGTCCGACCATCACATATACCTGTGCCAGGAGACGGCGGGGGGTGCACTGGAAGGGAGAGGCGGCGCGAACGAGCCTCCCCCACCTCCCCAGGTGGAGGTTTCTCAGCTGCACCCCAGCGCTTCACTCGGCCACCTGAATTGCGCCCGCTCTTGCGGCACAGGGCGTCGCTCGGCCACCTGAGTTTCGCCTGCTCTTGCTATTACAGCGTCTCACCCGCCATCCGGCTGAATTGCACCCACTCTTGTGGTACAGCGACAGGCGGCTGCCACGGAGCTCACGAAATGGCGGTCGGCTCCACAGACTTGGGCCTGGCCTGCAAGGATGGCTCTGGGCAACCCTGGAACTCGGACGCTTGACTGCTAGGGCATGGGCCCCATTCCCAAAAGCGTCCCCTCAGCCTTGAAGATTCTACAAGAGTCACCGGGGCCCCCGACTCCCGCAGACTTCCGGTGGGGAGCGACTGCCATGATTGCTCGCGGAATGGCCACGACGTAGCCACGGGGTGCTCTCATGCTGACGCCAGCTTCAGTCTGAAACATCCAGAAACACTGTAGACTACCAATTCGATCAGTTCCGTTGGAGCCCCAACATGACCCGGTAGAGAAGAACTTGCCCTCCCCTCTTTGACTGATGGTTCTTGTTGCCTGTCCCTTCTGTTGTCATTTAACGGAACTTTTTGGACTGCTGAAAGGGGTTCTGTTCCGACCGCTGGTTGGTGGAGACATTTTGACTATATTCTGGACCTGCCCGGCCTCGCCCAAAATTGCGTCGGTATAAATGAGACTCGCAACTCCTTGATGTGTACTGGTTGCTCAGCCTTGATATCACGAGATATGTATGCAGTTTTGGAGCACATGGCGGGCGGGGACGGGTACTGATTGAACATTTGCACATCCCTATTGATATTAAGTTCTGATGTATTATTCATTACTGTACTATTGAAAGTTCGAATTAACGTTACTCATGGTACTTGCCCGCAAATGTATATCTAGATAATTTCATTGTAACTGGTCCTGTCGTACTTTCATTATAAAATTAACGTCCACCGATTCCGCAACTGTTAGACACCTTAATTCCTGCAACCTAATGGCCCACCTGTTACGTTTTTCTACAGTGTAAAGGTCCCCTCATCATATATGATTCCAGTTTGCTCCGTGGCCGGCCCACGTGGTTGTAGGCCCGAATTTGTTTACTGACATTTTTGCAAAAAAAAAAGTTTTCGAAGGAAGTATGGAATCAGCGTCATAACAATCGTCTAGGTTGGTAGGATTTTAGAATAATGGCTGTTATTCCCAAATAATAGAAGACAGATAATGCAGACCCTTTGCCTGAATGTTGGATTGATTGAAATTTGTATCCGTCACACCTGCCCTTTTTCCAGAATTGTTAGAAAATGGTCGACCGTAGCTTAAGGTATCTGCCGAATGTAAGGTGTGGTATTTTGTCCCATAAAATAAGACTAATTGAGAAACAAATACACGAAGGGGGAACTCGAATTTAGAGACAAACGAAATGAAACATTTTTTGGCATCATAAGAAGGGGAGGATATGTTACACAGAAAAATAATGCGAAAGGGATAGCCAAGATCTGTTGTATCACACGTTCCTGCAGCTAGTCTGATACATGGTAAGTAGAAGCTTTTTCGTGTTTGCAGGCGCTGATATCCTCTGAATGCTGTATCCCCCCCCTTTCTTTTCCCCTCTGTAGGTTACATCGGAGTTCCGACTGAAGAATGGAGTGGACATGGACCGCACCGCGCTCCATGTAGGGAAAGACATAGACAAGCGCTGTGAGATATTGCATGGAGTGCAGACCATCACTGTGAACGTGAAAAATTGTATGGTGTGACTGAGCGTACAGGCCCTGATTGTATGGTATGAATGTGTATGTATTCCATATGCCCGGCCGATAAACGTTCTGTTTGCGCAACTGCCGCGTTAGAAAACAACATCGTGACGCGTAACCGCGACATATCGCGATGTCGCGTAATGCGTCATATGACGAGCCGCGTTAGTGCACCCGGAAGTGCTCGGGTGCACGAGGCGCGAAGCGCAGCTTCCCGGAAGCGATCCGAGGCGCGGCGCGGAGCGCGTAACGTAAGCATAACAGGTCATGTGACTTGTTAATAAAACTTTTCATTGGTTCATTTCACTTTTGGGTTCCTAATGATGTAAGGCTAGGTCATGTGACCTAAAAATAACACTTTTCATTGGTTTAGAACTATTTTTTGTCCCAAATGATGAAAACCCCTCCTTGTTTCCTCACTCTGACTTTCATCTTTGTGAGAGGAAGACCTTTTTTCATCACTTAGCAATGGCAAGTGTTGTAGCTTCAGCTGGTGCATCCCCACCACCACCACCACCTCCTAGGAAGAGAGTACCACCTCCTCAAGTGGTAGTTGAGCAAGAGGTGCCCCCCCCACCTTCTTGTTGCCTGATTCGGCCAGCTCAATCGATCGAGCATGAGACTCTGTTGTGATCTGAAGAACCGCTGCCTGCGGTGCCTCCCAGAACCGCTTGACGGAGGCCCCCGAGGGGCGGTGTGGTGGCGCGGACTGGGAGGGGGCACTTGGCTCCTGCCCCCTCCCCATGTCTCGCTCGGCCAGCTGAGTTGCGCCCACTCTTGCGGCCTATGACATGGAGAGGCCGGGGCGTTGACTAGGCAGGGCCTCCGGCCGCAACCACAGCGCCAACGATCGCTGCTGACGGAGGGGAGCCTTGCCAGTGAGAGCCACTGATCTGAAGAACCGCTGCCTGCGGTGCCTCCCTGAACCGCTTGACGGAGGCCCCCAAGGGGCGGTGTGGTGGCGCGGACTGGGAGGGGGCGCTTGGCTCCTGCCCCCTGCCCAAGTCTCGCTCAGCCAGCTGAGTTCCGCCCGCTCTTGCGGCACAGTGCCTCACTCTGCCGGTTGAGTTTCGCCTACTCTTGCGGCTACAGCGTCTCACCCGCCATCCAGCTGAGTTGCGCCCACTCTTGCGGCCTACGACATGGAGAGGCCGGGGCGTTGACTAGGCGGGGCCTCCGGCCGCAACCACAGCGCCAACGATCGCTGCTGACGAAGGGGAGCCTTGCCGGTGAGAGCCACTGATCTGAAGAACCGCTGCCTGCGGTGCCTCCCTGAACCGCTTGACGGAGGCCCCCGAGGGGCGGTGTGGTGGCGCGGACTGGGAGGGGGCGCTTGGCTCCTGCCCCCTCCCCAAGTTTCGCTCAGCCAGCTGAGTTGCGCCCGCTCTTGCGGCACAGTGCCTCACTCGGCCGGTTGAGTTTCGCCTACTCTTGCGGCTACAGCGTCTCACCCGCCATCCAGCTGAGTTGCGCCCACTCTTGCGGCCTACGACATGGAGAGGCCGGGGCGTTGACTAGGCGGGGCCTCCGGCCGCAACCACAGCGCCAACGATCGCTGCTGACGGAGGGGAGCCTTGCCGGTGAGAGCCACTGATCTGAAGAACCGCTGCCTGCGGTGCCTCCCTGAACCGCTTGATGGAGGCCCCCGAGGGGCGGTGTGGTGGCGCGGACTCGGAGGGGGCGCTTGGCTCCTACCCCCTCCCCAAGTTTCGCTCGGCCAGCTGAGTTGCGCCCGCTCTTGCGGCACAGTGCCTCACTCGGCCGGTTGAGTTTCGCCTACTCTTGCGGCTACAGCGTCTCACCCGCCATCCAGCTGAGTTGCGCCCACTCTTGCGGCCTACGACATGGAGAGGCCGGGGCGTTGACTAGGCGGGGCCTCCGGCCGCAACCACAGCGCCAACGATCGCTGCTGACGGAGGGGAGCCTTGCCGGTGAGAGCCACTCATCTGAAGAACCGCTGCCTGCGGTGCCTCCCTGAACCGCTTGACGGAGGCCCCCGAGGGGCGGTGTGGTGGCGCGGACTCGGAGGGGGCGCTTGGCTCCTGCCCCCTCCCCAAGTCTTGTTACCCTGGTGTGGCCTGAGATCGCCCCCGACATAGGCGGCCGGCTCCCGGGGTCCGGCGGAACTTTTTGCCTTTTGGTGACTCTTCATTCTGGACCTTGTCCCACAATCCGTTTGACCTGAAGACACGTCTTGTGGTGCCCTCGCAATGCGGCCTGGTCCCTGAATGTGTGCAGGGGGACGGTATTGATTGGATCAAGATGGCGGCTTCACACAAAGCTGACTCAAGTGTTGCTGCTGATGCTATGGAGACAAAAACTGGTTTTCAGTTTGTACATTCTTCAGGATTTTTCCATCCAAGGCTGGTTGAGAGTTTGTAGAACAATGGCTTCAGATTTTCAACATACTACTCTTCAACATTCTTCATAAATGTAACAATGTGAGACTCACTAGGAGAACGGCCGTTTATCTTTCCTTTCAAAATGCTGCCAACAATATTTTCTGAATGGAAGACACCATCTTGTAGCATAAAGGGCTGCGTCAAGGGTGGTATTGCCCAGAATGTCTTGTTTTCTAGTGCTCGTAATGACGAAGCCAGAACTGCCGAAAGGGATTCTGGTCCTGCCGCTACTTATTGGAGACATTGAACTATACTCTGGACCTGCCTGGCCTCGACCAAAATGGCGCCAGTATGGGAGCGAATTGCAACTCCTTATGACGTTCTAGTTACTTAGCCTTGACGTTATGGGGGATGTATGCGGTCTTTGTGCACGTGGCGGGCGGGGAAGGGTACTGACTGGGAATACGGACAACCCTATTGATGTCGATTTTTCATTATTGATTATTTTATTAATAAAGCTTCGAAATAATGTTACCCATGATACTCGCCCATGGTGTGCGTATGGACGATTTTATTGTAACTGATCCTGTTATACTTTCAATTATAAAATCAACCTTCACTGATCCTGCAACCGTTTGTCACGTTTAGTTTTTTCAATTAAATGGCTCTCTTGTTACATACTCCTATACCCCTGGCTTTTGAAAGACACCATCTTGTAGAATAAAGGGCTGCGTCAAGGGTGGTATTGCCCAGAATGTCTTGTTTTCTAGTGCTCGTAATGACGAAGCCAGAACTGCCGAAAGGGATTCTGGTCCTGCTGCTACTTATTGGAGACATTGAACTATACTCTGGACCTGCCTGGCCTCGACCAAAATGGCGCCAGTATGGGAGCGACTTGCAACTCCTTATGACGTTCTAGTTACTTAGCCTTGACATTATGGGGGATGTATGCGGTCTTTGTGCACATGGCGGGCGGGGAAGGGTACTGACTAGGAATACGGACAACCCTATTGATGTCGATTTTTCATTATTGATTATTGTATTAATAAAGCTTCGAAATAATGTTACCCATGATACTCGCCCATGGTGTGCGTATGGACGATTTTATTGTAACTGATCCTGTTATACTTTCAATTATAAAATCAACCTTCACTGATCCTGCAACGTTTGTCACGTTTAGTTTTTTCAATTAAATGGCTCGCTTGTTACATACTCCTATACCCCTGGCTTTTGACCCTTTCCTACGTGTGGTCTGTACTACCGCCCTCGGGCGATCTATGTAATGAACAGACTACCATTGCCGAAACACAAGGGAATGCATCTCAGAGAGATAAGTCAAGTACGTGGTAGATAAAAACATTTTCGTGTTTATGCACGCTGATGTGCTTTGAACGCTGCCCCCCCCCCCTCATCATTTAGATTACCACCGTCCATTGCACAAAAGCGTACCGGGCGCTCCCCACGCAAAAAAAACGGGTCAGGGAGGATCTACTATGCCCACTTATGGTCATTTCCCCCTTTGTTTTGGCCTCCTCTTGTCTCTCGATCCTACCGAGAGACAAGATGGCGGCCGCTCCGGACTGTTTAGAATGTTGACAGACACCGGAGAGCCAATCAGCTTCCCTTCGCGAAGTTCCGTTACGCGTCAAGTACGCGAACCGGAGCGCTACCCGGAGCGCTGTTACAGATATATATATTTTTTGGAACGTTAATTTATCAAAATCCACTGGAGCACATATATTGAGACCTAGCAAAGGCACATCGGGCTACCAGTCCCTACAATTTTGCCAAGTTTTGTGCAAATCCATTCAGCCATTCGAGCTAAAAGTGAGGCCAACCGCCCTATGGAAATTAACATGGGAAAAACGCGTTTTGGGACCCCCCTTTTTTCTCGCCCCCCCTTGACGAAACCCCCCCAAATTTTCTGGGGCTGCTCAGAAACAAAATGTTCCATTTTCCTGAAAATTTCAGCCAATTCCGTCCACAAACTCCAAAGTTATTAGACATAGAATTTTCAAAAATCCCATAGAGAAAAAATCCTAACTATATATACCTACTGGCGACCGCCAGTAGGTAATATATATATATATATATATATATTACCTACTGGCGGTAGCCAGTAGGTATATATAGTTAGGATTGTTTTCCATAGGGAAATCGCAACATTCTATTGGGAATAACTTTGGCGCCGGTTGAGGAATCTGCCATGTTAATTTCCATAGGGCGGTTGGACTCACTTTTAGCCCGAACTGCTGAATGGATTTCCACCAAACTTGGCAAAATTGTAGGGACTGGTACCCCGATGTGCCTTTGCTATGTCTCAAGATATATGCTCCAGTGGTTTTTACGAAAATTAACTTTGAAAAATATATATTGGGCTACATTGGGCTATATATATATGTTAGAGCCCAAATGTAACCCAATGTAGCCCAATGTAGCCCAATGTAGCCCAAAGATGGCCACCAGAGACAAAAAAAAACAAATGTAGCCCAAATCTCAGCCAGATGTAGCCCAACTATAGCCCAATGACAGAATGTCCCAGAGTGTTCTAAAGAACAACTAGAGCGCTAACAGTCTTACTTATGACAAAAGTATGGCACACCTGAAGTCATCTTGATTGGAATAAAGTGTTAACACTTAAAACATTTAATTTGCAAAGGAACAAAATGAGGGGTTTCATTTTGCCATAGAAATTTTATATATATATATATATATATATTCACTGAAAAAACCATAGGTTACACACCAGTTATAGTTAGGAATTAGCATTTAAAAAACCTTTGAAATTCACTGAAAAACCATAGGTTTCACACCAGTTATAGTTAGCTGGAAATTTTACTCACATAAAACCATTGAAATTCCCACGTTATAGTTAGTTGGACTCACTATAACTTGCACGTCTGCAATGCACTGCTGATGGCGTCACCTATTACATCACTCATGACAGTGTTTTAAAAAAAAAAATTGATTGGTTAACTGGCTTATTAAGTGTATCTTAGTGAATACATATATTAGCGAGTAATGTTTAAATATATATTACATCCAATCCCACTCCCGAAAGAATGAACAAAAAAGGTCAGTTTTACCCCTGTCACCTTCACGCAGTGAAATACTGCTTCCTTTCTCCCCAAACGGCGAATGCACACATGCGCATTTTTCACCATTCGGGGGGGCTACACGCTGTATTTTTAGATACACAGTCCATTTGCTCACAAGCTTAGTGTGTTGCTCCTGAACGAAAGGGGGTCCCGGAAGCTGGTGCTTGCTCACCGTTGAATATTACATCCAATCCCACTCCCGAAAGAATGGGTCCGAGTCCACTCGGTGACAGGGGATGATGTTTATTGCCAATTAAATGCGCAGACAAAGGAGTTGGTATTGTCCTTGCAAATCACATAAGAGGGGATTGCTGTGCCCAGGAACCACTGGACAGGGCAGACGTGTTTCAGCCTTTCTGCTTTCTTCAGTGCCCGTTGCTCCCCAGCAGCGATGTCAAACCTGAGGGCCTGTTTAAATCATAGTTCGTCCTCTCCCATTGGAGTACTGCACTGGCCCTTCCTCCTTGGCTGCTGAGTGCGCTGTTCCTGTTTCAGACTCCATGCCGGGTTTTGTGTTTCCAAGTAACGGGGGCAAAATACAGTGACTTGCCCGCTCGAACACCCTGTGGCATCCCAGACTTGCTGGGATGCCACAGGGTGTGTATATATGTATGCTTATTACCTACTGGCGATAGCCAGTAGGTATATATAGTTAGGATTGTTTTCCATAGGGAAATCGCAACATTCTATTGGGAATAACTTTGACGCCAGTTGAGGAATCTGCCTGAAATTTTCCTCAAATTTGCCTCGCGGCTCTCCACTCCTTCCCTGAAAGTTTGGGGGGGATTCTCAAGATATGTGCTCCAGTGGATTTTGAGTAATTTAGGTTCAAAAAAATATATATATCTATAGCAGCTTACCCGTGAGCTTACCCGTGCGCTTACGCGTACGTACCCACACCAGCTGCATGCTGATTGGCTGCCACATCTGTCAACACTCTAAAACAGAAATTGTGGGCACCCATCTTGTTCCTCGGTAGAGTGAGGTACAGGAAAGCAGAAAAACAAATGTGTAGAACTCAAAAAGGAGGCAGGGTAGAAGCAGCCAGACCCCGTAGACCTGCTCAGGGGGTCCCACAAGGACCCCCAAGGCAAAAAAAAAAAAAAAAAATTCTTTTTAAAAAGTCGCGGGGTACGCGTACGCGCACGGTACGCGTACCCCGCGACTTTTTTTTTTTTTAAAATGGGTTTTTTTGTCTTGGGGGTCCTTGTGGGACCCCCTGAGCTGGCCTAGGGGGTCAGGGTGCTTCTACTCTGGCCCCTTTGCGAGTTTCACACCTTTGTTTCACTGCTTTCTTGTGCCTTGGTTCTAACAAGGCACAAGATGGCTGCCAACACTTCCTGGTTTTGAGTGTTGACAGACAGTGGCAGCCAATCAGCATGCCTTCCCGAGAAAGCTGCATGGTCATTGGCTGTCAACACTTCTAACCAGGAGGTGTTGGCTTCCATCTTGTGCTAGTGTTGACAGACAGTGACAGCCAATCAGCATGCCTTCCCGAGAACGCTGCATGCTCATTGGCTGTCAACACTTCTAACCAGGAAGTGTTGGCATCCATCTTGGGTCTTAGTAGACTGAGGCACAAGAAAGCAGAAAAACAAACGTGTAGAACACAAAAAGGGGGCAGGGTAGAAACACCCTGACCCCTTAGGGCTGCTCAGGTGGTCCCACTAGGATATTAATATATTTAAACGTTATCCGCTAAAAGAATTAGCATTTAAAAAACCTTTGAAATTCACTGAAAAAACCATAGGTTTCAGGCCTTATATAGTTAGGAATTAGCATTTAAAAAACTTTGCAAATTCACTGAAAAAACCATAGGTTTCAGGCCTTATATAGTTAGGAATTAGCATTTAAAAAACCTTTGAAATTCACTGAAAAAACTATAAGTTTTAGTGGTGTTATAGTTAGCTGGACATTTTACACATACAAAACCATTGAAATTGCTCCTATATAGTTAGTTGTACTAACTATATTTCGCGCACCCGCAATCCACTGCTGATGATGTCACATATTAGATCATTCATGACATGGTCAGTGACATCACTAATGACATCTCAAATGACATCACTGATGACATCACTGATGATATCATCCAGTGAATGTCCGCGGACTCGATAATTCTCGCCTCGGTGCCTACTCTAACCTTGGGCTCCACTCTGCAACTCTGGGCAATAGCTTGCTTAATCTTCACAACAGCCCCTTCAATGCCGGGGATGCCTGGTCTCACCTTGGAGATGCCCAGGATGGGACCATCTCACAGGGAAAGCCAGGACGGGTTCCCCAGCGGTATACAGCGCCAGGACACTCCGAGATGGAGTAACAGTGCGCTTTACAAGTATACTTCATTTACTTCATTTTATATATATATATATATATATATATATTACCTACTGGCGGTCGCCAGTAGGTATATATAGTTAGGATTTTTTCTCTATGGGTTTTTTGAAAATTCTATGTCTAATAACTTTGGCGTTTGTGGACGGAATTGGCTGAAATTTTCAGGAAAATGGCACATTTTGTTTCTGAGCAGCCCTTGAAAATTTGGGGGGGGTTCGTCCAGTGGGGGCCGAGAAAAAAGGGGGGTCCCAAAACGTGTTTTTAACATTGAGTTTTCCATAGGGCGGTTGGCCTCACTTTTAGCCCGAACGGCTGAATGGATTTGCACGAAACTTGGCAAAATTGTAGGGACTGGTAGCCCGATGTGCCTTTTGTAGGTCTCAATATATGTGCTCCAGTGGATTTTGAGAAATTAACGTTTAAAAAAAGATATATATCTGTAACAGCGGACCGGGCAGCGCACTGGTTCGCGGACTTTTCGCGCAACGGAGCTTTGTGAAGCGAAGCTGATTGGTTCTCCGGCGTCTGTCAACATTCCAAACAGTCCGTAGCGGCCGCCATCTTGTCTCTCGGTAGGATCGAGAGACAAGAGGAGGTCAAAACAAAGGGGGAAATAACTATAAGGGGGCATAGTAGATCCTCGCTGACCCCCTAGGTTTGATGTGGAGGTTTTAAAAGGGCCCCGCGGGGCAAAAAAAAATAATAATAATAATAATTGAACGGCTGAATGGATTTGCACGAAACTTGGCAAAATATTAGGGACTGGTAGCCCGATGTGCCTTTGCTAGGTCTCAATATATGTGCTCCAGTGGATTTTGAGAAATTAACGTTCAAAAAAAGATATATATCTGTAACAGCGCTCCGCTTCGCGTAACGGAGGTTTGCGAAGCTGATTGGTCATTCTGTCACTGGGCTATAGTTGGGCTACATCTGGCTGATATTTGGGCTACATTTGTTTTTTTGTGTGTCTGGCGGCCATCTTTGGGCTACATTGGGCTACATTGGGCTTCATTGGGCTACATTCGGCTAATTAGCAAATAGCTCATCGCAAACTAGGAATGGTAAAGAATCGCTATTTATTCCTTAAAGTTCGCTATTTAGGAAATGCAAATAACTTTGATGATACATATGGCGGTTCATCTCTAACAAGATAAGAAGCATAGGGATACATTTATGATGACTGGCGCATCACCAGGGATGTGTTAGTCATTCTGTGCCGCTGTTCCGTCACCTATGGTGTGCTGCATTTACAATGCGGCGCATCATGGGGCAAAAACAGCACAGATGCATGATGTATCTGTGCCGTAAAGGTGGCGCATTGCTGGAGTTGTATCGCAAGTGTGATGAAGCTCCAGCAAGGGTCGGGGGTGCCCCTGTCGCAGGGTTTCTGTTCTCACACAGAACTGTGGACAGAGGATTGGAACCTCGGCGAATGCATTGCTGGAGTTGTATCGCCAGTGTGATGAAGCTCCAGCAAGGGTCGGGGGTGCCCCTGTCGCAGGGTTTCTGTTCTCACACAGAACTGTGGACAGAGGATTGGAACCTCGGCGAATTAGGGTGTCCCAAAACTCACGTTAGTAATCAAAAACTCCTTAGCAAGCTAGGTACAGTGTCACATTGGATATAACAAACTCTCAATGTTTAGACAATCCAGAATATGAACTTATAGTACCTCAGGATACGTGGAACTCATGAACAGTCGGTCGTTATAGATTTCTTAGAAACCAGAACATGGAGTTAAGAAGAACAGATGTGTATTTGAAATGTTTATTTACTAATGCCGTCTTCTCAGGCGTAGTACCTTAGATAATAAAAGTACACATATTATCAGTAGCAAAATTACCAGCATAGTTACTAGTACATAAAAAGTGAATGGTGATAGTATGTTAACATGCTGTAAATGAATAAGAGTTAGCAACACTTATAAGCAGCCGCGGGCCGTGGAGGGAGTTACGGTGAGGCAGGGAGGCGGGGAGGGGGAGAAGCAGGGTGGAGAATACAAGTACACATATTATCAGTAGCAAAATTACCAGCATAGTTACTAGTACATAAAAAGCGAATGGTGACAGTATGTTAACATGCTGTAAATGAATAAGAGTTAGCAACACTTATAAGCAGCCGCGGGCCGTGGAGGGAGTTACGGTGGGGCAGGGAGGCGGGGAGGGGGAGGGGCAAGGTAGAGAGGGCTCCACCCTGCTTCTCCCCCTCCCCGCCTCCCTGCCCCATCGTAACTCCCTCCACGGCCCGCGGCTGCTTATATCTCACCCTCCCTAATACACATATTATATTATTTGCTAAGAAGGTCTCTTTGTGTTGGTTTAGGGCGTGCCCATACTTTAGTGTCTTAGATTTGAAGGAATCACATCAGCATACACCAGCTCTCTCTTCATGTGAACCGCATCAACTGTTGTGTATGTGTGTTCGGCAAAGCAATATAAAACCCGCCTCATGCCCAGAATTGGCAGAAGTTGCACTTATGTTATGAGTATGAAGTCGTGGAGATCAGACCTCATAACAATTCTGTATCGTGTTGTTCTTGAAACTTTAGCACTCGCTGTACAGATATAGTTTAACAAGTAAAGCAGATAGTAGACCAATAACATATTATTCTCATGTAAACCACGATGAACTACTAGGTGGAAAGCTAAAGCAACAACTAAGTGTCGTGTGCAGAAGTTGCAAAAAAGGAAAAATGGCGTTTAAACCGGTAATGAGCCCATGCTAACTTAACACGGTGTAAAGATATCCAGGACCTAGATGACACCTCCTCATGATCCGGAAACGAACTGAATAAGATAATAGAAGTGCCATCTCATGAGAGCAGATTGCAAGTTTATATGTGGACGGTCCGCAAGGTAAAGCATTAAAAACTAGGAAAATTTAATGCTAAAGAAAAATAAAACAGCCAAGTACTTTATCGAGTCTTAAGCCAATAGGCAAGGTAAATAATAAAAACTTGACAAATAAGTCAATGAATTGTCAATGAAATGCTAGTACTCAGCATATCAAACATGAAAAAGGTCTATGACATAACTGTGTATGCAAAATAAGCTGCAACAGCCTCCAATAGGAAGTCACCGTCTTCATCCGAAAACAGTTCAGCCATCCAATTTAAAAGCGGAAAAGAACATACGTGCTCTCCCAGCACCGGATCCTCTATCACCATCAGAGGACAGCTCGGTGGGTTTTCAAGAAAGCTCTGTTCCAAGAAAGACTGTGCTGCCGCCAGTAAATTCCAGGGACCAAGTAGTCCATGCATCAATGCCACAGCCATAATCCTTTCGCCAGGACAAACCAACTCGTGAGTAATGATAGGAGTCATCAGCTGATTAAAGTCGACGTCAGGAGAAACCGGTCCGCAGAGACACAAATCAATGGCCCAATCGAAATCACAGGTCAGGCAGTGAAATACAGGCTGGACACAGGTGAAGTAGGAGAACCGAAAAGATAATCCATATGCCGTGCTTAATATCGCCAACGGCATTGTGCCATAATATTCTAGCATGCGATTGCGGAACAGTGTCAGCAGCTGCAGGGTCGGAGGTTGCATAGGAGGGACATCCATATTTAAAAATGTAAAAAAGCACAAGAGCGTCCGCTGGTAATGCAAGTAAAAATGCCAATCCACGAACCAGAGTGCAGAAAATACAATGAAAGGAAGCAGGGATGACTCCAAAGATTTTCTCAAATGAAGTCACGAGACCACTGGTAACAACTTTAAAAAAGTGCACCAGGGACTTTGTGGAGGATGCGTTAAAGATAGTCGGAAACATGTTGCTGAAATTGAAAGGCAAATGTTAATTGAAAAAGGTTTTGCACCTCTGTATGGGTGTTTGCTATGTGAAGTACGAAAGTTTCACGGGCCGAACTCAAGGCCACCTCTCTCTCAGACAAAAGAGCTCTTATTCTTGCCATGCCGTTGAAACGTGTCTCAAGGTTGGTATTTGTGGCCAGATTGAAAACTCCCTATGTTCATGTGTGGGAGGAAATAGAACATTTCTGCAGCAAATAACCCGTTCACTTACTGTTACGATAAAAGGAATACTTTTAATTAACTCAGAACAATCTTCATTATTGAGCATCAAATAACTACCATTTTCCAACAACTTGAACGTGGGGATGATAGCAGGAACTGGCGTGCCTTGCAACACGCAAGCCATATTTGGTCGGTGTTTGTTGCATGAACCGTGTAAATGTATGTGCCTACACATTAGTGAATGATCTGGCGTCTCAGTGCATTCCTCTCCATTCAGATAAACTTCTTGATCATCTTTGAAACATCTGTATGTGTATGGAAGCGACCAGACCTCATGAAGAAAAGCACTACCTAAAGGTTCATAACGACCTATTGGTATATATTTCATACAATTTGAAAACTTATATAAAGCAAAAGGCAGCGTTATTAAACCGTGGATAAGGCATGTTGCCAAAAAAACCGCAATCCTCTGCTGATGATGTCACTGAGCATGTCATGAATGATGTAATATGTGACATCATCAGCAGTGGATTACGGGTAATGGTATCTCTAGTTTACTCCCTTATAGCTGTCTTTCTTTTAACATAAGTGTCTGTTTCCTTCCCTTATACTTACTGTTTTTGGGTCGCTTCCGGTTCGCGTACCCGCGAGCGAACTGGGAAGCGAACTAAGAGAAATAGAGGTTGGCACAGTTCCAAATATTGTACCAATTTTTTAATAACGGGGAGGTAGTTCTGAAAAGAACTTTTTTTTTTATTTTTCTGAACATTTTTTTACTGTTTTTGAATTTTTCGGAACAGTTTTATATTTTTTTGGGTTTTTCTTGGAGGGGGCAATGAAAACGATTCATTGTAAAGGGCTCAACAGGAGCAACAAAACAAAAAAAAGAAGTATTTATTATTTTGGGCGTTTCGGACAAACTTGCATATGATAGTCAATAGCTCTGTTGATCAGAGTGATGCTTTTTTCTCCGTAGGAAATGAATCCATCGCAAAATGCGCAGATGTGTTTTACATCACCAAATCTCATTTGTATATTTGGCACCATCTCCCTGCCCTCTGGTCCCGTTACTTCCGGTACAACAGATCTTCTGGCCATAATAGGGAGATTATCTAGGTCGTTCCGAAACTGTGCAGCACTGTAGTTGTTAGGATGCCACCTAGTCATATGGCGATGCATTGTGTAGTTTCCGAAACTGTATTTTTTGTCGGTCCCTCTGGACAGTCTATCTTGACATATAAGGCAAGTTACGTATCTTGCATTTACTTTTTTCTGACCTTTGGGAATTTTAAAAAATTGCCAAATGAAGTTTTCTTTCCGGTGAGACGTTCTGGGCTGCTCAGGCAAAAACTGCCTCTCTTCGTGCTCGTCCTCCTGTTCCTCTTCTTCTTCTTCTTGTTGAATTACAACTTGAGCAGGTGGTCCACTCTTCCTTGGATGTGGTGGAGGTGGTGGGGAAGCACCAGCTGAAGCTACTAAAGAAGCCATTGCTCAGTGATCACAAAGGGTCTTTCTCTCACAATGATGAAAGTCAGAGTGAGGAAAGAAGGAGGGATTTTCATCATTTGGGAAAAACAAGAGTTCTCAACCAATCAAAAGTGTTCATTTTAGATTATATGACCTAGTCTTACATCATTAGGAAACCAAAAGTGAAATGAACCAATGAAAAGTGTTATTACCAAGTCACATGACTTGCTGTGTTTACGTTAAGCGCTTTGCAGGGCCTCCCGGTTTGCTTCCAGAAACCTGCGCTTTGCGACTCGCTTCGCGTACCAGTTCGCTAACGTAGCACGTCATATGACGTATCACGCGACAACGTGAAACGTCATGCGGACGGGAGGCGTCACGATGTTGTTTTCTAACGCGGCACTTGCGGTAAAGAAACGTTTACCGGCTCGCGGTCTATTTCGCGGCATCAAGGTCAGCTAACGGGAAGCTTCCCGATTCGCGAAGCGGGAACGAAGAAAAAAAAATATTTAAAAAAAAAATTATTCATAAACATATAAAATATATTTTTGGATTTAAAGAAGAATACATTTTACAGCTACAGATATTAGCTGTTAAAAAACCAATGAAATTCACAGAAAAAACCATAGGTTATAGACCATATATAGTTAGGAATTAGCATTTACAAAACCTTGAAAATTCACTGAAAAAACCATAGGTTATAGACCATATATAGTTAGGAATTAGCATTTAGAAAACCTTATTTTACTCACACAAAACCATTGAAATTCCATATATAGTTAGTTGCACTAACTATATATCGCGCACCCGCAATCCACTGCTGATGATGTCACATATTACATCATTCATGACATGGTCAGTGACATCACTGATGACATCACTGATGACATCTCAAATGACATCACTGATGACAACATCCAGTGACTGTATGTTTCTGTAAAGTTAAAATATGTCTTAGATATTGAAGAATGAGTGGATGTATAAGTGTCTGGATGAAGGATTTAGTAGGTGCGTGACTGACTGTATGAGTGAGTGATTAAATGTGTCTCACTGAATGCATGGGTTAGTGACTAAACTGTCTTAATTTGTGCATCATTATGTCTGTTGTGATGTAAACTGCTGCATGTGTTGATCATTAGCTATACGAGAGGCTATATGTGTTATTAATTGGTTGCCCAAGTATTTCTATGGGAGATTGAGTTTGTGTGGGGGTGGCTGGAAGGTGTGTGACTCTCTGCATAGATGTGTGAGCAGTTTATTCACTAGGTGTATGAGTTCAAGAGTGCATGTGGAAACAGCTACATGGGCAGTTGACTGTGTGCATGAGTGTATTGATGAGTGAATGGATATCTCAATGCTACATGTCATAGTAAGTACATATGTAAAACACAGTACATGTGAGAGTTGGCATATATAAATAACTGTGCATGAGAGCCACTGAGTGAGTGGTTGTATCGATCATTGTGAACTTGTATCAGGGATTGTATAAGAGAGTAAATATGTGTTAGTATATGTTTCAATAAGTAAGGTGTGTATAACTGTATAGTTGAAGAAATGGAGGTGAGATTGTTTCTTTGCATGACTGACTGGGTGTGTGAGTAACTCCATGGATGAGTGGCAGTGTGTGAGTGTCTGTATACACTGAGTGTATCTAAGGTTATATTAGAGTCTGAAGAGGTTTATCGTATTAGCACAAGAATGATGCCAAATGAGACGTCATCAGTGATGTCATCAGTGATGTCATTTGAGATGTCATCAGTGATGTCATCAGTGATGTCACTGACCATGTCATGAATGATGTAATATGTGACATCATCAGCAGTGGATTGCGGGTGCGCGATATATAGTTAGTGCAACTAACTATATATGGAATTTCAATGGTTTTGTGTGAGTAAAATAAGGTTTTCTAAATGCTAATTCCTAACTATATATGGTCTATAACCTATGGTTTTTTCAGTGAATTTTCAAGGTTTTGTAAATGCTAATTCCTAACTATATATGGTCTATAACCTATGGTTTTTTCTGTGAATATATATATATATATATATATATATATATATATATATATATATATATTGTGGCGCGGACATTTAGTATCCTCAAGTCTCTGGTCAGCTGCCTTGATGCATCTGGGGGTACATTATTATGCTCCCCATTGCTGTGCTGCACAACATATGTGCCAGGACAAATGTGTCTTTGACAGAGGACAATGTGGAACCAGAAATGCCGGATGATGGAAAGGAAGGACAAGAGGAGCCTATGCAACCTGCCAGTTCATCAGCAGCAACAAGGTGGAGGGATAATGTCATTACCCATTTCTTCTCCAGCTAACAGTTAACATAATTCATCCTCAAAAAGGTTGTATAGTGATAAATGTGCCTCTGTCTATGAATAAACATTCACAACATTAACACATTTTTATACTATATTCACATTACACTTCTGGCATACAATATTTGTTCCACTTATGTCTGTCACACGGACTAGTCATGTAGCAGAGTATATAATGCAAACTATATCATCATCAGGTACCAGAAAATATTTTCTGCATGCCAACTACAAGAAGGAGAAGGGTCACCATCGGGAGCCACTATGATCTTGGTGGCACCACATAGATAGTGGGAACCAACTGTGTGTGTGTCACTCCTGATGCTAACCATGTTTTTGGTCTCATACTTGTGCTTACCAGCAGAGGACACTTTTATTAGGGGTACATTGAACACTCACACAGCTACAGTCAACATGTGCCATTCATTTAGAAATGTATACATGTGACAATGTGATGTTTAGCTCCATTAACCTTGACGAACGCTACCTATCAAACGTTGCCTAGGACAAGGTGTTCAATCTGTACTTTCATTGCAATGCACAAGATACACTGTTTTGTTGCTTATGATAGATCAGGAGTCATGTAAGTGGACATCCTGTATCAAAAAGTACGAGAACATACCAAGGCATGCATGGTGAAAAACCGTAGCACAATCGCCTAACTTAATGGTCTTGGTGCAACACATATGTCCTCACTGTCCATGTTGTGTGGTATATTGCCTTTGTATGCATATGGTACTTATGCAATCACCCACATAGCACCATCCATACACCCCCCTGCATGTGTGTGCAGACAATAGTTGGATACTTACACCTCTGGACTACTAAAGCCTCCAGTGCGCTACATCGGCCTATTTGCCCATGCACAGAGTTGTCATACATGTATCACAGTGTGTCCATTGCATAGGTTGACTCTTGCATCATCGATAGAACCACATACATAGTAATTGGTAGGCATAAAATCTAAGCCACACATACCCCCCATGGAAAAGTACGCAAAAGATTACCCATTGTGTATGAGCATGAATCAATTTTGGAACCATGACACAGATGATCTCACACATGTGAATGATTATTTACACACATTACACACATGAGCTAACAGTGGCAAGAGTATAACACACATCACATAGAACACAACATTCACTGCCATTAGGAACTTGAATAGCACGTCATAAGAAAAAAGTATGATTGTTTTCCCTTGCGTAAAAAAACACGCTAGACCCATCAGCAGGAGGTTTTTCACCCATTTCATACCGAAAAAAGACTCTCAGTCGCAGACGCACAATATCTACTGTGTTTAACATAACAAGCCATCTAGAGCATTAAAGGTTAAGGGCCACATGCATCATTGTTGCAATTTGCGATTTCTTAATTGCGAAAATTAAGGAATCGCAATTAAGAAATCGTAAAATGCAATTCATTATGAAATTCGCAATTTTTTTGCGATTTTTACCGAATCGCATTGTTTTTGCGATTTCTTATTTGCGAATTCGCAAAATGCGAATTCGCAAATAGCTAATATTCCATTTTGATGCATAACATGCCATCAAAACCATGTGATAAATGGCACTGATTGCACAAACCTGTATGTAGGGAGTGCTGGATGAGAGACAGTTGAAAGTTGGACCTGAATTATGAGGAACTGGACTTCAGTGTGACCCTGCTGCAGGAGTGGACATGGCCTCAGAATCAATTACACTGATTGCACACACCTGGTATTAGGGAGTGCTGGAGCAGAGACAGTTGGCAGTTGGAGATGATTTTGGAGGAACTGGATTTGACTGTGACCCTGCCGCAGAAGTGGACATGGCCTTAGAATCAATTTCACTGATTGCACACACCTGGTTTTTGGGAGTGCTGGAGGAGAGGCAGTTGGCAGTTGGAGCTCAATAATTAGGAACTGGATTTGACTGTGACCCTTCTGCAGAAGTGGGCATGGCCTCAGAAGCAATGTCACTGATTGCACACACCTTGTTTTAATGAGTGCTGAAGGAGAGGCAGTTGGCAGTTGGAGCTCTGCAAGGAGGAACTGGACTACAGTGTGAGCCTGCAGTAGCAGTGGAAATGGCCTTAAAAAATGCTGGAGAAGAAGTACAAGCCAGAAAAAGAAAGATCAAATTTAGTGACCATGATTTGGAAATTCAAATTGAGGAAACGATTCAGAGACTGAACCAACTTTTTGGCAAACAATCATTGAAAGTGCCAGAAGCAGCTAAAAGAAAACTAAGGCTAGCAACTCAAGCAAAAGTAAAGGCTGTTGGGGTTGCACACCGTGACATATCCAATGTACAAAAGCGATGGTATGAATTGCGCAGTCGTGCAAACGAAAGGATTGCCAACAAGATGAAGGCAGCTAAGAAGACTGGTGGAGGAACACCCTGGGACAGGCCTAATACCCTCCTAGAGGACATGGGAGAAGGCACCCTTACTCCAGAGGCAGTTATTGGCGTTGTAAATATTGACACCTCTGAACAAGCAGGCTCATCTAAAGGTAAAAACTCAACATGTGTGTTGTATGTAAATGTGTACATGAGAGACCCCTAAGTTTGGTGTAGGTTTTTAAAAATTCCTCCTCAATTTACATTTCTAAACGTTTGAAATTGCAGTAACTACTAGCACTTTTGCTTACTGCACTAATGCACATTGCGAGGAGGATCTGATAGCTGAACACTGACCGTTGCCGCTGGGAGCCGGATTTCATCAAGACTTTCCACCCACGCCTTGCCGGACCCGCTTCGCGGGTCCCGCTGCGCCTTCCTGGACTCTGGGGCTGTGAGGACTGAGTGAGGAACATCGCCTCTAGGCACCGGCAGGGCTGCGAGCAGTACAGCAGGGACTCAATATCCCAGGAGTCCCTGCTTGTCACACCTGTGGCTGCTCTCCCTGCCGGTAAAGCCCCCGCCCCTTCATTACCGCGCTGGTGG
Source organism: Lissotriton helveticus (assembly GCF_964261635.1). Classification (NCBI taxonomy): domain Eukaryota; kingdom Metazoa; phylum Chordata; class Amphibia; order Caudata; family Salamandridae; genus Lissotriton; species Lissotriton helveticus. The sequence goes on from NC_136071.1 coordinate 621,651,678, forward strand.
AACTGTGCTGAGGGAAACACATTGCGAGGAGGATCTGATAGCTGAACACTGACTGTTGCCGCTGGGAGCCGGATTTCATCAAGACTTTCCACCCACGCCTTGCCGGCCCCGCTTCGCGGGTCCCGCTGCACCTTCCTGGACTCTGGGGCTGTGAGGACTGAGTGAGGAACATCGCCTCTAGGCACCGGCAGGGCTGCGAGCAGTACAGCAGGGACTCAATATCCCAGGAGTCCCTGCTTGTCACACCTGTGGCTGCTCTCCCTGCCGGTAACGCCCCCGCCCCTTCATTACCGCGCTGGTGGAACTGTGCTGAGGGAAACACATTGTGAGGAGGATCTGATAGCTGCACACTGACCGTTGCCGCTGGGAGCCGGATTTCATCAAGACTTTCCACCCACGCCTTGCCGGACCCGCTTCGCGGGTCCCGCTGCGCCTTCCTGGACTCTGGGGCTGTGAGGACTGAGTGAGGAACATCGCCTCTAGGCACCGGCAGGGCTGCGAGCAGTACAGCAGGGACTCAATATCCCAGGAGTCCCTGCTTGTCACACCTGTGGCTGCTCTCCCTGCCGGTAACGTGCCCGCCCCTAGGTCTATATAAGAGACAGAGGTTGCCGCTGCGCGGGAGCGCCCGGGGCTAAGCCCGGGCCCCGTTCCATTTATTTGTCCGTGTATATTGTTTTAACTGTTCTGTATAGCGTTATAGGAGATGTGTACCCGGGTAAGCCGCAGTAGGGCTGCTAAAGGGAGCCTGAAGCAAAAGGGGACCCTGGACGATTTTATTACGAGGACAAATACTGCCATAGATGAGGAAATTACCAAAATGCAAAAACGTGTCTCCCTAGAATTGGACGCAGCTCGAAGATTATCCTTGATAATTACCGAATCCAAAAAATCACCACTGGGCCACATAGCGGCTGCGATAACTCCGGAGCGAGTGGCCAACCGGCGGTGCGTAATAACGCATGCTGACGTTCACCGCACCTCAGATACGCCCCCTGCCCTTTCACCAACCCTCTGCTCTACTCTCCAGCCCGCTAGTCAGTTTCCATCAGTGGTCACCTCTGGTCTCGACCACGGTAAATTGCACGACAACACATCACAATTTACAGAGATATATGATAATTCCCCATGTACTAACACTAAGGGCACAACATATAAAAGGAAACGCAACATAATGTCTGCCTATTCACGCAAAAAGGCCAAAGTTGCTATGGCTCACCAATTTAATGTTAGTAATCCCCCTGTAACTAGTGTTGAAGGTGGGTCTGTTTCTCCCGTCCAGTTGCCTCCAGGAGCAGATGAGGATAGTTCACCTCTGGGAATTTCCAAGGAAAATACAACAGCAGAGACTACTGGGATACAATTAGATGAACAGGAAGGAAAGGATTCGGGCTTCATAAAAATAGTCTGGGAAACTCTAAAAAAGCTGCTATCCCCACTTGACCTAAGACTCTCACGTATTGAGAACCACCTCTTAGAGGTGGAAAAGAGTATCCTAGAACTAGCAACTCTTAGTCTGCAAGGCCAGGGAAATAATGGTACCTTAGATGGCAACTCAGCCCCACCGATTCCGAACACTATTCCCCCTGCACCACCTCCAATCAGGCCAGTACCTAAACCACGTACAAAGGGCTATGACCATAAACCTTCCACCCCCATACCAAAGTCACCCAAGCACCCTATCCCACAACCTACCACATATCGTAAAGCAGGAGTTGCCCCAAATTTGAATGCAACTAAGGCTGATTGCCAAATATCTCAGGCCGCTCAAAATAGGAGCAATTTTCGAGGGGGTTATATAGATCTTCCCCAGACGCAAAGCCATATGTGGTGGTACTGACAGGCGTACCGGAAACAGAAAATAACTATCAAGAAAGCCACGGGTCCTTGAAGAACAAGGTTATTCACTGGCTTAATGCGAATAGACCGATTCCAAACGAAAGGAGAAGTAGAATCCTGATGGTACATAAAGTCCCTTGGGTAGGCCCTTCATGAACATCTAGTCCAGGTGACTGCTTAGTTTTGTCCTTTGAGGACCCACATACGGCCCACCACGTATGTTCGTGGACTACCTTCGGGGAGGATTCAGCCATCGTACCTAGGCCTTTAACATTCTTTTATCCCCCACGCCCAAATCAAAATTATGGGAGGGAATGGTCTTCGGTACATTACCAAGCCCACGGAGGGGCAAGAGATAAATGGCAAGTCCTAAATAGAAGGTGGCTTGGGGTCCCAACATCCAATAGGTTTGGGTGTCTCGAAGAGGTAGATTGACTTTCAACGCCTGCTGGCTTTTCATCTTACGCCAAGGTCTCCCTGCCTCTTCTGGTATCTGACCCTCCACCTTTGACGTTTAAACCTGCTAGAAACAGCACCTATCTTTTTGGTCAACAAACTGTGCATGGTCAAAAAAACTGGGGGGCGCTAAAAATTCCCAACACCAAAATAATTCATGAAATAGGGCATGAGGTAGCTATCCTCCCATTGACCCCAATGAAGTCGCATCTATTAACATCACCCACTAGTGTAAGGATTACTGTTGTTGGCACTCATGACACCTTGGTAATTGATCCTACTAAGGAAGAGGACACTCTAACTTCATCTGGGGTTGTGGTTGACCCTATTGTGTTGTCACACGGGCCAAGAACATCTAGCTCTGCCTTAGGCCCCCCTGTATCTGCCACATCCCTGGGGCTGAGTGTTGCAGGAAATCCTTTGTTGAGGCTCCTAAGCTGGAATGTAGCAGGACTGCAAGTAACATCGACGCTCCCGATTGGAATACTTTTGTGGACCCCTTCGGGATTTGTCTTCTGCAGGAAACCTGGTGCCTGGAACCCCGGCACAGTATACAACCTATTTTGTGCCTGCATCCAAAGCTCCTGGTAGCAAAGGTCGCCCCTCCGGCGGCCTTCTCATTTGGGTCAGCATCACACTCGGGTTAACCATTAGACAAATACCCACAAAATCGCCTGATCTGCAGATATTATCAGTTCAATGTCAAGGGGGGAAAAAGCTAGAAGTGTTTAACCTCTATCTAAGGGGTGCAAGGGGTGGTGCCTCCTTGTTATCCTCAACAGGAATTGAGGAGGAGCTCAGATCTTGCAATACAGATTCTTTTGTTTTATTGACTGGAGACCTCAATTGTTGTTTCGAGCCACTAGCTAGTGAGGACACATTGGACATTTGGGAGGATGATGTTGAGAGAGGTATTCCCTTGCTCTCTCTAAATCCGATTAAAAAATGGACCCAGAGTGCCATAGACATTAATGCCCTCTGTATGGAATATGATCTCAGAGCAACCAATGGTAGATCTAAGTCTGACACCAGGGGAGCACACACTTATAATAGGGAGGGCTTTACTTCACGGATTGACTATATATTGTTGAACCACAAGCTTTGGCCATATCTTCAAGATATGGAGGTCCTACCGACTATCGATAGTGACCATAACCCATTAGCCCTGACCCTCACTCCCCTATGCCAAGGCATGATCCCATCTTCGCCACCACACACATGGAAATCGTCACATGAATTAGTTCCCTCGGACTGTGGCAGGCGGTTAAAATGGAATAAAGTTGCCGCAGATGAGGGGAGGATGGCCCAAGCAAAGTCCATAATGTCAACTGTGAAGGTGCGATTAGACCTATTGGAACCTAGCAATTCTGATGTTTATAATGTGTTTATAGGAACAACCTTAGCACTTAGTAAGCTGTTCGTTGTCCCGCAGGGTAGAGTAAGGGCCACGAATAGAGCCACCTTGAAGAATAGAGTTAAATGGTATTCCCCTACCTGTTCTGCTGCTAAACGAGAACTTATATTAGCAGTAAAATCCAAGGTACCGGGCCACATTAGTCTTGATAGGAAGAATTACAAAAAAGCTTTGACTATGGCCAGGGGTGCCTATGAAACTAAATACTGGGAAGATTTAACGATGGCTAGTTCCATGAAAGACTCGAGGGCCTTTTGGAAATTGTTGAGAGCTAGGGATAAACCCGCCGATTCTTTGTTGACATGTAACTTTACGGGGGAGGCCTGGTTTGCCCATTTTTCCAAGCTTTACTCAATTACAGCGGGCTCTCTAGATGTATCGTCGGATCTCTTCCCTCGAGCGTCTGTTGATTATCTTGATGAGGACCACTTTTTTGCCACCAGGGAAGTTGAAGGAGCAATTAAGTGCCTGGTTCCCAATAAGGCTGCAGGACCTGATGGCATCCCTGGGGATCTAATACGGGCCAATTCGGAGGTGTGGAGCAAGCTTATTGCCCTACTTCTGAACGCGGCACTGATGGGTGGACGTCTCCCCGACTCCTGGAGGGGCGCGGAGGTCGTCCCGATCTTCAAAAAAGGATGTCGGGACGACCCCGCTAACTATCGTCTAATTAGTTTATTAGATTCCACCCAGAAGGTAGCTGGCAAGGTAGTTTTAGGCAGGATCCTACAGTGGGTTGAAGAAAATCAAGTACTGTCAGACTTCCAGGCTGGTTTTAGATCTGGAATGGGGACCATTGAACAGACATTCCGCTTATTAATGCTGTACTGGAAAGTGGTTGTATTGGGCAAGGGCAGTCTGTATCTCGCTTTCATAGATTTGCAGACTGCCTTTGACCCGGTCCCACGCGCCCAGTTGTGGAGTGTCTTAGAGGGTTTGGGCATCCCCCCTTACCTACTTAGCATGCTTATTAAGTTTCACGAGAGTAATTTTGCACAGATCAGGTGGGGAGAGCAGGGCCAAAAAACATCACGTATTCCCGTAAATAGGGGTGTCCGCCAGGGTTGTGTGCTAGCCCCCACTCTGTTTTCTTTATATGTAAATGGAATGGTGGAGCATTTACTTAAACACCCAGCAGATGCACCTTCCCTGGCTGGCAGGAAAATCCCTACCCTCCTATTTGCGGACGACACCCTCCTGATCTCAAAGACTCCAATAGGCCTCCAAACCTTACTCTCCAGTTTCAAGACATTCTGTGATTCTAGGGGCCTTGCTAATAATGTAGGTAAAACTAAATTTCTGGTCCTAAACCCTCCAAAGAAAACTGTCATTCCCCCCACCTTGGACTTAGTCCCGCTTGAAAGGGTAAAGGAGTTTGATTATCTAGGTATCCGCCTCTCTGATTCTATGACCTGGAAGTCCCACCACCAAAAGATCCTTCTGACCCATAAGAGGGTAACAGGGGCCTTGCTGAAGGAACAACGTGCCTCGTCCCTCAAACCAATAGGTGCTGTATTAGATATTTATAGGGCAAGGGCGTTGAGCGCAGCTCTGTATGGGTCCGAATTGTGGGGCGTGCAGAAAGTCGATTACTTGAGGCGCCTAGAAAATAAATTCCACAAAGACCTCATGAGGCTACCTCATAGCACTCCTTCCCTCCCACTTTTACTAGACGCAGGCACACTCCCAATAAGCGAGCAGGCAAGGCTGTGTCCTCTTCTCCTGTGGGCACGAATATAGAGGGTACCAGAATTATCCAGCTATGCAGAAGGCTTACGGGAACTCCTCTCAACATCTGGTTGGCACAAGGTCCGATGGCTTAAGGAAGTTAGGCGGCTTCTTTATGACCTGGGCCTCGAAGATGCCTGGGCTAATAGAACTGCTCCCCCTAAACAGACTCTAAAGAAACTATATTGGACTTGGGTGGTAAACGGGAGAAATAGTAATTCTAGATTTTGTAGATCAACCATAGAATTTTTGATGGTTAAGGAGCTCCCTGCTAGAGAACCTTACTTAGACACGATCCACAAATCATGGGACAGGGCATTATATTTTTAAATTTAGGGTGGGCTTGCTGCCGTTAGGGCAGCTGACAGCAAGCTGGAAGCCCCCGTTGCAAACTATACCATATTGCCCTTTCTGTGAAAACAGGTATGAGTCAGTTGCCCACCTATTGTTTGAGTGCCCAGCCTATGTAGCCCCGCGGCGTACTTGGCTTAAACCACTATGTAGGAATCTTGGCACTAGATCTTACTTGGAGGCCTTGCGCATCTTAAGATCTGATGCCCGTCCTTTGTTTGCCTGTTGTTTGGCAAAATTTCTAGGTTGGGCATGGCGGATTAGATCTGCCAGGCAACTGAGTCTTACTTAAATGCAAACTGTATTGGTCTTATAATTACCCTTACGCTGTTTTTTGATTCTTCCCGTAAATGAGTAGCCCTCAACACTATTGTGTTTGCTTTATTGTTAAATTATATGTATTTTAAGGAAAGGCGAATTAGCATTGCCCTAATTGTGATTCAGATTGTTAAAATGCATTGTATATTTAATTTTTTTTTAACTGTGTTGTAATGCTTTATATGATATGATTAATATAGCGAAATAAAGGTTTGTTACTACTACTACTACTAATGCATCATGGGAGTTGTAGTCATTTCACATTAATATTCAAAAGTACAAGTGCAAAGTGGTGAGGATTAATACTTTACAGTACTTTAGTAAGATTAGGAGACATGCAATGCATTATGTAGGTTTTATTTGAAAAGTGATTGTTGTAAAGCACTTATAAGTGCAAATCAGAAAAGTGACAGACTGTTTGCACTACTACATTCATAGAACATAACAGAAAAGAATATGAAGGTTCTGAATTTCACATTCAGGACTTTCAAGAAACAGATAAATCAAATACTGGCAACTCTTCAACTACATTTGCACGAAGGAGTCTTACAAGCAGAGTGCTCCAACTGCAACAGTCAGACAGTGAGGGTGATGATAATGTATCTGTCCAACAGCAATAGGCTGCTCCAACCCCAGCAACCCTAAATACATAGCAGAGCAGGCGTAGTAGGTTGCAATAGTTCCAGAGGCGCAGGCCACGACATTCTCAGAATCAAAGGGCTGGAGAAGATGAGAGGCACACCAGTGTAGTTGAGGTTAAAATCCTGACAGTGCAGTGCCTAAAAGGCAAAGACATACGTGTCATGAATGGCAAAATTGTAGAAAACAGTCACAACTTTGGTGGCATGCACAACTGTATTCGGAGAATGCCAAATCTCATTGAGCAAGGACAGAATGTGACAGCTGAGAAACTTAACCGTATGGCATTCCAACTTGACAAAATGTGTACAACATTGGCAACATATCAATTAGCAAATGGCCATTGGCATCATAGGGCAAATCTGCAAAGGATTTAGGGGTGCGTATATCCAAAAAGTAGACTGTGACTTAAAATCATACATAGCTTGAATACTAAGTACATGTAAATAAAATGAAATTGCAATGACTATGACTAGTAAATGTTTCATAAATTGCTGTAGACACACTGCATGCATTACAATGTGTGCATTACCCTTAATCCATGCTGATACAATGAATAATAAAATCATTTCAATTATGCAACAAGATATGTTGTATGATTCTTACCTCATTTAAAAGTAATGTTGAGTTATCTCTGCCCTTCTTCTTCTCCCCTCTGCTGCGTCAGGTCCACGTAGTCTAGCTTGTGGTTGTTGACGCTGGTTATCATTGTAAAATAGTACATCCTCCTCCTCGAGTGGTATGCCTCTTCTAGTGGCTAAGTTGTGCAACATGGCACATGCTGCAACTATTTTACAACATATCTCAGGACGATATTGCAAAGCACTACCAGTCTTATGCAGTATACGAAATCTAGATTTAAGAACACCAAATGTTCTTTCAATTACATTGCGGGTTGATATGTGTGCGCGGTTGTAATGCTGTTCTTTCCGTGTTGCAGGATTCAAATAGGGTGTGAGAATGTATGACCTCACAGCGTATGCACTGTCACCTATAGAATAGGATATAAGACACAGATTAGTACAATGTGACCACAAAGTCCAGATATGTATGGTAAATTAGGGGAATATATTTACCAACTAAATAGCCATCTCCAAAATCTCCAGCAAGTAGGCGTGCATGTTTGCCACTATGCCTAAAAATGTAAGAATCATGGGCACTTCCAGGGTAACTTGCAACTAAGTCAGTAATTATAGTTTTGGAATTGCATATTACCTGAATGTTAAGAGAATGGTAACATTTCCTATTGCGGAAAATGTACTCATTTTCAGATGGAGGGCAAATGGTGACATGCGTGCCATCTACACAGCCAAGCACATGTGGAAAATGTGCCATGTTGTAGAAATCTAACTTTGTTTGTAGAAATTCAATGTGGAGTACTGGGAAATGAAATGTAATCCCTATTCCTTTGCAGCATTGCATTGAGAAACGCATTAAAGAAACGCGAAAGGGAACTCTGGGAGACACCTCCAGCACTAGCTATGACACCCTGGAAGGACCCTGACGCAAGGAGGTGTAGAGAACACAAGACCTGTACATGGGTTGGTATGGCTTGTGTCCTGCGTGTCTGCCTTTGCAAGATTGGGTCTAATTCACGAATCAAATCTAAGATTGAGTCACCATTGAGTCTATACTTATCATATATATCTGCTTCTGTCTGCCCTAGTAAGGTGATGCATTGTCTAAAAATCCTCTCATTTATCATTCTTCTCCTCCTTCCTGCTGCTCTCAGCCTCAGCCTCCGTGCTGCAAAAATAAGTGCTGCCATTGTCAAAGAAGTTTGGAGGCATTCTGGGCTCCCTTAAGTAGTGTACTAATGATTTTCACCTGCTGTGTTTTTTTTCCAAATTTACCACCTGGTCTGACTTGTTCTAAATTTAAGAATTCCTATTTGCGATTTCTTAAGGAATCGCAAATAGCGATTTTTCATGCATGCCCTTTTTTGGAATAGAATTGCGATTCCTTAACTTTGCGAGATTGTAAGGAATCGCAAAAAAAATAGCGATTCCTTAAATTGCGAAAAAGTAGGAAATCTTCATGCATCCCAAAATTTGAAATTGCATTCGCAAACGGCCGAAAATTGCGATTCGCACCATTTGCGAGTGCAATTTCAAATGATGCATGTTTCCCTGAAAGTGCTCTAGAGCGTAAAAAAAAGTCCTGCATCCACACAGGTTATGACGTTGTGGAGCAAAGGAAGTGATGTAATGGATATTGCCTACTGGGAATCATGAACTGCAAAGTTACTTTCACTTTCACAATTTTTCACAGTTAATCTGTCTGTGCTTGGGAGTGGGGGGATGTTTGGAGCAGAAGAGTGTATTTTGGAGTTTGTGTGTTCCGTCTGCTGTCGCTGTTGTGTGTATATTGCCCATTTGTTTGTTTGTATTTTGTGTATTCTATTGTCAAGTGTGCTGTTAACTGTTGGATGTTTGTCTTTTTGGGTAGTTTTGTATTTAGGGTCTTAGGGGGTTAACTGGAGTTTAGTTAGGGGTTGGATATATATTAGTGGGTGCGATAATGCCTGGACCGAAGTGCTGTTGGCCCATGAACTCTCAGGAGTTGGGCACTTTTCTCTGGCTGGTGGTGCACTACCTGCCAAAAATGCTGGACAGGGCCGGCTTTAGCGCTTGAGGCGCACGGTGCGACACTAAATTTTGGCACCCTCACATTCCCTTAATGCCTCCTCAAATTCTGTCATTACCACTGGGCAAAAGTGACCCTCATCTCTCCAATCATACGTTTTTGCTAAACACAGTGCCGCCCTCCTAAGGTCAGTGCTCCTTCCACGGGACAGCACCCAGTGCGGCCGCACCAGCCGCACTGCCCTAAAGCCGCCCCTGATGATGGAAGCTGGTGGACGAGTGATTCAGGGGTACCCAGTCAAGGCCCACAAAAACAGAATATCCGGCAGCAGATGATGAGGTTACAGGGTGTGGACTGAGAAACCCCAACATTGAAACATCGCTGGCAAGATGCTGTGGGCAGGGAGTCAAACCAACTGGAGTATGTAGGCATTGCAGTTGGTGAACTCACATGCAAGTACATAATTCTTACTGCAGTGTGTCTTATGTTACATTTTAAAATTTCGGGACCATAAAGTAAGGGTCCCAATGATTTTTAAATTGTCTTGTGCAAATGAAAAATCGACAAATGCCATGGTAATAGTGCATTGGCATTATGTGCACCAGTGGTTTCTGTGGCACAGTGTGACCATCACTATTTTCACAATTACCACAGGTGAGAGAAAGGAGTCCCTGGTAAACATAGAGTTGATATGCATTGCCATGCCTGTCCTGAAGATTAGGGGGCAATTTACAAGGGGTGTTAAGCCACTTAACATGGCTTAATGTCAGCTTGTAAAGAATGCCCCTACTCATGCAAAAAGAACAATTGATCGACAGAATGCAGAACAATGTCATACATTCACCGCAGTACAGAGATCTGGGCCTAAATCCATTGTTTGTTTTGCTCTCCATGCCATTCCAGTTTGAACCCAGCCATATGCAAATTAGTCTTGACCCTGCACCCAATAGGAACAGTCCATCCCGAACTGCCAGACCAGGTCCTCCCTGGACAGGAACCAAGCATCCTAGGACCGGTTTTAGGGTTTCCCCCCTCGTCGGCCAGGATAGCTTGACTCCGTTTGCATGGAGAGCATGGGGCCCACGTCTGGGCGTACCCGTCTCACTCAGGGTGATAAATCCAAAAATAATAATTGATGGACAGAATGCAGAACAATGTTCCCATGAGGCACAGGGTCAAGACTGATTTGCATATGGCTGGGTCTAAACTGGGGTGGCATGCTGAGCAAAAGAACAATGGATTTAACCCAAATCTATTGACTGGGGGTGAATGTTTGATTTGCTCTGCGTTCTGTCCATCATATGTGTATCTTTTGCCTACTCATGCAGCACATAGCGTGTAACAGGCGTGCAATGTGCGCTGTAGTGGGTGTTCCATCGCAAAACCCATTGCAGTATGATGCTGCTCCTTATTTAAAAGGTATGGGGCTGCACCAAAAAACCCACCAGGTAATACCTTCTCGTAAGCAGGTGATACCAGGAGAAATTTTATATTTCTCCTTGTATTTTGATATTTTCACAAGTGCTGCTCTCTGCTGCACACATAAATATTGCAAATCCCCTGGAGAAATTGATTGTGTGCTGGAAGGTGTTCCTTCTAGGGTGCCAGTGCTTTGCAGCTTAATTTGTGCCTGCGCTAGCAGAAACGCAGGGGTGAGCCACATTCTTTTAAATAAGGTGCATCCCTGCTTTTTGAATCTGTCGGACCGTAGCTTTACCAATTTAGGCATAACACTATGCTACGCCACTTTCTCATAAATGTGCCCCTTAATGTGATTAAATGGCTGACACTGCACAAGTGCTCTAAAGAAGCTAGTCGTGCAACAGGCATGTGTCAGTATCATTTTTATATGTGAATTTCAGTACCACTTCCTTACATAAAGAGAGTGTCGTGCAAGGCATTTGCACAGCTGTCATTTACCATCTTACAGCGTGACAAGGTATCCTGTAGCTCAGTGAGTGTCTTGTGAAGTGGTAGCGTAGTGATGTACATTTGAAGCTCCTTGGCATACCACCTCTAATTTGGCTAGCATCTTTGATGTCTGCCATAGCTTACTCTGTTTAGCTAATTTCTAGTAGTTCGGCTTAGGGATGACTGGAAATAATGTTGCACGATAACATAACCTGAACACCCCTGGCAGGTAGGCTACACAATTTACTATGTGGAACAGAAAGCATGACTAGAAATATATGTTGGCTAATTATTTAAGGGTGGTCGTCTACAGAGGGCCTCCAGAAAGCGTTACCTGAATATGTATGTGAATTGTGTAGGTGGACAGCATCATCTCAGTCAGCTATATGTGTACAGGTAAGTTGTGATGCCTATCTGCACGAGGGTGTCTAAAAGTTTCATATGTATGTATAATTGAGCCATCCTAAGAAATGTGCATCATCCAGACATGTAAATGTGTAATCTGACCACTTACAACCTGATAGGTCACATAGCCAATAGTGTAGCATTGGTACTGTAGTGTACATGTGTTCCATATATGTGTAAAACAGTTTGATAATATTCTGTACATGTTATGTCCTGAAGATGGACCCCCCCTCCCCTTATACCGAAGCTGAGATGGCCAACTTCAGCAACCCAAACTTTACCGGTGAGTGTCTTCATCTGTGTAATAAGTTTGTTGCAAGCTTTGAGTGTTATGGTAGATGTGTAAGGCATTGCTTGCTTCATTGTGCAACTTACTCACAAACTGACTTCTTGAAGATGTGAAATAGTAATTGATAAATGTGGAAAAGGGTTGCATGTGTATCACCTTCTCACTAGTAGTGATCACTGATGTGTAAAAGTTGCCTATCTTGAAATGACAAGATGAAAGTTGTGTGTGAGGAGTGCATTTTTCCAAGTGTCTGACAATGCCAATGTATGTAGTAATTGTAGAAAAAGTCATAATGACTAGGGTCTGATTGCTACAGTATGCATGTCATCTTCACATGTTGAAAACAGGTGTACATGTATAGAGTGTTGGTAGGATCCAACGTAGAGTGGCATGATGTCACATGGAATTCTTAACATGCCACTGTATGATGTGGTGTAAATTTCCTGCATCCATTGTAACATTTTAATCAATCAATCAAACAATCATTTGTAGAGCGCACTAATCACCAGTGAGGGTCTCAAGGCGCTGAGTGGGGGGAAAGGGGTGCAGATACTGCCCGAACAGCTAGGTCTTGAGAAGTTTCCTGAAGGTCAGCAGGTCCTGGGTCTGTCGCAGCTGTGTGGGGAGGGTGTTCCATGTCTTGGCGGCAAGGTAGGAGAATGATCTGCCGCCGGTGGAGGTTCTGTGGATGCGTGGGACGGTGGCGAGGGCGAGGTCAACGGAGTGGAGCTGGTGGTTCGGGTGCAGAAGGCGAGACATTTGTTGAGGTATGCTGGTCCAGCATTGTGTAGTGCTTTTTGTGCGTGGGTGAGGAGCTTGAAGGTGATCCTCTTGTTGACTGAGAACCAGTGCAGGTCTTTCAGGTGGGCAGTGATGTGGGTGTGATGGGGTATGTCGAGGATGAGGCGTGTGGAGGCGTTCTGTATGCGTTGGAGACGAATGTATGACAATACTACGCTATCATGTTGATCGCAGTATCTTACAACGCAGGCTTTACAACACAAGTAGTTTCAACGACTTGCGCTGGAGGGAGCTTGACTTAGGGATAGTACGATTTACTATTCCAACACCAGTCTACATACAGTAGGGAAGGTGTTGAAATAGTAAATCGTACTATTCCTTAGCTTACAGCGCCCTCCAGCGCAAGTCGTTGAAACGACTTGCATTGTAAAGCTCGCGTTGTAAACCTACCACGGTGAAACACCCGCGTAGTAAAGGTCGTCTCCCAATGGAGTCTCTTCTGGAGTTTGACCGTGGTCCCTGCGTAGAGGGCGTTGCTGTAGTCCAGACTGCTGCTGACAAGGGCCTGTGTGACCGTCCTTCTGGTTCCGGTGGGGATCCATCTGTAGATCTTGCGGAGCATGTGGAGGGTGTGGAAGCAGGAGAAGGAGACAGTGTTGACTTGCTGGGTCATTGAGAGCGATGAGTCTAGGATGAACCCCGGGTTGCGTGCGTAGTTGGTGGGTGTGGGTGCGGCTGGCCAACAAGAGTCGTACCAGGCAGAGGGAGTGGATCCGAGGATGAGGACCTCTGTCTTGGCTGAGTTAAGCTTCAGGCGGCTGGTCTGCATCCAGCTGGTGATGGCCTTGATTCCTTCGTGGAGGTTGGTTTTGGCAGTGGCTGCGTTTTTGGTGGATGAGAGGGTCAGTTGAGTGTTGTCGTCGTAGGAGATGTAAATGTAAAAAAATCTAAATTGATACTTGTATAGCGCACTACTCACCCACAAGGGTCTCAAGGCGCTTGTACGAATACCGCTGTGGAACCCATCCTGGCTTTCCCTGTGAGGTGTCCACTCCTGGGCACCCCCAGGGTGGAGGACAGGCATCCTTAGCGTTGTGGGGGCCATTGTGGAGATTAAGCAAGCTATTGCCCAGAGCTGCAGAGTGGGACTCCATGATTGCAATAGGCACTGAGGCGAGAATTATCAGGTCCGTGGAATTTTGAGCCCAAGACCCGCCAAGGCGGGGAATTGAACCCTGGTCCCGGGCTAGACCTCTGCATCAGGGTCTGCGGCTCTAACCATTGAGCCACACTTCTCCACTGATGATGTTGAGGTTGTGCAAGCAGATGGTGTTGGTGAGCAGTGCCATGTGGACGTTGAAAAGGGTAGGACTGAGGGATGATCCTTTAGACACACCACAGATGATCTTGGTGGCTTCAGAAATAAAAGGGGGGAGGAGGAGCCTCTGGGTTCTGTCATTGAGGAAGGGGGTGGTCCAGTCCAGGGCTTTGTCGCGTATTTCTGCGTTGTGTAGGCGTGTGCGTAGGGTGTGGTGGCAGATGGTGTCGAAGGCGGCTGAGAGGTCCAGGAGGATGAGAGCTGCGGTTTTGCCCTTGTCCAGTATGGTCCTGATGTCGTCTGTGGAAGAGATGAGGGTGGTTTAGGTGCTGTGATTGCTGCAGAATTCGGATTGGGACGGGTCCAGGATATTGTTCTCCTCGAGGAAGTGGGTCAGTTAACTGTTGATGATCTTTTCAATTACTTTTGCCGGGAATGGAAGAAGGGAGGTGGGCCGGAAGTTCTTGAGGTCCTTTGGGTCTGCTGTGGGTTTCTTGAGTAGGGCGTTGATCTCGGCATTTTTCCAGCTTTCCAGGAAGGTGGCGGTCTTGATCGAGGTGTTTATGGTCTTCCGGAGTTGGGGTGCGATGTTGCGGTTTGCTTTGTTGAAGATGTGGTGAGGGCAGGGATCAGATGGTGAGCCGGAGTAGATGGTGTTCATGGTCTTGATGGTGTCGTCGTCGTTGACCTGGGTCCACGATAGCAGGCGGTTGGTGAGGCTGGGGGGTGGTGAGTCTGTAGTAATGGCGGTAGTAGGGAGGGTCTGGCTGTTGAAGTTGTCGTGGATGTCTGCAATCTTGCTGTGAAAGAAGGTGGCTAGGGAGTCGCATAGGTCTTGTGACGGCGGGATGTCTTTGGAGCTGGAACTGGCGTTGGAGAGCTCCTTCACGATGTTGAAGAGCTCTTTGCTGTTGTGTGCGTTGTTATCAATCCGTTCCTTGAAGGAGGTCCTTTTTGTGGCTCGGATGAGTTGGTGGTGCTTGTGGCGGGCATTCTTTAGGGCTGCGTGGTTGTCCGGTGTCTTTTTGTGGCACCACTTTTTCTTGAGTCTTTAGCAAGTCCGCTTGGATTCCTGGAGGTCGGCGGTGAACCAGCTAGCCATTCTGTCGGTTCGTCTGTTTGAGGGTTTTTTGATTGGGCGAGAGTCTTGGCGCAGTCGTCAATCCATTGCCTGAGGTTGCTGGCGGCTGTGTCGGTGTCGGTGGGTTTCGGGCAAGGGTGGTGATGAACTGGTCTTTGGTGACCTTGTTCAAGCTGCAGTAGGAGATACTTTGCGGGAGGTGGTGAGTGGTGGGTTTCTTGAAGGTGAAGTGGACGCAGCGGTGGTCGGTCCAGTGGAGTTCGGTGGTGTGGCTGAAGGTGACGTGGATGCTGCCGGAGATGATGGAGTCGAGTGTGTGTCCGACTGTATGGGTGGGGGTCGTGATGAACTTTTTGAGTCCGAGGTTGGCGAGGTTATCGAGCAGAGTGACGGAGTTGCTGTCCTCAGTGTTCTCAAGGTGGAAGTTCAGGTCTCCGAGGAGGATGTAGTCTGTGGACGCAAGAGCGTGCGTGCTGACGATGTCGGAAATGGCGTCGATGAACCGTGGCCAGGGTTCGGGGGGGTCTGTAAATGAGTGTTCCTCTGAGGGTGGTGTTGGGGTCGGTACACTTGCATGGCATTAGGAATTGGCAAACAGCAGCTGTAAAAAAAATGATGCACTGCAGCGTCAAAACAGCTGAGCACCATTTCTTGTAAATATACCCCTTAATTTTGATTCTGCTTTCTCTTTGAGACGATTCCATGCAGCTTTGTACTGATTAATTCTTGAATTGCATATAAATCAAGCATTCAGATTTTGATTATTAAATTATACTAATCTGATTTTTCCTTTCATAAACCTTAAACCTTTAATACACTTTTATGGTTTGAAACATAATCATTCTATGTCTTACTTGTGAAGCCTAATGTGCTGCACATTATTTGAATGTATTCATGTGTTAAACAGTTTCATTTGTTAACTTTGAAAAATCTGATAACATTTTATGGGCCCTGATATTTCCACACAGTAAAGCGCTAACAGAAACTAAAAATACAACAAAGAGCACCTAGATCATATTGTAGGCGCATGCATGGTTCATGCGCCTACAAAATAACGTGGGTAGCTCGTCTAAGGTTTTTTTGTCCAGCCCATGCAAGAGGAAAAAGGCTGTTTTCAATGTATTAACTCTATGGAGCATGAAATATTGCTTGTATGTGGCTAGATCCTCTGCTCTGGACTGTGGGGCTTCAATTTCAGCTAGACGTAATTTATATCTAAAAGATTGGAACACTGACATGGCTCAGAGATCCAATGAAAATGGCCAGTAAGTGGCTTTTGAGGTTCCCAGATTGTTCGGAGCAGAGTTAGAAGGCAAACTCCAATGTGTGTATAAAGACAGAAAACATTTTTCATCATTCCAGAAAGTGGTGCCGAAATCTTCAAAATCTTCTGGATGGAAATTTTTTAGGCAGCCATTGAGGAAGCAGACAAATGACCAATCTTCCAGATTTCAGGGAAATCCTCTTCTTCATTTCATCTTTTAGGAAACAGAAATCCGATCCAGGTTGCAAACTGAACAATTCCTGACTATGCTGAGAACCTCCTTCAATACCAGATCAGCAGATGGATTAAGAAGGTTTTCCTCCGAATGGAAAGCAATCATGTCAGACAAATGGGTCCTCAATGTTGCCAAATTGGGTTTACAGATGGAGTTTCTGGCTCCTCCGTAAACTTCAGAAACCATTTTAACCCCCTTCCAAGTGACCCTTTCATGAGAGACAAGCCTTGTTACGTCTTCTCAATTTTATCAAATGCCAGAAGACAGGATAATTTGATTGTTCATATTTCTTCTCTACAGTTCAGAGGTTCCATCAAGGTTATGCATGGAGGTTCAGAGACACTTGGCAGCTTGTGACTTTACCATTCCTTGGGCTAGCCTTCATCTTTGTGCTTTCCTGTGGCACCTAACAAATTCAATTGTCCAAACATTCACTCCTTGACCAGTTGGATACTCTTTTCAGTCAGATCAAGCAAGAGCTAGAATGGTAGCTGCATGCAGACAATCTTTGCTAGGGCATGGGGATGCATCCTCACCAGCCTCTTGTAATAACTACAGATGCCAGGGAAACTGGTTAGGGAGCAACCTTGCCCTGACATATCAGTAGAGATGGTCATGGCTGGAGCGGAAGAAGTCATTGAACTAGAGAGAACTTGCAGCAATTTAGAGAGCTCTCCTAAAGTACAAGGATCTCATTCTATAAAACAATGCCCTAGAAAGAACAATATGGTGTCCTTTGCTTACATTAATCACCAAGGAAGCGACATATCCAAATCCCAAAATCAGGTGGTGACATAAATGGGACTCTAGGTGGAAGCCAATTCACTGATTCTGACAGCGACACATATCAAGGGAATAGACAACCCTCAGGCAGATTTTCTAAGCAGGTCTTTTCCCTTTGTCAATGAACCTATCATTATCTTGCAAGATCTTCAAACAAATCTGCAGAAGGTGTGGGACTCGTTTCTAGATCGCTTTGCATCAAGGAACAACATAATGGTCTGAGATTCTGCTCAAGGATTCAGGAGAAGCGCGCATGGGAAACGGACACTCTGCTGGTTGATTGGCCCCAGAGACTGCTCTATGCTTTCCTTTCTTTTCCGCTATTAACATGGACATTAACAAAGATCCAGCAGGAGAAGGCGGAAGTAATCCTAATAATCCTCTATTGGCCAAGTCGCCCTTGGTTCCTAATTCTAAAGAGACTGGCAATTTGCCCCCTTGGGTTCTTCCTCCAGCTCTGTCTTTCTTCAGGACACCTTCCCTTCCTCTTGTATATCTGGTTCACTCCATTTTGAGGTTGAAAGGTTGAGCTTAATGAGTAAGAGTCTCCCTTCTAACTTGGTCAAAATTATTCAAAATTCAAGATGACCTTCGAACTTAAAGATCTATTCTAGCCATTGGAAGACATTTTACATTCTCTGCATTATCTTTGGCTTCTTCTGTCCATTCTCTGCAGTCTTGCAATTTTTGATGGAGAAGTATCATCTTAATCTGTCTATTCTTTCACTCAAATCTCACTAATTTGCTATTAAAACATTTAGAGAATTTTCTGAGGCTCACAGAGAAATTGATAGTCTAATTAACGGAATGAAACTGTCTTCTCCTTGGGACTTGCCTACAGGCCTTAAATCATTACAACCCCACCCCTTGTAAACCTCTAAGGGCAGTGCCCTTGTGGCTCTCACTTCAGCACGAAGAATTGGGGCACTATCGGCTTTACTTTGTTGTCCACATTTTTTTTGTTGCTGATGGTGTAATTGTGAGAAAGGGCCTCTTTTGACATGGTTAGCTCCCACTTTTTGCATGGAAATTGATGTGGTTTCAATTGTAGTGCACAGGGTACCTGCCAACCAGGTCCTCTGTGCCAGTTCTTCTTCCCTAAAACTATTCCACAATTGGCCCTTGAAGCCCCCTCTCAGTCCCTAGTAAATAGTACCTGGGTATCTAGGGCTTTGGGGCCGAAGAGGGCCCCTAGGGACGCAGCACCTAGGCCATGGGGATTGCCACTGCAGCTTGCATGGCCTCATGCAGACAAAACAACAAAGTCGACATGGCCCACTGCCTGTGTGTCATGCCAACTAGCACTGCCTAAAGTATAGGTAAGTCACTAAGGCACGGTGTACTATACCACAGGTGTGGGCATATCTGCATGAGTAGATATGCCCCTGCAATCTTTAAGTCCATTCTTGAATGTTGTAAGTGCCAGGGAAACAATAGAGAGTACATGGGCTGGAAACTCGTCAACTTGAGTTCCCCAACACCATAATGGCTTCTCTGAAATCAGGAATATTTGGTACCAAACTGCTCCTCTCAATAAACCCACACTGAAGCCAGTGTGGGATTTATTGAACTATGCACCCAGAGGGCATCTCAGAGGTGCACCCTGGATGCCTACCAACCCTGGTGATGTCATAGGCTAGCTGTAGTAGCCTGCCACCACCAGCCATGTTTCTGGACCCCTTGGTCGTGAGCCCCTGCTCTCTGGGACTAGGAAAATGCACATCCTGGGTGGAGGTGTCACACCTCCACCACCAGGATGGGCACAGTGCTCGAGAGGAAAGCTTCAAAGGCCTTTGTAATGCAACCCCTAGCCTCTACTGCTAGCAGCAGATGACAGTCCCCGGTTTTCACCCCACTTTCAGTGGGAAAACCTAAGAAGGATAGGAGGTGTACTCACCTCTGTCAGCTCCACCCTAAGGTGAGGGAAGTGAGGTGAAGCACAATTTCAGTCCCCACCATCTTGAAGATGGGGACCCTCCGATCAGGGCTTGGACTATGGCTGCTCCCACAAGAGGGTGGCATAATTGAGGGTGCAGTCACTGCTGGTAAGGTGCCCATTGGCCCTACCTGACACTCCTGTAAAACGCCCATAAATTTAGTATTTTGGTGGCTTCCCCAGACCCTGAATCTAGTTCCTGCTGACCTAAAAAGAAGGCCAAAGAAGAGTCTATGCAGCAAAGCCTGAAGATGCCTATTGTCTTAGCCACAGCCCTACCGGCCTATTTCCAGCTACAAGGACCCTGCACAAGAAGGCATCTGTCCTGCAGCCAGCAACTTCCAGAACCTGTGTAAGACTGTCCTGCTCTTTGATAAAGATCAGAACTCTCAAAGACAGCGGATCTGTCCTCAAGAAAACTACACAAAGGACTCTGGCGCCCTCCTGACCCGTGAGTCCTGTCCACAGTGCACCCAATGCCTCCAGCCCGTGTCCAGGTGGCCCACTGATCCAGAATAGGTTCACCAGGGATCCTCTCCTCAAGTTTAGCATTGGCTAAACCCTCGTGGACTCCACGACTAAACCTACAGACTGAATCCAGAGGCCTCAATTGACAGCGAACAGCTCCGGTGAGAAGAATCTGGCGTCAAAGGACACCCCTGCACCCGAAGCCTCTGGGCCTTGGTGAGCTGAATCGACAGTGCCCCTGTGACCCACAACACCTCAACTTATCCCTGCTTTTTCTAGTTTCCTCTGTGCAGCCTCCTGTTCGACGCCTGCAGCCTGTTTGCCAAATTTTGGAAGCCCGATGTCCCTGTGCCGCTGGTGGTGTATCACTGGTGCTGCCTTGTGCCAAAGTTATCATCAGGCCCCCATGTGCTTGCTCCAGCCCCAAAGCTTGATCTCTGAAACTTACCTGCAAGCAATGTGAACTTCCAAACTCGTAAACGGGACCTTAGTGCAATTTTCCAACAGTTCAATGTTATCCTATGGAGGAAAACAACAATGCGGTTTCATGGGTAAGTACTGTAGTGTAGTTCCTATATTCTTAATAGGCTCTGCGCATTGGAATAATATATCCTATAGATTTGACGTAGGACTTATGCCTACTAAGTCTCTATCGAATATATTAGACTCAATTGTGAGTGCCAGCTACTTCAGAGGTCACTAGAAACTTTCTCGAAAAAACATGACAACTTTGTTTCCCCAAGATAAAACGGATCGTCAGAGTCGTGGAAACAATAGATAGATATTTTACTCAGTCATTCGTGCATGCTTCTTTTCACCAGTGGTGCAGATAAACAGAGAGACGGGCGTTTTCAATAAAAGTATTTATTGAACAGTCTTCTTTCTCATGCAGAAGAAATGAACTGCTACAATCGGAATACTGGCTGTAAAGTGTAATGCGTACAGCAAGAAGAGTATTAAAAAATAATACTGTATAAGCATGGTATGGTTTCTAAGCCATAAAATACATACATGAATAAATAAAGACTAAAAGAACTCAACTGGTGCTTCTAAAATACGCCCACCCCGATGTACCTAACCTAAGTCTAGTACGAGGGAAGAAGTAAGTGTGGTGTAGCATAAGTTTAGTATTCTTTTGTCAAGAATCTATCCAAGATTTCTCTTAGGGTCTAATCAGCTCCGTACCTTGGTTTATAACGAAGGAGGTCTGGTATCTCTCTGTCTCAGGACTCGATTTCCCAACACCCCGCAAGGGGAGCTTGGAAACACTGGGGCTGAATTTCTCGGCAGGAGAAAAGACAGCGTCTCTCTCAGTGCGTTTGCTGGAGGGTGTTCTTCCTTTGGCACTTGCTGTAGCAGTATGCGTCGGGCAAGTAGATAGTCGAATTGCTCCAAACCACCGTGTGTTTGCTAAGGCAAGTGTCGGCATATTTATACCTTGAAGGTGCCGAGTTTGACGTAAAGTTGGACATAATAACGTCATCATAAGAGTCTCAGTTCTTTGAAGACTCCATGAGTTCTTGGACAAATCAATATTCAAGTAAGGGGAAGTCCCTAACTGTTGAAGCCGAAAACGTTGTGGATTTTCGGAACTAGTGGAAGTAGCCATGCCGTATTTGGACTGCATGAGCTATGTCTAAATATGGTTATGATTTCTATGCCTATATAAGGACAGGGTGATTTATACCTATATAAGGGCATGAATCAGGAAAATCACACTAGGGTCCTAAAATGCTATAAAACAGTAGCCGTTACAGTCTTCAGGGCTTAAGATCAGCAGATGGCAAGTTTCAGGTAAGCACCAAGTCTTCACCACCACTGGCACAGGGACATCCAGGAGCACAGGTCAATTATAGATTTGGGCCCATTTGCCTTTCTATGGAGACTGGGGGTGCTCAAAGCCACACTGCTTGCAGGTAAGTAGAACTGTTGCAGGAGGCAAGCTTTGGGGTTTAGCGCAAGTACATGGTGGGCCCAATTACGACTTTTGCGGTACACCACCGGGTCCGTCCCACTGCAGCCCTGCCTAAGCTGTGGTCAGGCTGCCTGCCAGATTAGGAGTTTCCTGCTGTCGGGCAAGCTTTGTTTTTGACGTTCCCCAAGCAATGCCCTGAAAATGGGTACCGCAATGGGAACACATGTTGTGCTCTCCTGTGTGTATCCACAAGGCGTGAGGCACCAGGGTGCCCTGTTGGGCCTCCTTTGTTTCCTCTCTTTGTCTCCACTTTTAAAAGACTAAAGTATTTTTCCAGAAAAATTTACTTACCTGTTTGCAAAGATCTTGGTCTTAAATTAAATTGTAACAAAGCTTATTTTTCGAAAATTGGTGTGGATCTCCTTTATGATTTGTGTGCCTCATATTGGTCAATGGTCTGCAATAAATATCTTACACTTCTCTGTGTTAGGCTTAAAGCTGCTCGCCCGCACTGCCACTAATATAGCACTTTGGGTTTACATTGTGCCTGTACACTTCTGTGGAATCTCTGAACTCTGCACAGTATAATCACCTTGTGGCATACCATATACAGAGCCCGCTTCCTACAGTGATCATAAGACCAGATACCTCTTTTCTTCCCAAAGTCAATTCTTCTTTCATAACTCATTGAACCTTGTTTACCTTCTTCTTCTTTGCAGGAGAAGCAGTCCCTTCCACTTTGGATGTTAAAAAATCTATTTTCATTTAGTTTAATAGGTCACATGCTTTCAGGAAAAAAGATCAGCTGTTTGTGACTTTTGAGAGAAGCAGGACAAGGAGGGAATGCAAGCAAAATTGCTGTAAGTAGGGCTCCGATGTAGGTAAATCTAATTTACCGACTCATAAATACCGAATTTTACCGATTCTGTATTTATGAATCGGTAAATTGGAAGGAGGCAGATGTAGGTAATTTTTAATTTACAATTACCGAATCTGTAAGATTCTGTATTTACCGATTCGGTAAATACCGAATCGGTATTTCCCATTGATTCCTATGGGCTTTGAAGCCCATAG
Source organism: Lissotriton helveticus (assembly GCF_964261635.1). NCBI lineage: Eukaryota > Metazoa > Chordata > Amphibia > Caudata > Salamandridae > Lissotriton > Lissotriton helveticus. The sequence continues at coordinate 621,674,429 of NC_136071.1, forward strand.
GAATCAATGGGAAATACCGATTTGGTATTTCCGAATCCTGGCAGGGGGAACGGGGTGTCACTTTGACACCCTGTAGCACCCCAATTGCAGGCTTGTGTGCCATGTGGCACACATACATGCCCTGAGGGCATGTCTGTGTGTCACATGGCATAGGTGTACATGCACAGATGTGCATGTACACTGGAAATCGGTATTTTACCACCCAATAGGATTGGGTGGTAAATACCGACTCCTAAAGGGCCTGTGGCACTCTTTGAAGTGCCACCTACATCTTGATTTACAGAATCGGTAAATTTACCGATTCGGTATTTTACCGATTCTGTATATTTACCGAATCGGTAAATATACCGATTCTGTAAATAAGATGCCCCCTACATGCCAAATCCCCAATACCGGTCGGTAACGGCCGAAATCGGCCGTTACCGACCGGTAAATGGCGACCTACATCTGGCCCCTAATGGTTGAAAGCTACTATTTTGCAGGCTAATCAGGGATTATCAGAAAGTGACTACACTAAGGAAAGATCCACCAGAGGAATGTCTACCTCTTGGGCTGAGTTACAGGAGTTTTTATATAGGAGGTTTGTAGAGCAGCTACCTGGTCTTCGGACTCTACATTTATCAAGAATTAATGATCGAGTAATGAGATTGACTTTAAGAAGAATTTGGTGGAAGGGTTTTGAAACTAGTTCTTGGGTAAACATGTTTTTTTCTTTATGTGGAGTGTGTTCACATTATAAGTATGACTTACAGTTATTTGGGTGTGCATACTTTTAGCGAGTGTTGTATGTTCTTTGTCAAAATCCTATGATGTGAAATATCTAATTGTGTAATGACTGGGATGAGGACGAGGGACGTAGAGGTAATGCCCTGATTGCTTACCGGTAATCTTCATTACTGTTAGTCCTACTTGTCCTCGTCACAGTCATTACAAAACCTGCCTCTAAGCCTTTGACTTTGTTTGGATATAACAGGAGGATTCTGGGTAAGCTACTCCTTATATAGCAACAGGGAGAGAGGGTAGGGCTTACTTAGAATTCTCCTGTGATTTTCTGTCTAATAGGTGGAGTCACCTCATAGTGTAATGACTATAATGAGGATGAGTAGGACTAAGAGTAATGAACATTTCTGTTAAGTAATCAGGGCATTTGCAAAAAGACCTCAGAAAGCCTGCATGCAGCATATGCCCATGAACTATAAAACCGTCCAGGCGCCATTGTTTGATTGGTGAACCATGGGACTCCTATTTGGGCTATGGGCCAGCCTCAGAATAAAGTGTGTCCGAAACCCACAGACTTGAGAAAACATGGTCTTATGGTCAATTGTACAAAGGAAACCTGCTAAGCATTTAGGGCCATATGTACAAAATATAGGGATTGCGATATCTTAATTATGATACTTACTGAATCATTATTAAGAAATCACAATTCCTGATGTAAGAAAAGTTACTTCTTTCAAATGGTGATCCCTAGTTAGTCGCAAATGGACCTACCACAATCTTTTTTTTTTTTTAAATGTAGACCATTTTCCTTCAAGGAAAAGGGGATGTGTTGTAAAAAATACAATAAAAGGTAATGCTTCATTTCTTAAGAGCAGGCAGAGGTCCGTGTGCCCACTGCCTGCTCTTAGAAAATATTAGTTTCAACATTCCCATAGAGGAAGGAATCCCATTTATGGAGGGTTGCCACCTCCTTTGAGGTTTTGGCAAAAAAATAATGTTTTGCGTCCGTAATTTGGTTGCAAAACATTCATAGATACCACTGCGGTTCTGAATTTGGAAGGAATGCATTAGAATCAGGCCATTTCAGACAGCAAAAATGCTTTGTACATATGGGCTTGAGAGACACAAAACAGTGCTGTTGAAATGTATGCCTCCGAATGACGAATTTTGGACTTGGCCCTTTTGGCAGGTTCACCCCGAAACTTTTTGCTTTTTACTAGCCTGTTTCTGTAACCTGGTGTTGGTGATTTTAGGCCTCTGCGCACTTTTTCACTGTGGTACAGTGTAAAGTGCGTGAGCTCTCTGTGTGTGCGGTGAGAGTGACCTGCCCTCCCATAGGAATGCATGGGGAATATGTGTGACCATGGTAGTTCCTGATGTGTGGGGAGTGCAGGGTCGAGTTTGGTATGTGCGAACTCATGTGATTGAATGCTGCGCGATGATGTGTGCGGCGTTCATGTGTCTAGTGTGGAAGTGCCACTTCTAGAAGTTGGTGTGTCTGTGCAGTGAATCCGCTGGCTTGTGATTGGCTGGAGCTGGCTGGTGTGCCTGGCTCCAGAAGTCAGGATGAGTCTGACCCAGTGGTGAATGGGAGATCTGCATGATTGATGTGAGGGAGGAGTACACCTGGGACCTGAATAGGGCTGGGCTTTCCCCACACAATGCTGGCTCCGCCCCCTGTGGTGCGACTGAAGACCCTTGCCCTGACTAGAATGGTGGTTTCTGCCTGGCTTTGGCTTAAACCTTAGCCAACCAGAAAGCCCAGTTCTAACATTGGTGATCAGCGGTGAGGATTACGACTTGTGTTTGTGCAGTACCATAGCGACAACTGGCTACATTACAAAACTCTGCATTTTAGATAGTCACATGTTTGGGATTATTGTTTTTGGTGTTGTTTTTCCTCAAGAGTGTCATTTTCAAATGGTGTTCCTGCGCTTTTATGTTTAATGGCAGAAGAGAGCAAATGACAGGGCTGGACGCCAGTAGAGGGGGAGGTTCCCATAGATAAGGAATCCCTTGCTGGGTCCAGTGCCCAATCCCTGTTCCTTTCCCCAGAGGTGCGGGTAGATGGAAGAGAGGGAGTGTGAAGGAGAAAAGGCTAGCTCGGTAGGGTGGTTATCCCCTGAGTGTAGTGTGTGTGTGTGGATTCCCCAGAATGGTAGGATCCAGTGGTGGCAGCTAAAATGTGTCCAGTGCGTGAAGTCCCATTCCCAGTTCCCAGAGTATGGTGCCTGGTGCTCAGTAAGAGGGGTACAGGTTGAGAGGCAGGGGCAGTGAGGAACTGTCTTACCAGTCTGGAGGGGGAGTGAGTGGATGAGTGGTGTGTTGAACTGGAGGAGTTGGTGTGAGGTTTTTTTGGTGATAAAAGGAACTTGCACAGGAGGTGTACCTCTGGTGGTGTGCAGGAGGTCCTGCAGAGGCACTGGACAAGAAGGTGGAAATCTGGCGGTGTGTTAGATGTCTTGCGGAGGCATTTGGGAGTGTTGCCAAAAGGAGTGGCTTGTGTATCTGATGATCCTGTGTAGGGAAAGAGGTTCATGTGTAGCCCAGCTAGGTCCCAGTAGAATGGGAGGGGTGTAGGGGCTCACGTCCTGTCTCAGTGGAGGCGGAGTGAGTGTGGGACGGTGTGTCCCATGGTGGCCCGAAACCCTGTCTCAGGGCCTGGAGGGTTGCCTAAGGGAGCGCCAGGTCGGGGGCCCAGGCTGTACTTACAGGTCATTTGAGGAGGATCTTCCTTTGTCTAGAGGACGGGGAGTGTATGTAACCAGAACTCCGGCGGTCCTGGTGTTGGGCAGTATCGCTCCTAAGTGGAGGGTGCAAAAGTCCTGGTTGAGGAGTGAGAGGGGGAAAGAGTCCCCAGTGGAAGAACCAGTGGGTCAGGGGCCAGCCAGGAGGGCTGGGCCACCAGTGAGTGACCATGGTGATGCCACTTCTGTCCTGGGGGATCTCTGCGCCCTGTCAGGTGGACAGGAGGTCGCTAGGTTAGAGCCAGGCAGACTGTCACAGGACACAGTAGTTATGTGTCACCCTCGGGGGGGGGGCATGCGTGCTCTCCGTGAAGTCCTGGTTCACTGGGCATGTGACCATCTAGAGTGCTTGACCATTTGTGGGGCCTCTGGAGGTCGTTCCCCGAGGAGGGGGGAGGCCAGGTTCAGGTTCAGCCTGACCTGGAGGGAAGGGCATCAGTAATCAGTGTCCTGACCGGTTTGGCTTCCAGGGGTACCGCTCCAAGGTGGGAGGGTGCAGAACTCTGGAAGGGGGTGCAGAGGGAGAGCGTCCTTGCCTCTGACCCCGGTGCAAACTGAGGGTTTAGACCCTAGGTTGGGAGATTAGGAAACTTCCAGGTCAAGAAGGAATCTCTGCCGAAGTAGATCAGCTGAAGAGACTGAGGAGGCTGCCCTTGCTGTGTGTTCTGGGGCTCACCTGCAGTTTGTTGTTTCCACTAAGGTAGAGGAAAGGGGACTTTGCTGTGTGCTGTGTCCCCCCACCTGCTTGAAGAGGGACTGTGCTGTGTGCTTTGTACCTCCGAAGTGAAATAGTTTCCAGATCCCAGGCGGTAGACCAGTTGATGGAGAGAGGTCCTGATCTGGTGGGAGAGTTGTGTTCTGGTGGGTACTTCCCTGGGAGGGTGCGGAACCCCAGAAGTAGAGGTAGGGTGGGGCATTCTTGCCCGTGACCTCTGGACAGCCTGAGGCTGCGGACCCTAGGTTGAAGAATCAGTGGTAGTTATAGCTACACTGAGAGGGAGAGTGGAGAATGGCTATTGTGTGCCAGGGGTTACTGCCCCCCACTTTGTGAGTTGGTCAGGACCTGTGACATCTGGATGGCCTAGGGCCTGGTCCTGGCCGTGGACCACTAGAGAGTACCACTGGGGTATCCTAGTTGGGCCAGAGAGTTCTTGTTGAGAGGAAACCATGTGGGTTCAGAGTGGTGTAGAACCGGAGGGTGTCCCTGCCGTGCGGGCCCATGTCCGTGTTTTGTCACCCAAAGCAGGGAAGCCCATCAAGGGAGTGATTGGTCTACCCTGCGCTTTGGCTGGAAGGGGGATGTGTTGGACTTGGCCCTTTTGGCAGGTTCACCCCGAAACTTTTTGCTTTTTCCTAGCCTGTTTCTGTAAACTGGTGTTGGTGATTTTAGGCCTCTGCGCACTTTTTCACTATGGTACAGTGTAAAGTGCGTGAGCTCTCTGTGTGTGTGGTGGATGTGACCTGCCCTCCCATAGGAATGCATGGGAAAGATGGTTGACCATGGTAGTTCCTGATGTGTGGGGAGTGCAGGGTCGAGTTTGGTATGTGCGAACTCGTGAGATTGAATGCTGCGCGATGATGTGTGCGGCGTTCATGTGTCTAGTGTGGAAGTGCCACTTCTAGAAGTTGGTGTGTCTGTGCAGTGAATCCGCTGGCTTGTGATTGGCTGGAGCTGGCTGGTGTGCCTGGCTCCTGGAGTCAGGATGGGTCTGCCCTGGTGATGAATGGGAGATCTTCATGTTGATGGCCGGGAGGGGCTGCACCTGGGACCTGAATAGGGCTGGGTTTTCCCTCCACAATGCTGGCTCCTCCCCCTGTGGTGTGTCTGATGTCCCTGACCCACCCTGTGAATAGGCAGAGGGGCTGAGCTCAACAAAGTGCTCAGTAACCAGTTGCATCTGGTTCGCCCCTTGCCTGCACCTTTGGAAACAAAGGGAAATGGTGTATAAAAAGAGGCTGTGACCTCATTTAAAATGTTCTTGTTTCCCTGACTTGAACCTACCAGGGGCGTGCTGCTGCTGGGGCCCAGGGGAAGGCTTGTCTCCCTGGGCCCCGCCCAGCCCCTGGATGCCCTGGAGGACTTATTTTGGCCCCTTCTGCCTGAGGATGGCTGGGGGATTTTTCCTTGCCCCAGGAGCCTTGTCCTGTATTGCTGGGACCCTTCTTGGTGTTGGGGTCATCTCTGGGGCCTTTTGGTGCTTCCCATGCCCCAGCGCCTTGTGAGCGCTTTGTTTTTCATTCCTGGGCAGAGCGCTGTCATTTTCCCTCGGCGCTCCTGCCATTGGTATGCCCCCCCGAGTGCGCAGGTGCCCACCCTGCGGCTTCGTTTATTAATATAAAAATATGAAGGGTGCCACCCCATTTTATATATGTCTTAACGGGTGCCCACCCCGTTTCTCCTTTTATTTTGAACCTCGGGGTGCCCACCCCTCCTTTTGCACAAAGAAAATCACCGCTGCAGCCGGGCCGAACAACCGGAAGTCAGGCGCCTTTTCCCGAGACGTGGGCGGGGCCTGCAATCCGGCAGGAAGTGACGTGCGGCCAGCCGGAAGGGATTGCGGGGCTCCCGTGAGCTAGGAGAGCCCGCAATTATGGTGACACTGACGGGGGCCCGAAGCACATTGCCGGTGCCTGGCCCCCGCCGCGGAGGTGGACAGGATGCGGCCACGATCCTCTGGGGCTCCTGGTGCGAGAAGGGAGCCCCGCGCACCGACCCAGGTTACAGGCGAGGCTCTCATCAGGAGGAGAGAGCCCCATGTTGAGAGGACATGGAGACAAGTGCCCGGTGAGTGTGGTGCGTGAGGGGGGAGGCAGAGCTGAGCGGCCCCACGTGATAGTCAGCCGCTCCAACGGTTTGGCCATAGTGATTTCAAGGGCCCCGAGGGGCCCGTAACCCCCCCTCGAGCCCATAACAGAGCAATGCCAGTGTTCAGAGCAGCCCCGTTGGCAGCGGGCTGCTCCCACCTATGGGGGGCATTGTTCTTTGAGTCCCACGAGCGGGGCTCCCACATGATTTGGGGCACAGCTGTGTCCAGAGCCTAGATGGCTCCAGCCTGTTCCACAGCCTTGTTCCAGAGTCTAGAAGGGCTCCCCGAGAGGCACAGTTGCTTTAAGAGCCTAGGTGGCTCCCACCAAAATGCACCTTATTTGTTTAGAGCCAGGAGGGATCCCCATGTTTGGCGCAGCTTTTTGTTTCTAAGGGCTAGTGAAAGCCCCAGTCGCAGTTTTGAGTTTCCAGCTGCCCAGCAAGTAGTGGGCAGCTGCACCGTTTAGGCTTTTTCTTTCAGGGTTCCTGTTCTTGGTGAACTCAGGAGTGAGGCGCACTCCCTCGCCCCTACCTTGGCCTTCCACAGCTGCGCAGCACTTAGTGCCAGCTGCAGCGTTTAGGCCCTGTTCTTGTTCCCAGCTGCCCAGCAAGTAGTGGGCAGCTGCAATGCTTAGGTTTGCGCAGATGGCGCACCTCTGACTGGCGCTGCGATGGCAGTGCACCCTGACATTCTGGACACAGGGCATTTGAGCCCCTCCTTGAGATGGCAGTTGGCCAGGGGGGCTGGTATATGGATAGGGCGCAAGGCCCTAATGTGATTTTTGCGCAATGTGATTACTTACTAGGTTTGTGATGATAATTGCCTAATGTGATTCATGTGCTTTAAATGTAGTGCTAGGAAATGTAATGCATCTAGTATGTTTTACGCACCCTGTGATGATACCTCTAGAGATGGTTTTACCCATGGAGGTTGGTGTTAGTGAGATTTTACTTCACTGTGATTTACGCCCCTAAATGTGACTTATGCGTAGAGGGCAGGGTCTAATGTGTTTAGACTAGTGAGGAGATTGCCTACTGTAGTTATACTGTTTAGGCCTAAATATGATTTCTGCGTAATGTGCTTTGCCTTCATGCTTGTATTATACTTCTAAATGTGCTCATGCTTAGAAGTTTGCTTTGCCTAGTGTGTTATACTAGTGAGTTTGTGTCCCTGCCTGATCTAGGCCTATGGTTATTAGTATTGCGTAGTGTATACCTACCTTTACCAGTGGTTACTGGTGGTGTTCTACAATTGTCAGTTTGTGCTACAACTGTTCTAAGCACTAGTTCTAACAAGTGCTTGTTCCTGACAGTGGCCCACGTGGCACTGTCCTATGTAAATAATCCAGTGTGAATATTGCCCGTGCCAGTTGGCACAATGTATATTGTGTGATACTATCTGATGTGTTTTTGATAATACAAAAGTTATTTTTATATAACCTTGTGTGGAGTTCCTTTTGTAGTGTGCCTGGGATGTTGTTGCTGTGTGCGTGCGCAAATGCTTTACACATCGCCTCCGGGATAAGCCTGTCTGCTCGTGCCAAGCTTCCAAGGGGGTGAGCAGGGGTTATCTTGGCGTGTGACTCCCTTGCCCTGACTAGAATGGTGGTTTCTGCCTGGCTTTGGCGCAAGCCTTAGCCAACCAGAAATCCCAGTTCTAATAACGAAGAATAGGAATTCTGTTTTTTGTGGTTCAGCTATATGCGTCCAAGAGAGTTCAGCAGCGTTAACCATTGTGCCTGCTACCACAGTATCATAAAGGAGTCTAAGGTAGAAGAGGAGAAAATTATGAATAACCCTGTCTGCTATGTATTAGGCAGGCACTTAATTTCTCTCTGCAAAAATGTAAACATAAATGAACGACTTGGCTTTTTTAAATCCAAATTATACCTTATGAAAGTCTAAGTACTTTTGCACATTTATTATTATACTTCGAGCTCTCCAACAACAGGAGTTTTATAGACGTACAAGGTAAATGTATAAAGTTGGACAAAAAACAATGGGCTTTGTTTACAATATTTTGACACAAGGCAGCACAGCAAGCCTTCCTGCTGTGCTGCTGTGCATCAAAGTAATAGGGCAGAAATGCGCTGTATCTACAAGATACAGCTCATTCATTTCCTTCTCATCTGCACAGGTGCACAACAGCAGCGGAGAGCCAGCGCAGAAACCAATGCATAATTTCACAAGGGTGCCTGCGCTGAGGGGATGATTGTTTTTGTGTATGAAGGGACTCCATCTTGCACAAAAACAATCATTAAAGGTATTTTCCTCTTTCTATGCATGCTGCAGAAATCCTATGCTTCCCCAGGGTTGGGGTAGGATTCTGACTCATTCCCAGGTTGCGATTCGTCGTAAATATGGGAATGCTTGAGATACATGGGTGTTACGTGAGAACACCCACAGCAACACCCATGGAACACCCTTGTCACACAGTGTATTGCGTGAAAGGGGCCCATATGTACAAGAGCATGAAAAGCCACATAAAGTGGCTTTGTAAATATGCTGTGGCACATTGCATCACCGGAGCATCAAACAAGTTACTCTCCAGTAGCGAAAAAGTGCTGCTATGGTCTAGTAAATGAAGCCCAATACATTTGCCATAATTTCCAAGGGAAATATTTCCTTAACCCCGTTTTCTCCACTGTCACTTCCTATCAGAATGCAACTTCCTTGCCTTGACTTAAAATGTCAATTTGTGATACTTGCAGCGATGGATGCTAAAAACATGATGAGGCCAATTCTAATGTCCATCACATCATCATATCCGCATTTATATAGCTCTAATTCAAATAAAAACTCAATTCAAGCTGTGTAGGACAGAAACCCCCATTTTAAGTAGAGTTTCTCACACAGTGCAGTGGTCTTACTGTTAAAGGCATATTGTGGGCTTACCAGGTACACACAGATGCTTGTAGCCCACTCATTGCTTACCATTGTTTGCCTTTCCTGCCACTTTCATTTGCCTGCTTCTTATTACAGCTTGCCAATCTTGTATTTGTCCTTCCCATGGAACAAAGACCCCTTACCATCTCTTTTGATTTTGTGTTTTCTTATACAGATGTTTTCTTTGTGTACTCCCCTCACCCTAAACTATATCGTTCTCTGCCATCTGTGTGCATATTCATGTTCCACTTGCTCTTGTGTCATTCCCATTGGATTCACACGTCTGTACTTCTCCCTCACCATCTCCAAGCTGCCCTATCAGACATTGCTAATCCTCCCCACCTCATCTTTCATGCTGCTTCTGTCCTTCTTGACCTCCATATTGCTTCTCCCAACTCACACCCTCCTTCTCCGACACCTGCTGCTTTTCCTCCCTATCCCTGCCCTCCGTGTTGTTTCAGTCCCCTCTGCCCTCCACCTGCACCCTCCTTCTCTGGTGTATGTTGCTTCTCCTCGCACCACTTCCTCCCACCAGTAGCCTCTTTTCTACTTCCCATCTCTGCTTCAAAAAACACATTCTCTGCATTTTTCTCTTTATTTGTTGATCTAACTTGGATTGGCAAATGAAATGAAAAAAAAGCAGCTGTATCATTTTGTAGACATGCATTTACTTGCTGCATGCATCTACAAAATCTTGCAGCGGTCTAGGTCGTAGGCTTTTTAGCCATTGTTAGACTTGGAATCCTTGGCGTGGTTTTCCCAAACTTTTTTCATTCAGACCTGCTCTTTTTGCTGACTTTTTTTTTTGCCGACCATAGGACACTGTTAATCAGTGCTAAAGTGCTTGTGCTCCTGCCCCTAAAACAGGATAATAATGGCCTATATCCAATTGCCAGCTTTAATTTACTTGTAAGTCCCTAGTGAAGAGGCCCTGCATGTGCCCAGGGCTGTAAATTAAATGCTGCTTTTGGGCCTGAAACATTGATTGTGCCACCCACTTTAGCACTCTAAACATCCCTCAGGCAGGCCATTGCACAGCCTGTGTGTATAGTTTTAAACTGACATTTCGACCTAACAAAGTAAACCTTTTGCCAGGCCCAGGCCTTATTTTTTTAATACATAAAAGTAACTCCTAGTGTAGGCCCTGGACAGCCCAGAGTGCGTGTTGCAATGAATTTAAAAAGTGGGATATGTACTTTCAAAATTGGCATGGTCTAGTAGTGAACAACTACTGCAAGGCCTACCTCTCCCAAAGGAAAACATTGGAATCACCTTATCACATTTTATAAGTGTAATTTCCACATTAGAACCAGTAACCAGTTCATGTTTGGTGTCTCTGGAATCACAATCAAAAATCCTAACTTATGGTGAAGGCGGATTTTAAAATTGTAATTCTAGAATTGCCACTAGAAAGTTCACATTTTCGTGCCTTAGGCATTTGGTGTCCGGGTCACATGACTGGGTGTAGCTGACAGTTGAGCTTAGTGTGTTCCTCTTAGAACACCACACACAATAGGGAGCTTAGGTATGCCTGGCTGGACCGTCACTGGCAGGATAGGAGGAAGGAGCTGTGTGCAGCCCCACTTACACTTCAACATGCTGTGTCCTACCTCCACACAAAAGGTAGTTAGTTTGGAGTTGGGGCAGGGAAGACTAGATGCCTGTGGAGTTCAGAGAGAAACTGGGGACTTCGGAGAGAAACCTCTAGAGGTTTCTTTTCAACTTTCAAAGGCACAATGGGGTATAAATACTGGACTGCAGAAACCAACTCTTCAGTACACATCTGGACCTGTGGATACTCTGCAAGGAAAAAAAAATGGCTGTGCTGCTACAATAACTGCCATTCTTCTAGACTGCTGCTTTTAAGGAACTGCAGTACTGACCTGCTGCCCTCTTGCTTGCAGAAAAAGAAGTGGGCCTGCAACATCAGCTTGAACCCAGGACCCCAGAGTGACTCGGATGGTGGCTGATTGTCCCTCTAGGAAATGTCTACCTTGCAACTTCCGCTTCCACCCTATTGCCTGCAGCTCTGGTCCTGAAAGCACCAATTCTACCTCGATCAGAGCAGGTCTTATTAATGCCAGATCCCTGGTTCAGCACGCCGCCGATGTCTTTGAGATCTTGGCGGATAGCCAGTTAGATCTCTTTTTCGTCACCGAGACATGGCTTAATGACACCTGTGCCCCGGTGGTTGAGCTGGCTGTGCCCAGGGGCTTTAAAATCATGAGGGCAGATCGCGTATTAGGACGTGGTGGCGGCGTTGCTGTGATTTTCAGGGACAAATGGCTTCTTTCCCTTGAGACCTCTGGTGATTTGGGAGACGGGGAGATGCTCCATTTTGCCCTTAGGATAAACCCGAATTTTACGCTGGGAGGCACATTGGTGTACCGGCCTCCAGGTTATGCTGGTCAATTTTTAGATGCTCTGGAGGAGGTTATAGTGCCTCGGGCCCTGAGATTCTCGAAGTTCCTTCTTCTAGGGGATTTCAACATCCATGTCGACGCTTTTGACTCCGTTGAGTCCAAACGCTTAGGCGATACTCTGAACCTTGCTCAACTCAAACAATGGGTTGATTCTCCAACTCACGTGGGGGGCCATATTTTGGATTTAGTATGCTCCAATTTTAATATTGTGATGTCTCGTCCTGAGAGCGTGACCTGGACGGATCACGAGTTAATCAGGTTTACCTGGCCCATGGAAAAAACTGCAGGGGCCGGGGTTACTTCTTCTAATGCTCACCCCCAGAAGATCAATCTATCCACTCTTGTGGACACCCTCTCCCGAGACCGACCTCCATTGGCCGTGGAGGTGGGTGAGGCTGTAAGGAATTTTAACACATGGGTGGAACAGGGGTCGGCTGCCTCCGTGAATCAGGGACGTATCTGTAGAATGCATTTTTCCCCCTCTAAACCATGGTTTTCGCATGCTCTACGGGAATTGAAGCTAGGCTGTAAAAAACTCTAACGTTTTTGGAGACAAGGGTACTCGCCCGAGGCAAAAATTACCCTGCGAGCTGCCCAGAGAGACTACTACGCTGCGATTAGGACAGCAAAGGGCAGCTACTACGCAGGAAGAATTGCCAAGGCGAATAATAACAGCAAATACATTTTCTCCATCGTTCAGAGTTTCTTATCGCCTTGTGCCGCTCAACCCCTGTTATCCTCCTCCGAACAATGGTGTGAAGAACTCTCTTTTTTCTTTTCTGAGAAAATTGCAAAGATTCAGGAGGACTTGATTGCTGTTTGTAATTCTCATAAGTTCTCATTAATGCTGCCTCCCCTGCCTGTGCCCATACCTACTGACCAGTTTGTGGTTTTTTCCCCTTCTGCTGACGCTGACATCTTTGCAGTATTAAAGTCCCTGAAGTCAGAGTCTCCAATGGACCCTTGTCCGGCTCAAGTGCTTGGGGGGGTTGCCGAGACAGTATGAGGGGAGGTTACTCAGATTGTCAACCTCTCTTTCTCTACTGCGACTGTCCCAACCTGCTGGAAGCAGGCTAAATTATTCCAGCTTCTAAAAAAAACCCGGGTTGGACCCAGACGCCCCGTCCAGCTACCAGCCTATATCATTACTACCGGCCCTGGCGAAAATCTGTGAAAAAATGGCTTTCCGTCAATTAGACAACTTCGTGGAGACCTCGCATGCCTTGCACCCTGCTCAATCAGGGTTCCGGACAGCCTATAGCACCGAGACGGCTTTGGTGGAGGTATCGGAGGCCATCCGGGAGTGCCTGGACGGAGGCGGCAGAGCGGTGCTGATTTTGTTGGACCTCTCTGCCGCCTTCGATACGGTCCCCCACGGGCTCCTCCTCTCCAGACTCTCTGCTATTGGCATTTCTGGTCTAGCTCTGGATTGGCTGACGTCATTTTTGACCAACAGGACGCAGCAGGTCTGGATGCCACCACATGCATCTCAGCCCAGGATACTCTCCACGGGAGTTCCGCAGGGGTCCACACTAAGCCCCCTGCTGTTCAATGTTTACCTGACCCCTTTGATTTATTTGGCGGAACATTTTGGGGCAAAAATTATGGCCTATGCCGACGACACCCAACTTTTGTTTACCTGGCCAGGTGACAATTTGGATACGTCGGCTGTTCATGACTGCCTCTCCTCTGTCTTTCGTTGGTTGGCACTAGCTCAATTAAAGTGTAACGAGGACAAATCAGAGGTCCTTTTTTATGGAACCTTCCCCGGTAACTTCAGAGATCTTTTATGGCCACATGACATTCCCTGTCCTAAATCTATGGGCGGCCCAGCTAAGAACTTGGGGGTGTGGTTTGGAGATAATTTAAAGTTCGACGACCACATCAAAAAACTCACAGGCGTCTGTTTTGGAACCCTCAAAGCTCTGCGTAGATTTTTTCCCCTACTGCCAAGAGATGCCAAAGAGACAGTGTCGCGGGCCCTTATTCTTTCTAGGCTGGATTACGCGAATACCCTATTTACCGGTATACCATCCTATTTGATCAAACGGCTCCAGGTGGTTCAGAACGCGGTAGCTAGACTCCTGTTTAATATTCCTAGGAGGTCTAGCATCCGCTCCCACCTGCGTAGTCTCCATTGGCTTCCGGTGGCACAGCGAATCCTTTTTAAAGTGTTGGTTCTCTCGTTCAGAGCGACCCATGAGCTTGGACCAGAGTACTTGAGGAAACGTTTTGCTCTTTATGTTCCCAACCGCTGCCTCAGACCTGTCAACCAATGTAGGATGGTCCTTCTAGATTTAAGTTTGCCAGACTGGGCGGTCAATCTATATCTGTTTTGGTAGCCAGAGCCTGGAATGCTCTCCCTCTCCCTCTACGCACAATGCAGAATATAGTCCACTTTAAGAAAGGCCTAAAAACCCATCTGTTTAACTTAGTTATCTAAATGCTTCTATTGCCCTCCTCTCTGCTTCTCGCACACACCCCCCTCGCGCCAGGATACTCGTGAGTAATAGAGCGCGTTACAAAATATTCTATAACATAACATAACTCAGAGGGCTAGTCTGATGTCCTCCTGATCTGAGCCTTAGGGGTATAAAAGGCTCCCCAAACAGATCCCGGACCAGCTGCAGTGAGTTCTTTACCCCCAAGCGGTGCCTCTCAGGTCTTGGACCCTCATTGTGGCTCAAAGGTGCCGAAATCAAGCTTTTGGGCTCTTTGCAACCAAGGATGGGCGCGTTTGCACCATGATGGCACCACTTGCTCTGAAAACCAGTGCAAGCCTCCACGAACCTGTCTCTTTGCACTGCAGGATTGATTGCCAATGGGGGCCCGCCAATGCAAAACTCCAGCCCGCCAATCCTCGCCACCTGACCTGCTCTTTGTGCCATGCTGACAGCCTCCCAGCTGCTCTCGTTGCTCCTTGAGGCCCTGTCAAACATGAATGGAAATATTGGCAGAAAACTTGAGAAGTTAAAACTTCAGCTGGACTAATGCGAGACTGTATCTGACCTAGACTCCATCGCGGTCGGCCTGAACATTTGACATTGACCCCGTCCAGTGCAACCAGATAGCTGTGGTTGGCTGCTTTGTGCTTTTACGCTCAATTTTTTATTTTATTCTTTAAAAATTCATACCTCCGGTTCTACTGATTGGATTTTTATTGTTTGGTCTTGTTTTATTCATCAAATTCACCGGTATTCTTCTAACCTGGTGTGGGATCTTTTTGTGTGGTGTTTTCACTGTTTTGCACAAATACTTTACACATTGCCTCTAAATTAAGCCTGACTGCTCTGTGCTAAACTACCAGGGAGTTGAGCACAGGGTGATTGGGGTTTGGTTGTGCCTCACCCTGATGAGGATTGTTGCTGCTGCTTGACCTGGGCTAACACCTCAGTCAACCAGTAACCCAATTACTCACAGCCACGCTGCACAGCATTGGGGATGGTGTACAGCAGAGGTCTTCAAACTGTGGGGCGCACCCCCCCCCCAGGGGGGCGCAACACCATCTCGGGGGGGGGCGCACTCCATGAGAAGATCTTCTCTTTCAGAGTCTTTTCGTGTGTTTTTGTCGTTGAGCTAACAGTTAACCTTCCCAGGAGGGGGTTAATTGGTAGAGCTTGATGCTTCAGCTGCAGTGGGAGGCAGGGTCTCCTCTGCTAAAACAAAACGAACAGACAGTCCTGTTCCTTTGCGTTCGATTTCAAAGCAGAGGAGACTCCTTGCCTTCCACTGCAGCTGAAAGGACAGTCTTTCCTTTGCTTTCAGTTTTAGCAAAGGAGACATCCTGCCTCCCAAAGCAGCTGAAGCATTTCAGCTCTACCAGTTTTAACCGCGTCCTGTGAGAAAGCTCTTAGTAGAAAGGAGACAAAGTTTCTTTTACATTTACACAGGCAGGCACTGCAACATCAACAGGGCTTCAAGTTACCAACAGAAAAATGGACCATGTGTTTTTTAAATAGCCAGCTTGTCTTGACACCAAATATGCTTATAAAAACATTTGTAATGTGATGTTTCTTTCTTTGTTCCATTTTATTATCAGTCATGGACCATTCAGGTAACTATAGAACACAATTAAAAGTGCTACTATTTATATTTGCTGCTCAAAGTATGCACAGGCAAGTGCTGGCAATACAGCTTTAGGTGACTGTTATTTTTGTACCAACCGGGCCATCAAAATAATGAGCTGGCAACCCTACCATAAAACTGGAAGTTTGTTGGAAGATCAGCACATTTATTCCGTCCACCCTGATCCCTTGTTAATGCCATAATTGCAATAGTTTAACATATCTGAAACCCTACGCTGCCGTCAATAACCTGCTGAGTTAGTTCAAGTGTCTGGGAATGCACCCTGCATTCAGACAACTCGCTCTCATGCTCGCCCTTCACTTTCATGCTCACCCTGCACACACAGTGATCTCCATGCACTCACACTGATCACCATGCACCCACACCATTCACCCTCTCACCCTGCACTCACAGCGATCACAATGCACTCACACTGATCACCATGCACTCACACTGATCACCATGCACTCACACCATTCACCCTGCACTCACAGCAATCACAATGCACTCACACTGATCACCATGCACTCACGCCATTCACCCTCCCACCCTGAACTCACAGCGATCACAATGCACTCACACTGCTCACCAGGCACTCACACTGATCACCCGCTCACCCTGAACTCAGTGATCACTCAGCACTCACAATGCACTTGTGCTGTTCATCCTGTACCACACCCTGCAGTCACACAAGCACACTACTCACCCTGCACTCATGAAACACTTCACTTACATGACTCCCTTTCTGCTCAATGTGCATATTCACTCAAAGAAGATCATCACTAACCATACATTCATTTGTCCCACTCTGCACGTACATCCGCACCCAAATTCATATGGTCACCTCTCTCACCCTGCAGTCACTCCTCTTACCCTTCTCTCACACTGTAGCCTAACTCACCGTGCACTTACATGGGCACTCCTACCACCCAAAAAGTGCAGAGGGTTAATGTGCCTGCTATAAAGAATGTGTACCATGCAGATCAAAGAACTGAGTGTGGGTAAACTATGAGTAGCGCTATAAAAAAAATGAAATGTTTGCCAGAAAGGTGCTATAGAGAGATGGGGTGCATTGTTGGTGAGTGGTAGTGAGGAAATTCAGGGCGAAGGAGGAAATGGGGAGGGGGGCCAAAACAGACCGTTGCACTATGTGCGTCCAGTGCTAGGGCCAGCCCTGGATGGGAGTGTTAGCCCCCCGAAGTTCGGGTCTAGTTGCGCCCCTGTACACAAGTATGGGCATGTCGTGCCCCATCAAGGATTATGTAGTGTACCAGATTCCAGACATTTCTGTCAGGTGGTGGGGTGGCCCAACATCTAAAAAAATTCAGCTGGGGGGGGCTCAACCTACAAAAGTTTGAAGACCTCTGGTGTACAGCATGGCAAAAAACCTTTGACAAATCCAGTAGGTCCAAAAGGCAAGAAGTATTGGCTTTGCCACTGCTTGTTTTTATGGTATTGGGTTGGAGGAGCAGGAATACAGGTTGCATACGCACAGAGCACCATCCTCTCTCTCACTCAGTCAAAAGTCTTTAGAGGCTGGCAGGTCCTTAATTTTATATTGCTGAATTTAATAAAATGTTACTGAAAAAAATCATGAATTTAAACGGTAATAGAATATGTTGAAATATTTAAGTCCCTTTGCTTTCAAGGACACAGCAATGTCTCTCTCAGTGTCTCTTGGATGTGACGCTTACGGATGCGTCACAAAGACACCATGGCATTAGGCTTGTGTTGTGACCAGGTTCCTGCACACACTGACGCATCACAAGGAGCTGACGTCACGGCTGACATCATAATCACTGCAGTGTTTAAAATACACAGAAGCAGCTGCTGGCTCTTGATTTGTCTTGAGCAGAGTTGTTCAGCAGAGGTGACTTTTGTGTCTCTGGTGACTCGTTACTTCTGTTTCAGGTACGTTTTATGGACCCTTGGCCTTTTCTTTGCTACGAGTTTTCAGTGGAAGGATGAACTCCCATATTTTAAGTCTTATTGTGATTTCCCTTTCATTCCATCACTTCCAGGTCTAAATCGCTGAAAAGCAATTAACAAACACAGATCAAAAGTTAAAGAAATCTACAGGAGGAGGAGGAGAGAGGCGGAGGAAAGAGCGGGGTGTCCCCGATGGGGGACCCACGGCTGAGTCCAGAGGAGGAGGAGAGAGGCGGAGTAAAGAGTGGGGTGTCCCCGATGGAGGACCCACGGCTGAGTACAGAGGAGGAGCAGGAGAGCCCGAGCCTGTGAGTCGAGGGTTCACTAGAAGTTGATGGGGGCTGGGGTGGGGGGGACGAACGTTGTTGAAAAAGCCAGATGTACATTGTGCAGAGCACATCTGGAAACAGGGAGACATGAACGTGAATTTCATTTACACAATATTATCACACCCAGTTATAACTTGTAATGTATTCAGAGGTGTGGCTGCCAATGGTGCAGCCGGTGCAGTGACGCCAAGGCCCGAGGCCTTGTTGACCCACTGAATCTTCTTTATTGTTGTATTTTACTAGCTGTCCAACAGGAAGGGAGTCCATTTGCTTTGCTTGCACATGGATCCATAGCACACTTGCCATGCCCGTGAATGTGTTTTTTTTTTTTTATTTGAAAACGTGAGGGAAGTGTTCCCACCTTTCCTATCAATGAGGAAGGCCATTGATAAACGAGCTCCCCTCGCCTACATTGTTCGTAGGCAGTCAAGGGAAAAGCAGTTCCGCCTTTTTTAAACTTTATGAAAACTAGTGTAACCCAGAACAAGGCTGCAAAACTAGTGTAACCCAGAACAAGGCTGCACCCTGGGCTCAGGAGTGCTTGTGCTCCACACTAGAGGAGTTCCACTCACTGGTACCAACATTTTTCTAAGTTAGACCTACAGAGTGCTCTGAGAAGATTCTGCTTTGCCCAGACTGGCCAGCGGGCAAACAGACAGACCCCCGAGAGGCTGGAGCCCCTGGAGCAGTGCTTAATTTGTAAAAAAAAAAAAAAAAGATACGTGCCAGGGCTCTCGTCAGGAGGCCACTGCAGTTTGCACCTCGCATTGCCACTGACATGCTGTCAATGATAGCAGCAATACGACTACTAACCATCACACTCCTGCAAGTGTGACATTTCGGGCTATTTCGGGCCCAAAGCTATAAGAATGGCTTGGGCGCATGTTATAGCCATTTTGAATGTACATTTAATTAATAATTAACTGTTATGTTGTGGTCATCGCTAACTTAACCAGACAGTGCCACCTTGTGGCAGACTGTCTCAAGCATTGGTGTTGACAATTGATGACAGTGACCAGTGATGACAATCAAGTGTTGGTGCCCAGGACATCCTTGAGCGTCTTCCACCTCCTGCATCCGCAGCATCAGGACCACTCCATTGAACTCTATGGCGGTCGTGTTGTAAACTGGAAAATGCTTTTGTGGCCAAGTAACTGTCCAAATACAGTAAAAAAATGTTTTTCCCTTGGTGAACCAATTCTTAAGTAGAATAACCCAAAATTAGGTATCTCAACCAACCCAATTATAGGCTCCCTAGGTTCCTTTACTAACTAATACACTTCAACAACAGCAGTATAGTTCATTATTTATTGTCATAAAAATTATATTCGTACAAATACAATAGAATGTTTAAAAAACTCATAAAGAGCCACAAATTAAAATTACACAAAGCAAATTCATAAAATACAATCTCAAATACACATCATTTCAAACTGACAATTTTATAAAACAATGTAATCAAACACTTGACACTGATAAACCTAAAAAAGGAGAGACATATATAACACATACAGCTAGATTGCATTATCTTTTATAGTTCTTCCACATGGGAAGTATCTGCCCCTTTTGATTCCCTTCTCGGGTTCATTTTAACCTACTACTCTTATTTGTGCTCTACCTCTCTGCCTGCTTAATCTGTCTTTCTTTGTCACTATTCTCTTACTCTTTGGCAAGTCCAAAACCTCCTCCCTGCATCATCTCCCTCGTTTGTGCATTTTCTTATTTACCTTTTACAGACTACAGGTTTTCATAATCTTTCAGCTCAGGTGTGGTGTGACATTGTAGAGAGGGGGAGAAGAGGTGAGCTGTGGAAGCAGGTGGAGGGGGCATAGGTGAGACAGGACAGTGGGCCAAGACCAATCCAAGTGTCTTCAGTAGGCCTAGGCCTGTCGCTGGCTATGAAAGGTGGCATTGTGGTCTGTGTGCTGGCAGTGGACTACTGCTCCTTTTTAAGAATAAACTAGTATAGTGCCTAAAAGCATTCAGTGACAGCCAATGCTTTCTGGTCGCTGTGGTCTAAAAGTTCAAGTCGACTGCGACTTAGTTTAGCTGAAGTTTTACCTTTTCAAGTTTTGTGCCAACGATCCTTTTCGTGGGGGACTAGTTCGTGGATGCAAGGAGAGCAACACTGGAGATGGTTGGTGGGACTCAAAGAACTGGCCCATCATCATGGATGGGTGGGCTGGAGCCTCACAGTGCTGATCCATGCCAATGGGAAGACGATGCTTGCTGGGCGAAGAGCCAAACCTCCAGCAGCACACGACGATTCTCTGTGCGAGCGGTGTGGTTCCAGTGCAAACTGGCCCGTTCACGGTCGCAAAGAGCACACAAGCTTGAATTTAAGAGTTTGAGAAGCACTCCAAGGCCCACAACATGAGAGGTATCTCTTAAGGGTCAGGAACTCATTGCAGACGGGTCCAAGAGCTGTAGTCCTGTTGGTTCTTGGTTCCTTTGGTGAGATCTGTGTCCTCTAGCGCTGGTCAAGGGTTAAGAAGCTCTGAATTATCACTTTGACGGTTAGTACCCAATCTCCCACAATACACTAGTGCAATCCAGTAAAACTCAGTTGTAGCTTGTCAGTTGGAGTGGTCATTTTTTGGGCAGTTACAGGTGGCTTTTTACTGCACTTTTCTACCTGTTGCTGCTCGGGAGTCCACTCATTTTCCTTGGGTCAGGCACAGTCCTGCTTATGGGGAACCATGAGAGTGAAACAGGTGTAGTTCTTCTGACTGCAAGCCTTCTGTGGTGCAGTCTAAGGATCCACCATGGCAGTCCTTGTTCTCTTGTTGTTCCAGGCAGTGTGCTGAGGAGATCATGCAGCTCTGCCATATCCATCCTCCATTCTGGGCTGGCAAAGGGGTGGACACCCCAACCAATGGAGTAAAGTTACCTCCCTGTGCTATGACCACTTTCTGCAAAGTTCGGCATATTTCTGACCCAGAATGCACTGTTCTCCAAATATCAAAATGGAGAAATTCTCTCCTTGGAGCATGTGTCTAGCTTACCAAACCCATAGGTCTGGCCCTTCCAGTCCCTCACTGGATTTAAATAGGGGGGCTCCAATCTGGCTGGATATCAGTGAAGCGGGGGCTGGCCTGGGCCCTGTGGCATCTGTTCTGCTGCCTTTGAAGTCCAGTATATCTCCCCGGCCTCCTTCATGTCCCTAGCTTCTTCAGGAAGCACATCTCCTCCCACCAAATGTCTGTATTGTTTCAGCTCCATGTCTCTACACACCTAATCAGGGAGTAGCTTGGCTCAGCCTGTCAAAGGCTGTCAAGTCAGAAGATGCTGCTACAGGGCTGTTTTAGGTAAATGCAGGATAGTAAGTTCTAAAACTGTTTTCCTGCAATATTTATAACAAATCCGACCTTGACAAGTTGTTGGATGTAATGTACCAATTCCTTTGATACTTTGAATGAAGTTGCTAGCTAACTTAAATCATAAGTTAGACTTTATTAAAGTTCAATAAAGCCTTCCAATGTTAGCCGTTGAGGCTAGCTCCACTACAGTGTAGGAAAATTACTTTTGCTGTTTTCCCTAACAGTGCATATAAAACATATTTTATATTGTTCCCGCTTTTTATATGTAATAAAAAGGTAGTCTTGGACTTTGAAAGTACTTTTAATTCCAAAGTTGAAATTGGAATAGTTTTATTTTACAACCAGCCTGCAAGGCAGGTCGGGCTTTAAAATGACACCAGACACCACAGCAGTGCGAACTTAAGGGCATTATGTCCACTGGGGTACCTACACCTATATGTCCTACCATATACTAGGGAATTACAGTAGGTTGTCTTGGTCAATTAGAAATATAGCAATTACAATATACCTTTTAAAGGAAGAGCACTGGCCCTGTGCCTGGTTAGTAGAGCCCAGTGCACTTCCAGAGTCAGTAACCACCAGTATCAATAAAACAAATGGGAGTGATCAGGGCAAGAAGGATGACTTTCCTACAGGGAGGGTTGAAAGAGCTGAAGTGGGGCAGTGGTGAGTGGGTAGCAAGAGGGGCTTGGGAGAGTGAGGGATGCGAGGTGAGACAGTGCAGCTGGTGGGAGCACAGTTAGAGGTGAGATAGGGCTCCAGAAGAGAGGCACCAAAAGGATGCAAATAGCTATGGGGTTGTGGATACAGATGTGTGCTTTAGATAGGTGGCCCTGTGGAGGGGAGAGGTGAGATGGGACACGGAGAGAGAGGGGCAGAGATGAATTGTGGAAATAGGGGATGGGGACCAGAGTTGTAACAGGACAGCTGGAAGGGGGAGGAGGGGGTAAGTTGTGAGGTGTAGTCGCAAGGGGAGAAGTACCAGAGATGAGAAGGTGCATCTTGTGGAAGTAGATTACAGGAGACGGGACAAAAAGTGAATGGGGCCCAGGATGAGAAACATTAGCAGGGTGAGCAGGGTCAAAGATGAGACTGGATCATGGGCGTGCAGGTCATAGGGAACTCAGTTTTATGAGGAGAGAGTATAAAGGATAATACGGAACTATGGGGTAAGAGGGAACAGTGGGGCGGAGTGGGCCAGAAATAAGGTGGGACAGTGCATAGTGTGGGCAAGAAGAGAGACAGGGCCCTAGAGGAGAGAGGGCAGGGATGAGTCAGCTCCAATTAAGGACCAGAGAGGACATGGGAAAGCAGAGGTTTGGCATCCAGTGGTGATCAGGACTTCAGAGGACCAGAGGTGATCTAGTGTAGTGGGCAGAGGGCTGAGCTAGAGGAAAGAAATAGCTACTGGCGGGAGGAGGGCCACAGGAGACAGCAAAGGTGAGGCAAAACATCAGAGGGTGGACGTTAGAGGGGAAGTGACGCACACACAGCTGGGGAAGGGGCCACAGTTGACACATGGCTGGGCTATACGGGCAAGAGGTAAGGAAGGGTAGCAAGGAGTAGGTTTTCAGGAGTAAGAAACAGTATGTGTGGGGGTGGGCCATAGGATAGAGGTAAGCAATATGGATTGGCCAGATGTGTGACCAGGCTGTAGAGGGAGATGTGCCAGACATGGAATGTACAGTCAGGGAGAGAGAATCAAAAGTGAGACTACAGTTGGGTGGTGGCCAAAGGAGACACTAGGCGATGGCGGAGATAGGCAGCAAGTAAGACTGAGTTACAGGGCCTGGGGGCCAGAGTTGAGATGAGGTAGTGGGTAAGCAGGGTGGGAGATTAAAAGGCGCACAGCATTAAAAAAGTAGGCTAGATGTGAGAAAGGGAATTGGGGTGAGAGAGGGGCAAAGGTGAGACAGGACAGTGTGCACAAGGGTGAGACAGGACAGTGTGCCGTTAGGGGCCAAAAGTGGAATAGGACGTCCAGGGAGTGAAGCTGAAGTAGGGCAGTGGTGACATAGGATTAGGAGATGGCGGTTTGAGTTGAGATCGGGCTACATGGGGAGGGAGACCAGAGGAAAAAGAGAGCGAGGAGTTCAAAACTGAAAAGGGGTCTGTGGAGATGAAGGCCAGAGGTGAGACAGGAAGGGGTCCCAAGGTGAGACAGAACAGTGGAGGGAACTGGTCAAGGTAAGCGAGACAGAGGAGTGGGAGGAGGATCCAGAAGTAACAGGGGATGGAGGGAAGTGGCAGTTGTGAGATGGGAAGGTACAGAAGGGGGAAAAAGAAGGAGACAAGGCATGAAGGGATATGGGGCCGAGAAGTAAGACAAGGAGGGTGTCAGAGGACACTCAGCGTAGCAGAAGGAGGGAAGCCAGTGGTGATGCTGCAAAAGGAGATGCCACAGCTAAGAAATGGCATTGGGGGGAGGTGGCCAGAGCTGAGATGGGACAGTTGGGGGATGGGGTGGTAAAGGTGGGATTGGACAGCTGGTGA
Source organism: Lissotriton helveticus (assembly GCF_964261635.1). NCBI lineage: Eukaryota > Metazoa > Chordata > Amphibia > Caudata > Salamandridae > Lissotriton > Lissotriton helveticus. The sequence continues at coordinate 621,698,147 of NC_136071.1, forward strand.
AGGGACCCATTTGTTAGAAGACGCAGCAGTGGCAGGGGGCTTGAAAATAGTTGAAAAAGAATGTTGGTGGGCCATAAGAAACATGGGTGGAGTAGGTAGGAGGATGAGAGGCACACATGGCATAGATGGAGGGTATCCACAGATCACAGAGGGCAGTAAAGGGAGATGGTAGAGAGTGTGACAGGGCAGTAATGGTAAAGGGGGATCCGAGGCAACACAGGGTTGAAGGGAAGGAGGGACAGGGGTCAGATGGTGCCCATCAGCGTGGGGCAAGAGGAGAGAGGGGCAAGCAGTGGAAGGTGGGCAAAGAGGTTTGGTAGAGCAGTGTGGGCAGTGGGTTGAGGGGGGCAGACTTGAGTTGAGACACTGAAGCGAGAGTTCAGAAGTGGAACAGGACAAGGGGGACCAGTGATGAGATGGGGCAGTGGGGAAGAGTGGGCTAGAGGTGAAATGACCTTCTGAAAGAGGGGTCGAACTGTGCCATGGGGAGAAAGGAGTATTGGTGAGACAGAAATGTTGGACAAGAGGTGCTATGAAACTGTGGAGTAGTGGGTCAGTGGTGAGACAGGGTATTTAGGTGCCAGTTTAAGATTGGGTAACAGATGCAAGGGAACCAGAGATGAGACAGTAGGTGAAGATGAACCCTAGGTCACAAGGGATAGCAGGGTCGCAGTGCAAGTGGTGAGACTTGTCTACAGGAGGGACTGTGAAGAAAGGAAAAGCAGGATTAGAGGGGAGGTGAGATGCATCCATGGAGGGGGGCAATGGGGCCTGAGTTGACATGGGAAAAAGGTGGAGAGCAGTGCCAAATATGAAAGACGGCATCAAGTCTGGAGGGTCGAGTAAAATAGATCAATAGGGGAGGTGACGTGGAGGAGGAGCAAAGGTGAAACACAGAAAGAGGGCTAAAGGTCAGACAGAGGGAGAGAGAGCCCAGTAGTGAGAGAGAGAGTTAAATGGATGTGGCAAGAGGTGGCTCAGAACACTGATGGGATGGCAGCAAAAACAGACACAGAATAGCTCTGAGCAAGAGATGAAACAGAGTTGCAGGGGTTGAGGACTAGAAGTGAGAACAAGCTACCAGGAAGGGACCACAGAATAGACAGTGAAAAAGTGGGAGAGGTCCATAGGTGAAATGGAGATATGGTGAGAAATTCATACTTGTATACTCAGATGTAACGCGGTGACTACCTAACTGGCAATCACAGATGGAGAGGCACACCGTAAGGACCTTGAGGCACAAATAAAAATGAATGAATACTGTGAGGATTTTGGTGTAATATATGGTATGGTTGTGCGACCTTGCCATGTAATACACTCACAAAACTGAATTGGGTCGAGTCAGGTTCATTTGTAAAAAACCTTTAGCTCAACCCTTGGTAGCTGTGGTGTAGAGCAGCCAGGCTTAAACATAGGAACTTAGTGTAAAGCATTTAGAAACACCAAACAATGAAAGAAAGTCACACAACATGAAAGAAATGCAACACCAATTTATAAAAATGTATTATATTTTTATGAATTTTTAGACAGCAAGATGAGCAAAATCCACCAGAGGGTTCCGGGGATATAGATTTTAAAGTAAAACCTAAATCTCAGCTTTTTGGTTAAAAGTGCAAAAAGCATTGGTAACTTTAAAGTTTGGAAACTTTTGAGAAGTTTGAAAAACGTTGTTTTCAACTGCTCCGGCACAAGTGGGGCTACCAAATCCAGCAGGGAGAAAGTCAGTAGAGCCAGTAATGAGTATTTGGACATTTTATTTGTCACAAAAGCAGTCTTACGTCCATTTTTACACTATACATCAAAACCTCCATAGATTTTAATGGAGTGGAAGCAGGATGCTGAGGATGCTCTGCGGGAATTCCTTTGTCCATGGATATGGTGGGGCAACTTTAGCCACAGAGGTCGAGGTGCCCCGAAGTCCTCCTTGAGCCTTAAAAAGGCAGCTGCTGCTGTGCTACAGCAATCCATACACAGCTAGTCCAGCGGAATACTTTGTTGGAGGCTTGTGTCCCTTGGGGGCTAATCCAGACTAAGACGACACTCCCAAGTCCAGCAAACTCGGTGCAACTTTTGACTGTTGAGGATCAGTCTCTTGCGGTGCCCAGCAGCAGCTGGTGACGATTCCAGGAATGTGGCTATGAATGTGCCAGATGGCCCTGGTGCTGCTTTGATGGCCCTCATGCTGCTTCCAGAGGGTCAGCTGACTGATCCTTGGAGTCATTTGTTTTTCTGGGGCACAGGAGCATCTTTTTCTCGAGCCCGGAGCCACAGGTGTAGTTCCCTCTTCACTAGCCCAAGGTGTAGTAGGTGCAGTCCAGCAGACAGTGCAGCCTTCTTGCCAGATGAAAGGGTCAGCAGGGCAGCCATTCTTTAGTTGTTTCTCCAGTTTTGGCTTGACCTGAAGTGCAGGGTACAAGGGATGTAATCTCAGGGGAGCCAGGTTTATGCCCAGAAAGTGCACTGTGGGGTTGATGCCATCACTAACCAATGGGCAACCAGGATTCCTCCTGCCTGGTCACAATTTCCAGCTATGTGTGGCATCTAGAAATCCCAGGGTGCACTATTCTGCACACTCCAAAGATGTCTGAACCCTTCCTTGGATGTTAGGACCTTGGTAGCCCACCCTAGATGTGTGGTTACTAGTGGACTACAAGCTTGTGGGAAAATCTATTTTTGCACTGGTTTACCCTCTTCTGTTCCTACCGTCGGCCTGTCTACCTGAACAAAGAGGCAACTCTTTAGGAGAGTGACCCCCAAATGTGGCTTCGCCTTTAGGGACAACACCCTGAGTGACTTACTGTAAGGGGGCGGTAACACCTCCCTCTGTAACAGACAACCTTTGTTCCTAAGCCTGGTAGTTGTTCACATTACTCCCTAGGAGAGCAGGAGGCTGTCTGGTGGCCAGTGTGAGGCCACTGGACAAACTGGACTACAGAGTGCATCTTTCTAAAAGTTGCTTTTCCCAAAAAATGACATTAAATTCACATAAGCATCAAGTCGGATTTAATGCCACAATTAATTTGATACTTTGAAGTACCCATTTTTAGTAGTCCCATTCAGACATTAGCAAAGCTGAGTGGTCAGCTGATAAATCTGTGTTAGCCTATGGGTTACTAACTATTCCGCAGCAAAAACAACAATTTGCACATTTTGCTGTTAGGACATATAAAAATATATGTCCTACTTAATAGTGCATAGTTCCCTGCCTCAGGGCTCCATAAGCCTTCCTTACATACGTTGTTAAGGTAAGTATAGGCTTTGCAATTTGTTTAAATGGCAAAGTCAAACTCATGCTGGGAGCCATTTTGTACTTAGTCACACACAGGGTGGCACAACCAGTGCTGCAGCCCTTGGGTAACACTGTCTTTACATTATTTTTTGTTTTTTTCAATTTAAGGAGTTTTATATAGCGCTGGCTAGACCCAGAGGTGTCAGAGCACTTTACATAGGAAACAGCAAGTTGCAAGTTACAAAATTTCACATAAGTTACAGAATGAGTATATAGTCAAGACAGGAGTTACTAGTGAGCACGAAAATCAAGCCCCAAAAAGACCAAGAAAGCTGGAAGTCCACAGGGAGGAGTCTGCGGCATGGAAAACGAGGAGTCATATGTCCGAACTCCGACATTAGCGGGGAGCCAGAGCCAGTCTCCCCTATAGCTGTCGGTGCAGCTCCACCGGGAATTGGCCATGAAGCTCGGGCTCCCCAGCGTTAGAATGAAGATCATGAAGTGTCCGGAGGTCTTGAGTCAAGAAACGGGAGAGTGGAGATGTCAAGGATGGCAGGATAGGAAAGGGTATGGAGCTTGGCGGCCATCTTACAGTCAGGCAGGTAAAGTCAGTTGTACTCCGTGACTCTGAAGCTAGGCTTGCCTCACGTTCGGTGGTTTGTTTACTCAGCTATGCCATTAATCCGGCTAGAACATCGGGACCCCCTTGTCTAATGGGACATCTTCCCTCTCTGGTGGAAATACCTTGGCGGGCGCCATGTTGGGGTCAGGCTCGGCAAGTTCCGATTTAAAAGTATTTACCGAGTTTGATGGGGGATACATTTAGGCACCAGCATTACCTCTGAACTAACATTGGGATCGCAAGTGGCTGTTTTCTAAGGTGAGTTTTGGCACACCCTAACTCACTGAGGTTCCAGGTCTCTATGCACGGCCCTGTGTAGGAGCAGAATCCCTGCGACATGGCGCCCATTCGTTGGTGGTCTTATTACATGACGCTTGAATTGTGCTTATATCAGTCCTTAACCCCTTTCACTATTGTTTCTGGAAGACAGTGGTGTCGGACAAACCTACCTATAGTTACGTAGGTCTTTTCAAGCTTGAATTTTTTCAAATGGTTTCCTTTTGAATTACTACCCAGTTGTGCTACGTGTTTTTTTGTTGTACCTCTTTCTTACTGTGTCACTATGGCTGACGATGATATACCGCAACATAGTCGAATTGCGGTTAGCAATCATTTGCAGGCTTATAACGTCGGCTTGGAGGGCATGGCAGTTATTATGGTAGTGAGTGCGGAAGTAGCTTACCCTTACGAAATTTTCTATTCGTGGGTGAACTTCCCTGCTGTGAACGCAAATACTGGTGTGTTCGACACTTATGCTGATACTGCAGTGCCTCAGGAATATGTTCCATATAGGACACAGGAGGTTCCGATTAATACTTGGCAGCACCGAGTTTGGTTTAATGGCACCCTACCCCACACTTTGTTAGTCTCAAGGTAAGGTCCTCTGTCCATTCCAGGTGCTACCTGGCCTGTTTTGGCTGGATTTACACCGCATCCTCGACATGGAGCGGTTCTCGTTGCGGATTTACGACTGCAACATACAGTCGCAATTAGTGTAATTCGGTCGTTAGTGCAATATATTACCCGCAATCTCTCGGGCGGGGCCCCAGGTGCTGCGGCACTTCCAGCCGACCGAGCGGTATGAAGCTTAGTCCTGTTATGGTTAATGCAGTTATGGGCAAGCGCCCCCAGGATAAGGATGATATACCTTTCTGGCTTGCCGAGAAATTTGACCAGCTGGAAGCAGTATTTCCTAACACGTCTCCTGTTGAAAAACACAGGATTCTCACAATTAGTTTGCCAAAAGACTTAATACCAGAGGCAGGTGACTGTGAGTCTTGGGGTAAGATTTTTGCGGCGGTGTACACGAGGTGCTTCGGCACTCCGTCAATGACCGTCCTTCCCTTGGTCATTAAGCGTGTTCAAGATGAGCACGGACCTGAGGCGGCGATTGAATTGGGTATGCGGCTATGAGGCAGTTTTGACGTAGTTTCCGATCAAGGGAGATGCGGTAAGCTTTCAGGTGTCTAATGCTTTGCAGGCTGTTCCCGATGCTGATAAACCCCACCAGTTACCGAGAATTATTACTAACCCTGGGCTAAGCACTACGCTACGCTCGCGGAGTTTGCGAAGTTTTCGCAACTTCGCACTACATGAGCTGCACGTAGCACAGTGCGAACATGCGTAGTGCAGCGTAGCGTAGTGCAGCTGTCATTTTTTGCTTGTTCGCGGTCCTGAACGTCATGTTCGCGACCGCGAGCAAGCAAAATGACATCCCGGCGAGATTCTCAATGCGAGGAGGTCAGGTTTCTCATTGTGAGTGGTTGCGAATGCTCGCGACCGCTCTCAATGAGAAACTACCTGTTCACGTTGAGAAAGCTGCTGCTCGAGTAATAATCTACTCGAGCAGCAGAAAACTACAGCTCGCACTGTGCAAGATGCCGTTTTCAATGCTTGCACAGTGCCGGATGCTTGTCCGCACTGTGCAATCATTAAAAACGCATCTTGCACAGTGCGAACATGCTACTACGCAGCTTGCGTAGTGCTACGTGAAGTTCGCGTAGTGCGAAGTGCACTTCGCGTAGCTTCGCGTAGCGCTACTTTGCGAACTACGCCCACCCTTAATTATTACGGCGGCTTATAAATTTGTGGGCCGTACCAGTTTGGGTGTCAAGCCTTTCTCTACGAAAGAGAAAAAACAACCACAAGGGCAGAAGTCGGAAACAGATGACCAGCCCAAGGCTAAGAATCAAAATTGGCTGAAAAAACAAAACAGGCTAAACAACAGCAACAGAAAGAGGGGTCACGTCCTGCATCACCAGTGCCTGCACCCACAGAACGTGTTTATGACTTGCGCGATCGCGCGACAATAAAATCTCCTGATCGTTTTCAGGTTTCTGAACAATGCTCTCCTCGTTCTTTTCAGGACTCATCGGCCTCATCGACCGGTGGTGGAGGAGGTGGCAGAGGTCGGGGTGGCCAGCAGGGACGCGACCAGCCCCGCCCGAAAGACAGTAAAGGCAAGCAGGATGATTTGACACTGAAAAGACCCCAGTTTCAGAAGAAAAAAGTTGCCGCTTTAAGAGCGAGATATGCCACAGATAGTGAGAACGCAGCTTCGGAATCTGACATGGGCGCTGACGTTGGACAGCGCGGCGGAGATTACCATAGTGCGAGAGGCCCTGCGTCCACTACTGAAGGTGACAGCGACTGACCAGTATGTTGTTGTGGAGGCAGCTGATACCAGAGTAACTCCCCTTGATAGACTTTATAACATTGTCCTTTTGATTGAAGGTGACATACAACGTACCATAAAAGGGGTATTTTGGGAAAATCTTACGACTACCTATGACATTTTGTTAGTGGAGGCTGACTGGCCCCCACCTTTTGTTCTCGAAGCTCTGAGAGGGGAGGAGGTCATCCGCCCTAGTTTCGCACACACTGTCTCAAAGAAGAATGCGCTGAATTTTGCAGAAGAGTGGGCTAAAGCCCTTGCACCGGCTTTGTACCGTGCATTCTGTGGTTGGGATACATTTTCCCACACCACGAGATTCCCTTACGTCTGTGCCCCAGCCTCAGCCTCAATATCCCATCCGACGCGCAGCTAAGGCTTCCGGTATGGAAATCCTTGAACAATTGGAATATCAAAGTGTAATTGAAACTTGTGTGTCACCGATGAATAACCCTCTTTTTACTGTGACCAAGCCAGACAGCTCGTACCGTTTGGTATTGGATTACCGGCATTTGAACTCGCATTGTCGTAAGTGTGCAGTACAGAATACCCACGGCTCTGCTTTAGTGGATGGTCTTGTGCGTAAACGGTTTAAAACCACACTTGACATTTCCAACTTTTTTTTGCCCACAATTTGGATGGTCTTAGTTCCTAATGGACCAGTTTTACAAGTGGTGCCAAACAGCGCCAATACAAACGTTTACCTATGGGCTATAAGTATAGTCAAGGCATTTTTGCTGCCTGTATAGTCTCTCTTTTGGAGAGAGTGGACACGGATGCGTGTTCATATGTGGATGACATATATCTCACAGACGACGAGCTTTGGGCGCATCTGTGTCGTGTTGACCGCATAATTTGTAACTTTGCAGACTTTGGTTACAAATTCAACTTTGCAAAGTCTCACATTGCAGAGTACACAGTGTTGTTTCTGGGCTACGAGCTCAACAATGAAGGTCGAGGATTGGCTCCTCACTTCTTGGAAAAATGCGCACAACTGCGCGCTCCTAAGACTCTGATAAAGTTACAGTCCTTGCTGGGATTTTCGAATTTCGGGCGTACATACATTCCTGAATATGCCCAGTGTATCAAGTCTTTGTATGCTTTGATACAACCTACTTTTACCAAATCTTGCTGGCTGCCAGAACATTCAGCTATTTTGCAATCTTTGCAGGCGGATTTTCTAGAATCTAAATTCTTACTGACTTGTGATAACCACACCAACCTGGTGATAAGAATCATCCCTGGGGTGGTGGGTTTCACTTACCTTACTTTTACTGAAGGAGACACAGTACCTATTGCTTACAAGTCACACTTGTACACTTCGGCAGAAATGCAGTTTTCCACTGTGGAAAAAGTTTTGACAGCAGTGCAGATCGCGATTCTTAAGGAACGTGCACTGTCGCAGGAAAAATGCATGTTGGTTGTTACCCCGTATCTTGCACTAGAGGCAGTGACGAGAGCCAGTGTTCCGAATTCTAAAGCTATGCACCCGCGGTGGATACAACGGGCAGCATCATTGACGTCTCCGGATGTCACATTTATTTTTGATGTCTCCCTACAGTCGCAGGAGTTTTTGCAGTATGAATTTGTTCATCATGCGCCTTTGACTATGCGGCCTTTGGAGGATTTCCATTGCATCATATACACTGATGGTTCAGTGCAAGTTGCGCATGGGTCTAAGCACGCATACGTTTCAGCTTGCGCCATTGTGGTAGGTGCCATGGTGAATGATGAGTTCAACTCCAGGGTCATGCACACGCAGACTATAGGGCACTGCACCGCACGATTGGCAGAGCTTCGTGCTCTGATGCTTGCATTGGAGTACGCTGATCCTAGTGTGACGACTCCTATTGTGAGTGATTCTTACTACTGTGTCCAGTCTTACAATGAAAACCTGTTCTTTTGGATTCAGAATGATTTTCGTGATTCCAAGGGTAGCACAATAAAACATAAAATGATCTGGGTCCGAGTGGCTGAACTTAAAGAGCAGTTGCCACTCGTGTTTGTAATTCATACTCTCGGTCATCAGCGCGTGGGAGTTCACGCTGTTGGCAATTCTTTGGCCGATGAGGCCGCAAAATCAGCAGTATCGACATATTTGGTTGCGGCAGTTACACGTTCCAAAAGTAAGATTGATGATGATATCTTGGCAGCGGTTGCTGCGACTGAGAAGGGAAGTAAATATTCTAAGGGGCTCCCTTCGAAGTATTCATACCACTTAAGTACTGATAAAGTACCTTATGTGAAAATACCTGACGTTGGTGAGAGGTTAATTCCCAACGCGGACGGCAGGTCAGCACTGAATACTGCAGCCCATGAAGGTGTTGCGTCTGCGCATGCGGGCATTTCGGCTACTGTATCTCAGTTACAACAATGTTTCTGGTGGCGGGGACTGTACAAACAGATGCCTGATTATGTCCTTTAATGTGACATTTGTAAGCAGATTAAAACTTCACCTGCTGCGCGTCCGCCCCAGACACAGTTGTACATTTCTAATAAACCACTTGGTTGTGTTTACTTAGATCACTGCAGTCCTTTTTCTTCTGATACTGCGTATAAATACATCTTAGTTGCAGTTGATTCAAGCACACGCTTTGTGTGGGTGTGGCTATACAAGGCAGTTCTGCTACCTTTTTGAAAAGGTTCACTTATTTTACTGATTTTAATCAGTCAAATCCCAATGCATTTTATTTTAAGATGACGGAGATGTCCACATCCAAAGTTAGACTTACCGATACTAAATTATTGTATTGGAAGTCCTTTCTCAACCAGTTAGCTGTAGGGGGCTATGAGTTGTGGAAGGATACAATTGACCTTAAATCAGTTTGGGGTTCTAAAAGCTGGCAAGTGCAAGGCACTGAGGCTTTGCACCGTGCATGTCTCATCCCGAACCATATAATTCTACAATTTCACAGACAACATGCTTTGGATTGGCTACTACTAACAAATGTAATGCTCCTTCTTTTCCTGAATTAGAAGAATATTCCGGTTGGAATAATGCCACAAAATTTTCGATCAGAGAGTTACAAACTCTGTTGCTAAATTCTTCCTTTAACATATCCAGTTTGGAATCCCAAGGGTTGGTTGCTCTGGCACAGAAGTGCTGGTTCTTGCCAGCATCGTTTTCTGGGTTTGGCTCCGGGCTTTACACAGGTCAGGGTGGATCCCCGTTTTGAAAGTGGCCATTCTGTTACCACCTAGTCTATAGGCAAATTATGTCAGAATTGGCTCAAACATTCCACTTTGACGTTGGTTAAACTACATTTATCTAAACTGACTGACGATGTTGATCTGAATGATTTTATAAAGGGCCCGGCTAACGGCAGATCTAAAAGAAGGATATATGCTATTTACAACGAAATCTGGAAACGTCCCAGATTGAGGCGGCTACCCGCATTAGAGCTATAGATCCGGCTAATTTAGAGAAAGTGCTAGCAGTTGTAGATAACAGCATTAATACGCTTTCTTCGAGCATTTAAACGTTAGACAATATTGTATCATGTGTTGTTGATATTGTGCAGGATGAAGTGTCTGTTTTGTACCATGGTCAAAATCAATTGCGTTCCATTATGCAGTTTGCATGGACTTTGCAAACCTTAAAAGCTGGCAAAGTGCCATGGCATTGCATGAACACATCATGGTTTGCCCCGTTTAATTTGACTGATAAGCAGCGTTTGCTGTCAATGAAAGATGCATCCTTTTCTATGTTACACATTGGATGTTGGAACCATTACCATTTTCTGTGGCAGAGGCCAATTCAGCAACGGGGCTTATCCACAAGTTAATAACTCTCCCGTTCCCTCTATTCAAGTTCGAGGGGTGTATGAAGTACTTTACAATTGGTAGATATGAGCCTCTTGGAAGTACTTATCTCCATGAAGCTTTGTCACTTTCATTTACCTATAGATGCCTTAGGGAGGGTAAGGAAGTTTATTTGAATGGTGAAGATTGCTCTGAAACACCAGATCACTCATTGATGTGCAGACATATCCAATTACATGGCTCTTGTAACCAGAATGAGCCAAATTTAGCCTGTATTTTGAAAGGTACACCTGTGCCTGCTATCGTACCCACATTCACATTACTGGCAAACAAGAGTTATTTACTTTTAAACAATGAAGATTGTTGTGGGTTAATTAAAGGAATTGCTTATGTAGTTACCATCAGTGAACGTGTGGTTTGTTGTAAGAATGTAATGTATCCTCCCCCGCATGGGAAGCTTGATGTTTCCATCTGGCCCACGATTCCGACATTGAAAGCAGAGTTCAATAAGATGAGTCGCATAAGAGCTCTATTGTCCCAGAAAGAAGTTGCCCTCACATCTGCTCGTGAGACATTCGTCCTTCATGTGGCTAACACCCGCACAGAGGTGCATGCTTTCTTAAATACTGATTTGCCCTCGCATTTCGGTGAATTAATTCACACTATCTTTAATGCATGCTCCACAACGGGGCTGGCCCACTTTTTTAAAGTTGTAAGCAGTGGCCTTGTGACTTCTTTTCAAACTATATTCGGTGTCTTCCCTGCTTTCTTTCATTTGATTTTTTCCAGCCTATTTGGTGGATTTCCCTTACTGCTGGCTCTAGCTGCAGGCATTCTTTTACTGTTTTGTTTAATTCAAAATGGATGCAGGTCCTGTGTTTCGAGACGAGCTATCACGGCTGGCGCTGTTTCGCAACCGAATGCTTGAGTACTATGGAGCGCTGCCTCTTGCGACTTTGAGTGCAGCTTATGGATTATCGCTTCGATTCTCCTACTTTACATGTGTCCAGCCTGTCTTTCATTGCCTGAGTTGCGATTTGGACTGGGTCCTGGATTTGTGTCTCTGCAATACAGTGTCTCCCGATGTGGATTATAATCAGCTTATGAGCCCCTTAGTTGCTCATGAATTGCTTTGTTCTGATGGAGGGATTATGGCCTTTGCAGCGATGCATGGAATTCTGGGTCGTTGGAATGTGTTCGCAGCGGTGCAAGATTTCTTGGCACACAGCTTCATTGAAAACCCACTGAGTTGTCCTCTGATGGTGCTAGAAGCTCCGGTAATTGAAGAACATGTATGTTCTTTCCTACTGTTAAATTGGATGGCTGAACTATTTTTGGATGAGTACAGTGACTTCCTGTTGGAGGCTGCTGCTGCATATTTTGCATATTCATTGTTAGGATGAAATATGTCATCGCTTCTCTCTCCCATGGCCGAAGTCATTTAGTGGACATCAAAACTTTTTTCTTTTTTTCAAGCCTCTACAAAAAAAATTCTCTGCCCCAGGCCTATTCACTTTGCTTCGCTCATGGTTCTTTTCTTTGCTCTGGATTTTAGCGCCGGGACGCCCCTTCGCTGTGGCAGCTGTGCGCTCTATAACATTTTATTCTTATCCTTCCTTTTCTATGGGTATACTGGCCTGCCATGAGGCACCAAGTACCAAAGCAAGGACACCCTTCCCTGGGCCTGTAGAATCCCATCCTAGGCACTCTGTGACAATGCAGGCAGGCACGTGGCCCTTGGTCCCTAATGTGCACCGGAGCTCTGACTCGGGGCCCTGGCAGAGTTTTTCACTCTATGGAGAGCAGAGACTGGCCATCTGGTTGCTTCCATAATGCTTCCGGAAACATTGCACTTCTGAAGAGAGCAGCCAGATGTCAACAAAACCTTTGCTCCACTAGTGCAGAAGAAGTCCATATGCCACTCATGTAATCTTTTCACACCCAGTGACAGAGAGGGGCATTCAAGTGAATTCATCTGCCTTCCTGGATCCCTAACTGGACTTGAAATCTGGGGCAGCCTAGACTTCTGGCGGCACTAATTCACTCTAACTGGGTATACCATCAGATGGCCGGGCCCGGAACAGAATGGCTATCTGATCTCATCATGGCTTCTTAACAGCTGTGCTGCTTATGTGAGAGAGCTCCCAGCAGAGGTTTTAGGCCTCTTTCACACAAGGGTGGGTGGCAATACATCCTTTTCCAGATCAGACTTCAGGAACCATAGTTAAACTGAGCAGAGGCAGGCACCCAGGGCCTGTGCACACAGACAGTCAGGAATACCATAGACAGCCACATACAGCACTCGGCCAGGCCTTCTGGGGGTTTTCCACTGTGGGGTAGTTCAGGCACCTGGCATCCTCCTGTGGGTCCTGTGATAAGTGATTGACGGATGAAGGGAGCAGAGTCTCCTGCGATAGCCCCTTCCACACACTGGTGGGGTACAAGCGAACCTTTATACAGACATTGCCCTAGGATGAACCGAGGGCTGCAAGTTGTTGATGATCAATGTGTCCTGTTATTCACACTAGTTCTCGTAGCTAGCTGAATTCTTCATCTAAAATGCAAGCCGAGTGATCTACCAACTAGAGTCAATGGGCAAATTCTTTGATGTCTTCCCACCTGGAGGTGGAGGCGGGGGAGGAAAGCAGCACTGCCCATGCACTGCTAGTGCAGCAAGAAGGCATGGCGGTAAGTCAAGCTTCCCCTCCAGGAGTCAGCCTTGACATATCAAAATGTTTCCAAGCACTCATCCTGGAGCTGCTGTCTGCAGCATCAGGCAGGCTCCACATCACCAAAGGTAGGTAGCTCCACCACAGGCCCACCTGGATATCCAAGCAGGTCTACGCTAGTCATCAAAATTAAAACCCAGTTCAGGCACAGAGGACAGGACAACTAGGTCCCTGGCAACAAGGAAGTGTCACCCCACCTGCATGTCCACTGTCCACCTTTGACTGTGGCTGGAGGGAGAAAAGGCTCAACCACTGCACACTGAGAGTCCTCTACCCAGGTGGCCGCTGAAAGCCATGCTGCCAGTCTAGGACCCCCATGCATGGTGGAGATATGCCATTTGAGAGGTGCAGAAGAGTCAGGTTATCCATGTTTGTTGGAATGACTCAGGCAATCACCACTGGGGTGAGTGCATGGAAGCCAGCTTCTTTTCTGTCCCCAGGAGCAATAACATCATGTTGCCACAAGTGATTTTCTCCAGCGTGTCTCCTAGTGGCATGGAGTCTCTGCAGAGAGGAGGCTGGGGATCAATCAGGGCCTCTTCTCCTTCCAATTCCCGTGCACCTCTCAGTTGCTCAAAGGCTGAAGTGCTGGGATTGAACACAGGAGGGCTCACGTGGCATGGTCTCTCTCTTGGACCTAGCCTATGGAGCCACTGCAATTTGATTTCCTGATATTGTGCTGGGTGAGTGTGAGTTCCATATCAGGAGGGCTTTTTGTCACATTGCTTCCCTCACAGCCTGGGTCCCCTCCACACAGCCTTCTTGTGTATCAGTTGGGTCCTCCTGGTGGGGGAGGAGCCTGCCTACATCCGGCTCCAAAACTCAGCTCTTGCCCAAGCAGCTAGTGGAGGTACTTCGCCCTGTGCCTGCTTCCATGTGGGATGTAGCTGAGGTTCAGTCCACCTCTGTTTTTTACCTACTGTAACCTTGTTCTGACTTTCACTTCCTCTAGATAGCCAAGTTTGATAATCTTCTCTGCGCTCTCTCAGGACCTTGTTTACCTTTGGTTTCGCTAATCCAGAGTCTCCATTAAATCATCCAATTTGTAACAGCGAGGCAAAATGTACAAAGGACAGAGACTTCATCAATGCCCTTCATAGGAATTACTTATTCATGAGAAATAACAGCAGTCCCTATCACTAATGGGGCTCTATGTATTACCCACACCTGTTGGCAGAGGGTGAACAGTCACACTGATCATTTCAGTGTAGCATGCATGCATCTCCAGACATCTAAGGGCCTCACTGCCCTGTTATTGCTCAAACTTGTGCGGGTGAATACCAATTTTTGCTTCAAGAAGTTGAACACTGACCACTGGGGGCCACATACCTAGTTAACATAGAGGATTATCACTCGTTATCAAAATTAACCAAAAAAAGCACTCCACCAATTAAGAAGGCCACGTGCAACTACCCACCAAATGGAGATAGAGACATCAATCTGTCAGCCATTTCGCGTCAAGGCCAGCTGAGGTTCCCCGTGCTGAGTCAAATTAAAGCACAAACTCCACTCCTGGTGATGTCTTGGCAATTCCTTCCAGTTTCAACTTTGTAATTATACTCCCATCTGGAACCTATAGACTTTGGTTCCCCTGAAGCTGCTTAATGGGTCATCGGCATAACACTGCCGAATTACTTGTCCTCATAGTTTATGGTGGGAACTATGAAGGTATCTGATAATCTTTCAACCTCAAACTTTCATTCTTGATTAATGAAACATCCTTGGCAAGGGCTTTCACTTTGGTGCGACTTGTCCCTGCCCAACAATTTCACCTCTAGCAGCACAATATAAATGCCCACAACTGTCTCTCTTAATCATGGCCCCAGTTCAGAGAAACAACAAGTTTGAACTGGAGTCCTATTCCAACATTCCTAGCTGAAGAATTCAAGTGACTGCCTCCTTTTAACACTCTAACTTTTCGCAAAGTAAACATTTCAGGCCCCCAGGACACTGAGTCAAGAGCCCCAACAGGTTTACAAGACAAAAAGTAAGTGAACAGAGGAGCTTACCTCGTGGTGGACTGCCAGTATAATCCCAAGATTCAACTACAAGCTTTTTAACCACTGCAACATTAATTTAAACTTCGGTAAATGGAATTGCCATGGCTGCTGGCACAAGACTTACTCTCCGGTGGATCCTCCTTAAAAGATTTGAAGGGAATTATTATCAAATACTCAGCCTCAAAAGATTCCTTTATAGTTGGTATCATCACCTCCCAAGTTGGTAGTGGGGTGTGCCTACTGCTTTCCTTGGATGTGATAGCCTTCTCCGGAACCAAACCCTGATTTCCTTTTACCCGGGGACACCATGGTGGACAAGGAAAGTACCGTAGAAAATTGGTAAGGCAGACATCCAAATGTATCATCATAGCCATAGGGGTGTACGTTCCACCTGAGATGGGAGCCGGAGTTTGAGAGGGAAAAGTGACTAAGGCCTAGAGGCGTTCTTACCCACTGCAGGGCGCACCTGTGTGATAAAAGCTGCAGCAGACTGCCAGGGCTCCATAGCGGATTAGTGTCTGCAGAAGTGGACTTAAGGAAGAGCCTGCAGGCAGAACTAGCTGTAGCAGCGGAAGGCATCACACAGACAATGAGAGAAAATTCCGCCCGAGGTGCTTAGCACCTTGAGCCGCCTGTAAGCGAACTGCCAAGGTCAAACGCATAGCCCCTAGGGTACTAGATAGGGCTAGTCCCTGGGAAACATTCATAGGGAGAGAGACCAAAGCCCAACGTGGTGGCTACTTACCAGCGTACCTACCCGAAGCCAAACCAGAAACAATGGGCAAGCCTTCGAAACGGAAAGACCTGGATCAGCCCAAGACAAATGCACCTGTGACATCGAAAACATCTGCGCCAACGACCACGGGGGCAGATGCCATGCTCCAAGATATACTTCACGCTACCACGGCCTCCAGAGAGGCCCTGGAACTCAAAATTGATACCATTGGCACGGTCCTCAGTTTGCTGAAAGATGACCATAGAAAGCTAACGGAGAAGGTGACCAGCAATGAACGCGCATTAGCAGACATCATCCCAGCTATGACCACACTGATGAGACAGCTGCAGGCCATGGAAGTCAAAGTGTGAATGCTAGAGACAAGAGCGGAAGATGCAGAAAATCGCTCCAACTGCCATAACATTAGTGTCATAGGCTTCCCAGAGAAAATCAATGGAGCAAATGCAGTACAATGCCTGGAGCAATGGTTGCATATCAGCGTGAGCCTTTCTGCTTTCTTCGCCCTTGAGAGAGCAGTTGAATTCCGGCCAGGCGTCCGCCGCCATCGGCTTCCACGTGACCAATGATTGCGCTGCTCCTATACTATGGATATCAGGACTACATACTAGCATTAGTGAGCAAAAAAAGGAGTGCTGAGGGCCAACAACACAACTTTGCGTATCTTTCCGGACTTGTTTTGGGAGGTCCAGCTGCAGAGGGCATCCTACCAGGAGGTCAAAAAGTAATTACAGCAGATAGACCTCCGTACTCCATGCTTTTTCCGGCAAAGCTGAGAGTGGTGACCCCAGACGGGGTGCAGTTCTTTCAGACCTCGCAAGAGACATTATATTAGCTAGAAACCCAGGGCGAGCCACGACCTAGCACGGAAGATGGAGAACATGAGCGCCAGCACAGGAATCCCAGACATGTGCGATGCTGACAAAAAGTAACAATACCATCTCAGGTTGAGGTTCGACCGGGACCGCAGAGAGCAATGGAGGTTGTAGTCGAAATAAGTAGGGGTCAGCCAGAGCAGGATGCATCAGAGCAGGAATTACTCCCTCTAGACTCTGAATCAGACCCGGAATCCAATGCCTCTGGGACATCAATCTTGGAGATGCCTAAGATCACACCATGCACTGCAGACAATATCATGTAAATCCTGCAACCTCCAGCTGGTTTACTAAGTTGGTTTGACGTACCGTAAAAAATAACATAAGGAGCTATACCTACCAATAGCCCCAATACCAATTACCAAATAACCAGTCAGTTGACAGTGAAGAAAGTTCAACAGTTTATTATGCAAAATACTCTATAGAGGAGCCTCTCCAACCCTCACCCATCAGGTGCGCGGGGAAGACTGCTGGCTTACATTCAAAACAGCACATATATACTTTCAGCACAGTACATGAAGTCACTGTGAATGGAAAAAACACTACTTGGCTCTTGGGCCTTGAGGAAGGACCATATATGGCGCACATGATTAGTTCAAAGCTCTGCTTAGTTATTATTAGGGAGGTCAGGAGGGGTGACTCCCTTTCGTCCCGGTGCCCGGGAGTGCAGGCCCGGCGCCTTCAGGAATTTGCGCTTATCACATCCAAAGCTAGATGCGACCTTGAGTCCCTGGACAGAGAAAAAATGGTGTGCATTCAGCTGCTCTCAGTAACTCAACTAAACTGGGGCCTGACAACTATTGGAGAGTAACACGTGATTACTACTCAGGCTTGGCACAGGCAGAGAAAAGATGGCGTCTGTATGGTTCTCGGCCTACTCGACTTAAACAGAACACACGAACAGCATATACCCTTATCAACTAACTAAAACAGATATAGGTTTGCCATTATGCATATAAAACACAAAGAGTATATAGATACATCATGCTAACACAATATATAGATATGGCTAATACTGCTAATATAGGGGAATTGGATTTTTATCCTTCAGGTTTGCAGCCCTAGTCGCTACTAACCTCCTACCTGCAGACCCTGGGAAACCCCCTGAACAAGTACTCTAAAAGAATGCCTCCCTGTAATTCCCAGACATGCTGGATCAGAGCACTGTAGAAGCTCTTTCACAAATGGTAACAAACATTAGCCTGTTTTGGGCGGGGCACACAGGGCTGCTGGTCCTGGGGAGGGTGAGTTGGGGTTATTGGCTGATGCCGTTACAGTTGGGGCTTAGCAAGTTGCACACACCATGCACACAATCTAGACGGGGATACATTTAGAAGGGTGAATGGGATTACAAGTACAGAACAAAGGGAATATTTACTCCACACCAACACTGCACATGGCTAAGGACCGAGGATACAAATGCCTGACATGGAATGTCAGAGATATGCATACCATGGTGAAAAGGCATACCTGCATAGACAAGGAGCACACACTGTGCTTCTGCACGAGACACACCTCACTGCCAAAGAAGGTCAGGCGCTGAAAAGGAGATGGCGAGGCCAAGCATAATTTGCCGCTCTCTGTGGCTGGCAGAATTGCACTTCATAAAATAAGAGCGCTCCCCCGTCAGACGGCCTTAGTTTAACGCACTCCCGCTATGGATCTCTGCGGGCTTTTTCAGAGACCTGAACTCCCAAATTCAGGCCTTCATATGGAGCTCGGGACAATGTTGGATTGCTCTTGCGACAATGCAGCGTCCGATAATGTCGGGTGGACTGGAAGCCCCAGACTTTGAGTCCAACTATATAGTAGCCCAACTGCAATGGTTAGGACGAGATATGGCTCTGGGGCGCCAAAGAGCAGAAGCCCCAGAACTGACCAAATCCTCGGTGGGCGCCTTACTGGGAGTGTTTTCCAGGGTGCATAGACCATCCTGAAATGATTCTCAGGAGCTCAAAGTGCAGTCTAAATGCTGGTGTTGAGGGTTGCAGAGAATGGGAGTGAGGGCACCGTATTCACTGGACATCCCAATGGATATGCTTAAAGCCCTCCCACATGGAGGTAACTGGCATGACTTGGAGATATGGATAGAATCTGGGGCGACAAAGATGGGTGACCTTTACAAAGACAATGAATTACTGCCCTTCGGAAAGTTTCTAACAGAGTTCGATCTGCATTGGGGACATTTTTGCTGCACAGCTATCCATAAACACTGGTGGATGAGTTCTACAGAGACCCCACCACAGCAGAGCTGCTACTATATGGCCCTGTCGACAGGAACTATGAAAGCAGTATCCTGCCTCTACAGAGCGCTTCATGCGGACAGACTACACCCACTGGAGGCACTCTGCCTCCAAAGGGAAGAGGAAATATACACACCAATCCCAACAAAGGACTGGGACAGTATCCTAGCTGGAATACCTAAGGTATCGAGAAATGCACGATTCAAGCTGATAAATTACTACGTTTTCAAAGAGCCTATCTGACGTCTGAGCACATTCACAGATATTTCCAAACAGAAGAAGCATCCTGCCTTCGATGCGGTGAAGAACAAGCACATATTATACACATGTTCTGAACTTGTACCCAACTACGAGGATATTGGGAGGGGGTGGTACAAACTGTAAGAGAGGTTGTTGATAGGGAAATCCTCTGCTCCCCAGCATGCTGTTTATTGGGATGGTTCCCCCATTCGACCAAAACCAAACTTACCAGTATGTACCAGGACCTGGCATTTGTGCTGGCGAAGCATGAGATAAATAGGAATTTGGAAAGTCACAAGAGGCCTTAATCTGCCCACCTGGAGAAAAGAACTCCTAAAATGGATGGGATGTGAAGGGCAAACACTGATGAGGGAGGCTAAAAGGGGCTTACGAAACATTGAGATGGCCAGATCCTGGGAGACCCTCATGCATGACATAGAGCGCCTGGAGGAGGAGGCCAAGGGGAGGAGGAGGGAATGGACCCCTAGGGCCCTGTCCTTGACACAGATGCACCGCCAGAACCAACATTACCTGGATAGTTCCCATGTCAGACAGATCCCATAGACAAATAAACTGCCTCTGCGTGAGGACACACTATGAATACGCCCAAACTGTTTACCTTGACTGCATCTCCGCAACCAAGACACAATCATTACATTGGGGACTCCGGGTAGGGAGGGGGGGACAAGGAGGGTTATGGATCCAACACAAGCTGTGATTATGGAGCAATCCGATATGTAATCATTAGTTAATATGTTGAATGAGCACGTAATGAATGATATGCTGTGAATTGCTGACCTGCTATGCTGTTTTTGAAAAAGGATCAATAAAATACTTTTTTGTGTATTGGATGAGACACCACAGACTTACCACAGTGCAGCCGTAGTTGTGTTATTCAACACTATATTGCAGCAATATCTGTTTGAGCAGGGGTATTGGTGTGAACTTCTCGGATGGGTTTAGTTGCTATATGCTCATCCCCTAGCCAGGGTATGAACAGGAAGGATGATCTCTGAGAAGTAGTCCCTACAAAGGGCAGGTGACAAGGGTGCCCCCTATCTCTGCTCTTATTCCCCCTGGCCATGGAACCATTGGTGACTAACAAGTACAAATCTGTTCATAAGAGATGGAGCAGCTGCTTTTTGCTCATGTTTGCTCCCTTCTCACCACCCCCCCTGTACTCTGGTGTAGTGTAATTCCTATTTCCCTAATAGGCTCTGCGCATTGGAATAATATACACTATAGGTTTGGATTAGGACTGAGGTCAGCATGCCCCTATTGAGTATATTAAACTTAATTACTTTGTGTGCCAGCTAACTTAGAGGCCATTAGAAACTCCTTGTAAACAAGAAGGGAGTAGTTTCTGGCAACTGCATAAACATGACAACTTTGTTTCCCTTTAGAATCGGAACACACTCAGAATCGTGCACACAATAGATAACAGTTTTACTCAGCTAATCGTGCATGCTTAGTTTCTTCAGAGTTATACAGAAAGAGTAGACAGGCATTTCAATAAAAAGGATTTATTGAACAGTCTTATTTCTCGTGTAGGAGATATGAGCTGTTAGAATTATAAGACAGTATGCAAGATATATTATGTACAGCATAAGCAGTAGAAAGAAATAATACTGCGCTAGCATTATCTTTTAGCTATGACACATATATTCATATACATAAATAACATTGGCTAAAATGCGAGTACTCTTAAGATACGTTCTCTACTAGTTCTACCCCAATGTACCTAAGTGTAGTACAAGGCAAGAAGTAGGTGCCGTATTCGATAGTATGGTATGCTATAGTTTGTATGCTAAGTCTAGTGTGGTAAATAAATAAATAATACTCTATTTTTGACTAGGCATAAATCATAACAGATAGCTCAATAAAATAAGAGTCAAGATTCGAGGTAGTAGGAGTTTCTGCAGGTTTATTACAGCATAAAGGACAGGATCAGGACAACCTGCATAGGAACAGAATGGCAGGGCTAGAGTGGCCCGGCAGCTGCCGGGGCTGGGTCTGGGATGAGCGCGCTAACTTTTCATAACAATACACAGGCATATATACATAGCGCGAACACATAGCATTACATTGCAGTAGGCGTAGCAGTGGGTGGAGCAGAAGGCGTGACGCGTAGCAGTCGCGAAAGATAACAGTAAAAGTAGGTGTAACTGGGAGTATACATAGACATGTGGTGCAAACGTAACAGAATATGTCATGAATGGGGCGGAAACATAGGAGGGGGCTACCTAAGGTGCCGGGACCTCTAACCTGGTGGTGCGCGTAAACTGGCAATGACGTGTTACTAGGAGAAGCTGGGGGCTATGAACTCTGTGCTAGGAGCAGAGACTAGAGTCTGGAGGGTCGGAGCGACATGTACCTAAACCCTATCTGGTATCTGATGTTTAGGGAACATGTTGATATAAACTAGAAGTCATGAGGGGAAAGGCTAACTGACTCTAAGACTGGAGCATGCATTATTCTACATGTAGTGCGTGATGAAGAATATTAAATGACCATTAAATGCAGTATTTCTCTAACGTGGAGACGAGAAGGCTAGACAATGACGGAAACTATTGATGCAGTTCAGTAGCTTAGGAATGCAGAGAAGGAGGACTGAACTGATAGCTGGAACTATAACATACTTTTGGCAGACTCAGAGGCAGGGCCAAGCTGCACCGGGCACTGCGAGGCAGGAATTAAGTGAAGGGTCGAGGATACAGGTGGGGGCTGTATCGCTCCTCAGCGAGGCTTTTAGGAGACAGGAGCTGAATCTGATGTCCGGGCCCTGTTGAGGCCTAGAAACGGGGACTTTATAATGAAATAACGTGCACACTGGGAAACGTGGCAACATAACTTTACATAGGCCTGATATTCGTAGTATTCACGAGGACTGGAAACTGGCATACTAGAGGTGGACACAACTGTAATTGCGTCATTAATCGGACATGGGGAATAACATATGCATATTGGTCATGCACACATAACATATGATGGATGACACGTGGTGACACAGAACATGGCAAAATTTACTTTTCCACATTCCCTCCTTGTCACTACGTTTCCATCAGGAAACATCAATTTTCATGATACCATCTATCATTTCATACAGTACCATTTGCTCGTCTCGAATTGTCTTGGAACGAGATTTAGAACGGGGCTTGGGACTAGGAATACAAGAGGTAGCACACATGCTGCAAATCGCAGGGCCACATTGTATACAGAGGCAGCAGCTGAATATGATCGCTACTGCAATACCTAGAAAGGACAGGACTTTCCATCCCCAGGCGGAAATTATATTCCAGAACCAACCGGACCATGTCCAGGTGCCTGGATCTTGGTGTAACAGATGGGCAATTTTATGGAGTCTGGTTATAGCTGAATAAACAGACGGCGCGTTATTTGGAATGAAAATGCAGCAACTAGATCCGAGAATTCTACAGGCCCCGCCCCTATCGGCCAATATGACGTCAAGGACGAGACGATTCTGTAAAACGACAATTCTCATAAAGGATTGTTCTTCAGTTAAGTTACCTAGAGCGGAGGCAGTCTCATCTACTACTGCTTCAAGGGTTCTTGTTAACCTACGGATTAGCTTACTATTTACAACTGTACCTAAATAAGGGAAGACACCCTTATCTATATCAATGAATTGCTCTGCAGCGGTTTCAGTATAATCGACAATCGGGAGATTTCTTTTGTGTCTAGTATGTACTAGATGTGTGTTTCTATGGTAGTCAGGTGGGGCTAGGAAAACAGGTGGCAGTAGGAAGGCAATATAACAGGTTCCCTCCCAATCGAGGGGCAGATGAACATATGCGGTCTGACCACAAACAAAATAGGAATGACGTGAAGCTTTGAAAATAGATTTCCCACTGTCACTATACTTGACAATAGTAGTACAATCACTATGTCCTACGTGTACGGAACCATAACTACGGACACATAATTCGCCTTTGACTGGTAATACTGAAATAGCAGGTGAGTCTGGAGTAGTATCAGACTGAACATTCAGGACCATGAGATTCGACGAATAATTACCTAAATTATATACTTCATTTTCTAGATCTAAACCTGTTCTGTGGGGGAAACCTTGCTTGTCTGGAAAACATGTGCTGTTAAGAAAAGACATATCTGTTGAGGATGACGTTAACGTGGACCATGCTCCACACGAACCATTATGTGAAAATGGATAAGGAAAGAGTGGCAGAACTCCCTTCGGGGTCTGGAAAGGGGGGAGTCGACCACACACCCAACAATTAGTGGCATTGCTGGTCTGGTGTGAGTAATGTAACATGCGGATAAATGTGTTATTACGCATAGCGAGGCGGTAAGAATATTCGTGAGGAGGCAGATCACTAAACGTGTGCTCTACTGTAACATTAGCAGACTTATTTACATGAGGAACTGGAAAATACAGGAAAAATGCGTAGCTAGTACAGGAAATCATTATGCTGATAAATAATATAAAACTTAGAAAAATGATACATTGAATTGAATTTTGACTGACTCTCTCACTATGGGGGTCTATTTTATACATGTCAGAAACAGTCTAACCGTTTCACCTAGGGGAGGACTTATACAATCAAACTGACTGACTTATTTTACTAGACCTGAGCTTTAACTTATACTCCTGCTGCGGAGTTTTCTCTAACAGGGAAGGGGTTGTAACAATGTCTTTTGCGGGACAGTCCTTTAAAACAATGTCTTGGCAATCTTTAAAATCCTGGGACTCCTCGGAAATGTTTTTAGAAACGGGTTTCAATCCATTGAAAAGTTTTACATGAGAAAGGTGGACCCACCCCTTCCTGCCTTCCAGCTTGACGGCAGTACGGGTGGTCAAGAGGACCTGACGTGGCTCCTTCCAACGAGGCTCCAGCGGACTTGATCTGTCAAAATTCCGGACCATCACAAGGGAACCTGGAACGATTTCATGCGGTGCCACCTCGGTATTGTCTGGAAATGCGGCGGCAACCTGTGAACGACATGAGTTGAGGGCAGACATCAAGGAAGCTAGGTAATCTGTCAGCATATTACATGAAACATCGGTAATACTTCGGGGTCTAGGAGTACCCCACATGTTAGGGGGGCGGCCGAATACGACCTCATACGGGGACAGACCTGATCTGGAATGTGCGACCATGCGCATATAAAATAAAGCGACTGGCAGAGCTACTAGCCAGTCCACACCTTTTTCTTTACATACTTTGGCGATGCGGATTTTCAGGGTCTGATTATGTCTCTCGACTAGACCGGCTGCTTCAGGATGGCGTACACAATGGAACTTCCACTGGTACCCTAACAAAAGGGAAACGTGCTTCATTAACTCTGAGGAGAATGGTTGGCCGTTATCAGAATATACGACTCTAGGGAGTCCATATCTAGGGAAGAATTCACGAACCAACTGCTTAGCAGTGGTCGCGGCTGTGTAATCTGGGACCGGATATGCTTCTGTCCACCTGGACAAAGCGCATACAACTACAAGGACATACTTGAAACCTCGACATCGCTCCATCTGAATATAATCCATCTGGAGGACCTCAAAAGGGTGGTCAGGGAGCTGGAATCCACCTTGTTCCACCGGGACACTTTTACCTGGATTAAACTGGCAACATATCATACAGGTACGGACTTTCTGCTTGGCTGCAGCTCGTAAATGCTTGTTGAACCAAATGTTCTGGATACTGTCTAACATAGCTTTTTCTCCTAAGTGTGCTGGACTATGTGCGGTATTAATAATGACTTGAACCATAGAGTCGGGGAGAAACCATGTGGCTCTACCCTTCGTTAACCATCCTTGATCTGTCTGGACCCCTCCTTGTTCAGACCATTTCTTGATTTCATCGGGAGTAGCATGTAACTGGATATCTATGACATCTTGAGTAGGGTCCTTAACTGTCATGCATGTAGTCGGATCTGGAGTGTGTGTCTTGTTAACTGGACTGTCTGGAGTCTGTGCTGTAAGCTTGGCTGTGCGATCTGCTAGATCATTACCTTGGGAAATAATGTCAGTAACTTTCGTATGTGCCTTGCACTTCATGATAGCAATAGATGTCGGTAAATGTATGGCATCTAACAGAGCTTGAATAAGGAGACCATGCTGAATCTTGGTTCCATGAGAAGTCATGAAACCTCTCTCTTGCCAGAGCACTCCGAAGTCGTGTACGACTCCGAATGCGTAACGTGAATCCGTGTAAACATTAACTCTCTGGTTCTTGGCGTGTATACAGGCTTGTGTCAGAGCAACTAGCTCTGCTGCTTGAGCGGACAGGGTATCAATGCGGTGTGTTTCAATAACTTCAGTGTCAGTAGTCACTGCATACGCGGCGACTAGTTCTCCTGTACTAGTTCTCATACATGAACCATCCACATAAAGTGTCAGGTCGGGATCTGGTAATGGAATATCTGTCAGGTCTTGTCTTGGCTTCGTCGTAATGTTAACTACTTCCACACAATCATGTGGGTCTGGATTTGGATTAACTGATGGTAACAGTGTAGCAGGATTCAGAACGTTGCAGCGTCTGATTTCTATGTGTGGCTGGAACAGTGTCAATTCATAACCTGTTAAACGTGCAATTGTCAAGTGCTGAGTTTGTGTTCGGTTTAAAAGAACTTCCACGGAGTGGGGGACTTGTACTGTCAGGGAGTGTCCTAAAACTATGGAATCACTTTGTCTGATAGCTAGTGCTGTGGCTGCAACTGACTTGAGGCACACAGGCAACGCCTGGGCGACTGGATCTAGTGTGCTCGAAAAATAAGCACAGGGCTTGTATTGACCTGCTTGATCTTGTGTGAGAACAGATAATGCTGTACCTTCACGTTCAGTAACGAAAAGTGTAAAAGGCTTACTGTAGTTCGGTGTAGCTAGAACTGGAGCTTGACATAGAGCTTTCTTTAACTCGTTGAAACTAAGTGTATGTTCAGATGTCCAAGGGAGAACAGTCGATACGGCTGCCTCCTGTGTCGTTAACTGTATCAGTGGCTTGGCTAGAAATGCATACTGGGGAATCCATTGTCTACAATAAGAAGTAAGGCCGATAAAAGCACGTACCTCCTTCTGGGTTCTGGGCTGGGGAAGACTCGCTATCAACTGGATACGGTCGGGTGTCAACTGCCTACCCCTCTTGGACAGTAAGTGTCCTAAGTAGACCACTTGCTGGACACAGAATTGAAGCTTCGAAGGGGACACCTTGTGCCCCATCTCGGCTAGGAAATACAGAACTGTCAGTGACGCTCGCTCGCAATCACGTTCAGAACGGGCTGTGATCAGTAGATCATCGACATACTGGAGCAGGGCAGTGTCAGTTGGCATGTGAATATTATCAAGTTGTCTCTTGAGTGCTTGACTGTAAATACTAGGGCTTTCTGTGAAACCTTGAGGAGCGCGTGTGAACATATAGCTCCTTCCATTTAAACAAAATCCGAAAAGAAACTGGCTGTCTGGATGAATTGGAACACTAAAAAATGCGTTCTTGAGGTCTATGACAGTGAAGAACATGGCTTCGGAATCAATAGCTGTTAACAGAGAAGAAATATCTGGGACAACTGGGTACTGAGGAATAATACATTTGTTAAGTTCTCGCAAATCAATCACTAATCGATATACTGGGGGTGCATTTGGATCAGTACGTTTCATGACTGGAATGATCGGAGAATTACATACATTGGAGTCAGTTTCTACAACTACTCCTTGAGCCATGAGCTCGTCAATAATTTTGGATAAGGCTGCTACAGCCTCGGGTGGCAATCTGTACTGTCTGATTCGTGGTAACACTACACCTGGTTTGAGAGTCACACGATGGGGTGTGATTTGCATGTAACCTACATCAGTTGGACCTTGTGCCCATAGATGCTGCGGAACTTTAGACAGTCTTGAATCAAAATCTCGTAATACATAGTGACCCTTAAAGTCACGTAGGAACAATCGTATTCCCTCTGGGGAACAGCAAATAACTGCACCTAACTCTTTCAGTGTTTTAATGCCTAACAGATTTTCTGGACATGACTTGGTAAGTAACAGATCAGTAGTACGGGACAATGGACCTACTTCTAGAGTGACTGGCTTTGAAATCTCATTAACTATTGGCTTTCCTGAAAATCCAAGGGAAACATTTCTTGAGCCTGAGAGCGGAGCCCCTGGAACTTCGGCATGACTAATTGTGGTCCTACTTGCCCCTGTATCGATCAAAAACTTTCTGTCTTTCCCTAATACTTGACTGTGAACATAGGGACCTTCTTGATCTACAGGTATCTCGATGAGAGGCAAGCCTACCTCCCTCTCTAGGCTGTTTCATGAATATGGCTGGTACTCTGGATACTCAGACTGTGCATACTGGTACATCTGCGATGTAACATGCTGTGTTGCAGCGATAGGCTGCGGTGCTGTAACTGTCTGCGGTACATTCTGTGGCTGAGAAATCTGTGAAACTTGTTCTTGTCTAGGCGGACGTGGTCTTTCTTTAGTCTTACCAGTAGCTATGTTATGTTTCAGAACGGTACACTCATTTATAAAATGACCTGGCTGTTTACAATAATTGCAATTCCCTTTAACGGGAGCTGCAGGATGACTGGCTTGATTCGGACCCCTCTTCTGACTGTCTTGAGGAACAGATTGTGCAACTAGCACTTTCATTTTCGTGTCTTTCATACGTTTTCTCTCGTGTTCTTGTTCTTCTCTGATTCTGTTCTGGTGGTACTGGAGCATCTGGAGCATCTGGGACGGGGTATTTGCTTGCCAGGTGCTTTCGACTTTCAAAACTCGATTTTTAATCTGTGGACTTGAATTCTCGACTAATTTAGTAACAAAAAGGTGAGGGTATGACTCACTACTTGTCTTGAGACCACTATTAATACTGAAACATTTTTCAAATCTAGAATAAAAATCACTAATATCTTCATCTTGTTTCTGTTTACAGGCTGAGATTGCATCCCAGTCTTCTTTTCTCGTTGTCAATAATCTGGGTAAAACTTGAATTAATAATTCTGGTAACTCTTTACATTTATCTCCAAGACCGGTACCTGGTACTCGTGCCTTGTCTTCAGCTTCTAGAACTGCCCAATCGATCTTTTTCTCTCCCACCTCCCATTCTTTTTCTTTTAGCTTTTCATACACCCCTGCGGGTAGCAGGACCTTTAACATTTTAATGATATCTGGGTAAGTGTATTCTCCCATACGGAGCATGTCTTTTAATTCTCTATGGAACCCTGCTGGATCTTTGTCATGACAGGGAATTAATTTCTTCATTTCAAGAAGTTCCATCTTTGTAATTGGAGTGTATACAAACACTCGTTGCATTTCGCCACCCGTTCCTCTCACTGGGTGGACTTCTCGTAACGGGTTCTGTCTGTCTATGTAGAATGATTTATTTTCTGGGGGTGAGACATGAACAAAATGCGGGTTCAAGAACGTTCTATATTTGTGACGCTGTTCTAGAATGACACTAATTAAATCGGTCCCTAGACCTCTCCATTTATACTGGAGTAACTCGTTCAGGATATCATGTAACGGGCCTGGATCAGAGTGTTGACCCTCATACAAAGTAATGAGGTGCTGGATCATATACATACCCACCAGTCGTTGCTCGGCTGGGGGCAGTTTCAGGAACATTTGTGCCACTATTTCGTCTGGAAAAGTGGTAGAATCAGTAATCCATCGGTCTGCTGATCGGGCTAGTCCTTGTTCATGCATGGTACTTAACTCACTGTAACCGACTCGTGATTTCAGAATGTGATCGGTAGCTTGAAATACTTGTTCTAGAGAACCTTGTTCTGGTGCTGAATGACGGAAAATAGACTTGGGTTCTAGACGTAAATGGCGATCTGGAAATCTAGATTTTCCTACATACGCTATTCTGGCGGGATTCTCGTCTTCCTCTTCAGGATCAGAGATACTTTCTTTCTCGCTTACTTGGGCTGCTTTACGTTGTTCGTGTATCTTTATTATTTCTTTACGGATTTTCTTGTACATACTTTCCATGGCACCGACGGTCTTGTGCTTACCCTCGGCTATATTATCACTCCACCTTGTCAGGATTCTCATTTCGGCAGAATCTTTAGACGGGTAATCTTGTTCTCTTATTAGACAATTAATCAGAAACTTTAATATCATGAGCTGGATCTCGGCTTTCCTTTGAGACATGGCCTCGCCAATACTTTCTGGATCATCCCCTGTACGGATGAAACGATATATTCTGTCTAGATCTTCTTTCATATTCGGTAAGGTGACTAGATACTCGGCCACCTTTCTTACGCGGAATGAATATAAAACCATATTATCCTCGCCTGGGACTGGATCATAGACACATTCGGCAAGGGATTTTCTTATTTCTGCAACAGACTGATATCTAGGCGTACGCTGTGACGCTTGTGCATGTAATTCGGCTAACGTTAAACGCTTGTGTGGCGGCGGGGTTTGAGGAGGAGCTCCTCCTGCGGCCCCTAAACTAGAATCATCGACGGACATTCTTCGTCCTGGCAGGGTCGGTAATTGTAACGTGGGCTGGACTTGTATGGCGGGCTGACCCGGGGGAGCTGTTAAGGGCACCCCGGTGTCTGGAAGAGCGGGAAGTGCCTGATTTACAGGGACTGGCGGAGCGCGAACAGGATTTGCATATTCTGGGACTGTGTCGTCCAAATAGGACGAAATAAAAATATCAGCTGTGGTCTGTTTGTGACGTAGCTTAGTCGGAACTAATGGTGGCGGGAAATTACTGGATGCCTCTGGGGTCGCTTTTGGCAAACCCTCGGCAAGAAGAGGATACATACCCTTAATAAGGGCATGCCTCTGTCTGTCTGTCTGTTCGGCTTTGACTTGTTCACCTATCTCGATTAATTCTCTTTCTTGGGCTCGTTCTTGGGATTCTCTACTTAACTCTGACTTTCTGACTTCCTTTTCGGTTCTTTTATGAGCTTCCTTACGCCATAACTCGATGGCATCTTTCTGTGACTGTCTGGCTTTCTTTTTCCATAATGCTTCTTCTACTCGCATGATACATTCGGCATCCCATGTACCCGATACGGGCCATCTATACTTTTCTTCTAACTGTTTGGTATACTCTACCCATAAATCTGAATACAATATGGCGCTTATGCCATGTTTCTGATACATAAAATGACCTGGACTGTCCCTAGGCGGGACAGGAACTGCCTCTTCTAATAAACCCTTTCTAGTTTTTAACTGACGTAACTTGGAAAATATAGGCATGACTGAACTGTAATCTGGACACAATACAATACACAATAAACACGAAATCACATCGCACTCATACCACAACATTAAAATACATGAAGAACATTATAAATAACAGTTCGAACAGAATATTACCTGAAATACTGAGAACAGAAATACAAGAATTTTCTCGAGAACGGAACAGACTAGAGTTACTGGATGCACTGCTGTAACAGTACGGAACATACCGGTCCCATAAAGGAACGCATCAAGACCCGTATCCACCTAAGTGAACACTTCGTTTGTGAGTCTGGGCACCACCAACCCACGGACCAGGAGTCAATTTAGACTGACCCTGTCTAGATACTACCCCAGCAATGGTACTCACCGGGCAGCACGGAACGGAAGGCCTCGGACTGGACTGGACTGCTACGACGACGGACTTCGAACTTCGGACTTCAGTTACGGGTGGGCCTCCGGATACCTCGGACCTTGGACTCTCGGCTTGGGCTCTGGTCGGGACTCGCCGCGTTCCTCCACCGTCTCGTTTGGATGCTGGACCGCCTCCTCCGTCTCCTCCGTGGGCCTGAGGGATACTTGAGCAGAAATATCTGCCACTGCGCAGAAGAGTTCCGTCACGACTGTAGAGGGTCAGGGGGTCGGCGTGGCTTCACCGACGCGTGGGGAAAGGGCAAGTCCCTATTCGGGCGCCATTATGTGGTAAATAAATAAATAATACCCTATTTTTGACTAGGCATAAATCATAACAGATAGCTCAATAAAATAAGAGTCAAGATTCGAGGTAGTAGGAGTTTCTGCAGGTTTATTACAGCATAAAGGACAGGATCAGGACAACCTGCATAGGAACAGAATGGCAGGGCTAGAGTGGCCCGGCAGCTGCCGGGGCTGGGTCTGGGATGAGCGCGCTAACTTTTCATAACAATACACAGGCATATATACATAGCGCGAACACATAGCATTACATTGCAGTAGGCGTAGCAGTGGGTGGAGCAGAAGGCGTGACGCGTAGCAGTCGCGAAAGATAACAGTAAAAGTAGGTGTAACTGGGAGTATACATAGACATGTGGTGCAAACGTAACAGAATATGTCATGAATGGGGCGGAAACATAGGAGGGGGCTACCTAAGGTGCCGGGACCTCTAACCTGGTGGTGCGCGTAAACTGGCAATGACGTGTTACTAGGAGAAGCTGGGGGCTATGAACTCTGTGCTAGGAGCAGAGACTAGAGTCTGGAGGGTCGGAGCGACATGTACCTAAACCCTATCTGGTATCTGATGTTTAGGGAACATGTTGATATAAACTAGAAGTCATGAGGGGAAAGGCTAACTGACTCTAAGACTGGAGCATGCATTATTCTACATGTAGTGCGTGATGAAGAATATTAAATGACCATTAAATGCAGTATTTCTCTAACGTGGAGACGAGAAGGCTAGACAATGACTGAAACTATTGATGCAGTTCAGTAGCTTAGGAATGCAGAGAAGGAGGACTGAACTGATAGCTGGAACTATAACATACTTTTGGCAGACTCAGAGGCAGGGCCAAGCTGCACCGGGCACTGCGAGGCAGGAATTAAGTGAAGGGTCGAGGATACAGGTGGGGGCTGTATCGCTCCTCAGCGAGGCTTTTAGGAGACAGGAGCTGAATCTGATGTCCGGGCCCTGTTGAGGCCTAGAAACGGGGACTTTATAATGAAATAACGTGCACACTGGGAAACGTGGCAACATAACTTTACATAGGCCTGATATTCGTAGTATTCACGAGGACTGGAAACTGGCATACTAGAGGTGGACACAACTGTAATTGCGTCATTAATCGGACATGGGGAATAACATATGCATATTGGTCATGCACACATAACATATGATGGATGACACGTGGTGACACAGAACATGGCAAAATTTACTTTTCCACACTAGTATGCCAAGTTCGTATGCCAAGAGTCCCTCTAGGTTCTAGTCAGCTCCATAACTTGAGAATGGGAGAGGTTGGAATCTTTTTCCGGGTCTCGAACTCTAATATCCCGCGAAGGGAGTCAGAACACTGGAAGCTGGATTCTCTGCAAGCAGGGATGACAGCGTCTTGTCAGTGCGTCAGACCGGGAAACAGGCTCCTCTAAAGACGAGGTCTCCTCCTTACTTGCCGTACTTGCCGCAGCAAGGGAAGGTATATTTACACCAGGTAAGCGCCTTGGAATGTTATCATTGACGTAAAGTCGGGCAGAGGAAGTCATCAGGAATGAACCCTTAAGGTATAGCAGTTCATGCATAATAAATGAGTTCTTGGAGAAATCAATAATCCTGGGCTAGGGAAACTCCCAACAGCTTAAGGGTACGGTTTCTAAGAACTCGTTGTGATGTTGGGGTGGACAGATGTAGGTGACCATGCCTGTATTTGGATAGCATGGCTAATGCCTAAATACGGACTGGGATCTTATGTCTATATAAGGGCAATGCGAATTGTGGCTATATAAGGACATGTATTAGGAAAACCTATATTCGGACACCTAAAGTGGAATACAACACTGGGGGCTGGTCTGCTTTTCCCTTTCATTTTCTGTACCTCTGACGGCAACACAACTGTCATTGGAGAACATCAGCTCTCCCTCTCCTAGGAGACAACATGCATGTCGATACCGCAGCAGGTACCCACACTAGCGCTTCCCTCCTTTCCCTCCTTTCCCTCCTTACATGGCCCTGGTCCATGGTGGGGTTGAGAGAGTTCGGTCACACTCTAACATCCCCACTCAACCAGATGATATTTTTAGTCACACAATAAACCACTCAACCTAAATCTGAGATTTGAAAGGTTTAATTATAAATACAAAATAGATTGATATAAACCAATCCCAGCATCACTGTATAGAAATACAGGACAAACAGAATGAGTCCAAATCTCCTAAAGAGATTTAACATATATAACAAAAAGCATACAACTAATTCAGTTATGACAATGCAGGTAATAAGGAAAAAAAAATTAATATTAAATTGAATCAAATGATTTTCAAAGAAAATCATGAGTACGCTATCTCTGCCTACACTACCTTGAAAGGGACAACCCTAAACTAAGAAGCATTGAGTAAGAATGAATAATAGAAAGATGTCAGCTGTCAGAGTTTTAAGTAGAAGATACTTAAAGCCACGCAAAGCAGAAGAGGTCTGTACTTCATGAAGTCCTAAGATATCTCTCTCTGCTCCTCACTATGCTACTATATTATATTAGGAGACAGTGGTTCCAGTAGAAGTAATAGATAATATTTCAATGGTAAATACCTGCACAATGGCGATAGATTTGTAAGGGACAAGGATAATGTAAGTGGAAAACATTTTTGGGGGAAAAATGTCTCTACACAGTTAGACTTGATAATTATTTATATATACACAACAAAGGAAATAGTATGCAAGTATAAGTCACTATCTTAAATTCAAAAAGCTGTATACTTTGTGCAGTGAATACCCAAGTGAAGTATGGAACCATAAGTAAATATATACAGTGAGTTTGTGTAGAACAAGGTTTCCATATGTACAAGAAGAGACCATACAGTTGAGTATAATAACAGCCTGAATGTGTGATAACATTGGCTGTATAGAGGTCCTTTCTGTACTGGTGTTGACGACGTTTCAACCCTCTATTGGATACGGGGTTTCCTCAGGACGTTGGGCCTTATTGCTGGGTTACGGCGCCCACTTCAATGTGACCGCACCAAGAGCCGCCTGATCCGGCGCGACGCCAAACCACATTGAAGTGGGCGCCGTAACCCAATTACGCTCAGAGATCGATCTGAAAAAGAAGACATCAACGCATGTCCCCGGCCAGCAAGAAGACATCACCGCATGTCCTCGGAAGGCAACCACGAAATAACGGCAACACTGACTACCCGAAATCCACAGAGGCAGCCTACACCTCTTCACAGTGAGGCTAAGCCCTTATTATTCAGATATCCACACACCCAATGTCCTGAGGAAACCCCGTATCCAATAGAGGGTTGAAACGTCATCGACACCAGTACAGAAAGGACCTCTATGCAGCCAATGTTATCACACATTCAGGCTGTTATTATACTCAACTGTATGGTCTCTTCTTGTACATATGGAAACCTTGTTTTACACAAACTCACTGTATATATTCACTTATGGTTCCATACTTCACTTGGGGATTCACTGCACAAAGTATACAGCTTTTTGAATTTAAGAAAGTGACTTATACTTGCATACTATTTCCTTTGTTGTGTATATATAAATAATTATCAAGTCTAACTGTGTAGAGACATTTTTTCCACTTACATTATCCTTGTCCCTTACAAATCTAATGCCATTGTGCAGGTATTAACCATTGAAATATTATCTATTATTTCTACTAGAACCACTGTCTCCTAATATAATGCAATGACCCTGGTTCTTTGTAAGTAGGGTTCCAATGTAACCTCGAGGGCCTCACTATGTTACAGCATCAGACAGTAGTGTTAGTGTTTCTTTTTGACAGATTTTTTGACATTTTGTCGAGAGATTTTTTTCTTGTGTGTCGAGGGATGCCCTCTAGACGTACAGGGTTCAAGCCTTGTGGTGCCTATCACTGCTCCATATTGGTAACTGACCCCGATCTTGTCTGATTATGATGTTTAGAACGCGACCATGAATCGAAGTCGTGCTTGAATTGTCGGACCATGGCAACAAAGGCCTCGCGGGAATGATTTTTGAAGCTCCTTGTGGCCCAGCAGTCAACACTGTTGAGCGTGACTCCTCAGAGATCCCGGTCCAAATTGAGGAAGAGAAGGTCACTAGATTGCTCCAGGTCCTCCAAGTCCTTTTCTTTGCACTTAAGGTCCTCTTGACACTCAAAGAAGAGGCATATGAACAAGTCCAAACAGACTTCGACTCACCTCGTCTGTCGTCCGTTGATAAGACAGTAAGGAGCATCAACTCTCTAGTCACAGGTCCACGGAATTGTTTTCGGGTTTGACTCTCTGTGCCTCCCCCCATTTCCGGGAACTGGAGCGAACTGCTCTCAGGTTAAAGACTTTTACATGAACTGCGTATTTGAGTGGCCCGACCCCTCTGGTGTGCCTTTGGGACTGGCAGGGTCGGAGAAGGTCCTGGTTCCACGCTGATAGCTCTAGCCCCGGCAAGGTCTCATGGATCCGATTCCGGATCCACGTCTGCAGCGGTCATGCCAACATGACCTTCTCCATTACCGAACCCAAAGTTAATGCCTCCGGCATCGCCAATGCCCACCAGTGGAGCCAGCCACATTCTGATACCCAAAGACTCGGAGTCAGATCAACAGCATTGCTTGTCCATTTTGAAGAGATTTCAGGCATGGTTAAGGAATAGAAGAGGACCTTGGACCCTTTAGAACACCAGTTGGCCCCTTGTGAACAATTGACTGGTATGAAAACCCTGGAGAACCCAGTGGACTGGACACATCTCCTGATACTGGCATGCTCTTTCTAGCTAGTATGGCAATGGAGGAGGGGGCATATTACGCTATGGTGGTGAGGAGGGTGGCAGAGGTGCTTGACCTGAAGCTACCCTCTGTGCAGGCCAAGACTAATCTCTTCACTGACGTGCTTCAACCTGAGGCGTCCTTGTCCAAACCCCTTTTGCCCTTTAATAAAGCACTGACAGATATCCTTCTGGACACATGATCCAAGAATATCACAGGGACTCCTGTGAGAGGACAATAGCACACCACCATCACCCTGCACCAGGCGATCCAAGTTTCCTCAGCCAATACCCCACCCTGAGAACTTGGTTGTTCAGGCTTCAATGCCCCATGGCTCGTTCCCTTCCTCTACTCCAGAAAGGGAATCCATGAGGCTCGATGCACTTGGGAAGAAGATGTTTTCTTCCACCAGCCTGGCATTGTGGTTGATAAACACGGCTGTTTCTCACTCATAGTTTGGGAGGGGTACAGCAAAGGTGTGGCTCAGATACGACTGACTCGCTGGATAGAGCCGTTTTGTCAACAGTGGCCTTACGGCGTTGTGCCTGGCTGAGAACATCTAGCTTCTCAGGTGACATCCAGGCTGACCCCTTGGACATGCCCTTTGATGGGATCCGTCTTTGTGGTGAGAAAGAGGACTCAGCTTTAGAGCCCTTCAAAGAATTTTGTGCCACAGCTAGATCCTTGGGCCTCTCGGCTACACCTCGTGGCCTGTCTAGCTTTCCCCCCTTTTGTGGCAGTGAAAGGGGTTATCAACCGTGTCAGTCATATCCCAGCCACCATACGGGGTAGACGCTCCAAGTTGTGTGTGGACATGGGGAGGTTCATTGCGACCTCGTGGGAATGGTAGCCAGAAGTCATCTGCCACCCACCCCCGACAGCTGCAGCCTCTCTAGCCTTCCTAGTTTGGTTCTGCAAGGCCACCCCACTCCAGTTGGAGGGAGAATTTAACACCAGCTCCTCCGTTGGTGTCCATAACATCAGACAAATGGGTCTTGCAGATCATTCAGGATGGTTATTCTCTTCCCTTTCATTCTTTTCCTCCTCCTTTACTGCCAATTTAAGAATGGCTTGTGGAGGATCCTCTAGTTTTACTACAAAACGAAGTTGCAGCTCTCCTGGCTAAGGGAGCTATAGAAAAGATTTCAAAGTTAGAAGTAGGCGGTGGTGATTACTCCTGCTACTTTCTGATACCAAAAAAGAACATCAGCTCATTCTGGACTTTTGGACCGTCATTCTCTTCCTCAAAAAGGAGAAATTCAAGATGTTCATGTTGGCTAAGATCTTGCCTGCCACCATAAACCAAGGAGGCTGGCTGGTAGTGCTGGTCTTGCAGGATGCATAATTTCATAATCCCATCATGCCTTCTTTCTTGTGTGAAAAAGGTACTGGCCAACTAAAGTGGTACATGCAATTGCTTTACACCCTCCTGGATAGGCTTTAGCTACTCTCCACAGCTATTCATTGAGAGCTTTGGTTTTCAGGGACCTAAACACTATCACTAAGGGTTGCCTAGACTCAGTGCACAGTGCCTCACTATAGGTGTACACTATATACTGAGCCAGACTCCTAAACACAGCCCCATCCTTCTTGCCCTCAGGATTTACCTGTGGTTCAAGGTAGGCCATGAGCACTTTAAATCCACAATGCTACCACTTGGCCCTAACAGTCCCCCTCGGGTGCTCACTAAGATGATAGCGGTGGTTGTAGCTCATCCGCTCAGGATAGGGGTGTCTTCCCATACATCGACAACTGGCTATTGAAGGCGTCTTCGCCACAGGCTGTCATCTTCCATATTCAGACTATGGTGGAC
Organism: Lissotriton helveticus; assembly: GCF_964261635.1. Taxonomy (NCBI): domain Eukaryota; kingdom Metazoa; phylum Chordata; class Amphibia; order Caudata; family Salamandridae; genus Lissotriton; species Lissotriton helveticus. The sequence continues at coordinate 621,735,687 of NC_136071.1, forward strand.
CTCCTGTATTTGCTGGGGTTCACTATAAACATGCTGAAGTCGCACCCTGCAGTTTTGTGCACTGGAGTTTTCAAGGCGGCTATCGCTCGGCAATGCTTTTCATCTTGAGTGGTGCCCAAGCCTCCTGTACGCCTTTCCGCCCATACCACTTCTGTCTATAGTTCTCAAGAAGATCAAGAACGACTGGGCCCAAATCCTTCTTGAGGCATGGAGAGTCTGGTATCCAGAGCTTCTTCGAATGAGCATCAATCCTCCGATCAGGCTGCCCCTTTGGGAGGATCTTCTGTTGTAGCAGCAGTAGTGGAGGGTTTCCACCCAAACCAATCAACTCTCTGCCTACTTGCATGGAAATTGAGCAGCAAACGTTGACCTTCCTTCCGAAGTATCTATTGTTATTTTGGTGGCCAGGCGTCCCTCCACTAAGACAGTATACGCCTTCTGTTGGCAAACATTTGAAAAATATTGCACAGAAAGGTCCATTGACACTCTTTCTGCTTCTCTATCTAATATGTTTCTTTTCATACCTACCCTTGCCCAGAAGGACTCCACTTTGGGTACTCTCGAGAGTGAGCTTTCTACTCTGTTGTTTTCTTGCGACCTCCAGACCAACCCTCCTTGTTCAAATCCCCTATTGTAAATAGGTTCTTAAAAAGGCTTGCACATATGTTTCCACTTATGCTCTTTAACATGCAACAGTGGGATCTCAAATTGGTCCTCCCATATCTTATGTGTGCTCCCTTTAAACCTTTGCACAACTATCCCCTACAGCTGCTTACCCTCAAGACAGCCTTTGTGGTAGTGATAACATATGCCCAGAGGGTAAGGGAATTGCAGGCTTTGTCAACATAGCCTCTCTATGTGATGACATTCTTGGATATGGTGGTGCTTCGCTCCCATGCCTCATTCCTTCCAAAGGTGGTGACTCAATTCCATCTAGGTCAATCTGTCACGCTGCCCATCTTTTAAGCTCCCCCACATCCCTCTAAGGAAGAGGAGCTCCTCCACTGCCTGGCTCCAAAAAGAGCATTTTCATTCTACCGTGATTGCACAAAAGAGTTCCAGCTGGACGAACAACTCTTTGTGGGTTGCGTGGGAACTCAAAAAGGTTGGGCAGTGCAGAAGAGAACCATTTTGCGCTGGGTCGTTATCTGCATTCAAATATGCTACACCCTGGATAGGAAGCAGACCCCTGAGGGCTTACGAACCCATTCCACCAAGAGGAAGGCTGTTACCATGGCGTTGCCTTGTGTTGTTCCAGTTCTGGATATCTGCCTGGCAGCAAAGTGAGATAAATAACGGTGATGGATCAAGCCCTGATCTTTGGACTGGGTAAGAGTGGTCTGCTTAATTCAGACACTCTGTTCATCACCACCCCCTTTTCTGTATGGCAGCAAAGTGGACATCTCTGAACACGTTTGCCAAGCACTACTACCTGGGCAGTCAGGTCCGTAGCGACGGACTTTTCGCCCATTCAGTTCTGCAGGAGTTTTTAGTCTAGCAAATCTGTCTGCAGCCCAACTCCAGAAGGGTATGACTTGGTTATCTATTCAAAGTTTAGGAATCTGTAGCTAGAGGTCTCTATCAGATAAACAAGTTACTTACCATCGGTAACGCATTATATGGTAGAGACAATATCTAGCTGCAGATTCCTTATGGACCCATCCATGCCTCCTACTCTGCGACTCATTCAAAGGGCTAGGATTGCTCCCTTTGCAGGGCCCTAGTTGTGACATACACAAGTCAGTTTACTTCATGGCTCTTCGCTACTGGCGTGGAAAAAGTGAAAAGGAACTGATGTTCACGATCCAGTTTGATGCCTAGGAAATTCAAAGGTGTGGAATCTGAAGCTAGATATTGTCTGTACCAAATAATGCGTTACAGAAGGTAACTTGTTCTTTTTAACTGTATAATGTAGCCTTGAACGCATCTGCAGTGAAAACAAAAATGCAAGCAAACACATTGTAAATTGAAGGGTAAATGCAGATTAAATGTTAGACTTAAACATGAGTTTGTGCTGAAACTTTGCATGAGGCCACAAAATCATGTCAACTTAATGGTGCACAGGGTTACAAACACATGCACCTTTCTAAAAATATAGAAAATGCAGTTTCGTAACAAATGAATAAAATGCAAAATTATGAAAAAATGGCATCTCATAATACAGCAATATGAATATAATTTCTTGTTATACACAGAAACGTCTAAACACTAGTCTGCACATACATATCATACTATTAACTTTACATTGAGACACCTTATAAGATTAATTTTCTCTCAAAGTATTAATATATCAGTATTGTAGAAACTCTAGTAGTCAAATTTCTAAACACATACTTTATATTGCTCATGAGTTTTCACATGGAGTACTCAAAATTTACAATACCCTATCTTCTATTTATAACGTTAATCACACAGAATATATTAAAGAAGAGGTCTTCAAACACTTTGATGCGGAGACCCCACTGTCAAAAGCTTTTAGGCGTAAGGACCCGCTCCTGACAAAACATTTCTAGAACTTGGGCCTCCTCATCATTGACAACAATCGACAACCATAAACACCCAATTACCACAACACATCATTTATACATTGGGGAAATAAATTAAACTGTGTTTAGCAAACCAAAGGTAGTGGCTGGGGGCGTGGTCAAAGGTGTGGCTAAAAACAAAGGGCCTACTTTATGAGGCATTGGCGTAGGGCAGCTCCACAAGTCTTCTTGCTGCGCTGCCCCACACCAATATGAAAGGGCAGGAATGCACCTTATTTATTAAATATGGTGCATTTGTGTCCTTTTCCCCCCTATGTTGGTACACAAATTGCTGCCTAGCACCAACATAGGCCGGGTGATTTTTGTACAGGGAGGGGCACCTTCCTGCACAAAAACAATCCTGAGAGGGGGTTTCCTGCACCACACATGGGAAGAGGAAAAAACGTGGAGAAATTAAAACATTTCCCCTTGTTACGCCTGCTGCGGGGAGGCATAATGTTTGGCGCTGCCCCAGGTTTACATGGTTTTGTAAATCTGGGGCAGCGTCAAAATCCATGGGCGTTGTGTGGGAACACCCACCGCAACCCCTATGTAACGCCTACTTGACATAGAGTAAGGCAACGCAGCGACTTGCGCTGTTTTGTTGTACTCCATATCTATAAGGCCATGCAAGCCACGAGGGTGACTTAGCCTAGCTTCATAGATATGATTGAGATGCTTGTGCCGCCGAAGCTTAAAAAAAACTGACGCTTCTGTGGTGCAAGCCTCTCATAAATCAGCCCTAAAATATTTTGTTCATTTTTAGGTCTTTCATCATCGGTAGCTACATATAAAATAATGGGTAGCTTAAATGAAAAATAAATTAAAACAGTTTTTAATCTGTTGGAAATGCACTATATAGTAATAGTACATTATAAAACCTCTACTATTTAATACACTGCATAGGTCTGTGTGTAACCAGAGAGCCACAGAATTGAAATTGGTTGGTGCAGTGAAAAATAGTGACTTGTGTATTTTTAGTGCTATGAGGTCACAGCCTGTGACAGAAAGCACTGTGAATGTGTAAGTCAATATTTTATACTTGCATTACACACATTACAAGATAGACTGCTGCAAAATGTGCAAAGAGTTTTAGGATAAAATGGAGCTTTCCAAATGTAGATTTGTGTAATATCAGACCATAAGAAATGCATTTTTATTTTTTGCATAACTATCCCTTCAGGGGTACTCAGCGCTGTGTAAATACAGTTATCATTAAAAGCACAACCTTCACAGCCCAGTTTCTAACCACCACGCAAAAAAACTGTAGTGGGCCAAAGGAACTGGAGTCAACACTTTGTCGGATTAGTGAGGGTTTTATTGGTTTCAACAATCGCTTTCGGCGGCTAAAGAGTCTATAATAGGATAGGGGAGATTCAGACTCTTTCTTCTCCGGGGAAAGGTGCCCTTTTTGAAACTCCAGGCCGCGTTTTCTCCACTCCCAAGTTGAAGGGGGGTTATCACCGCCGATCCGGTCGTTTGAGGGAACAAAAGAAGAAATGGAGACTTCCTTCAGTCTGGTGCCCAATATATGTACAGTGTCAGGGAAAGGGTCGTGAGGAGCCACTCAGTACGCACAACAACCAAAAAAAGATCACAGCTGCTACACGGTGCCGGTAGTGCTCAGGAGAGGGAGTGAGAGGTCGGCTTGAGGGTTTTTTTCGTGGCTTTTAAAAACCCTTCCTTCCCGCCCGACCCGAGATACGAGAACACACCTGCGAAAGCCACGCTTCCCCTGAAGCGTGGCTGGGCGAAGCACCTTGTCGTTGGCCTCCTGGCTTCGTTGCACGTCGGGGTGCCTCCGGCCTCGTTCTCTCATCCCTGCGTCTTTCTTCGGGCTCTGTTTTCCCTCCGCTCGTGTCTTCTTCTCTTCCAGGTGCAGAACACCTCGATGTCTGGTTGCTTCCGGGATTTACTCCGTCGGCGTCCTCTACGTCACTGGAGGGGGGCAGGGCTCGAGGCGAACTCGGCCCAGTTAAAGTAACGGTGCTCATTTTCGTCTTCTGGTAGGAACAGCTGAGTGTCAGCTCTGCTCCAGTTTTCCGGTTGCTGTATAACGAGAGGGGAAAGAGGTTCCTGAGTTCCCCCGTCACAAAAACATATCTTTGCCATCACAAGGCTTGAAGTGATTTGAGCAATTAAAGCCAGAACCACTCCAAAGCATCCTTTACATTTGCACATTAACTCTAGGGTACATTTGCATTTCATTAAGGCAATCAGGCACCCTGGCATGAAGGCTTAGTTGAAGGATTGTTTTACCTGGCTGCTGGGCCTCTTAGTTTTACAGCACATGGCACTCAATTAACCTCAGCTGAAGCATTTTAATAATCACACTGTGTCAGGCGCGACCCCCTTCCCAGGACTCCAGGGCCCCACTGGGGGTTGCGCCTCACAGATTGAAGACTTCTGTATTAGAGTAATGACTACACATGAATATAATGCACTCCTACAGTATTTTAGGATGGAATCAAAATTACATTGCTCCAGGGGCAAATAGTGGTCTGTTGGCCCCTACCCTCCCTGGCAAAGCAATCCCTCTGTGACCTCTAAGGCCACCTCTGAAGGTACAGACATGAATATTTTGCAGACAAAAAGATTACTAAAATTCCTTTGCACATGCGACCTGTAGTGATGAAGTTGTTTGCCTCATGAGCGACGAGGTCACATACTTTGCATGATCTGTTCCCCCTTTCAATAACCCAGTGTGGAAAAGGTGGATCCCTCCCATTTGATGAACACTGTTATTGCTCTTCTAGGGTGCAGCGCCATTTTACATACAAAAGCTGTTCTACGGTAAACTTGCAACTAATGTTTCTACAAACAAGTCCTGGTATGCATACAAAAGCTCTGTAACAGGTAAGATTGAAAGAAAATATTTTGCTTATTATTTGTAGTTCAGCTGGGTTTCAATGAAAAGGAAGAACCTGGTCTGTAGGGAGGAGCAGGGAATGCTCAGCTTAGACTTGGAGAAAAATTGTGTACTAGTCTGGAATTATTTCCCATTGTTTGGCCACCCGATTGTGACCACCCACCTGTTTGTGGTTGAGCTCCACATCCTGGGTCTAAGTCAGATTGTGAGGTTTGACCCACAGCATTGATGAGAGTGCTTTTATATATTTCAGTTGGAGCCTCTACTCGGGTATTACAGCTGTGACCATACCCATGTTATTTCCTTTACCTGCTTCTGAAGCTTATAACTCATCTTAGTTCTCACTGACTGATGTCAGAGATCGTATCTCTACTACAGGTCCAAAGAATTCCTAGTTGAGCTCAAGTGCCAAATGATTGGTCAAATTGGCGGATGTACCTCTTCTCAGGTAACACAGCTGGCATCCTGTTGAGACTCCTAATAAGGTATTGAGATTCTCCTTGGTGCCTATCAGAAGCTCACGTCATTGAAAGAGGTGAGCCCTTGAGGAGTTAGCTGGGATTCCTACAACGACACCGCACCTCTGCTATGCATGATCCATCATTACTCTCTCGGCTTTAAGGATCTCCACGCAAGTGAAAATCCACACAAATGTACTAGTTCGCGCTGCTATCTGGGATATGGTTGGCAAATGGATCTTCATTTTGGTGTTTGAATACATTTATATGGGTGTGCCATACATGGGGATTCAGAAACATGGATTAAGTGAGTTTGATGGTCCCTTGGCACTGCACCTACAGTAGAAGAAGAGACAAGTCATGCCTGTACACATGTGCACAATTAATATGTGACATTATAAAAAAAACAAATCAACAAACTATGAAGAAGCACTAGTTATTGCAAAGAGCAGCAAGTATTGATACTGTCACAATTGTTCCACCTTACATAACCCATCACTTAACCAGGTTGTCCAGCAATACACAAGAGTTTGAGGATACAGAAGATAATGTCTTGGGTGGACGAGTATGTAGCACACAGAGCTATAAGGAAGAGTTAGATGGTAGAGTAGACAAAGTGGTGTTGTTGGGGGGGGGCGTGGCTTGGATGGTAGTGGAAATGGCTGCCTAAAGCTGTCGCTCGACACACAGGAGGGCAAATTTTCCATCTCCCGGAGATTACTCTACACATCTCAACCCAGATTTCACAAGCTACGGAACCGCATACCTTCCTGCGCACCCCGATGCCTGCCTTTGGTGCCTCGAATGTCATAATCTGAGGATTTCAGCTTTGAAAAACGAACCGCCACAGACTCTCTGCTGAGCCCCAAAATGGCGTCTACCCTCGCTGACCCTCGGCTCTGATCAATCCGTGATACCCACACCTTGGACCCCTTAATACATGACAATCGAGCGCACTGACATGCCATCCTCACACACCTAAGGTGAGTGTCTCGCGCATGCAAGTTTCCAAAGTTAAAAAGCTCACTCGTCTCACCTGGCGCTTCATATGCTTGACCCCGTAATGGCAGAGGAGCGGTTGCGGCGGTGCTTTGGTCTCGCTTGTGAACTGAGCTTGTGGGAGTGAACTCTTCCTCATGCTTCCTTGTGGACATTTATGCGGAGAGCCCTGTTTCCTCCCTCCTGCTGCATCCCAGCGCTCGTCCAGCCTCAACCATCGCAGATGCGGTATAAGCCAGCCTGACTCTAAAATGGCAGCGACGACGGGGGCAAGTAAGCGCAAAAGCAAGGCGCGAGTCATGAGAGGCGGGAGGTTTGAGGCTTAAGAGACGCCGAGGGCTGCTGCAACTGCAACTAGCAATTCGCTACTACTGCTTACAGTCTTACTACAGTAGGTGTTTCACTAAATGGAGTCTCCTCTCACTGCTACACACAGCCTACACCAAGAAGCACGCTAATGAAAATCATTTCCTCACAACCTGCTGGTAATTTGATGAAGCACTGTGCGCTGCGTCTCGACCGTAGTGAGGATAGAGGAGGGCTCCCCGCACAGCGTTTGTGAACCACCTGTGATCTGTGACCTTCCCACATTTGCAATGGGCCAATCTACGTGCGACCTACCTGGGATCTATCTACTTCCACAGGATCTTCATATGGGGTGCACACTCGGGATAGCAACCTTCTTGCCTCAGCCAGGCGATTATAACACTGCCGGCCAACTGCTTGACCAGACACAACCGGCTACCTGTCCCCCTTCTGAATAGGTTTCAGGAAGACATGCTAAAACTTCTTCACCTCCCTCACCGCTTTACCACCTGTGAGTAGCAGCCGACTACATAGTATATCAAGGAGGGAGCCAATACCTCCGGTTCTACCTCTCACCTTCCGGCAGAAGTGGGCTCACCATCACCGGCACCTCATCTTGCAATTTTAAACCTCACCTCGCTTCCTGCCACAAGCAAAATAGTGCGAAACGAACAGATACCCACACAGACAGGTACTCATTATCAAGTTCTTGCAGTGTAATTTAGCATCACCTTGTCTCTTCTCATCTCCCCCTGAGTCTGACCACCTGACGAAAATGGTGGCTAGAGACAACAAGAACAACAAAAAGAAAGTAAGACCGGAACCAACAATGTCTGAATCTCCTATCAAAGCTAAAACAGACCTGACTAGTACGTTGGACATGATACTTAAGAAACTGGCGGAAGTTCATGACTTGGCTAAATCCACGAAATGTAACACCGATACCATGCAATTGGAGCTCACAGCGATCAGAGCAAACATGAGCTCAATGAACAAAAGCATTAGCGAAGCGGAGCAACAAATATGTGATGCAGAAGACAAAACAACCCAATCACCCAAAATAATACAACATCTTCAGAGCACTACAAATGACCTCAAGCGTCAAAAAGCTGAGTTAGAGGATCGTAATAGGAGATGCAATGTACGCATCTTTGGTGTTCTGGAGGATTCAGAAAAAGATGCAGAGTCCTATGTAGCCTTCCTTGAAGCATGGATCCCAACGGTTACGGGGATTCATTTTCACCACGGCCTAGAACTGGACAGGGCACACAGAATACCAACTTTCTTCTCCCAGGGAAAGAAAGGCCCTCGTCCCTTGATCTGCAAACCACTCCGTTATCAACACGCTGAGGTCATTTTGCAATGCGCCAGGAAAAATCACCACATCACTTGGGAAGGTCATCGTATAATCTTTACTCAGGACTATTCCAAAGAGACTGTCAAAACAAGAAAAGGATTCCTATCTTTACGAGATAAATTAAAGGCAAAAGACATTCAATTCTCATTCGCTGGCCCGTCAAAGTTTAAGATTATCGACCATGGAGGAGGAGCTTGGCGGGCATCCGAGATGGCCGCGTGAGCACAGCGCTCCCCGGACCCCCGCCACTCCCGGCATGATATCCTGAACTTATCCTGACTTTTTACGAGGATTTGTGTAGAGGACGCTGGGCTGATTGCCCTGGACTTTTTGAAATTTGATTTGGACCCGGGGTGCCGGAGTTACGGTGATTCGAACTTTCGGGCTCCGCCCTCGAGGTAAGCCCGGGACTGGGTGAGGCTCTGCGGCCATCTTGAAGTTGAACAACAGCGGCAGGGGGATTCGACTTGTGGGTCCCCCTCTTAGGTTTCGGTTTCGTTTCTGCCTCAGACTGAGACATCTGGCAGAGGAGCCGGGCCTGGGCTGGACTCGGGGCACGGAACGCTTATCGAGCCTTTGGCTGGCTTATTCTCCTATCTGTGGGCCCTCCTGCTAGTGAGACCCTAGCTGCGGTTCTTTGGTCCCGAGGTCCTACTTTCCTGTGGCCATTCCATCGAGCCGGGTTACTCTTCCGGTGACGCAGTTCTAAGATGGCTGGCAGAGGGGACCGAGAGACTCGGAAGACCAAGACGCCCCTGCGTGGGGGCCCGGTCCAGTCTAACGTTATGGACCGCTACACCCATTCAAAGGGGTCCCCCGGAGCCGCCCTGCCCGGATCAAGTGCTGCTGACCACACTGTGGACACGTCAACGGAGCCGTCCTTGCAGGACATCATGGGCGCCATCTCTGCCATGAAGGAGACGATAGGCCAACAATATGAAGCTTTGGCCCACAAAATCGACACCGTGGCCATTGATGTGAACCTGATTCGAGCGGACCTGTCGAAAACCAATGAGAAGGTGAAGTCGTTGGATCTCCAGTCATCCAGCCTCATGGAAGACGTTTCGGAGATACAGACGGAGATCGGCAACCTTCGTAGGGTGAACGACTTTATGACCCGGCGCTTGGAGGACTTTGAGAACAGGGCACGTCGCTGTAATGTGCGCGTGGTCGGAGTTCCGGAGAATCCAGAACCTCATTCTGTTGATCTCCTTGTTGAGGACTTGATCCAGAACCACCTCTCTCCGTCTGGTCTGACTAAATTTTTCGCAGTGGAGCGTGCCCATCGTGTTCCGGGGGGCAAGGGTAAGCCGGGTGCCCCGCCGAGGCCTATTGTTGCGAAACTCTTCCATTATAGGGATCGGGACGCTATCCTGCAAGCATCACGTGTGAAGGGCCCGGTGGCCTTTGAGAACGCCACGGTGAACTTTTATCCGGACTTTTCTCAACAGGTCCAGAGACAACGTATGGGCTTCCGTGATGTCAAGAAACGTCTCCGGAACTTGGGGTTACGCTACGCAATGCTTTTTCCGACCAGGCTGCGCGTCGAGTACAACGATCGAACCTTCTTCTTTGATCGGCCTGACTCTGTAAATGACTGGTTGGACTCCCTGCCTGACCGTCCTCCTGAGACTGAGTCCACCGCCCACCCGGGTGGTGCTGAGGGTGGTGTGGAGAGCTGAACAATTCGCCTACGCCTGGGCCCTCGTATTGAGTAAACTCTTCCGGGATATTATGCCTTAGTGCCTCTACTGTTTGTTTGTTCTCCTTATTATCTGTCCTACTCGGGGTGGCGGGCGGGCCAGAGCCTTTCCTCCTCCGGGGTTCTTTTTGTAGAATGGGGGTTCTTGGGCGACAGGCACACTGCATGTTGGGGTGGCTATTTAGCATTTTGCAGGGGTGCAGGGTGGGGGGTGTTTTCTTGATTGTTGGGGGGTGGGTGGTTGGGATGTTCGATGTTTTTGTGTTATGTTTTCAAGGCGAATCAATCTTGCTTCTGCTGTTTTCTATGTCATGCTCATTGCAGAGGGGTATCGGCGTTGCTGTGTGGGATGGGGGGTAGCGGGTTGAGGATTGTTTCGTGGAATGTTAATGGTCTGGGAGATCGCATTAAGCGGAGTGTGGTGTTAAAATGTTTACGCCGTTTGTCTCCAGATATTGCTTTTTTGCAGGAAACTCATTTGGTGGGCAATACTTGTCGTGCGATGAATAGGTGGGGATATCGCCTTGCCGCACATTCAGGGTTTACCACGGGTTCCAGGGGGGTGGGTATCCTTGTTCGGGCTTCCCTCCCCCTAGCTATTGATGATGTGATCCTTGATGATCGGGGGCGTTATGCGGTCCTCGTGGGTCGCTATGAGGGTCGTACCCTCTCCTTGTTTGCTGTCTATGTGCCCCCCGGCCTACAGACTTCTACCTTTTCCGATTTGGGCCGGGTGTTGTTGAACCTCCCTGATAGTACTCTCTTTCTTGCAGGCGATTTTAATGCTGTGTTCTCCGGTCTACATGATCGCTACCCCCTAGGGATACTCCTTCTGCCCAACAATGGCTGGGTGGGTTTTTGGACACGTTTGGTTTAGTGGATTGCTGGAGGCTTCTGCATCCTACCCAGCTGCAATACACCTTCCATTCGGGGGCCCATGGGAGTCTGTCTAGACTGGATTATTTCCTGATGCCCGCGGCGCAGACGCCGGCGGTACGTGAGATCAGACACCTCCCCCGGGGCATCTCCGATCATTCACCGCTTTGGCTTTGTTTTGAGTTTGGGATGGAAGCGGCGGGCCGAGTGGCTCCTATTAACCCCTGGTATATTGCCTCCCCTGAGACCCGCAACTTTTTGACTAAGTCTTTAGATGCCTATTTTTTGGATAACGAGGGGTCCGTTTCCTCGGCGGTATCCCTGTGGGAGGCCTTTAAGACAGTGATTCGTGGGCAAGCCCTTTCCCTTATTGCTGACTCCAAGAAGGCTAGGAATCGGGAGGTGGTGGACCTTGAGATTGAGATTGCGGAGAGGGAGGCCGACTTAGAGTCGGAGGTCACCTCTGATAAACTCCATGCCCTGGGTCTGAAACAATTTGCTTATAAGTCCTTGGTCACGGATGCGGCTAGGCTGATGTTCCGGGAACAGCAGGGTCGTCTGTATGATGTGGTGGACAAAGCGGGTAAATTATTGGCATGGTTGGATAAGAAAGAGAGAGCGAATCGTGTGGTGCCTGTGATTCAGTCGTTGAATGGTGTCGAAGTGACGGACCCGGTTGGAATAGTTGAATGTTTTGCGGAGTATTTTCGTGTGGTTTATACCCCTGTGTCTGGACGGGATGTTGCTGACTCTCGCCTTTTGTTGCGCGATATAGCTTTGCCCAGTGTTTCCGATCTGGACCGTGTCTCGTTGGAGTCCCCTTTTACTACGGATGAAATAGCGACTGCCATTCGTTCGCTTCGTTCGGGCAAGGCCTTGGGCCCGAATGGGTTGCCAATTGAGCTGTATAAGCTACGCCCTGACAGGGTAACGCCCTATCTTCGTGCCATGTTTTTGGAATCCCGGGAGCGGGGTATTCTCCCGTATGACCAGCGTCTGGCTACGATAGTCGTGATTCCCAAGGACGGGAAACCGCGGGACCTTTGTTCGTCTTACAGGCCCATTTCCCTGTTAAATGTTGAGCCTAAAGTCCTGGCTAAACTCCTGGCGACCCGCCTCCTGACGGTCATTAGTGGCTTGGTTCATCCGGATCAGTCCGGATTTATCCCACATCGCAACACGGCTCTTAACCTGCGTCGTCTTCACGGTGTTGTTGCGAGGGCGGGGCTTCTGACGGAGCCGGCCATTTTGGCCTCGTTGGATGCCTCGATGGCTTTTGACACGGTCGAGTGGCCCTATCTCTGGGCAGCTCTCGAAAAATTTGGTTTTGGACCTGAGTTTATTGGATGGGTGAAGTTGTTGTATGTTGAACCCTTAGCGCAAGTAGTGGTGAACGGTAGAGTTTCTGTCCCCTTCTGCCTTGGTAGAGGGACCCGTCAGGGTTGCCCCTTGTCTCCATTGCTTTTCGCGCTGGCCTTGGAACCTTTAGCTGCGTGGCTTCGGTGGGAACCTTCACTCAAAGGCATCCGTTGGTCACCGGACTTTGAAGACCGCGTCTCTCTTTACGCGGACGACATTCTTCTATATCTTACATCCCCGCGTAAATCTTTGAATGTCTTATTTGATGTTCTTACTTCGTTCGGTGCTAACTCGGGCCTTGTTATTAATTGGGCTAAGTCCTGTGTGTATGTTCTTTCGGGTGTTTTGCCCCCTTTGCCGGCCAGATTTCCTATCCAGGTGGTCCAGTCTGGCTTCAAGTATTTGGGGATTTTTATTACTCTGGACCCCTCCCTCCGGTTTGAGCGTAATCTCCTCCCCCCGCTTCTTAGATTGCGTCTGGATGTGGCCCGTTGGCGTAAGCTACCCCTATCTCCTCTGGGTAGGGCAGCTCTTTTTAAAATGATGTCCTTGCCGCGGTTCCTCTACGCACTTCAAAATTCCTTTGACGACATTCCCGCTACTTATTTTAGAGAAATCGAGAGTCTACAAAGACAACTGATTTGGGACGGGCGTCCACGTATCGCCCTTGCAAAACTTACTATCCCTTGGTATGACGGGGGCATGGCGCTCCCCGACATCAAGAGGTATTACTGGGCTGCCCAGCTATCGGCCATTAACCACGCTATGTACTCGCCGGGTCGAGATCCGGCCTTTGAGATGGATAGGTTCCAGTTGCCGGGAGGGGACTTTAATAGAGCGCTTTATTCTAGATCGGCCGGGCGCCATCTTGCGGGCCCATCCAGGGCTGCAGTCAATGTGTGGCGCGCTGCGAATGTGAGTTTGGGATGGGAGAATCGACTGACGCTGGCGACTCCGCTTTATGCTTCTGAACGTTCGGGGTGTCTCTGGTCTACTAAGGGCTTTGAACGCTGGGATATGATTGGGATTTGTAAGGTGGGTGATGTTTGTGTGAATGGTCGTGTGAAGTCCTTCCAGGCCCTTAAGGCGGAATACGACTTGAGTGATAGAGAGTTTTTCCGGTATCTGCAGGTCCGGCATGCCCTGGCTTCGGTTCTGACTCCCGAGGTGGCCCTGCCCGAGTCCTCCCCCCTTGAAGATCGTATACTAGATGGTCACTTGCCCGACAGCACTATCTCCCTCATCTACAAGAAACTGATTCACAATCGCGCTGATTTGTTGGTCCGCCTTAGGGAGCTGTGGGTCGGTGATGGATTGGAATTAGATGACGAGGATTGGCAGTCGGCACTTTCCTCTCCGAAGGAGGTCGCCATTCCCGCCCGTCTTCGTTTGGTGCAACTTAAGATTCTCCACCGGGTGTATGTGACTGGTCCGCGTCTGGTTGTAATGGGTTTTTCCCCGGATGGCTTGTGTAAGCGTGGCTGCTGGATGAGCGCTACCTTTATGCACATACTCTGGGAGTGTCCGGTGGTGGCGGCCTACTGGGTGGATGTGCTTGCGGTAATGACTGTGGTGACTGGTGTTGCCCTGCGGCCTGAGTCCCGACGATGCCTGCTGAACGTGTGGGAACCCTCCGATTACTCTGTGGCCCAGACTAGATGGGCGACCTTGGGTTACATGGTCGCGTCAGCTCTGGGGCGCATCCCGACCTCCGGAAGTTTCGGTGTGGGAGGATAACATGGACTGGTCCATGTTCCGAGAGAAGACCGTCTATGTTGCTAGGGGCAGACCCGGGGCATGGACGAAAATCTGGGGTCAATGGAATACGTATCGTGGAGAAATTTGTACCCCTCCCTTGGTTGCCACCTCCGATGTTACCTTGTCTCCTTAGGCTGACGTTCCCGAAATTTTTCATTCTGTTCTAGGATTTTCCTGTCCTCCCTGCTCCCCCCCCCCTCACAGCTTTACCGAGTCTCATTGATTTACTTTTGTTCTCCTGCTTAGTGTTCCTCCCCTCTGCCATTCGGGCTGACTTGACGGCTGCACTCGCCTTGTTTTTGTTTGTTATTTTCATGTTTAATATAGAAAATTGCTGTATCCTGTCCTGTGTCTGGAGCAATCTCATTCTATGATTCGGCCTGACCTCGGGAAGGATTGTTTATTTCATGTGTCGTGCTCTGTGACTTAGCGGCCAGCCCGTGTGGTTGTAGGCCCATCCTTGTATTTTTATATGATTGCTTAATAAAAGTTTTTAACCAAAAAAAAAAAAAAAAAAAAAAAAAAAAGATTATCGACCATGGCAGACCACGTTTCTTCACGAGCCCTCAAGCCCTTGCACATCACCTGGAAGACTCGCCTCCACAGTGCATGGACTCCTCTAGCGGCTCTTCGAATAAACGGAAAACGGATACCCACGATACTTCTAGCCACTGACCGCTGAACTGTTGCTCTGGTGAGCTATGGATCTGATGGGCTCTCTGATACCTCTGTTGGCTCATTCTTCTACGAGTCAGAAAGCGCACCATGCTGTTATTTAGTCACGACTTTCTGCCATAGATTGTCTTAGCTCCAAGTCGTAAAATTCTTTTCTGGTCAGGTGATGGTACTCTCCCCTCTGGGTCAGTCTAATGGTATAAGCGGGACTATTTAATCCTACCTAATTAGCGTTGACCATTATATTGGTTGACTCTTCATGGTAGTTATGTCCCTTGATCCAGTACGAGATCACAGATCACTCTTTTTAAAAAATGTTCACAAATGTTAGAAGCCATTCTCGTGTGTTATAACATACTTGTGCCATAACTGGGATCCATGTATTCATACTTGAGGCATACCTGAGTTTCATGTTTTCTAAATACCACATATGTTACAGGGTGCAGTGACTCTTTGCACTTCAAGCCGTAAAGCTGGTTTCCAGCCATTAGGCTGCTTCACTCCTCATAGGTAATTACGCCCCTAGTCCTGGTATGTCTTCATTCTTTCTCAAACAGGCTCAACGGGGTTAAAAGATGCTCACAGTTACTACATTGTATTTGAGATAGGTCTGAGCCTCACATAGGTTCTATGTACCACATATGATATGGTGTATACTTTTGCACGGTTACACTGGGTTCGTTCAATACGTATGCTTCTCCTGTTGAGTTACTACCCTCCTACATTTTCCTGTGTTGTCCCCAGACTGTACTGCCGTTGCAGCTCCTACATTCAAACTCCTTGGGGGGTGGGGGGAGGGATGGGAGGGGCGGGAGGGTTGGGGGGAGCAAGGGTAATGTGGGGAGGGAAGGGGGGGTTTATGGGGTTTGGGGGGAAATGTAATTTTGGTTGTTTCCTTATTGTTTCTATTATCTCTTTTGTTACTCGCTGCCCAGATTTCAAATGTAGTATCATATGCGCCCTATTCATCATACTATCCCAATAATGATCACCACAGGTTCGCTTTCATAAGATGGTTTCTCCAGTTAATAGTTTACAGTCATGTAGTTCACACCCCTTCTGTGATTCACATTGTTCCCATAGCTTACACAGCTGCACCCTCTGTAAGCCAGCTACTTCCCTTGCGACATTTACCGGTTAGATGACTCAAACCAAAACCCTGGCAGAAAGCCTCAATATAGTTTCCCTAAACGTCAAGGGTCTTAATCACCCAGTAAAGCATAGAAAAGTCCTTGACTATTTGGCAAAATCCAATGGAGATATCATCCTAATGCAGGAGCCAAAACTATCAAAAGAAGATACTGAGTTAATTAAGCATCATTGGATCTCGCACACCCTTTGTTCCCCAGCCGTCGACAAGAAGAGGGGAGTGATCACCTTAGTCTTGAAAAAGTCGAACATTTCCATGACCTCACACACTCAAGACAATAATGACAGACTGATTGTTGCACACCTAAGGAGAGATGATGACCCTATCCATGTGGTAAACATTTACGGGCCGAACTCTGATGTTCCTGAGTTCTGGGAATCTGTCTCATCAGCAATTGAGGGCATTCCCCAAGACGAGCTCTTGATAGTTGGCGGGGACTTCAACCTCCCTCTAGACCCCCTTCTAGATCGCCAATCTAAATGTACATATCATCCTTCACGTTCCCATTATATACTCAACCGTCTCTGCTCCAAATATAACTTACGCGACTCATGGCGTCTACAACACCCAGACGGGAGAGATTATACATTTTATTCGGCTCCCCACAATTCTTACTCAAGAATTGACTACATACTAATGTCCAGCCCTTTTACACACCTTATAGAAGAAACGGACATAGCACCCAAACTGGTCTCGGATCACTCCTGTATCAATGCTAAACTCGCAGGTTCACGCTCTATCCTCCCCCTAAAACGCTGGCGTTTAAATGATGACATCCTTTCCGACCCTGAAAACAAAAAATGAATAGAGAACGCCATCCGTGAGTACATTGTATTGAACGATATACCAGGCGCGGACATATCCGTTGTGTGGGATGCACTTAAAGCCACAATTAGAGGTGTCATTATAGGTATCCAAGCACAAACAAATAAAAAACTGAACTTAGAACTAGCAACTCTTGAGAGGGACATCAAGACACTGAAAATCTTTCATTCGGCCGACTTAAACAACAATTCCACTCTAGACCTTCTCACTAAAAAGAAATATGA
This sequence comes from Lissotriton helveticus, assembly GCF_964261635.1. Classification (NCBI taxonomy): domain Eukaryota; kingdom Metazoa; phylum Chordata; class Amphibia; order Caudata; family Salamandridae; genus Lissotriton; species Lissotriton helveticus. The sequence goes on from NC_136071.1 coordinate 621,752,770, forward strand.
ATATAATGCAATCACAAGCAAGCGCGCTGGGGTATGGATAAATACATTCAAAGCACTGAAATTATGCGAGGGTAATAAAGCAGGGAAATTACTTGCGTCTTACCTCAAACATAAACAAAAACAATTCAACATAGCTTTGATAAAAGATCCTGCCAACACCATCCATACCAAGCAAAACATCATCCTAGACACCTTCCAGTCTTTCTACGAAGACCTTTATAAAAACAAGATGGCAGTCAACCCAGAGGCATGCACCAATTACCTAAACTCGTTAGACCTCACTAGACTCTCTGATGAGGACAGCTCCAAGTTAGGATCCTCATTCATGGTCAAGGAAATCTCCTCCTCCATTAAAACCCTTAAGAGCAATAAAGCTCCAGGACCTGACGGCTTTTCGGCCATCTTCTATAAGGAGTTTGGGAAAAGTATCAGCCCTGTCCTACAAAACCGGTTCCAGTCCTTTACCATTAAAGGTGGTGTCACTGATTCAATGAGTGAGGCCACCATAATTGTCATCCCGAAAGAGGGAAAAGATCCCTTTCTAACAAAAAATGACCGCCCAATTCCGCTCATAAATCTAGACTGCAAGATATATGCAAAAACCCTAGCTAACAGACTCAATGCAATCCTCCCTAAATTGATTAGTAATTCTCAAGTGAGGTTCCTTAAATACCGCATGTCCAAAGATAACACAAGACTACTTTGCCATATTTTGGAAAAAGCCAAAATAATAGCCACTCCCTCCGTTGCCATCACCCTGGACGCGGAAAAATCGATCGACAGAGTGTCGTGCCATTTTTTAAAACAATGTATGCAATCTTTCAACCTGGGGAAATCTTTTATTGACATGATAATGGCCCTTTATTCCTCCTTGTCCGCTAGAATCGCCATAAATGGCTCTCTGTCCAATCCATTTTGCTTAGAACAAGGGACTAGGCAAGGCTGCCCCCTTTCACCAGCTCTATTCCTCCTGGCCCTTAAACCCCTCATCGCCGATATAAAACGAAATGATGATATCAAGGGCGTGGAATTTGGTGAAACGCATATAGAATTGGCCGCATATGCGGATGACATCCTGGTGGTCACTGAACAGCCAGACTCCTCCATAGAGGCCCTCATGACCACCATAGAAAATTACTCCCTCCACTCTTGCTACAAATTGAACCGGGACAAGTCTGAGGTTAAACCTCTGAACATACACGGCACCAGAGACATGCTGGGAAACTCAGGCCTGTCCTGGCAGACCGGCTTCATTAAATACCTTGGAATTTAATTTGGTAGTACCCTTCTTGAAACTCTTCAGCGCAACGAAAAAACACCTTAGAGAAAATTAAATCGCATCTTGATGGATGGTCTCCTCATTTCATAACTTGGTGGGGGAGAATTGAGACCATCAAGATGATGATCTCCCCGCTAGTGAATTACCTCATCACTATGCTACCCCTTACTTTATCCCCGGACTTTCATCACAAATTAGATGCCACACTCACCAATGTTCTCTGGAAAGGGAAAAGAGCAAGAATTAGCATAAAGAAACTCCATCTGGACAAGTCTCTGGGGGGGTCAACTTAGCGGACTTCAAACTGTACCAAACTGCTTTTCTTGCCAAACAGGGCTCTTACTGGCTGTCACCCCCTGCTGATTATAAGTCTGTTTGGTTAGACATAGAAAAAGCTCTTCTTGGAAATATAGCCCCGGCGGCTGCTTTGTCTGCAAGTCTGAACACAGTCACCTGCTCAAAGCCAATTTTTCGGAACACGAAAGCCGCCCTACTAAAAGTAGATAAACTACTAGATACCACCATCCGACGCTCTCGATGAGAGTCAATATGACATAACCATACAGTGCTATACAAGGGCAAACCATTACGAAATAACCTCTGGATGAAAAAGGGTCTTTTTTTCCCACACCAATTATATGAGGGATCGTATCCCCTCTCCTTCAAGGATCTCCAATCCAAATATAGTCTTGACCCAATTGAATTGTATAACTTCCTGAACGTAAAGACGGCAATCACTAGGTCAAAACTTTCTGCAAGCCCTCCCTCTCTCCTGGCCTACCTCTCTAGAATAAATAGGCTGGGCCACCAAGTGTCCTGGATCTATAAGCTCCTACGCCTGCAACATTCCAATTTTAATAAGCAACACACAGTTCTGTGAATCACACTCCTCTTTCCCTATATCAGAGGTAGAATGGGCCAAAACCTGGGAATCTACCATGCGACACAAAATCAGCCCTACACTATCCCAGACAAAATTTTGGCTACTCCATAAAGCTTTCTGGACACCAGCACGTCTTCTCGCGCACAACATCAGAGCTGATACAACCTGTTGGAACTGTAAGTGTGTTGAAGGTGATCTTGAACATCTCATACTCCATTGCGAGTGCATGGTCTCCTTTTGGGATAAAGTCTTCGAATTTCTCAATAAGGTCTTCTCTTTCTCCCCACCCAGAGAACTGTTCTACCTAGTCTTTGGTTTCCTCAAAGCCACGTCCCTCAATGACAATGACAGGGCCTTCTTAGACCTACTCCTCATGGCTGCTGTGAAAGCTGTTCTCAATAATTGGAAAGATACCCGAAAATCTAACTTTGCCTGCTGGTTAAATTGGGTAATCAATCTTCGAGGCGCTGACAATATATCACTTCAGCACTCACCATGGCGACCCCCTCGGAGGCGACTGTGGATCACTCTTGACAACTATTTTAGCGCCCACAAACCACCATGAGCCTCCTGCATGCACCCTCGACCCCTCTCACCTTTTCTGCATTCTAGACCGGCTCGTGCCTCACTTTCTACAGAGCTGGTTAACTAGACAGTCTTGTCGGAAGCTTTATCAACCTGTGAACCAACTTATTGATAATACTGCTCCTATTGTCAGGATATGTCATCCAATTCTATGATTTCCTTAGTTACGTTGTGTTATGTTATGTTAGGCTACTAATTATTTGTACTTATTGTCTTCCATTCAATTGTCAATGTTATAGCCACTACTTTGATTCCATGTTCCACAGCCGTTTATTCTTTGCTTTTATGTACCACCTGAATACACTTGCCAGCTTTTTTCCTTTTGTTTATTTTGAAACTACCAATAAAAACTTTTGAAATCAAAAAACAAAACAAAACAAAAAAAACAAAGTGGAACCCCCGCTTTAGGAGCTAAACAGGATGGCCTGGAAAAATGACCAACTAAAATGTTTATTAGTTTCATTTTGGATTATGCAGACAAAAGCTCAGAAAAGCTTATTTTGAAAATATCAGGTCAGGACAGAGACTGTGGTAAAGGTCTGCTAAGTGAGCCAAGTTCATTTAAAGTGACAGATAAAGAAATTATATAAACATTGAAAACTGTGAGGCAGAAAATGAGACAAGAGGCAAGAGAAAGGTAAAAGGAAAAAGATGAGAAAATTAGGAAAGATTGGAGGTTGAAAATGGATAGGATGCAGGGGGAAAGAAAGAAAGGGTGAAAGTAAGATAATGTGAAAGGAAGGAATGAACAAATGAAGGAAGGAAAAGTGAAAGGAAAGATGAGCAGAAAAAAGGAAGTTAATGGTAAAAAGAAGAAAGGAAAAATGGCAAGCAAAGATGGATGCATTGATGGATGGAATGGTATTGGATGGATTGGTGGATAGATAGATTTGTAAAAGGATGGATAAATATGTGAACAGATGTATGCAATGGTGAAATGATGGATGGAGGAGTGAACTAATGGAAGGATAGATAGGTCAAATGAATAGAGTGAATTGAGGATGGGAAGATGAATGACTAAATGGGTGAATGTAGTGTGAATGTAACTATTCTAGGAAGGGTTGCTTCGCTCATTAGAGGGTTAGTTCTAAGAGGGGAGTATTTTAATTGTCTGTAAGAGCAAGTGAGAGGAAATAGTAGGTTCATCCTCCACATTAAATCCTACTTCACGAAAAAGGAACCTAGCTATGTTTAGAAGTTTGACCCTCCACTGGAGAAAACAACAGTTTTCTGGTGAAACCCTCACCCACCAGGGTTACCCCTTGTGGCATGCTTCATCATCGGGTCCATCCTGTTCCGCTGCAGAACGAGGCGTGCTGCGACCTAAGGACTACGTGGGAGCGCTTTCTGTATAATGATGAAGGCGATGTTTAAGAAATAGGAGTGGGGGGGTTTAAGAAAGGAGAAGTTTAAAAATGCTTGGCTAGTGGGTGTGACTAATCTAATCTGACCCCTAGACAGTAAGTCTAAAAAGGGGGAGGTAGAAAAGGAAGAAATGATGAGTCTGCTTTCCTTCAGGAAAGCAGACCCATAATTTCTCCATTCCTACCTACCGCCCTTTTTGGCAGACTGGAACATCCTATTATACTTCATTTATGTGATCTGAAATAAGTTCCTACTAAGATTTCTATCTAGGTAACTGCACCATGACAAAGCATCAGATGAATGTTCTTCCTTTGATATATATACATGATATTTAAATATCATAAATGTTTGCTTTTTAGGGCAGCTGAAGCAAAAGATGCAACCCTGGTGAGTATGAAGATATATTATGGCAATGTTTTGTGTTGACTGGGCCTAAGATATTGTAATTTCTGTCTGTACTTTCACTTTAAACTACCTTTGACACATTCCAGTTGTAACCCAAAACATTTCTATTATTAAGAACAAATACCTCCTCATTTTCTATCATAAACAAGACATTCGTAGACATTTAAGCTTTGCAATGGAACTCATTAAGGCAGACATCCACCATTGGTTTTCCACACTTGTAACTTCATAGTTAGGTGTGGGAAGAAGTGAATTCCTAGGGTCCGTAGTAGGAGAGTGGTCCATAAAGTCATGGCTGCTTGTTTATTCACAGACATTTCTGGTGTTTTTTCACACCCATTTAGAAACTTGATTTTAGTGTCAACAAAGGGTTGGAGTAATGGGGCAATATGGGTTTGTTCAACCTTTGGAGCAACCACGCCACATTTTACAAACCGAAGCGACCTGCAGCCATCACTTCTCATCAAGGAGTGCTGATCAGACCACTCTTACCATTTTCAAAAGGAAGAAACACAAGATACACAGCTAGAAAACAATTAGACCTCGCAGAGCGCATCTCTGAAGAGCCATCAAGATGAACCTGTTGAAGAGCTCTTTTCTCTAACTGCTAATCAACACTGGAACCACCCACCAGTCATCGACATCCTCAACAAAACCATGTTTTTGGCATAATATGATGTGTTCCATCAGATTCTGAGCATTAAGTCAAGCCACTACAAACCTTCATGAAATAGCAATGAAATACCAAATGGTTACCAGAATATTTCTAATCTAATAGGCTAAGATGGTGGTTCGTGGCTGAGTCGGTACAGAGGCCGCTCCCCAGGAATGTTAAGCATGACAGTCCCCCACCATCACCCAACTTCGGTCTTGGTTGAGGCTGCATCTCCAAACCTGCCCCCTCCGGGTTTGGGTGAATTTACGAGGCAGCCGGCATCGGGGAGAAGAAATGCAGGGCATAGAGCGGAAGCGTGCTGCCACGGCCAGCAGAAATCAAACTTCCTTTGGCATTTTGACCTCAGGTGAACAGTGCTTCCTAAGCCCCTCGACTCTCCTTAGCCAGGGTGAACCGCTTTGACCAGAAGGAGGAGGTAGACGCAAATAGGCGCGGCACACCATGACCACCACTGACGGTCTCTTTCATGCACTATGTCTCCCGGCATAGTCTGCCGGCTTCTGGAATCAGCAGTAATTGTTTGTGCAGCAAAACTGCCCATCTCTTGCAAAACAGGGAAGAAAACGTCTGCAGCAACTTTGTGGCAGCATTTTCTATTAAACCTATCTGGGGCCCATTTAGTCACCGGCATTCACTCAGGTGGATACTCTGTTGTAGCTGTTCTATCATTCAATGGTTCACCTCCCAGAGAGCAGCTAATAAAGGCAGAAGAGATGCTGACTATTAAGGAGGCTTCACTATTAGTGCTTGGGACATTTCGAGTTGTGGACTGTGCTCCTTCAAGATGCCCGCAGGGGGTACAAAGAGAGATGGGTGACCAGACGTAGCCAGCTCTCATATTTCATCAAAAGTGGAGAAGAAGCAACTGTTCCTTAGTAAACAGGGTAACAGAATAATGGCAATGGCAGTGGGCTTAGGGGGAAAAGCACCGCACAGCCTATAGCTGCCATCCCAAATATCCTTGAAAGGTTGGATACCCCGGATGTGGGTGGCATAGATATGGATTCCGCAGAGAAGTTGTATGGGGATGCTACCCCATTGGTGAATGGTTCAAGCGGGACGGGGCATTACACTACCCTGCTCACAGCAAACAATGGATTTTTTCATGGCTCCACTTCCACTAAGCCCTCTCAGTATCCTTGGGGGGCTATCCTTATTAATATTAGGATCTTTATTTTTTGACAAGAGAGTTACTGACTTGCCACTCCTAAGTTGCTGATCAAAACTTGAGGCGTGGAATTTCTTCTCAGCTCTGAGTTTTGCCACCAAACTGTGATGAGATGCTGGCAGCTCCGGGAGCATCTCCCGACACACCAGAAGTTTGAGACATCAGTCTCTCTTATGGAGCCCCCAACTCTGTGGATACGAAAGGAGGGTCATACTTTTTATTGTTAGGAAGGTTAATAAAGTTCAGGAGTTGATAACCAAATGGCAGCTGGGTGGCTGAGAATGTTTTGTTAGCTGTCTATGTCATTGTCTGATTTAAGGATGGCTCCCACTCTTCTAGATATAAGGGTCTTCAAATGGGCTGGTATTTACTGAATCAGGTTTTTGGTTGAGATTGAGGGATGAAGGAATTGATGTATGAGAGCTAGAGTCTTTTTCTCTTTTCTTTGGAGAACTGTCGGTTCAGTGGGGTGGACAGGAAGTTTGCCCCTTCCCTGTTTTTTCTCTTTCTTTCTGGTTTTCATCTTCTTCTTTTCTCATGTTCTTCTCAATAGGAGGTTTATTATTTATGTTTGGTTCTGCTTATATTCCTATATGCATTCTGGTGTAAGTCGGCCTGTGATCTGACTTTAGCCATGAGCCTCAATAAATTACAAACCTTAATGTTGGAGCTAATGACCTTTTTTTGGTTAGGGCATAGCTTGGTGGGGTGGTTAAGTTTGCCCTTGTGGGAACCAGGGTGTGGGGTGGGGATTTGGGGGGTTTAGGGACTGAGGATTGTGAATGGTTGTTTTTTGCACAGAGCATTGGTGTTGAAATTGTAGGAAATGTAAATTTGAGAAATTTGGCTAGGGGTGGACAATGATACTTATTCGTGTCTGACCGTATATTCAAACAGCGTGTGTGCAGAAATCTGTATGGTGGAGGAGTAGCCTGTGGATTTGGAGATACAATGTCAATAGTTGGTAATGGTGGGTGTACTGGTCAGCAGCTGCATATTCTATCCTGGAATATTAATGGAATCAAGTTGCCACACAAGTGCAAATTAGGATAAGAGGAACTGAATACTTTTAAGCCACAAATAATATGTCTTTAGGAGATGCATCTATCGCAGGGAGAAAGTTCACTGCTAAAGGATAATGGATATCGGGGCATGTCTATCACACGTGTTACCTCTGCTCAGAGGTGAGGTCGCACTATTGGTATGGGTCAACAAATGTGGGATTTTGTGTCAGAGGATAGACTCAGGAGCCATTGGCGACAATCCAAATGGATAGAATTCATTTACCATTTTTGTCGTTTATCGGCTAAATACAGATTATCAAAGGATTTTGGATTTGCTGTTGATAAAGGTTTATCTCTGGTCACCACCCTGTATCATCTGTGGTGATTTTTACATGACGTTATGTTCTATCGGAGACTCAGCATCTTAGTCTCTGACTACTGATCAGGTCTATGATGGCTTGAGACTTGTGGGGTTAAGCATCGACTCGGGGATGGGGGGCTTTGCACCAATTAATTTCCATATATGCTTTGGTTGATCTTTGCCATTTTGAGCGACAGCATACCAGGGTTTAAGTTTTTTCTGCCCCCTTTAAAGCATTGTCCCAATTAGATATGTTTCTAGTCAGCAATACTTTGGTCTCTACTTCAAAGCTGGTATTCAATCCGAGGGTCTATCTGATCACAATTCTCTATCTCTGTTCATCCAACCCAGCGAGCCCATTCAGACGTCAGGGTCTTGGGGCTGGACATTTAAAGACAAATTATTAATTGAGGATGGGTATGTCAGCTCCAAGAACTCCCATCTACGTGAGTTTCTGGAGGATAACATTGTCTCCGCATCACTTGTGGGGGTCTGCGGTGCTCTAAAGGCTACTTGTCGTGGGCAGACTCTTCAGTTTTCTTTTCACCAACAGAGGATGGCAAATATGGAGGAAACAGATGCTCACCAGACTCTTAGTTCTTTGGAATCCAACTCTGGATACCGCATCATTGGTAAGGACGGGCTTCAGGCTGAACAGCTTTTGAAGCAGTCTATCACCACCAAGCTTCTCTTAGACATTGAATATGCGAATGGGTGGTTAAAAATGGATGAGTCAGACAAAGGAAAAGCTTCAAAAATAGCGCAGAAGTGGGTTGAATTCTCTCCTTTAGAGTAAGGGATAGTTCTAATTTTAATACCATTCAGCAGATTAGGTTTGATAATGTGGAGCTTGTGGTCAATCCAGCTGCTATCAGATACGTTTTTCAATGGTTCTACCAAGACCTCAATCAGGCGACAGCTCCTCCTTCGCAGAAGATATTTATTGATTCGTCAGGCGGTACTTCCATTATAGGGGAAGCCATACTCACTGTTTAAAACTAGAACTACCTATAACTCTCTTGGATGTGGATAACACCATTGGCTCCCTTACCAACGGGAAGGCTTCTGGACCCGGTTTGGTTCCGTTGGAGTTTTAAACCATCTCTCAGGTTCTGGCCCTGTGCTCAGGGATCTGTTTAACTCCTTCAATTTGTCTTATCATGTCCCGAGTCTTGGGGGAGATTATTATTGGCATCTTTCTAAAAAAGGGAATGTTCCCACCTTTTTCATCATTCCAAAAAAAGGAATGATCCCACGTTTTTTGGATCAAATTATCACATGTCCTTATTTAATATACACTCCAAGATCTATACAAGTGTTTTTGCTAATCAACTGTCTGTAATTATCTCAGAGCTGGTCTATCCAGCCAGCATCACTTTATTCAAGTCTGTGACACTACATCTCACATCAACACAGCAATTACGGCCCTGGACGATCTCTTCTGGTGGGGGTCTATGGGCATGATTCTTCAAAGAAAGCCTTTGACTGGTCTCCTGGCCCTTCCTGTAGGAGGGTCATAGAGACCACAGGTTCAGGCACAGCCTTTGTCTCTAGAATCCATTACCTCTATTCCGACCTTAAAGCAAGGATTCGTTGCTCAGGCTTACTCTCAGATTCCATTCCCATCTCTTGTGGTACTAGGTAGGGGTGCCATCTCTCTCCTCAGTTATTTTCTTTATATATAAAGGCTTTAATTCAATCCCATAAACTGTCTGAGGAGATCCAGCCTTGAGAATACTTCGGTATGGGGGTTAGAACAGCCACATCGTCAGCCTAAGCTAGAAGTTCTAGCTTAGGCTGGCAATGTGGCTGTTCTAACCCCCACCCCATTAGTGGCTTACGTGCAGTAGTAGCAGCAGCTCAATAATTCTGGGAAGTCTATGGATATAAGCTGAATTCAGATAAGACTTCGGTCTTGTCTAACATCACTCTCCTTTGTCAGGATAGAAGATGGTTACAGCCAGTGGTGTTTTTAAGGGTAACCCTATCCGTCAATACTGGGAAAATTGTGGAGGACAACTATGGAACGCTTTACCAACATACAGCTAATGTTTTGACTAAATGAAACCATCTCCATTTGGGTCTGATCGCCCGCTGTAATCTTAATAAGATGATCATTCTATTGCGGTATCTTAATCTATTTCGCTATATTCCCACTTTTCTTGAAGTGACTTTGTTTTAATAAGATCGACACTTCATGGTGTTATAGGCTGCCTCATTGTAAGGTTCAGTTCCTACAACAGCCTAAAGAGGATGGCGGTTTGTCGCTCCCAGTTTTGCAGTTTTACTATCTGGCCTCATTGTTTTCACAACTTTTGTTTAGTCTTGGGGAGGAGTAACGTGGGAACAAGGACGTATGTTTATGGATTTCCTGCTGCTGGGTGAAACATTTGCCCCCAGCCTCAGTGTCATGTGTGCACTGTACTTTAAGAGAACCTGATTTATGATTTTAAAGGTCTTCCATCGTATTTGTGGCTCCCTTAAGAATCTATTCTATTGTATTGCTCCATTTAACCAGATTACATATTTAGGCTATAACCCCAATTTGCCTTCCTGTTTTCATGACAGCTTTCTGGAGAACTAGGAATGGGCAAAAAATGTTATCCTAGGCTATAGTTTGAGGGTGATGTTCTTCTCTTTTTTTAAAATCTGCTGCAATAGGTATTTCTTCCTCACACCTGTTTGCAATTACGACATTGCATTTCTAGTCTTAAGGAAGATGATATAAAGAATTCTGATAACTTTTTATTGGACCTTAGATTGAAAGTTCCAATAAAGAGAAATATATACCCAGCCTATAAATGAATGCATTTCTTCTGTGAGGATCAATCGGTTGACCCCTTTAAGCCAATGGCAAATAAGTGAAGCCAACTTCTCAAAACATAAGTAACGGCTGGTGACTTGCAGTTTAGTAATATCTTGGTGCAATTGGCTTTGAACGTGTCACATATCAAGGTGCTTCATTTTAAATGTATGAATGATCTTGACTATACTCCTCACCGTCTCTTCACCTTTAAGCTATGGTTGGAGGATCGTTGTTGTTGTTGTGGGCTTGCGGGGCCAACATGGTCCATGTTTTTCCATCTTATTCATCTATGTGTTTGTTTTGGGAATTTGTTATTGATAAGATGCATGGTATATCTAATATTTTAGTTTCACCTGACTTAAAGCTGATCATGTTGGGACATTCACTGGTTATCCCTTCCTGTTTAGCGCGTCTATATTTCTTCTCAATCTCCCTAGCCAGACTGGTTCTGGCATGTTTTGGCTCTCTAGCAAGCCTTCCAATCCTTTGAACTGGTGGCAGGAATATCTGAGCATTAATATGTTGGAAATGACATTAATAGAAAATGATCCACAGAGGAGGAAGTTGAGCCGGATTGGGGATCCAGTTCTACACTGGCCCTGCTCCCGCCTCCCAGCTGCTCCTCCCTCCCATAGAGGACGCCGCGCGGAAGCCCAGTGGATGCAAGCCCGTCTGCACCCGTCCGCGCCTGGACAGCGCCCAGCGCCAAGACCCCTGGTCCCCGCAACCGCTGCAACACCAGACATCTCTACGACACCAGCGCCCTCCACGCTCTCAACACCGGCCGAGACCACCGCTGCTTCCAGGCCACCCCAAAACGCACCCACGGCCCATTGTCCTGACGCACTTGCAGCTTCACCTGTGACAGAGCCACCAAACCTCCCAGGACCGGAGCCAACCACCTTCGCTGCATACTCCTCAACACCCGATCAGCACGCAAACACGCCATTGAGCTCTGGGACCTGCTCGACAACTCAGCCCCTGACGTGGCCTTCCTGACCGAGACCTGGTGGAACGACTCCTCGGCACCCGACATCGCCATAGCCATCCCGGACGGCTACAAGATCACCCGCAGAGACCGCACCAACAGGACTGGAGGAGTAATAGCCATCGTACACAAGTCCACCCTCAAAGTCTCCTCCCACTCAGACGCCACCCTTAGTACCACCGAACACCTGCACTTTCAGATCCACACTGACCCAAACACCACCCTCAGAGTAACACTCATCTACAGACCACCCTGACCCCGGCCCCAATTCAGCGACTCCATCGCCAACCTCGGCAGCACTCACACACTCGCCTCCACGGATGACATCATCCTCGGGGACCTGAACTTCCACCTCGAGAACAACAATGACACCAACTCCACCACCTTGAAATTCCACTGGACCGATCACCAATGCATCCATTTCACCTACAAGCCAACCACACACCACTGCACCAAACAGCTGTCCTGCCGGGGCTGGAGTAAAGTCACCAAGGACCAGATGACCACATCCCTTGCGCAGAACCCACCCACAGACACCACGAACCCAGATGCCGCCGCACACAACCTCAGCCATTGGATCAACAACTGCGCCAACACCCTCGCCCCACTCAAGAATCCACCCAACAGCCACATCAGAAAGAAAGCCACCTAGTTCACCGAAGACCTCCAAACAGACATGCCGAAAACTGGAGAAGAAATGGCTACACGAACGAACACCAGACAGCCACGCAGCACACAAGGACGCATCACGCAAACATCACCACCTCATCAGACTGGCCAAAAGATCATCCTTCAAGAGCCGCCTGGAAAACAACGCACACGACTGCACAGAGCTCTTCAGCATCGTGAAGGAACTCTCCAACCCCAGCGCCAACACCAACGACATTCCACCCTCTCAAGAAGTGTGCGACTCACTGGCCGCCTTCTTCTACCAGAAAATCGCCGACATCCACGCCAGCTTCAACAACACGATCGCCCCCACCACACGGAACTCCACCACCCCAGCAAACACCACCCACGGCAACCTTCTAACCTCCTCGACCAACGTCAACAACGACGAGACACGAAAGATCATGACCTCCATCCACTCCGGATCACCGTCAGACCCCTGCCCACACCACATCTTCAACAAAGCCGACACTGCCATCGCCGCCCAACTGCGGAACCTGATCAACATCTCCTTGTAGACTGCCACCTTCCCGGAAAGCTGGAAACACGCCCAAATCAACGCACTCCTGAAGAAACCCAAAGCGGATCCCAAGGACCTCAAGAACTTCCGGCCCATCTCACTGCTCCCATTCCCGGCAAAGGTCATCGAGAAAGTCACCAACGCACAGCTGACCCACTACCTCGAAGACAATAGCATCCTAGACCCATCCCATTCTGGATTCCGAAGAAACCACAGAACCGAGACAGCCCTTATCGCAGCCACAGACGACATCAGGACTCAACTAGACAACGGAGAAACATCGACCCTGATCCTCCTGGACCTATCAGCAACATTCGGCACAGTCTGCCACCGCACACTAACGGAACGCCTCTAAGAAGCCGGAATCCAGGGAAAAGCCCTGGACTGGATCACTTCCTTCCTCTCCAGCAGAACACAGAGCGTACGCCTCCCCCCTTCCGCTCCAAAGCCACCGACATCATCTGTGGCGTACCCCAGGGATCATCCCTCAGCCCGCCGCTGTTCAATGTCGACATGGCCCCCCTCGCACAGGTTGTCCGCCAACACCACCTCAACATCATCTCCTACGCCGGTGACACCCAGCTGATCCTCTCCCTCCCTAAGGACCCGACCACTGCCAAAACGAACCTCCACCAGGGATTGAAAGCCGTCGCCGTATGGATGAGGAACAGCCGACTGAAGCTGAACACGGACAAGATGGAGGTCCTCATCCTCGGACCCACACCCTCAGCCTGGGACGACTCCTGGTGGCCGACCGTGCTAGGAACAGCACCTACCCCCACTGACCACGCTCGCAACCTGGGAATCATCCTCGACTCCTCCCTCACCATGGCGATGCAGGTCAACGCCGGCTCCTCCGCCTGCTACAACACCCTCCGAATGCTCCGCAGGATCTATAAGTGGATCCCCACAGAAACAGGAAGGACTGTGACCCAGGCCCTCGTTAGCAGCAGGCTAGACTATGGCAACGCACTCTACGCAGGCATCCCGGCCAAACACCTACGACGACTAAAACGCAATCAAAACGCCTCCGCCCGACTGATCCGCAACCACATCACCCCCCACCTGAGAGATCTTCACTGGCTCCCCATCAAAAAGAGGATCACTTTCAAGCTCCCCCCACCTGAGAGATCTTCACTGGCTCCCCATCAAAAAGAGGATCACTTTCAAGCTCCTCACCCATGCACACAAGGACCTCCACAACCAATTACCATTACCAATCTTTACCCCCTTTACCGCCATCTCAAGAACTGCAGGTGGAGGATCGTCTGATCTTGCTGCAAGGTGAAGTTACATCTCTCCTGGTCAAGAGGGCTATTGAAAGGGTTTTGATATCAGAAGAAGGCAGTGGTCGTTATTCCCACTAATTTCTGATACCCAAGAAGAACTAGTGTCTTCGTCCTATTCTAAACCTCTGAACTTTCAATCTCTTCCTCAAAAAGGAGAAGTTCAATATGCTTACTTTCACTCAGGTCTTGTCTTCCCTAGACCAAGGAGACTGGCTGGTAGCAATGGACTTGCAGGATGCGGAATTTCACATCCCCATTCTGCCTGCTCACATGTGTTACCTATGTTTCAAGGTAAGCCATGAGCACTTTGGGTTCACTATGCTACCTGTTGGCCTTATCAGCACCCCTCAGGTATTTACCATGGTGATGGTGGGGGTTGCAGATCATCTGCACAGGTTAGGGGTTTCAGTCTTTCCTGACCTTGACGACTGGCTGTTGAAGGTGTCCTCAACCCAGACTGTTGTTTCCCACCTCCAGTCCATGGCGGACCTCCTGCGTTCGCTGGGGGTCTCTATAAATGTGCTGAAGTCACACCTTGTTCCTTTACAGATGCACCCTTCTTTCAGGGCTGTTCAGGACACAGTGCAGTTTCGGACTTATCCTCCAGAGCAGTGAGTCCAGCATATTCAGGTTATGATACCGATGTGTCTGCCACTATCCTATATGCCAGTGAGAATGACTCTGAGGCTGTTGGGGCTCATGGCCACCTGCATCCTGTTGGTAAATCCTGCCAGATGTGGGTTCTGCAATGGGACATGAACTTTCAGTGGGTACTGCATCAGGGGAATTTCTCTGTCTTCATCTTGATCTCAGAGGGAACTGCAAAAGACCTGCAGTGGAGGCTTACGAATTGCAATTGGATCAAAGGAAGTCTCCTCTCCCTTCCCCAACCAGACCTGACGGTAGTGACAGATGCATCACTCCTGAAATGGGGCGGCCATCTGGGAGAGGTGGATGTCAGAGCACTCTGGTCTCCGGCCAAATCTTGACTAAATATCAACCTGCTGGAGCTCCGGGTGTTCCTACTAGCATTGAAAGCCTTTCCCCTCTGCCAAAGGGAAGTTAGTTCAAGTGTTCACAGATAACACTATTACCATGAGGTACTGCAACAAGCAGGGCGGGGTGGTGTTGTGTTGCGGACCTTTTGTCAAGAGACCCTGTGACATCTTGAAGTGAAGAGTGAATCCATCTCCAACCAACTGGTAACAGCCATTAACAGGCTAGTTCCAGCCTGTAAAAGAAGGGTGAGAAACAAGAGGAAGGATGCCCCCTGGTTCACGGAAGAGCTAAGGGGAATGAAACGAACCCTTCATCACTACAAAAGTCAGTGTTACAGAGCCTATGAGCCACAGGCACTCACAGAGTGTAGGGCAAGAATCATCTACAAAAGAAGATGTTCTCAGTAGAAAATCCGAATTCTATGAACACAGGATTTTGGAGGCCGACAATAAGCAAAAAGAAACATTCAAATTCCTGAGGAGCTGAGCCAAAGGCAGACGCAAGAAGCACCCACCAGCCAAGAACACTGCAATAATTTCTTGTCCTTCTTTTTAGACACGATACAAGACATCTTAGCAGACATAGACAATTCCCCTTTTAACCAGCTGGTCTGGGAAAAAACAGAACCACATAAAGACAGGGTAGAATTGTTTACCTCCTTACAAAAGCTTCACATTGCGACTAGAATAAAATCAGGCTCACCCGCAGATCCATGTCCTCCCAGGAATTTCAAACTAGCCCTCCCAGTGATTGAGGGTGATGTCCTCTCCCTGATTAACCTCTAGCTAGAAACAGGGAAGGTCCCCAGACATTTCAAGGAAGCTAGAGTTATCCCCCTTCTCAAAAAGATAGGGGCAGCCACCTCCAACATGAAAAACTACAGGCCCATCTCCCAACTTCCTTTTCTGTCTAAAATCATGGAACAATACGTCCTCAAAACTTTATTGATGTTTATAGAAGAACACCAACTACTCGAGGACAGACAGGCAGGCTTTAGAGCCCATCACAGTACCTAGCTGGTGATGCTGCTAGTACTGGATGAAATCAGGACCACAGCAGATAGCAAAAAGCCATGCGCTCTGGTCCTCCTTGACCTGTCTGCGGCACTCAACACGGTCAACCACTGCCAACTCCTGGAAAGAATCCAGGATATTAGCATTGGGGGGGGACAATTCTCCAGTGGATCACCTCCTTCCTGACAGATCACACCCTACAAATTCAGATGGGTGATTGTGTGTCCAATAGTGGGTCTATAAGCTGTGGAGTCTCGCAAGGGTCTGCACTGTCCCCACTGTTGTTCAACATATATCTCAGACCACTAGTTAGGGATCTGGCCCTGATGGACTGCCAGGTGTTTAACTAGGCGAAAAACACACAAATTATCCTACAAATAGATAACACATCACAAGCCCAGACACGGGTACAAGACATACTGAAATTTGTGGTATACTGGATGAAAGCCAATTCACTTAAGGTCAACCCTGATAAAACAGAGGTATGGACAGTAACCCATGGACCACTCAATTTTGGCCAACCAAGTATCCACTGTGTTTGGGACCTCTGTAGGCCTGCTTAGGCAGTTGAGAAAATTATCACCAATCCTCTCTTTCTCCACCATGCGGACGGTGGTGGCAGCCTTGATCTTGTCATGACTTGATTACAGTAACTCACTTTATATGCAACTACCAGGCAAGCTCCTTGGCAGAGTACTGGTGGTGATGAATGATGCAGGATGATGCCAGGCTAATCTTTGGGGCACCCCAGACACAAACGAGCAACACCCCTACTGCAAAAACTGCACTGGCTTCCTATTAAACAGAGGGCTAGATTCAAGGGCCTTTGCATCACCCACAAGGCCCTGTATGGTCAAGCACCAAGTTACATTAAAGAACGCCTGGAGAAATATGTCCCCGGCCGCACCCTTAGGTCTACCACGGAGGGCCTACTAACATGTCCACGGTTTAACTTCACAACTAAAGGTGAGCGGGCCTTCTCTGTCCTCATCCCACAACTATGGAATAGGCTACCAGGCCACCTCGGGTGCGAAAAAGCCCTCCTTCCATTCAGGAAGAAACTGAAGTCTTCTCTCTTCACAGAAGCCTGGGCATAATACATACCCCTCAGAGGCTAACACTCACTCACTTCCGGACTTGTAGCTAACCTTAACACAGCACTTAGAGACCTGTCGGTATTAAGCGCTCTACAAATCAAAATTAACATAACATAACATAACATGGCTGGAACAGCAGGGCATAATGCTGGTGGTCCAACACCTAGCAGACGCCAGGGCAGACACACTCAGCCATTGAGGCTTAACAGATCACAAGTGGTGTCTCCATTCAGAGGGGGCACAAGGACTCTTTCAGCTGTGGGGAGAGCTTTGGTTAGATCTGTTTGCCTCCAAAGAGAATTTGCAATGTCAGCAGTATTGCGCATTGGAGTTTCCTACGTGGCTATCGCTCGGAGATGCTTTTTGTTGTGAGTGGAGCATAGACCTCTTGTACTCTTTTCTGCCCAAACCTTTTCTGCCCAGAGTTCTAAAGAAGATGAAGAATCACAGGGCCCAAGTCATTCTGGTGGCTTTGGACTGGGCACGGAGAGTCTGGTATCCAGAGCTTCTTCAAATGAGCATTGATCCTTCAATCATGCTGCCCCTTCGAGAGGACCTTCTGTCACAGCAGATGGAGAGGGTCCTCCACCAGAACCTGTCAATTCTCCGCCTCCCTGGATGGAGATTGAGTGGCGACAGGTTTTTGCTGTTGACCTTCCTACCAAAGTCTGCAAATTTATCTTGGTGGCCAGGCGTCCCTCCACCAAAACGGTATACGCCAGCCGTTGGCAAAAATATGAAAATATTGTACAAAAAAGTCAATTTACCCTCTTTCTGCCTCTCTTTCTGATATTCGTCTCTTCATGTTTATCCTTGCCCAGCAAGGATCTGCGCTGGGCACTTTTAAGGGTTATCTCTGTAAGGGTTATCTCTGTCCTCTGCCCGTTTTCCTGCGGCAGCCTGATCAACCCTCATCATTTAAGTCCCCGTTTGTAAATACGTTTCTGAAAGGGCTTGTACATATGTTTCTCTCTTTCCCCTTCATCATGCCTCAGTGGGATCTGAACCAGGTTCTCACTTACCTGATTTGTGCTCCCTTTGATCCTCTATACATTATCTCCTCCAGCTGCTTCTTATTAAGACAGCTTTTCTAGTGTTAATATCATCTGCCTGGATGGTGAGTGAGCTGCACACTTTATCACCCAAGCATCCCTATCTTATGGTATTCCCCAATAAGGTGGTGCTTCACACTCATGCCTCTCCTACCTAAAGTGGGGACCCCATGCCATTAGGGACAATCAGCCAACCTGCCCTCCTTTTATGGTCCTCTACATCCCTCTATAGAGGAGGAGCGACTACACCGTCTTGACCCAAAAAGAGCATTGCTGTTCTACCTTGACTGCACAAAAGAGTTCTGGGTGGATTACCAACTTTTTGTGGGCTATTTAGGAGCTAAAAAAGGTCAGGCAGGTCTGTAAAGGACACTTTTGCGTCGGGTCATTCTCTGTATCAAGGTTTGCAATGCTCTGGCTCAAAATCAGCCTCCATAGAACTTACGAGTCCATACTCCCAGGGGAAAAACTGTGACCTTGGCATTATCTTGTGCGGTTCCAGTCTTTGACAGCTGCCAGACAACAACGTTTGCATCCCTGCACACATTTGTTAGACACTACTGCCTTGCCAGTCAGGCCTGCAAGGATGTGTATTTTCGCTGTTCAGTCCTGCAGAACTTTTTAGTATTGTCATTTTGTACACAACCCAACACCAGGATGGTATGGTTTGGGTATCTATTCAAATGTAAGGAATCTGCAGATGAACAAGTTACTTACCTTCGGTAATGTATTGTTTGGTAGAGAAAATATCTAGCTGCAGATTCCTTAATGACCCTCCCATGCCTCCCCGCTCTGCAGACACATTTCTAGGGCTAGGGTTGTTCCCCTTTCAGGGTCCTAGTGTGGACACACACTGGCCTGTTCAATTCATGGCTCTGCAGTCCTGGCGTGGAAAGGCATGAAAAGTAACTGATGTCTGGGCACCTGGATGACGCATATTAAGGTAACTGCGATGTCAGTTCCGGTGCCAATGACGCTGACGTGCGGAACTGAGCTAAGGCAACTGACGACATGCAGGAGTGCTGCTCATGCAAAAGTTTCCGAATCCAGTCTGGCACCTGGGAAATTCAAAGTTAAGGAATCTGCAGCTAGATATTTTCTCTACAAGATAATGTGTTACCGAAGGTAAGTAACTCATTCTCTACAGTAAACATCCTACTGCCACAAATTACCCCTGCCATATTTTGGCATACCAAGCATGTGGAAATTTCCTGGTGAAAAGGACTAGAAAAGGTCTACAACATGCAGTGTTTAGAATGTGAGACACTGATTCTGCAAGTTATGCCTCATATGTATCCCAATGGAAAGATCGGAATAGGGGATATATACTGCACTCAAAATATATCTTACATTGCATGAAAGGTGTTAGACCTAGCAGTTTCTGGCTGGCTGGGATGCACCGAAGCAAGACAGAATCCACCATCCTAAATAGGATGAGTACAGTACATTTGTCAGATAACCTGTGCTCCCCCTTTGGTAGCTTGCACAGAGCAGTCAGGCTTATCCTTCTGGTCAAAGTGTTAAGTATTGGCACAGCACCGCCCTCGCAACACACTGAGGTACACTACAAAAAGACTCCACACCGTATGTATAAAACATGGGTCTTTGTATTACACACACATTAAAATCAAAATTACATACACACTGGATATATCATTTACAGTTATATGCAATTGTCAAACTCTCCCATTAGCAGCAGAATGGCATGAACATATATGTACTTGCCATAGAAATTCACATGCTCCATTATCCCATCAGCCTTAAAAGCGACATAAGCCCATATACATATTTTCTTAAGGTATCCTTGCTATCCATCCCACATCAAAGGGACAGAACATACATACAGGCTTGTTTCAGAGATATCCCGCTATCAAATTAGAAACAAACACAACATTCCCACAGGTGAAAGACTATGGCACTGGAAGCTGGTGTGCTTCCAAATTAGAGAAATGTTATACCCCTGGTGGAGGTGTGAGCCACATTTGCTCTTTGCAGCCGGCCCTGGCTGCACACAATCCACAACGAGACCCCTCGGGTCCAGTCCCAATGTCACCAACAACAGAGTACATTGTGGCGTGGGTCCAGGTAGAGGGAGCCGGCGACCTCACACTAACCCTGTGATGTCAGGTACTGTCGTCCTCCCAATCTGGAGGTTGGAGACAGTCCAGGCTTCCCGCTTGGGTCTCACGGGCTCGGCAAACGTCCCCAACAACCCTTCAGACACCACACTCTACGAAGTGCTATCTAGCACAGGTTTTCAGTTACAAGCTCGAGTCCCTCAAACTCAGCAAACTTCCCCAGCACTCCTTGAACTCCTAACGTTATGCCACCCCAAGTGGGCCACTGATCTTTATGAGCGCACTCCTCTGAAAAGTGTGATTACTGCATACTCCAGGATGGCCCTTGTCCCAACCAACAATAACTTCGATCCATTTCCACCCTACCCTACGCGGTCCTTATGATCTTGTGGAAATGGGAAGATCCTTTCTACCTTGAGATCTCATGGACAGGAGGCCAGCCATCTGGCCCTAAGAGAGAGCTTAGGACACAGAGCTTTCACAGGAGGTGATTGAATGCAGGTCAACAAAATCCAAGCAAAAGTCCACCAAGTGATGGTCCTCTTCCTGGAGCACAAGCCCCAGACCACCACAAGTCTACCGAGGATCCCATTGCAGTCCATCCTGCCCCAATGGTTTCTCTTGTGGATGTCCCAGCATCGAACCAGCGTAGAATGGTTCCAATGCCAAAAGTGTATCTCAACTCCTGAGGACAGAGCTCCAGTAGTTGTACCCACAATGGCCTTTGAAGATGAGACAGGTTTAAAAGGCCACATTTGAGATGCACAATCACCCTCTACATTTAGTCCTGTCTGCCATCCTACCCTGGGAGGCTTGATCGATATCTTTAGTGGGACCAGGACCCCCTCTTATCCATTCCAGGAAGGCCCCTCAGAGTCAGGAGTCTGCAGTTTCCTTGAGTGTCCCTAGTTAATGGCCATCTATCAGGAATGCACAGATGTAGCTGTCCCCCCAGCACCCAAATGTGGATTGGAGACAGACTGACAGGCACACTGGGAGCCACAAGCGTTGAAATGCTCACTTTTTCAAAAGGGCATTTTCACATTAGTAATGCCAAATCCACTCCCACTACCACAGAGGATTTGCCATACTAACAGCATACTGCTGCTCTTGTGCATGAAGGAAGTACAGCTCAATAGTATTTCCACAGATCCCCCATGATAATCAATGCAAGAAGCAATCCTCACAGTACTGAAAACACCATCGAGTGTTATTCACTACAAGGGCATGTAGCGCACACGTACACATGCACTACCTCTTTCCTACAACGCACCTTGCCTCTAGGGAGTACTCAGCTGTAGCGAGAGACATGCCTAACTTTGGGAAGTAGCTTTCAAATGCCAAGCTGAGTAACAGTAACCTACACACTCAAGCCATGCCATGGCAAGCCTGTGGTACATTTGAAGAGCTACCTCTGTGACACATCCAGTGCTGCAGGTCCACGGACTAGCATTTGAGTTATATGCCCTAGGTATATGTCTTACCACTGGACAAGGGACTTACAGATACCACAAATCAGCCAAGCATGTATACACAAATCAACAGTATGTTTATGACAAGCCCAGCTATTTGGCACTGCATGGCAGTGCTAAAGCTCTCAAAGTCCTAAGTCAGCAAAACAAGATCAGAACAGGAGGTCAGTAGCCAAAACGTCAGGGGAGACTAAGCCAAAAGATGCCAGGTCTGACAAAAGGTATTTACTGTTTGCAGTAAATACCACTTGTATTCTAGCCAACTCTGAATCAGGGCTTTACAGGTAGGATGTGAGAAAATGGCAGCATGAGTATGTCAATTGTATTGTTTGAGTGGAAATGATTACAGCCCTCCATTTGGAGGAATGCATTTTACCACTGTTCTTAACAGCAGTTTAGACTAGAAAGAGAAACAGCTACAGGATAGCACTGTGCATGCAACATATATAGACTGATTACAATATGTTCATGACCCCATTCTTCTGCTTAAGGCTGTGGACAAAAGTATTTTCTTGCATGTCAAACCTACTACTGTTTCAAGGAGTGGGATGTAATGAATCACAGCCAGCTAAGAACATGGAAACCATTTTTATTCTGCATACCAGAAAAGGGCCATTTTAAGGATTTTGGGGCCCTTGGGCCAAATGCATTTTGGGGCCTCTATTCCATACAGCTTTGAATTTATGATCCAATTTGAGCTCTTTCATATCCTCTTTGTCCAGGTCACTGACAGTCCACAGGCACACTCTTCCCAATTTTAAATGTGTTTACATCTAATATTCAGAGAACGTGGCATGTGTTTTTAATATTGTAACACAGCAGCAACTCGCTAAAATTACTGCAAATAATCTCTCAGACACCCTCCCTTTTCTCATATGTGAGGTCTTGTTTTCATCTAAAATAAACCTTTTTAAGGATGTTGCATGATACATAAACACATTTCTAAGCAAAATATCCATAAAAGACTCTCAGGCATCAACCACATTAAAAGAAATAAAAGGAAAACGGTATTTGAAACAACCTGTTTAAGAATTATGTAACGTCATCGGGGCATACCAGAGCTGGCTCTAACAGGGGGCTCCCTGAAAGGCTGGAGCCCTGGGCCAGAACCCACTTTGTCCATGCCTTAAAACATCTCTGGACCAAATGAGATTTTATTAAATATGGGTACTTTCTCGAACTAGGTTGCTCATAATATAACTTGTGTACTGAACATTTTGTAATCTTGAACACACTAAGCATCTACAAAATAGTGTAACTTTTTCTCTTTAAATGTAGCTAAACTCCAGGAACATTAAAAGAAATTATGCTTTTGAATGTGGTCTCTCATATTTTCTATGTGTGTTTTTTTACCCGATTGTGCACATCATAAAACATTGTCTTTGGAGCTACCAATGGAACACTGGTTTAAGTATAAATGTGTCTCAATAACATGAAACAATTTTGTGGGCATATCTAAAATTTCACCCAGCTCTAAGAACATCTATCCAGTGTACATATTGGGCTCGGAGTCACATAAGTGGGTAGCTGCTCAAAGCACAATGTCCATGAGATTTCAGAACAGGGGGCAAGCCAGCATGCCTTTGGAGTCATTCTGGGGGTTAGTCGTTGATTATCAAGCAGGAGAGAGCCATTTGGCAGCAGGGCAGCTCAACAAAGCAAGAAAGCAGTTCCTTAGAACAGTCAGGCACATCAGAGTGGAACTCCTTCACCACAATAGCCATTACCCAAGCAGATTTCTTTTTAGGTCCAGTAGTGCACTGATTTGATTGGGTCAGAGCCCTGGTACTTATACCCAAAAGTTCCTTTGATGTAGGGGGTGACTTCAGAGGAACTGTCTGAGGTGTGCATCGACCACTTTCAACCCAGCCCTGGCTCCAGACTACCAATAGGGGATAAATCATCCTTTTGTGTGAGGGCAAGGTACAGCCTATTAAAATGTAAGTGTGCATGACCTCTCCCACTCCCACCTCTCCCACTCCCTACCCCGGAAGATTATCAATCTGCAGATGCGGAAGCTCATGGCCCCCCCCGCAACCCTGCTCATAAGGGTGTTATAAAGACAGCTTAATATAGCATTATTAAATAGCCTTATATAGGCTATTAAAGGTCCGCTCCTGCATTAAAGGCCCGAGCCAGGCGAAGGACTTTAACAAGGGACAGGACTTTAATAGCCGGTATAACCCTGCTACGAAGGGCTATAGGCTATTAGAACCATCTGCCGCTAGAGGACAGAATGTTCTAACAAATTAAACAACGGCTTCTCGAAGCTCAAGTTGATTTAAATCCCCTCGAGCTCTGAGTGGCCTTTGTAACACATTAGAATTTTGCTCTGCGGGCCTTTACCGGCCTGCAGAAGCAGAGAGCACTCCATTGTCTTCAATGGAGCTCCCAACATTCCAATGTTCTAATGGTGAATATGGTGCCTCCAGCCAATGCACCCATTATGAACATTCACTCTTTCTAGCCTCAGACCAGTAGGCTCATTAAGAATACTTAGGTGGATACACAGCTTTATTCCAAAAGATGATACGCAAACAAATGATGGACGGATTGATGAATAAATAATACCTTCACCCCCAGTCAAAAGATATGGGTTAAATCCATCGTTCTTCTGCTCACTACGCCACCCCAGTTTGGACCCAGCCATATGCAAATCAGTCTTGACCCTGTGCCTCATGGGAACAGTCCAGCCCGAAGTGCCAAGCCAGGTCCTCCCTGGACCGGAAACAAGCATCCTGGGACCGGTTTCTGGGTATTACCCTTCATCAGCCAGGATAGCTTGAATCAAGTGGCAAAGTGAGCAAGGGACCCACGTCTGGGCATACCCATCCCACTTAGGGCGAAAATTAATACGCAAACAAATGATGGACGGAATGCTGAATAAATCATACATTCACCCCAAGTCAAAAGATCTGGGTTAAATCCATCGTTCTTCTGCTCACTATGCCACAAGTGATGATGATTGAAACATGCACAAGTGACGATGATTGAAATACGCACAAGTGACGTTAATTGAAAAATGCACCAGTAACGATGAATGAAAAATACGCAAGTGACGATGGGGCCGGCAAGAGGCGCTAAGTGATCGCAGAGGACCGTGCGGGCCCAGCACAATGGCACAGTCCCTTTGCAATCAACTGCAGTCATGCTGGTCCTTGTCCTACGACATTAGCACGGTCACTGTAGCCATGTGGTATAAAGGAACGGGGTTGCCATAGCAGCGCGGTTGCGGTGTGAGGAGAGCAACCTTCAAACCAGCAATGACCTCACGTCGGTGAGTGTGGCCCTGGGGCACACACGCTGAATTGGATGAAAATAGGGAATTCCTTTTTGTTTGCTGCTCAAGCCGGCTGCCAAGCCTCTGTGTAATTGAACTTTCGCTGCGTGGCCTGAACTTACAAGGCTCCTGTGTCCCCTGAAGCGCTATCTGTAAGCGCCTGTATTCAACAGATAACTGCAGCGCTATCTGCCAGCGCTTGTGACCCACCGCTCGCGTTTCCCGCTCCGCGGGAAACACTCGCTGCTGAGGGCTGGTTGGCCGTCCAGGAGGCCAGGGAACACCAACGACCATAAGCCAGCTGGGCTTGAGAACCTGCCTGCCACGCCCCCCTCAGCTGGAACAAATTGCGCTGAGGCAGCGCTGAAGAGTGGAATTCCTTTTTGTTTGCTGCTCAAGCCGGCTGCCAAGCCTCTGTGTAATTGAACTTTCGCTGCGTGGCCTGAACTTACAAGGCTCCTGTGTCCCCTGAAGCGCTATCTGTAAGCGCCTGTATTCAACAGATAACTGCAGCGCTATCTGCCAGCGCTTGTGACCCACCGCTCGCGTTTCCCGCTCCGCGGGAAACACTCGCTGCTGAGGGCTGGTTGGCCGTCCAGGAGGCCAGGGAACACCAACGACCATAAGCCAGCTGGGCTTGAGAACCTGCCTGCCACGCCCCCCTCAGCTGGAACAAATTACGCTGAGGCACCGCGCATCGCGGGACGCGCGCGGGTGACGCCGGGCTAAGCCCGGGCAAAGGGCGGGCCCTCAGTGGCCGAGGTAGGCCGGGCTGGGCCCTGTCTCTTATATTTTATGTTCTTTTTTCTTTTGTTTTTGTTACTACTTAGATTTGTCATTAAGTACTTTTGAGCTATCAGCCTCATCGTGTATGGAATCTTGCAGATTGGCTGACGGTTATAAAGCACTTTATCTACTTGTATAAGCGGTACACTGTTCCCCTGTGGATTTATATTATTTTTTATCTTATTTTAAAAGTTTTACTTTGGGACTGTATACAACTGTTGGAGGACGAAATTTTTTCCCTTGGTAATATGGATGCGAAGAAACTACGCTCAGGGAAAGTATTAGTGGAAAATCATGGTATTAATCCAGACTCTGTTTCCTTGAGGAGAAAGAATGAAAATAGTACTCTCCTGAAAGGCCAGATGCAACTAGTCCAAATTTGGGAAAAAAGTATGAATAAATCATTAGAAGCACCAACAAATACTGATAAAATGTCTATACTACAATCGGAACTGCAAATTAACACAGAGAAAGTCTCTCAGCCAGATCCTTTGATGGAACCAAAAACACTCTTTCAAGATGAGGCAAGCCCTCCATTATGTATATCAACTGGAGTTGACATTGATCCCTTGTTAGCAAAATCACAATCAATGCATAATAATACCCCTAAGGGAAAAGACAACGAAGTAGAGAATATGGGTGATGTCTCCATTGCAACTAGTATTGATATGGAACTTTGTGGTCGATATGTGGATAATAGACCCACGACTCATTTTGCCGACTGTAAAACACCAGCTGGTGCAAACCCGACAGGATTGCTGCTATATAGCAGCACCCCATCTATTAATTCCAATGAGAATCTCTCAATACAGAGTGACTTGAAATCTCCACAATTCAACCTATCAGGGATTTGTGCTTTTACGTCATCTAGTTACCCAAAAAATGAGAAACCTATCTTTGAATCACTTATAGTATTGGAGCAAATATTGTCGTCTATATTACTTTTACTGGGCGAATTTGCCGTGAGCTCTGATTGTATTATGGCCTCTGTTACTGAGATATTACAGGTATTGCTTGCTAAAAAAGTCGAGAATGTTACCACTTCACCTATTAATTCAATTGATCCGGTGGCCCAAAAAGCTAACGATAATTCTAATGCGGTAGGGGGAAATGTTTATTCTGAATTATCTATAAAAGCTGATGTTCATATGCCCCCGAGCCCTCTCCCTCACTTGCTCTTTCACAGAGTAAAGATTTAATGTTGATGGAGAAGGAAAATACTCCGTTAGAAGTGTCGCAAAAAATGGGTAACGAACTTTTTCCCATTTTTATGCAGGATAAAAAAGAACTAGAAAGTTCATTGACGACTCTTAAAGTCTTAAAAACTAAATCTAGAGGGAAAAATAAGAAGCAGCTACGTAAATATAAAAAGAAGAGACCAAGGCAAATAATTTTTCCCAAACATATAAAATCTGAAGAGCCTGACACTCTCGAAAGTGAACATAATTCACTTTCGGTTATCTCGATCAATGAGGGAGTGGTGAGTATTACTAATGATCCATGCGTGGGTACCCCAGTTGAATCATCCATGAGGCAGATAGCTCCCTGCGCAGCTCCAAAGGTTACTGATCCTCTACCTTTAATCACTGAAGAAGTAGGTAACTCGCCGCTATTAGCTAGGGGACTTAACACTTTGGCACCCATTTTTCGACCTAAAATGGAAGTAACTAAGAGCTCTGTTATGCAGGTTGAAAAGAGTCCTAGTTTGGATGTTGATACCTTGTCATTGGACTTTTTTCCCTTATTTGATTCTGATATAAAGCTAAACAGATCATGGCTGCTTAAATGCTTTAAGGAAATAGAAGGTCTAAAACTAATTTTAACAAATGATATTGACTTAGTTCTCCCAATAAAATCAGTTAGTGGGCAACGAACAAGGGTAAAGTTTTATTCTAAAATTATTGCTAATCTTGTTCTTCAGCAAGCGGAAGTATTCCAATGTAGAGGAATTGATGTATTACCCCATGTTAATAATGACCATTGTTTTTCCTCTAATGAAAGATTTGCAAAGTTGCCTCTTGGGCAGGATAGCTATCATACATGCAATAAAGACCTAAAAATATGGGTTTCCAAAGGTAAACGAATGGTCTCTCAGGTACTACCACCACCGGTTAACATAGATATTCCTTTAACAGATGACGAGCAGATATGGAACTGGTTACCAGGAGTGTTATCTAAATCCACATCGAGTAACCCGCGACTATTTTCACATCTTTAACACTCATTTAAAAATAGTCTCATGGAATGCTGCAGGCTTGTATAATTGCCCAGAGAAATTTGATCTTCTATTTTCCTTAAATGCAGACGTGTTATGTATCCAGGAAACATGGTGTCAAAACCTTCCATATGCAGGGAAAGATTACTATGTCCTGGAGGCTCCTGCAATTCCCTCCAAAAAAGGTCATGCAAAAGGTGGAATTGCCTGTCTGTTATCTAATACCTTACAATGGCAATTTTCCCACTATACGGACGTTAGTAATCTCTTTCAATCCATAACCATTGCTAATCTAGCCTCCACAGGTAATCGGTCTTCTTTTATAATTTTAAATGCTTATATTCCACCTGAAGATAAGTTTAATACAGTTATAAAGCGGATGTTTACTTATGTTAAACAAAAATTAGAGGTAGATCACCCCCCATATATCTTATTGGTGGGGGACCTTAATAGCAAAGTATCTAACTTTTCTTTGGACATGTATAGAAATAAACTTAAGGAAGAGGCATATTATATACCTCAAGCACTTCTGCCCACTAAAATAAAAACTAATAAAAGAGGTAAGATTCTCCTTGAGGAACTTAGTTTCATGGAGGGTCTTATCCTAAATGGCAGGATGCCTTCTGATACTCCTGCTAATTATACACATAGATCCGTTAAGGGTGAATCCATCTTAGACTATGCAATTACGGACTATGACACGTTCTCTTTTATAAAAGATATGGAGATCTTTTACTCTCCCATGAGTGACCATAACATTATTAATATAACTGTCTCATTATTTCCCCCCGAAACTAACTCCTGGTCTCTAAAGAATAGAGGTCTTTCAATAAAGCGTAACTCAGGTAGATGCTATTGGGGCTCTACCAAGAGGGAAGATATACAAAAGATTCTTGCCCTAACGCTATTAGAACTAGATCATTGGCATGGGGAAGAATTTCTTTACTTTGATAAATTCCTCAAAAAAGTCACTGCCTTGGCCAAGATTACAGGAAATCCTAAAAAGACATATTTTACTCCTAGTCAATTATTATTATTAAATAAGGAGATAAATAAAATAGTTAGGAAACAATATTCTAATAGAACTGGGGAAAATGAGCATTATTTAGCGGTGTTAAAAAGAAGGAGGGTAAGATTGAAAGCCAAGTTAAAAAGAGAAAAAGAAGACTCTCTATGGATCAAGCTAAGAGAGGCTTCTACTTATAGAAATTCAAGAGATTTCTGGTCCATAATAAGGAAAGGATGTGGTTCAATAACAACTTCCACTCCTCTCGCTATTCCTGAAGATGTCTGGACTCTATTTGTGTCCTCCCTATATGCACCTAACGGGAAAGGGGTGGATACTTGGGTTCCAAACTTAAACAGCGATCACGGAATAGAAATCCCTACGGAGAAATCCATAGCTACCGTGATAAAGAGTATGCGCTCTTCAGGAGCTATGGGTCCTGACGAACTGCCTATGTCTATAATTAAGCAGGATGATATCACCTGGAGTAGAATTCTCCTTCCAGTATTTCTAGCATGTTTTAAATCACGCTCAGTCCCCCACTCTTGGAGGGGAAGTATATTAATCCCCATTTTTAAAAAGGGTGAACGGGATAATCCCTCCAATTATCGTCTAATTGCACTACTGGATTCTATAGGCAAAATTTTCGCTAAACTTCTCTTAAAGTTAATAATGGAATGGGCAGATTCTAATAATATTTTACCTATGGAACAGACAGGATTTCGAAAAGAACATGGAACCTTAGACAACCTTACAACTTTACATGTGATTGTGGACAAATATGCTCGTGTACGAGGTGGTGGCGTATACGTAGCATTTATTGACTTTTCCACGGCGTTTGACAAGGTGGATCGTCCAACGCTCTGGAAAAAGTTGGCAGCATTGGGGATGCCAGGACATTTACTTGAACTAGTTAAGTCCTTACACTCTAATACATGGTGTAAAGTGCTACAAGGTGGAGAGAGGGGTCTTTCTCAATCTATCCCCTCTCTGAATGGATTAAAACAAGGATGCATATTGGCGCCCATATTGTTTTCCTTGTATATGGTGGACCTACCATCCACTATCGCAGCTTGTGATGGAGTAGCTCCTTTAATTGGTGGGTCTGCTATATCGACTTTAATGTATGCAGACGATATACTTGTATTAGATCTGACACCGAAGGGTCTCTCTAATCGCCTGCATGCATTGAATCAATTCACTGTAGCCCACTTTATGAAAATTAATAGTTCAAAAAGTAAAATTATGTGCATTTTTGGTAAAAAGAAATGCAGGTCCAGTAAATATAACTGGACTATTAATGGACAAAAGCTTGAGGTGGTTAAAACCTATACCTTTTTAGGCAAATTAATCTCTGCTAACCTTAGTGATAAGCCCCATATAGAACATAACTCACGTAAAGCGTTGGCTCACGGTATGGGTCTATGTGCCTTATACAATACTACTGGGAAGAGGCATTTTTCCCTCTTTCTGGATGTATTTAGAGCAAAAATTCCACCAACCCTCTTATATGGAATGGAATTAGTGGAGTTGAATCAATGGGGTTTTATGCATAAAATAGAAGGAAAGGTACTAAGAAAAATGTCTTCTCTTAACACTGCATGTTCTACATCTTCATGCAGGTTGGAATTCGGTCTTCGAAGTTGTTGGGGCACAGGGGTTAGTTGCCCTTGTAAGATGGGTAGCCTGCTTGGCGAGAGGCAAATTAGGTACCTTGAGAGAAATCATCAAAAAAGAACTCCTGGGTAACTTTAAAGAGTACTCGCAGCTAGTAAAAAACTTTAGAAAAGCGGTATCTCTGCTTGAATTGGATGAAAATACGTTATTCCTACTCTCACCATCTGAACTCAAGCTTAAATTAAAAAGTACATCCTGGGAGTTCTGTCATAAGTCAGATATACTCGCCCATCCTAGACATAAAGAATTGGAAGCCCTGATAAAAACATATACCCCTAAATCACCCCAACAATATCTTCTTTGGAATATTCCCCATACTGTCCGTAGACTATGGTACCTGTTAAGGCATAATTTGCTTCCACTTAACATACTTTTAGCAAAATGGTATGGGGTATCTCCTATATGTAATTTTTGTAGTAATGCAGTACAGGATGTTAACCACGTATTGCTTATTTGCCCGGCATTGCGCCCACTGCGCCTTAAATGGTTAAAACCTATTTGTCTACAATTAGGAATTGTAAATGTAAAAATGTTTTTCCATGCACTTTATTGCCCCCCAAATGAAATGTTCTGTTCCAGAATTTTTAAATTTTTTAAAGGTATTTTAGATATTTATTAATGTAACATAGGGAAACGTTGATTGCTTTTCTTGTCGATGACTAGTGTTTTTCCTTTTGGTTTTGTGATGTTACTAATGAATCTTTGTTGTATAAATTGTGTGAATAATTTTATGTGGCCCTCATGTGAGAGCCAAAAACATAATAAATAAACTTTGAAACTTTGATGAAAATAGGGAGAGCTCAGCACGCGCTGGGTCAAAGAGTATAAAGGAAGGAGAGCTCGTTCATGGCTCCTGGTCGGGGCGCTCTGCTATAAGACTCACAAGAAACAGAGTCCCACAATAGTGGTGCGTCAGTGAAATCTTTAATGTCCATGAGATTTCAGAACAGGGGGCAAGCCAGCATGCCTTTGGAGTCATTCTGGGGGTTAGTCTTTGATTATCAAGCAGGAGAGAGCCATTTGGCAGCAGGGCAGCTCAACAAAGCAGGAAAGCAGTTCCTTAGAACAGTCAGGCACAGCAGAGGGGGACTCCTTCACCACAATAGCCATTACTCAAGCAGATTTCTTTTTTAGGTCCAGTAGTGCACTGATTTGATTGGGTCAGAGCCCTGGTACTTATACCCAAAAGTTCCTTTGATGTAGGGGGTGACTTCAGAGGAACTCTCTGAAGTGTGCATCGACCACTTTCAACCCAGCCCTGGCTCCAGACTACCAATAGGGGATAAATCATCCTTTTGGTGAGGGCAAGGTACAGCCTAATAAAATATAAGTGTGCACGACCTCTCCCACTCCCACCTCTCCCACTCTCTGCCCAGGAAGATTATCAATCTGCAGATGAATGCAGATTTATCCCCTGTCACACCCAGCCCTTTCAGTGTTGTAGCTGTCACCCAGCCCAGTCTTCAATGCGCACTGCTACCAGACTCACGGGTGACAGAGTCCCACTGTAGTGATGCATTAGTGATATCATTGATGGCCCTCAGACTTCAGAAAGGGGGCAAGCCAGCAAGCCCTTAGAGGAATATAGCATGTTACAATACATGCTTTTACTCTGCGGTATTTAACAATGCGTTCATTACAACGACCACGTTGTTACAAAACGATTCCATTACTATGCAAGTCATTACATCCACTTGCAGTAGATGGCGCCGTAACATTAGGAATGTATAATTTACTATTCCAACTCCAAACTACACAACAGTAGGGAAGGTGTTTGAATAGTAAATTATTCTATTTCTTATGTTAGAGCGCCATCTACTGCAAGTCGATGTAATGACTTGCGTAGTAATGGCATCGCGTTGTAACACTGCGGTCGTGATAACGACCGCGTTGTAAAAGCATTGCGGTCTATGACGTGATGTAAGGTTGTTTCACCCTGAGAGTCACTGTGGGGGTTATTCCTTGATTTTTATGCAGGCCAGAGGTCAGCAGGCAGCAGGGCAGCTCAACAAACCAGGGAAGCAGTTCCTTAGAAAAGTTAGACACAGCAGAATGGCAATCTTTCTGCACAACAGCCTTTACTCCAGCAGAGTTCTTTTTCAGGTCCAGTAGTTTACTAATTTGATAGTGACAGAGCCCTGGTACTTATACTCAAAGGTATTGGAGACAAGCTGCAGGCACACAGAGCAAAATTAAGAGCAGAGAAATGTCCACTTTCTAAAAGTGGCATTTCTAAAATAGTAATGCCAAATACAACTTTACCATTAAAGCAGATTTACCATACCAAACGTAATACAGCTGCTCCTTTCTGAACAGGAATTACCACTTAAAGATGTATAAGAGAATTCCCAGTGTAAGCCTATGAGAAGAGCAGGCCTCACAGCAGTACAAAGTGAATGTAGCTGTTTGTTACTGCCAGGACATGCACATCTTAAAAGTATATGTCCTACCTTTTAGTTACGCAGCACCTTGCCCTTATGGGTCATTTAGGGCCTAACTTAGGGGTGATTTAGGTGTATCAAAAGGGGCTTATACGGCTTGGCAAGGTGTATTAAGTGTCAATTCGAAGAGACAGTACACTGCACATACATGTCCTGCATTGCCAGGCCTGAGAGAGGTTTGAAAGGCTACTGGTGTGAATGGCACAATCAGTGCTGCAGCCAACTAGTAGGATTCAGATTATGGATCCTGGGTATATTGTATACTACTTACAAGACACTTAGTAGTAAACCACAAATGGCAATTGTGTACACACCAATGTTACCAACTTTACCATGTTTAAGAGAGCAGCACATGCACTTTAGCACTGGTTAGCATTTGTAAAGTGCTCAGTGTCTTAAGGCCAACAAAACGTTCCAGTAAATGTTTTTTTATTTTGAAAATTAAAATCCCAAAGTGTGATTTTCTTAAAAGAAATAAAACAAAGACAATGATCCCTTCACCATGGAAGTTTCATCCCATGGAGTGAGGGCCATTTTGCGGTTTTCACTGTCCCTTACCGCTAGGTTTTACCTGGAGCTGACGGACAGTAAAAACTGGCCGTTTGTTTGCCCCCTCTAAATATGGTGGTCAGACAAGTGACCAAACCTCCGACAGCTCTTACTCTGTCGGGCCATCGGGCCATCATAGGTGTATATCGACAACGGAGCAGCGTGGTATCCACCTTCGACATACTGAAGGCAAACCTGACTCAAAATGAGGTGCGTGGACCTTTGGTTTGGTCAAGAGTGTTGTCTCTGCCAAACTACAAATCAGACGTTATGCCTGATGAATATATGAATACAATAACATGCGTTAACAAGCAAAATTGGGGAAGGGGTTCACAGTGCTTGTTATCTTGCTCTTTTAAGGGAGCATTCTCTAAAGCTTTATGTCTTGTAACCAGTATTGTACACCTTGATAACTTATGGATAACTGAGATGCCTCCACTTGGGCTACCTAGTAATGTTTCCGGCAACCCCACTTTTAGTTGGATCTTGTCTCCCGATTGTTCCTTTTTGTGCTGACCCGTTCCAAATAAAGAGTGGCTCATGGAAATGATTCCCAGCTTTCCATTATTTCTTCACCGTTTCCCTTCTCCTCATGATCAGGGGCTCCCTGGTCCAGTGAATCAACTGTAGATACTAGACTGTTGTATCATAAGTATTTACTTTTAAACTAATGTGTAACTTGCTCTATATTTCAGCCAACGGAGACCTGCTTGGATCACCAGACACTGCAGGATGGAGAAAGGGAGAGCTGGAGCGACTTCTTGCAGGGGGCGCTAGCTCTAATGGACACTTTCATTGAGGGCAGAGAGGACCAGGGAAACTCTGAGGGGGAAGATGAAGCCAAAGAGCCCACTAAATGGCATTGGACAGAGCAGGCCCTGTCTGTTTTTCAGGATAGGGAGGATCGCCACACAGAAGCTTCATTTACCCCAGAAATGGTGACTAGGGGAAAATACACCGGGAGTAAAGCCACCACAGTATTATTTACAGAGAGGGGAGACTCTTTAAATGTGTCACCTTGGGATGGGTCAGACTTTGGCCATTATCCTTGCAGTTTAGATCTGAAGCTGGGATGGCTGAGTGGTCTTGGTGGCCAGCGAGGAGGCAGTCTGAGTGGCGGTGAGCCCCATGGGAGGGGTACAGAGATTGAGGGTCAGCTGTGTTTGGGGGAAGGAGAGAGCACCGCTCTACAGGCAGGCATGGGTGGGGACACTCAGGATTCAAATGGAACTGAAGTAGGGTTCAAGCAGCCGTTGGACTGCAAGAGGCTGATTAGCTGGGATCAGAGGTTTTCAGGTGCAGTTGAGGTAGGGGAGACTGAAAATGCTGAAGAGGCAGGACAGATATTGGGGGCGGAAGGAGTGAGCCAGGGATGGGGTTCATGGGAAGAAGAGTCAAGGCACCGGTGCGACTGGGAGAAGCTGTTTGGTTGGGAGGAACGTTTTTGCGGTGCAGGCATGGGAGGAAATGCAGACGAGGCAGGGTATAGGAGGAGGGTAGAAGTGGTCAGCAAGGGATGGAAGTTAGGACAAGATGGGTCTCTGCTGCTGTGGGCTGGTACGTGGCAGTTCACTGAAAGTGGGGACACTGAAGTGGAGGAGCCATCTATTATGGATAGTGGAGATGCCTTGGAGGAGCACATTCAAAGGGTGGTGGAGTTACATGAACAGGTCCTTGTGGATTTACCTGATGACGAAAGTCTAGAGCACCAACCCTCGGAGGACTGCACAGAGGTAACAAATATGTTTTATAATCAAAAGCATACAGTATTTGGAACAGTTGTATCACGATAGGATGACATTGTCCTTTAACAGACCACATGTAGAGGCATGAACAGAGTGGGGAAAATTACAGGAATTGTGAGCGCCCCCTTTTGTAAATAGATGTTCTCCTACCCCCCTCCCCCGTCCCACCATGCCCTCAAGTGACTCCACCTGAAAGTGCCAAAGGGAAGGAATATTGAGTCACAAATTAGACCAGATAAAAACAATCACCCAGTCAAGAAGCTCTATGTGCAATCACTCATCAAACACCATCTTTCTCAGTTTTGAACTAAATTTACAGTTGGGACATATAAATCAAATGGGAAATCCACCCATTCTGGAATGTAGTGCAAAACCACCATCCCCATGATCCTTTGCATACCACAAAGACTCCAGACCTTAGGTTGCAGTTACAACAGAATTAACACATGAGCAAGTGTGGGTACAACCACTGTCAATGAGGAACACCCACATTTTACCTTTAAGTTGTAACTTGTGTTTACAAATGTGCATATCGAACCATAAAGCCTTTGCCCTTGTTGTTAGACAAATATCTCTCACATTTCTGAAAGCATCATATTTATTCATATAGAATATGTTCTGATTGGAGGCAGCCTTAGTTATATATTTTGTATTAATCTACCACTTGAGTGACATAAGTATATGAGACTCTTTTCGCGTACTTTTCTGGCTTTTTCCATTTTAATGTAAGTGAGGTTTGGGTTCTTAATAGGTACAGGGACAAAAAGTGACACATTCATACAGATTCTGTTCCTCCTCCTATTTTTCAAAATCCAATCGAGGAGGTCAACATGGAGCATGTTTCAGAAGAGTGTACATGGAGGCAGTGTCAGATCGAAGACACCCCCATAAACCTTGTATTCATTATTTGCTGAGCCCTTCATTCTTCTAATAATCTGCATGAGTACAGGTTATTCGTGTCAAAGGGGTTGTGGTGGCAGGAGAGGTCTACTCATTAGAAGTATGAGTGGACATCAGTGTGCATAGAAGTGCAATCCACCTTTTTCTTGTCTCTGGTAGCCAATTCCAATTGCCTCTTTATTCACCACTTTTCAGCAGAGTATTGATCATGAATGACGGTGGCTTTTTCCACCTTTTCCACTCAAGGTTTTTCAATTTTTTTATTTCAGCTTTCTATACAGCTCTTCTTTCGTGCAGACTTTAAGGCACTAACTGAGTTATTGGAAAACTCAATGTTATATTATATAATGCATTTATTCAGGAGCATCTTGGTGCAGAAATTTCACCAATGAAACCTTTTTTAAATTTTTCTTTGCCCCACGTAGAACCTGGTCACCATAAAATGGATGTGATTTGTGAACAATCTGTGATTTCTGCTAGAGATTCTGCCTAGTTTTAGATTACCATTATGTCACTATTTTACTTCAGCTTGTTTGTACCCTCAGAAGCATCTGACCGTGGGAAATTCTCCCTAAGGTCAATAAGCATTTATCTAAAATGCTCTTTGTATCTATAGTCTACGTATTCTCTCCAGTTTTTGATTGAGAGAGATGCTTGCTGTGCAATAGTAGTGTCTTCAACATGCAGCCGCAGCCGGTGTAGGTAGGAGCGGTGGGGCCGGCTGGGGGGGGTGGGGGTTTCGACTGACGATGAGAAGGGAAAATTAAATAAATAATGAATTTTCCCTTGCCATTGTCCGTCAAAATCCCTCACCCTCCCGGCCCACCGCTCTTACCTGCACAGGGCGCAGATGCCAGCCGAAAAGCTTCACACATAGTTGCCATAGCAGCCACTCTGTAGGATTAAGCAAGGCTCACTAAGGAGCCAGAGTGCTTTTTTGGGGAATTGTAAATCTTTGCACCTTAACTGCTAAATTACAGTTGGAGATGGGGGATATTCTGTTTCTGATCAGTGGCACCTCAGACCCATCACTGCTGTTGTTCCTGCTGAGTCTTCAGACATGGAGCAGAAAAATCAATGTCTGTGTTTTGAAACACAATGGTGGGAGGTGGTGCACCGGGTAGTGCCAATCGTTAAGGCAAGACATACTGATGGAGCTGTGTGGGAGTCAGTGAGTAGTCTGGCAGGTGGGATGTTCAAGGACCGACCTTAACAGTATTCAGGGGCCAGAGCACATGTGTTGCTCTTGCATTATGCAAGGCTTGGCTTAGTAAATCCAGAGTAACTCAAGTTAAAGTAAATCCAGTGCTTAATTTGTAATAAAATAAGTGTAAGGGCCCCTGCCAGCAGGCCATTGCAGCTCTCACCACACATTGCC
Organism: Lissotriton helveticus; assembly: GCF_964261635.1. Classification (NCBI taxonomy): domain Eukaryota; kingdom Metazoa; phylum Chordata; class Amphibia; order Caudata; family Salamandridae; genus Lissotriton; species Lissotriton helveticus. The sequence goes on from NC_136071.1 coordinate 621,790,456, forward strand.
CCTACCAACGTTTCAATGGCAGTACAAATATACCTACTAACCATCACACTCTGACAAGTGTGACAATTCAGACTGTTCTTGTACCCCAAACCTATAAGAATGGCACGGGCAGCAGTGAATAGTCATTTCTAATGCATAGTGAATTAATAAACAACTGCTATTGTGCTCATCTTTAAGTTAGACATCCAGAACCACCATGTGTCAGACTGTTACAAGCCCTGTGGTTGACAATTAAGTGCCTGTGCCGAGCCCCGGGAACCCCCCGGCTCAAATTAGGCACTGCATAAATTGCTGCCTTGCGTCATTCTGCATTCGGAAGGCATTCCATATGTGGAGCATCAGCGTTCCCATGCAATCACCATGGTTTTTGATGCAGTCCCAGATTTACTAAGGATAGCAAACCTGGGCTTATGTCATAATGGTGCACCTTACCTTCCCAATGGAAGCGTAAAAAGGAGAAATATCCTTATTTCTACTCATTGTTTCCTCTTTCTGAGTGAATATGTGGCACACATTGAAATAACACAATGCCTCCAAGGAATGTTTTTGTGCAGGAACATACCCTTCCTGCCCAAAAACACTCCTGCCTGTTACCCTTGCACCATGGCGGAAGTGTGCCCGCATTGGCACTGGCCTGCACTGAGTGTGCCAGCTAAGGGAGAGAGGGGGCATGCGTCATATCTCAGTAGATATGGTGCATTCCTGCTGTCTCCATGCCACGCAATGTAGTGCAGCACAGCAAGTTGTCTTGCGGCGTTGCATTGCCAGACATTTTGGTAAATCTGGCCTTCAGTTTCTAAATGGTAGACAAGAGGGTAGGGCTGTTTGTAAATCACAATAATAATTCTTGTTGTTGACTTTACAGGAGCTTGCAGCTGATGCTCAAGAAGAAGGTAATGACTGCATCTTCTAGATTTGTTTGTTATTGAAACATTTGTCCCCAGTAGATTTCTTTTTTTTTTTCAAAATTAACAAACTACACATATTCAATAAATGTCACCACAGTTATAAATTTCTTGCCCTACTGAGCATTTTGTAGAGAAACTACCACAATTTGTGCATTAACCTTCGACTCTCATCATCTCTTTGCGGTATTAACATAAGATAGTTCAACCAGTGAGGCAACGCATATTCAGACAAAGAGAAAAAAAAAACACCCCCCTCCACAAAGGAGTGAAATGTGACATGTTTGTGGATCATAATTTTCATTGCCACTGACCAGATCACAGAAAAGAAACAAAATAATATTTTCACCTCAATTTATGATATCTCCTCTCCAGTTGCACCAATACTCAGCATGTATACTTCCAAAATACATAATGCCAACCTCTTCACAGGGGTCGGATGCGTGACTAGCCCTCAAAGTTTCCGAAATAGTCATCCCACTTTGTGTTTTGTGTGCCCCTCCTACCCCAGTTTGGGGCCCAAAAGTGTATCAATCTCTTCCCAGGCGCACTTACGACTGCCCCTCAGCTAGTCTCTGATCGATGGTGCTGATGCTGCCTTCCAGGCTATTGCCATCTGCCTCTTCCCTAGATCAGACCATCAGCTCAAGTAAGCACGAAGTCATGTCTTTCCGTGTCAGTCGACCCGTCAGTTCAGCCAAATATTTAAGTATTTCATTCCAAAATCAAGATATTACCATACAGGGCCATACTATATACACAAAATCAAGATCTTGTTCTGCACATCAGGGGTATTTAGTTGAAGCTCCCGGATACATGCGGACCAATAGTTTAGGGGACAAGAAGGTGTGGTGTATTTATTTATTTATATGAAGTTTTATATATTGTGTGAAGGTGACCCCGGACGGTATTGGAGTGCTTTACAAATGGCCAGGCAAGAAGGAACAGGCAGAAAAAAAATATACGCTAACAGTATGCAGTGTAACTAAGGTAAAGGCCAATAGGTCAATAAACAAGGTCATAGTAGGAGAGTAATAACCATGGGTGTAGGCACTGCACCTATTGGCATCCGGAGAGAAGAGCCAGTGGGTTCTAGGGTAGAAATGTATTCATGAGAAGCACATTGAGTCCTTTTTTGAATGATGTAATTGAGGATTCAATCTGATTTCAGGTGGCAGGGAGATCCATATTCTCGGTTGTAGGTTCTTGTTATGAAATTTCGGAGGTCTCAACAATAAGGTGCTGGTGATTCGTGAGGATCTGCAGGTGCCAGTAAGCTCCAATCCTTCAGCTAGGTACTTTGGTGTGTTGAATAGGAGTGGGCGAAGAATTCCGCCCCACCGGCAGAGTTTGCAGAGTTTTACTCATTCTGTGTGGAGTTCCGACAAACTCTGCGAAGTGACACAAGTTTTATTTTTCCCGAGCAGCTCGATAACAGTAATTTAGAGAGCACTTGTGAAAAAAAGGACACGCTAGACCTCCTCCTGGCAAGATTTCTGATGATGGGCAGTCATGGAAGGTCGCGACCGCTCGCATTGAGAAATGTCCAGTTCGCTTTGAGGAAGCTGCCGCTCGAGTAGGATGTGTACTCGAGCAGCAGAAAGCAGCAGCACCCTCTGGTACGACATGTAGTGCTGTTCACACAGATTTAACAGCACAGGACAAACTCCTGGTGCTAAAAATCTATGTGAGCAGCGCGACTTAACAGACTCCGTTGCAGGCGGAAGGCCGTCAAGCACGGCAGAATGTTTCTTGCACTTCACGGAGTTCTGCAGAGTAAAACTCCACGAATTCTGACCCCGGCTTAGTGTTAAAGTGTATGGCTTTAAGGGAAATGCAAGAAATGTTCAGCTGTATCCTTGCCTCATAGGTGAGCCGGGTGAGAGATTTCAGATCAGAAGTGATTGCCCATCAGTTAACTCAGCCTTCAACAGTCGTTCCCACCATTTTGTTAGATTCACAGGACCAGATTTATCACGGTTTTGAATTGTGCTTACATCATGCAAGTAGGCGCAAGGGTGACACAAAACCTAAGTGAGATTTATCAAGTCACGCACGGCTATCTTTCGTGGGCCTGCATGGCTTGATAAATCTAGAGTAATACAAGGGAGTGCAAATCCCTGCCTCGCGTTCATCTACTGCAGGGAGGCATTCCATGGGTGAAGCGTAGTTGTTCCCATGCATCCAGCCATTGACTTTGACGCATCCACAGATTTACATTAGTAGTAGACTTAGGAATACAACAAAAGGCTACTCCTCACCAGATGAGGCGCAGTGAGAAGAAATATCTTTCCTTCTCCTAATTATTTCCTCTTTCGGCAGCACACATAGAAAGAGGAACACACCTCTCAGGATTGTTTTTGTGGAGGAAGGTGTCTCTTGGTACTAGGAAGCCAAAAGAGCACCAGCGCTAGAAAAGGACAGGAATGCGCCATATGATGGTAAATAGGGTGCATTCCTGTCCTTTCCCTCTCACATAGTGTAGCAAGGTGGCTACTGCGTTGCGCTGCATGAAATAATGATAACTCTGCCTCTTAGTCTTCAACCCAAAGTGTTGCAGGAGCTCCATGTACAAGGAAGTGACTACCTTTCTTTGAAGGTCATGAGTTTGTAATAGCTGTAAAGGCTGCAATATAGTATGCTCATCGTTGCCTGCATCCCAAATGACTTCATCATCCTGCTGGCCATCAACTCTTAAGACTGCCTCTTTCTCGGGAACCTGAACTTTCACCTGGAAAACCCCAATGACACCAACACAGACAATTTGTTTAAAGCATGGAAATTCTAGGCCTCTCCCAACTGGTCATGGACCAAAAGCACATTGGTGGACACACTCTTCACCCCATTTTCAAAGCCAGCGAACGGATCAGGTAGAGTCCCACAAACGCACCTGTAAGTGACTTGAGAGGATCTGGCTCACCAGCAAGAAAAACATTGACCGTGACAATTTCAAACTAGCCCTCAATGGGTACCACCACCAACTCAATACCACCCAAGAAAGGCCCTGGCTTCCCAACTAAACCCCAGCTTGAACTACAGCAAGGAACTATTCTGCATCAGCACAGGATTCTCCAACCCCACAGCCACCGAGAACACTCTCGACACTCTCGCCGACTTCTTTTACACCAAAATCTCCACCATCTATGAGAACTTGAATTCCAACCACCGGCAACCAAACTCAACAAACTCTTCAGCAACACTGACCTCCACAAAGGTTCACTAAGCACATGGGGCCCCCTCTCTAAAAACAGTGTCACAAGCTGGAGCTGGATGCAAAGCATATGCCTTAAGCTCAACACAGATAAAACAGAAATGCTGATCTACCTCAGAAATATTGGGTTTGCCTCTCCCATCTGCCGAATTGAAGTCTTAATATCCTTAAAGAGGTACTTTATTGGTCTGCCTCTTCTTCATTTTTCAATGAGGCATTAATTGAACATATCCTTGAGATCTGACAAAACCTCTCCTGCAGTTTCTAGGTCAGGGGCCAGGAGATATAAGGTAGATCCAGGCGACCCAGCATTTTTATCATCTCACCCTACGCCTGGGAGTATAGTATTTCAGGCTTCATACTCCTCCAAGTTGTCTATTGGTCCTTTCCCTACTACACCTGCAGATAAGACGTCCAAAAGGATGGAGAAGTCAGCCAAAAAGATATTTTCTTCTTGGAGTATGGCCCTTAAGTCTACTAATGAGACTTGTCTATTGGGTGTTATGTACATCTCTTGATGGACTCAGCGAAGGAGGTCATCCTGAAGTTGCAGATGGATCTTCAAGGTAATTTTTCTGAACTGTTATCTGGAGCTCAGGAGGCTGCCTGCCTGGTTATACAATCAGGGCTGGACACTGTGGACTCGGTGGCAATGCCCATGGCTTCTTCTGTGGCTATTAGATATGATAACTGGTTGAGGAGATTGGGCTTTTGGTCGAATGTCCAGGCTACTCTTTTGGACTTACCATTTGATGGGTTTCGTTTGTTTGGGGCCAAGGCTGACTCTGCGCTGCAGAGATTGAAGGACAGCAGGGTGACTGCGAGGTCCTTTGGGCGCCCAACCCAGCCTAGGGACTATATGCAATTTCACAGATGGCGAAGATTCTCAAGGAACCTGTGCTTTCTGGGGAGAAGTTGGCAGCAACAGCAGCAGCAAGGCTCAAATCCACTTTATAAGAGCTTCAGAGGAAAGGACAGACGTCCTCTGTGAGGTTTTCATTGTCAACAAGCCTCCTCCTGGTCTTCCTCTCCAGCCATTGTTGCAGGAAAACAGCTCTAGCGTAATCATTTTAGAGCATGCTTGCCCAGTGGGAGGACAGGTGGCCTGTTTTCTGCCTCACTTGAGGTCTGGCACTACAGAACTCTGGGTTTTAGACATCGTGGAGAATGGCTATGCCCTACCCTTCCAGGAATGTCCCTCTCCTTTCCCACCCTGACAAGGCCTTTGCTACAAAGAGCATCTTCTGCTTCTCCAGCAGGAGGTGCAATTTCTGCTCCAAAAGGGTGCAATGGAGTCGGTTCGAGAGCAACAAATGGTACAGGGGTGTTGTTAATAAAGCCCCCAGATATCTGACAGGTCTGGTTACCAGGTATGAACCACGCAGATCACTCAGATCTAGCGGTATGGGCATGCTTATGACCCACCGCTATAGGAGAGAAAAAATGGGAGGTCGGTCTTTCAGAGTGGCGGCTGCAACAGCATGGAATAAACTTCCCAGCCATCTCCGCCTGGAGCCTTCAGAAACCATTTTCCGACGGCAACTAAAAACTCATCTGTTCTCCTTATAGCCTATTTAATGCCCCTTGCCTCGTACTGTCTTCTCCCCCCTTATGAGTTTATCGCCTCTTCTTTAGTGCGGGGACACGCCGTGATGGCGTACTATTTTTCCATGCGCTCTATAAATGTCTTTATTATTTTTATTATTATTCCCAGAATTTCCTGATTACCAAAAAGGACAGTCGTTTATGGCTGATCCTCAACCTCAGGATTTTGAATTCATTCTTCAAACAGGAAACATTCAAAATGTTGATGCTGGCACAGGTTCTCCTTGCACTGGAGAAGGAAGACTCTATGATGTCAATTGATTTAAAGGATGCATACGTTCCCATTCCCATTCTGAAGTCGCATCAGAAATATCTCCATTTTACGGTGGGATCTCAGCATTATCAGTTTGCAGTCCCTCCGTTTGGCCTTACTTCCACACCTCGGGTCTTCACAAAGGTGATGGGCGTGGTGGCAGCACATCTCAGAAAGTCAGGAATACCAGTGTTCCTGAATGTAGGTGACTGGCTGCTCACAGCGCAGTCGTCAGAGATGGTGTTACGCCATTTGCAGTTGTCAACTTTAGGGTTGTTCAGCTCGGGGTTTTCTCTAACTGTAACCAAATCTCACCTGGAGCCCTCTGAGTGCAACCTGGTCATAGGGGCAGTACTGGACACCACAGTGAGTCATGTCTTCTTGCCTCCACAGAGGGTTCAGGACATTCAGGCTATGATTCCAGTGTTTCAGAAAGGAACATTTGTTCCAGTCCTGAAGGTCTTGCATCTGCTTGGTCTGTTTGCTTCTTGCATTCTGTTGGTCAAACATGCACACTTGGATATTAGGGCTCTTTAGTGGTGCCTCTGCAGGCAGTGGTTGCAACACAATGGAGATCTTGAAGAGTTAGTCAGAATCTCCTGAAAAACTGCGGCAGATCTGCAATGATGGAGTATTTCAAGCAACCTGTCTCAAGAGAAGCTGTTTCACCCTCCTTCTCCAGTGGCCAGAGTGACAATGGATGCCTCCACTCTAGGGCGAGGAACTTATCTTGGGGATCTGGAGGTCAAAGGTCATTTGTTTCTAGAGGAAAGTATGTTGCACATAAATCTTCTGGAATTGAGGGCGATCTGTCTGGCTCTCGAGGCCTTCCTCCCTTCCCTTTGTGGTGAGTCAATTCAGGCAACACTACCAGAATGTTGCATATCAGCAAACAGGGAGGAGTAAGGTCGTATCTCCTCTGGAGAAAAGCTCTGAGTCTTTAATCCTGGGTTCAGTACCATCAGATTTGGCCGTGGTTCTGAATGTACATGTGGTCAGTCTCAGGCGGCAATATTCAGCCGATCACAAGTGTTATCTCCATCCAGAAGCGGTACATTACATTTTCGAGATGTGGGGGTTTCCTCTGTTTGACCTGTTTGCCACTCACGAGGACACAACTTCCCCTTGTTCTGCAGTCTTCAGTATCCGATGAGGGAGTGTTGGTTGGCACATTTCAGTTAGAATGGGGCTCCCAGCTTCTTTATGTGTTTCCCCTTATACCCTTGATTGCTCAAGTTCTGAGGAAGATTCCCCAAGACCGGGCCCAAGTCATATTAATAGCCCCATATTGTCCGAGTAGGGTGTGGTACACAGACATTGTATTCCTCTCATTTTGCCCTCCACCCCGTCTCCCTATCAGGGCAGACCTCTTCTCGCAATCACAGGGGCAGGTTCTACTTCCCCGCCGCCAGAACCTGCACCTTCATGCCTGCAGATTGAATGGGGCACCCCGAGTTCTTTTTCTCTCCCTCCTGATATGGTGGACGTTATTTTATCTGCCAGAAGACACTCCACTAAGACTGTCTATGCTGGCAGGTGGACAACATTTGTTAAGTGGTGTGGAGAGAAATCAAAGGACCTTTTGAAAGCCCATTTATCAGATGTTTTAAGTTTTGCGCTATACCTGACGCAGAAAGGTTGTGCTGTTGCAACTGTTAAAGGATATCTATCTGCCTTGTCTGCATTTCTTTGTTTACCGGATCAGCCTTTGAATTTTTAAATCCCCTATAATTATGACATTTATTAAGGGTCTCACTAATAAGTTCTCTCCCACTCCATTTATAATGCCTCAGTGGGGTCTTACATTTCATATCGGTTTGCCTTTTTAGCCCTTGCATAGTTGCCCATTGAGGCTTCTTAACTTCAAAACTATATTTTCTGTTGCTATTACATCTGCTAGAAGGGTGAGTGATTTGCAGACTCTTCGTTCCAAGCCTCTCTTCACATCCTTTAAAGCAGATAAGCTGGTGCTTAGGCCCAGAGCTACTTTCCTGCCTAAGGTGGTTACTCCATTACACCTATGGCAATCCAGACTGCCTTCTTTCTGCCCTCCCCCACATCCTTCAAAGGAGGAGGAGAGGCTTCATTGTTTGGACCCTAGGAGGGAAGTAAGTTTTTATATGGAGAGAGCCTCAGAGTTCAGATTAGACTTCCAGCTATTCATCGGATATGTGGGCAAGATGAAGGGGGAACTTTCCTCAAGAGAACTTTATCCAAGTGGATAATTTTTTTCCCACGATATGTTACGCCATGGCTAAGAAGGAGCCACCTGAAGGTATTTGTGCTCATTCTACCAGAGCTAAATCTTCATCTTCTGCTTTGGCTGGAGGTGGCCCTGGGATTGACATCTGCGAAGCACCAATGTGGGACTCCCTCCACACTTTTGCAAAATATTATTGCTTGGTTCAGAAGTGAGGTGGGATGGCCATTTTGCTTGTTCTGTATTACAGGATTTTGTGATATGCGCAGGCTGGCATAATCCTGTGGGACTGCTTTGGATTCTATTCAAAAGTTAAGGAATCCACAGGCAGATTTATTCATCAGAAGAACAAGTTACTTATCTTCGGTAATGCTTTTTTAAGGTGTATACAGAATCTGCCTGTGGAATTCTCACTGAACCACCACCTCCCCGTTGCCTGTCTTATTATACAGGAAATACATTTGTATATATCATTCATATGAATGTTTCCTGTGAGATGGTGGAAATTCTATAGCATGTGGTTATTTCCTTAATATATATTGTACTGTATACTATGTATACTTGTTGGAAATGTTGTTGGTTCACCCGTTCACCTCAAAAGCACAGAAAAATGGGTGGAACTGACATCAGCATGCCAGTAGGGTCTTCTTATGGCTCCTATGATGTCACACAGAGTCGAGTGTGGAGTCGATGTATTGTGACATCCTCGTTGACGTGGGGGAGCTATGGAAAAATGTTTCCACGGAATGCTGTGCATGGGATAATTCAAAAGGTGAGGATCCACAGGCAGATACTATATCCATCAGGAAAAGCATTACTGAAGGTGAGTAACTTGTTCATCTGCTCAGAAGCAGCAAACAAAGGAGGAAGGAGATGGCGGGCAGGAGGCTTACATTAGACTGTAGTGTTCTATTCCATTGTTTGGTTGTTAAAGTTCTTTCTGAGTTTCTATAAAGGTGCTGCTTGGAACTGGTAAATAAAGGCTTATGCATAACACTAGCCTACTGTCTTGCCAAAAAATCAATCACATTCCAGTCAATCAGTTCTACAACAATATAGGCACTGCCAGCGGTAAGGTGTGGGGGCCCTTCATATAGGTGGTTGTATCTCTATTAAGACCTTTCAGTACAGTTCTTTAACAAATTCTATTGTATATTTTTTGTGTAGGCAGCGAGACGCTGACTGATGCAGTGTCTAGGTAAGTACTCCTGATAATTAATGTATTAAATATTTTTGGTTGTGACCTTGAACTGTTGATTGACAGAGGTAGTCTCTGTAGCATAATGGCATATGTTTGTAGGTTATCTTAATATGACAAAAACAGAAAGATGTCTTGAGGCCTTTCAAATGAAGTACAGGTGTCGCTGTCAGAGTCACCACCATATCGCACTAAGAAATCTTTTTAAAGTTAATTAGTGTGAAGGCCATTAGTTATTAGCCCTTAATTACTATTGCTACTAGATGTAAACCAGCTTCAGGCCTCAGTTTACCTATCCAGAGAAAAAAGTTACCAAATTGATTGACCAATAAATTTGCACATTTGCAAGCTTTTCAAAGTGCAGAGCTTGCAGTATGTTTTTTAAACAAAACAAAAATTGGATGCTGCAGTAGCACTTCTTGGAACTGGAAATCTGATGACGCTGGTGCAAGAGTAAGAGGGTGACCTGGGTGCCGCCACTTGTCAGCAGTCCCACTTTTTAGTTTTCACAACCAGCATAATTGCTGTCACACCTCCTGCCTCATCATGATCCACATTGTCCTCCTTCCTTCATCACCAAGTTCTCTATGAAGTAGATCTACTGTTACACCCCTCACATGCAGGATTGTAGTATAGAAAAAGAATTACAGATAAAATATAGATAATAATAAAGAAAAGTTTGGCAAACAGTATAGTGCTTTACTAACATGGTAAATGTCCCCTCCAATGTATTCAAGTGCATAGGCACTTGCAATTCGGTGGGTGAGATATCCTCCCCGGGTGGAAGGATTATCCCACCCACGACACTCTAAATAATGGCCACATTATTTATTTTACTTACTTTGTGGTTTTGTGTTGTGTGCAAACCACTGCAGCTGGCAGCTACCCCACATTTCTTTTCAAGTAAGCGATATATAGCAGTTTTGGCTTGCAACATATACATAGTTCCAAATGGAATCAAGTAAAGCAGATCAAAGAATTTGATTGGCTACCAATTAAAGGTGATAGGGCCTGCTGAGATCCGATTTGAATAGAACGTGCCTGCAGGCAGGTGACACAGTTGCTTTTAAGCGTTCTTGTATCATATTCTGCATGGTGACAAAGGCCTTGAAGGTAGTGACAAAGTGTATATAAGTCTAGTAGGACTTCAGTTTCCCATTGTGCGAAACCAGGATCTTGAGAAACAATACAAAAAGGAGAAAGTCTAGATGATGGCTGGTTGAGAAGTGGAATCTTATCAATTCTGCTGTATGTGAGATGGTACCCTGCTTCCAATAGCACTAATTCTTTATAAGGACAGTGTCTCCCCTTTAGCACCCCCTTTTGCACCCAGTGGGCTTCTAAATTTAGTCCTTAATTCCAAAGTAATTTATCATGATGAATAAACCATTCGTAATCCATTTATAATCAATTAAATCAACTGAGTTCCCAAATGTTATGTTTCACTGAGCTAAGAAGTATTGTATGTCAATTACGCAATACATTGTTAATCATGTTCCAAATCAGCATTGTTCTTTTTTGTTCCATAGGAGACCCCTGACGAAGGCCTATTGGTCTGAAATCCATTGGGGATTTTGATTTTCACTAATTCACACAGGGGATTTGGTATGAACTTTTGGATGTGTTTATACTGAATTTATGAGCATAAACACATGTAGTAATATTTGGGAACTCAGTTGATTCAATTGATTATAAATGGATTGCAAATATTTTTTCATCATATTGAGTGAGTTTGGTTTAAAGAATTAAATTAAGAAACTCACTGGGGACAGCAGGTGGTGCTAAAGGGGAGAAACTATCTTAGTTCAGGATTAGTGCTTTTGGATACAACAAATTTGCAACTAAGACCAGAAGGTGACACCGTATGAGCCCACCATTAAAATTTTAGTACAGGATCGTTCATGCTACATTACTAGAAGTGCGCTGATACCAACATTTAGATGGTTCCCTGCTCAGGTAAGGACAGTACTGTTCTTACCTGAGCAATCAGGAGAGTTTTATAGGAAGGACTTCCTTCTAGATTTCATTTCATAGGGCGATACTATTTGAGAAATCTATGCACTTTGATATATCTGTAAGTGTGTGCATGTGTAGAAGAGATTTGGAAGAACAAACCCATAGTTGAATGGAAATTGATGCATTTTTCAACATGGTTTGCTTTATAGATCCAGTGGGACCTCTACTAGAAGAAAGTGGTGGCAAAGGTATGCAATATTGTATACATTTGTAAATGTTTTAACTGAAGAGATAAAGTGGAGTTAAAAACCATGATGTTTCTTCATTCCTTTAATTAACGTGAGCGAGATCTGAGATCCAGTTACCACAGTGCAAAGGTGCCTATGTTACAGCAGGATTGTTTTTGCGCCGGATGCGACACTTTTGTGCACAAAAACAGTCCTTGGAGGCTTTTTCCTATTTCTAAGGGTGCTGCAGAATACAGCACGTACAGAAAGAGGAAATAACATATTTCCTCTCGTTATGCCTCACTTGGGAAGATGTCGCATTTTGATGCATTCCCAGGAAACAAGCCTTTTTAAATCTGGGAATGCACCAAAATCCATGAATGGATGCATGGGAACACCCATGCTCACCCATGGAATGCCTCTTAAATTAAAATATACCACAATGAAGTTCAGGCAGCTGCCTTGAGATATATTTCTTTACAAAGCCATGCATCCGACCTTGCATGGCTTTGTAAATATTATTGAAGCCTTTGCATTGTCCTTGCTTCACCTTCCATGATGCATGGGCATTGCAAAGGCTTTATAAATTGAGCCCCAAGGTCCAAAAACGGGGTGAGCTAAAGCAGAAAATACAGCCTGACTAAATTGGTGGAATCCATTTCCAACAACAACAAAAAACAATCACGTATGCTATGGAAATGTACACACAAAATGGTATTCAAGGTGGGCGCTTTTTATGATGCACTAGCCAAGATTTGAATGCTGGATAGCTTGCCTCTTGAGGGAAAGGAGATTATTTTTTGTTGTCCACTGAGCTCCAGTAGGGGTTGTAGACACACATGAATACCCTCGCAGAGTAACGCACATCAACGCATTTGGCCAAAAGCTGCTATCACTCATTGTGCTATATTCTGTGTAGCCCCAAGAACCCTTAATAATCTTCTGCCAGAAATCATAGGAACCATAAATCAGAGTTTCTAAGACCTCTATTTACCAAATGTCACCCATGATGAGTACAGTTCAATGAGACAGCTGGGTGTTATTTAAAGCAAGCTTTCCTTTCTCTTTTTGCAGACTCTTTTGTTGCTGTTTCCCCCGAAGACGTAGGTGTTAATTAGGAGTGGTTCCTTCAGGTGCGTAACATTCTTGCTTGCCATCCTGGAATCATTTGTACTCATTACCTGTCGATGCAAGTGATAAAGAATCAATTCCTGCAATTACGTTCATACCATAAAGTGTCTATCATGGATTTACTCTTTGTAGTTTTCTGCTTCAGTGCTGGTTGTTATTTTTCCTTTGCCAGTTTCTGTATTGCAGTATTTAGCTGGTTTGTGTATGGAACCCATTCAGGTGTGGAGCATCCCCTTTGTGCTAGCCCATTTGTGGTCTTGCATGAGTGTTGTTGTTGCCACCACATGCTGATCTTGCTACCTTAGTCCGTTCTGTCTCTAAGATTCCTTTCTCTGCTCTATGACCTGTTAATCCTGCTGTGGCAATTTCAGTAGATGAACATAACGTGTTAACCTTTCATTGCCTGATGACCTAGAACATTTGTACTTTGACAAGCAAGACAAAAAACAAAAAGCATTTGCTTAGAAGTGACCACAACTGACGTTAACCTTTCCACACTTCCCTTCAAATATTTTAGTCAATGGTTTCCTCATCTTGATCATATAGAGAACAGCCTTCTGCATGGATCATGCACATGGATGTAGTTCAACTTAAACATGAACTCTGTGACCCAATGTATAAAGAAGCTCCTAGGAAATTGCCCTATCTTGTTGTCTAATTCAACATTAGGACAAGTCTGCTTTAGTAGAGTCAGTAAAAAAGAAACTTGTCAGCAACAAGAGAAAAACACTTTGAAGCACGAGCTAGCTTCTACTTCTCTTGATCCGATTGAAGTTTAGGTAATTTTGTAGGTCTTGCTAGATGCATAGTTGGGTATGCCTAAAAGGCATGACTATTATATCTGGTTACTTTAATGTTTTCACTGGCATTTGCTTAACGTGCAATCAAACGTCTACTTACTGTCATTCTTATAGACAGACAGCAATATGAGGCTGACAATGATTTACCTAGATTGAATATCAAAAGAGTTAATGAAGATTTTGACTTACTCTACTGAATATGGCAAGAAGTAGAATAGGTCTTGGAATTTATGATAGAAGACATCATTCCAGGGGTCTGTCAAGCACCATCAAGACCATGAATTGCCTAATCAGTTGTTCTAGAGAACGGTGCTGCCATATTACCAATATATGCTCACAAGCAACCTGGAAAACTCCAACTTGGAAGTAATGCATTGTTAGTGCAATCTCTATGCCACCTTTTTGGAGGAGGCCATGCCCCCATCACCAGTGGAAATGGTTACTGTGATCCAAATTGCAGACTGGGTCCATCTTCGGTGAAAGATGAAATGGTAGTTTGACTTTCTTATTTCATCATGCACAGGGCACACCCATAGAGTGGCTCACTTCCACAAACCAAGACGGCGCATCACTCTGTAATAGCGCATATAATTTCGTCACCTAATATTGTTTCGTTGTTTTTGTTTCAGGCCGTTTTGTGCTTTGTATCTCTCAGCCTAATTATATGTACCCTTTTGTTTTTTTCTTCCAACAGGCTAAAGATGGTTTCAACCAGCAGTGGATAATTTGTTAAAAGCCCAGTGACCCGAAGAATCAGCTATTTAACATATGCATATATCATTTTTAATTCTGTATTATATGCATTATGGATTTTGCATTTGTTTATGATATTTTAAATATTTCTGTATAGTGTATAATAGTTTTAATATGTATTACATACCGTGGCAAATATAAATAAATATGAAAAATTGATATTTGAAAGCACTTCAGTAGCTTCATTGTTATTTTGGAATATTAAAATAAATATCTTCCTTAAGTTGTGCGTACTTATCTGAATTTCAGTCAAAAGCAAGTTGACATTTGAGTAAAGAACATAAAATAAAGCAATGACTGTTTGTGGGTCATCCCACTGTATAAGAAGAAGACATTCCCTCAAAGCCTCCATACATTTTAGCATTGATTTGTTGTTATTGGATTCACTTCGGTGTTCATCAAAGGTAGAATATCTCTATGCACGTGTGAGGTCCTGGAACACAAATCTAAAGACAGTTTCTCATTTTTCTCATTTCAATCCAAAAAAGGAAACATGCTAGAACAGCAACATGTACATGTGTTAATCTGGTTAGCCCAAATGGTTACACAGCACTACATTTGGCTGAGAAACACCTATTAAAATAGTTTATTTAACCAAGGGTCCGATTTTCTTACAGGCAGACGGCCTGTTTATCCACCAGAGGGACAGTAAATGAGTCCATCATCTGACGGAGATTACCAATGACCACCAAGCTGGCAGTCACTTCTAACGCATCAGGATCATGGTGTTTCCTGTCAATGCTTTTCGCAGATAGGTCCTTTGCTCTGTCAACACGATGGAACCTTGCACCAAACTGGTTTCCTTTTGAAAATAAAAATGCTAATGGCCCCCTAGCCTTAGGAGCCATCTCTTTCTTTTTGTTTTTTACTGTCACTATTTTCCTATCACTCTGGTTAATGGACAACAAACACTTTGGTTTGAATGGGCTTTGGAGTGGAAGCCTGTTCTTCCGGTGTAAGTGCTTGCATTCTATTACAGTTTGACTCAGCAGATCTGAGGAGGTGGAGAGAATGCCAGAAGTCACAAGGTCTCTGGAAGATGGAGGCTCAGTTTTCTCAAGTTCTGGGAGATGCCACTCCCTGTGAAGCTAGGAAGCACCTGCTGGTAGCACCCAGAACTAAATGCTTTGGATCTTTTACCCATATGTTCAAATGTGCTTTTTAAAGTAATATTTTACATTTAAACTGCTTTAGTTTTTCCATTTGAAGTTTCATTTAGAGGATTCCAAAGTTGCATTTAAAACTGATTTTAAACACTGTGCTTATAGCTGCTATGTTCTACGTTTTCACACATGTGACATGTAAATGTTACCAGTTTGTTTGTATGCGATTTCAGTCCTGTGACACTTCATCGTGAGTATTTATGTCTATACAAAGAGATTTTTCTGAAGTTATCTTTTTTTAAAACACGTAATAGCTTCAAAGAACTTAAGAAGCTTTAAAAACATGCTTGAGCCTCGGACAGTGAGCATGATATGGAATACATATGCATATCAGAATTACAATCTGCCCTGAAAGAGAACATGGTACCCACGAACACACAGAATATGGACAAGCTGACATCGGCAGGCTTATCTGCTCACTGCCGAACACCACGAATGACCTGGGCATGTGTCTGTTGATTGCAGCACTTGTGTTTTTTGTGTTTTTATCACGAAATGCATTCTCTCATCAAAATAGAGCGCTTAATGCTGGTTTTGCCTTTTGCCAAATTTTGCACAATTTGTGTTGAATTTAATTACACCAAAGCAAAGTATGTGAATTTCACCCACATATCACCCCTTAATTTCTAGCATGAAGATATTCTGCTGAAGTGAGTCCCGTCTTTGCACATACAAATGTGCAGACTAAGATTATGGGATATTAAAATCTGCCATTTGTGGGTGCAGATGTTGTAACATTTTGCATAGGGTTTGCGTCACAAAGTGACATAAACCAGTGCAAAGTTTTACCTTCTAATTTACTTTCCAGTGCAAAACTTGCTTTGCACTGGAAAGTTATCTCAAATTTGTGCAAAGCAGTGTTTTGCAATACTTTGCATTACTTTGCTTTGGGGGCATTCCATGTGTGATACATGGACGTTACCAAGCAACTACCCAAAGGTTTTTATGTAAGGTCCTATTTACTAACACTAGTAGACGGGGGTTTGTGCCAAAAATTAACATCTCTTTGATATTAAGGTTAACTTGGAGAAACGGTTTTATTCCTCTACAGTTTTCTTACTTTGCAGTGCATTGCACTGTGCAGCGGACATCCAAAGTGGGAAAAGTTCTAAAGTTTGTCCAGGCATAGTATTTGACTCTGGAAGGGGTTTCCTTCTAGTACAAACCTATGCTAGACATGATGCAAATTCCTTTTCACTATGGTGCAAAGGTTTATGTTTGGCACCAGGCAGAGCCTGACTGGAAGCACTAGTTCTAGGAGAGAGCAGGACAGTTCCATGTCTTAGTAAATATGGTACGTTAGTGCTCTCTCTCCTGTAATGCAGGGCAGCACCTTTAGTTCAATCTTGCATACGTTATAAAGTGGCATTTGCACCACTGAGCAGATTTTGAAATACTTTGGTTTCTGCACTGCATTATGTGGTATCTTTGTAAATCTGTCCCGCAATGGACATGCAACTTTTTACTTGAGCAAGTTTCAGTTGCAAAGATGTAAACGTCATCTCCTGTGTTTTATTTCGAAGCAATTAAATAGAAAGTTGTCAAGATTAAACTGCTCATACAAAATGGTGTGTATGCATAATATCATGTTACATATGTTCCCTGTATTGTATTGCTTGGTTAACTTTACTGGGACATTTGTAAACATGTCCAAAATCTATTACTTTGCTTGCACACTTGTATATTTATTTTTAACTGGTGAATTAATAATTGGTTGTTAATTAATTTAAAATAATTAATTGGTTATGAATTAGGGGAATTGTGTTATTACTTTTAGGTGTGTGTTGTGGTGTTTATAGGAGTAAAGGGTGGTAATAAATTTTTGTTTAATTAATTATTATATAGTTGTTAATAATATTAATTATTTGATAATAATTTTGGGCAATGGTTTATTTTTGCGTGTGTGTTTTTGTTTTACTTTTTAAGGGGTTAGGGTGGGTATTATTTGAATTTAATTATTTAATTATTACTTGTTATCGTCCTTTATTACTTTATAGTTTAATTTAGGTGTGTTTTGTAGATATTATAGTGTTAAAGTTTTTGTTGTAAAGTAATGTTTATTAATTGTTTTATTATTACTATTTGTTTTTATTATTAATTATGTAAATACATTTAGTTTGAATATTGATTATTGAAGTGTTTTGTTATTTGTGTGGTGTTATAGGGCAGGAAATAAAATAAATAAATTTCTGTTTTAATTAATTGTTTTGTTTGTAAATATTTTCTAGTATAAAAGAATTATTTTTGGGTAATAGTAATTATTATTTTATTTTATATAACATTTCTAGATTGTTGTTTTATATAATTCATATTTGATATGTGTTATTTTTATGTTTAATATTTTATATATGTATGTTTATAAATATTGTTTATTCATTTTTGTTTAAGTGTGAATAGTAACTTTTTTTTCCGCTATCCAGCCCTTTTCCTACTGTTGCATTCACTGGAGTGGGAATAGTTATCTTTACCCCCTCCGCTATCCAGCATTTTACCTACTGCTGCACTCACTGGAATGGGAATAGCAATTTTTACCCCTCCGCTACCCAACACTGTCCCTACTGTTGCACTCTTTGGAGTGGGAGTAGTAATTTTTACAGCTTCGCTATCCAACAATTTTCCTACTGTTGCACTCACTGGAATTGGAATAGTAAATGTAATTATTTTGCTGTCCAAAACTTTCTCTACTATTGCACTTATTGTATTGGGCAATTTAAGTTTAAATATTTTTTTAATTTGTTCTAGAATTTTTTTTGTATTTTAAATTATATATATATATATATATATATTATATATATATTATTTTCCTATCATTTTACAATAAATTAAAGATAATAGTTTATTAATTATTTTAAAGTAAATATATAGGTATAAATTATTATGTTTGTGTGTTTCTTTTCTTCAAATTACGTTTATTTGTTATATTTTGTAAAGCGGTATATTAAATGTAATTTATTTTGTTAAAATTAATATAATATTTAATATATTTAATATATATTATTTTATTTTATATATATATTGAAATCGATATTTATTACAGCTATAATTTTTACATTTATATTTTTGATTCAATATTTTTGTACTTACCTGTTTAGGTATAGGAGTCGATGTTTTTGCATTCTATATATTTTTTTTTTATATTTAGAACATCATTATTTTTGGCATCAATATTCTATCAGTGAACCGTACATTTATTTTTTTATAGTACATAACTATCTCCCAAGGTCCTGATAATGACCCCATTAATCTTCATGAATTAAAATGCCATCGACAAACAGGGCAATTAGAATTCTCTTGGATTATTCCACTCAACTGGAACTCATGTTTGCATTGCTAATATTTTATAAATCATCTTTGTTCCGTTGCTTTTTTAGAAATGCACTGTGCCAACTTTTATCAATATCTCTTTGTGATCACCTGAGGGCTGACAATTTATGAGGCAGTAAACATTTTACCATCAATGTTAGTCTATATTGTTTCTTCTATTGATGCAATTATTGATCATTAATTGCTATTGAAAGGGATTCCCTATCTGTATGCAACCCTTGTTCTATATATAAGCTGCAATTTAAAGGCAGTATTTTAAACAATCTGCTGCTCACACTCAAAATTACCTAGTGACGATGGTACCCATCAGACTCTGATGATGATGATGACGATGATGATATGTGGCTTATTAAGAGCTCGTATGCCGAGGCGTCTTGGCGCTGTGGTGTGTATGTAGGAACTGAGACAGGCTGGATCTACTCGGGTGTGAACAGCCGCGTTTTCAAGACTTTCCTGAAAAGCAATAAATTAGGTTGTAGTCTCAGAGCCACCAGCCACGGTCCGTGAAGGGAGTTGCGGTGGGGCAGGCAGGTGGGGCGGGGGGCGATAAACACTGGAATATGGATGATTACAGGTAAGTAAACAATTACATTAATAAAAACGAATTTTGTTGTGCACCCTGCATTGCATTTTGTGATGCAGGGCACAGAACGAAATTTGTTGTATTAATTTAGTGTTTGTGCTCTGTGGGGTCAGCTCTTATCTTTTTCAGGATTGGCTTTATGCATGCTGTCTTCCAGGCTGTAGGGTAGATCCCAGATACCAAAATTTCATTGATCAGGGAGGTGAGTGTCTCACTGATCTTTCCAGCGGCCAAGTGCATAATAGTGGGGGCAGGGATCATTGGGTGAGCCATATTTTATTGATTTCTAAAGATTAGTTACTTCATCAGCCAAAAGTGGTTTAAAAACCGTTAACCTAGAGTGCACTGTCTCCATCCCAGAGGATGATGAGCTATTCTCTGCCACAAGGTTTGATGATTTGGCCAGCTCATTGTATATCACTTGCACCTTGTTTTGAAAAAAGGTAACAAGCTGATTACAAAAATCCTGGTCAGGCTTAAACGTGTTTACCTGCTGTGGCTTGGCTAGAAATGTAACCGATTTAAAAAGTTCTCTGGCCGAATTTCCTGCCACTTCCGTAAAAGATGCCCGTTTAGCTTCATGAAGGGCCTCCTTGTATAGATTCAGAGCTCTGTTGTAGGCCTCTCTGCTAATTTTGCTATAGTCTACTCTCCAGAGACGCACAGATCTTCTACACTCCACCTTTAATCCTTTAAGTTTAGGTCCATACCAGAGTGTTGCCAGCGGGCGCCTTTAAGCCATTCCCATTGGTTCTGGCGCAACACAGTCGGCCACCCTCTGTACCCACTCATTAAACTGTGAGTTTGCTACCTCGTTGTCACTGTCTAGATTTGGAGGGGGTGGTTAAGTGCCTCTTCTAAATCCCTGCTGTTTACCTTTTTCCAACGTTGGAATGTGTCCTTAGATGCTTTGAAAGGGGGGCCGTGCTTAGGTGCCACCCCCATGACCTCAAAGAAAACTGCTCTTTGGTCTGGGAACCTTCGTAACTCAGATCTAATGTAATTAAATCCTGCAGTGTTTTGCTTGCCTGTTTTTGTAATAAATAAATACTTTAAAAATGGGTAACCATATATTATTAGACAAAATATTGTATTTGTCATGCTATGGACATAAGAACATGTATATCAGGGGTCTCCTAAGAGTAGTTCAGGAGCTACTGGTAGTGCACCAGCACCCTGGAAGTGGCCCCCTGAAGTGCAGTGTACTCAATTTAGGGGTTCTACTATACTCATATTAAATAAGTTCCCTTTTTAAGAAAAAATCAAGATTTTCTTTCAGTGGATTAACACAAAATGGGAAGTGCATATGTGATAGACAACCATATAGAAATAAACTTAAGTTTGTAAACATAAAGATAGACAATAAAAAACACATTTAAGATGTTCTTTGAGTAATTATTCACACAGTGTTGTGGCGATTTGTAGCTTTTGGTATTTTCTTTGTGCCGGTGGGCTCTTACTGCTACTGCTTTTGTCTTTAGTCATTGGGGAAAGGATTTAGCCTTACGGGTAGAGCGGACAACCTCGGACCTGGGGAGCAGGGTTCGAGCCTCGCAACAACAGTCAACATCCTGTGATTCTGGGCAAATCACTTAGAGCCAGATGTAGGTCGGCCGAAAATCGGTAATTTCGGCCGTTACCGACCGGTATCCATGAAATGAGATGTAGGAGCATATTATTTACCGATTTGGAAAATATGAGTCGGTAAAATTCCGACTCAGTAAATATGAGTCGGTAAAATTCCGACTCGGTAAATATGAGTCGTATTTTTACCGAGGCGGAATATACCGAATTCATATTTACCGATTTCTTATTTTCCGAATCGGTAAATAAGAAACGGTAATAAATGGCCATGGAGATGTAGGAAAGCTCAAAAATACTGAATTCCCGGAAATTCGGTATTTATGAGTCGGTATTTACCATGGATTGAATGCAGGTGGTAACCGGGTGAAGGCCATAAAAAGAGTCCCAAAATGCACCTGTGGAACCATAATGGCGGCTTTCTACGTCATTGCAAGGCGGCAAAGACTACAGGCAGCAGAAGAGAGAGAATGGCAAAGGGAGGAACAAGTGTACAGGCAGAGGATAACACTGTTCCAACTGACAGAGCCTGAAATACTCCAGAGGTACAGGCTACATCCCCAAACCATCCAGGACTTGATCAGGGACCTACACCCACTCCTGGAGCACCCAACACCCAGGGCCCACGCCATCCCACCCCATGTGCAGGTGCTGTGTAGCGTACACCTGCTTGCCTCCGGGAGCTACCAGAGTGTGATAGCTGCAGTGGGTGGTGTGTCCCAGAGCTGCCTGTCCCGCTTCTTCAGGAGGTTCCTTGACGCCATGATGCAGAGGATGGAGCATTACATTTCATTCCCTGATACACCAGCGGAACTAGCAAAAACCAAGACCGATTTCTATCAACTGGCACACTTCCCTCACGTGATAGGCTGCATTGATGGCACCCACGTACCACTCTGTCCACCTGCAGCCACAGAACACATATACAGAAACCGCAAGTCAACGCACTCCATCAACGTACAGGTCATATGCAACGCTGGGAACATCATCACAGACATCGTAGCGAAGTTCCCTGGAAGTACCCATGATTCGTACATATTCCAGAATAGTGGAATATACACACGCCTACTTGATGGAGAATTTGGAAACGGATACCTGCTAGGTAAATGACATTGACACACCATGACACTCACAGCAGAACAATGCATCATGTACATGCAATTAATGTCATTCTTTCTCCCCCCTAGGCGACAGTGCATATGCCCTGCGGTCCTTTGTGCTCACCCCCTACCTCAACCCATCCACCAGGAGCGAAAGGCGGTACAATGTGGCTCACAGATCTTTACGCAACGTTGTGGAGCGCACATTTGGACTCCTAAAGAGCAGGTTTCGCTGCCTCCACAAGAGTGGAGGGGCACGCCAGTACACCCCAATCCTGTGCTGCAAAATCATTGCGACCTGTGCAATGTTACACAATCTCGCCACCAAGGAAGGCACAGAGGTGGAGATCACACATCATGAGGACATTGATCATGACACAGAACTGGCAGAGCCCCATGGTACAGTAGCAGCAGTGGCTACAGATGGGAGACTGAGACGGGCAGAGGTCACACAACAATATTTCTGAGTGAGTAATGAGACACAGACAGGCAAAGGTCATGACGTACGTAGTTTAATTATCACTACGCAAGTGCAATGATACCACACATTGGTTAGAAGAAATATAAATGTCCATTACTGTGTTGTCACGGTTAACACCACCGTGACCTGTTCCTTGGGTGGAGGGTATAGTCAATGTTTACGGCCACGGACCACAGCGTGGGACTGCTGTGGCTGTGTGTCAATGTTCTCGGTGTGGCCTGTCTCAGTTGCATGACGCCTGCCGCTCCTACGTACCTCTTGTACAGGAGTGCTTGCGCCACTCCTGCTGGTGGACCCCTCACTTTCCCCCACACATGTGTCGCCTTGAGTGGCAGTCTGTTGTGCGAGCATGAGCTTCATTGCAGAGGTCACTCTGGTCATTCCCACTGATAAATTGGTGCAGCACTGCACAATGGCATCCTGCATTGCCACTGACCGTCTGCACAGCACGGTGGTTGCAGTAGCAAATCTGTTCAGGGCTTTTGTCTGCTGCCGCACATCGACACGAGCCTTGCGTCTCCCCAAATGGTCCCTGTCCAACTTGTCGCACAGGACAGTCATGCACTGTGTGATGTCGGAAATGCCAGATGCCATTGACTGCATGCTCTCGGAAATGTCTCCAATGCCCTTGCCTATTTCATCAAGCTTGTTGTTGGTTGTGCATGCCTGCCTCTGAACCCCCATCATTGCTCTCGCCTGCAGGCGCTGTACTTTGACCATGGTGGCCTCCAATCCGCAGAAGACCCCCTGAGCGACACGCACATCATCAGCCTCCCGTGGCCTTCGTCCTCGGACACTGGCCCGCACAGCTCTGGGAGTGGGCAGCTGCTCAGCGTCGGCTGATTCCTGTGGGTTGATGGCCATGTCACCCTCATGCTCTTCCTCCTCGGATGTTTCCAGTATGCGGGGAGGGGGCACATCAAGGCGCCTTGCCCTTCCCAGCACTGGGGATGGAGTTGTGGGGGTGGGGGACTGTGCAGCCGCTCCAGACTCCTGACTCCCAAATAACAGAGGGGACTGTGGCTGTGGTGGTGTTGGCGCCTCAGGTGACTAGGCTGCCTGCTCTTTGTCCTTCCCTCCATGTCCTGTGCTGAGTCCAGCTTCTTCCCTCCTCTTCTCCCTATCCTTTGCTGCGCTGCGCGATGACTCCCCTGTGGACAGATATGGACATTGTGTCAGTGGAGTGGTTCACCTGTGTCTCCTGATTAAACACACTACTATAGCACATTTGCCTGTCTCTCATTAGCCAATGCTAGTAGTCTGTTGCTTCCCTTGCTGCATGGCATGCTGACTGCTTAAAGGTATCTACCCATGACTACATTTCCCATGATGCATTGCAGGACATTGGTAAAACCGGTTCTGGAGTATGATGTAGGCACACAGAGTGTGTGGGGGGAATAGGTAAATGGGTTAATGACAATGTACTTGCATCTTACCTTGTTTCTTTGCAGCTCTTGCAGAGATGTCAACGTCCCAATGCCGTGGATGGATTCGGGCTCAAGGGTGGATTCCACCAGCTCCTCTATGTCGGTGAGTCATGGGGCTCGGTTGCTTCCTCCCCCTGTTGCAGCACATTCCTTGCGGTGGGCAGCTAGTTTCCTCTTGGTGATGATGCGGAGATCATACCACAGTTTTTTCAAATCGTCAATTTCGCGGTGGGTGACACCAATGTCATTTACCTTGCCTTGTATGTCAATCCAGGTGGTGCGCTTGATGGACTCAGCTACATGCAGGGATTGTTTCCCAAAGATCTTGCTGTAATGTCTGACGACCTCTGCAACAAGCACCTGCAGTTCTTCAGGGCTGAACTTCAGCTTCATTTTGCACTCAGCAGCATCCCTCTGTGCATCCTGACTCTCCATGCTGCTGTACAGGTTAGCTCAGGGAAGCCTGCTCCTCAGTCTGTCCTCCTGCTCTCCTGACTGTTGGTTTCTGCACCTGCATGGGCGTGGCCAGTCCCAGGTACTAGGGAGGGGTGCTTGATTCTGATTGGTTGATTCCCCAGTACCTTTGGGATTGGGTGTGGTTGGAGTTGCAGATTGGTTCACAGGCTCACATGTTTGTCAGTTTCAAATATCCGACTCGGTATTTACCGAATCAGTATTTACCGAATCGGTAATACCCATTCATTCCTATGGGCCATGGGCCCGTTGGAATGTATGGGTTTTACCGATTCGGATTTTACCGAGTCGGTATGTACCGATTCGGTAAATACCAATTTCAGTTACCGAGTGATTCCGATTCGGTAATTTTTACCGAATTTTTATCTACATCTCATTTTCCGATTCTGAAATACCGATTCGGTATGAGTCGTTATTCAATCATCGGTAAATTAAAATTACCTACATCTGGCCCATGATCTCCCCATTCCGAACAAAAATGAATGTGTTCATCTGTAACGAAACTTGTGTTCATGTAAAGTGCTCTGATACCCGATGTCTCGGGTCCAGTTCGTGCTACATAAAACTCAAAATAAAAAATAAAGTCATCTGGAGGCATTTTATTACGATGCAGCTTTTCCTGGCACTGCTACGGGTATTGCATCGGTGAGGTTGGTGCTCAATAACTATTGAATTCTAAATATTGTTCAGCCAAAATATTGTATGAAGCACAGACTAAAATAGCATAAAGGTAAGTATGTAAAGATAATCAGAGTTGTATCTATATTCTTAATTCCTCATGAATTTGTCTTGAAGGTTTATTTCTTCAACGTATGTAGATGTAGGGTAATAAATTGTAAATCTATACTTACCCGTATATGTACATTCTTGATATTGTATCAGCCAGCATTCTGGGCATGCTATTTTGAAATCACTCAGTACTTTGGCATACATCTGGATAGCCACTACAAGTATTTTTGCAAAGTGTGGCCACTATTCTGGTTGTCTCTGATGTGGTCTCTACTGTAACAACTGTCAAAGCCATTAGTAGCTATGGGACTAATTTAATTGAAATAGCTCTCAATATAGAATAGATTGGAGACCCCTGATATATACTGCATGTTTCGGTGATTACATTGCACAGAATGCAATGGTACAAGAAACTCAAATGTCACAGCTACCTGCGAAATATGGTACAACAATATCAGAGCTTCCTGAGAAACATCGAATTTGTCTGCATAATGACAACTCCCAAAGTTATCAGCAGGACTTTACCATTGTAAGGGCTACTAGGATCATTTGGCATGGAGGATAACATTATACAACAAGGTTATGTAAAGTATGCAGAAACAAAGCAAATTATGCAGCATATTCCCTGAAAAGATTATATTGATGCAT
This sequence comes from Lissotriton helveticus, assembly GCF_964261635.1. NCBI lineage: Eukaryota > Metazoa > Chordata > Amphibia > Caudata > Salamandridae > Lissotriton > Lissotriton helveticus. Next base: position 621,816,205 of record NC_136071.1, read on the forward strand.
TTGAGCTAAAAATAGTATTTCATGTGCTTTCTGCAAATTATTTAATTATGCAAAAAGGTCAGTAGAAAATGTGGTGAATCCATAATTATGAGATAAATGCTGCTTCCATGGACTTGTATACAACCACTATCATGCAACATTTTCTCTTGTTTTATCAACAGTTTATTAATAACCAGTGAACAAAAACTAAATATCCGCCTTTAAAAAGAGCCCATTGCATTGTACAGCACAGATGGAAAGTGAGAAAGGCCTTAAAGCATAGGTTGTGTGCCGGAAGGAGAGGAGTTGGCCTAACGGCTAGGGTAGTCGACCTCAAATCTGGGGAACCTGGTTCGAGTCTCGGCAATGGCACTAAACGTTCTGTGATTCTGGGCAAATCACTTAATCTCCCAGTGCCTAACAAAAGAAAAGATTTTTCCTCTGGTAACGCAACTGGTGCTTTGTAAAGTGCTCTGATACCCAATACCGTGTCAAGTTCGCGCTATATAAAACTCAGTAAAAAAGAAAAAAGAAGGTACCAATTCCAGTCAACTTGTGCTTGAGACGACACAGACAGTGGTACAGGGGTGTCTGCATTGGGGCATGGATGCCTATAGTGTGCCAGCACAGTGAGAGAGCAGAACAGTGTCATATTATTGAAGATACGTTGGTGTTCTGCTTTCTCCCTTCCATTCAACACACCACAATGCAATGCATCAGTTTTACTTGCAGCCCTGCGATATGTGTTTATATAGAGTTATAATAATATATATATTAGGCCTAGGTAGAATCTGTGTAATTTAATGTTCAGCAATTACGTGAAATTTCCCAAATGTTACACAGCATGATGTGAAATGCTGGTCAGCCATCATGCATACTAAGGTGAACCACTACAACATTCCATTCAAGAAAACCAATATATTGACCATAGTGAAAAAAAAGATGAAGCTCACAAACCAATGTAATGTTTATACAACTTTGCATTTTGGGCTTATTTAGCAGTTCAAGACCCTCCGACAGCTCCTATTTATCTCATTTGGAGAATTAACTTTAGATGTACTGAGCTTGCCTTGTGGTCTTGCATTTAACTTAGAAGATACTGGGGCATATTTACAAGGAGTTAACGCCATCAGAACATGACTTTTTACGACATTCTGGTGGCGTTAACTCCTTTGCCTTATTTACAAGGCGGTGTTAAGCCACTTAGGGTGGCTTACTGCCACCTTGTAAATAATGCCCCTATTCAAGCAGCACTTAGCGTGAAAAGGGTATGCAATGGGTGTTGCAGTGGGCGTTCCGCCGCAACACTCATTGCTTTTTGACGCTTCCCCATATTTACAAGGTATGGGGCAGTGCGAAAAAATTCACCAGAGAATACCTGGTATTAAACAAGCTGTACAAGGAGAAATTATGAATTTCTCCTTGTCTTCTGCTCTTTCCACATGTGCTGCAGTCTGCAGCACATATAGTTAGAGCAAATCGTCTGTGAAGATTGTTTGAGTGCAGGAAGGTGTCCCTTCCTGCACATAAACAATTGCCAAGTCACAGCTTGTGCAGGTAAGAGCAGAGGGGACCAGTGGGAGAGGGATTTCGACAGACGATGATGAGGGAAATGTAATTAATAATTTAATTTTCATCGTCCTAGCGAAATGGCACTGGGGGGGGCTTGCACTGGTGCTATGCAGCTTTTTAAGTGACAGCGCAAGGGGTAACGCAGGGGTGCACTGCATTCTTGAAAATACGGCGCATCCCTGTATTTGGAAAATGTCAGAGCGCGGTGTTACCAACTTTGGCGTAATGCTGACTCCGCCAGTTTTTTGTGAATGCGCCCCCCTGTGATTAGTTGGTTGAAAAATATGAAAGAAAATAGTAAACATTCTAGAGTGACTTATGCTCCAAGCATGCATAAGCAAATAGGTCACTTTTAAGTGCTGTGCCTCAGCTTGGTATTGCTTCGGTGATACTACTGGAGTCAGAATATATACTTTAGGAAGTTAAACAGGGATATGATTTTAGTATTGGGAAATCAGAACATTGATGTACTGGAAACAGGGCACATTTTGGTGAGAGAGGACAAATGTGGAATAAGAAAAAACATAAATCAAGCCTGTATTACAAGCAGTTGTTTCCACGGTTGGGATAATAGCTGCATTATCGATAACACACATTGGTGCTTCTGAAAACATTGGGAAATACATCACACACTTTAAAATATTATTTTACACTGTACAAAAGCTCACTTTAAATAAACATTCTTGAGATGATTCGAATTTCGATAATCCCCTCTTTGTTGTCAACAAATAATTTAAAGAAATATGCCAGTACAGTTACCTAGAGCAGCTATTCTTTGCACTGGAGGTTTCTTCTGTGAAGACTTGCCAATACTGAGCTTGTTGTTTTCCGAAGCCTCCCAACACTTCTTTCTTTCTCTTTTCATTTTTTAAATCTGTTTATTCATATCTCAAATATAACAAAATCAGCAGCACATATTCAATACAATTTACCAATTAATATAGGCACAATTGCAGTTTTAGTGTTTCAAGATACATTGTCGAATTGGGCTGCTCAATACCATCAGATTTTGCCATTTTCAATTCTGCCCACTTAGTATCATCATACTATGACATTTTCCTTGGCATATATTTATTTGATCTATGATATCTCGCCCTTCCTTGTGACTTAACAAATCTATATGGGTGGTGGTATGTATGATTACATATACACATGTTTTGTTGCTGCCACATTACTGTTTCTTATGGCTTTTCTGATTGCCTATCCCTATAAGTGATATCGGATTGGCCAGTATATACGTTTTCAAAGGATCCCAGATATCTTTCAGTCTAGAAGATAGCGGAAGCAGCTCCGCATATGGAAGTGATTGCTCCTGCCAGAATATGAGATCTCGAATCCACTCCTTGAATTTGTACGCCCTTCCCCTGCCCCATCTGCAGGCAACCCTGCGTTTGGCTATTAACAACCCCAGTGCTGTGTACTTCTGTGTGTGGCCTCCACATCCTCTGTAAACCCTAGTAAAGCTGTGACCGGTGATGTCTGCAGGGGAGACTCGATCATTTGTGTCAATGTATAAAATACCTGATGCCAGAATTGATTGACTTCTGCGCATTCCATGGCAGGTGAAGGAAGTCTGCAGCTTCCTCACCGCAGCAATGACATTTAACGCTATCCCTCAAGTGAAATGTAGACATCTTTACCATTGTGTAATAAAGGCGATGAAGACATGTATAGTGTATTATACATAGTCAACTATTGGCAGTGATGTATCCTGCCTGTCTACATCAGTTCTCCCACTCATTGCTTAGTGGGGTAGTGCTTAGGTCAGTCTCCCAATTTACTTGTGATCTCATCTGGTCTATTTATTTATTGATTTAGTTGAACTTTTATAAAGCGCTCGCTCCACCCAAGGGTATCAGAGCGCTTAACATTATTAGGATGATATTCAGAAGAATACAGAACAATTGTATCAAAAGCAATCAAGCATAGTACGCAAAAATATCATAATGAGTGCAATAGAGTCATTTGAGAGAGAGAGAAAGAAAGGGCATCTAAGAAGAAATACAATCAAAGGATGTTGTAACAAATTATACTACTGTAAACATCTAATAGGTTCATTTGACGGACTCAAGCTGGCAGATAGGGTGCATGAGTAAGGTGGGATGTGGGTTGTTGGGTTGAGGAGAGAATTGAGGCAAGGGGTATAAGGGGGTGGGAGGTGGGTTGTGTGGTGTGAGGCAGAGTGAATTTGGGCGAAAAGCGAGTTTAGCAAGTTCAGTACGAGAGGGAGTAAGAGCCCCGGTATTTTTTGAGCAGGTGTATTTTAAGGTATTTTTTAAAATTGAGCTAGGAGGAGTTTTCTCGTAGATTTTTAGGCAGGGCATTCCAGATGCTGGGGGCTGTTCCAGAGAAGGAACGGGATTGTGAGGCTTGTTTTTTCAGAAGAGGGGGAATGAGGAGAAGAGAGTTGGTGCTTCTCAGCGGGCGCAACCCGCTTTGTTGAGTTTGTTTGTGAGGTAAGGTCGGGTCTTTTGGTAGAGGGTTTTGTGCGTAATGCAGGCTATTTTATAGGAGGATCGTCCTTCAATAGGAAGCCATTTAAGGGCCTTGAGGGCAGGTGAGATGTGGTTGCAGCATTTACAGTCCGTTGTGAGCCTAGCCGCTAGGTTAAGAACAGATTTGAGGGGGTAAGGTGAATTTTGGGAGTTACGGAGATTAAAGCATTTCCGTAGTCAATTTTCGAGAGGACTAAAGATTGGACAACCAAATTGAAATCTTCAGCTGGGATAAAAGGTTTGATTTTTTTGAGATGTCGGAGTGTGAGAAGTGCTCCCTTTGCCGAGTTTTTTCTATGGGAATTAAGCATTAGCTTATTGTTGATGGTGATGCCAAGAGATTTTACTTATTCAGCGAGGGAGAGAGAGTAGTTTCGGGCATTAAGGTCAGTGACCCAAGTCTGAATGGGGAGAGGATTGTTTTTAGGAGCGAAAAGGATTATTTCAGTTTTGCTAGGATTGAGTTTAAGGTGATTGGAGTAGAACCAGGCTTGGATCTTGGTTAGGGCAGTGTTGAGGTGTAAGATATCAGAGTGGGATTTAATTTTATGGTACAGTTGGGTGTCATCAGCATACATGTGATAATTTATTCCGGCTTGCTTGAGTATGAGGGTAAGGGGTTCCATAAAGAGGTCGAAGAGAGCGGGAGAGAGGATAGCTCCTTGTGGGACATGAGGGAGACAGGTGTGGGGCAAGAGAGGTGGTTTAGAATTTTAATTTGTTGGGTTCTGTCTTGGAAGTAGGAGGTGAACCAGTTAAGGAATGTGCCATTTAAGCCGAAAAAATCTTGCATTAAGTAAGATTGAGTGGTTAACTGTATCAAATGCAGCGGTTAGATCAAGAAGAATGAGTATGCCGGACTCACCCTTATCCAGGGCGAGGTGGATATCATCTCCTTTTTAAGCAATGCAGTTTCTGTGCTGCAGTCTTTGCGGAAACCGGATTGTAGAGGGTCGAGTAGGTTGAAAGAGTCAATGTGTTTATCTAATTGGAGAAGGGCACATTTTTCATGGGCTTTGGAAAGAAGGGGGGGTTGGAGATGGGGCGGAGGTTATTAGGGTCATTAGGATCGGCTTTGGGTTTTTTAGGGATGGGTGTGATTTGTCCAAGTTAGAGGGAAACAGGGACGCACCCCGTAGAAAGGGAAGAATTGATGATATTGGTCCAGTAAGGGACGATGATATGCTTTAGATCATTGACGAGGGAAGATGACAGTGGGTCTTTTTTGTGAGAGGATGGTTTTAATTTGGATAAGATGTTAAAGACTTCTAGTTCTGACACAGGATTGAAATTATGCCAGGAGGCATTGTTTTTAAGCTGAGGTTTAGTGGGGCAGGTTTCAGGCAAGGTTAGATGAGGGGAGGAAAAGGGACGGAGTGGGGAGAGAAATAGGGGGAGTGTGGCGTTGGGGTCGCATCAGGAGGACATTTGGGCATTGGGGGGCTGAGTAATCTGGAAGGATTGCTCAATTTTGGCAATTTGTTCGCTGAAAAAGCTTGCAATTTCTTCACATTTGTTAGTAGAGGCCAACAAGTTGAGGGGGCGGGGGAAGTTTGGTTTCTAACAATGTTGGATAGTTCTCCGGGTCGGTTCTTTGCCCGGGTGAGTTGTGTTCGGAAGAAAGAAGCCTTTTTAGAGAAAGTTTGTTTTTTGTAGGTAGATCTAGCGGTTCTCTGGAGGGTTAGATGGGAGGGGGAAGAATGATTTCTCCATGTTCTTTCTGCGAGTCTAAGTGAGCGTCTTTCATTGTTGAGGTCAGAGGAAAAACCATGATTTGGAGTGGATATTTTTTAGTGTTTTAGTTGTGAGAGGGACAAGTTGGTCTAAAACCTCAGAGACTGATTTATTGTAGTCAAGACCAAGCGCCTAGGCACACATAAAAGACAATCACATCAATGTAAACACTGGTTTACATAAAAACACAGCGTATTCTCCAGATGGAAGGAACAATCTTGAACAGATGTTAGTATACGGGTCAGTCTTTTAATTCTTTGCCAGACTCAATATACAGTGAACAAGCCAGCTGACAAGTGTTTGTCGCATCAAGGAGAATTGCTCCGCGTCCTCACTAGCGATGATAGCATCGAGAGTAGCCCCTTTGGAGTGGATTGGGGAGTGGTAGCGTTGTTTGAGGTCACTAATCTCAAGAAGATTAGTGAGAAGGTTGATTGTGGGATCCTCAGGTTCATTTCAGTGAAGGTTAAAATCTCCAAGAAAGAGATTTTTGGAGTTAGAAAGTAGTGATTGCGTAAGAAGGTCTGATAGATCTTCCGCAAAGGGCAGAGGTTCACCAATTGGGTGGTAGATATTGTGTAGTCGTAGTGGGGGAGAGCCCTTCAAATTAAGTTTGGCACCAAGGATTTCAAAGGTTGTGTAGTCCATGATCTTGGCTAGGGAGAGTTGGAGTTCTCTTTTAAAAGTAATTGCTAGACCACCTCCTATTCGCTCCGATCTGTCCTTCCTGATAATGGAGTAACCAGGGTGGGAGAGTAGGTTGAGATGGGGGTTGAGTGGTCTTTGAGACAAGTTTCTGTGAGGAAGGTGATGTCAATATCTTCACAAAGGATGGTTTTGGATATTTTGGTCGCATGTCGAACAGCCGGGCGACAATTCACGAGCATGCAGGTCAGGGGTTTGGGGTTAGAATTGAGGGGAGGGCATGAGAGGATGGCGGTGAGTTGGGGGGTCTGGGGGATTCAGGAGAGGAGTGGATTCTGCTGATCTCCATGATAACAGGGATGTTGGATTGAGGGAAGGAAGAATCCATGATGGAGGACTTATTAGGGTATGCAGTTGCAAATGTCAGCTGGATTGGAGGAGGAGTAGTCATTCAGGGTGCGAAGAGGTCTGTGTGTATGGTTGAGAAGAGGGGTGGATTTCCAACGTTTGGGGTACGGGTATTTGCTAGGGCCATAGTTTAGGGAGGACCATGGGGGAGTTCTAGGTTTGGGGGACTTGAAGTTTTTGAACCCTTCCCTAAGTATGGCAAATTCAGTAATCAAGGTAGAGATATTGTGTTAAATGTTGTGAAGTGTCTGGGTTAAAAAAGAGAGGTGGGATCAGGTAGGGGCCGGGGAAGGGGAGGAAGTATGGTCAGAGTTAGCTGGGGTGGTTGGTTTGGGGTCATGAGGGGTTGATGTTGGGGCAGGAGGAGGGGAAGGGGTGTTGTGAGAGTTGACTGGGGGAGGTGGATTGCAGTTCAGAGAGGGCGAAGGGTGAGTGGTGGGGAATAGGGGTGATACTGAGCCTGTGGTGGTGGAGGCCTGGTCAGGGGAAATGGAGGACGGGGAGGGAGGAGATGCAGCATGAGGGTTGGGGGCTTGAGTGTAGTGCTGGGAGGGAGGAGAAGGGGTAGGAAGGGGTGTAGTAGCTAGGAGGAGAGGGAAAGATTGTGTATGTTGAGAGGGAGGGGGATGGGGGTTGAGATGGGGATCCGGGTTGGAGCTAGGGGGAGAGCTGGGGGGGGGAGAAGGGAGGATTGAGATGTGATAAGGGGTGTTAGGGAGACACAGACTTTTGTGGGCATGGTAATTTGAGGGGTGGTGACTGAGTTAAATGTGATGAAGGGGGTGAGTTCAGGAGAGGGTGATAGCATAGTTCTCATAGGTGTGGGAAGAGGAGTCGGTATGGACATCTGGTGTGAGAGGGTGTTGAAATGGTGTTCAAAGATGGTGAGGCATTGTTCGAAGGCTTGTATCAGGATGATACCTGTTTTGAAAATGGAAATGTTAATTTCACCAGGGAAAAGTGGTGAAGGAGTGGTGGATAGTATAAAACCGTAAGGAATTTTACACAATTTAGATATAGGGAGGTGGTGTAAGAAGGTGCTCTTCCATTTGGAGGGGTGTTTGGAGTAGAATATGTAGTTTATATTTATGGGGGATGTGAGGCTCTGGTGGTTGTCAACAATAAGGGTTTCAGGATGCTAGATTAGAAATGTATAGGATGTGTACAGGATGTTTGTATGGTACGATAGAGAAGGGATGTCACATGAGGTGGTGTGTCAGGTAGTATTGCATGCAGTGGAGGCAGGACCAGCGGTTCCTGTGGATATGAAGGGGCAACTGCCCTCACACTCTGCCTGAGCCTAACATATATGAATAAGTCCATTGATGTTGGTTTTATCCCATGGAAAAATTGCTCTTTCATATTGAATTTCCCTTTATCCTAAATGTCACCCCATATTTGTACCTGAGCTTTACTCATTACTTGTCTACAACCTAATTACTGGGTCACTTTTGGGTCTGGCTGGTATGGAAGGGGTAATCGGTGCAAGTATAGCATCGGCATGTCCAGCATCTCTGCCAAGCGCCACCATGCCAAAGTGGTGCATGTTACTGTGGTAGAGTCTGCATCTCAAATTTTGTGGTGTACTGCTATGAGTCCTGTCAGTGGTGTCGGGTCCATATACCCTAACTCCACAGCTAGGTTTGGCATTTATGACGGGGGTGAAACCAATATGTAGCAAAGTGCTCCTGTGCGCAGTAATAATATAATTCCAGATCAGGGCCTTCAAATCCCCCTTACGAGAAGGGGCCAGTCAACACCTCCCACCTGAGCCGAGATTGCTTGCCATCCCAAGCTAATCAGATTAGTTGTGTCTTTAGGGCTGCAAAGAATGTTCACCCAGGGTTGTACGGGATATTAGTGAAAAGATATAGCAGTTTAGGTAGTATTACCAATTTTATTAGAGAAATCCTTCCTGCAATTGACAGGGGCATGGCTATCCATCGTCTAAGAGAGTTGGTCAAGGACACTAAAGTTGCACCGTAATTAATACGAATTAATTCAGTCATGTCTCTGGTGATCATGATCCCTAAATATTTGACTTCAGTATTGCACCACTCTATTGGATAGTCCAGTGTATATGGTGAGACTGTGTTGATGAGGAGGAATATTTGAAATTTGCCCCAATGTATTTGTATTCCTGAGTATTCACTGAAAGCTATAAATTCACGCAGTATGGGATTCAGATTCGTTTGTGGATCTCTGATATATAATGTGACATCGACTGTGTAAAAAGATATTAGTATGTCTCTGGTGTGGTATTGAAGAGCCTGATCTTTGTGATGTTGTCTGAATTTAGCCGTCAGTGGCTGAATTGCTAACGCGAAGAGAAATGGGGATAATGGACACTCGTGCCTCAAGATATTCATAAGAGAGATGAGCGCACTCCATTAAGGAGATCAAGTGCTTGCAGCTGGCAGTGTAATAGTTTAATCCGTGCAAGAAAGCTCTGGGGCATTCCCATACATCTCCGCGTTTTCAGGAGATAGTCCCCTTCTACTGTGTCGAATGACTTTGTGTCGTCCAGAAATGCCACCACTGCCGCTATTTCGGGGTCCATTTCCTGCATTATTTTGAATAGCAGGCGGAGGGTATGGGATGCAGCACATTCCGGGATGAAACCTACTTGGTCTGGAAGTAAATTTGAGTCCATTAGCAGACTTAGGTCCAGATGTATGAAGCACTGCTTTTGTGATTCTAAAATAGCGAATTTTACAGATTTGCTATTTTGGAATCGCAAAATGCAATGTAGGTAGGAATCGCAAAATATTTTGCGATTCCTTAACATTCCTTATTAGTGAATCACAAATTGTGGTTCGCTATTAGAGAATGCATTCCCACTCATTCCTATGGGCCTACGGGTCCATAGGAATGAATGGGAATGCATTTGCAATTTGTTATTACCAAATTGGTAATCGCAATTTGTGAATGGAAATACAAGGATGCTCCCCAAAAAAGGTATGTCGGCACATATGGCACACACACATGTCCTAAGGGCATGTGTGTGTGCCAGATGGCACTTTGAAAAATGCACAAAATGCATTTTTCAAAGGATTCGCAAATTACCACCAACTTGAAGTTGATGGTAATTTGGGATTCCTAAATGCAACGTCATATTTAGAGAATGCTATATACATTGCATTTAGGGAATCTCAAATTGCGATTTCCTGAATGCATTTAGGTAATGGCAAAAAATTGCAATTACCTATATTGCGAATGCAAAAAGTTACATACATAGCAAAAGGGCTTTTTGCGTTCACAAACGGGCCGATTCTGCGAATAGGCCCGTTTGCGAACGCAATAAGCCTTGATACATCTGGCCCTTAGTCTGTTAGATAGGACTTTAGCTAAAATGTTAGCATCGCTATTAATTAATGGGAGTGGTCGATATGACTCACACTGCTCTGCTGGCTTACCAGGTTTAAGTAAAGAAGTTATAACTGATTCACTCATGGTCAGGGGCAGGATACCTATTTCACTAGCTTCTTGGTACACTGTTTTTAGTATAGGGACTAGGCATGCCTAATATGTTTTGTAAAATTCAATCGGTAAGCCGTCCGATCATGGGGCCCGCCCCGAAGACATCTGCATTATTGCAGTGTGAATCTTGTCTTCCTCTATTTCAGCAGCCAGAAACTCCCTCTGTGCATCCCTTAGCCAGCATAGAGCAATATCCTCATAATATCGGGTAAGTCCAAGCAATTTCTATCTCTGCTTAGTGTATAGAGAGGAATAATATGTTATGAAGTGTTGGAGAATGTCTGGTGTGTCTCTATGAATGGTACCATTGGGTTCCGGTATTTCGGTCACATAATTGAGAATCTAGGCTTTCGAATTAGATTTGCAATGGCTTTTACCGTTCTTTCCCTTCCCCATAGCTATGAGCCCTGTAATATATGCTCCTAAACAAATATTCTTATTCTGCCGTATCTTTAAATTCATTAATCGTATCTCCAAGGGCTGTTTGATCACCATCTGAAGAGGGTCCTATTTCCTGTTCCTGCATTTTATTTTTTAGATCCAAGGTTTTTAAGTGTATTCTGTATGTTATTTAATATAGCATTTCCCTTAGTAATGCACAGTCCTCTCATTGTAACTTTAAAGGCCTCCCATACCGTCTCCATGTGCGTTGCCAACCCAACACCATGCTTTAAGAAATCCTGTATTTCCTGCCCTATTTCTGTCCTAAATGCAGTATCTAGTAATGTCGTCGGATGAGACACCATATGGCGTATGGAGTCCCACTAGTTTTATTGGGGAAAGATCTGAGTACGTTAGTGCAAGATGATCAACTTCTTCTACCCAGTTTCTCATTCCCTTGGAGATAACACAATAATCAATTCTAGACCATGTTGAGTGCACTGGAGAATGATGGGTGCTTTCTCTTCTAGTGGGATGAAGGTGTCTCCAAGCATCAAGGAGATGATTATCAGTAATGATACCTAGTAGATGACCTTGGGCAATTGAGTAATGGTGGGGTTGTGGACATGACTTTATCCTCTGTGGGCATGAGGGTGATATTTAGGTCGCCTTCCAGAGAATGTAAGTGGATCCTATATTTAGCACCTTCTCCCATAATGTAGGGAAGAAAATGGGTCATCAGTATTGGGGCCATAGCAGTTAACTCTTGTGACAGAGTAGTAATTCAATCAACCCCGCATAATGCTGTATCAAACCTGGGTGTCTTGTAGAGTTCCGCTGGCCACATACAGGGTGTTTTTCTTGATCAGTATTGCGGTGCCTCTGGCATAAGTGTAATAAGAAGCAAAAGATTGATGCTCTTCCCATTGGGTTGCGAAGGTGGGAGTAACTAAATGGCTGAAGTGCGCCTATTGCAATAATGCAACATGGACTTTGTGTCTATTCAAATATGCAAGGATATGTCTGCATTTGCATGGATGGGTTGGTCCACAGACAGTCCAGGACATGAGGTGAATGTTAAAAAATTGCTTTGGTTTTGCCATATTCATGTTAACCTAATATTGCTTATGACAATGTTGTAGCAGTACATAAGAATCAGTATCTGTGACTAACGATTAGTGCCTTCCTAACAAATTCTGCCCCAAAATACCCCCTCCCACAACAACAACCCAAACTTGCCGGACTCAAATCTCCCTCCCCATGAACTAATATTTAAAACAAAAATAACATTTTAAAAACAGACACATTTAAGAAGGGCTATCCTTAAACGGGAATGCCAGGGGGTTCACAACTCTCTTCACCTCACTGTGTCATACAGGTGAGAACAAGATAAGGGGGGAAAGGGGCCTGGAGCCAGAACCATGCAATGTACCAATGAAATGCCATTTGTGTAAGTCCTTTGGACTGCATGTTTGATCCTGCATATCAGTAAGTTTCAAACCACATCCATACGGGTGGACTTGTTACTCATCTATCCCAATACTATAGTGTAACTTTATACCTAAATCAATGGGAAAGTCCCATTAGGTTTGAAAAAGTCTGCACAGTATTCTTGACTAGCCCTGTTTAAACATTGGGGATGGTGAACAGGCTGCGTGAGAGATCATGTATAATGGTGTGTTCCAAATCGTATCCCTAGGGTGGACTAATTACTTGTCCGTCACAATGTTACAGCATATCGTTTATGACTGAATCAACTAGAGTGTCCAGTTGAAGATGAGCAGGTCTACACATTGGCCTTGATTAGTCCTGTTTTGACATTGGTGATGGTGAACGGCAGTATGATCGAGCATAGTCCGACCTGGACACATTGCGGCAGATACATTTCAGAAAATCTTCTACCTGTTGAGGATTAGTGAAGAAGTGCTGCTTGCCCTGGTGAGTGACTCTGAGGCACGCAGGGTACATCATGTCGTAGTCGATCTGTGGTTTTTGCAATTTTCTTTTCTCTGGTTCAAACATCCTTCTAGATTCTTGCACTGCAAGAGTAAATTCCGGGTAGAACGTAAGTGCATCTTCCTCAAACTCAATTTATCTCTTCTCTCTGGTGAGGCAAAGAACAACATCACTGTCACCGTAATTAAGGAGTCTAGCAATTATGGGTCTTGGGGGACCACCCAGAGGGGGCTGATGGCCCAGTGACTGATGAGCTCTCTCTATTACCAGTTGTGAAGAGAAGGCGTCTGCAACGAAAACAGCAAAGAGCATTTGTTCAATATACTCTTTCGGGTATGCCTGATATGCATATATTATTACGCCTGCAGCACACTTTGTAGTAGTTGTTCCTTCCTGCCCTCGGACGTATCTTCCAATTCTGAAATCTTGTTCTCCATTTCTGTGATTCAGCTCTCATGTTTTCAGCTTTGTTTGAGCAACAGTGTCCATACGAGCCAACATAGAGTCTATCTTGGACTCACTGGATGTAAGACTGTGTTTCACGGTAAGGAGGAGAAATTTCAAGTTTTCATCAGGACTGTCTACAGGCGTATCTGTCCCTGTATGACCAGGGTCGTCTTGTTGGGTACGTGGGGTCTTGCATGCCTTAAAGGGAAGGTTAGACTGTTTCCCTCAGTTCTGCCCATTTCTGTTGTGTTGTTGACTTGATGAAGTGTGTTGTGTGCACCTTTACAGCGCCCCAGATTGTTACTGTGCACTGATAATGTGATGGCCCAATCTGGTCTAGCAAGGATAGAGGCTTAGCTGTTGCGTGCTGAATTTATTTATCCACCCCTGTTGTGGTGGATATTCCCCATGGTGGGCATGCAAGTGTGGCCTGCGCTCCTAATTTGTATTCTATTCCGTCTTTTCCACTACAACGGATTGGTTAGCAGAGAGCGTGTGGCCTTTTAGGAAGAACAATTTGTCTGTACACAGTGTTTGGGATATTTCCCAAGGTCCCCGTTTCTCAGACGATAGGATTGTTAGATTGCCCCTCGCTATACTGGCTGCCACATTGATCAGGATATCAGGATATTGTACATCAGAACAAAGGACTTATTATTTATATCTCTGTCCATATCCCAAATCTCTCAGTGAGGGTGTCTTTCCTCGTTGATTAGGGAATGGGGTCTCCCACATTCCTCCTCACCTCACTTTCGCAGTATGGGATCCGATTTGGTCTACGCCTGCTGCTCTTGGTGTGCGTTGCTCCTTCAGCCTGTCACGTGGCCCTCACTCCTCTGCGGGGGCTGGGCGTTCGTACCCAGTGCCTGATGCTGCCGCTGCGGTTCTTCATGATGTCCTCCCACTCAGATATTGAAGGCTAACACTGTAAGGGGCCAATTTGGCTTGGTCGGGGCCACGGCCCAACTGATTTTGGATACCCACGTAGTCTCTCTCACCCAATGCTGTACAGAGTTTGGGGCTGGCCTTGTCTGGATGTGACGCCTGAGCTCGAGATTAATGGTGGGTCCCACTGTGCCTTCACCGGCCATTCCACTGCTCCTCCACTCTCAGCTTCTCCCAACGTTCTCTGCAGACGCTGCCTTCCACGAGCTCAACAAGAGCAGCCGCCAGTGTCTCGCCACCTTGAGGATCACAATTCTAGAGCTGAAAGTTGTGTGGCATTTCACCAGAACAGATAATTATATGTTTTGCAGCCATCTTGCGTGTGAGCTCGTTAGCGCCCTCTTCCCAACCCTTCTTTATACCTCCTAAAATCAAGTCAAACTCATGTACAGCAGACACAAACCAGACTATCAAGAACAGAGTTCATAGTAGAGCCCAAGCAATCTAATGTTTCTGCAGGATAGATCAATGATTATGGACATGTACCAAAATGTTCTGGTTATGAGCCATTGCATAAAAAAAACCAAAGCAGGGCCATATATTTATGGGCCTTATTTATAGGCCTTATTTACAAGAAAGTGAACCAGCGCGACACCGTAACCATTTGGCTGCACTGTACTGTGTCACATTCAAAGCAAAGTGATGCATCATATTTACAACAATATGACACATCCCTGAACTCTACCCTGTGGTGGTGTACAATTTGCTGCCATGCGCCAACGCAGGCACCCTAGCGTCATGGGGCAAGGGTGTCTGTGTTTAAGGGTGTCCTTTCCTGCACAAAACCAATCACGAGGGGTGTTTTCCTCTTTCAATGCATGCTACAGAATGCAGCATGCATGAAAAGAGGGAAATACGAGGAGAAATCAAAGTATTTCTCCTTGTTGCACATTCCCAGGATTACGAAGCGTTTTGAATCTGGGAATGTGGCAGAATCCACAGGTGTCACGTGGGAACATCCACAGCAACCCCCATTGCACTCCCCTTTCAGTGCTGCATGAAAAAGGACCATAGGTACAAGGCCACGAAAAGTCATGCAGGGTGTCTTTCCATAGCTTGTAAATACTGAACATCACACGGTGCCACCGGTGCATCACAAAAAGTGATGCACTGGCGGTGCAAGGGGATTGTAAATATGCCCCATGCCTTTAGGGCGGCCCACTTGTTTTGTTGTATGTTTGCACTCAGTAATCAATGCATAAACTAAACAGGGCATGCAAAGTAATTGATTTTTGGACATGTTGAAATGTGAGCCAGTAACATCAAAGCAATAAAATACAGTGCACGTATATACCATAAGTTTTTGCATACACGCCATTTCTTATGTTGTTTACTCTTGACACCCTTCACTTTAATTGCAAGCATTGAAAACATGGGAGATGACTTTTAAAACTTTCTGTGAATGCAACGGAAACTTGCCCCTGTAAAAAGTTACATCTGTAGCACGGGCAGATTTACAAAGAAATGACACAATACTGCACAGCAGGTAAGGTCTAGGTAAATGTGCCCCGTGGAGCAGATGCAACTTTTTACTTGTGCAAGATTCAACCAAAGGGGCAGGACTGTATTGCTTGCAAGAGAGAGAGCACGAAACACCATATCGACTAAGATATGGCACTGTCCTTCTTTCTCCCCAGCACTGGCACACAGTCAGGCAGCCTATTGCCCCACACATACCTTTGCACCATAGCATAAAGGTGTTTGCATCATGTGTAGCATTGATTTTGTACTATAAGGGTACCCTTGCAATACAAAATATTATGCCTAGACAAACTTTAAAACGTTTCTTACATTGGGTGTGTGCTGTTCAGTGCAGCACTCACCAAAGTTTGAAATATTTGAAGTAATAATAATATTTCCCCAATTTAAAACCAATGTCAAATAAGTCTTTTTTTGGTACAAAACCCTGTCTAGTATTATTAATAGATTCAGCCTTGCATTAAAACACGTGGGTGGTTTCTTGGGAACACCCATGTGACACATGGAAAACAACGCAAAGCACTGCTCTGCAGAAATTTGCAATAACTTTCCAGTGCAAACTTGTTTTGTACTGGAAAGTAAATTCAAAATAAATATTTAATAATATAAAATGTTAGTTAATCTGCACCCACAAGTGACAGCTCTTGATTCACAGACTTTCAGGGCCTCATTCATGAAAAGTGTTGCATTGCTCTGGTAAAACAGCGATACAACACTTTTCAGTGCACCCTCCTTGTGACACCATAGATGCTCCATATTTACTGTACGGCACTCCATGTCGCAAGAATTGACAGATATGTCAGGAATCCTGAGGTATTTGTTGGCGCAAACATTACGCATTGCTGGAGTGTGTGAAAGGGCCTGCGTCAGTCTAATGCCTGCTGTGAGACAGGTGTAAGGATTTGACGCAGTGAAATCTCATAGATTTTACTGCGATGTACCTGTTTTACGGGGAACACACACCCTGCATACATACATACATAATACCTGATGCAGGTATAATGTTGTGCAGGGCTTTAGTAAGTGATGCAACTGCTTAGATGCCCCACTTTTTAAATATGGCGCAACATGGCACACTTTTTACGCCACCACAATGTCCCAAAAAGTGACACACCAGCGGCGCAAAGTTGCAAAGTCTGCAAGTTTTTATGAGCACATGGCAGAATATCTTCATTTCTGATAGATTTTCAGTAGCCATAAAACATGTGTATTTATGTAACTAAATTATTTAGCAATTGCTCCAAGAAAACAAAAATTTCACCCAGACGTGTTTGCGACATGAAAATTGCTGCTCACATGTGAGTTCCACCCCAGTATACTGAGCAAACACACATTTGTAGGTATTAGCAAACATTGGTAGTGCATTTTTCAGCTCTTCTAAGATTACGCCTATGTCATCTAGGCAGACCTGATGTAGTAAATTAACGAACAAGCACTAAGGTATATTTACGGATCACTGACATAATATCGACCACAAAAAATATAGGCATTTAAAATATCGACTACAAAAATATCGAAGTCCTATCTACAAACAGTTAAGTACACAAATATTTAATCAAAACTATCGTGTAAAAATATGTACTTTGTAAAAATATCGAATTTATTAAAATGAATGTATTATTTAAAAAATATTAAAAATAAAAAACTAAAATATACTTTAAAATACTTAAATAACCTTACAATTATTAAATAATTAATTTAAGTTATAAAAAAAATAATACAATTTTATTTGTTAAAATATATATATATATATATTAACATAATATTATTAAAAAATATACAATATTATTACCGTAGCATAGCAAGAGTGTTAAAATTACTATTCCCACTCCAATGAGTGCAACAGTAGGGAAAGCTTTGGATAGAATAACGGTAAAAATTACTATTCCCACTCCAAAGAGTGCAACAGTAGGGAAAGCGCTGGATAGCGTAGGGGTAAAAAATACTATTCCCACTCCAGTGAGTGCAACAGTAGGGAAAGCGTTGGATAGCGTAGGGGTAAAAATTACTATTCCCACTCCAGTGAGTGCAGCAGTAGGGAAAGCGTTGGATAGCGTAGGGGTAAAAATTACTATTCCCACTCCAGTGAGTGCAACAGTAGAGAAAGCGTTGGATAGTGTAGAGGTAAAAATTACTATTCCCACTCCAGTGGGTGCAACAGGAGGGAAAGCGTTGGATAGCGTAGGGGTAAAAATTACCATTCACACTCCAGTGAGTGCAACAGTAGGGAAAGCGTTGGAAAGCGTAGGGGTAAAAATTACTATTCCCACTCCAAAGAGTGCAACAGTAGGCAAAGCGTTGGATAGCGTAGGGGTTAAAATTACTATTCCCACTCCAAAGAGTGCAATAGTAGGGAAAGCATTGGATAGCGTAGGGGTTAAAATTACTATTCCCACTCCAAAGAGTGCAACAGTAGGGAAAGCGTTGGATAGCGTAGGGGTAAAATGTACTATTCCCACTCCAGTGGGTGCAACAGTAGGGATAGCGTTGGATAGCGTAGGGGTAAAAATTACTATTCCCACTCCAGTGAGTGCAACAGTAGGGAAAGCGTTGGATAGCGTAGAGGTAAAAATTACTATTACCACTCCAGTGGGTGCAACAGTAGGGAAAGCGTTGGATAGCGTAGGGGTTAAAATTACTATTCCCACTCCAAAGAGTGCAACAGTAGGGAAAGCGTTGGATAGCATAGGGGTAAAAATTACTATTCCCACCCCAGAGAGTTCAACAGTAGGGAAAGTAAATGCTTCATATATTTTAAAAAAATATAAATTAATATCTATAACAAATTATTTTAAAGTAATTACCAATTTAATATAATATAATAATTAATCAATTAAAATTACAAATTACAATTAATTATTACAATTAGTTACCCATTAATACAAATTAATTACAAATTAACAATTAATTAATTAACAATTAAAAATTAATTAACAAATAATTCAAATTAAATACATTTAAATATAGATTTATTTAATTAATTATAAATAAATTACTTCCCACCCTATTCCCCTATAAACCCACAACCCGCTACAAAAATAAATTAGTAAAATTAACATATTTAGCAATTAATCAATTAAATAAAATTAATTGGCAAATAAACTTTAATTAATTAACCATAAAAAATTAATTAACAATTTATTCTACATAAATACCAATAAATACTTTTACATATTTAATTCATTATAAATAAATTACTTCCCACCCAATTCCCCTATAAACCCACAACCCGCTACAGAAAATAAATTCATAAAATTAACATAATTAGCAATTAATCAATTAATTAAAATTAATTGCCAATTAAAATGTAATTAATTACCAAATATAAATTAAGTGGCAATTAATAAAAAATGAATACCAATAAATAAATTTACATATTTAATTAATTATAATCAAATTACTTCCCTCCCTATTCCCCTATAAACCCACAACCCGCTACAGAATTAAATTACGCAAAAATAAAAAAATAAAAAATTCATTAATTAAAATAAATTATGACATAAATACACACTTTTCACACATATAATAACATAAAAAACACTATGAAAAATTCGATATTATAAAAAATTCGATAATTTTAATAACCTATATTATATACTTCGATATTTTAACTTTCTATATTTTTAACATTCGATATTACATTACTTACCTTAAAAACGATATTTTTGATGTCTATATTCTGTCCATTCGATATTTTGTCCATTCTATATTTTAAACTCGATATTATGTCCATTCGATATTTTTTACTCGATATTTTGACTGTTTACCATATTTACACCTTTCCAGCAACTCATTGCCTGTGGAATCTGCGTACTGTAAAACTCGTAAGGACATGGCTAAAAGATGTATTCTAGGGAAACTATGAAATCCATCGTTTCTCCAATCACCCTTGTTAGTTTGAAATTCAAACATGCTGTCTTGCAGCCCTATGGGGAGGTAATCAGCCCACTGAACTACTTCGACCGTCCTGTCCTCAGCAGAAGCGGTCGCTCCCACCACCTCCTCCTGACCTGATATCCTGATATCCTACCACAGATCCTCTACTCCGCTAAGTACTCGCTCTGCTGTGCTTCTGTTGCGCTTTGTTGGATTCGCTCTGCTGGCACTTTTTCTAACGCTTTGCTAGTTTTGCTCTGCTGGGATCTAGTAGCGCCTCTCACTATCGCTCTGCTGGGCTTCATAGCACTTGGTGTTAGCGCTTATAGTATTGAACTGCTGGGCTTCGTAGCGCTCATAATATTGAACTGCTGGGCTTTGCAGCGCTTGGTGCTTTTCACTGATCACCGAGTACACTTTATCTTTGCTGAATTAGTCTTACCTCGACCTACGGGCTGCACAATTAGACAGCTTAGTGAACTTTACCCAAGTACTGCCATACCTCGTAGTGCTTTATCCTCCCCCATTAACGATCCACTATATTTACAGCTGGTACCTAACTTCGTCCTGCCTTGCAACATTTGTTTGTTTACTGTTGCCACCATTTTGTTTGTAGTGCCGTCCTCCCACACCGTCACTCCACCTGACTCCCCGCCTCCCAGCTGCCCCTCCCACGCTCCGCTCCCTCCAATGTCCATTTAAGACAGATGTCTCAACGCGCAGCGTCCATGCGCTACGGCCGCACCGAAGGTGCGCCAAAGGTAAGCCCGTCTACGCCCGTCCGCGCCTGGACCGCGCCCAGAGCCAGACCCCCTGGTCCCCGCTTCACCCACCCTCCCCGCATTACATACGACGCCTCCTCCCTCTTTGCACTCAACCCCGGCCGACTCACTAACTGCGCCCAAGCTGCACCAGGACACACCCATGGACCCTTCAGCTGCCACTCCTGCAAATTCACCTGCATCAAGACCCACACCAAACCAACAAACACCAAACAGAGATCCAACACCAACCACCTTAAATGCATCCTTCTCAACACCCGCTCGGTTCACAAACACGCCATCGACCTTTGGAACCTACTCGACACCACTTCTCCGGACATTGCCTTCCTAACAGAAACCTGGATGAATGCCTCTTCAGCTCCAGACATCACCATAGCCATCCCGGAAGGCTACAAGATCATCCGTAAGGACCGCCCCATCCAAACAGGAGGAGGCATCGCCATCGTCCACAAGAATACCATCCGCGTCTCAACCAGCTCAGACGACAACCTCGCTATCGCCGAACACCTTCACTTCCAGATCCACACCGACCCCAAGACAACACTTAGGGGCACCCTCCTCTACAGGCCACCAGGACCCCGTACAAAATTCAGCGAAGACATCACTGACTTTATCACCCCACACGCCCTCCCTTCAGAAGAATACATTCTACTGGGAGACCTCAATTTCCATCTGGAAAAGAGCAACAACAGTAACACCACCACCCTTCTGGACAATCTCGCCAATCTCGGACTCAAACAACTTGTTAACACCCCCACTCACTATGCAGGACACACACTCGACCCTATCTTCACTTCCAGCAAGCATATCTCCTTCACTCATACCACCCCCCTCCACTGGACGGACCACAGCTGCATCCACTTTATTTACAATAAGACCTCGACCCACAACCACCCTCAACCAACTCTGCGAATAAATTGGAACAAAATCACCATCGACCAGATCTCAACATCGCTTCTTCAAAAAAACCCTGCCCATTCAACGAACCCTAACCAAGCCACCATCAACCTCACACAATGGTTAACCCAAACGGCCGACAAATTAGCACCCTTGAAAAAACATCAAACCAAGCAAGGTAGCAAAAACGCCCCCTGGTTCAACGATAACCTTAAGAAATCCAAGAAGCTCTGCCGCTCCCTTGAGAAATCTTGGAAAACAGACCCAAACACTATCACCCAAGCCGCCTTCAAAAACGCCACCCGCAAACACCACCAACTAATCCGGTCAGCCAAGAAATCAGCGCTCAAAGACCGACTAGATAACAACGCCCACAACAGCAAAGAACTTTTCAACATCATCAAAGAATTCACCAACCCCACCGCCAGCTCTAACGACATCACCTCCTCTCAAGTCCTCTGCGACTCCCTTGCCTCATTCTTTCATGACAAAATCGCCGACATCCATAACAGCTTTGACAACACACCTGTAAACCAATCCACCCCACTCACCTCCGAACCGTTACATCCTCCGAATATCCTTCTCGAATGGAACCCAATCACCACAGAAGAGACCATTCGCCTGATGAACTCCATCCACTCAGGATCCCCTACAGACCCATGTCCCCATCACATCTTCAACAAAGCAGACTCCATTATCGCACCCCATCTCCGAGATGTCATCAACTTCTCCCTTAACTCCACCACATTCCCAGATAGCTGGAAACACGCCGAACTCAGCGCCCTTCTGAAGAAACCCACAGCTGACCCCACCGAACTCAAAAACTACCGCCCCATCTCGCTCCTCCCATTCCCTGCCAAAGTCATTGAGAAAGCCATTAACAATCAGCTCGCCACCTTCCTTGAAACTAACAAATCACTCGACTCCTCACAGTCTGGCTTCCGAGCCAAACACAGCACCGAGACCGCCCTCATCGCAGCAACAGACGACATCCGAACACTACTGGACAATGGAGACACAGTCGCCCTTATCCTGCTTGACCTCTCCGCTGCCTTCGACACAGTCTGCCATAGCACCCTGATACAACGCCTCAGAAACATCGGAATTCAAGGAAAAGCATTGGACTGGATCATTTCGTTCCTCGCTGGAAGAACTCAGAGAGTCCGCCTCCCCCCTTTTAAGTCAGAGGCCACCGAAGTCATCTGCGGCGTCCCGCAAGGATCATCACTCAGCCCCACCCTCTTCAACGTCTACATGAGCCCCCTCGCAACCATCGCACGTCAACACAACCTCAACATCATCTCCTACGCTGATGACACTCAGCTGATCCTCTCACTCACCAAAGACCCAACCACCGCCAAAACCAACCTACACGAAGGGATGAAAGAAGTAGCCGAGTGGATGAAGCACAGCCGTCTGAAATTGAACTCGGACAAAACAGAAGTCCTCATCTTAGGCTCATCCCCCTCCGCCTGGGACGACTCTTGGTGGCCAACGGCCCTAGGAAAAGCCCCCATACCGACGGACCACGCACGGAACCTGGGCATCATCCTGGACGCCTCACTCTCGATGACCAGACAAGTCAACGCCGTCTCATCTTCATGCTTCAACATCCTACGCATGCTCAAAAAAACTTTTCACTGGATCCCCACCGAAACAAGAAAAACGGTCACCCACGCACTGGTTACTAGCCGTCTGGACTACGGAAACACCTTTTACGCCGGTTCCACCGCGAAACTACAGAAAAAACTCCAACGCATTCAAAATGCTTCAGCCAGACTCATACTAGACATACCCCGCACAGACCACATTTCCGCTCACCTGAAAGACCTTCACTGGCTCCCCGTCAACAAGAGAATAACGTTCCGTCTCCTCACCCACGCACACAAAGCCCTATACGAACTTGGACCTGATTGTCTCAACACGCGCCTTTCCTTTTACACCCCCACCCGCCAGCTGCGTTCGTCCAACCAAGCCCTCGCCGCTGTCCCGCGCATCCACAAAGCCACCATGGGAGGAAGATCCTTCTCCTACTTAGCGGCCAAGACCTGGAATTCCCTTCCCATCCACCTCCGCCTTACTCAAAACCACCTAGCCTTCAGAAAACAACTTAAAACATGGATATTCGATAAGTAAACCTCCCCCCCTTCCTCAAGCGCCTTGAGACCCTATGGGTATGTAGTGCGCTATACAAATTCTGACTTGACTTGACTTGACTTTATCAAGCAATATTTCATTGACCTCTCTTACACCTGGAAGGAGCTCTGAACACTTGCACCTGTAAGGAACTCTGACCTTTTCCACCATACGAGTGAGTTACTTCAATTTTCTCAGCTGCTTAGAGGTTGTGTCAACTTTGAGACTTTTTGCCTGCCATAAGCACAGCCAACATCATGTGCACTTTAGGCAGTGAACTGATTAGTCAAAGAAGGGAAACTGTAATGCCCAGAATACAACTTAATGCTGTATAACAGTCCATAACAGAATGTGTTATGGTGTGTACAAGGTAAAGACCCACATGGAAGCTTAACAGTCCACAAAAAACATACTTCATATTACAGAGCATCGGAGAATGAAATACGTTCAAGATTTCCCAGGGGTATGTAGGAAAGAGACAAAAAAGATGGGAAATAAGTTCAAGGGAAGGAGAGAAGTACACAAAAAGGAGGAATTTGTGGTGACACAAAAAGAGCGGGATGTTTGAGGCGGGAGAGAGAGAAAAGGAGAGACATATTGAGAGGAGAGTGAAGGTGAGATACAAAGATATGAGATTGTGACTTTAGATGGTAAACAGAGTCAAAAGGGAGAAAGGAGAAGAGAAACTAACAGAACGGCTTGAGTGTAAGAGAAGAGACAGACAAGGAGAAGGAAGGTGAGTTTGGGAAAAGGAAGAGACAAAAAATTCGCAGATTTAAGAGACAAAAAGAGTCTTGGATGAGAGGAGGGATAGACAAAAGGAAGTGACAACGTTTTCAGAAGTAGAGGCATTAGAGAAGATAGAGAAAGGCAGGTGAGAGGGATGAGACACTGGAGTGGATTTAGGAAAGAGGAAGGTCAGCAAAAGTGAATAGATAGGAAGTGGAACAATTGGCACAGGGTGAGAGAGTGAAGCGAGCAGGACTGGAGCAGAGACTTGGAACGAAAGACTGGGAAGCAAATGTGCAGATAAAGGAGAAGAGAAAGGGAACAGGGAATGCAGTGGTAGAAGTGGGCAGGGACGGAAGGGCACGGCGTGCCCCTACTTCTAGAAATTATTCCAGGCCGTACCCCTACTGCTTGCTTTCAAAAAAGCATCCCGGGACGGCAAGAATAGTTCTACCTAATAAAAACGATAACTTTTTTCGTTCAGCTTTCAGGGGCTGCTCGCACTTCTCTGTTAAACTCCTGAGGCTGCAGCAGCCCCTCCCTGAGCTCTCACAGGCTGATGGCAGGCCCATTGTCGTTCCGATTGAGGCTGATTACCCCCTTTAGAATGACAATGCGCCCGCCGTCTGCCTTTAGCATGTCATTTGCCACTGAGATTGGAGTTAGTGATTACAGAGGAGCTTTCCCTGAAAGAGTGCTTTGACGCCTCGTTGGGGGTAGTAAGCACTATATAAATGCAATTACAATACAATGATTGTGTCATGTTATGTGAGAAGGCCTGAAAAAAATGCCTTTTCTGTGTATAGGGTTAATCACATTTTTTTTCACTGATGCACTGAAATTTTTGCACTGCTCCTCAGGAAGGCAACCCAGTACAATCTAAAGAGACTGAGAAAAACTATTTGTCTCAATCTCCTCGTAAAGGGCCTGTGTGCTGGGGAATCTCTCGTGACGCTACAGTGGCTCTGACAATATGATCCCCCTTGACACCCATACGACCAACTTTTCATGACCTTCCATCACTCACAGCACAATTGAGGCAGGGCTTTAAGTGGGATTAAAAAACTGGGGGGCTCTCAAAGGGACGTGGTCAATATAATTAAGGATGTGGCTTAAAACATTTATGCTAAAAATATGTGCCCAGCGTAATGTGCTGCCCGACTTGTATTTTGCTGCTTCTGTTATTGCCTCCACATATATAATATAACAAGTAACATTACACCTACAACAAGCCAGGACTATTGGCTTTGTCAAAGGTTGTTGGTTGGAAAAGATAAATATACTACATTCATACAACTATGGCTTTGTTGTATATAATATTGAAAATGCTTTAGTGTCTGATTGAAAATGCTTTAGTTTCCGATTGAGGCTGATTACCCCCTTTTGAAAAACAATGCCCCCGCCATCTGCCTTTAGCATGTCATGTGCCAGTGAGATTGGAGTTAGTGATTACAGAGGAGCTTTCCCTAAACAGAGTACTGTGGGTAATTTGCCACCTTGTGTATCTTGTCAATGTTGTACACAGAGTGAACTGGGCAGGAGCAGTGACGGGACAGAAGAGGCGACAGGAAAGGAGAGGTAATAGGGCAGGAGAGGGGACTGGGCAGGAGAAGTAACGGGCAGGAGAAGTGACAGGGCAGGAGAAGTGACAGGCAGGAGAAGTGACAGGCAGGAGAAGTGGCGGGGCAGGAGAGGTGACGTGTCAGGAGCAGTGATGGGACAGGAGAGGTGACAGGGAAGGAGAGGTGACGGGGCAGGAGAAGTGATGGGGCAGGAGAAGTGAAGGGGCAGGAGCGGTGAACAGATAGGGGCAGTGAACGGACAAGAGCAGTGAACGGGGCAGGAGTAGTGATGGGACAAGGGATGTATGACGTTACAACGCATGCTTTTAGCACGCATGCTGTTACAACGCAGTTTTTATAACGCATACCATTACAGCGTTTAGCGCTTTGGGGTGCTGGATAGTGAATAGTTTAATTTACTATTCCAACTCCAGTCCCCGTGGACACTAGGGAAGGTGTTGGATAGTAAATTAAATCTATTCCCTATCCTAGAGCGCCCCCCAGCGCAATGCGTTGTAATGGTTTTCGTTGTAAAACCTGCGTTGTAACAGCACTGCGTGGTAAAAGTTGCGTTGTAAAGGATGTTTCCCGGGACAAGAGAAGTGATGGGGCTGGAGCGGTGATCGGGCAGGAGTGGTGACCGGACAGGAGCAGTGAACGAGTAGGAGCAGTGAACGAGCAGGAGCAGTGAACGGGCAGGAGCAGTGAACGGGCAGGAGCGGTGACGGGGCAGGAAAAGTGACAGGCCAGGAGCAGTGACGGGGCACAACAGGAAAGGAGAGGTGACTGGGCAGGAGAGGTAACTGGGCAGGAGAGGTGACGAGGCAGGAGAGGTGACGGGGCAGGAGAGGTGACGGGGCAGGAGCTTTGAAAGGACAGGAGCAGTGAACGGGGCAGGAGCAGTGACGGGGCAGGAGCAGTGACGGGGCAGGAGCAGTGACGGGGCAATAGCAGTGATGGGGCAGGAGCAGTGATGGGGCAGGAGAAGTGACAGGGCAGGAGAGGTGACAGGGCAGGAGTGGTGACAGGGCAGGAGAGGTGCCTGTAAGTAGAGGCAACAGGGCAGGAGAGGTGACTGGGCACAAGAAGTGACAGGCACGTGACATGACAGGTAGGTGATGTGATGGGCAGGAGAGGTGACGGGGCACGAGAAGTGACGAAGCATTAGAAGTAATGGGGCAGGAGCGGTGATTAGGCATGAGCCGGAGTGGTAACCGGGCAGGAGCGGTGAACGGACAAGAGCAGTGAACGGGGCAGGAGCAGTGAACCGGGCAGGAGCAGTGAACGGGGCAGGAGCAGTGAACGGGGCAGTAGGAGTGAACGGGGCAGTAGGAGTGAATGGGGCAGTAGGAGTGAATGGGGCAGTAGGAGTGAATGGGGCAGGAGCAGTGAATGTGGCAGGAGCAGTGAATGGGGCAGGAGCAGTGAACGGGGCAGAAGCAACAGTGCAGGGAATGTGACGTGACAGGAGAAGTGATGGGCCAGGAGAAGTGATGGGACAGGAGAAGTGTCTGGGAATAAGAAGTGACGGGGAATGAGAAGTGACAGGGAAGGAGAGGCAACAGGGCAGCAGAGGTGACTGGGCAGGAGAAGTGACCGGGCAGGAGAAGTGACGGCTGGAGAAGTGAGGGACTGGAGAAGTGACCGAGCAGAAGAAGTGACGGGCAGGTGACGTGACGGGCAGGTGACATGACGGGCAGGTGACATGACGGTCAGGTGACGTGACAGGGCAGGAGAGGAGAGGTGACCAGGCAGGAGGAGTGACGGGGCAGAAGAGGTGACGGGGCAGAAGAGGTGACGGGGCAGGAGAGGTGACGGGGCAGGAGAGGTGACGGGTCAGGAGAGGTGACGAAGCAGGAGAAGTGATGGGGCAGGAGCGGTGATTAGGCATGAGCAAGAGCGGTAACCGGGCAGGAGCGGTGAGCGGGGCAGGAGCGGTGAGCGGGGCAGGAGCAGTGAACGGAGCAGGTGTAGTGAACGGGGCAGGAGCAGTGAACGGGGCAGGAGCAGCGAACGGGGCAGGAGGAGTGAACGGAGCAGGTGTAGTGAACGGGGCAGGTGTAGTGAACGGGGCAGGTGTAGTGAACGGGGCAGGTGTAGTGAACGGGGCAGGAGTAGTGAACGGGGCAGTGTGAGAAGTTTGCCTGATATATGATGTCCACTATTCTAGTGGGCACCTTGCACCAGTCCAAACAACCCTTATGGTGATGGTTGTAAAGTCAACCTTAAAGACCAGCTATCCTAGTGGTAGCATGAACAAAGCAGTTTTAGGCTAAAACTTCAGAGAGCATGTGAAGCCAGCTGTTTTACCATATATAATCCCTTGAATACCAAATGAAAGGACACCACACACGGTA
The DNA here is from genome assembly GCF_964261635.1 of Lissotriton helveticus. Taxonomy (NCBI): domain Eukaryota; kingdom Metazoa; phylum Chordata; class Amphibia; order Caudata; family Salamandridae; genus Lissotriton; species Lissotriton helveticus. The sequence goes on from NC_136071.1 coordinate 621,844,065, forward strand.
TATAGCAAATATATATATTTATTTATTACTAACACAACCCCTCTGCACTCTTTATGAGGTCAGAGTTCGAGATACAGCACAAGTTACTCAATAAGCATACTATAAGTTGCACAAATACAATTCTGCCCTAGGGGCCTCACGAACCATATACTGAATAAGTGGTATAAGAACCACTTCAGGAAAGGTGAGTAGGCCTAGGGCCTAGGAAATCGCTGGGGCTACACTGAGCAACCAAGGGATTGGAAGTAGGAGGCCCACGGGAAGCGTTTGCAGTGTATAAACACACATGCAGGTTACCATAGAGTTTCAATGGGAACTTAAAAGTTACGAAGTAGTAGATTTTGGACACTTCCAGATGGACTACGGGAAAACCCTGTTAAACTAGGACCCTTGGATAGTTAATACCCACGGAAGCACCGGAGTACTCGAGTTACCTCACCCAGGGAAGCCGGGTGCATAGGTGTTCTTTCGTGTCGGGTTTCGTCGCTGTTTCCTATGGAGGGCTGCAAGAAAGTGCTGCAGGCGACCAGAAGAAAAGTGTCCGGGTGGATCCAAGGGTAGATCGGAGTCGAGAAGAACCTGAAAGCAGAGGGGACAGAGTCTGGGTCACTAGCCAGTGACCAGGAAGGGACCAGGAAGGAACCAGGCGATGTCGAGATGCAATCAGGTGAAGAGGTGAAGATTGTCTCTGCAGCCACGAGGACCAAGAGGCATCAACGATGACCAGGAGCTGGAGTCGAGCTGTCCCATGACGGATCTAGCTGTTGGCGGTGTCAGTATCCAGATTGGACCCAACAAACCTTGGCAAATGCAATCCACGCAGGATGGGAAGATTGGCTTTAGTTCAGACCAGCAAGTCTGGGGAGCTTCTCCTTCACAGAGAAGCTGGAGCAAGCCCGGAAAAACCAGGCAAGCAGTGTAGTTTTACAAAGATGTCTTCAGAGGGCCTACTAGCCAACGGGCTAGCAACCGCGAAGACGCATTGAGCTGAAATACGGGCACAGGCCCCACGTGGTACTCGTGGAGTGTGGAGGGCTGAGCTTCGGTGCAAATGCTGCTCGGGTCTGGGGCTTCTCTAACCCTAATGCACAACTTCAAGGGTACCTCAGAAGCTGCACAGGTAGCAAAAAGCAGGTAGTCCAGGATATCCGGTCCCACGTCTCTCGTGTCTGCCATGGGTCTCAGTTTTGCTGTGGATGTGGGTCGGAGTCAGAGAAGTCTGGAAGTCCAGTTCCTGCATCGCTAAGTCTTCGGGTTCTAGCGGGAGCGTCAACAAAGCAAACCAGCAAGTTACTCATGGTGCCTGTTTGCGCAGGGTGGTCTCTCCTTGACCACAAGGGAGATGTCTTCGGTCTTCCAGTCGATATGGAACGTCGAAGGTCCAAGAGTTTCGTTTCAGAGTTTCTTTCCAGGATAAATCTAAAGTCTCTAGACACAGCTCCTAACTTTATACTAAACTAAGGGGCTGGATTACCTGCTAGGTCCCTCCTATGGATGGAACCTGGGAAGGGGGTGGATACACCCCTTTCCATTTGTCCAGTTTCGCGCCAGAGCTGGGGCTGGAGTGCCTCAGCAACTGGTTTGAACAGGGCTATGCATGGAGCACCTTGTGTGCCGACGGCAGCAACGAAAGGGTTAAGGTAACATGTTGTTCCTGCTTATATTTCACACGCTTTACATAAACCTGTATTCCCTATAAGTGTTTGCTTTTTCCTGAATTAAACCTCAAATAAACATGTTTATCCATTGTTTTAATTAAATAACGTTATAAGCTATAACTGGTCAGTGAAATGCTAAACGTACTAAAAATTGGTATGTTTTGCTATTTCTAGCCACACCCCTGACTCCGCCCACTGATTCAATCTTTGGTTATTCCTGCCCCCTGATTCTCCACCCACAGTTCCCCTACTTTTTATTTCCCACTTCGACCACTGAGTGAATGGCAGAAGAAAGGGAGCACGGCAATAGGGTGGTAGGAGCATCCTGGTGTATGACATGTGAATGATGAATAGTGCATCATGGGTAATACCATAGATTCCTTCTGGTACAGTACTCTAGGCGCTTGATGTAAAGGTCGGCACCTGAAAGAGGCGGAAATCTTGAAGCGAATTCACTGGTTGAATTCCGTTCACCACATAAGGCTAAGATCATGTAGGAAATAGGCCGTGGGGAGCCAATATGTCATGGACCCTAGTACAAGGAGGATTGGGTCCCTTATGGCTCTGGGGATCAGTGCACTGCACCTATTGCACAAATGGAAGTTCCACCCTTGAAAAGCTCAGTGGACTCTGTGTCAAACTCTGGCTGCCCCTGGTATCTGTGCCCCCCTCCCCCGCTCTGGACTGCCTCTGTGCACTCCCCCTGTGCCTGCCTTTTGAAAGACTGAGATGGAGCACGAAAGGGTGCAAGTTTCAGTTTCTGCATACTCTGCCTGTCTTTGAAGTTACGATGTGAATATACATTCTTTATCATGCTCATTACCCCAGACTACAGCAGGTTTTTTAGGCTTTTCTAAGCCCATTATAAGACAGTAAAAGTGATCAGTTCAGAAAACAGTCTTTTTATATGGACACACCTGCTTTGTTCCACTCAAGATGACGTACCACAGGATTGACAACACATACAAACACACTGGTAACATGGACATGCGCGACATCCGAAAACTTACAATGTGGCAGCTATGAGCACAGTGTTTAGAATCACATTGAAATGCAATTTTTTAATCTGTTTAACCCCTTGCGCGCTCGTGACGGAACCATTCCATCATGAGCCACGGTGGGGCTCTGCTGGTGACGGAATGGTTCAGTCACGGGCCGGCCACCGTGCCTGCGCGGCGCTGATTTCGCGCCTGCGCGGCGCGTTCTATTGAGCGGGCGGGGCCGTGACGGGACCATTCCGTCACAAGCACAGCGCCACCGCGGCTCGTGACGGAGTGGTTCCGTCACGAGCATGGAGTGCCGCGCGCCCCCCCGGCCCCCTAGCACCGCGGCAGAATTACTGCCGAGGCCAAGGGGTTAATAAAAGTTCAAATGGAAAATCCAAAGCAATCTAAAATGTAAAATATTACTTTTCTAAGCATATCTTTGTAGTTCTGCACAAATAACATGAGTTTCAAAGAGCCAAGCGATCTAAAGCGTTAACCTTCGACTGCTAACAGCAAGTGCTTCTCAGCTTCACAGGATGAGCCTTCTCCTAACAATTAAGAACGTTTTGGGGCATATTTACAAGCCATGATTGCCACAGGAATGTCACTTTTACTTATGTTCCTGCGGGTATAGGGGCATTGCCTTATTCACAAAGCAGAGTTAAGCCACTTAACGTGGCTTAACGCCGCCTTGTGAATAAGGAACCCTTTCATGCTATACTTAGCGGGAAAGGGGGGGACAATGGGTGTTGCGGTGGGCGTTCCACTGCAACATCCACTGATTTTGACACTGGCACATATTTACAGGTGTGGCTTAAATATGGGGCAGTGTCAAAATGAAGGCCAGAGAAAACCTGGTCCTAAACAGGCAATTAGATGAGAAATGCTTTTTTCTCCTTATTTTTGCTGTTTCTTTGTCTGCTGCATTGTGCAGCAGACACAGAAACAGCAAAATGCCAGGTATGATTGTTTATGTGCAGTGCCTGCAGACATTTTGTAATTGGAATCTTCAGAGCCTCATTTACAACAAGGCTGCGCCACCGGAGCATCACTTCTAGTGATGCTCTTGTGGCATAGGGACCTGCTCCATTTTTACCAGGCAGCACGAAGCCCCTTTAAATGGCTTAATGCAGCCCTGTAAATACTGTTCCATTAAATACATTTTCTCTGATAAAAAGCCGTGCAATGTGTGTTGCTGGAGGCATTCACAGCAACACCCATGGCTTTTTGACACTACCCCTGATTTATGAGAAATCGTAACTCTGAGGCAGCGCCAAAAACCTGCGCCTCCCCAGGAGAAATACCTTTATTGCTCCTTGTTTTTCCTTTTTCTATGTGTGCTGCATTCGCAACACACAAAGAAAAAGAAAACAGCCTCTTGTGATTAGTTTTGTGCAGGAAGGTCACGCTTCCTGCACAAAAATAATCATCCCCGCATTGCAGACACCCTCGCACCATGGCGCAAAGGTGCCTGCTTTGGCGCATGGCAACCCATTGTGCACTAGCGCAGGTGAAACGGCCTGGAATGTGCTGTATCTGATAGATATCGCGCATACCAGCCCTTTTCTTTTTCCGTAGGGCAGTGCTGCAGGAAGCAGCACTGCCCTACGGATAAAATAAGGCCCTCATTTTCAAACCAACCTATGTAGTTTGCAGGTCCGTTCCCAAAAATAAGGAGTCACAGGGGATCACAGACCGACCTGCTTTATTGATATTTATTAGGCAGGTCACAATTTGCTGGTAGGTCACAGCAGACCACCTTCCCTGTCTTTGCACTCCTGAATGGATTTTTTTTTCTTTTTTTAGGTAGCCTGTGTTTCTTACATGAACTAGTGCTGCTTTAAAAAAAGTAATAGCTATCCATTTTATAAAACCACTGGGGGAGCAAGGAATGGTTCTTCGGATCATTATCCACTCCCTCTGAGGATGCCAACCAGATTCCTAAAGAGGAAGTGGTCCCAAATCAGTTGCCACTTCATGTGAGGAGTGAGTAGCTGATCAGTATTTACAAAAGAAATTGAAGTTGCAAACAATTGACACACACAATAACATATTGCAATTTGGAAGACACACCCATTTCAAAGTGCAGTTTGCAATGAGTCGCAAAACCTTTTTTATGAGCTGGAAAAGCTTGTCCGAGTCGCAAAATGGCTTTAGCACATTTGAAATACCCATTTTGCAGTCGCACACTCTGCGATTTTGTGAATCCCATGGTTTGCAACCGCAACATTTCATCTAGTCCAGAGGTACTACATAGACTATGCTGTAAAGTATTGAGAGGATGTAAAAGGCACAGCATTTCATGTGCGCACAGAGTACTTAGGCCCCCATTAGGATGGCGGGCGGACTTTGCCCGCCCGCCATCCTCGTGGAAAACTGAACCGCCCGCGATCTGAGCGGCGGTCCCACCATGCCCATTATGATGCACCCCCCACACTGGCTGGCGCATCATGGATTCATAACATTGCGGCGGGTGGTGTTCACACCAGCACCCGCCACTATGTTATGAATGCATGGTATGCATTTGCATACACAAAGCGGCAGGCACCGCGCTTGGCCTGCCGTATTGTGTATGCAAATGCAGGGGGTTACCACAGGTACCCCCAATGTGCACCCCCCACCTCGCCTTCACCATGGGGGCCCGCAGGGGTCCCCAAAGTAAAGACCACATGCCATTCCGTGGCGGCTGAGTTAGCCCATCATAATATGGCTGGCGGTGTCTGATAGATACCGCCCCCATATGAACCCTTTTCCGCCCTGGTTGCAAGGTGACCGGGGCGGAAAAGCGGCGCACAGTGTTCCTGTCCGCCGCGGTCCCCTCCGCCATAGTAATATGGTGGGGGGAAATGGGTGGCGGGCGGATAAGGATGTTGGGCGGATCGCCACCACCCTCATGGCGGTGGCGATCTGCCCGACATCCTGATGGGCCTCTTAGTGTTCCTTTTCTCATTAGGCATCACACATTTGTGTTCATCAATCTGCAAAACAAAGTGGCTCAAGCAGGAGATTGTTGCATAGGTGTAACTTCTGTCAGTATTAGCACCAATAGGGTATTGAGACAGAATATTGAGTTTTTAATATCTACTGGTAGAAATATCGAAATGGAAACATCGCGATTCAGAAATACCGACAGCAAGAATATAGTGGTCAAGAATATTGAATTTAAAGTAAGAAATATCGTTAAAAAAAATATAATCATTAATGTTTTGTTAAAATAGAGTTTTTAAACTCATGATTTTTTAATTGGTGTCATGTATTTTAGTTCATATTTTAAATGTATGTGATGTATGGTTTTTGTACAAGTATTTGTGATGTTTTTTAATAAATGTGTTTTTTTGTAATTACATTTAGCATTTTTTAGTTTTGTAGAGGGTTGTGGGTTTTTTAGGGGCATAGAGTGGGAAGTAATTTAATTATAATAAATTAATGATTTTTTAATTTATTTAATTTAGATTTTGTAGTGTTAATTGTGGGAAGTAATGTATTTGTAATTAATTAATGATTAGTTGTTAATTTATATTAACTAATTAATTTATAATTAATTATGGCAATTGTGTTATTTTGTTTTAGGTATGAGTTGCAGTGTTTATGGGATAAAAGGTGGGAAGTGATTTACTTTTAAATAATTATTCATTTGTTCTTAAATAATATTAAATATTGATTGACAATTAGTTATGGATATTATGTAATTAATTGTAGGTGCATGTTGTGGAATTTATTGGGGTAAAGGGTAGAAAGTAATTTTTGTTTAATTATTTAATAATTAGTTGTTCATTTATATTAATTAACTGATTAATTGATAATTCATTATGGTAAATGTATGTTTTTTTTAGGCGTGGGTTGTGGGGTTCATGGGGGTAAAGGGTAGGAAGGAATTTAGGTTTAAATAATTAATAAATAATTGTTGATTTATATTACCTAATTAATTGATAATTAATTATGGTAATTATGTTATTATGTTAGGTGTCGGTTGTGGGGTTTATGGGGTAAAGGGTGGGAAGAGATTTATTTTTGATTAATTAATAATTTGTTCTTAATTAATATTGATTAATTTATTACAAATTAAATATGGAATTTGAGTAATTAATTTTAGGTGGGGGTTATGGGATAAAGTGTGGGAAGTAATTTATGTTTAATTAATTAATAATTGGTTGATCATTAATGGTATTTAAATAATTGATATTTGATTAGGGTAGTTGTTTATATATTTTTGTGTGGGGGTTTACTTTTTTACGGGTAAAGGTGGAGAGTAAATACATTTTACTTACTTTGTTATTCGTTTTTATATACTATAAACATGTTAATTGGACATAAGTATTAATTGTGTAATCATTTGTTTTACAGTTTACTATTACCAGTGGTTTTGGGGGATCATTTGGGTAAAGTGTGAAAAGTGTATTACGTTTTATGAGTTTTAATCTGTTTTTTAATTAATAATATTTCTTTAATTGGTAATTAATTATGTTAATTATGTAAATTCATTTTTTAATAACATTTAGATGTGGGTTGTGAATTATGTGGTGTTTTAGGGTAGGAAATAAAAAAGCAAATGTATGTAATAATTAATGTTTTTAATTCTAAATGATTTCAACTTAAAAATATATATTTATTTGATTTTTTTAAATTTAATATATTTGTAGGTATTTGTCATATGCATTTAACATTATTAATATGTTTTTTAAATTAGTAATATTGAATATATTTGTTTTTACTTTTGAACTGACTGGAGTGAGAATATTAATTGTTACCCCTTTGCAATCCAACATTTTCCTTACTGTTCCACTTACTGGAGTGGGAATAGTAAATTTTATCTTGCCACTATCCAACACTTTCCCTACTGTTGCACTCACTAGAGTGGGAACAGTAAGCTTTACCCTTCCGCTATCCTGCGACTCTCCAAGACTTTCCCTACTGTTGCACTGATAGGAGTGGGAATATTACATTTTATCCTGCCACTATCCAACACTTTCCCTAATGTTGCACTCACTGGAGTGGGAATAGTAAGTTATACCACACCGCTATCCAACACTTTCCCTATGTTGCACTCATTGTAGTGGGAATAGTAATTCTTACCCGTACGCAATCCAACACTTTCCCTACTGTTGCACTCATTGGAAAGGGAATAGTAATCTTTACCCCTCTGCTATCCAAAACTGTCCCTACTGTTGAACTCATGGGCGTGGGAATAAGACTTTTTACCCCTACGCAATCCAGCACTTTTTCCTACTGAATAGTATGTTTTACCCCTTCGCTATCCAACACTTTCCCTACTGTTGCGCTCATTGGATTGGGAATAGTGTGTTTTACCCCTCCGCTATTCCGCTATCCAACACTTTCCCTACTGTTGCACTCATTGGAGTGGGAATAGTAATTTGTACCCATACTCAATCCAACACTTTCCCTACTGTTACACTCATTGGAGTGGGAATAGTAATCTTTACCCTGCTGCTATCCAAAAATGTTCCTACTGTTGAACTCATGGGTGTGGGAATAATATTTTTTACCCCTACGCAATCCAGCATTTTCCCTACTGTTGCACTCACTGTAGTGGGAATAGTATGTTTTACCCCTCGCTATCCAGCACTTTCCCTACCATTGCACTCATTGTAGTGAGAATAGTAATTTTTACCCCTACGCAATCCAACACTTTACCCACTGTTGCACTAACTGGAGTGGGAATAGTAAGTATTACCTCTCCTCTATCCAACAGTTTCCTTACTGTTGCACTCGTTGGAGTGGCAAAAATTCCTTTTAACCCTCTGCTATCAAACACTTTCCCTACTGTTACACTCACTGGAGTGAGAATAGTAAGTTTTACCCCTCCACTCTCGAACACTTTCCCCACTGTTGCACTCATTGGAGTGGGAATAGTAATTTTTACCTGTACGCAATACAACACTTTCCCTACTGTTGCACTCAGTCGAGTGGGAGTAAAACGTTTCCCCCCTCTGCTTTCGAACACTTTCCCTACTGTTGGACTGATTGGAGTGGGAATAGTAATTTTTACCCCTACGCAATCCAACACTTTCCCTACTGTTGCACTGACTGGGTGGGAATAGTAAGTTTTAGCTCTCCACTATGCAACACTTTCACTACTGTTGCACTTATTGGAGCGGGACTAGTCATTTTTACCCTTCTGCTATCCAACACTTTCCCTACTGTTAGACTCACTGGAGTGGGAATAGTAAGTTTTACCCCTCCGCCATCCAACACTTTCCCCACTGTTGCATTCACTGGAGTGGGAATAGTAAGTTATACCACTCCGCTATCCAACACTTTCCCTATGTTGCATTCATTGGAGTGGGAATAGTAATTTTTACCCCTATGCCATCCAACACTTTCCCTACTGTTGCACTCATTGGAGTAGGAATAGTAATTCTTACCCGTACGCAATCCCACACTTTCCCTACTGTTGCACTCATTGGAGTGGGATTAGTAATCTTTACCCCTCTGCTATGCAAATCTGTCCCTACTGTTGAACTCATGGGTGTGGGAATAATACTTTTTACCCCTAGGCAATCCAGCACTTTTCCCTACTGTTGCACTCACTGGAGTGGGAATAGTATGTTTTACCCCTCTGCTATTCCGCTATCCAACACTTTCCCTACTGTTGCACTCATTGGAGTGGGAATAGTAATTTTTACCCCTATGCCATCCAACACTTTCCCTACAGTTGCACTCAATGGAGTGGGAATAGTATGTTTTACCGCTCTGCTATCCAACACTTTCACTACTGTTAGACTCACTGGAGTGGGAATAGTAAGTTTTACCCCTCCGCCATCCAACACTTCCCCCAATGTAGCATTCACTGGAGTGGGAATAGTAAGTTATACCACTCCGCTATCCAACACTTTCCCTATGTTGCATTCATTGGAGTGGGAATAGTAATTTTTACCCCTATGCCATCCAACACTTTCCCTACTGTTGCACTCATTGGAGTAGGAATAGTAATTCTTACCCGTACCCAATCCCACACTTTCCCTACTGTTGCACTCATTGGAGTGGGAATAGTAATCTTTACCCCTCTGCTATCCAAATCTGTCCCTACTGTTGAACTCATGGGTGTGGGAATAATACTTTTTACCCCTAGGCAATCCAGCACTTTTCCCTACTGTTGCACTCACTGGAGTGGGAATAGTATGTTTTACCCCCTGCTATTCCGCTATCCAACACTTTCCCTACTGTTGCACTCATTGGAGTGGGAATAGTAATTCTTACCCCTCCGCTATCCAACACTTTCCCTACTGTTGTGCTCATTGGATTGAGAATAGTATGTTTTACCCCTCCGCTAATCCGCTATCCAACCCTTTCGTTACTGTTGCACTCATTGGAGTGGGAATAGTAATTTTTACCCGTACGCAATCCAACACTTTCCCTGCTGTTAGACTCATTGGAGTGGGAATAGTAATCTTTACCCCTCTGCTATCCAAAAATGTTCATACTGTTGAACTCATGGGTGTGGTAATAATACTTTTTACCCCTACGCAATCCAGCACTTTCCCTACTGTTGCACTCACTGTAGTAGGAATAGTATGTTTTACCCCTCCGCTATCCAACACTTTCCTACTGTTGCACTCATTGTAGTGGGAATAGTAATTTTTACCCCTACGCCATCCAACACTTCCCCTACTGTTGCACTAACTGGAGTGGGAATAGTAAGTTTTACCTCTCGGCTATCCAACAGTTTCCTTGCTGTTGTACTCATTGGAATGGCAAAAATAATTTTTACCCTCTGCTATCAAACACTTTCCCTATAGTAAGTTTTACCCCTCCGCGATCCAACACTTTCCCCACTGTTGCATTCACTGGAGTGGGAATGTGGTAAATAAATAAATAATACCCTATTTTTGAATATATAAATGAATAACAGATAGCTCAATAAAATAAGAGTCAAGATTCGAGGTAGTAGGAGTTATGCAGGTTTAATACAGGATAAGGACAGGAACAGGACAACCTGCACAGGAATAGGATGGCAAGCGCTTGCCTGGGGCAGGAAAAGGATAAGGACAACTTTTAATAACAGTACATCAGCATATATACATAACGCAAACACATAGCATTACATTGCAGTGGGCGTAACAGTGGGTGGAGCAGAAGGCATGACGCGTAGCAGTCGCGAAAGATAAGGGTGAAAGTGGGTGTAACAGGGCGTATACATAGACATGTGATGCAAACGTAACAGAATATGTCATGAATGGGGCGGAAACCATGGAGGGGCTACCTGAGGAGCCGGGACCTCTAACCTGATGGTGCGCGCAAACTTGCAATGACGTGTTACTGGGAGAAGCTGGGGGCTATGAACTCTGTGCTAGGAGCAGAGACTGAAGTCTGGAGAGTCAGGGCGACATGTACCTAAACAGTATCTAGTATCTGATGTTTAGAGAACATGTTGATATAAACTAGAAGTCAGGAGGGGAAAGGCTAACTTGATTCTAAGACTGGACCATGCATTATTCTACATGTAGTGCGTGATGAAGAATACGAAATGACCATTAAATACAGTATTTCTCTTACATGGAGCCGTATAGGCTAGACAATGACGGAAACTATTGATGCGATTCAGTAGCTTAGGAATGCAGAGAAGGAGGACTGAACTGATAACTGGAATCATAACATACTTTTGGCAGACTCAGAGGCAGAGCCAGGCTGAACCGGGCACTGCGTGGCAGGAAGTAAGTGAAGGGTCGAGGATACAGGTGGGGGCTGTATCGCTCCTCAGCGAGGCTTCAGGAGACAGGAGCTGAATCTGGTGTCCGGGCCCTCTTTGAGGCCTAGAGACGGGGACTTTACAATGAAATAACGTGCACACTGGGAAACGTGGCAACGTAGCTTTACATAGGCCTGATATTCGTAGTATTCACGAGGACTGGAAACTGGCATACTAGAGGTGGACACAACTGTAATTGCGTCATTAATCAAACATAGGGAATACATATGCATATTAATCATGCACACATAACATATGATGGAGGAGGCGTAGGGACACAGAACATGGCAAAATTTACTTTTCCACATTCCCTCCTTGTCACTACGTTTCCATCAGGAAACATCAATATTCATGATACCATCTATCATTTCATACAGTATCATTTGCTCGTCTCGAATTATCCTGGAACGGGATCTAGAACGGGGTTTGGGACTAGGAATACAAGAAGTAGCACAAATGCCGCAAATCGCAGGGCCACATTGTATACAGAGACAGCAGCTGAATATGATTGCTACTGCAATACCTAGGAAGGACAATATTTTCCATCCCCATGCGGAAATTATATTCCAGAACCAACCGGACCATGTCCAGGTGCCTGGATCTTGGTGTAACAGATGGGCAATTTTATGGAGTCTGGTTATAGCTGAATAAACAGACGGCGCGTTATTTGGAATGAAAATGCAGCAACTAGATCCGAGAATTCTACAGGCCCCGCCCCTATCGGCCAGTATGACGTCAAGGACGAGACGATTCTGTAAAACGACAAATCTCATAGCAGATTGCTCTTCGGTTAAGTTACTTAGAGCAGAGGCAGTCTCATTTACTACAGCTTCGAGGGTTCTGGTTAACCTACGGATTAGCTTACTATTCTGGATAGGTCCTATAAAGAAAAAGAAACCTCTATTGAAATCTGTATACTGTTCTAGAGCAGTTTCAGTATAATCGACAATTGGGGACTCCCTTCTATGTCTAATGTGTACTAGATGTGTATTCCTGTGATAATCAGATGGGGCTAGAAAAACAGGTGGCAGTAGGAAGGCAATGTAACAGGTTCCCTCCCAATCGAGGGGCAGACGAACATATGCAGTTTGACCACAAATAAAATAAGAATGACGTGAAGCTTTGAAAATAGATTTCCCACTGTCACTATACTTGACAATAGTAGTACAATCACTATGTCCTACATGTACGGAACCATTATTTCGGACACATAATTCGCCTTTAACTGGTAGTACTGAAATAGCAGGTAAGTCTGGAGTGGAATCAGACTGGACATTCAGGACCATGAAATTCGACGAATAATTACCTAAGTTATACACTTCATTTTCTAGATCTAAACCTGTTCTGTGGGGGAGACCTTGCTTGTCTGGGAAACATGTACTGTTAAGAAAAGACATATCTGTTGAGGATGACGTTAACGTGGACCATGCTCCACACGAACCATTATGTGAAAACGGATAAGGAAAAAGTGGCAGAACTCCCTTCGGGGTCTGGAAAGGGGGGAGTCGACCACACACCCAACAATTAGTGGCATTGCTGGTCTGGTGTGAGTAATGTAACATGCGGATGAATGAATTATTTCGCATAGCGAGGCGGTAAGAGAGTTCATGAGGAGGCAGATCACTAAACATGTGTTCTACAGTAGCATTAGCAGACTTATTTACATGAGAAACTGGGAAATACAAGTAAAATGCATAACTGGTGCAGGAAGTCATAATGCTGAGAAATAAAATGAAACTTAGAAAAACGATACATCGGATTGAGTTTTGACTAACTCTCTCACTATGGGGGTCTATTTTATACATGTCAGAAACAGTCTAACCGTTTCATCTAGGGGAGGACTTAGACAATCAAACTGGCTGACTTATTTTACTAGACCGGAGTTTGAGTTTATACTCCTGTTGCGGAGTTTTCTCTAACAGGGGGGGGGTTGTAGCAATGTCTTTTGCGGGACAGTCCTTGAGAACAATATTTTGGCAATCCTTCAAATCCTGGGAAATGTTCTTTAAGACGGGTTTCAGTCCATTAAATTGTTTTATATGAGAAAGGTGCACCCAGCCTTTGCGACCTTCCAACTTCACGGCTGTACGGGTGGTGAGGAGGACCTGTCGGGGCTCTTTCCAACGAGGCTCCAGCGGACTTGATCTGTCAAAATTGCGGACCATCACCATGGATCCTGGAACGATTTCATGCGGTGCCACCTCGGTATTGTCTGGAAATGCGGCGGCAACCTGTGAACGACATGAGTTGAGGGCAGACATCAAGGAAGCTAGGTAATCTGTCAGCATATTACATGAAACATCGGTAATACTTCGGGGTCTAGGAGTACCCCACATATTTGGGGGGCGGCCGAAAACGACCTCATACGGGGACAGACCTGATCTGGAATGTGCGACCATGCGCATATAAAACAAAGCAACTGGCAGAGCTACTAGCCAGTCCACACCTTTTTCTTTACATACTTTAGCGATACGAATTTTCAGAGTCTGATTATGTCTCTCTACGAGACCGGCTGCTTCAGGATGGCGTACACAATGAAACTTCCACTGGTACCCTAACAGAAGGGAAACATGCTTCATGAGTTCAGATGAGAATGGCTGGCCGTTGTCAGAATATACGACTCTAGGGAGTCCATAACGGGGGAAGAACTCACGAACCAACTGCTTGGCAGTGGTCGCGGCTGTGTAATCTGGGACTGGATATGCTTCTGTCCACCTGGACAAAGCTCATACAACTACAAGGACATACTTGAAACCTCGACATCGCTCCATCTGAATATAATCCATCTGGAGGACTTCAAAAGGGTGGTCAGGAGGCTGGAATCCACCTTGTTCCACCGGGACACTTTTACCTGGGTTAAACTGACAACATATCATACAGGTACGGACTTTCTGCTTGGCTGCAGCTCGTAAATGCTTGTTGAACCAAATGTTCTGGATACTGTCTAACATAGCTTTTTCTCCTAAATGTGCTGGACTATGTGCGGTATTAATAATGACTTGAACCATAGAGTCGGGGAGAAACCATGTGGCTCTACCCTTCGTTAACCATCCTTGATCTGTCTGGACCCCTCCTTGTTCGGACCATTTCTTGATTTCTTCGGGAGTAGCATGTAACTGGATATCTATGACATCTTGTGTAGGGTCCTTAACTGTCATACATGTAGTCGGATCTGGAGTATGTGTCTGATTAACTGGAATGTCTAGAGTCTGTGCTGTAAGCTTGGCTGTGCGATCTGCTAGATCATTACCTTGGGAAATAATGTCAGTAACTTTCGTATGTGCTTTGCACTTCATGATAGCAATAGATGTCGGTAAATGTATGGCATCTAACAGAGCTTGAATAAGGAGACCATGCTGAATCTTGGTTCCATGAGAAGTCATGAAACCTCTCTCCTGCCAGAGCACTCCGAAGTCGTGTACAACTCCAAATGCGTAGCGTGAATCTGTGTAAACATTAACTTTCAAGTTCTTGGCGTGTATGCAGGCTTGTGTCAGAGCAACTAGCTCTGCTGCTTGAGCGGACAGAGTGTCAATACGGTGTGTCTAATAACTTCAGTGTCAGTAGTCACTGCATACGCGGCGACTAGTTCTCCTGCACTTGTTCTCATACATGAACCATCCACATAAAGTGTCAGGTCGGGGTCTGGTAACGGAATATCTGTCAGATCTTGTCTTGGCTTTGTCGTAATGTTAACTACTTCCACACAGTCATGTGTGGCAGAATTCGAAGTAACTGAGGGTAACAGTGTAGCAGGATTCAGGATGTTGCAGCGTCTAATTTCTATGTGTGGCTGGAACAGTGTCAATTCATAACCTGTTAAACGTGCAATTGTCAAGTGCTGAGTCTGTGTTCGGTTTAAAAGAACTTCCACGGAATGTGGAACTTGTACTGTCAAGGAGTGTCCTAAGACTATGGAATCACTTTGTCTGATAGCTAGTGCTGTGGCTGCAACTGACTTGAGGCACGCAGGCAGAGCCTGGGCTACAGGATCTAATGTGCTCGAAAAATAAGCACAGGGCTTGTATTGTCCTGCTTGATCTTGTGTGAGAACAGATAATGCTGTACCTTCACGTTCTGTGACGAAAAGTGTAAAAGGCTTACTGTAGTTCGGTGTCGCTAGAACTGGAGCTTGGCATAGGGCTTTCTTTAACTCATTGAAACTAAGTGTATGTTCAGATGTCCAAGGGAGGACAGTCGATACGGCTGCCTCCTGTGTCGTTAACTGTATCAGTGGTTTGGCTAGAAATGCATACTGAGGAATCCATTGACGGCAGTAAGAAGTGAGGCCAATAAAAGCACGTACCTCCTTCTGGGTCTTGGGCTGAGGAAGACTCGCTATTAACTGGATACGGTCTGGTGTCAACTGCCTACCCCTCTTGGACAGTAAGTGTCCTAAGTAGACCACTTGCTGGACACAGAATTGAAGCTTAGAAGGGGACACCTTGTGCCCCATCTCGGCTAGGAAGTACAAGACTGTAAGGGATGCTCGCTCGCAAGCACGTTCAGAACGGGCTGTGATCAGTAGATCATCGACATACTGGAGCAGGGCAGTGTCAGTTGGCATGTGAATGTTGTCTAGTTGTCTCTTGAGTGCTTGACTGTAAATACTAGGACTTTCTGTGAAACCTTGAGGAGCTCGTGTAAACATATAGCTCCTTCCATTTAAACAAAATCCGAAAAGGAACTGGCTGTCTGGATGAATAGGGACACTGAAAAACGCGTTCTTGAGGTCGATTACAGTAAAGAACGTGGCTTCGGAATCAATGGCCGTTAATAGGGAAGAGATGTCTGGGACAACTGGGTACTGAGGAACAATACATTTATTAAGCTCTCGTAGGTCAATCACTAATCGATATACGGGGGGTGCATTAGGATCGGTACGTTTCATGACTGGAATGATCGGAGAATTACATACATTGGACTCAGTTTCTACAACCACTCCTTGAGCCATGAGCTCGTCAATAATTTTGGATAAGGCTGCTACAGCCTCCGGTGGCAATCTGTACTGTCTGATTCGTGGTAACACTACACCTGGCTTGAGAGTCACACGATAGGGTGTGATTTGCATATAACCAACATCAGTTGGACCTTGCGCCCATAGATGCTGTGGAACATTAGACAGTCTTGAATCAAAATCTCGTAATACATAGTGACCCTTAAAGTCACGTAGGAACAATCGTATTCCCTCTGGGGAACAGCATATAACTGCACCTAACTCTTTCAGTGTCTTAATGCCTAACAGGTTTTCTGGACATGACTTAGTAAGTAACAGATCAGTAGTACTGGACAATGGACCTACTTCTAGAGAAACTGGCTTTGATATTTCATTTACGATGGGTTTTCCTGAAAATCCAAGGGAAACATTTCTTGAGCCTGAGAGCGGAGCCCCTGGAACTTCGGCGTGACTAATTGTGGTCCTACTTGCCCCTGTATCAATCAAGAACTTTCTGTCTTTCCCTAATACTTGACTGTGAACATAGGGACCTTCTTGATCTACAGGTATCTCGATGAGAGGCAAGCCTACCTCCCTCTCTAGGCTGTTTCATGAATACTGCTGGTACTCTGGATACTCAGACTGTGCATACTGGTACATCTGCTGTGTAACGTGCTGTGTTGCAGCGATGGGCTGCGGTGCTGTAACTGTCTGTGGTGCATTCTGTGGCTGAGGAATCTGTGAAACTTGTTCTTGTCTAGGCGGACGTGGTCTTTCTTTAGTTTTACCGGTAGCTATGTTGTGTTTCAGAACTGCACACTCGTTTATAAAATGGCCTGGCTGTTTACAATAATTGCAGTTCCCTTTAACGGGAGCTGCAGGATGACTGGCTTGATTTGGACCCCTCTTCTGACTGTCTTGAGGAACAGATTGTGCAACTAGTACTTTCATTTTCGTGTCTTTCATACGTTTTCTTTCGTGTTCTTGCTCTTCTCTAATCCTATTCTGGTGGTATTGGAGCATTTGCAACATCTGGGACGGGGTATTAGCTTGCCAGGTACTTTCGACTTTCAAAACTCGATTTTTAATTTGTGGACTTGAATTCTCGACTAATTTGGTAACAAAAAGGTGAGGGTATGACTCACTACTTGTCTTGAGGCCACTGTTGATGCTAAAACATTTTTCAAATCTAGAATAAAAATCACTAATATCTTCGTCTTGTTTCTGTTTACAGGCTGAGATTGCATCCCAGTCTTCTTTTCTAGTTGTCAATAATCTGGGTAAAACTTGTATCAATAATTCTGGTAATTCTTTACATTTATCTCCAAGACCGGTACCTGGTACTCGTGCCTTGTCTTCAGCTTCTAGAACTGCCCAATCGATCTTTTTCTCTCCCACCTCCCATTCTTTTTCCTTGAGCTTTTCATACACCCCTGCGGGCAGCAGAACTTTTAACATTTTAATTATATCTGGATACGTGTATTCTCCCATACGGAGCATGTCTTTTAATTCTCTATGGAACCCTGCTGGATCTTTATCATGACAGGGAATTAATTTCTTCATCTCAAGAAGTTCCATCTTTGTGATCGGAGTGTATACAAACACTCGTTGCATTTCGCCACCCGTTCCTCTAACTGGGTGGACTTCTCGTAACGGATTCTGTCTGTCTATGTAAAATGGTTTACTTTCTGGAGGTGAGACATGAACAAAATGCGGGTTCAGAAACGTTCTATATTTGTGGCGCTGTTCTAGAATGACACTAATTAAATCGGTACCTAGACCTCTCCATCTATACTGGAGTAACTCGTTCAGGATATCATGTAACGGGCCTGGATCAGAGTGTTGACCCTCATACAGAGTAATGAGGTGCTGGATCATATACATACCCAGCAGTCGTTGCTCGGCTGGGGGCATTTTCAGAAACATTTGTGCCACTATTTCGTCTGGAAAAGTGGTAGAATCAGTAATCCATCGGACTGCTGATCGGGCTAATTCTTGTTCATGCATGGTACTTAACTCACTGTAACCGATTCGTGATTTCAGAATGTGATCGGTAGCTTGAAACACTTGTTCTAGTGAACCTTGTTCTGGTGCTGGAGAATGAAAAATAGACTTGTGTTCTAGGCGTAAATGGCGATCTGGAAATCTAGATTTTCCTACATACGCTATTCTGTCAGGATTCTCGTCGTCTAACTCTTCAGTATCAGAGTTACTTTCTTTCTCGCTTACTTGTGCTGCTTTACGCTGTTCGTGTAACTTTATTATTTCTCTACGGATTTTCTTGTACATACTCTCCATAGCACCGACGGTCTTGTGCTTACCCTCGGCTATATTATCACTCCACCTTGTCAGGGTTCTCATTTCAGCTTGATCTTTAGACGGGTAATCTTGTTCTCTTATTAGACAATTGATCAGAAACTTTAATATCATGAGCTGGATCTCGGCTTTCCTTTGAGACATGGCCTCGCTAATACTTTCTGGATCATCCCCTGTACGGATGAAACGATATATTCTGTCTAGATCTTCTTTCATGTTCGGTAGGGTGACTAGATACTCGGCCACCTTTCTTACGCGGAATGAATATAGAACCATATTATCCTCGCCTGGGACTGGATCATAGCCGCATTCGGCAAGGGATTTTCTTATTTCTGCTACAGTCTGATGTCTGGGCGTACGCTGTGACGCTTGTGCGTGTAATTCGGCTGTCGTTAAACGCTTGTGCGGCGGCGGGGTTCGAGGAGGACCTCCTCCTGCGGCCCCTAAACTAGAGTCGTCTACTGAGGCTCTTCGTCCTGGCAGAGTGGGAAATGGAACTGCGGGCTGGATTTGTATGGCGGGCTGGACCGGGGGTACCGTAACAGGTACTCCGGTGTCTGGAGGAGCGGGAAGTGCCTGATTTACAGGGACTGGCGGAGCGTGAACAGGATTTGCATATTCTGGGACTGTGTCGTCCAAATAGGACGAAATAAAAATATCAGCTGCGGTCTGTTTGTGACGTAGCTTGGTCGGAACTAATGGTGGCGGGAAATTACTGGATGCCTCTGGGGTCGCTTTTGGCAAGCCCTCGGCAAGAAGAGGATACATACCCCTAATAAGGGCATGCCTCTGTCTGTCTGACTGTTCGGCTTTGACTTGTTCACCTATCTCGATTAATTCTTTTTCTTGTGCTCGTTCTAAGGATTCTCTACTTAATTCTGACTTTCTGATTTCTTTTTCGGTTCTTTTATGAGCTTCTTTGCGCCATAACTCGATGGCATCTTTCTGTGACTGTCTGGCTTTCTTTTTCCATAATGCTTCTTCTACTCGCATGATGCACTCGGCATCCCATGTACCCGATACGGGCCATCTATACTTTTCTTCTAACTGTTTGGTATACTCTACCCATAAATCTAGATACAAAATGGCGCTTATGCCATGCTTCTGATACATAAAATGACCAGGACTGTCCCTAGGCGGAACTGGAACTGCTGCTTCCAGCAGACCCTTTCTAGTTTTTAACTGACGTAACTTCGAAAAGAGTGGCATGACTGGACTGTAATCTAGACACAATACAATACACAATAAACACGATACTTATTCCTCATTCATACCACGACATTAAAATACATGAAGAACATTATGAACAATACTATAAATAACAGTTCGGACAGAATACTACCTGGAATACGGACCACAGAATACATGAATTTTCTCGAGAACAGGACTGACTGGAACAGAAACTAGATGTACTGCTGAAACAGTACGAAACTTACCGGTCTCATAAAGAGACACGTCAGGACCCGCATCCACCGAAGTGGACACTTCGTTTGTGGGACTGTGTACCACCAACCCACGGACCAGGGTCAATTAAATTGACCCTGTCTAGATACTACCCCAGTAACGGTACTCACCGGGCAGCAAGAACGGAAGGCCTCAGACTGGACTGGACTGCTTCGACGACGGACGACGAACTTCGGACTTCAGTTACGGGTGGACCTCCGGATACCTCGGACCTTGGACTCTTGGCTTGGGCTCTGGTCGGGACTCGCCGCGTTCCTCCACCGCCTCGTCTGGATGCTGGACCGCCTCCTCCGTCTCCTCCGTGGGCCTGAGGGATACTTGAAGCAGAAATATCTGGCGTTGCACGGTATGGTTCCGTCACGGCTGCAGAGGGTCAGGGGGCCGGCGTGGCTTCACCGGCGCGTGGGGAAAGGGCAAGTCCCTGTTCGGGCGCCATTATGTGGTAAATAAATAAATAATACCCTATTTTTGAATATATAAATGAATAACAGATAGCTCAATAAAATAAGAGTCAAGATTCGAGGTAGTAGGAGTTATGCAGGTTTAATACAGGATAAGGACAGGAACAGGACAACCTGCACAGGAATAGGATGGCAAGCGCTTGCCTGGGGCAGGAAAAGGATAAGGACAACTTTTAATAACAGTACATCAGCATATATACATAACGCAAACACATAGCATTACATTGCAGTGGGCGTAACAGTGGGTGGAGCAGAAGGCATGACGCGTAGCAGTCGCGATAGATAAGGGTGAAAGTGGGTGTAACAGGGCGTATACATAGACATGTGATGCAAACGTAACAGAATATGTCATGAATGGGGCGGAAACCATGGAGGGGCTACCTGAGGAGCCGGGACCTCTAACCTGATGGTGCGCGCAAACTTGCAATGACGTGTTACTGGGAGAAGCTGGGGGCTATGAACTCTGTGCTAGGAGCAGAGACTGAAGTCTGGAGAGTCAGGGCGACATGTACCTAAACAGTATCTAGTATCTGATGTTTAGAGAACATGTTGATATAAACTAGAAGTCAGGAGGGGAAAGGCTAACTTGATTCTAAGACTGGACCATGCATTATTCTACATGTAGTGCGTGATGAAGAATACGAAATGACCATTAAATACAGTATTTCTCTTACATGGAGCCGTATAGGCTAGACAATGACGGAAACTATTGATGCGATTCAGTAGCTTAGGAATGCAGAGAAGGAGGACTGAACTGATAACTGGAATCATAACATACTTTTGGCAGACTCAGAGGCAGAGCCAGGCTGAACCGGGCACTGCGTGGCAGGAAGTAAGTGAAGGGTCGAGGATACAGGTGGGGGCTGTATCGCTCCTCAGCGAGGCTTCAGGAGACAGGAGCTGAATCTGGTGTCCGGGCCCTCTTTGAGGCCTAGAGACGGGGACTTTACAATGAAATAACGTGCACACTGGGAAACGTGGCAACGTAGCTTTACATAGGCCTGATATTCGTAGTATTCACGAGGACTGGAAACTGGCATACTAGAGGTGGACACAACTGTAATTGCGTCATTAATCAAACATAGGGAATACATATGCATATTAATCATGCACACATAACATATGATGGAGGAGGCGTAGGGACACAGAACATGGCAAAATTTACTTTCCCACAGGAACAGTAAGTTATACCACTCCGCTATCCAACACTTTCCCTATTTTGCACTCACTGGAGTGGGAATAGTAATTTTTACCCTTATGCCATCCAACACTTTCCCTATAGTTGCATTCAATGGAGTGAGAATAGTATGTTTTACCCCTGCGCTATCCAACACCTTCCCTACTGTTGCACTCATCGGAGTGGGACTAGTAATCTTCACCCCTCTTCTATCCAAAACTGTCCCTAATGTTGAAATCATGGGTGGGATAATCCTTTTTACCCCTACGCAATCCAGCACTTTTCCCACTGTTGCACTCAAAGGAGTTGGGAATAGTATGTTTTACCCCTCCGGTATCCAACACTTTCCCGACTGTTGCACTCATTGGATTGAGAATAGTATGTTTTACCCCTCCGCTATTCCGCTATCCATCACTTTCCTTACTGTTGCACTCATTGAAGTGGGAATAGTAATTTTTACCCGTACTCAATCCAACACTTTCCCTACTGTTACACACATTGGAGTGGGAATAGTAATCTTTAAACCGCTGCTATCCAAAAATGTTCCTACTGTTGAACTCATGGGTATGGAAATAATACTTTTTACCCCTACGCAATCAAACACTTTCCCTACTGTTACACTCACTGGAGTGGCTATAGTAAGTTTTACTCCTCTGCTGTCTAACACTTTCTCAACTGTTGTACTCACTGGAGTGGAAATAGTAATTTTTACCCCTCCACTCTCCAACACTTTCCCCACTGTTGCACTCATTGGAGTGGGAATAGTAATTTGTACCCCCTCGCAATACAACACTTTCCCTACTGTTGCACTCACTGGAGTGGGAATAATACGTTTCCCCTCCCTCTGCTATCCAACACTTTCCCTACTGTTGCCCTGATTGGAGTGGGAATAGTAATTTTTACCCCTACGCAATCCAACACTTTCCCGACTGTTGCACTGACTGGCTGGGAATAGTAAATGTTACCTCTCCACTATGCAACACTTTCACTACTGTTGCACTCATTGGAGTGGGACTAGTCATTTTTACCCTTCTGCTATCCAACACTTTCCCTACTGTTAGACTCACTGGAGTGGGAATAGTCATTTTTACCTCTCCGCTATCCAACACTTTCCCTACTGTTACACTCACTAGAGCGGGAATAGTACGTTGTACCCCTCCGCTATCCAATACTACCCCTACTGTTGCACTGATTGGAGTGAGATTAGTACTTTTTACCCCTACGCAATCCAGCACTTTTCCCTACTGTTGCACTCAAAGGAGTTGGGAATAGTATGTTTTACCCCTCCGGTATCCAACACTTTCCCGACTGTTGCACTCATTGGATTGAGAATAGTATGTTTTACCCCTCCGCTATTCCGCTATCCATCACTTTCCCTACTGTTGCACTCATTGAAGTGGGAATAGTAATTTTTACCCGTACTCAATCCAACACTTTCCCTACTGTTTACACACATTGGAGTGGGAATAGTAATCTTTACACTGCTGCTATCCAAAAATGTTCCTACTGTTGAACTCATGGGTATGGAAATATTACTTTTTACCCCTACGCTATCAAACACTTTCCCTACTGTTACACTCACTGGAGTGGCTATAGTAAGTTTTACTCCTCTGCTGTCTAACACTTTCTCAACTGTTGTACTCACTGGAGTGCAAATAGTAATTTTTACCCCTCCACTCTCCAACACTTTCCCCACTGTTGCACTCATTGGAGTGGGAATAGTAATTTTTACCCCCTCGCAATGCAACACTTTCCCTACTGTTGCACTCACTGGAGTGGGAATAATACGTTTCCCCTCCCTCTGCTATCCAACACTTTCCCTACTGTTGCCCTGATTGGAGTGGGAATAGTAATTTTTACCCCTACGCAATCCAACACTTTCCCGACTGTTGCACTGACTGGCTGGGAATAGTAAATGTTACCTCTCCACTATGCAACACTTTCACTACTGTTGCACTCATTGGAGTGGGACTAGTCATTTTTACCCTTCTGCTATCCAACACTTTCCCTACTGTTAGACTCACTGGAGTGGGAATAGTAATTTTTACCTCTCCGCTATCCAACACTTTCCCTACTGTTACACTCACTAGAGTGGGAATAGTACGTTGTACCCCTCCGCTATCCAATACTACCCCTACTGTTGCACTGATTGGAGTGGGAATAGTACTTTTTACCCCTACACAATCCAACACTTTCCCTACTGTTGCACTGACTGGAATGGGAATAGTAAGTTTTACTTCTCCGCTATCCAACACTTTCCCTACTGTTGCACTCATTGGAGTGGGAATACTAATTTTTACCCCTCTGCTATCCAACACTTTCCCTACTGTTGCACTCACTGGTGTGGAAATCATAATTTTTACCCCAACGCAAGCCAGCACTTTACCTACTGTTGCACTCACTGGAGTGGGAATAGCATGTTTTACCCCTACGCAATCCAACACTTCCCCTACTGTTGCACTAACTTGAGTGTGAATAGTAAGTTTTACCTCTCCGCTATCCAACAGTTTCCTTACTGTTGCTCTCATTAGAGTGGAAATAGTAATTTTTACCCCTCTGCTATCAAACACTTTCCCTACTATTACACTCACTGGAGTGGGAATAGTAAGTTTTACTCCTCTGCTGTCTAACACTTTCTCAACTGTTGTACTCACTGGAGTGGGAATAGTAAGTTTTACCCCTCCACTTTTCAACACTTTCCCCACTGTTGCACTCATTGGAGTGGGAATAGTAATTTTTACCCCTACGTAATACAACACTTTCACTACTGTTGCACTCACTGGAGTGGGAATAATATGTTTCCCCCCCCCTCTGCTATCCAACACTTTCCCTACTGTTGCACTGATTGGAGTGGGAATAGTAATTTTTACCCCTACGCAATCCAACACTTTCCCTACTGCTGCACTGACTGGGAGGGAATAGAAAGTTTTACCTCTCCACTCTGCAACTCTTTTACTACTGTTGCACTCATTGGAGTTGGATTAGTCATTGTTACCCTTCTGCTATCCAACACTTTCCCTACTGTTAGACTTACTGGAGTGGGAATAGTAAGTTTTACCCCTCCACCATTCAACAGTTTCCCCACTGTTGCATTCACTGGAGTGGGAATAGTAATTTTTACCTCTCCGCTATCCAACACTTTCCCTACTGTTGCAATCACTGGAGTGGGAATAGTAAGTTGTACCCCTCCGCTATCCAATACTACCCCTACTGTTGCACTGATTGGAGTGGGAATAGTACTTTTTACCCCTACGCAATCCAACACTTTCCCTACTGTTGCACTGACTGGAATGGGAATAGTAAGTTTTACTTCTCCGCTATCCAACACTTTCCCTACTGTTGCACTCATTGGAGTGGGACTACTACTTTTTTACCCCTCTGCCATCCAACACTTTCCCTACTGTTGCACTCGCTGGTGTGGGAATCATACTTTTTACCCCAACGCAAGCCAGCACTTTCCCTACTGTTGCATTCACTGGAGTGTGAATAGCATGTTTTAACCCGCCGTAATCCAACACTTTCCCTACTGTTGCATTCATTGCAGTAGGAATAGTAAGTTTTATCTCTCCGCTATCCAACACATTCCCTACTGTTGCACTCATTAGAGTAGAAATAGTAATTTTTACGCCTCTGCTATCGAACACGTTCCCTACTGTTACACTCACCTTAATGGGAATAGTAGGTTTTACCCCTCTGCTGTCTAAAACTTTCCCAACTGTTGTACTCACTGGAGTGGGAATAGTAAGTTTTACCCCACCGCTATCCAACACTTTTCCTACTGTTGCACTGATTGGAGTGGGAATAGTAATTTTTACCCCTACGCAATCCAACACTTCCCCTACTGTTGCACTACCTGGAGTGTGAATAGTAAGTTTTACCTCTCCGCTATCCAACAGTTTCCTTACTGTTGCACTCATTGGAGTGGAAATAGTCATTTTTACCCCTCTGCTATCAAACACTTTCCCTACTGTTACACTCAATGGAGTGGGAATAGTAAGTGTTACTCCTCTGCTGTCTAACACTTTCTCAACTGTTGTACTCACTGGAGTGGGAATAGTAAGTTTTACCCCTCCACTTTCCAACACTTTCCCCACTGTTGCACTCATTGGAGTGGGAATTGTAATTTTTACCCCTCTACTCTCCAACACTTTCCCCACTGTTGCACTCATTGGAGTGGGAATAGTAATTTTTACCACCTTGCAATACAACACTTTCCCTACTGTTGCACTCACTGGAGTGGGAAAAAGACGTTTTCCCTCCCTCTGCTATCCAACACTTTACCTACTGTTGCACTGATTGGAGTGGGAATAGTAATGTTTACCCCTATGCAATCCAACACTTTACCTGCTGTTGCACTGACTGGCTGGGAATAGTAAGTTTTTCCTCTCCACTATGCAACATTTTCACTACTGTTGCACTCATTGGAGTGGGGCTAGTCATTTTTACCCCTCTGCCATCCAACACTTTCCCCACTGTTGCATTGACTGGAGTGGGAATAGTAATTTTTATCTCTCCGCTATACAACACTTCCCCTACTGTTGCACTCACTGGAGTGGGAATAGTAAGTTGTACCCCTTCGCTATCCAATACTACCCCTACAGTTGCACTGATTGGAGTGGGATTAGTACTTTTTACCCCTACGCAATCCAACATTTTCCCTACTGTTGCACTGACTGGAAAGGAAATAGCAAGTTTTACTTCTCCGCTATCCAACACTTTCCCTACTGTTGCACTCATTGGAGTGGGAATACTAATTTTTACCCCTTTGCTATCCAACACTTTCCCTACTGTTGCACTCACTTGTTTGGGAATCATAATTTTTACCCCAACGCAAGCCAGCACTTTCCCTACTGTTGCACTCACTGGAGTGGGAATAGCACGTTTTACCCCTCCGTAATCCAACACTTTCCCTACTGTTGCATTCATTTGAGTAGGAATAGTAAGTTTTACCTCTCCGCTATCCAACACTTTCCCAAAGGTTGCACTCATTGGAGTGGAAATAGTAATTTTTACTCCTCTGCTATCGAACACTTTCCCTACTGTTACACTCACTGGAGTGGGAATAGTAAGTTTTACCCCTACGCAATCCAACACTTCCCCTACTGTTGCACTAACTGGAGTGTGAATAGTAAGTTTTACCTCTCCGCTATCCAACAGTTTCCCTACTGTTGCAGTCATTGGAGTGGAAATAGTAATTTTTACCCCTCTGCTATCAAACACTTTCCCTACTGTTACACTCACTGGAGTGGCTATAGTAAGTTTTACTCCTCTGCTGTCTAACACTTTCTCAACTGTTGTACTCACTTGAGTGGTAATAGTACTTTTTACCCCTCCACTCTCCAACAGTTTCCCCACTGTTGCACTCATTGGAGTGGGAATAGTAATTTTTACCCCCTTCGCAATACAACACTTTCTCTACTGTTGCTTTCACTGGTGTGGTAATAATACGTTTTCCCTCCCTCTGCTATCCAACACTTTCCGTACTGTTGCACTCATTGGAGTGGGAATAGTAATTTTTACCCCTACGCAATACAACACTTTCCCTACTGTTGCACTCACTGGAGTGGGAATAATATGTTTCCCCCCCTCTGCTATCCAACAGTTTCCCTACTGTTGCACTGATTGGAGTGGGAATAGTAATTTTTACCCCTACGCAATCCAACACTTTCCCTACTGCTGCACTGACTGGGAGGGAATAGAAAGTTTTACCTCTCCACTCTGCAACTCTTTTACTACTGTTGCACTCATTGGAGTTGGATTAGTCATTGTTACCCTTCTGCTATCCAACACTTTCCCTACTGTTAGACTTACTGGAGTGGGAATAGTAATTTTTACCCCTCCACCATTCAACAGTTTCCCCACTGTTGCATTCACTGGAGTGGGAATAGTAATTTTTACCTCTCCGCTATCCAACACTTTCCCTACTGTTGCAATCACTGGAGTGGGAATAGTAAGTTGTACCCCTCCGCTATCCAATACTACCCCTACTGTTGCACTGATTGGAGTGGGAATAGTACTTTTTACCCCTACGCAATCCAACACTTTCCCTACTGTTGCACTGACTGGAATGGGAATAGTAAGTTTTACTTCTCCGCTATCCAACACTTTCCCTACTGTTGCACTCATTGGAGTGGGAATACTACTTTTTTACCCCTCTGCCATCCAACACTTTCCCTACTGTTGCACTCACTGGTGTGGGAATCATACTTTTTACCCCAACGCAAGCCAGCACTTTCCCTACTGTTGCATTCACTGGAGTGTGAATAGCATGTTTTAACCCTCCGTAATCCAACACTTTCCCTACTGTTGCATTCATTGCAGTAGGAATAGTAAGTTTTATCTCTCCGCTATCCAACACATTCCCTACTGTTGCACTCATTAGAGTAGAAATAGTAATTTTTACGCCTCTGCTATCGAACACGTTCCCTACTGTTACACTCACCTTAATGGGAATAGTAGGTTTTACCCCTCTGCTGTCTAAAACTTTCCCAACTGTTGTACTCACTGGAGTGGGAATAGTAAGTTTTACCCCACCGCTATCCAACACTTTTCCTACTGTTGTACTGATTGGAGTGGGAATAGTAATTTTTACCCCTACGCAATCCAACACTTCCCCTACTGTTGCACTACCTGGAGTGTGAATAGTAAGTTTTACCTCTCCGCTATCCAACACTTTCCCTACTGTTACACTCAATGGAGTGGGAATAGTAAGTGTTACTCCTCTGCTGTCTAACACTTTCTCAACTGTTGTACTCACTGGAGTGGGAATAGTAAGTTTTACCCCTCCACTTTCCAACACTTTCCCCACTGTTGCACTCATTGGAGTGGGAATTGTAATTTTTACCCCTCTACTCTCCAACACTTTCCCCACTGTTGCACTCATTGGAGTGGGAATAGTAATTTTTACCACCTTGCAATACAACACTTTCCCTACTGTTGCACTCACTGGAGTGGGAAAAAGACGTTTTCCCTCCCTCTGCTATCCAACACTTTACCTACTGTTGCACTGATTGGAGTGGGAATAGTAATGTTTACCCCTATGCAATCCAACACTTTACCTGCTGTTGCACTGACTGGCTGGGAATAGTAAGTTTTTCCTCTCCACTATGCAACATTTTCACTACTGTTGCACTCATTGGAGTGGGGCTAGTCATTTTTACCCCTCTGCTATCCAACACTTTCCCCACTGTTGCATTGACTGGAGTGGGAATAGTAAGTTGTACCCCTTCGCTATCCAATACTACCCCTACAGTTGCACTGATTGGAGTGGGATTAGTACTTTTTACCCCTACACAATCCAACATTTTCCCTACTGTTGCACTGACTGGAATGGAAATAGCAAGTTTTACTTCTCCGCTATCCAACACTTTCCCTACTGTTGCACTCATTGGAGTGGGAATACTAATTTTTACCCCTCTGCTATCCAACACTTTCCCTACTGTTGCACTCACTGGAGTGGGAATAGCACGTTTTACCCCTCCGTAATCCAACACTTTCCCTACTGTTGCATTCATTTGAGTAGGAATAGTAAGTTTTACCTCTCCGCTATCCAACACTTTCCCAAATGTTGCACTCATTGGAGTGGAAATAGTAATTTTTACTCCTCTGCTATCGAACACTTTCCCTACTGTTACACTCACTGGAGTGGGAATAGAAAGTTTTACCCCTATGCAATCCAACACTTCCCCTACTGTTGCACTAACTGGAGTGTGAATAGTAAGTTTTACCTCTCCGCTATCCAACAGTTTCCCTACTGTTGCACTCATTGGAGTGGAAATAGTAATTTTTACCCCTCTGCTATCAAACACTTTCCCTACTGTTACACTCACTGGAGTGGCTATAGTAAGTTTTACTCCTCTGCTGTCTAACACTTTCTCAACTGTTGTACTCACTTGAGTGGTAATAGTACTTTTTACCCCTCCACTCTCCAACAGTTTCCCCACTGTTGCACTCATTGGAGTGGGAATAGTAATTTTTACCCCCTTCGCAATACAACACTTTCTCTACTGTTGCTTTCACTGGAGTGGGAATAATACGTTTTCCCTCCCTCTGCTATCCAACACTTTCCGTACTGTTGCACTGATTGGAGTGGGAATAGTAATTTTTACCCCTATGCAATCCAACACTTTCCCTGCTGTTGCACTGACTGGCTGGGAATAGTAAGTTTTACCTCTCCACTATGCAAACTTTCACTACTGTTGCACTCATAGGAGTGGGACTAGTCATTTTTACCCTTCTGCTATCCAACACTTTCCCTACTGTTAGACTCACTGGAGTGGGATTAGTAAGTTTTACCCCTCCGCCATCCAACATTTTCCCCACTGATGCATTCACTGGAGTAGGAATAGTAATTTTTACCTCTCCGCTAGCCAACACTTTCCCTACTGTTGCACTCACTGGAGTGGGAATAGTAAGTTCTACCCCTCCGCTATCCAATACTACCCCTACTGTTGCACTGATTGGAGTGGGAATAGTACTTTTTACCCCTACGCAATCCAACACTTTCCCTACTGTTGCACTGACTGGAATGGGAATAGTAAGTTTTACTTCTCTGCTATCCAACACTTTCCCTACTGTTGCACTCATTGGAGTGGGAATACTAATTTGTACCCCTCTGCTATCCAACACTTTCCGTACTGTTGCATTCACTGGTGTGGGAATCATAATTTTTACCCCAAAGCAAGCCAGCACTTTCCCTACTGTTGCACTCACTGGAGTTAAAATAGCACGTTTTACCCCTCCGTAATCCAACACTTTCCCTACTGTTGCATTCATTGGAGTAGGAATAGTGAGTTTTACCTCTCCGCTATCCAACACTTTCCCTACTGTTGCACTCATTGGAGTGGAAATAGTAATTTTTACGCCTCTGCTATCGAACACTTTCCCTACTTTTACACTCACTGGAATGGGAATGTAAGTTTTACCCCTCTGTTGTCTAAAACTTTCCCAACTGTTGTACTCACTGGAGTGGGAATAGTAAGTTTTACCCCACCGCTATCCAATACTTTCCCTACTGTTGCACTGATTGGAGTGGGAATAGTAATTTTTACCCCTACGCAATCCAACACTTCCGCTACTGTTGCACTAACTGGAGTGTGAAATGTAAGTTTTACCTCTCTGCTATCCAACAGTTTCCTTACTGTTGCACCCATTGTAGTGGAAATAGTAATTTTTACCCCTCTGCTATCAAACACTTTCCCTACTGTTGCACTGACTGGAATGGGAATAGTAAGTTTTACTTCTCCGCTATTCAACATTTTCCCTACTGTTGCACTCATTGGAGTGGGAATACTAATTTTTACCACTCTGCTATCCAACACTGTCCCTACTGTTGCACTCACTGGTGTGGGAATCATAATTTTTACCCCAACGCAAGCCAGCACTTTACCTACTGTTGTACTCACTGGAGTGGGAATAGCATGTTTTACCCCTCCGTAATCCAACACTTTCCCTACTGTTGCACTCATTTGAGTGAAAATAGTAATTTTTACACCTCTGCTATCGAACACTTTCCCTACTGTTACACTCACTGGAGTGGGAATAGTAAGTTGTACTCTTCTGCTGTCTAACACATTCTCAACTGTTGTACTCACTGGAGTGAGAATAGTAAGTTTTACCCCTCCACTTTCCACCACTTTCCCCACTGTTGCACTCATTGGAGTGGGAATAGTAATTTTTAAACCCTACACATTACAACACTTTCCCTACTGTTGCACTCACTGGAGTGGGAATAGTAATTTTTACCCCCTCGCAATACAACACTATCCCTACTGTTGCACTCACTGGAGTGGGAATAATACGTTTTCCCTCCCTCTGCTATCCAACACTTTCCCTACTGTTGCACTGATTGGAGTGGGAATAGTAATTTTTACCCCTATGCAATCCAACACTCTCCCTGCTGTTGTACTGACTGGCTGGGAATAGTAAGTTTTACATCTCCACTATGCAACACTTCCACTACTGTTGCACTCATTGGAGTGGGACTAGTCATTTTATCGTTCTGCTATTTTACACTTTCCCTACTGTTAGACTCACTGGAGTGGGAATAGTAAGTTTTACCCCTCCGCCATCCAACACTTTCCCCACTGATGTTTTCACTGGAGGAGGAATAGTAAGTTTTACCTCTCCGCTATCCAACACTTTCCCTACTGTTGCACTCATTGGAGTGAAAATAGTAATTGTTACACCTCTGCTATCGAACACTTACCCTACTTTTACACTCACTGTGATGGGAATAGTACGTTTTACCCCACTGCAGTCTAAAACTTTCCCAACTGTTGTATTCACTGGAGTGGTAATGGTACATTTTGCCATACGGCTATCCAACACTTTCCCTACTGTTGCACTGGTTGGAGTGGGAATAGTACATTTTACCCCTACGCAATCCAACACTTCCCCTACTGTTGCACTAACTGGAGTGCGCATAGTAAGTTTTACCTCTCCGCTATCCAACACTTTCCCTACTGTTGCACTCATTGGAGTGAAAATAGTAATTTTTACACCATTGCTTTCGAACACTTTCCCTACTGTTACACTCACTGGAGTGGGAATAGTAAGTTGTACTCTTCTGCTGTCTAACACTTTCTCAACTGTTTTACTCACTGGAGTGGGAATAGTAAGTTTTACCTCTCCACCTTCCAACACTTTCCCCACTGTTGCACTCATTGGAGTGGGAATAGTAATTTTTAAACCCTACGCAATACAACACTTTCCCTACTGTTGCACTCACTGGAGTGGGAATAATATGTTTTCCCCCACTCTGCTATCCAACACTTTCCCTACTGTTGCACTGATTGGAGTGGGAATAGTAATTTTTACCCCTACGCAATCCAACACTATCCCTACTGCTGCACTGACTGGGTGGGAACGGTAAGTTTTACCTCTCCACTATGCAACTCTTTTACTACTGTTGCACTCATTGGCATTGGATTAGTCATTTTTACCCGTCTGCTATCCAACACTTTCCCTACTGTTAGACTCACTGGAGTGGGAATAGTAAGTTTTACCCTTCCGTCATTCAACACTTTCCCCACTGTTGCATTCACTGGAGTGGGAATAGTAATTTTTACCTCTCCGCTATCCAACCCTTTCCCTACTGTTGCACTCACTGGAGTGGGAATAGTAAGTTGTACCCCTCCGCTATCCAATATAACCCCTACAGTTGCACTGATTGGAGTGGGAATAGTACTTTTTACCCCTACGCAATCCAACACTTTCCCTACTGTTGCACTGACTGGAATGGGAATAGTAAGTTTTATTTCTCCGCTATCCAACACTTTCCCTACTGTTGCACTCATTGGAGTGGTAATGCTAATTTTTACCCCTCTGCTATCCAACTCTTTCCGTACTGTTGCATTCACTGGTGTGGGAATCATAATTTTTACCCCAAAGCAAGCCAGCACTTTCCCTACTGTTGCACTCACTGGAGTTGAAATAGCACGTTTTACCCCTCCGTAATCCAACACTTTCCCTACTGTTGCATTAATTGGAGTAGGAATAGTGAGTTTTACCTCTCCGCTATCCAACACTTTCCCTACTTTTGCACTCATTGGAGTGGAAATAGTAATTTTTACGCCTCTGCTATCGAACACTTTCCCTACTTTTACACTCACTGGAATGGGAATGGTAAGTTTTACCTCTCTGTTGTCTAAATCTTTCCCAACTGTTGTACTCACTGGAGTGGGAATAGTAAGTTTTACCCCACCGCTATCCAATACTTTCCCTACTGTTGCACTGATTGGAGTGGGAATAGTAATTTTTACCCCTACGCAATCCAACACTTCCGCTACTGTTGCACTAACTGGAGTGTGAATAGTAAGTTTTACCTCTCCGCTATCCAACAGTTTCCTTACTGTTGCACCCATTGTAGTGGAAATAGTAATTTTTACCCCTCTGCTATCAAACACTTTCCCTACTGTTGCACTGACTGGAATGGGAATAGTAAGTTTTACTTCTCCGCTATTCAACACTTTCCCTACTGTTGCACTCATTGGAGTGGGAATACTCATTTTTACCACTCTGCTATCCAACACTGTCCCTACTGTTGCACTCACTGGTGTGGGAATCAAAATTTTTTACCACATCGCAAGCCAGCACTTTACCTACTGTTGTACTCACTGGAGTGGGAATAGCAGGTTTTACCCCTCCGTAATCTAACAATTTCCCTACTATTGCACTCATTGGAGTAGGAATAGTAAGTTTTACCTCTCCGCTATCCAACACTTTCCCTACTGTTGCACTCATTAGAGTGAAAATAGTAATTTTTACATCTCTGCTATCGAACACTTACCCTACTTTTACACTCACTGTAATGGGAATAGTAAGTTTTACCCCACTGCTGTCTAAAACTTTCCCAACTGTTGTATTCACTGGAGTGGTAATAGTACATTTTACCATACGGCTATCCAACACTTTCCCTACTGTTGCACTGGTTGGAGTGGGAATAGTACATTTTACCCCTACGCAACCCAACACTTCCCCTACCGTTGCACTAACTGTAGTGCGAATAGTAAGTTTTACCTCTCCGCTATCCAACACTTTCCCTACTGTTGCACTCATTGCAGTGAAAATAGTAATTTTTACACCTTTGCTTTCGAACACTTTCCCTACTGTTACACTCACTGGAGTGGGAATAGTAAGTTGTACTCTTCTGCTGTCTAACACTTTTTCAACTGTTGTACTCACTGGAGTGGGAATAGTAACTTTTACCCCTCCACCTTCCAACACTTTCCCCACTGTTGCACTCATTGGAGTGGGAATAGTAATTTTTAAACCCTACGCAATACAACACTTTCCCTACTGTTGCACTCACTGGAGTGGGAATAATATGTTTTCCCCCACTCTGCTATCCAACACTTTCCCTACTGTTGCACTGATTGGAGTGGGAATAGTAATTTTTACCCCTACGCAATCCAACACTTTCCCTACTGCTGCACTGACTGGGTGGGAACGGTAAGTTTTACCTCTCCACTATGCAACTCTTTTACTACTGTTGCAGTCATTGGCATTGGATTAGTCATTTTTACCCTTCTGCTATCCAACACTTTCCCTACTGTTAGACTCACTGGAGTGGGAATAGTAAGTTTTACCCTTCCGTCATTCAACACTTTCCCCACTGTTGCATTCACTGGAGTGGGAATAGTAATTTTTACCTCTCCGCTATCCAACCCTTTCCCTACTGTTGCACTCACTGGAGTGGGAATAGTAAGTTGTACCCCTCCGCTATCCAATATTACCCCTACAGTTGCACTGATTGGAGTGGGAATAGTACTTTTTACCCCTACGCAATCCAACACTTTCCCTACTGTTGCACTGACTGGAATGGGAATAGTAAGTTTTACTTCTCCGCTATCCAACACTTTCCCTACTGTTGCACTCATTGGAGTGGCAATGCTAATTTTTACCCCTCTGCTATCCAACTCTTTCCGTACTGTTGCATTCACTGGTGTGGGAATCATAATTTTTACCCCAAAGCAAGCCAGCACTTTCCCTACTGTTGCACTCACTGGGTTGAAATAGCACGTTTTACCCCTCCATAATCCAACTCTTTCCCTACTGTTGCTCTTATTGGAGTAGGAATAGTAAATTTTACCTCTCCACTATACACCACTTTTCCTACTGTTGCACTCATTGGAGTGGAAATAGTAATTTTTACCCCTCTGTTATCGAACACTTTCCCTACTGTTACACTCACTGGAGTGGGAATTGTAAGTTTTACCCCTCTGCTGTCTAAAACTTTCCCAATTGTTGTACTCACTGGAATGGGAATAGTAAGTTTTACCCCACTGCTGTCCAACACTTTCCCTATTGTTGCACTGATTGGAGTGGGGATAGTAATTTTTACCTCTTCACTATCCAACACTTTCCCTCCTGATGCACTGACTGGACTGGCAATAGTAAGTTTTACCTCTTCACTATCCAACACTTTCCCTACTGTTGCACTCATTGGAGTGGGAATAGTTGTGTTTACCCCACTGCTATCCAACCCTTTCCCTACTGTTACACTCACTGGAGTGGCTATAGTAAATTTTAACCCTCCGCTATCCATCAGTTTCTCTACTATTGCATTTACTGTAGTGGGAATAGTAATTTTTACCCCTCCACTATCCAACAGATTCTCTACTGTTGCACAGACTGAAGTGGTAAATTAAGTTTCAAGATTTTTAAATATTTTAATGTTTTAATTTGTAATAGAATGTTTTATACAGATTTTATATTTCTGGTATATATATGTGTGTGTATATATATATATATATATATATTACCTACTGGCGATAGCCAGTAGGTATATATAGTTAGGATTTTTTCTCTATGGGATTTCTGAAAATTCTATGTCTAATAACTTTGGCGTTTGTGGACGGAATTGGCTGAAATTGTCAGGAAAATGGCACAATTTGGTTCTGAGCAGCCCCTGAAAATTTGGGGGGGTTTCGTTAAGGGGGGCCGAGAAAAAGGGGGGTCCCAAAACGTGTTTTTAACATTGAGTTTTCCATAGGGCGGTTGGCCTCACTTTTAGCTCGAACGGCTGAATGGATTTCCACAAAACTTGGCAAAATTGTAGGGACTGGTAGCCCGATGTGCCTTTGCTATGTCTCAAGATATATGCTCCAGTGGTTTTTACGAAAATTAACTTTGAAAAATATATATTGGGCTACATTGGGCTATATATATGTTGGAGCCCAAATGTAGCCCAATGTAGCCCAATGTAGCCCAATGTAGCCCAAAGATGGCCACCAGAGACAAAAGAGCCCAAATGTAGCCCAAATATCAGCCAGATGTAGCCCAACTATAGCCCAGTGACAGAATGTCCCAGAGTGTTCTAAAGAACAACTAGAGCGCTAACAGTCTTACTTATGACAAAAGTATGGCACACCTGAAGTCATCTTGATTGGAATAAAGTGTTAACACTTAAAACATTTAATTTGCAAAGGAACAAAATGAGGGGGTTCATTTTGCCACAGAAATGTCACATATATATATATATATATATATATATATATATTGCTGCACACTTCCCGTATCCCTTTCCGGTGTCAGAAAAAGAGAGGCCGGCACGCTGGTATCCGTTTATACAATTTTAATCACCAAACCCCCTTCACCCCTTACAGACGCGTTTCGCCTTCACAGGCTTCGTCAGTGTAACGTTAATGTGCAATTAAAATCACCATTTTAAAGCCATTGGTCCGCTTTACTCTCCATAGACATAGAAGAGAGACATGTTTTTTACAACATTTTGGTGGCCATCTTGTAGTGTACAAATTCCCTTCTTGTACCGGCTAAACAATGGTGACAACGTGAAAGTGCATTGTGCTCATTAAAAAAACAAGTAACGTTGTGAAATATATAGTTAATACTTTTTCAACATTTCACATTTCACATTATGAATAATTGAGTCAATAATTGAGATTTTTACAACAATTCATTTCTCAATATGACCATTTTAAGATATTCAGCCCTGAATGGGCGGTTTGTTCTACAGTGCAAACCAAAAAAGTTAACTAGAGCATGATATGTCATTGGGGAAGTAGAGATGTTACCCAGTTTCATTTCATTGTCTACTAAAGATCCCCAATGATTTGTGACTCTTTCCTGCTTACAAATGAACCCACAGTTCTTCATTATTATTTAAACCCCAAGGAGTAATGGTTTTAAGATTAATAATGTGTTTAGACTCCAGAATACGTAGAGACTTTTCCCTGTCCCCTCCCCGTTCTAATTTGGGGGCCTGATCCATGCAATAGAAGCTAAGTTTCTCCCATGTGCCTTGATGATGTTGAGCAAAATGGCGGGCTACTGGATATGATTTATCGTTGTTGGTGATAGCCCGCATGTGCTCGAGAATCCTAAGTTTAACAGGTTTGATGGTGCTACCAATATATCGCAGCTTGCAAGGACAGGTGAGACAGTACACAGTATACTCCGAGTTGCAATAAAGCAACTGTTTTATTTTTATGTTGGGTTTATTATCGCCTGTGCGATTTGGGTATTCAGATGTTTTGTCACTAAATTTACATGCCTTGCATTTAAGACACGGGAAGAAACCAACCGATTTCGATATTTTGATGGGTTTTGCCAATGATTTAAAATGGCTATGGACCAAATGATCTGCCAAAGATGGACATCTTTTGTATGTGATCAAAGGCTTCTTTGGCAGATTTTTCTTGAGGACTTTATCAGCAGTGAGTAAATGCCAGTGTTTCTGAAAGATATTTGTTATTTCACCTGATTTGGTATTAAATTCAGTTATCATACGAACCTCATCAGGTGCCTCTATTTTTAATTTAGGAACCAGGAGATCCCTCCTGTTTGTTTTAGAGGCTTTATCACTGGCTTGTTTGAGGATACTGGTGTTATACCCTCTACGTTCAAATCTACCATTTGCTTCAGTCACAGCAAGCTTATAGTCTTGATCAAGAGAACAGTTTCTCTTTAGGCGTAAAAATTCGCCATATGGTACATTTTTTACAAGACTCTTTGGATGATAAGATTTAGCATGCAGGACCGCATTGCCCGCTGTGGGTTTTCTATACAAGCGGGTGTGTAAGATGTTATTGTGCACAAAAACTTCTAAATCTAGATAATTGATGCTATTTGTACTAATGGTGCTGGTAAATTTTAGATTGAGCGTATTTTCATTTATATATATATATATATATATATATATTACCTACTGGCGGTCGCCAGTAGGTATATATAGTTAGGATTTTTTTGAATAGGGATTTCTGAAAATTCTATGTTGAATAACTTTGGCGTTGATGGACGGAATTGTCTGTAATTTTCAGGAAAATGGCACATTTTGTTTCTGAGCGTCCCCTGAAAGTTTGGGGGGGTTTCGTCAAGCGGGGGCCGAGAAAAAAGGGGGGTCCCAAAACGTGTTTTGAACATTGAGTTTTCCATAGGGCGGTTGGACTCACTTTTAGCTCGAACGGCTGAATGGATTTCTATGAAACTTGGCAAAATTGTAGAGACTGTTTGCCCGATGTGCCTTTGCTAGGTCTCAAGATATGTGCTCCAGTGGATTTTGAGAAATTAATGTTCAAAAAATATATATATCTGTGACAGCGTCCCAGTTAGCGCCCCGGTTCGCGTACCAGACGCGTAACGGAACTTCGCGAGGAGAAGCGGATTGGCTCTCCGGTGACTCTCAACATTCTAAACAGTCCGGAGCGGCCACCATCTTGTCTCTCGGTAGGATCGAGAGACAATAGGTGGAAATAAACGAAGGGGGGTATGAATGAAAGGGGCAAGGTAGACCCCTCCTGACCCCCTAGGATTGATGTGGGGGCTATTAAAGGGCCCCGCGGGGCAAAAGAATAAAATGAATGATGTAATATGTGACATGATCAGCAGTGGATTGCGGGTGCGCGATATATAGTTAGTGCAACTAACTATATATGCGAATTTCAATGGTTTTGTGTGAGTAAAATAAGGTTTTGTAAATGCTAATTCCTAACTATATATGGTCTATAACCTATGGTTTTTTCAGTGAATTTTCAAGGTTTTGTAAATGCTAATTCCTAACTATATATGGTCTATAACCTATGGTTTTTTCAGTGAATATATATATATATATATATATATATGTGTGTGTGTGTATATATCTATATATATATATATATATATATATATATATATATATATATATATATATATATATATATATATATATATATATATATATATATATATATCCAAGAAAGAAGTGACTCAAACAGATATATTCACCAAAGAACAAAAATATATTTCCACTACAACGTTTCAGCTTCCGCCTTCCTCAGGTAGTTTCAAGATGGTAAGCTCAGTGGCTTTTTTTTTTTCTTCTTTTTTTTGAGTCACTTCTTTCTTGGATATTTTATTTCTTTGAGACTCATTGTATCCTTTGGGATCCAGATTTTTGCCCTGGCTGACTGTTGTTTTCTTGTGATCCTTCATCTTCAAGTATATATATATATATTACCTACTGGCGGTCGCCAGTAGGTATATATAGTTAGATTTTTGAAAATTCTATGTCTAATAACTTTGGCGTTTGTGGACGGAATTGGCTGAAATTTTCAGGAAAATGGCACATTTCGTTTCTGAGCAGCCCCTGAAAATTGGGGGGGGGTTCGTCCAGGGGGGGTCGAGAAAAAAGGGGGGTCCCAAAACGTGTTTTTAACATTGAGTTTTCCATAGGGCGGTTGGCCTCACTTTTAGCCCGAACGGCTGAA
This sequence comes from Lissotriton helveticus, assembly GCF_964261635.1. Taxonomy (NCBI): domain Eukaryota; kingdom Metazoa; phylum Chordata; class Amphibia; order Caudata; family Salamandridae; genus Lissotriton; species Lissotriton helveticus. The sequence goes on from NC_136071.1 coordinate 621,883,976, forward strand.
TGGATTTGCACGAAACTTGGCAAAATTGTAGGGACTGGTAGCCCGATGTGCCTTTTGTAGGTCTCAATATATGTGCTACAGTGGATTTTGAGAAATTAACGTTTAAAAAAAGATATATATCTGTAACAGCGGACCGGGCAGCGCTCCAGTACGCGTACTTTTCGCGCAACGGAGCTTTGTGAAGCGAAGCTGATTGGTTCTCCGGCGTCTGTAAACATTCCAAACAGTCCGTAGCGGCCGCCATCTTGTCTGTCGGTAGGATCGAGAGACAAGAGGAGGCCAAAGCGAAGGGGCAAATGACCATAAGGGGGCATAGTAGATCCTCGCTGACCCCCTGGGTTTGATGTGGAGGTTTTAAAAGGGCCCCGCGGGGCAAAAAAAAAAAATAATAATAATAATCGAACGGCTGAATGGATTTGCACGAAACTTGGCAAAATATTAGGGACTGGTAGCCCGATGTGCCTTTGCTAGGTCTCAATATATGTGCTCCAGTGGATTTTGAGAAATTAACGTTCAAAAAAAGATATATATCTGTAACAGCGCTCCGCTTCGCGTACTTTTCGCGTTACGGAGCTTTGCGAAGCTGATTGGTTCTCCGGCGTCTGTCAACATTCCAAACAGTCCGTAGCGGCCGCCATCTTGTCTCTCGGTAGGATTGAGAGACAAGAGGAGGCCAAAGCGAAGGGGGAAATGACCATAAGGGGGCATAGTAGATGCTTCCTGACCTCTTAGGTTTGATGTACCATTTTGCCAAGTTTGGTGTAATTCCGTTCAGCCATTCAGGCTGTAGACGTATGTAAATGTCCTATGGAAAATTGCATGGGGAAAACACATTTGAAAGTGTTGAAATTTAGAACCAATTAAAATGTTACTTTGGTTTTGTATTTGTGTGTGATGAAAGTTAATTGGTTATGTATATATGTCAAATGAGAGGAAACCACAGCCATTTTGTGATACTACTGTCTGAGGTACATTTGTGAGGAATTTTTGGTGGTGAATTTCTGGTGTTTGATTTACACAGTACTAACACTTCTCCTACTTTTAAAAAGGTGAGTTGTTAATTTGTAAGGGGAACTATGTTGTACACTTGAAGATAATTTGAAAAATGTTTTCTGTTATTTATTTGCAGTCCTTCTGTTATACTAAATACTTGATAAAGTTAGTTTTATATTATGTATTACTAAAAACGATAAATGAAAGTGATTATTTTTTTCTGCAATTTACAGCAAGCAATTTCAAAATAAAATAGCTCACAATGAAGAGACCGTGGCAATTTCTTTTGAATTGTCCACTACATTGATTGAAATTGAGAGCACCAATAATGAAATATTGTCACAAGGAGGAGATGACTTGTATGATTCCATTAGATTGATTGAAATGGACAGCACCAATAATGAAATATTGTCACAAGGAGATGACTTGAATGATTCCACTACATTGATTGAAATTGAGAGCACCAATAATGAAATATTGTCACAAGGAGGAGATGACTTGTATGATTCCATTAGATTGATTGAAATGGACAGCACCAATAATGAAATATTGTCACAAGGAGGAGATGACTTGAATGATTCCACTACATTGATTAAAATTGAGAGCACCAATAATGAAATATTATCACGAGGAGATGACTTGAATGATTCCACTACATTGATTGAAATTGACAGCACCAATAATGAAATATTGTCACAAGGAGGAGATGACTTGAATGATTTTTTTGATCAATCTGTTGATGGCGAATTTATCGAATGTTTGGAGACCATAGAGTTAGAAGAATCATCATTGCAGACTTTTCATGAGGAAATTGCTGATGAGGACATGTTACTAGTTCTTTCAAATTTAGAAAATTCTGAAGAATAAATTTATATTTAGAAATCAAAAATTGTTTGAGACATTATTCATTTTTATTTTTAATTTATGAGGTTGTAGCGAAGTGATTGTAGTATAAAATGAGACTTATAGTATAGAGTGCAACATTTTTATGTTACATGGTAAGTTTACTCATATTTACTTCCCTTCTGCCACTATATTATCTCCAATGTGTATTTGACATCTCTTCTTCATCTCCGGCCTCCTTTCTCTCACTGTGTGTCTCCGATGCATCTTATCGCTGCTATTTTGTGTAATTACAGAAGAGAGTAAAATAAAATAGTTCGGAACGTGAAAAGGGGGCAAAGTAGAGTACCCCTCACCCCCTAGGCCTTTTTAGGCGGTCCCAAAAGGATCAGTTTCTGCTTTCCTGAGAGATTATGGTATGAGTTCCATATACCACAATAATTTGCATTACAACATGCAAGATATCTATCTCCTATTACCAACTTTTGGAGATATTCGCGCTAAGCACGATTATCTCCAAAAGCTAACACCTGCCCTGAGCAGTTCTTAGCCATGTTATCCAATGGGAGGTGGATAACATGGCTAAGAGCATTAGCTCGGTAATGCATGAATATCGCTGACTTTTTAGCGATATTCATGCATTGCGGCCGTTTATTATCGCATTTGCGATAAACCTTGATAATAGCAAGGTTTATCTTCGATAATTTCTGACGATGCTTAGCGGTAAAAAATTCGTTGGTAAGCATCGTTAGCGATAAATATCGCTTAACTTTGGTAATATGCACCAACGTCTGTTAACGTTCGATTCGAAGGAAATGAGGAAGTGTTGAAAAACATTTTCTGCGCCATCTTGCCTTTTTTGAAATGCCACACTTTTGTCGTGCACGGCAGCCATTTTAGATGCCTTGACCAGACCCACTCTCTGCACGCTGTCGATTCGTAGCATGGCTCCCCACCCTCGCAAGCATCTTCCCCAGGCACTGGTTACCCCCGCTCTCAGGCTTATGCATCGGCAATAAACCTCCCCCCATCTGCGCTGCTCTTCCCTGAAAATCACACTCTGTGCCCGCCCGACACCTCCCTTTCGCCCTATTCACTACCGCACCCTCTGACACTCCTCTTCCTCTGTGTCCGATTGTCCAGGCTATCACCTAGCCCTGCAGATGTAGTTTATGGCTCCAGCTGTAAAGAATCACCCCTCTTTAAAGGAGTTATAGTAGATCAAGGCCCACACCCGATGAGATCCGTCACACCACACGTGTTCCTACTATCTGAAAACCATCCTGTATTGTGATTGGGGAGGGGACCGAGCCTGAAGCGGAAGATTCCAGGAATGACTCTTTGTACATCAAAGTTTTTACAATTATGTGTCACATTAAAAATATATAGCACTCCAACAAAGTAGTAGGAATATAAAACTTTAATAACATATAAATATATACAACAAAACAAAAACAGTAAAAACATTTAAACAACGAAGAGACCGTGGCAATTTCTTTTGAATTCCTGATGAGGACATGTTACTAGTTCTTTCAAATTATGAAAATTCAGAAGATGTTGCCTGGGGGTGGGTCGTCAGTAGCAGTCTGTTGTGCGAATAGTTCCAAGGCAGCAGAACGCGCTGAAATCTAGATGGCACGAAAGTGATGTCTAGCAAGTTGCCGCCCAGCAAATAACGGCGTGGGGCGCCGCGGGGGTGAGTGAGTCCAGTAGGCACCACAGCTATTCTTACCGGCATTGCAGAATTACTGCTGGGGACAATGCCTGTGCTGTAGCAGGGTCACAGCAGAAACAAAAAGGATTCTGTTGAAGATGTTGTTGGTTTTCAATTTGAAAACAGTTCTGGTGTCAACTGCTATGCTAATGTAGTGGTTAATGCTTTGTTTTCTCTAGAAAATGTAAAAGAGGGGGAGGCAGTCCAAAGTTCCATTAAAAGGGCAAAGGAAAGGATCGGTGGTTTGAACTATCAGTCAAAAAGGGGAGGGGGTGCAACAATTTTTCCTACCGGGTCACACTGTGCTTTCACCGGAACTGAGGTCTGCAGGATTCTAGTAATTCAAAGTGAGGCTGGCGCCAGCATGGGAGCGCCGACGTCCCGCGGATACAGTTTCGTCACTCCACGGGCGATCATGGCAGTCATTCCCCATCGGGGGTCGGAGACTCCCGCGGCTCCTCTAGAATCTTCAAGGTCGTGGAGGACTACGGTGGTGGAGTCAACCAGTGACCGGGCCATTTCTTTATGCTGGGCCCGCTCTTGCCAGGTCGACCGCCATTTTGAGAGTTCGGTAGCTACTGGCGATCGCGGGGTCAAATGAGCGGACGGGCTCCACCCTGCCGGGCGAGACGTTGCAGCATGGCCACAGTGGAAGAACGCTTTTCAGGGCGCCTGGAGCGCTGAGGGTGCAGCTGGGAAGCCTCCACCTGGGGAGGCGGGAGAGGTCTGTTCGCATCGTCTCTCCCTCCCAGTGCACCCCACGGCGTCTCGCTTGAGATTTGTTATGGCCGGACCAGGCGATGAGGACGAGGGGGGGGGGTCGGAGGCATGTGCAAGACATCCCCCCCCAGTGTTGTCGCAGCCATTATTCAAGACAGAAGAAGTGTCCCGTCCGTCTTCGGGCCGGGCTTCCGGTGGATGTCGGCCGGACGCCCCTGGCTCTGGCCCCATGAACGGGTTCCTTGGTTTATCGGCTGCAGCCGGATCCCGTCGGCCTCGGCCCCCCGACCGTTGGTGGCCGGACCGGAAGAGCATGTGGCGGGACTACCTGAAACTGTCAAGGGCCACCGCGGCCGGACTGGGAGAGAGAGGGGAGGGTCGAGGAGATATTCCCCCCCCTGCAACTCTTCAGCGTTGTAAAGGCAATCCCCTGGCCGGGTCCCGCTGGCCTCGGCCTCTCCTCCGGCTACACCCTACGTTAGGATCTCCTGGCCGAGGCGTGGCAGCAGGACCCGCCTTATATGGGCTGCTCCCGGCTGGGCGTAGCCGCAACCCTGCCCCACCTTGGAAGTTTCCAGAGTGGGGGCGGATGTTCTACTGACTTGCATTTTCCCTAGTCTATCGATTTTTTTGGCGTGGCAGGCAGTGGGACAGCGAGGGGTGATTTGGTTTCTCTTACTGTTTTTCTGGTCTCTCACCACTGGCATATTTTAACGTTTTCTTGTTTCTAGGACATTAATAGGTTTTATCATTACGTTATGTTATCGTTTCTTTATTCGTTGTTTAATAAAAGTTCATGTTCATCAGTGGCCTACTGATTTTCGTTTTCCTATTCTTTTCTTTCCAGGTTGTTTCATGCTAAAGTTTCTGTTAACAGGATACAGTGATCACTTCGTTATTATTGCATATGTCCTTTTCACTAGGGGTGCTCTCTGGTCGGGCCAGATGACGTATCTCTAGTAAATGGACCGGGTGAAACAGGTGCATCAATCAGTGGGGAGTAGATAGGCATGACAGATTACAACGGGGGAGAAAGGTCCGCATTACGTACCCTTTCACTATTTGCAAAGATTTTCCTACGTATATTTGCAAACAGGGAATACCTCCAAAAAGAACCAATTCCCAAACAGTCAATGTTTGGGGAAACAATCAATCAATGAGGAACGAAATAGGCACGACGTGTTAAAGGTTTGCGTTACCTACCCTTCACTATCTGCAAAGGGAGAGAGAATATTCCTATTCTTCCTCGTTTGCAGGCAGAGAAGATTCTTAAGAGAATCAACTTCGAACAATTCAATGCTCGATTCAAACAATCAACAAGGGGTACTGTGAACACAAATGAACGCCGCTTATGTACATACACATTGGTATTATCAACAGGTTGTTCCTAATGTTTCTATTTTAGGGAGGTCAAAAAGAGATCCCATTAGTGGCCTACTGATTTTGCTCGATTCCTTTTGTTTTTTTACACGATTTTTCGCTATCTGCAAAGACTAAACAGAGTATTGCGACTCTGTGCTTGTTTGTAAATAGAGAATGAACCAAAGAGAACAATCAATCAAATGGAGAGAGAAGCAGGCACGACGGATTACAACGGGGGCAACGGGGGCAAAGGCCTGCGTTAACTACCCTTCACTATCTGCAAAGAGAGAGTACTCCTAATAGAAATGAGGGGTGGGGGCAGCATTCAAAGCAGATCAGTGTGCATAAACACGAAAATGTTTTTACTTACCACGTACTTGACATTCGACAGCTTATGATATTTGCTATTAAAAAACCATTGAAATTCACTGAAAAAACCATAGGTTATAGACCATATATAGTTAGGAATTAGCATTTAAAAAACCTTATTTTACTCACACAAAACCATTGAAATTCCATATATAGTTAGTTGCACTAACTATATATCGCGCACCCGCAATCCACTGCTGATCATGTCACATATTACATCATTCATGACATGGTCAGTGACATCACTGATGACATCACTGATGACATCTCAAATGACATCACTGATGACATCACTGATGACATCTCATTTTATATCATTCTTGTGCTAATACGATAAACCTCTTCAGACTCTAATATAACCTTAGATACACTCAGTGTATACAGACACTCACACACTGCCACTCATCCATGGAGTTACTCACACACCCAGTCAGTCATGCAAAGAAACAATCTCACCTCCATTTCTTCAACTATACAGTTAAACACACCTTACTTATTGAAACATATACTAACACATATTTACTCTCTTATACAATCCCTGATACAAGTTCACAATGATCGATACAACCACTCACTCATTCAGTGGCTCTCATGCACAGTTATTTATATATGCCAACTCTCACATGTACTGTGTTTAACATATGTACTTACTATGACATGTAGCATTGAGATATCCATTCACTCATCAATACACTCATGCACACAGTCAACTGCCCATGTAGCTGTTTCCACATGCAGTCTTGAACTCATACACCTAGTGAATAAACTGCTCACACATCTATGCATAGAGTCACACACCTTCCAGCCACCCCCACACAAACTCAATCTCCCATAGAAATACTTGGGCAACCAATTAATAACACATATAGCCTCTTGTATAGCTAATGATCAACACATGCAGCAGTTTACATCACAACAGACATAATGATGCACAAATTAAGACAGTTTAGTCACTAACCCATGCATTCAGTGAGACACATTTAATCACTCACTCATACAGTCAGTCACGCACCTACTAAATCCTTCATCCAGACACTTCTGCATCCACTCATTCTTCAATATGTAAGACATATTTTAACTTTACAGAAACATACAGTCACTGGATGTTGTCATCAGTGATGTCATCAGTGATGTCATTTGAGATGTCATCAGTGATGTCATCAGTGATGTCATTTGAGATGTCATCAGTGATGTCATCAGTGATGTCACTGACCATGTCATGAATGATGTAATATGTGACATGATCAGCAGTGGATTGCGGGTGCGCGATATATAGTTAGTGCAACTATCTATATATGGAATTTCTATGGTTTTGTGTGAGTAAAATAAGGTTTTTTAAATGCTAATTCCTAACTATATATGGTCTATAACCTATGGTTTTTTCAGTGAATATATATATATATATTCACTGAAAAAACCATAGGTTATAGACCATATATAGTTAGGAATTAGCATTTAAAAAACCTTATTTTACTCACACAAAACCATTGAAATTCCATATATAGTTAGTTGCACTAACTATATATCGCGCACCCGCAATCCACTGCTGATGATGTCACATATTACATCATTCATGACATGGTCAGTGACATCACTGATGACATCACTGATGACATCTCAAATGACATCACTGATGACATCACTGATGACATCTCAAATGACATCACTGATGACATCTCACTTGACATCAATGATCACATCACTGATGATATCATTCATGTGATAATACAATGCATCTCCTCACACTGTAATATAACCTCCGTTACACCCAGTGTTAAATAGAGAGTATCATTTTTGAAACCATTGACACACCAATACTAGTTACTACATACGCACTCACTGATTCCTATGTCTACACACACATTCACTCATACAATCATTCATACATACAATCACTCATCTTTACAACACTATCATATGCACTCATACACCTATACAGACACTCACACTCTGCCACTCATCCATGGAGTTACTCACACACCTAGTCAGTCCTGAAAAGAATCAATCACACTTCCATTTTCTCATCTATACAGTTAAACACAGAACACCTTACATTTTTGAAACATATACTAACACATAGTTACTCTCTTATAGAATCACTGATACAAGTACACATTGATCTGCACAGAGTCACACACCTCCCAGCCAGCCATACACACACTCAGTCTCCCATACAAATACTTGTGCAACCAATCAATAACCCATATAGCTACTTATATAGCTACTGATCAACACATGCAGCAGCTTGCACAACAACAGACATACTGATGCACACTTTCAGACAGTTTAGTCACTAACCCGTGCATTCAGTAAGACGCATTTAATCACTCACTCATACAGTCAATCACGCACCTACTAAAACCTTCATTCAGACACTTATACATCCACTCATTCTTCAATATGTAAAACATATTTAAACTTTACAGAAACACATAATCACTGGATGTAGTCATCAGTGATGTCATCAGTGATGTCACTGACCATGTCATGAATGATGTAATGTGTGACATCATCAGCAGTGGATTGCGGGTGCGCGATATATAGTTAGTGCAACTAACTATATATGGAATTTCAATGGTTTTGTGTGAGTAAAATAAGGTTTTTTAAATGCTAATTCCTAACTATATATGGTCTATAACCTATGTTTTTTTCAGTGAATTTTCAAGGTTTTGTAAATGCTAATTCCTAACTATATATGGTCTATAACCTATGGTTTTTTCAGTGAATTTCATTGGTTTTTTAACAGCTAATATCTGTAGCTGTAAAATGTATTCTTCTTTAAATCCAAAAATATATTTTATATGTTTATTAATAACTTTTTTTTAAAATATTTTTTTTTCTTCGTTCCCGCTTCGCGAATCGGGAAGCTTCCCGTTAGCTGACCTTGATGCCGCGAAATAGACCGCGAGCCGGTAAACGTTTCTTTACCGCAACTGCTGCGTTAGAAAACAACATCGTGACGCCTCCCGTCCGCATGACGTTTCGCGTTGTCGCGTGATACGTCATATGACGTGCTACGTTAGCGAACTCGTACGCTTACCGAGTCGCAAAGCACAGGTTTCTGGAAGCAAACCGGGAGGCCCTGCAAAGCGCGTAACATACACACAGCAGGTCATGTGACTTGGTAATAACACTTTTCATTGGTTCATTTCACTTTCGGTTTCCTAATGATGTAAGACTAGGTCATATGATCTAAAATGAACACTTTTCATTGGTTGAGAACTATTTTTTTTCCCAAATGGTAAAAATCCCTCCTTCTTTCCTCACTCTGACTTTCATCATTGTGAGAGAAAGACCCTTTGTTACCAGTGAGCAATGGCTTCTTTACTAGCTTCAGCTGGTGCTTCCCCACCACCTCCACCACATCCAAGGAAGAGTGGACCACCTGCTAAAGTTATAATTCAGCAAGAAGAGGAAGAAGAGGAACAGGACGACTTAGATAATCTCCCTATTATGGCCAGAAGATCTGTTGTACCGGAAGTAACGGGACCAGAGGGCAGGGAGATGGTGCCAAATATACAAACGAGATTTCGTGAAGTAAAACAAGTCTGCGTACATTGCAGTGGATTCATTTGCTACGCAGAAAGTAGCATCACTCTGATCAACAGAGCTATTGACAATCATGCTCATGTTTGTCCGAAACTCCCCAAACAATAAATTCTTTTTTTTTGTTTTCTTGCTCCTGTTGAGCCCTTTACAATGAATCGTTTTCGTTGCCCCACTCCGAAAAAAAAACAAAAAAAATATAAAACTGTTCAGAAAAATTCAAAAAAAGTAAAAAAATGTTCAGAAAAATAATAAAAAAAATATAAAACAACAAAAACAATTTTAAAAAAAGTTCTTTTCAGAACTACCTCCCCGTTATTAAAAAATTGGTACAATATTTGCAACTGTGCCAACCTCTATTTCTCTTAGTTCGCTTCCCAGTTCGCTCCCCGGTACGCGAACCGGAAGCGAACCCAAAAAATTTTTTTAAAAAAAAGAACAGTAAGTATAAGGGAAGGAAACAGACACTTATGTTAAAAGAAAGACAGCTATAAGGGAGTAAACTAGAGATACTATTACCCGTAATCCACTGCTGATGATGTCACATATTACATCATTCATGACATGCTCAGTGACATCATCAGCAGAGGATTGCGGGTAACAGTATCCCTAGTTTATTCCCTATAGCTGTGTTTCTTTTAACATAACTGTCTGTTTCCTTCCCTTATACTTACTGTTCTTTTTAAAAAAAAAATTTTAGATCAGTCAGAAACAGTGAAAGTAATGAAATATAAAAGACTACGTAGAATATGAGCACTGTATGCAACAACTTTGACACTTACAGAAGCCTCACCTTCTCCATGCCTCCTACACAGTTCTACATGTACATCATAAATGCAAACAGAACAGAATTAATTATACATGTTAAATGGTTTATTTTTGCTGTTCTCAGAATGTATCAAATTTCACTAAAACAGTGACTTGAAGGTATTCATCATATAACAGCGGGGAAAAAAAAACACAATCAAAATGATTGTGTTTAAAAAACCCATACAACATTAGAAATCAGAATTCAGAACTCCTTAAAGTTAACTTACTTTCCATGACGGCCAAGGATGTCCTATGAACAGCTTACACTCTGTTGTGCTGTTATTACTTTCAACCCGCCACTTTCTGAAAGAAAACCTCCATCGTTTTCAAAAACATGTTACATACAATAAATGACTTCTTGCTCTCTACCACAAGATTCCACAAGGCCAAATCTTGTCAGAGCCATGTATAACTCTTGGATTTCTTGTTAGCCAATCCCGTCTTTTCGCATTTCCACAACTTTCAGAATTAAAATGTTGAAGATCATTTACACAATCCTGGACTAGTAATATCTTCCCCTTCTTGCTCAATCATGTTCTACATTTCCTATCACACTGATACTGCTTACTATGAAGCAGACTTACACTACCTTTATGACTAGTACAATTATTTAATTCTCTACATCACTTTTAATCACAAAGCAATGTAAAACAGTAGACAGCATTGCAGACTTACATTCCCTCTACTCCATGTTTTGATTCGCTGCTTCAATTAGCTTATAAAAAGAAATAGTTTTTCTGAACTCATTCAAAGTGCACATATTTCTCAATAACGTCCAGTGTTATGGTAAAAAGTTATGTCTCTGTACTACACTTATCTTCAAGGCCAAATAGTGTAGGAGCCATGAGAACTTCTTGAAATTCCTCAGAGCACATCCCGAGATTCTTTCCCTAAAATTTTGGTTTTAAAAACACCAGGTAAGAGTTTTTAAGGTCATATGGCAATTTTTTTTTGAAAATTAAAACAGAATCATTGCAGAATGACCAGCCATTTCTACACTTTAAATAAGCTGTATAATGTCCTGATGTTATTGAAGAACCATCATGATATATAATTGCTACAGTTACAAAAGTCCTTCCTGATATTGACAACTGTGAAGCCACAACATTTTTAATTAAAGTTGTCAATTTTGTTCCATCAGGCCTACATCGTTGGAACATTAAAATGACATACTGGCCATATGTTCGTATAAATAATGTGGACATCATTTCAGATTTACATTGCCTACACTCCATATTGTGATCAGCTGCTTTTACTAGCTTATTAAAAGAGACTGATTTACTGTCTGGCAAAGTTAAATATATAAATCTTTCTGAGTCTACACTAGTACTACTTGATACCCTACAGTTCTCGCAGTCATGCTGCCATTGATAAGAAAGCCCAAACAGATGATCTACATCTACACCTTCAGCATACAATACATCAAGCATATACATTAAAAACTCCTGACAATCTTGCTGACTATTTTGAGAGAATTGTGTTTGGCCTGAACATCTGTCTAACAGATTTCGAATTTCAGACACACTTTCTATGTTTGTTCTATCAGTGCTACATTTCTCTAACACAGAATTTAACAAACTGCAAAATCTTTGATCAGAATTGACCACAATCTCTTCTTTTATATTTTCTAGAGAAAACAAAACATTAATCACTACATTAGCATAGCAGTTGACACCAGAACTGTTTTCAAATTGAAAACCAACAACATCTTCAACAGAATCCTTTTTGTTTCTGCTTATAATTTCAGGTTCATCGACTTTTCGTCTTTTTGCTACAACCTCCCCAGTATTGGTCACATTTCTTCGTTTCCGGCCTACCACACGTTTCTCAAACAAAGGATACTGAGGCAAATGTGGCGCATACTCTCTTCTCAACCTATTGTATTCCTTAACACAATCTAGATCCGCACAAATGTTTGTGACATCACACTCAATCAAGTACAATCCCGATAAAGTCCTAACTCGTGACAATGCCACATATGCCATACCCTCCTTGAACACAGAACTGCCAATATTCACCAATGCACAGTCTACACTTAAACCTTGCGATTTATGGATTGTCACCGCATATGCCAAGCAAACAGGAAACTGCTTACGACGAACATATAAGTCTTTTACAAGCAAAAATCTAGCAGAACAACGAGCAATTAGCTGTACTTCCTCAATGCCATCAAATTTAATTTTTAAAAATTCAATTCCATCTCTATTTCTGTATTTCACAAAATCAACAACATTACCCATTGATCCATTTACCAGACCTCTTTCAACATGTAAATTCCTTCTTAAAATTATACGGCAGTTCAAGCACACATTCAGAGTCTTTTCAAAACCCGCAGTTTTAGATATACTCTTCTCTAATGAATCCAATTTTGTTTTCAGATTCTCAGACAAAATAATTGTTGATCCCATATGCTCTACTCTGTCAATAGCTTCCAATTTCACAATCTCTTGCTTTTCTAAATGCAACATTTTGTTGTTGAATTTGGCACATTCTGCAAGAGTTGGCATCAAACATATTCCAGATTTTTTCTCAGTAACTTTCTGAAAAATATTCTCAGGCACAACATCTTCGTCTGGATATAAATTTGTCAGTAATCGTGCATGTAAAGCTTCTTTCCCATGCTCGGTCACTTTTCCAATTCTAACATCTTGTAGAATAGTCTTGTAAACTTCATCCTTTGCCTGACGCATATTTTCATGCAGTTCAGCATAATTGAAGTTTAACCATATATTGACGTTGCCAATACTCCCTAAGCACTTCCTGGTATCTTCATGCGTGAGCATTTTGAACACAGGTTGCCCTTTCACTGGTGTCAGCTGCAGAAGATCTCCGAAAACAATGATGTGTTTGCCACCAAATAACACATCATACTCTGTTTTGAGAACTTCTTGCATTCTCAAATGCACAAAGGCAAGCATGACATTGGAAACCATGCTTACTTCGTCAATGATAAGAAGTTTCATTTTCCTCAAGACTCTTGAAACTTCAAAACAAGCATCTCCAGATAGCTTGTGATATTCTAATTTGTTGTCATGCTCCACTGGCAGCATCAGTAAACAATGTAAAGTAATCCCTTTAATGTTATGTGCTGCCAGTCCAGTTGGAGCGGTGACAACACAAGACAGCGATGACTCTGTCCTTTCCTGCAAATAACATGAAATTGCTTTAATAAGGAAACTTTTTCCAGTTCCCGCTTCTCCACTCACGTACAGTCGGACAGGCTTCAACGACGTACATGAGCACTCTTTCTTGTCATGACTTAATCCATGATCAATTTGCATGGTAAGTTCGTCATATATTTTCCTCTGCTCAACGTTGAGTTGTCTTTCCAACTCTTCTAAGTTAACCGCATCCTCCTGAGCATGTGCCATGGCTCTTTCCACTTCATTCATAGCAGTGGCAGCTTCATTTTCGATAAGAGGTCCTCCTAGTGGATCCTGACTCAATGAAGCAGAACTCTGACTGTCCTGAGAACTGTCTCTGGCAATCTCGGCTGCAATCGTTGCTTCCTGCTCAATTTCCACATTCAACATTTCTACATATTTGGGAAAAGCAGGACATTCTATGGTCTCCTTGGCAGCATTGAATGAGTCTTCGTAACAAAGGAAATCTCCAAGCAGTTCCTCTTCTGCACGCCAAGGCTTAAAAAGTTGCAAAAGTGCTAAATAGAAAAACTCCTTTTTTTCAGGAGATTCACCACTCAATTTTCGATGGTTTATCAAGTGGCATTTTCTTTGCTTGACCAGACATCCCTCACTTCCTATTACAGCATACACTCCTTTCTCAGTATCTTCTTTGATGTTCCTCTTGAATATGTAATTTTGCAGAACCTCATACAGACAAACATTCTCGAGGTGACTGCTTCGATTTGGATAATATGTATCCAACATGTTGCTCTTCAAAATGTCGGTACTGTTTGGCTCCTTTTCCGCCAAATACTCAATTTCCCGCACAGGTTTCAGAACTCAATTACGCGTTGCAGCAAGACCAACACTCGCCCAAACGATACTCCTGGACTTGGCATAGAGACTTGCTGAAGACAACCGGTCAGAACATTCGTAAGCTCCGATTTCTCGATGCGACAACATCTTCAGACTGAAACTGTACAACTTCTTGCTGAGGCTCTTTTCATGGGAAATGTCCTCCCACATATCCTTCAATTCTGTTTTCTCTTTTTTGGTGATGTAAGATGTCACATACCGAGCCACAGCCATACAGTTATCAGCCACAAACTGTATATCCATGTTAGCATTCCACATGGACAAAATCACCGGGTTGTAGTCGTTAATGTACTTAGACTCTTTGTTCCTCTTCAAATTGTATGTGTTTTTAGGTGATTTCTTCATCACATTATGTCGCAGCGAAGACATCAAACTGTTCACTCTTCCTTTAGAAATCACCGGTCGTGGAAAGCCGAAACGACATTTGGTGTAGAACTTGTCTTTGTTCCGGAATTTACGACGACAGTACTTTCCACATCGATGGCTTTGGAAACGTAGAACTTTTTCTCGTAGGCTTTTTTTCTCCTTTGCGTTTGGAACAGCACACGTAGAATACTGTTCTATGAAACTCATCACTGAGTCTTCTGCATCCGTTCCAAATTTAGGTGCATCCTTGATCCACAGCAACATATGTATATGAGGAGCACCTCTTGCTTGGTACTCCTTCCTCCAGAAGAAATCCAACACCTCTCCAAGAGGTGGATTCTTCTTATTCATGATGAAAGACATCATACCTTCAAATCTATGATTGAAGTACCTACATACATTGACTGGATCCAAAGAGCACAGTTCTCCGGGTGTCTTGAATTCGATGTTTTCTACGTTAGCATTTGCCTCTCGTAGAAATTCAAGTAAGTCTTCCCAGCCATACTCAGCACAGCTCAAAGTGAGGAACCATGTGGGAGTTCCTAAGTTCCTTAGCATACATTTTAAATCACCATGACGACGGTACCAGTACTCATTAGTACCACGCTGACACGCCATGAGATTAATCAGGTGAGAATCCAAAATACTGTCTTGGACATTGACTTTATCCATAAAGTCACTTGCCGAGATGTTTTGCATGTGTATACCACTTTTCAAGATGTGGTTCACTGCATATGACAGTCCAGACAGATCGCTTTCAAACAGGAGATGAAACAAATAAGGAATGCATTGTCGAAACCTAGGATCTCCTGCATACAATCGCAAAGTCCGGTATTCAGAAGCAGGAATTTGATGAGGTCGCTCATCATATCTTCCTCCCTGACCTGTTGGAAAAAGCTGTGGGAAACACCGAGCTTCCAAACTTTCCTCCCAAACACTAATGGGACTCCCTTTCGCTTGTTTCATTTGAAACAACTCAATAGCATTCCCCATGACTTCCTTGGAATGCAAAGGATGAACACTATAATGTTCATATATTTCTTCACTAGTACAGGGTTCTACTTTCTCAATTTGACCAGCACACAAATCGTTATCCTCTTCCTCACTTACTTCCTCTTCTGCAACATATACATTTTTATAGTACTTATTATATTTTTTCAAATACAATGTTGCCCTTTTGACTTTCCTAACATCTACTAAATCTTGCCATATTTTCTTATTCTTTGTCGGAACCCCATTAACTAAGATAACAAGAGGTTCCTCTTCCACTTTTTCTACTCCAATTGTGTTAATGTTTTTCTTCAAATCTAGAGGCAAATAAACAACTCTTCCCTTTAATCCTCTCTGTAAATCTGATGGAGGCAATTTCCCTGTCTTTGGCTCCATTCTTACAATAGCCTGAAAGGGATGGATACTTTGAATCAAAATAGATTCATAAGTATTTAAATCCTTCAATTCAGAAGGAATCTCAACCAATTCCAGATTATTATGAACTGCTCTAGCAGGCATCTGGTTTTGATTTAATTTGTTACAACAATAGGTACACACACGTTGATCCAATCCCAAATCAAAACAATTTTCTACCATCAAGTATGTTGTAAAATCCTTCCATTCACTATTATTTTCCCTTTCACTTTTTCCATATAAATCCACTAACTTAGTCTGATTCTTATAATAAGTGCGTCGACAACACACACAAGTGAAATTTGGCCTCTCACTTGATTTCACCTCAAACGTCGCAATTTCCCTCTGGAAATTATCTGTACTGGAAACCTGTACACTATCTTCCACATTACTCTCTTCTTCTTGGTCAATTTCAACATTCTCCTCTTTACTTCCAAAGTAACAAAACTCAATTTCTTCACATATATTCTTCACATCTATTTCAGAACCATGCAAAAGAGCAGCGCATAATTGTTTAAGCATAATTGCTGGACTCTTAGCATAATACAACATTCTAACTAATTTCCTCACTTTATTATGATGCACTGCTAGCATCCTGAAATGATGAAAAACACTCTGGCATACTCTCCTGGAAAGACAAGCCAGTGAATGACCATGCAAACCTATCACTTCTCTCACTCTGCAAGGATCTAATTCTTGCAACAAATTCATTTTCTGCTTCAAACTGTTCTTACTAAATGACCGTATAAAATCACAAAGCAAATTGATGGAATCCTGTCGTACACTGCAAATACTACTACACTTCCAGGTGTACACAGGACCCTTAGGACGTCTCCCTAAAACCTCATTACCTAACACCTCTTCTATCTCTGTTGTCACAAGTTTTTCTTTTTCAACTGGACAACCATCTTTCACTTCATAAGCTCGACCACTGGTGTCAACTGCATGCACCAAATCATTATCCTGGAAATAACTCTCCTCATTAAAAAATGCCTCAGAGCTTGAACTATGCATCCATTCTCCAGAAAAAACTTCACAAAAATTACTACGATTAACTATTCTCTTCCATCTACTATTTCTTTTGAAATCATAAATTACCTTGTTTAGCTTCCGAATTCTATTGATTGTCAAAATAAATAACTTACGTTTAATTTCAAATGCCTGATCAATAACTTTCTCAACAATTTTTTTTCTCTTATAAAAAACCACTTTCTGCTGACCTTTCTTAATATTTTTTAACAAATTCCCAATTATCCTGTTGCGGAACATTCGTTTACGAATATCCCTAAACTCTTGTTTCCTTCTACTTTCATGCATAGAGTTATCTCTTACTCTAGCAGTAACATTTCTCATTGGCCTTTCCTTACCATTTGAATTCTGTCTCCTTTTCTGGACTGAAACATTTTCTGTAGTAATATTTTTTTTACTACACATATTTCTTATGACTGTTTTTCGACTCTTACCCGGTGCTTTCTTGGTGACTTGACAAATCTTTTTGTTAGAGGACTGCTGCATTCTTCCATGGTCCTGCTGTCTTTGACGTTTTGCAGCCTTTCTTACTCTTTCTTTGCTAGGCATCCTAAAATCTTGAAATAATCTGCAGTTGAATCTGTGGTAAAATATAATAAAAAATGTTATTAACCACTATTACCCAACAGTAAATTAATAACAGTCATCAAAAACTTAACACACTACTTAAGTATATAATATACTGAAGCCTATCTCCAATTTTTCACTGAACAGGACTCATCTCTTCTTAACCTTGGATAAACCTCACCTACTCTGTGTCCCCTGCACATAATTAAATGTAAAGGGGCAGATTTATATTAACTAGCACATCCCCAGGGATGCACCAGTTAACGTGCACCGCTCCTCTGCCACCCACGGTGTGCCGCATTTACAATCAGATAAGACAAAGCTACATCAAAACCCTGCGCCTGCTTGAAGCAGGCATAGATCTTGACGCAGGTAGGCTGAAAGCTAAAGCAACAACTAAGTATCGTGTGCAGAAGTTACAAAAAAGGAAAAATGGCGTTTAAACCAGTAATGAGCCCATGCTAACGTAACACAGTGTAAAAATATCCAGGATCTACATCAGTTTGGGGTTCACGAACCTGGCAGGTACAAGGCACTGAGGCTTTCCACCGTGCATGTCTCATCCCAAATCATATGTTGTTTGTGAATGAAACAATTTCCCAGACCAAATGCTTTGGATTGGCTACTTCTAAAAAATTAAACACCCCTACTATCCCGGAGTTAGAGGAATATGATGGTTGGAGTAATTTTACTCGTTGTCCATTAAAGATTTACAGGCCCTACTCCGTAATTCTTCCTTTAACATTTCCAGTATAAATCCAAAAGGTTCACTGCTTTGGCAACGTGCCTTATCCACGGTTTAATAACGCTGCCTTTTGCTTTATATAAGTTTTCAAATTGTATGAAATATATACCAATAGGTCGTTATTAACCTTTAGGTAGTGGTTTTCTTCATGAGGTCTGGTCGCTTCCATACACATACAGATTTTCAAAGATGATCAAGACCTTTATCTGAATGGAGAGGAATGCACTGAGACGCCAGATCATTCACTAATGTGTAGGCACATACAGTTACACGGTTCATGCAACAAACACCGACCAAATATGGCTTGCGTGTTGCAAGGCACGCCAGTTCCTGCTATCATCCCCACGTTCAAGTTCTTGGAAAATGGTAGTTATTTGATGCTCAATAATGAAGATTGTTCTGGGTTAATTAAAAGTATTCATTTTATCGTAACAGTAAATGAACGGGTTATTTGCTGCAGAAATGTTCTATTTCCTCCCACACATGAACATAGGGAGTTTTCAATCTGGCCACAAATACCAACCTTGGGAGCACATTTCAACGGCATGGCAAGAATAAGAGCTCTTTTGTCTCAGAGAGAGGTGGCCTTGAGTTCGGCCCGTGAAACGTTCGTGCTTCACATAGCGAACACCCGTACAGAGGTGCAGACCCTTTTAAATACAGATTCGACTTTGCATTTCAGCAAGATTACCCATTCATTTCCATGCAGCAGGAGGCCCATAGGAATGAAGGTGCAATTTGCGATTAGCAATTACCTCATCGCAAATTACGAATTTTTCCGACGGTGCAGGGGTGTCTCAAGAACACCCTGCTGCACCCCTGAAAAAAAAATTTGGGGTCATATGGCGCACATAAATTTTGAAAACATTCCTTTACCTCAAAAACGATTTTCAACTCATAATTTGAAAACACTGCACATGGGGAAATGACTTAAAATGTCCTTAAGACACATAAAAGCATTTTTTGATTGCCTTTGCAGCATGTTTCAGTCACCTTTAACATGCCTATGTAACGGAAACATTCAAAATCTAAATTTGCCATGCACAGGTGTGAGCATATTTACAAGCAATTTGCTCCACAGACAAACGTCTTACATTGAAATGGGAAAAATAACATCAGAGACTCTCAATTACCTTATAAAGAAGCAGACACCATTATGTCCTTCTCACCAATATTAAAACCATTGCTTTTTCTCAAAAACGATTTACAAGTCATAATTTGAAAACACTCCACAGCTCCTATGCACATAAAAGCCCTGTCAGTACTAATACTTCACATTTTCTCCAATTACAATTTCTCAAAGAAACAAAATCTATTTGTGAAACACTTGAGACAAAGCAACATTTGAAAAACACAACTTTCTTCATAATTTTCTCCTTAAAGCACACTATTTTCTATCTAAATTAAAGAAATTTTTTCTCACCTTAGCAAATACTTTGAGTTTCAAAACAGTCTCAGAAACACACCAATTTGTCTTCAGCAGAGCAAAAGGTATGCACTCCAGAGTCTGCAGCTATCAAAAGCACAGAAATGCTGTAATTCCTCACACAGATCTCTCATGTCACCCAATCAAAACTCTTCCCTCACTTTTTTTCAAAGCAAAACCCTTCCCCCCTCTGCCCCCTCTCTGCTTTTTCTGCATAGCAACCACCTCTTGCAAGACCTCTCACACAACAATGTTGCAATTGAACTCTGAACTCTCAGTGCACCTGCATATCCAGAGCATTCTTTCATTTAATGATTTTTTCTTCGCCACTCAAAATACATCTTTCAACGAACTCATCCATGCACACTAACTTTCTGTTTTCAGCAATCAAAATCCACCAATCACTCTTACTGCTTCATTAACACAGAAACTCCTCAGTTTTTTTCATTTTACACTCTCATTTTTTCAACTGCCATTTCATTGCCACACTTCATCTGACTGCAGGAGAACCTTCTCTCGCCATGTTTTCTGTCTGGATTGTTGGACATAGCTACATCTATTGGGCTCAAAGGTACGCTGAAAACAGGAATTTACCTAACCTCAATTTACAAGATGTGGAAATTAAGTGGTTTGGCCACAGAGGATTAAAATGTCACCAATTGATACCATTGGTGAAAACCTTTATGCATTTGCCAAAACCTGACCTGTTAATTGTGCACTGTGGAGGTAATGATTTGGGCACTTTGACTGGGGTAGGTCTGGAAATGCTTTTAAAGGACACCTTTGAGCAATTGATGGCACTTTTTCCTCAGACTGCCTTGGTATATTCAAATATATGCCAAAGACAGAAATGGAGGTGGTCGAACCAATTTTGTCCACAAATTGAGAAATCGAGGAAGCATGTAAACAAATCTGTTTCAGCTTACATGAGAGACCATGGAATGGGCTCCCTGTACAACAATAACTTGCGCTACTACATGCAAGATATCTACAGAGCAGATGGAGTTCACTTCTCAGATGAGGGCAACAGAGTTTTCACTCTGAATTTAAGACTGTGCATTGGTACCTACTTATAAGTACCTAAATGTACCATAAACCCAAAAGCTCTTCTCAGAGCTACCCTACATCTGATCACTCACAATTATTATTTTACTCTAACTTTTTTCACTAATTTTCAAGAAAGTACGCTCCCCAGACCGCTTCCCGGTTCGCGAACCGGGCGCACTCCACGCAAAAAAACTAAAAAAACTGTATATTTTTTTTTTGCCCTGCGAGACCCTTTCAAAGCCTCCACATCAAACCTAGGGGGTCAGGGAGGATCTACTATGCCCCCTTATGGTCATTTGCCCCTTCGCTTTGGCCTCCTCTTGTCTCTCGATCCTACCGAGAGACAAGATGGCGGCCGCTACGGACTGTTTGGAATGTTTACAGACGCCGAAAAACCAATCAGCTTCGCAAACCTCCGTAACGCGAAAAGTACGAGAAGCGGAGCGCTGTTACAGATATATATCTTTTTTTGAACGTTAATTTCTCAAAATCCACTAGAGCACATATATTGAGACCTAGCAAAGGCACATCGGGCTACCAGTCCCTACAATTTTGCCAAGTTTCGTGCAAATCCATTCAGCCGTTCGATTATTATTATTATTATTTTTTTTCCCCCGTGGGGCCCTTTTAAAACCTCCACATCAAACTTAGGGGGTCACCGACGATCTACTATTCCCCCTTATGGTCATTTGCCCCTTCGCTTTGGCCTCCTCTTGTCTCTTGATCCTACCGAGAGACAAGATGGCGGCCGCTACGGACTGTTTGGAATGTTTACAGACGCCGGAGAGCCAATCAGCTTCGCTTCGCAAAGCTCCGTAACGCGAAAAGTACGCGAAGCGGTGCGCTGTTACAGATATATATCTTTTTTTGAACGTTAATTTCTCAAAATCCACTGGAGCACATATATTGAGATCTAGCAAAGGCACATCGGGCTACCAGTCCCTACAATTTTGCCAACTTTCGTGCAAATCCATTCAGCTGTTCGATTATTATTATTTTTATTTTTTTTTGCCCCGCGGGGCCCTTTTAAAACCTCCACATCACACCTAGGGGGTGAGCGACAATGTACTATGCCCCCTTATGGTCATTTGCCCCTTCGCTTCGGCCTCCTCTTGTCTCTCGATCCTACCGAGAGACAAGATGGCGGCCGCTACGGACTGTTTGGAATGTTGACAGACGCCGGAGAACCAATCAGCTTCGCTTCACAAAGCTCCATTGCGCGACAAGTACGCGTCCTGGGCCGCTGCCCGGTCCGCTGTTACAGATATATATCTTTTTTTAAACGTTAATTTCTCAAAATCCACTGGAGCACATATATTGAGACCTACAAAAGGCACATCGGGCTACCAGTCCCTACAATTTTGCCAAGTTTCGTGCAAATCCATTCAGCCGTTCGGGCTAAAAGTGAGGCCAACCGCCCTATGGAAATTAACATGGGAAAAACGCGTTTTGGGACCCCCCTTTTTTCTCGGCCCCCCCTTGACGAACCCCCCCAAAATTTTCAGGGGCTGCTCAGAAACAAAATATGCCATTTTCCTGAAAATTTCAGCCAATTCCGTCCACAAACGCCAAAGTTATTAGACATAGAATTTTCAAAAAACCCATAGAGAAAAAATCCTAACTATATATACCTACTGGCGACCGCCAGTAGGTAATATATATATATATATATATATATATATATATATATATATATATATATATATATATATATATATATATATTCACTGAAAGAACCATAGGTTTCAGGCCTGACATAGTTAGGAATTAGCATTTAAAAAACCTTAGAAATTCACTGAAAAAACTGTAGGTTTTAGAGGTGTAATAGTTAGCTGGACATTTCACTCATACAAAACCATTGAAAATCCTCCGATATAGTTAGTTGTTCTGAATATATCTCGCGCGCCTGCAATCCACTGCTGATGTTGTCACATATTACATCATTCATGACATGGTCAGTGACATCACCGATGACATCTCAAATGACATCACTGATGACATCATCCAGTGAATGTGGTTTGCTTTGTTATTTAAATATGTATTATATATATAGCAATTTGCATTGAAGAATGAGTGGATATATAAATATAAATATATGGATGGAGGATTTAGTTTCAGTGTGATTGACTGCTTACTTGAATAATTTAAAGTGTATCTCTAAATATATTCGATAGTGACTAAACTGTGTGAACATCTGTATCACTTTGTCAGTTGTTGTAAAAACTACTTCTTCAGTTGGTTACTAGCTATTTGAAAGTCTATATTAGTTATTGATTAGTTAACTGAGTATTTGTATGGGAGAGTGAATGTGTGTGTGGTTCGGTGGGAGGTGTGTGACTGCCCAAAGATGTGTGAATAGTTGATTTAGTAGGTATATGACGTTAAGACTACACGTTATAACAGTTGTTTGGGTGAGTGAATATCTTTATGGGTGTGGTGATGAGCAAATATCTATCTTAATGGTACATGTCCAACAAAGTAAAAAAATAAAAGGCAATGTATTTGTCAGTTGTTGTTTATAAATAAGTATACGCTTTTCCAGTAGCTTTTCCAGTTCCTACCTTGCCAGGAGCCTTGGGCGGAGTGACAGTGTCCCCGGAGGTTGGCCGCAGAGGAGGTGAGAGGCACGGCGAGCGGGACTGCGAGGACCAGCATTCTTGCTGAACATCGCCAGCTGGTTCCTCTTCCCGCCCGCGCCGCGCCCCCTCCCAGTGCCACGCCCCCCGCCTGAGCGTACTTCACCTCTCGCGGCCCCCGCTTCGCGGGAGCCGCTCGAGAGAGACTCGTCAGCTGGGAATTGTGCAGCACGCTACAGGAGTAGCTTTTCCAGTTCCTACCTTGCCAGGAGCCTTGGGCGGAGTGACAGTGTCCCCGGAGGTTGGCCGCAGAGGAGGTGAGAGGCACGGCGAGCGGGACTGCGAGGACCAGCATTCTTGCTGAACTTCGCCAGCTGGTTCCTCTTCCCGCCCGCGCCGCGCCCCCTCCCAGTGCCACGCCCCCCTGCTATTCACAAGAGCCCCTGGTCACGCGCATCGCGGGACGCGCGCGGGGCGGTCCCCGGGGCGAAGACCGGGCAAAGAGCGGGCCGTTTTAGGCCGTTAGAGGCCGGCAGAGACCGGACCGGGCCTCCCCTCCAACGTTGTGCCTGTCCCAAGTCTCTACCCCTGTCATCATTAGCCTGCTGTTCCCGACTGTTCTCTCGCCATGACTACCGGAGTATCCAGGAGCAAGGCTGCTCAACAGTGCTCTAGTACACTGGAAAAATTCTTTCCCAAGGCCAGTGCTGCGGTCAACAAAGGTCACACAGTGCCAGACACTCTCTCTGAGGTGAACATTGAAAATGTGTCTGTGGGCCCCTCGGATTCCTCTTCAATTGACATTAGTACTCCAATACCCCTTGACGCTACCCATCTATCACTTTTGGATAGTATTGACCAGACAATCGAGTCAGTCCTCCAACAACTTAGGACCCCGTCAAACTTGCCAAGGGATAGTGAGTCCTTGCGTCTCTCCGGGGTGGTGGAGACCACTCCCCATGTGAATTGTGCGGAAATGACCAAGTCGCAGGATGGGGGCCAAGCTGTAGTGCTAACAGAACCCGTTGGCAGCAGAGTGGACCATCCTTCGAAAAGGAAAAGGTCAAGGGAGCTAACAGGGGCAAAAAGGGCTAAAGTGGACATAACCAATCCAAGACTGGATGACAGCACGGATATTTCGGCCTCTCCCGAGTTCATTTCCCCGGGTATTGGGTCTGGTCAATCAGGCTCGCCATTTGTCACAGTTGTACCAGGGTGTTCTGGGCCATTTATATTTGGTGGAACTCCACCTAATATCACAGATGCTCTAATTAGTTCACTTACGGACATCCTTAAGAACCTATTGGAACCCTTATCTGTAAAACTGGACTCTATAGATGCTAGACTCATAGCTATAGAAAACGCATACAATAGAAATAGTCCTAGTGGGGGGTTGGGCCTAAGCGCACAGACGGCTCCTCGGGAACCTGTGGGGAATAGACCTCCTACTGCTGGAACATGCACACAGGCCAACACTGGGGCACAACACAGTATTACAGGTAGTCATGTCCCCCTACTGCCCCCTTCACAAACGTGTAGGCCCCCTGTCCCTGCACCTAGAAGATCCAAGCAACCGACACCACCCCAACCAACGAGTGAGGGGTGTGCTACTAATGGATATACTGGTCGTCCCACTAGCTCTAATACTAGGCGTAGGGCGGTCAATCTGCCCCCTGAGGCAGTGCCTTACACAGCGATTATGGTGGGAGTTCCTGAGCTCACTGGTGACACTAGAGAGCCACAGGACTCACTCCATAATAAGGTAATTAGCTGGCTCAACATTAACAGGCCCCTCCCTCCCAACATCAAAGGAGATGTGCTGATGGTTAGAAGGATCCCATGGATTGGAGTCACCCCCAAGAACAGGGCAGGGGACTGCATCATAATCAGCTTTAAAAGCCCACTGGTTGCCCCTTATATTTGCAACTGGCTGGTAAGGCCGGATAAGTCCAACATAGATTTAGTATCCCTCTCACACTTCTACCCAAATGTCTCTAATCTAGTTGTGGGGAGGGAACAGAGCTGGACTAGAGTGGGCTTCGCAATAGATGGTTCACGGTATAGACCCAAGCATAACACACTTCCCGCTCAGGGCAATTTCATTCACCAGAACAGATTTTCCTGCCTGGACCAAGTAGACTGACCACAAAGGGGAGATATACTACAACACTCAGAAAAATCTGCCCTTGGGGTTCCAGACAAGGGGGAGGGTATACCTCATCCCGCAACTGACAAAAAGATCCAGGTCTCTCTCAAAGAGGGGGGGACCTCCTTGGGAAGTATCCCAGTACAAGTTGAGGAATCATCAAGCACACGCATTGCTTCTACATTGCAATCAGTGGAGCTTGTTGTATTACCCACCCCGTCGCCCACCATATCCGGTTTGGGTGATCCGGGCAAGCCTGCTCACGACATCTCGCCCATATTAAGTGAAGCAGGTTCGCAACCTCAAGGTTCAGGGTTGAGTATTCTCTCCTGGAATGTGGCAGGCATCACAAATAAGGTGGGCACCCCGGAGTGGGAAACCCTGGTTAACAAAAGTGATATCCTTCTTTTCCAGGAGACGTGGGCAAGGGAACCACAGTCTAGGAGGGGGTATGATATTTCTGAAATCCCGGCAAAGTGGAATGGGAGGGGGAGACCTTCGGGTGGTCTAGCAATCTGGGTGGCGAGCCACATTGGGTGCCAGGTGGAAAGGATGGATACATTCTCACAGGACATTCAGTGTGTGCTCCTCAAATGGCCCGGTAAAAGAACATGGGCCATTGTTAACGTTTACTCACGACCAGTCGCTGTGGGCAATGAATCCCCCACCCTAGTCGAACTCTCATCTTTTCTAGGACAACTGCCAGGTGACCTGAAAATATTGATGGGAGGGGACTTCAACTGCCACTTCGAACCCCTGGAGGGTCTAATGGAGGGTGCCTTTACTGCCGAGGATGATCACTGGGGAGTTCCACCTTCCTCTTCACCTCACCCCAAAGCTTGGTCTCCGTTGGTAATACAACTTACTTCCCTCACTTTGAACTTTGCACTGAGGGCGTGCAATGGGCGCACCCCTTCTGACACTCCTTCGGTGTGCACATTCAATAGAAAAGGCCATGAGTCAAGGCTGGACTACATATTTATAGACATCTCCCTGTGGTCTAAAGTTCAAGATTTTTGAGTGGTTCCGAGGACAGATAGTGACCACAATTCCCTTCTGCTGGAGATCCAGCATCCAGCCCCTGCAGCAGGGCTGACAACTACTGACACCGGAGTTGACCAGGGGGATATACTCCTTACTACAAGTAGGCGTCGGGTGAAATGGGGGAAGTTGGTTGATAAAGAAGATGCTTTTAACAAGTTATATGGCATAGCACTCCCCAGGTTCCAGGAGGTGGATGCTCTCATTAACCAACTAAGACCCTCTGATTATAATGAGAGACTATCTGGCATCCACCAGGCCCTAGTGAGGGACCTTGCAGATGTTTTCAACCCGGTGGTGTCCTCAAGGAGGAAAAAGACTCGTACCTCGACTTGGTACACCTCTACTTGCAGGAAAACCAAATCTGAGTTACTTTCCGCCATTAAAGAAGGTAGTGACAAGGCGAGGGTTGTAGCCCTTAGGAGGGAGTATAAGTTAGCACTGGCTAATGCAAGGGCAGAGTGGGATTGGAACCACTGGCACGAACTGATTGAAGCCCTCAAATCCAAAGATTCTAGAAAATTCTGGGCCCTGGTAAATAATGGAACAGGGGATCTTATATCCGCAGCTGAACCTAATATTGCCCCCTCTATTTGGGAGGCCCACTTCGGAGCATTATATCAAGAAACCACTCTATGGCCCGAAGGGACGGCGGCGGAGTTCCCCTGTCCTCCAGATATGGCCCTAGAATTTTCCTTAGGTGAGGTGAAGATAGCACTGGAGCGCTTGGCGCAGGGGAAGGCACCGGGGCTGGACAAGCTACCCGGTGATCTTTTTAGACACCATCCCGACATCTGGGGCCCGTACCTTCTTATCCTTTTTAATGCTATATTAGGAGGTATGGCGGTCCCTTCCTCCTGGTTAGGGGCTGAAATAGTGCCGATCCATAAGAAAGGGTCCCCTTTGAGTCCGGCAAACTATAGGCCAATTAGCCTTATAGATGTCCCCCAAAAGCTTTTTGCGCGTCTTATTTTGAACCATCGATTAGACTGGGTAGAGGATAACGACATCATGAGTCCCTTGCAGGCTGGCTTCAGGAAAAACACGTCGACCATGGACCAGATCTTCCGCCTCGTCCTCCTCTACTGGAAGACGGTGAGGATCGAGGGGGGAAGATTGTACATGGTCTTCGTGGATCTGAGGTCAGCCTTTGACCTAGTCCCGCGCAGGAAACTGTGGGAGGTGCTGGAAAAGCTAGGAGTTCCCCCCCAGCTACTTAACATCTTAGCCAGGCTGCATGAGAACAACTATGCGCAGGTCAGGTGTGGGAGAGATGGCAATTTATCATCCAGGTTCCCCGTCCGTCGAGGGGTGAGGCAGGGTTGCGTCTTGGCACTGACCCTGTTTTGCTTATTCATCAATAATGTCATCTCACACCTGGAAAATGTCAAGAACAACGACGCCCCATGTTTGGCAGGTAGGAGGGTACCAGCAATTATGTTTGCCAATGACACCCTTCTCCTTTCCAAAACCCCTATGGGGATCCAGAGGATCCTGGATGGATTTGGTCTTTTCTGTCGTCAGCACGGGTTGGAGGTGAACACAGAGAAGACCAAGTTTATGATCTTTAATCCACCTACTAAAACTAGGCCCAATCCCACCCTGGGTACTGCCAGCCTTGAGAGGGGGTCTACTTTCATATATCTGGGGGTAACATTGCAGGAAAATTTATCATGGGACCGCCAGATAGTACGATCTAGGGTCAAACTGTCCCAACTGTCGGGCGCAATTCTGAAGGTGGCCAATACTTCTTCCTTCAAGCCCATAAGTCCGGCCCTTGAAACTTACAGGACCCAGGCCAAGGCAGCGGCCATGTATGGCAGTGAGCTATGGGGGCATAAAGCGGTGAAGGACTTATCAACAGTTGAAAATAGCTTCTTAAGGCGCCTACTAGCTCTCCCACGTGCCACGCCACTTCAGCCTCTGAGAATGGACATGGGTCTCCCCCCTATTGCAGAGGAGCTTGTGTCAAAGCCAGTGAAGTTCTGGCACAGGCTCTGGTCTACGAATGAACTTCATCACTATAGGGAGGATCTTACCCACGTTATGAGCTTGAACTGTAGTGGCAAAATCCCCTGGCTTGCCTTTGTGAAAAACGAACTGGTTGCCATGAATCTCCGCGACCTCTGGGAGGACCCTGCGCGAGGCTGTCAAACAATCTCGCGCAAAGCTCTGTCACAAATCTATAAATATAGGTCCCTTGCACACTTGATGGACGCTCAAA
Source organism: Lissotriton helveticus (assembly GCF_964261635.1). Classification (NCBI taxonomy): domain Eukaryota; kingdom Metazoa; phylum Chordata; class Amphibia; order Caudata; family Salamandridae; genus Lissotriton; species Lissotriton helveticus. The sequence continues at coordinate 621,912,905 of NC_136071.1, forward strand.
ACAGCGGCACCCTTACTTTGCGATTTTTAGAATCCAAAAATTCTTATGTTTTTGAACCTTTTATGGATTTTATCTTCCCCATCCTGGCGAGGAAACTGTTTGTTCAATGGAGGCTTGGCACACTCCCTATTAACTCATACACCTGCAAGTGGACCAACGGGGACGATAAAACATGTCCCTGCTGTAATAGCCATTTGGAAGACGACCTCCACAAGGCCCAGGAAACATTGGATAGCGCCGTTATGCAAGAACCTAGGGTTCAGAGAGTATGCACAGGCATACAGGATCCTGAAAACCAGTACCCTGGGCCACATTGTGTTCGCTGTTTCCAAATTTCTTATGGCTACATGGTTGATTAGAAAGAAAAAATCCTCTGAAGCCCCCTGAACTTTCTAGTGTTTTTAATTCTTTCCTCGCTGGGAGAGTGAACTTTATTTCATGTATTTAAAAAAAAAAAAAAGAATTTTATTGTATGTAATGTCTTGCACTGCATCTTTTATGGTCTATATGGCCGAAATAAAGAATTTTTGGATTGGATTGGATTAGTATACGTAAGACTCAGTGATTGTATGCGTGACTGCATTGATAACTGTATACTTGTAGTAGTGATTTTATAACACACTAAGTATAATATACTATACTATTATATATGGATGCTTCAGCGTCCATAAACCTCCGTGAAGGACCTAGACCCCCGGACCTTACACATTTGGCGTTGTGCTCCCAAAGAGGGTGGAGTCATTATGCTTTCAAGTCACCGACCATGTCGTGGTGCTTTCTCTGCTCCTTCTCACTATTCTCCCCCTACTCTTCTTCCCCTCTCTTACCTTATGTCCTTCTCCGTTCCTGCTCCTTCTTCCTTCTCTCAACTCTTCTCTCTCAAAGCCATCTGTTAATACATTGGGGTGCTTGCATATTACTCGGACTCACTTGAATGTGCTAATACCTATCTTGTCTCCCAAGATAGTCATTGATTGTTTCACCATGTGATCTACATTTCGAACCTAATTATGCCCAGATGTACGTTCATCCATCCGCTGATTGTACCCACACTGCATCCTTTTGTCTTGTAACCTCGAAATAATTCAATATAAAAATTTTGAGATCAAAAAAATAATTTACTATACTATATGAATAGATAAAGTGGTGTTTGTATAAGTGTATAGCTAAGTAAATGTAAGTATGATCCATTGTTTGCATAAGTGAATAGGATGACTTTATAAGTCAATAGGATGTGTGCTGGTGTGTAATGTCGATATAGGTGTATATGTATATTTGATAGTGTTCTATTGATCATTGACTGTATGTATGAGTGAATCTGTAGGTAAGTGATTAGATGTGTGTATAGATCTAGGAATCACTGAGTGGTCTTTTAGAAACTTGTATCGGTGTGTCAATGGATTTAAATATGGTACTCTGTATTTTACAGTGAGTGACGAAAGGTTTTACTAGTGTATGATGAGGTGTATCGTCACGTGGATGATGTCATCAGTGATGTTATTTGAGATGTCATCAGTGATGTCACTGACCATGTCATGAATGATGTAATATGTGACATCACCTGGGGGCCAACTAGCCCACCTGGAACCTCCAGTATGCGCCAGGGGCTGCATTGCAAAGAGATGTAATGAGGCTATGCCCCTTTTTACACCTCTCTGTAACGCAGCCCCCTGGTGCGTTTGCAGAAGGGAAACTAATTCCCCTTGCATACTGGGGGTCCCTAGGGGCCAACTAGCCCACCTGCAACCTCCAGCATGTGCCAGGGGACTGCATTGCAGAGAGGGTGTAATGAGGCCACACCCTTTTTTACACCTCTCTGCAACGCAGCCCCCGGGCGCGTTTGCAGAGGGGGAACGAATTCCCCTTGCATTCTGGGGATCCCTGGGGGCCAACTAGCCCACCTGGAACCTCCAGTATACGACAGGGGGCTGCATTGCAGAGAGGTGTAATGAGGGTGTGCCCCTTTTTACTAACCCTGGGCGTAGTTCGCGGAGCCGCACTCCGCGGAGCTACGCGAAGACGCAGTTGCACTCCGCGACCTTCGCGTAGCTCCGCGGACATGCGTAGTAGCTTGCTAGACCCGTTCGCGCGCCGTTTTTCGTCTTCGGCAGCGCGGTGCGCGTGTTCGGGGCGCTGCCTGCATGCTCGAGATAGCTAGCGCGCTAAGTTACTCAAGAGGTTTGTCCCGCCCGCTTGCGTTCCCTTATTTCCTGTTCCGGGTCACAAGTAACGTGTTCGCGTTGTGTTAGACATGTTCGGGAACTCATCTTCTCGTTCGCACTGCCAAAGTGCGTGATCGCGTCAAATATCGCGCGAACTTACCCCGGCGCACGCGATAATGTTATTCAGCGCGCGAGAACTACGCTACGCACCGGATCGCGGAGTAATCGACAGCTTCGCGTTCTCCGTAGAACGCGGAGTTGCCAAAACTCCGCAAGCTCCGCGAACGGAGCGTAGTTCTTCGCCCAGGGTTACTTTTTACACCTCTCTGCAACGCAGCACCCTGGCGCATTTGCAGAGGGGGAACTAATTCCCCTTGCATACTGGGGGTTCCTGGGGGCCAACTAGCCCACCAGGGGCCTCCAGTATGCACCAGGGGGCTGCGTTGCTTTGCCCCGGGGGACAGCGGTACCCGGGGCAGTGTGGGGTGATTGCCCCCCCACACTTCTTTATCACCATGCCCCCGCGATTAGGTCCCCCCGGGGGGGTAATTAATAAAAAACAGACCGGGTTTTTAAAAAACATTTTTGGGGCCTTGGGGGGCCTTGTGGGACCACCTGGGCAGGCCTAGGTGGTCAGGGTGTTTCTACCCTGCCCCCTTTTTGTGTTCTACACGTTTGTTTTTCTGATTTCTTGTGCCTCGGTCTATCGAGCACAAGATGGCTGCCAACACTTCCTGGTTTGAAGTGTTGAAAGCCAATGAGCATGCAGCTCGTGCTGATTGGCTGTCACTGTCTGGCAACACTCCAAAACAGAAATTGTTGACAGCCATCTTGTGTTTTTTTTTTTTTTAAATCGAGGGGTACGCGTACGGTACGCGCACGGTGCGTGCTTACAAATATATACATTTTTCAAATTCAATTTTCCCAACAACTAGTGGAGGAATTTACACCATTTAAACAAAGGGGTGATCTGCGAATCAGACTCTACCATTTTGCCAAATTTCTTGTAATTCCGTTCAGCCGTTCGGGCTGTAGCCGTGTCTAATCATCCTATGGAAAATAACGTGGGGAAAACACGTTTTGGGACCCCATTTTTTCTCAGCCCCCACTTCACGAATCCCCACAAAACTTTCAGGGAAGGAGCAGAGCGGAGCGTGCCATCTTCTTTGAGAAATTCACAAAGATTTATCAACCGGCGCCAAAGTTATTCCCAATAGAATGTGGCGGATTTCCTATGGAAACTAGGTCCTAACTATATCTACCTACTGGCGACCTACAGTAGGTAATATATATATATATATATATATATATATATATATATATATATATATATATATATATATATATATTACCTACTGGCGGTCGCCAGTAGGTATATATAGTTAGGATTTTTTCTCTATGGGATCAAGGGGAACTTTTTGCCTTTTGGTAACTCTTCCATTCTTGACCTTGTCCCACAATCCGTTTCACCTAAAGACACGCTGTAGTGGGGCGCCCCTTTACCATTTCAGTTGCCGTTCCGCCCGCTTTTGCTACACTGTGCCTCTTCCGCTATTCAGCTGTTTACCGCCCGCTCTTTCGACTACAGCGTCTCGCTCACCATGTAGTTGAGTTGCTCCCGCTCTTGCGGTGCAGCGATAGGCGGCTGCCACAGGACTCTCAAAATGGCGGCCGGCTCTTCAGATTTGGGCGTGGTCCACTAAAATGGCCCTGCGACACCTTGGAACTCGGACGCTTGTCTGCTAGAGCTTGGGCTCCATTCTCGAAAGTGTCCCCTCAGCCTTGAAGATTCTACAAAAGTCTTGGGGGCCCCCGACTCCCGCAGGCTTCTGGTGGGGAGCGGCTAGCATGATTGCTCGTGGAATGGCCACGACGGAGCTACGAAATGGTGGTGCTCTCATGCTAACGCCAGCTTCAGTCTGAAACATCCAGAAACACTGTAGACTACCAATTCGATCAGTTCCGGTAGCGCCCCAACGTGACCCGGTAGAGAAGAACTTGCCCTCCCCTCTTTGACTGATGGTTCTTGTTGCCTGTCCCTTCTGTTGCCATTTAACAGAACTATTTAGCCTGCTGAAAGGGGTTGTGTTCCGACCGCTGGTTGGTGGAGACATTTTGACTATATTCTGGACCTGCGTTGTCGCGTAATGCGTCATATGACGCGCCGCGTTAGCGCATCCGGAAGTGATCCGGGGCGCGATCCGGGGCGTGGCGCGCAGCGCGTAACGTAAGCATAACAGGTCATGTGACTTGTTAATAAAACTTTTCATTGGTTCATTTTACTTTTCTTATTCTAATGATGAAAGGCTTGTTCATATGACCTAAAAATTACGCTTTTTATTACCTTCGAACATTATTTTTTCTTAAACATATGTTATAATGTTCCAGGCTAATGTACTTTCCCGGAAAATTTACAACTGGCCTGCAAGTAAAATATATTCCTTTTTCGAGAAAAAGGGCGTTTCTTCGTCCCATGACGGAGCCGTTGAGCAAAAGAGGGTCGGCCTGCTGTCTTAGTCGCCGATACGCCTGAATATGAGATTCTTATCGATCACTTTATGTTGCAGGAGTAGAAAACACAACAGCCCTTGACCATTTATCTTTACTGCGTTCCTGCGTATTATACCTTTTACCCTTCATGTAATTGGACTGCTTTATTTCACTTGCCTTTTACTGATTCTAAAACAGTGACTATTATTAAAAACTTTACCAATGTAAATACTACTACCATGTTTTCTTTTAAAAACCTTTATTGTGAAAATGTCAGTATACAAATACGGGCCTATAACCACGTGGGCCGGCCACGGAGCAAACTGTAATCGTATATGATGAGTAGACATTTACACTGTAGAGGAACGTAACGGGCGGGCCATTAGGTTGCAAGAACTAAGGTGTCTAACAGTTGCGGAATCGGTGGACGTACATTTTATAATTAAAATACGACAGGGCCAGTTACAATAAAATTATCTAGATATACATTTGCGGGCAAGTACCATGGGTGACGTTAATTCGAACTTTCAATAGTACAGTAATCAATAACACATCAGAACCTAATATCAATAGGGATGTCGAAATATTCAATCAATTCTCGTCCCCGCCCGCCATGTGCTTCAAAACTGCATACGTATCTCGTGATATCAAGGTTGTGCAACCAGTACACAACAAGGAGTTACGAGTCCCATTTATTCCGGTGCCATTTTGGGCGAGGACGGGCAGGTCCAGGATATAGTCAAAATGTCTCTACCAACCATCGACTATGATGATGTTCATATGCTGTATTTATTAGAGTAACACTCATCTGTCCACATGAAATTAATTTGCCACGATCTAAACATGTCATTTTAATCTTTCCAAAGTTCTTCTAAATATTTGGGACCGTTTCCCTTGCCTCTGATGCTGTCAGTGCCACTTCTTTGATGAATGTACTGGCAGGTCGGGGGTTCTCCTCCAAATCTCTCTTTTATGCAGCACTATAATTAATCGGTGCCACCTCTCCATATGACGATGCATGGTATAGTTACCATAACTATATTTTTTTTCGGTTCCTCTGGAGAGTACATCGTGGCAGATGAAGCGTGTAACGTACCGGGCATTTACCTTTTTTTGCATGTAGAGGAAAGGAAAAAAAATTCGAGCGTCCGAGTTCTAAGGTGTCCCAGGGCCATTTTAGTGGACCAGGCCCAAATCCAAAGAACAGGCCGCCATTTTGAGAGTCCTGTTGCAGCCGCCTGTCGCTGTAGCATCAAGAGCGGCCGAAACTCAGCTGAATGGCAACTGAAACGGTAAAGGGGCGCCCCACTACAGCAGACGAGCCTCCACCTGGGAAGGCCCGTTCACGCCGCCTCCCCCCCCCCCTTCGGGCACCTCACGCCGTTATTCGGAGCAGGATTGTAGGATGGCCACACCAGTGCGGCAACTTGCTAGACACCACCTCGGTGCCAACCGAATCTCAGCGCCTTGTGGTGTCTTCTATTCAGAAAATATTGTTGTGCTGCCTTCGACCTATTCGCCGCAAGTGCGCACGCAACTCAGCTGCATAGCGAGTGAAACACCAAAGGGCGCCCCACTGCAGCCGAGGAACCTTCATCTTGGGGGCGACACACAGCATCACATTGCTTTCCACTGCAGTCAGATCCTCAAACAACCCCCACTGACTGACGCGAACTCACAGGCCAACGGAGCGCCCCACGCCGACTTTCGGCGCAGCATTGTAGGATGGCCACACCAGTGCGGCAACTTGCTAGACACCACCTCGGTGCCATCCGGATCTTGGCGCGTTGCGCTGCCTTTGGCCCTATTCGCACATCGGTCCGCTACTGACGCCACCTCACAGGCCAACGGGGCGCCCCACGCCGACTTTCAGCATTGTAGGATGGCCACACCAGTGCGGCAACTTGCTAGACACCACCTCGGTGCCATCCGGATCTTGGCGCGTTGTGCTGCCTTCGGCCTATTCGCACATCGGTCCGCTACTGACGCGAACTCACAGGCCAACGGGGCGCCCCACGCCGACTTTCAGCATTGTAGGATAGCCACACCAGTGCGGCAACTTGCTAGACACCACCTCGGTGCCATCCGGATCTTGGCGCGTTGTGCTGCCTTCGGTCTATTCGCACATCGGTCCGCTACTGACGCGAACTCACAGGCCAACGGGGCGCCCCACGCCGACTTTCAGCATTGTAGGATGGCCACACCAGTGCGGCAACTTGCTAGACACCACCTCGGTGCCATCCGGATCTTGGCGCGTTGTGCTGCCTTTGGCCTATTCGCACATCGGTCCGCTACTGACGCCACCTCACGTGCCAACGGATTTTCTACGCTTTTTATACCCTATGCCGCATAACAGGTCATGTGACTTGTTTATAAAACTTTTCATTTGTTCATTTTACTTTTGGTTTCCTAATGATGGAAGGCTTGATCATATGACCTAAAAATAACACTTTTCATTGGATGAAAACTTATTTTTTTTCCCAAACGATGAAAGCCCCACCTTGTTTCTGGATGTTTCAGACTGAAGCTGGCGTCAGCATGAAAGCACCACCATCTCGTGGCTCCGTCGTGGTCATTCCATGAGCAATCATGGCAGCCGCGCCCCACCGGAAGCCTGCAGGAGTCGGGGGCCCCCAAGACTTTTGTAGAATCCTCAAGGCTGAGGGGACGCTTTCGAGAATGGGGTCCAAGACCTAGCAGACAAGCGTCCGATTTCCAAGGTGTCCCAGGGCCATTTCAGTGGACCAGGCCTAAAAAGGAAAGAGCCTGCCGCCATTTTGAGAGTCCTGTGGCAGCCGCCTATCGCTGCACCGCAACAGTGGGCGCAACTCAGCTGAATGGCGGATTTTGACACAGTGGACCAAAAGCGGACGGAATGGCAACTGAAACGGTAAAGGGGCGCCCCACTACAGCAGACGAGCCTCCACCTGGGGAGGCCCGTTCACGCCGCCTCACCCCCCCCCCCGGGGCGCCCCACGCCGTTATTCGGAGGGCGGCAACTTACTGGACATCACCTTGGTGCCATCCACATTTCAGCGCGTTCTGCTGCCTTGGAACTATTCGCACAACAGACCGCTACTGACGACCCACCCCCCGGGACGCCCCACGCCGGATACCCAAATCAGTGCGGCACCCAGGCAACATCACCTGGGTGCCGTCCAGAACGTCCGGAACGTTGTGCTGCCTTGGGACTATTCGCACAACCGACCGCTACTGACCATTGTTCCTTCTTTTTCCCTAAAAATGTTTAAATGTTTTTACTGTTTTTGTTTTGTTGTATATATTTATAAGTTATTCAAGTTTTATAATCCTACTACTTTGTTGGAGTGCTATATATTTTTAATGTGACACATAATTGTAAAAACTTTGATGTACAAAGAGTCATCCCTGGAATCTTCCGCTTCAGGCTCGGTCCCCTCCCCAATCACAATACAGGATGGTTTTCAGATAGTAGGAACCCGTGTGGTGTGACGGATCTCATCGGGTGTGGGCCTTCATCTACTATAACTCCTTTGAAGAGGGGTGATTCTTTACAGCTGGGGCCATAAACTACATCTGCAGGGCTAGCTGATAGCCTGGGACCGGCCTGGACAATCGGACACAGAGGAAGAGGAGTGTCAGAGGGTGCGGTAGTGAATAGGGCGAAAGGGAGGTGTCGGGCGGGCACAGGGTGTGATTCTCAGGGAAGAGCAGCGCAGATGGGGGGAGGTTTATTGCCCATGCATAAGACAGAGAGCAGGGGTGACCAGTGCCTGGGGGAGATGCTTGCGAGGGTGGGGAGCCATGCTAAGGATCGACAGCGTGCAGAGAGTGGGTCTGGTCAAGGCATCTAAAATGGCTGCCGTGCACGACAAAAGTGTGGCATTTGAAAAAAGGCAAGATGGCGCAGACAATGTTTATCAACACTTCCTGATTTCCTTCGAATCGAACGTTAACAGACGTTATCTCTCCCACACTACCGGTCCCCCTGGGCTTAAATGCCGAGATGGTAGGGACTGCATCCCGTGGAGATAGACCGAGACGTCACTCAGCAGAAAAAAAAGAAAAAAAAAAGTCTATAAACATACAATAAGTTAAAAGTCAATCATTCTTGTTTCCTTGTAGTACGCTCCCCAGTCCGCTTCCCGTTACGCTTTTTTTTTTTTTGGCCCGCGGGGCCCTTTTAAAACCTCCACATCAAACCTAGGGGGTCAGGGAGGATCTACTATGCCCCCTTATGGTCATTTGCCCCTTCGCTTTGGCCTCCTCTTGTCTCTCGATCCTACCGAGAGACAAGATGGCGGCCACTACGGACTGTTTGGAATGTTTATAGACACCGGAGAGCCAATCAGCTTCGCTACGCAAAGCTCCGTAACGCGAAAAGTACGCAAAGCGGAGCGCTGCCCGGAGCGCTGTTACAGATATATATCTTTTTTTGAACGTTAATTTCTCAAAATCCACTGGAGCACATATATTGAGACCTAGCAAAGGCACATCGGGCTACCAGTCCCTACAATTTTGCCAAGTTTCGTGCAAATCCATTCAGCCGTTCGATTATTATTATTTTATTTTTTTTTGCCCCGCGGGGCCCTTTTAAAACCTCCACATCAAACCTAGGGGGTCAGGGAGGATCTACTATGCCCCCTTATGGTCATTTGCCCCTTCGCTTTGGCCTCCTCTTGTCTCTCGATCCTACCGAGAGACAAGATGGCGGCCGCTACGGACTGTTTGGAATGTTTACAGACGCCGGAGAACCAATCAGCTTCGCTTCACAAAGCTCCGTAACGCGAAAAGTACGCGAAGCGGAGCGCTGCCCGGAGCGCTGTTACAGATATATATCTTTTTTTAAACGTTAATTTCTCAAAATCCACTGGAGCACATATATTGAGACCTAGCAAAGGCACATCGGGCTACCAGTCCCTATAATTTTGCCAAGTTTCGTGCAAATCCATTCAGCCGTTCGGGCTAAAAGTGAGGCCAACCGCCCTACGGAAATTAACATGGGAAAAACGCGTTTTGGGACCCCCCTTTTTTCTCGGCCCCCCCTTGACGAACCCCCCCCAAATTTTCTGGGGCTGCTCAGAAACAAAATGTTCCATTTTCCTGAAAATTTCAGCCAATTCCGTCCACAAACGCCAAAGTTATTAGACATAGAATTTTCAAAAATCCCATAGAGAAAAAATCCTAACTATATATACCTACTGGCGACTGCCAGTAGGTAATATATATATATATATATATATTACCTACTGGCGGTCGCCAGTAGGTAGTTATAGTTAGGACCTAGTTTCCATAGGAAATCCGCAACATTCTATTGGGAATAACTTTGGCGTTGATGGACGGAATTGGCTGAATTTCTCCAAGAAAATGGCCAGCTCCGCTCCGCTCCTTCCCTGAAAGTTTTGGGGGGATTTGTCAAGCGGGGGCCGAGATAAAAGGGGGGTCCCAAAACGTGTTTTCCCCATGTTAATTTCCATAGGGCGGTTGGACTCACTTTTAGCCCGAACGGCTGAATGGATTTGCACCAAACTTGGCAAAATTGTAGGGACTGGTAGCCCGATGTGCCTTTGCTATGTCTCAAGATATGTGCTCCAGTGGATTTTGAGTAATTTAGGTTCAAAAAAATATATATATTTGTAAGCGCGCCCCGGTACGCGTACCGGGGCGCGCTCTAGCGCGCACCGCGAGTTCGCTAGCGGAAAGCTGATTGGCTTTCGGGTGTCTGTCAACATTCCAAACAGTCCGGAGCGGCCGCCATCTTGTGTCTCGGTAGGATCGAGACACAAGATGTGGCAAAAACAAAGGGGGAAATGACCAAAAGGGGGCAGGGTAGAGCTCCCCTGACCCCCTAGGTTTGATGTGGGTGCTATAAATGGGCCCCGCGGGGCAAAAAAATAAATAAAATGTTTTTTTCGATTTTCGCGGGGGAGCGCCCGGTACGCGCACCGGGGAGCGTACTTTGGTGGAAAATAGTGAAAAAAGTTAGTGTAAAATAATCATTTTGAGTGATCGGAGGTAGGGTAGCTCTGAAAAGAGCTTTTGGGTTCTGTGGCTGATTTAGGTACCTACAAGTACATCCCACACACACCCACATGCACACACCCCACAGACGCACCCACACACACCCACACACACACTCCTCACACACACACACACCCACACATCCCACACACACACACACACCCCACACACATACCCCCACACCCACACACCCCCACACACACCTCACACACCCACACCTCCACCCACACCCAAACACCCCACACACCCACACACACCTTACACACCCACACCCCCACCCACACCCACACACCCCACACACCCACACCCACACACACCTCCCCCCCACACACACACACCTCACAGACACACCCCACACATCCCACACACACACCTCGCCCCCCCCACACACACCTCTGACACACACCCCATACACACACACACACCACACACACACCTCTCACACACACACACACCCACCCCCACACCCCACACCCCCACACACCCACACACACCCCCACACACACACACCCACACACACCCACACACCCCCCTCACAGCCACACATCCCACCCACACCCACACACCCCACACACACACCATACACACACCCCCACACCGCCAGCCACACTCCCACACACACCCCACACACCCACACACCCCATACACACACCCCACACCCACCCACATATCCTACACACACAAACACACCCCACAGACACCCCCCCACACACACACACCCACACATCTCACACACACACACACACACCCCACATACACACCTCACACACACTCACACCCCCACACACCCTCACACCCCCCCCACACACACACTCCACCCCCAACCCCACACACCCACACACACACCCCCACACACATACACACCCACACACCCCACACACCCACCCACCCCCACACACCCCCCACACACACATCCACACACCCCACACACACCTCACACACCCACCCCCCACACACACACACTCCCACACACACCCCCTCCACACACACACACCCACACACCCCACACACACATCACACGCCCACCCCCCCCACACACACACCCACACACACCCACACACCCCACACACACACCTCACACACCCACACCTCCACCCACACCCAAACACCCCACACATCCTCACCCACAGACACAGCTCACACCCCCACACCCCCACCCACACCCACCCCCCCACCCACTCCACACACCTCCACCCACACACACCTCACCCCCCCACACACACACACCTCACAGACACACCCCACACATCCCCCACACACACCTCAACCCCCCCACACACACACACCTCTGACACCCCCCCCCCACACACACATATATATATATATATATATATTTCTTATCTTCATATAAGTGATAGTTATCACTCTTTCAGTATCAAAAACAAAAAAATAACCCAATAAATCAAAGAGTGCACCATACGCAATGTGCTTGATCAAAACATGCTGCCCGATGATGCCTCTGTTCATATCTTCAGCGATAATAGATAGGAAACTAAACGAAAGTGAGTATTTCCGTATGGAATTTGTATTCAGTGTGCTATTAAAGCAGGTGGCATGAATAATTTACTTTGTTCCATATGTGTGAGGACTCTTGCCCTGCAATCCTTAAACTGAATTTTTTAAACCCATCCATTCAGCCCGAGCTGAATGCTGAGGTCAACAACTTTCAGAGCAAGTTCAATTTTTATACCTGAATTGCTGCGAATGTTCCACCTTCCTCTTTCCAGGCTTGTCAAAAAAAAAATGACAGCTGCGACAGAACTTGCCAGAACAATTACCCAGATCTGAATAAATATCTCGAATGAAGGCGCATCTCCAGCAAAACAAAAACTGATATGTTAAGCAATTATGTTTCCGTTCCACAGACGTTTGCAAACCTCGCAATAGTAATTGCTTTCATATTGATATCTGGCACTCGCATTGTATCGGTTTCTGTGATCCCTTTTTTGTTATGCTGAATAAAACGCAGCACAATTGTAAATTCAGATTTTTTTTCTGGCAGGTTTATCATTTCCCGCTTTTGAAAAACGAGCACGACCCAGCCGCGTGCCATACCATATGCTGAGCAGGTGATTTGTGAGACTTCGCTAATGGGAAGGTGAGACCAGTTTGAAATGTCTTCTGTGCATTTTTTTTAAACCGCTGTCACGTCATGGGAGCTCACATAAAAGTACCCCAGGTGAATGCCACAAGTAGCCAAACACATCCACTGAAATCTTCTATTATTATTATTAATATCTGAAAGCAATTGACTAAAGATTGCTTTCGACAGTTGCTATCACTGAAGCAGTTACTTGTAGTAGTTGGAGGCGATATCCCATAAGATCGCCACCTTTTTGCTCTAGTTATTCCCAGATGGCGACCATTTTACCTGTATCCATTGAGTCACAGCGCTATATCACTACATGACCACTGGTATCAGAGTGTTGTTTGCTGGTCGGTTAGTGCAAGTCTTTCTGCACTTGATTAATGGTGCAAATACTGGTGTAAATTTATACCCGCTCCGGCTTTATTTCAATGTGTTAGAGCTAGTATTTGTTGGTGGAAATTTCCATAGCCATCGCAGCAATAACCTACTGTGAGGATGGCTTGAAAATGAGAAGTGTGTTGCAATATCTGTAAGTGATACCATCAAGTTACCAAGGAAAGATTTAATCATGCTTTGAGACTCCCTTAAAACCTCTAACAAGAAGAGGTACCTAGTAACACTATGCTAAGACAGCTTCCGGTCCAGGGAAGGCATGGCTTGGCAGTTCGGGCTGGACTGTTCCCATGAGGCACAGGGTCAGACTGATTTGCATATAGCCATGTCTGAACTGCGGTGGCAGAGTGGGCTAAAGAACGGTGATGGATCAAACCCAGATCTTTTGACTGGGTGTGAGTGTTTGATTGGTTCAGATGCTCCGTCCATCACCACCCCCTTTTGTACCGCTAAGACAGCTTTGTAGGCACCCTCTCTCCATATTTCTCAGGCATGTGAAAGGCCATAAAAGCGTGCACCAGAGCCAGCTAAGTGCATCACATAGGGCTAACCACCCCTGTAAGAGCCCCTGATTGTTCCCACTGCACCTAAGGCACTGTCAAAGAGTAAAGGCACGAATATTAGCTCTAAGCTGATAAGACACCAGGCCTGCAAAGTGGGAGAGAGAGCACCAGCAATTCTAGGCTGGCCATGCTCCCAGGCTCCATGTGGATAGATACTTAACCCATGTCTAGTAAGTCCTATGGCTATAGCGTGGATACAAGAAACTGCATACGTTAACAACCAAACACTATTCCCACACTGCACATTTTCTGATGGATGGAGTTCATAGCATTTGAAGGTTTTTTGGTAAACAAAACTTGCATCTGGTTCCACTGCTTAAGACTTCAAAAAATGCACATTGTATTTGATGCCTAGCATGTACGGTACTCCCTGTCTTTCCGTCCCAAAGGTCGAGGCCAAGCCTTGTGCTGCTAAACTCACCCTTAGTAGGCTCATGGCCGGGAGCTACAGGTAATAGCTGATGAGATGCTAATCCCATCATCAGAATTTGCCCCGCAGAGATCATTACCAATTATCAGATGGTCAGCTTCTCACTGAACTATCAGCTCCTGGGTGGCTGCTTTCACTCAGCATCAGTAGTTCTCTAGTTTCTATTCAGCAAATGCACATTCAATTCTTCAACCTAATGGAAGACTTTCAAGCTGCACCTCATCACAGTGAGAAAAACAAAACATGTATGTATGAGTGGAATACTTGAATCATTCACAGGTACTGGAAAAAAGTCAGAGCTACATCTCAGTCCATCACTTTCTGCCCACCATGCCAGTTCTGATCGGATGCAGTCATATACATATTGTAGCATCCTCCTCAGCCTGGTGACCTGCCAATTGATACACCACACACGGATCTTAGTATTACACTTCTTTATTCATCTGTGTGTAACTTTGAACCGAACATTCTAAACTAGCCTTCATTGCATTCTGCTCCACCACTTATGGCACAGTTCTACGGAGTCCATCAGGTGCTAAAAGGGTTCAATCATTTCTAACTCACAAGACACTACATCTCCCTCTCTGTTAAATAAATATTATTATGTTTTACAAAATATAAATAGATACATATAATTAAATCTCTTCAATCAATCCAATCAATCTTTTTTGTGCTTTATTTGTTTGACCTGATCTTGTACTTGGAAATTAGGAAATTTCCTCACCAATGTCCAGGATCTGTGTCCAGGGGTGGCCGCTATTTTCCGGGGTTGGCAGGATGGGGGGTCGAGGAGAGGAGGATGTAAATTAAATTAAAGACCTACCCGGTCAGCTTGCCGCTGCCACTGCCTTTTGCTCCTGGGAAGCAAAAACAAGGAAGCACCCAGACTCCTGACTCTCCTAGCCAATCACAACACTGCAAAGCGGTAATGCAGCCTGGGAGCAGAACATGCAGAATATGCAAAGTGTGCATGACTGTTATGGTCAGCCCCAGAGGGCCGGCCAAACAGTTATGCACATTTTTGAGTGGGAAACCACTCCTCCTTCTGGCCCCTGCACTGACAGTCCATCCCCTGCCACAGCAGGAAACGGAAACCTAAAATGATAATAACGCTGGTTATTACCATTTTACTTTTCCTTTAACTACTGGGGCAATGCTCCTCCGCCTTCGTGGAGGAACCACTCCTTTCTGTGTCAACTGTTTAGAGGCAACAGTAGTCACTGATGTTTCAGACCCACTCTCTCTTTCAACAGTTAGATCTGATGAATGATTAGTTAAGTGCCTTAAATGAGAAGAGTCTCTGGTAATAGAATTACCAGGGCGTTTGGCTGTCATAATGTGTCCCTTGGTAGACACCACTTGAAAAGGTTCTGCAGCAAATCGAGTATCGGTTTTTCATCTCCGCATCTGTCATGTGAGCACTTGATCTCCTTTCTTAAAGATGATGTTCTTCGCACATCATCTTTAGTCAGCATATGCTTCCATCTTTTATCTGTTCACCAAGTCCTACTAAGGAGTTGCTTTCTCATCTTTCTTTCTCTAATTGGTCCGATGAGGTAATGTCGTGTTCATTGCTCTCCCATACATCAATGTTGCAGGACTTTCACCTTTAGTCAAGTGGGATGTTGAACAGTAAGCTCTCAAGGTAGAATGCAACAGTTTTCAAATTGAGTTTCTCAAGAGTAGCACGATGCACTGCTTTCTTTAGTGTACTAATAAAAAAACCCTCAACAAGTCCGTTGGTATGTGGCAAAAAAGGTATGCTCTTCTGATGCTTTATATTCAAATGCTCCAAGAAATCTTTAAACTTGCGACTTCTGAAAGGCGGGTCATTGTCAGACGTCACAATGGCTAGAACACACCATGTTGCAAAGATGCCATCTAATCTTTCAATGACTCGTTCTTGAGTAGTAGATGAAAGATCTGCAATAATGGACATTGTGAATATTAGTCCATGATCTCCAGCAGGTGATGTCCATTGTCGAGTGGACCTAAAAAGTCAATGTCTATTCTCGCCCATGCATACTTTGGGAATTCTGACATATTCAAGGTGTGGTGATTAGTTTTTGTAGAAAGGAAGATGCATAGATGACAGGCATTTCATTCCTTTTCATCCCGGTCATCAAGATAAGGAAACCAGACTTGGTCTCAAAGAGCTGATTTTGTGGCAACGATTCCACAATGTCCTTCATGGGCCATTTCAAATAATTTCTGTTGCAGAATTTCCGGAATCAGAATTCCCGATCTTCTTAGAATACCTACTTCCTGAGTTGTGGACAGTTCATCCTTGACATGTTTGTATTTTGGATATTCAGCATCACTGGTGAGAGGTCGAGTGTGTTAGTTTCATGACTGATGTATAACTATATCCTTCAACTTTAACATGTCCCTATTATGACAGTGATAATCCGGGCTAACAAAATGGCAGCTGGTGTGTTTGATTTTATAATGAAGTTGATATAGGCTTCATCCTTCTTGGATGGAGTACCATGACCTTCTATAGGCACTCTAGAAAGGTATATGACAACAAAAAGAGAGATAGGGAGAGTTATGGAACACTCTTATTCCCCGGTTAAGTCTATCAAACAAGAAAAGAGTGTCCTATGGTATTCAAAAGGCCACAAAAAGGAGCAACAGAAAAAAGGAAAATGGCCTCACTTAGGTCAGTTAAGAAAGCCCTCACTCACCAACCTGGTGGTGACATGCTTCATCATCGGGCCCCACTAAAGAGTCCGAGTGCCTCTTTAGTGTGCTTCGACGCCAGGTCTACTGCGGAGCGGGTTTTCTTGTGAGTTCAGGGGTGCAGTGAGGATAAATTAAATGGTGGTGAGGGATTAAAAAATGTCTTCAGTGTATCCCCCGCCCAAAAAAATTTAATATTTGATTACTGGGACATAGATTAAAAATTAGTATAGGAAATTAGTCCACAATTAGTTGTGTGGTTGTTTCCAACATTATTTACTGTCAGTCAACATGTTTCTGCCTTCAAAACGGTGTTAATTTACCAGGCATTCGTCAGGACTAATAAAGTGCACTAAACCCTGGCGGTATGAGCGCGCTAATGCCCACCCTGACCTTGGGACGTGAGTAGTGAAAAAAAGGGTGACAAAAAAGTGCAAAAAAGGAAGAGGAATTTCTTCCCATTTACTCCTGGTTTAGGAGGCTTACCAAATTAGGTTTCTGCACCTGTGGAGAGAAACGGACATAGACATACACATGGGATAGGACAAACAATTAGTAATTGGTCCTATTCGCATAAGTAAATCCATGGTGCTCCATTGTTGTGGGTGGACAGTGGGCAGCGCTTTAACAGTATGTTTAACACCAACCTCTGTCCCTGGGCAGATAAACACTATTTTAAGGGAGTGTCGTGGGCTACAAGTGAACTAGTGAAAAGCGGTAGCCGTGGATTAAAAAGGAAGCGTGTGTTCCTTGTCAGGATCAATAAACGAAGGGTCTGTGATCCTGTGCTCAGGATATTAAAAATTAAAATGTCTCACTTGTTCGGTGTAATCAGTGTACACCATGGGTCACGGGAGGGGGGTGGTAGCGTAATTGGCACACCCTTAGCGAGGAAAAAGAAACATAGTGGAGTCAGGAATAGGCAGAATGTTACTTAGCTTAGCGATACTGCCGACAGGATGTGATCCACCCGAAGCCGATTGCTCACTTACGCCCTCAACGCAAGGCACCCTCAGTAAACCTGTGGCACCCTCAACCGGACCCCGAAGATAACGAGCAAGGCCGGCGTTGCTGTTTAAAAGTGCTTTGGCAAGTAACGCGGCTCGCTTCCGGGGTGTGTGTCCGCGTGGTAAGTAGGTGGAGTCACGGAGGGTTGAACCAATCGGAGCGCTAGGTGGGTCATGACGCCTGTGATTACGTGTAGCCCGTGTGAGAAGGGGGCCGGACCAGCGCGTCAAACCTGATGTTTGGACGGCGATGTCTTGACGATCGAGGTCATGTGGTACAGAGACGCTCACAAGCGTAGAGCGTCGTCTTGCTGCCTTGGGGTTAAACTGCAAGATTCAAAACGCTTAACTTTATTAGGCTAGAGGTGTAAGCGCATTCACATAAAAGCGAAGTGATAGGCTCGAGGAATAAGCGCAATAACAAAGGGCACAGCCCAGACCGCAATATATCTTCAAGATAAAGTCTGTAATTCATACTTGCACAAAGATTAAACTCGCCCAGAGATGTATGTCAGTTGTGATAATGAAGATGTTTTCTTGTTGGCACAAAGAAGTTCTGATGGTGCTCACTGTACAATACGTATTAGCTGGACAGCCCGAGGATAAAAAGGGGGGTAACTCCCGGGGAGAGGTGGTATGGTTCAGGAATAAACCACCTTGCGTCTAACCTTTGGATACGTATCGTTACGGTGGATGAGCCTAAAGCATATTCACTGTTCAAAATGCGGCGTCAACCGGCTGGGTTTGGGGTAGGTAGAGGCAACCAGGATGGAATCGCTCAGGGTTATGATAAGTAGAGGCCACCCAGATGGAATGAACCCTGGCGCTGGCAGAGTCTGCGTCAGTCAGTTGATAAATATAGGTGTAATGATTGTGAGGTCTATATCAGACTGCCTACTGCACTGATACCGTGATTAGGAGGGTCATTTCAAAACAGAGTTCCACGGGATTTCATCATTGAGTCCAGCGAGGTGGTCCCTAGTCTATACACCCACCTCTGCTCTTTTTCAAACAGACGGTTAGTAATATTGTTACCAGTGTTCAATTGTTCTATCACAGTCCACCGCATGTCGTTGGTGGTGGGGTTGTTCTCAAGGAAGTGCCTGCTCATTTTCGTGGTAGCTTTTTTATACCTGATGTTACTCCTATGTTTGCAGATTCTCTGCTTGACCTTCCTAGTAGTCATACCTACATAGCGGAGGTCGCAAGGGCAGGTTATGAGATATATGACATTAGACAAATTACAGTTAGTATATCCCCTTTGCGTCCATATTTTCCCATCTTCCAGTGGTAAGGATGTGGATGGTGTGGTGAGGTGGCAAACGCTACAATTTGAGCACGGAAAGTGCCCTGTCACTCTTGGTAGGCCCCATGAGTCTGTCATAGAGCGTACTCCAACTGGTGCGTTCTCCCTAGGGCGTGTGTGGACCAGTGCGTCTTTTAGACTGCGCCCCTTCTCAAATGAGAACAATGGTTTGTCCCAATCTTTCTTGATGCTTGATATTATCCTCCAGTTCTTATTGGTAGACTTCTTCATGGTGTTCGAGAGGCTGCTGTATGTGGTCACACAGGTGAGTGGAATGACCTCGGTTTGATTGATCTTGTCCTCCAAGAGAGCTTCTCAGGGTTGGTTGCGTGCCCTCTTATAGCCTTTACTCAGAGTTGTTGTTGGATAGCCTCTGGACTCTAATTTCTCAGTTAGGCCAAGTGATTGCGTCTTGAAGTCTTGTACATTGGTGCAATTGCGCCTAATTCTTAGGTACTGGCCATACGGTAGGTTCTCTTTAAGTGGCCGGGGGTGAAAGCTCGTGAACTCGAGCAGATTGTTTATGGCGGTTGGCTTGTGGTGTGTTTTTTTTACTAGCTGCGGCCGGTGACGGTGATCATTACATCCAAGAAGATTGCTCCTGTCTTGCTGGCAGTGTAGGTGAATTTAAGATTTGGATCCAGAGTGTTGATCCATGTCAGGAAAGCTATCAGTTGGTCATCACTACCCTTCCACACCATCAGGACGTCATAGAAAGGTAGTCAGGAGGGTTCAGAACCTTCCCTGGATGATGCACAATGGTATAATTATACTCCTGCAACCATAGTCACCATCGTTTAATGTGAGGAGGCATTTTGGCCTTTGAATTGCCAAATATAGCCAGTAATGCTTGATGATCAGTTACCATCATAAAAGGTTTTCCATAGAGACATACATAGAAATATTCACATGCCCATACCGCGGATAAAGTTTATTTTTCTGGTTATAAGTAAGCACGCTCTGTCTGGGGCAATCACCTGCTTGAATATGCCACAATACGCCACCTCCTAGCATTTGGGTGTCTGCTATGATGTGCAACGATAGCACCTAACCCAACTGGGCTAGCGTCAACATCAACTTCTAAATTAAACTTTATTTGAAATATGCCATTTCAGTAGCATTCTTAATGGCTTTTTTAGTTCTTTTAAAACTTTCTCACGTTCATGTGACGAATGAAATTAAACCTTCCTTTTCGTCTAGTCTCTCAATAGAGCACTTACTGTGGCAAAATCTTGTATGTATCTGGAACAGTAACTTTCCATGCCAAGAATTGAACGCGCCATCAAAACATCTTGTGGAGGATCAGCATTTGACAGCACTTGTTCTTTAGCAGGATCTGGTGTCATAACCCCACTAGAAAGGATATGACTAAAGACTTTTAGCTTTGTCGTATAGGACTCACATTTACCTCCATTCCAAGTCAAACCTGCTTCAGCAAGTAAACATCATACTTGTGTATGAGCTTTATCATATTCTTTTTGTGTAGCTCCGAAACCATTATGTCTTTGCTGTAATTTAACGCATTCATGACAGGCTGTATAATACGTTGAATGATGTTTTGAAACAGTTCTGCAGTGGAATACACGCCAAAACGTAGTCTTTTGTATTGAACCAACCTGCAATATTCTTCAAGTAGTAACTGCTAACTTTTTTTTAAATCAAGGCGAGAGAAGATCTTTGCACCATTTAATTGTGTTATCTTGTCGGCAATGTGTGGACCTGTATGTCTTTCTCGTTCAATTGCCATGTTTACCTTATGCATGTCGACAAATATGCATACAGCTCCTTTACTGCCCTTTTTAGTCACTACTACTATGGGAAAAACCCCATTGGGTTGGACCAGTTGAGTGCTCAATAATGTTATGCTTAAGTAACACTTCAAGTTCTTTTTCAACAGCTTCCTGCAAACAAAAAGCAATTTATATCGCGCAGTGGTGAGACAGACTTCGATCTCTCTGTGAGTAGGAGCGCCTGGGAAAGGGCTCCTCATTCGTGCACTGTTTTTTAAAATATTTGACTACTTTGCCATTTTTAGAAATCATTCTTTAACTCACTGAGCACTTCATTATCAGCACTCACCTTGTCTGCATAGATACCCCGGTCCACCACCGATTAGCGGATTGAGTGGAGGGAATACAGGGAGGGGCATGCAGGAAGTGATTACTACTTCCGTGACATCGGACCAATCGGCTGACCAGCAGCTGATCGCTCTCCTTGAAATCCAGGCTGCCTCTCTCCACATGCAGCGGACTCATGTAGCTGTGAGACAGACCTTGATCTCTCTGTCAGTAGGAGCGCCTGGGAAAGGGCTCCTAATTCGCGCACTGTTTTTTAAAAATAATTTACTACTTTACCATTTTACAAAAATCAATATTTTACTCACTGAGCACTTCATTATCAGCACTCACCTTCTCTGCATAGATTCCCCGGTCCAACGCCGATTAGCGTATTGAGTGGAAGGAATACAGGGAGGGGCACGCAGGAAGCGATTACTACTTCCGGGACATCGGACCAATCGGCTGACCAGCAGCTGATCGCTCCCCTTGAAATCCAGGATGCCTTTCTGCATGTGCAGCGGGTGCGCCGCTGGTGCGCCGAAGGTGCGCCAAAGGCAAGCTCGTCTGTGCCCGTCCATGCCTGGACCGGGCCTAGGGCCACTCCCCCTGGTTGCTTACAACCAAAAGCCCACACCAACCGCCTATCCTATACAGCTAAACAACTTAGAAACATATCCAACAACTTTGACAAAAAACACATATGCCCCCTCCTCAATCTAGAAGCCCTGCCCACCCAAGCCTCCATACTCTGCCCTAACTGTCCCTTCACTCTAAATACCACACAAAAACACTCACCTGCCAAAAAAAACCTTACCCCAGCAAATACACTACTATCACATCAGCTCTTATTAATGTTCGCTCCCTACCCAAACATAAACACGAACTACTAAATCTCAAAGAAAATCATAAACTCGATCTCCTCTTTATAACAGAAACTTGGGGAGACTTATCTTCAGGACCTGACTTTGCCGCAGTTACCCCTGACGGGTTCTCTGTCAGGTGTCTTGACAGAACCACAAATAAGGGCGGTGGACTGGCCCTTATTTACCATGAACAATACACAGTAAGAACTGAATCAATCCCCATCAATACCTGTGAAGCTTTTTCCTTCTCAATCTCACTCACACACGCATACTCCTTCAAAGGTATTTTGCTGTACCACCCACCGGGACCTTGCGCCGAGTTTATTTCTTCTATAGGGTATATCCTAGAACTCCTAGCTGGAGAAAGTAACTTTACCATTCTAGGGGACTTTAATTTCCATCAACGACCGTGACACATCATCCTTAGTGGTAAAACTAGAATCAATGGGACTCTCTCAATTAGTAACTAAACCCACCAACTCAGCAGGACACCGTCTGGACGCCCCCTTCACCAACAATAAGCAAATCACGCTAGGACAAATTCACCCCTTCCCCATTGTGCAATCTTTTTTAATATTCACATAACAAATCGCACCTCCAATCAACCCACTTGCCCCCCCCAAACAATTTAAGGCCTGGAAAGCATCTACCCTATTGCCCTCAAATTTCATCTTATACCCTCACAACCTGTTCCTCTGTATGAACCCAAAAACTCAGCTATGCAATATACTCAATGGCTCCACTCAGCCTTCAATACCTTAGTCCCACAAAATAACACCTCCAAAAGCAGAAAAACATGGAGGCAAGATGGCCGCGGGTAGCCTGTAGCGGAGTCGCATCAACCCTGGCTCCCGTGTAGGTGGACCATGCTCAAGCCCAATAGCGGTTCGCTATGATGGTTATCACTCCTGATGGTAACAAAAATACGGTATCTACGGTATCTACCCCTAGGAAGACTTTGAACACATCGGCTCTAAGAACATTTTTGGGCAGGCTTAGTGATCGGGCACAACTCAGCCTAGGCAGGATTGTGGCTTTGATGGTCAGGGGGTCACTGGCCATGTCGCTCTGGTCCACAAAGCTTGCCAAAGAGATGAAGGAGCCAAAAGAAGATCCCCAGAGAGGGAAAGAAAACATGAAAGGCGCTGGAGCGAACACCGGACATCGCACTGGTAGCGTGTCGGTCAGCGCTGCGCGGAGAATACAGCTGAAGAAGGGCGGTGAGCAGAAGGGCAGGAATCCCGAAAGCCCCAACTCAAGCCCCGGCATTAGGAAATCACGCTGAGGCCCCCTCCGATCCCCCCGTACAGAAAGGGCCGGGGGCTAGACCAAAGAATAAAGACACCCTGAAACAGCCTACCGTAGCAGAAGCCTTCGCTGCGAAATCGGCAGAGATCCAGGCAACAGGAGAGATTACAAGCATCAGGCTTCATGGAGCGGCAGCTGGTGCCCGGACGGAGACTGACGGCGTCCTCATGGACGCAGAAGCTGTGGTTGCTAGGCAACGACAGGAGCCGGAGCAGGCGGAGAAGGCACAACGGAGTGAGACTGCCGAGGCACAGATGGCTGCTGATGGAAGCCGACAACAGACAGGAAACAATGGAGCCTCCAGTATGCTTGAACATAGCCAGCTAACCCCCGAGGGATTACTCACCCAAGGGACACATCAAGAATTGCACGGTGAGGTAGGGGGCCTGGATAAACGCGAGGGAGGAAAGCAGCTGGTTGAGGATGTAGGCTCATCACAAAGTGTGTACAAGGACTTTAAACTTAAGCCTAATGCTTTTGACTTTGTAGGCGAGGGGGCACAGGGGAGAGCGGGAGGAGGCTCACCGGAGGGGGACAAGTTCTATTCAGTAAACGAGGACTCCTAGTCTCTCCTCTCGAGCGATATTGATACAGGCAGCGACACAGACTCGGCTAGCAGTTTTACTGCCCAGAAA
Source organism: Lissotriton helveticus (assembly GCF_964261635.1). Lineage (NCBI taxonomy): Eukaryota > Metazoa > Chordata > Amphibia > Caudata > Salamandridae > Lissotriton > Lissotriton helveticus. The sequence continues at coordinate 621,936,890 of NC_136071.1, forward strand.
TCTACACAAAAAAAGCGCAGATCCAGGAGGAAAGGAAATTCATCGGGGAGTCCTTCTGATCCATCTAAAAAATTAACATGGGATTACTCAGCAACATCCCTGGTATGTCAAGAGCATGTTAACCCACAGGTAGAGGCTGATAGTCATGCCCATAGCCCCCCGCAATCTGCTTCACTAGAGCTCCTTTTCCGCACGTTGAAACAGATGCAGAATGAGGCAAGGACTGAGGGCAGCAGGGCCAGGCAAGGGACAAAAAAAATACAGAGCTTTCTGCGTAAAATGAATAAACTGTATGAAGAGGTGGCGGTAAGAGTAACCCAATTAGAGGAAAGAACAGGTTGTCTGGAGGATGACTTTAACAGCTTCCAATCTTTCAAACAAGAACAACAGAAGATGGCGACGGACATTCAATGGAAGTTGGAAGATTATGAAAATCGCCAGCGAAGGAACAATATAAGACTGCTTGGGGTGGAGGAGGGGCTGGAAAGGCAGGATACAAGATGCTTTGTTGTAGGCCTACTGAAGGGGGCCTTCCCAGAATGAACTACCTGGCAGTGGGAGAGCGAAATTCAAAGAGCACATAGATTCCCAATGGTTAGTAAGACACAAGTGGCAGGCAGGATTGATAGACCCAGGGCTATTCTAATATATGTGGGCAACTATCTATTGAGGCAGGAAATCCTGGACAAAGCAAAACCAGAGGCCAAGCGATCAGTTAACAACATTACGTTCTTTGCAAGACATGACTTCTGTCATGTTACAGTTGAAAGAAGAGTGAGATTAAGACAGCTCATGGCTCCACTTCAGGCATTAGGCTCAGAGGCTTTTTTATTGTACCCTGCCAAGCTAAAGGTAGTAACTAGAGGGCAGATAAGAGTATTTGTTTCAGAGGTAAAGGCACAGGACTATGTGGAAGAACTGCGTAGCCAACTAGCGTGCTGGCATACTGGGAACCCAAGATCTTCTTATGGGTAGCGTTTAAAAAAAAAAAAAAAAAAGAAAGAAGGAGGGTGGAAATGGAGGGGCTTGGGCAATGTCTAAAAATGGACTCAGTAGGCGGGTGATGGGATTTAGGGGGATGGGACAGCTGCAGAAGAAGCGGACACACATAGGTCATGCTTGACCTATTTGCCGGTAAGGGGGGGTGGGATAGCAGGGGGGGAAGAGGGAGAGGGTGGGTGGGGGGAGGAGGGACGGAGGGGCACATACAGCACATACAGCACAGCACTTTTTTACTTTTCTTAGCAACAGAGATGGTCAGAAATTTAGATGCATCTTTCGATGTATTCTAGATGACTTGTAGAATAGGCTCAATCAATGTTTGTGGTTTGAATGACCCCCAGAAAAGGATCCGGGCGGCTGCATTGCTGAAAACGATGAGGTTAGATATTGTATGTTTGCAGGAAACACATGTTGAGGGAGGGAGGATATTTCCCCCTAGAGCAGCTAGGTTTCACTTTGCTCGCGTACACAAGGCAGGGGTCTAAGACAAGGGGTGTGGCGGTATTGGCTAAAGGGAGGGATAGTTTAGTGATTAAGAAGCAAGAAGATCAGTGGGGTAGATGGGTGATAGTCGAAATAATGCACAAGGGAGTAAAGTTCACGATAGTCTCGATATACGGCTCCACAGAGGATGACCTTGAGATATTTGAGTATCTGGATGCAGAATTAGCACGCTGGCCTGAACCTGTTATATGTTGTGGGGATTTTAACATTAGTATGGCCTCAGGCATTGGAATCCAAGTAGGTCGGGGGTACACCGTCAGGAAAAAAAGAGTATTCCGAGCAATCACAGCCATGGCACAACATAACTCACTGGGTGACGTTTGGGCAGGGTTGCACCCACAGGTGGATGGCACTACCTTTTACTCTGCACCTCATAAGATTTTGGTAAGGCTGGACTACTTTTTAATATCTAATTCTTTAGCGGCAAGGTCTAAAATCCAAAAATATCCAAGAATTGTATCAGATCATAACCCTCTGGTCATGTCGGTCAACGTAGAAGGGGTGACAGTCAGGGAAAATAACTGGACAGAGCTCTCCTTAAAGACCCAGAATATGTCACTCATATGAATAAGTGGGTGCAAGAGTTTTGGGAGTTTAATAGGGAAAGTGCAGTATTAGGGGTGGTCTGGGATGCGTTCAAGGCAGGGGTCCGGGGGGGGACGATGAGTTATACACTGCGTAAACAGAAGGAGGAAAGAGACAGGGTAGAGCAGCTGGTTAGGACAATTGGACAGGCAGAAGAAGAACTAAGCTCGTTAATACAGCAAAATCTGCCCCTGGAACAGCTGCTATTCAGAATTATTCAGTTAAAAGCAGAAGTAGTAGAGGATATTAGTAGCAATGCAGCAGCAAAATATCTGGTTAAGAAAGAGCAAGCATTTGAGCTGAGCGAGAGAGTCGGTCATATTCTGGCTATCCAGACTAGGCAGCAACTAGCTTCAGGGGAAATTAAAGAGATCATGGACAGTCAAGGAAAGCTAACAAGGGACCCAGAGGGCATTAGAGAGGTTTTCAGGCACTTTTATGCAGACCTATATAGTACGGTATAGGATGGTTGTGGAGGGGTAGGAATAATTGAATATCTTAATCACCCCGAATCTTTCAAGTGAGGAGAAGGTAGCTTTAGAATCCCCGATCAGCCTGGAGGAGGTGGCTAAAGCAGTGGGGGATCTTCTGGCGGGGAAAGCAGCAGGCCCGGATCTGATCCCAGTTGAATTTTATAAGATATTTCAAGGGGCAATTGCTGCAGAGATGCTAAATGTGATGCTACAGGCCCAGCAAGGGAACTCCATTCCAAAATCTTGGGAGGGGGCCGACATTATTGTTATTTTGAAAAAAGGGAAGGCATCTACAGCCCCAGGATCTTACAGGCCAATCCCCTTAATGAATGCAGATTCAAAAGTGTACTCAAAGATACTAGCCAACAGGCTAGCGAAAGTAATTGAGGGCATGGTCAGTGATACTCAGCACGGGTTTATCCCAGGGAAGGGAACCACGCACCATATTAGACAGATAGTTACCCTGTTTGAAGCCACAGGGATCCCGGGGGACCCTATTGCAGCTCTATTCTTAGATGCCCAGAAGGCGTTTGATAGGGTTTCCTGGGATTACCTTTGGGCTAGGTGCGGGATATGTTCAAGCGATTCAGGCACTTTACAGGGGCCCAACAGCCAGGATTAAGATTAATGGGAGATACACGTCTTCAGTCCACATCTGCAGAGGGACCAGGCAGGGGTGCCCAGCATCACCGCTCTTATTCGCGCTCTACATGGATCCACTATTGAGGAGATTAGAAGCCAATATGAATATCCCCGCAGTGAGCATAAACAGCAAGCAATATAAAACATTCGCTTATGCGGATGATGTGGCAATTGTCTCCCCTAATCCCACCTTAGCCATACGGGAGGTAGAACTGGAGGCTCAGCGGTTTGGAGAGGCCTCAGGGTATAGATTAAACAGGGATAAGACCCAGATAGTTAAGAACTCGCACGCTATATGTAATGACTGCCGTGTAGTGAACTCTGCTGTGTACCTCGGGGTGGAGATCTCCGCAGATTTAGATACTATAGTAGGATGTAACATGGCACCTTTAATGGCTAGAGTAACTTCAGACCTGGTTCAAATGAACAATGTACACTTAAGCCTGGTTGGATGCACGAATGTGATTAAGATGATCATACTACCTATGTTTTTATATTTTTTTAGAGTGATACCGTTGATTTTTGAAGCCAGTTGGTTTAACAAGCTAGAGCAAGTCCTGAACAGATTTATATGGGCCCACGGGAAGACAAGGAGGGCATACAGATTTATTAGCCTACCCAGGGATAGAGGAGGCTGGGGGGCCCCAGACTTCAGACTGTATTACTGGGCGGCCGCTTTGCAGTATATACAGGTTATGATAGGAGGTGGCGGATTGGAACCTAGGATCACATCCAACTCCACGGAGGTTTATGCAACTACTCTTGGGGTCGAGGCGGAGAATGCATTTCTTAATTGCACAGATTCATCATACTTTAAAAGGACGCGGTTCAAAACAGTGGGGGCAGCGCATAAAATATGGGAGGCTATCCTAAAGAGAGCTGGTTTAGGAAGGTTTAATAGGTACACCCGGTTATATAAAAATAAATCCTTCCCCTCAGAAATGTTTTCAGATTCAGTTATGGCAGATTGGGCAGGAAAAGGGATTAGGAAAATAGGTGATTTAATGGGCCCCCACGGAACTGTGCAATATGCGGATTTACAGGTCAAGTTTCACATAAGCAGTAGTAGCTTTTTTAAATATTTACAGGTCCGCAGCTTTCTGTGTAACAAGCGGGGGGCGGCAGGATTCACGAACAATGGCATACTGGATTCTATAGAAAGGGGCGGGGAGGCGACGATTCGCAGATTTTATGCAGACCTGGTAATCACAAAACCAGATGATATTGAGAAATGGGGTGGCAAGTGGGCTAGTAAGTTAGGGATTGAGGCAGGCTGTTTACAAGACTCACTGGATTTAGGATGTACAGCACTGTGTTCAGCCCCGCTGCAATCTCAGCACTATAAAACACTCTTCTTGCTTTATTTTACGCCAGCGAGAATTGCTCAGTGGGGCGGCACTACAGGGACTACATGCTTTCGCTGTAATGCTCCAGAGGCTGATATTATACACATTTTTGCCACATGTCCACAACTATATACACTTGTTAAAGGTATAGAGCACTTTTTATCGCAGACGCTAGTGTTAGTATCACCCTTACTCCAGGTCTAATGTTACTAGGAGTTACATCAGAATTTACTAACATGTATGCAGAATTTATATTTGTAGCTATGGCTGTCCTAAAATTACTGATTGCCAGGTCCTGGCTGGATAAATCTCCGTCAGCCACGCAGCAGTGGCTTGCTGGCCTACTGCCAGTCTATAACCTGGAAAAAGGTATATACGAAACGAAAGGCAGGAGGGGGAGAGCCTTAGGGAAAAAAATCTGGAAACCAATAATGTTGTGGAAAGGGGATAGAGCGGGAGACTAGAGACGGGATTTCTCCACAGGCTCGTAGGTAGTTTTGCACTATGTTAACGAAGTCAGCAAACAATTTATATTTCGTCTCTTTCTTTCTCTGTTTTTTTAAAAATAATTTTACTACTTTTTCTTTTCTTTTCTGTGTTAAACTTGCATTTCTGTTGTACGCAGGAGATTTTCGGTTTATGTTGTGCTGTGCTATATGTGACAAAACACCAAAAGAAAAAGAATTAAAAAAAAAAAGAAAACAGAAAAGACCATCAACCCCATGGTTTTCAGAAGCACTCATGCTCGAAAAAGAACCATGTAGAAACCTAGAAAGACAATGGAGCTGGAACTATGACCAACCCAAGAAAACACTATACAAATACTACCTCAATCAAATCGAAGCAGCACAAGACTCCACCAAACAACAGTTTTAGGTCATCACCAGACTATCCAATCCCAAACCCGTCCCCTCCGCTAATCCCACCCAAACCCTCTGTGACTCTCAAGCTACATTCTTTCAAGAGAAAGTCAGTCATATCTATACTAACTTCGCGGCCCACTCCTCCAACAATAAGAATATTGATTCTACCGATGAAACCAACACTTCCACATCCTCTCATTCTGACCCCTCCAAGAACAGCACCCTACCTTCCCTTCTTGAATTCACTCAAGTTACTCCAGAACAAATCCTAGGCCACATCGCCTCCATCAAATCAGGATCCCCCAACGACCCATGCCCCCCTACCATTCTAAATATGATACCCGAGGTCATTGCACCAGTACTGGCCAATATCTGTAATTCTATGTTCATCACAGGAACCTATCCATCCATTTGGAAAAAAACAATCATAAAACCACTACTAAAGAAACACAACCTCAACCCCACAGAAAACAAAAACTATAGACCTATTGCCTGCCTTCCCTTCCCTGCAAAAATCTTCGAATAAATAATCAACACTCAGCTATCACAGTTTATTAATGAAAACAATCTCCTGGACAACACCCAATTCAGATTCAGGAAGAGTCACGGTACCGAAACAGCTTTCATCAAAGCCTCCGACGAGATCAGAATGATACTTGATCAGGGAGGAGCCGTGGCTCTTGTGCTGCTTGACCTGTCAGCAGCATTTGACACGGTCGAGCATACCACTCTTATCTACCGTGTCTCTAACATAGGGATAAACAATAAAGCCAAGGCTCTCCTAACATCCTTCCCCTGTGCTGTCCCTCAGGGATTCTCGCTAAGCCCGACCTTATTTAATATATATGTGTCTGACTTAGCGAAGGTCATCAAGTCTTGCGGCATGAGTCTTACTACATACGCCGAGGATACACAACTAGTAATAGAGACCCTCAATGACGGAGAAAAAGTTGCAGCAAACTTCCAAACAATAAGCACATGGATGGCAAATAACTGCCTCAAACTGAACTCTGAAAAAACAGATGTGATGATCCTTGGCAATATCTCACCCAGCTGGTCTCCATCCTGGTGGCCAGCAGAACTGGGTTCACCCCCAACCCCGTAACAAAAGTCAGAAACTTAGATGTCATCTTCGACGATAAGTTATCATTCTTTCAACACACCAACAACATTGTCTCCTTCACATTTTATACCATCAAAATGATAAAGAAACTCCTTCCCTATCTTCCTCCAAATGCGAGAAGAACTCTGATGAGCATGCTAGTCATGTCCAGAGTAGACTATTGCAATGCCCTCTTTCTCAATGCCCAAGAAAATGTCCTCAACAAACTGCAAATGGTCCAAAATGCAGCAGCAAGGAGCCTGACCAACACTCCTAAATTCAAACCTACATCCAACCTAATACGTCAACTCCACTGGCTGCCCATCAGAAGCCGAACAAAGTACAAGGCCCTTTGTATCACCTATAAGGCGGTAAACAACATAGGACCAGAATTCCTAAAAGAAATTCTATGTCCCTCCAAACCTATCAGACCCATACGCTTTGCTACAGCAAATTTGATAAATGTTCCCAGAACAAAAAAATCTTCCTGGGGCGACAGAAGATTCACTGTCGCCACTGCCAGACTATGGAACACACGCCCCCGTCCCATCAAAAATGCCCCTTCCCTCCTTGTTTTCCGTAAACAACTCAAGACCTGGCTATTCAACCAATAACTGATCAGCAGCGACTCTGTCCACCCTTCGCCCGTCCACAGCGCCGAGACACCCAAGGGTATTTGCGTGCTTAATAAATTGCATAAATAAATAAATACATTTATCTATGTCTCTAAGCAACAGGATGGATGTCCTCATTAATATGTAACTTTACTTTCATAGTCGTAAGCTTTCCTAAACCATGAAATAACTAAGGAAATTGAATTTCTATTTTGCGGTGATTATTCATGTTGTAATTCATGGAAATCAGTCCCATATCAGCAGCTGTGCTGAAACTGAGGAGACAGGCAATTGACGCTGTGCCTTGAAGCATATGGATGGGTGCTTGCACTTTTCGTTTTCCTGAGTTTCATTGTCGCTACAAATGAACCTTGACTTTTTATGGGTGTCAATGCAGCCCATGTATGCACTTTACTTTTCAATGGCGTAAGTTGTGGCAAGGTAGATAGTTAATTGCATTTCTCCTTAGTGATAATGTTTATCGATGCATCTCTGTCGATAATGAAAGGTATCAAACAACCATTGACTTTAAGTGTAATCTTTGGACAATATTTGCCTGACTTTGGTATGACGATCTTTCTTTGACTTATATTTTCTTGGCACAAACATTTTCATCACTGTCACTTGATACTGATAGATAAGATCTGTTTGATGATGATCGACATCGTTCAGTGTTGATTTGTCTAAACTGATGCCCACGCTTGGCCTTGTAGGAGCACATCAAACGTTGCTTCTGGATCCTTTTTTTAGCCATTTTATCTTCACACTGTGAAACCCTAATTCTTTCCTTCACTTTGAAAACCCTCACAAAATGATTCTCCACAGCTATTACATATCTGTCCAAGGTCGAGAAATTTACCTTTGTGTGGAAACAAAAATCCATGTCTAAAACACAACTTCTTTTTACTGGTAGACATCACTTTGTTCCCTTCAGTCTTTTGTGTTGGCTTATTTTTCACACTCTTGACAGATTCATTCTGGGCACCTTTGGCCTCCATGCCAGCAACTTGTCCATCAGCACACTCTTCAGCTCTGGCAGCCATTGACACTCACTCCAGACTAAGAGTTTTTCGCAACATTCGTCTTCTGAATGAATCTGAGAAGCATCCGTCAATAACTCTAAGACTCATAGCTTCTTCATCATTAAACTCATTGAACTACCAATGTCTGATGATTGTGTTGAGTCTCTCCACAAGCTCATCAATATTTTCTGGCATTCTTGGTTGAAGATGTATTTATGGTAATCAACATTTGGCATTGGATCAAACTTAAGATTCAACACTGATGATATGTGACGACTTCATGAGTTTGAATTTTCTTTATGACTTATTTTTCACAATCCAGGAAGATTTTTGAGATACTTGATAATGTTTTTCTTATCAGTCTCTTCAAGTGCATCAATGAAAGCATCAAATGCCTCTACCCAAGCAGTCCATCTATTGCCAATATTTTGCTTTTTGGCAGTATCAAATGAAGGTGCTGGTTTTAGGAAAGCGGCAACCTTGTAACGATTTATGGAAGTGTCTAATGTTGAGGGTGGAACTCTTTCCTGCTTCCTTGGCAGTTTATCTTGAACCTGTTAGTGTGAGCCATCTCTAAGGACTTAAAGACTTTTTGAAAAATGTCCTCAGTCTTTGCCTCTATTTGCTCAGTATTCCACAGTTCTAAAGATATCTTCGGTCACTTTGAATTGTAATCAGCTTAGTAAGTACAACCCCTGTTCTTTGCCTGGGTTGTGGCACCTGGTGCTGAGATAGTACCTGCTCACTTTAATGAGGTTCTAGTGAGAAAATAATTTGTCATTCTTTGACATTTCTTTTCATGCTCTTTCTATTCACCACTTTCAAATTGTAATGTTATCTTGCAATTTGTGACTGTCAATAGCTGCTCTTTGAAAATCTGTTTATATCTGTCTTCAGCATTAACATTCCACACACTAAGCTTAGCATTACATGTCTTTATTCACCTACCTGTAACTGTGAATACAACTTTCGAAAAAAGCTTTGATTGCATTCTGCTCTAACACTTACATTGCAGAGCTACATAGTTCACCAGGAGCCAAAAGAGTTTCATTATTTCTAACTCGCAAGACACTACACCTATCCTAATTCGCTCTAAATTCATCAGAAACAGCCCATAGGGCATATAAAACACATGTTCTAATGTCTCTGCTTATAGTTACATGGCACCCTACCCCCTGGGGTGCATAGGGAAGACCTTAGGGGTGACCTATATGTAGAAATAAGGTAGTTTGAGACTTTGGAAGAACCATAATTTCCAAAGTCGAATATGCATATATTTTAAATTTAAAAGCAGCCTGCAATGAAAGCAGACACCACAGTAGTGCACACTAAAGTACATTAAATCTACTAGGCTTCTAGACCTACATACCCAACCATATACTAGGGACTTAAAGGTAGGTTGTCGGTACCAATTGTAAATATACCTAATTACCATGTCCTTTTAATCAAAGCACATGCCCTGAGTCTTGTTAGCAGAATCAGTAAACCAGCATCTAGTAGTCAAAAATAGGGCAAAAAGTGGGGGGGCACTGTAAATAGGTCCTGGTTCTTCACACATTCAAACAAAACCTGCCTAAAAATGAAATAATTAGGACGACACTGCTAAATGATTTCAAATATAGACGTTGACAATTACATTTCATTCTGGATAATTATTCTGCATACAATTATACTATTTAACTAGTCTGTTCAAAAAATAGAAAAAACCTGTAGTTCAGCACATTTGTTTTTTCAGCTTTGATAAAGTGGACAACGTTAATGTTAGGATTAAAGTCCTCACAGAACATTAACCTTTTATTTGATGTTTTCAGAGGAACGCATCAGTAACATTTTACAACCTGCTGAGTTTATTTATGGACAGTGCATTGACAGCGAATAGAAAGCTGAGCTTCCAAATGTTAACATTTTCCATGAATAAAGCACTCTATAATTGATCTATTTCATTTCAAGCCTAACTGTTTTGCTAGTTTTCCAGGCTAAAGAAATAGTTTCTCAGTGTGAAATTGTGCTACTTAATATACAGCATTCTCTAAACATGCTATTTGAATTCAAATGGCATCCAGATTGACGATTCTCTCTGCTTCCCCTTATTTTACTGAGGTGGGCAATATCGCTGAAAAACAGCTCATGCTTTCCATGGTCACTTAAACTAAACGATTCCAATACACTATTATAGTGAAATATACAACCGTAGAAGCACACAAAAAAATAAAATTTGTTGTTACTGCACACTGTTTTACTAAATTCAAGAAAATAATTTGCTTCACATGGCTAAACACAGCAACACGAGCAATGGATTTCTATCATGTCTTTATATGCAGCTGATGTGATGTTTTTATGAAAATTATTTTCATGAGCCTAATGAACAGAAAGAGTGCTGCTATAACAACTGTGCAAACATGTGAAGAGACGGCCGATTTCTCAGGAATGCTAGTTCAATTAATGTGATAAATTAAGCAGACACTGGTTTCTCTGCTAAGATCATATTTTCATTTAACATTTACTGCAAATCTTGCCGTGAATGCATAATAGTTTGAATAATTCAATGTTGCTCATTTTTTCAATCTCTTTTTGTGGATACCAGAGTCAGAGAAAAGTAAAGGGTGATTATTATTGGACAAAAGGATAAATTGCTTGGAAATGACAGATCAGTGTTTCAAAAATGTGATGAGCATGCTAATTAACGCCCGCTCAGCCCATGCCAGCTGCACTGAAATAGTGCATCTCATCGCCGCCCACAACCTAGCCATCTTCCTCGCCACGAAAGTCCTGGATCTCCGATCACCCCGTCCCCTTTTATGAGCATCTACTCCCCTAACAAGACACAGTTATTTCACAACAGAGACTAGTCACTACCGAGGTAGAAGGAATAGCCACGCTGTTATGGAGATCATCACAATCGCCCAAATGCAGTCCTTCGCCCACAAAACTCACATTTTCTGACTGTTCTTGGCATGCCTACAACTACTACATCTAATTCACTGACCCAGTAACCGCTTGAAAAATTCACTCTAAACCCAAAAAAATTACAATGTGATAACATTCACTGGAGCAAATCCAACACAACCTTCACAAACTCAAAAAATATCTGTAACCCTGCTGGCAGCAGCGGCCGGTGCAGTTATGCGCGGTTGGGCGGGGCGGGGTGCTGTGAGGAGGATGTCGATAGATGACGGAATATGAGTTATTTATTTATTTAATTAGCCCTATTCCGTTGTCTGTCGACATTCCCCCTCGCTCAGCCATGTCCCACTGTGTTTACCTGCACCGACCGCTGCTACCTGCTGGCCTCACACTACATGGCAATTTTTCACCCGGGTGCAAAAGGGAACACCTTAGGTCTAACAGTGACATAGTCAGATACCATTAAGCCTACATTAACTATCATGTTAAATTGAACATACTACATGGCCACCCTATTTTCTATTCTGCTCTTTAAGGGCCAGATGTATCAAGCGTTTTACAGTTCGCAAATGGTAAAAAACCTTTTGGGATGCATCATCCCAAACAGCATTTACAAAATAGGGAATCAAAATTTTTGTGATTACCTTTTTTGAAAATGCATTTAGGGAATCACAATTTGCCATTCCTTAAATGCAATGCAGGAAGCTAGAAAAAATTGCGACCTGGTTTTAAGGAATCGCAAATTACCACCAACTTCAAGTTGGTGGTAATTTGCTAATTCCTAACAAAATGCACATTTTTGCATTTTTCTAAGTGCCATGTGGCGCACACACATGCCCTTAGGGCATGTATGTGTGCCACATGTGCATACTTACCTTCTTCGGGGTGCATCAGGGTGGCCTTTTGGTCCTTTTGCACCCTTGAAATTGCATGCGCAATTTGCGAGTACCTATTTGGTACTCGTAAATTGCGAATGCAATTCTATTCTTTTCTATGGGCCTCTAGGCCCATTGGAATGAATTTGCGAAACGCTATTAAGTAATATACAGGAATCACAAATCTTTTTGCAAATCCTACATACATTGCATTTTGCAATTCTTAAAAAGCAAATTGGTAAAATTCGCTATTTAAGAATTGTAAAAACAATTCTTGATACATCTGGCCCTAAAATGTCAAAAACTTCTCACATACAACTAGTAAGGACAATACATCCCCTGAGTCTCTAAAAAGCATCACCAAGGAAAACCTCACCCTCTAAAAAAACGGGCACCAAAGAAGTCAGAATTCTTGCAGTTGCAGGGACAATGAAGCACCATCAATGATGAGAAAGTTTAGTTTCTTCTAAAATGACATTAGGTACTGGCAAGTGTTCTTGATTTAGCATGGGCCATATAATGCACCCCTTTTGTGTTTTCCCAGGGCACTTTGGTATTACGGAAGGGACAGCAGATGTTTGTGAGCTCTTCGGTAATACTGATAGCACTGATACACATGTAGCACCAGTGCTATCAAGAGAGGGCAATTCTATTTTTGCATAGGAGCATGGGCCAATGAAAATGAGGGAATCACATTGTAGACGTGGTGGGAGAGGCAAGCGGGCCTTTAGAAAGCACACCAACAGCACACCACAAAAAAGTAGAGCACTGTTAGTGGGCTGCTGATTGCAAGCCTTACGGAGGATGAAACAGATAATAATAAAAAAGCATAATTACTGCTTGTAAAATGCAGACATATCACCCACTTAAGGGTTTCAAGGCCCCGGGGGCCATTAGCGAGATTATGTCAGTTAGTGCCCAGAGTCACATGGGGCTGAGCTGAGCTGCTGCCGGGGATCAAACCACCAGACTCGCACCCTGGAGTAATTTGCTCAAGCCACTGCACCACACCTCTCCCTCAAAAAAGGAGGTCCCATGGCCCTCCAGTGCAGTCATTCACTGTGTGCGCATGCAGGGGTATTTCTGTTCTCTTGTTTAAGTGCAGGTGGTTGCTGCCTGCAGTATGAAACACAGCTTGTAAGCGTATTACACTGAATGCTCTGTCCCCAGGGCAGCTGCATGTCCCTGACTGTCCTGGAGGCAGCACACTCATAATAACAGGGCACACTGTCCCAGTGTGTGAAACATGAGCCTGGCACAGATTGGGACAGTGCACCTGCAATTTGGGCCATGGTAGCTATAATAAATAAAGCCTTGCTCAAAGGGTTGAATTTACATATACCGCAGATGGTTTCAATTAAATTGTTACTTTTCAGCCACAGTTGTGAGGTTTGTATTTGAAAAACACACACCACTTTATTAAAGTCTGAAAATGTATAAACATGTCCACAGTGAACTTGATACTACAAAAAAAACAGTAAGGTAACAACAATATAGAGATACATCAAGTGCCGCTGGTTATATATCTGTTGTTCATAATCTAAAGTTGATCACAATCTCTGCCCTCAAGCTCGCCACCCGAAAACACCACCAACTGATCCACGCCACCAAGAAAACCGCATTCAAGGAAAGACTGGACAACAACGCACACAACAGCAAAGAACTCTTCAACATCGTGAAAGAGCTCTCCAACCCCAACGCCGGAAACAACTACATCACCCCTTCGCAAGACCTCTGCAACTCCCTCGCCTCCTACTTCCACAACAAGATCGCGGACATACACAACAGCTTCTGCACTCAACCGACGCACGCCACGACCGAACCACCGCCCCCCACAACCACCCTCCGCGCCTGGACCCCGATCAGCACCGAAGACACCGTCCACACGATGAACTCCATCCACTCCGGATCTCCGACAGAACCCTGCCCTCACCACATCTTCAACAAGGCCGACGCTGTCATCACACCCCACCTGCGGGACATCATCAACACCTCCTTCGACACCGCTACCTTCCCGGAGAGCTGGAAACACGCCGAACTCAGCGCCCTACTTAAGAAGCCATCAGCCGACCCCACCGACCTCAAGAACTACCGCCCCATCTCGCTGCTCCCGTTTCCGGCAAAAGTCATCGAGAAGACCGTCAACAAGCAACTGCCCGCCTTCCTCGAGACGAACGGCTCCCTCGACCTCTTGCAGTCTGGCTTCCGGGCCAACCACAGCACCGAGACCGCCCTGATCGCAGCTACCGATGACATCCGAGCCCTGCTCGACAACGGAGAAACAGCGGCCCTCATCCTCCTGGACCTCTCCGCGGCCTTCGACACTGTCTGCCACCGTACCCTAGTACAGCGCCTCAGCAATGTCGGAATCCAGGAGAAGGCACTGGAGTGGATCATCTCCTTCCTTGCCGGAAGGACACAGAGAGTCCGCCTCCCCCCGTTCAGATCGGAGGCCACCGAAGTCATCTGCGGCGTTCCTCAAGGCTCCTCGCTCAGCCCAACACTCTTCAACGTCTACATGAGCCCCCTTGCAGCCATCGCACGCCAGCACAACCTCAACATCATCTCCTACGCCGACGACACCCAGCTGATCCTCTCCCTCACCAACGACCCCGCCACCGCCAGAGCCAACCTACACGAAGGGATGACAGACGTTGCCAAGTGGATGATGAACAGTCGCCTGAAACTGAACTCGGACAAGACGGAAGTCCTCATCCTGGGATCTTCACCCTCCGCCTGGGACGACTCCTGGTGGCCCCCCGCCCTGGGCAGCGCACCCAAACCCACAGACCACGCACGCAACCTGGGCTTCATCCTGGACTCCTCCCTCTCCATGACCAGACAAGTCAACGCCGTCTCCTCGTCGTGCTTCAACATCCTGCGCATGCTACGTAAGATCTTCCGATGGATCCCCACCAAGACCAGGAAGACGGTCATCCAGGCCCTCGTCACCAGCCGTCTGGACTACGGCAATTCCCTCTACGCCGGAACCACCGCCAACTCCAGAAGAGACTCCAGCGGATCCAGAACACCTCAGCACGACTCATCCTGGACATCCCCCGCCGCAGCCACATCTCCGGACACCTGATCGACCTGCACTGGCTCCCGGTCAACAAGAGAATCACCTTCTGGCTCCTCACCCACGCACACAAAGGCCTACACAACCAAGGCCCAGGATACCTCAACAGCCGCCTCAACTTCTACGCTCCCAAACGCCAGCTTCGATCGACCAACCACGCCCTCGCCGCCGTCCCCCGCATCCGAAGAGCCACCACAGGAGGAAGGTCCTTCTCCTACCTGGCCGCCAAGACTTGGAACTCCCTTCCGACCCACCTCCGCCTGACCCAAGACCACCTCGCCTTCAGGAAGCACCTCAAGACCTGGCTGTTCGAGCAGTAGCGGACCCCCTCCCCCCAGCGCCTTGAGACCCTCCGGGTGAGTAGTGCGCTATATAAATGCTTTGATTGATTGATTGATTGATAGCGCCAATGATTTAATCACTGTCCCCACTAATCTAAAAGTGCAAACATCGAAACCATGCAAAATATG
Source organism: Lissotriton helveticus (assembly GCF_964261635.1). Taxonomy (NCBI): domain Eukaryota; kingdom Metazoa; phylum Chordata; class Amphibia; order Caudata; family Salamandridae; genus Lissotriton; species Lissotriton helveticus. Next base: position 621,952,371 of record NC_136071.1, read on the forward strand.
ATATTCACTCTGGCAATTACTAGTAAAACATAATTCTGAATGGTCCCAAAAATTGGCATTCCAATGAAAGGCCAAAAGATTTAGGTGCAGATTTACCAACTTTTCATGAAACGCTGTGCAGCAACCAAATTTGCTGCACTGTATAAAGGGAGTGAGTAATACAACTCAGTTTCTACTAAGATATAGTGTTGCTTTCCTCTTTCCTTGTGCTGGCTCCGTTAAGGCTTCCATGAAACAACACACACACTTGCACAATAATGCATGCATATGTGCATTCTTTCTAGTATTGGTAGCGGAGTAGAAGGGGACCTATGCAGTGCCAAGACTATGCTTTAATACTACCCCCACCTCGTATGTGTGATGTACATATGCACCTTTGAAAAAATGTGGAGAATTTTAGAACTTGTTGCAAAACGATAGACTTAACCCAGATCTCTTGACTGAGGGGAACTGTTTGATTTGTTCAGTATTCCGTCCATCATTTGTTTGCACAGCATTTTCTGCCCTAAGTGGGATAGGTATGTGCAGACGCGGGCCCCTTGCTCGCTGTGCTACTGGATTCAATCTAGCCTGGCTAATGAGGGGTGATACTCAGAAACCAGTTCCAGGATGCCTGTTTCTGGTCCAGGGAGGACCTGGCTTGGCAGTTTGGGCTGGATTGTTGCCGTGAGGAACAGAGTCAAGATTTATTTTCATATTGCTGGGTCGTGTTGGGGTGGCATAGTGAGCGAAAGAACAATGGATTTAACCCAGATCTCTTGACTGGGGCTAAAAGTTTGAATTATTCAGCATTTTGTCCATCATTTGTTTGCACACCACTTAACGTTCCATGAGGCAACCCTCACCTACTGGGTTGCTTAACAGGCAACCTACCATATTTCAAAATTAGGAGTCATAATTGTTTCCACATGTTTGCCTTCTACAGTCCAATCACCCACCTGTGTGATCTCTCTCCTTCCAAAGCTTCAACCATATGCCTCTCATTTCCCCCTCCACCCATTCCCACTCACGGTACAGGCACCTCCAGAAACATATACATAGATCCTTAAAGCCACTGTGCAATCTTCTCTTCCACATAGTGTTAATAGTATTAATAATCATTGTACCAAAGAGACATACATGACCAAGCAGTCTAACTTTGCCACTTACTGGCCCGGTCTGTGACTCCTCTTTAAAGTATGATTGGATCAGTACCTCATTTTGCCTAAACTGAAACTTATAAAAATTAATACTGCCAATTTTCACCTCCAGATATTTGCCTGGTGAGGTGATTTCCCACCATTTATTGATTTCTTTGACCTTTAATATCTCCATTTCTTTCATTTGTTGTTTCCACCTCATTGGTATTATGGGTTTGCTATTTACATCTCCAGAACATAATCTGGCATTCCTTCCACATGATTTTTATCAAACAATATAGGGTCCGACTACGATAACAGGCAGAAAGCCTCCGACCAGCTGTCAGAGGCTATCCGCCCGACGTTGTTTTCCGTCCGATGGCTGTATTAGGATGATGGTGGTTGGAGTGAAATCTGCGGGGGGATTTTGTACACAATTCCAACGGGCTCAAGGAGCCCATCAGATGACCGGAAGCCACCATAATCTTCTAATGATGGCTGAGCCAGGCTCAGCTCTGCTGTTAGGATTATGTTGCCACTTTCTGACAGAATTTCAATGTCTGCCTTTCCAACAAGGGAAGACTGTCAGAAAGTGTCTTCCCCCCTGGCCCTTCACTATGGGGACTAAAACATCACTGCACTCTGTGGCAGGCACCATGAGGTGCCTGCCACACAGGGCAGGGAAGTTTAAAAACATAAATTTTACAATGGCTGCTTGTGCTGCGGGCTTTTTTCCACCCGACACACAAGTTGCCATTATAAAATGGATGTATCTGACCGCTTCCTAATACTGAGGTTGGAATCGCCAACCTAAGGTCAGGCAGTTCCAGACTGCTACGTTGTTGGGTGACATGATTCCTCCCACCTCGTTAATGAGCCTCATAGCGGCTGCTTTAAACCTATCGGCCTTCATTGGCCCCATCTTGATAATTAAACTTATTACACAAATCCTTTCCATTACTTCACTTCGCTTCAGTCGAAGATAGCTCAGTGTTCACAAAGCTACCAAAGTCATTCCTGCACACATATAATCTGAAATGCCAATTTGAAACTTCTATGTGTGCTGCTGAATGTAAAGTTGAAGTTTTAAAACATAATTTTTTTAAATGATTTTTTATGCAAGAAGGGACACCTTCCTGCACATAAACAATCAAATGTGTTTTGCTGTTTCCATGTGTGCTGCACAATGCAGCACACATGGAAAGAGCAAAAATGAGGAGTAATTAAACATTTCTACACACTTTGCCAGGTCAAGACCAGGTTTTCCCCGGTCCTAATTTTGGCGCTGTCCCATTTACGCCACCCTTGTTAATATGGGACAGAATTAAAATCAACACCAATTACCCTCCCATTTCTCCCTAAGTATAGAGTGAAGGGGTGCCTTATTTATCAATTTAAATAGCTTAACATTGCCTTGTAAATAAGGCGAAGCCCGTATCACCACCACACCGTCTTTAAAAGTGACGATGTGGTGGCAATGGGCGCTTGTAGATAATCCCCTTAGGCTTGTCAGTGAATTTCTAAGGTTTTCCTAATTCTATTTCTTAACTATAATGCCTCTGTAACCTTTGCTTTTATCAGTGAATGCCACAGGTGTTTTTATTTTAATTTTATTTCCTAACTGTAACCTGTTGAGATTTAATATCTGTGAAATGAGCATTGTGCCATAATGAATCCTGCCCTGCATATTTATTCAAGAAGAGGTCACTATTTTGTGCAACACCTCTACCCAACTGGAGTGTTTTCTACTAGCTAATTAGTAAGTTTTATCTTCTTGAATAAATGTATGGTGCATTTCCTACACTACAACTCCAGGCTAGGAGGATCCTGGTCCAGGCCCTCATACTATCTCACCTGGACTACGGGAATGTCCTCTTTATGGGAGCCCCTTCCTTTGTCATCCAGAAGCTCCAAGTCACCCAGAACAGTGCGGCCCGCCTACTCTACAATCTTCCTCGCTGGCAGTCAGCAAGGAATGCCCTAAGGGAGCTTCATTGGCTCCCTATCGCGGCTAGAGTACAATTCAAGGCTATGTGTATTTTACACAAGGCCTTTCATCTTACTGGCCCTGCAATTTTACAGTCCTTGGTCACTCCCTATGTCCTGCCCCGTTCCCTCCGTTCCTGTAGCCTGCAGCTGGCTACCTCCATCAGAGTTAGGAAAGCCCGTTGGGGCGGCCGCTCCTTTTCATATACTGCGGCCAAGCTCTGGAACACCCTCCCTTTACCCCTCCGGGGAACTATTAATCATCTCTCCTTCAGGAAAGCCCTGAAAACTCACTTGTATGCTAAATCCTGCTGATCTGCCCTGAGCTCGCGCAAAGTAAGTTCTCAGTCATAAGCGCTACGAGGCTTCCGGGTAGATAGCGCTATACAAGTGTAGTTTAATAATAATAATAATAACAACTGTCTAAAGGACTCTGACCCAGTGACCTTGTGTATCTGTAACTGTTCTTCAAGTGTCTTCACCAGATATCTTTAGAAAGTGGAACTGCAGAGAAAACATACTTGGATGATTTGTACTTTGCACAAGTATATGCTTCTTTGTTTGGGAGAGATTCAATTGTATTGCCAGACATGAGGAACACATCTTTAAAATAGGTGGAAAACACTCTTGCGTTCTTTTAGTTAGCTGTCCATCATCCTGGGAAAAGGGGTGAAATACATTGCATACCACTAATGTATATGGGGTGTGGCCAACCAGGCAGGGCTTGTAGGCAAGTTTACTTCTAGTTTGTAAAAATTTAGAACATGCTCTCTGGGCTCTTTAACAGGTGGCAAGAAACCCCCCCTCATCAAATACACTGCATGAGATTTTGTGCTCAAGAAAAGAAAGAATGCAAACACCTCCATCAAGGATTACTGATAACTTTTCGCACTGGAAATGCAGAAAACCACACTTGGTTTGCAATGGCCATGCCCACGTAGTTACTATGATTACTACTTTACAGACGTAGAGCTTCAACTCGGGCACCCGCTTTGTTTTAGTAAATGGAGGGGCCTCTCCCATTGTGATTTTGGTCAAAGGGACCCCATTCCCCAGCCCATCCATTTATGTTTTAATAGAATAGGGGGACCACACGGCCCCTTTCCCAAGGCAGTTTCAGCCCCGTTGACCCCATCACAGCCATTATTAAATGGGGGAGCGGGCTGACCGTCCACCCTACCTGGGCTGATTTCATCCCCGGGAACCCCATTCCTTGGGGCCCAGCCTTAACATTATTATTTTTTTGATAGGTTAGGGGGGCCACGTGGCCCCCCGGCCCTGCCTGAATTCGGCCCCGGAACTCCATCCCTCCACTGGGACCACAAGGAGAGCCTCAAGGCCCAATGTTCCCTGCAAGCGTGGGAGCCTGCATTGCTTTCATTGACTTCCTGTGCATCCTGTACATCCTGTGACAAGTTGTCCGACAGCTTAGCTATTGCAATCCTCTGGAGGCACACAACTCACTCCTTGCACTGCTCAGTAGCCTCAGCCCTACATCTTTAGCGAGTTGATGCACACAAGTGTTGCATTTTGGGACTGCAGTGGCCTAACAATGCATGCAAATGGCCTGGCGTGTGATAAGCATTTACAAATCCATCCTTTAATTGGATAACTATAAAAATATCATCTGCAGGAATAGTCCTCTCTGCATCCCCTCCAATGGAAGGAGGTTGAACAAACCCCTCACTGAACAAAGGACATCTGTAACTCTGGAACACAGGTTTGCGGCATACAGCCATGTCCCGAACATATGTATTAAATTAATATAAATGTGAATTACATTGTGTTCACAAAGGCAGGACACAATTTTCAAGATCATACAGCTGAGGTGAGACATGCCCTGTACCAGATGTCAAATTGAATGAACTGGAGTTTGGCATCACAAGATACTGTACATCGGTAGTGCCTAGTGCAATCATACTCCTTGGCCGTGGTGGGTTCGTAAAACATCAGTTTCCCATAGCCAGCAAGCAGGTGACAGTGGGTAATCCTTTATGTGTGCAAACACATGAACAAAGAATGTCACCAGTCTCTGAACTCCACCCATCACGTGCAGGGTGTGGGTCAGGGGACGATGCCCAGAGTCAGTATCTGTGACTCTCCACAGGTGTCCAATTTCAGCTATCAGTTTGCCATGTGCCAAACAATGTCCCCTGGAATATCAGGATCTTCCTGCAACTGGCCAAATGTAATGTGCTCACAGACCCTGAATAGGTCCACCACTGAGCTTAATCCTGTGTGTCTCCATGCTGTTGGTCCTTCTTAAAAATGCCTTCATGGAAAACTGCTTGGAAGAGCAGAATAACAGATGGAGAACACAGGCTCATGTTCGTCAGTAGCAACAGGCCCTAATAGCCCAGAAACATATTTTCACCAGGCTGTCAGCTCCACAGGGGAGCTGTGCTTCAGGTAGCAACATTGATCCAGCAATCTCCTATGCCCTGCATGTTGGGAACATTTACACTTCATACAACTGCCTCCCAACCAAACTTCACACTGGCCATTGCAGTGGTCTTGCCAGATAACATTCATTTTAAACTGCACAGCATGGACAGCCTTTCCTCTGCCAGATGCAGCCTCCACACAGAAACACGTATCATGCCAATGTTGTAGATCTCCCTCACAGCATGGTGTCATACTCCCTGGATTTGGCAAGAGGCACAGCCACTGCTAGGTGATGGTAAAAACACAAGATGCAGATGAGCATGACCTTCTTAGAAAGTGAAATACAGCTATGGCCTGTAACTGGGAGAGTGATAAAAAAAGTATGTGGACGTAATGAGGATATGGCCCTGCTAAGGTTCACAAAATGAGATACTTTGCATCATGACAGTTACACATCCCTAAGTACAAAAAACTTGAAGCTCACCCATCACACTCTGATCACCCACCATTATCCCTCTTGTGGAGGATACTCCACACAGAGGGCAAAAACACAATACTTGGCCCAGTTAACACACAAACTCCACACCCTGCAATTCTGATTATCTCACAGAAATGTCTGGAATGTCCCTGCAGATAGACTGAATACAGAGCAGCATGTCGTCTGCATCAACAGTTACTACATGTACCTCATCGCCCAGTGGAACTCACAAAGCTTAACACGCCTGACAAAGCTGCTGGGCTGGTGGCTACCTTTTCAGGGCAAAGAGCAGTGGGAAAAGGGGACAGCCCTGACAAATCCCCCTGCACAGCCTAAAACAGGGTGACTCTTGACATGATCAGTTGGCTTTGTATGAAAAATACATTTGTGTATTTGCAGCTGCCCTGGAATGTCCAGTTCTGAGTGGTAAACATGTATGCACAATTAAAGGTATTGAATGCTTTCACCAATTCCAACACTAAGCAAATGAATGTTAGGCGTCGTGGTTCTATCATGCATAGAAACCTTTTGGACATCTAGCACTAGATGCTGTATGTGTACCAGCAGGCGAGGCGTCACTATGGTACTAAGGATTAACAATTCTTTGCAAGCACGGACAAAAGATTTTGTGGATGTCAGTTCAGCTAGGTCACTGTTGGGTTTTAACAATGTACAAAAAAAAGATCGCAGCATGGATTGGGAGTGTCTCCAATCACTCAAGGTTGCCATGGAGAGCTTTAGTCACATGTTGGCAAGTACAAGCTCAAAGGCCTTATCGAGACTGGGCGGGAGGCTGTGCAATGCAGGAGCTGTCAACATGGCAGTGCACATTATCACTTTGGGTATCTCTTGTACCAGCCAAAAGGGTTGTTGATCACTGCACATGCTGCCATAGCAAGTGCAGGTAGATTCAATGCAATCAGGAATTTGGAAACATCTACCTTGCATTTAGACTAGTGGGGAATGTATGGGCCACAATACACCGTGAAGGATTCATGGGTGGCTGCTTGACTATTGTGATCCCTAATCATCAACATCTGCTGGGTTGCTGTTAAGCAACAGTGGATGAAGAACAGGAGTTGCCCTGACTGATCTCCCTCCGTGTGCATTGCAGCGTATCATGTTGCAAAGTAAAAGCAACACAGTTGCTTAATCAGATGGGTATGGTGAGCAGTCTATGCTGACCTAGTGATGCCTCTGTGTACAGCAAAGGCCGGTGGATATTGGCCATAGACACCATCCAAGGGGCAAGCACCAGCCACTCAATACTGCTTTCAGAGCTTCCCTATTCAACAACCTAGAAGTGGTTGTGTCCCAGTAGTCATTGAAATATTTGGAGACGGAATCCTTCTGGTATGGGCAAAATGCATGGGCCAACAACAACGTAGGATGCAGCCACCATGTAAGGCCTGGGGGCGCTGCACACTACACTCAATGTGTATGTGTATTGGGTCATCTTCTGGGTATGTTATTCACAGCTATTCAGCATGTAGCTCCGCAGACTGTACTGTGAGCTGATAACAATTTATTTAATTTCAAGTGGGCATATTGTGTACCGCAGAGTAGTAGGAGTACTCATGAGCCCCAGGATGTAGGATCCAGCAACAGTGTAGGAGGGACCAGTGCACAGCCCATTGTGTAAGGTACACTGCCAGCACTGGAGAGGATGCCAGCCGGTAGCTTAATCCATGGCTCTTGGACACAATTGACATAGTCATCCTCAAACCAGGGGTTATGGGTACACCTTGTGAGGTTGAGAGATATATGCAGAATGAATTCTGTTTTACCAACAATCAGCACTGAAACACTTACCCCTAATCTTAGAAAACATGAAGGAAACCCTCTACAAAGACATATTGCCCTCAGGCTCCGTTGCAGTGTCTAATGGGATAAATGGGACCCGTATGGAGTCACACAAGGACAACCCTTGTGAAACCAGAATAGAGGATGCAAAATTATTGGCAATGAAAATGCTCCTGAAACTGGGTATAATGTTCCTGTGTCTCATGTGTTTCTTGTAACAGTGCAATGTTGTTTTCTCTGCACATCCAGAGATATCCTCACAATGCGTGTAACTCCCTTGGTGTCCCCATACCTCTGACATTCAAAGTCAGAATGCCATGAGTACCTGTTACATTCTCTCTTATTTATGTATGTTTTCCTTTAAGGGTCTGACCTGTCGCATGCACCTGCATGAGCTCCTGCGTGAGCCAGTGCATGAGACATGTTATTACTTAAACGGGTTCTAGATTCCAGAGTATGTGGTTAAGTTCGGTATTATGTTACAATAGGCAGTTGAGCCTTGGACTTTGTATTATGTAGACCTATGTCTTCGTGCTGAAATAAACTTTACTTGAAAATTACATGATATCAGTGGAAATACTTAACAAACTTGGCGACGATTTGAACCACTCTACAGCACGAAGAAAGAGTGGTATTTAAAGAAGAAATTACATTGGAAGACGCTTTCAAGTATTACTGGTATGTTGATTCAAATTATTTAAAGTACCTTTTGAATTACTTTTGAACAGAAAAGAAATTTTACCGGAGTTGTTGTCCTTCTATCGCAAGACGTTCTGACGAACCAGCCGCGCGCACGCGCTGCGTTCTACGTCACACGCACGCATTGTTTTCGGTTTCCTTGACAACCCACACGACGGAGCTTCACGGTGAAACCGGATCAGATCTGTAAGTGCGGAAACTTTCATTTTTTCACGATTGTGAGCCACAATTAACGGATAAGTTAATATCTTGCTTCAAAATGTGTATTAACATCAAGTGATTACTACAATTTTAAAATTACACCAATTCTCGTTTTATATTACAAATATTATTCAACCATATGTTCAATTCAGCTTAAATTATCTCAATTATTCACAAGCTGACTATTCAACTACATTTACAAGACAATTCAGTGTTTACTAATTTTTCAGTATTGAATCTTACAAACCACAATGCAATTCGACCCGCCAGCCAAATTTCTTCAACTCAAAGGCGAACCTCCTATGCCTTGGTCTAAGTGGAAGGAAGAATTCCTCACATACATGAAAGCAATTGATGGAGAAAGGATGGGTTCTGAAAGGAAAAAAAGCATTTTACTTCATTGTTTGGGATCCGAAGGGCAAGTCATCTTCAGGTCTTTGCCTCAAATTGACACACCAACTGGTGGTAGTGGCGACTCCCTAAATGTTTATTCAGAAGCGTTAGCAAGACTAGAAAAAAGATTCAAACCCAATATTAGCATTGCGTTAAATCGCTTCAAATTTTATACAAGAAAACAAAAAGACGATGAATCATTTGATGATTTTCTTACAGCTCTCAGATCTCTTAGCATCCACTGTAATTTTGGAACTATTTCTGACGAAATGATAAGAGACCAGATCATCGTCCATGTAAAATGCAAAAAGATTCAAGATAAGTTATGGGTTATGGGTAATCCCAATTTAAGTGAGACTATTGCCACTGCCAAAGCTCAAGAACAATCAGACTTGTGGATGGACACTGTCAGGAAAGATTCCATAAAAAAAGTTAAAGGAGAGGAAGTGTGTTTAGTAAAAAACAAGTTTGATGGAAAGAAAGTGTTACAAGGTCATACATCAAAACCAAACTTTAATAGTCCAAGATATTTTCAACAACAACGATCAAATTTTCAATCCATGTGTTTCAGATGTGGTAATAGATCACACTATGCTTCTTTTCCAGGGTGTCCAGCATTGAAAAAAGAGTGTAAAAATTGTAATAGGTTTGGACATTTTAGCAACATGTATAGGGATAAACGGCCTTTTCCACAAAATAGAGGTGCAGTTGCATCCATGTCTGAAGAAAGTATAACTACATTTTCTGATGTTGAGGTGGAAGAAAGTTTTGTGGTATCAATTATAGATGACCATGAAATTAAGTTTCTTAAATCTCCAAAATGTATCTTTCAAGTGTTAGGAATAGACATAAATTTAATGGTAGATTCTGGTTCACCATGGACCATTATCACTCTTGATTATTTTAATGTAACTTTATCTAACAGTTTATCTATGGTAGATCTCAAGCAACCTGATATTGGAGCCAAAAGTTTTAGCGGCAATAAGATTGATTTCATTGATTTTTTCCATGTAATTTTACATTTCAGGCACAGGAAATCTGATATAAAACTATACATTTCTCCAAAAGGAGTGAATGTGTTGGGATGGTTGGACCAATGGAAATTGGGTATTCTTTTGAATCCTCGTGCTAAGGAACAAATTTCTTTATGTGATGACAGTTTAATGGTTTCAACTTCATTAATTGGGAATATTTCCGATTGTGCCTCAACCTCTTCTGGAAAGACAAAAGACTTAATTGATCATTTTAAAGGGGTATTTTGTGATAAATTAGGCACACTAAAGAATGTCTCACACAAGATTGTATTAAAAACTAATCATACACCCATAGTGCAAAAACTTAGAGGTGTCCCCATTAACATTAGGGAAGAACTTAAAGGCATGTTAAATGAACTCTTAAAAGAAGATATCATAGAGCCAATTGAGTCCTCAGAGTGGGTTTCTCCTATAGTTTTAGTGAGAAAACCTGATCAGAAGTTGAGTGTGTGTTGATTTAAGAGCTTTGAACGCTAATATTGTTGTGGATTGTCATCCCTTACAGAATATTAATGAGCTAGTATCCTTATTTTATGGTGCACACATTTTCTCAACACTGGATCTTAGATCTGCATACCATCAAATCAGATTAACGGAAGATTCCAAGAAGCTCACAGCGTTTATAACACCGCAGGGTCTATTTCAATATAAACGTATGCCTTTTGGGCTAGCTTCTGCAGCCTCCGTTTTCCAAAGAATTATGTTTCAAATCTTCAGAGATCTAAATAATTTTGTAAAATGTTTTCAAGACAACATTTTAGTTTTTTCAAAGAACATTACAGAACATGAGCAACATTTACACACTGTATGTGCTAGATTAGAACAAAGTGGTTTAACTCTAAAAGCACACAAGTGTCATCTTTTTAAAGAATCGGTAGAGTATCTAGGACATACTCTTTCTGGTGAGGGTGTGATTCCGAATAAATCGAATGTAGAGGCTATTATCAAAGCTCCAGCACCTGAGAACAAAGACCAGTTGTTATCATTTGCAGGTCTATGTGAATACTATAGCAAATTTGTAAATAACTTTGCTACTAAAATGGAACCACTGAGGAAGTTACTCAGACAAGGTGAAAATTATGAGTGGTTAGATGCACAACAACATGTTTTTGAAGAAATCAAACATGATATAGTGAATTCTCCTACTCTTAAACCATTTTGCATGAACAAAGAGTGTATAATTACAGTTGATGCCAGCCTATATGGTTTGGGTAGTGTTCTTTCCCAAAGAGAAGGTGATAATGAGTGGGATGTTGCTTTCGCCTCAAGGACCCTTAGTGAATGTGAGCGCAAATATGCTGTTATCGAAAGGAAATTGCTCGCTTGTGTGTGGGCGATAGAGCACTTTAGGTTGTATGTGTGGGGTACCAAATTTACACTTGGGACTGACCATAAACCTTTGGTAAATATTTTATCTGTTGGTGGGGGATGGAATGCCACAGCTAGAATTGCCAAATTAACGTCCAAACTACAAGAGTATAATTTTGTCACGATATACGTACCTGGGAAGAAAAATGTAACAGCAGATTGTTTGTCGCGTTTACCTTGTAGACAAGATGGAGTCAGTGCAATAAGTGAATTAGATTTTGTTTTAACTATTGGAGATGTATGTAAAGAAAAATTTCAAGACATTTCTGAACAAGTTTGGGAAGAATGTGTACAGAAAGATGATTGCTGGATTGCTGGAGAAAAATAAGAGAATATATTGAAAAAGGTTGGCCTAGGAAAGATAAAGTTAAATCTGAAATATTACCATTTTACAATGTACAAGAAAATTTAGAGTTAGATAGTGGTTTTATCTTCAAGTCTGGGAAATGTGTTCCACCTGAGGGTATGTATGAGGTTATTCTGAATATCGCTCATAGAACTCATCCCGGTATTTCTTCAATGAAAAGATTGGTGAGAGACTATTTTTGGTGGCCAGGTGTAGATAGGTTCATTGATAAGACAGTTAGAGAATGTACAGAGTGTTGCTCGAGTGAGAGAATGTGTAAAGTTTACACTCCGCCTCTGAAGGTGGTAAAGGCCATCTCCACCGTGGGAGAAAATAGCGTTTGATATTTCTGGTCCTTTTCACATGTTACCTGAAGCATCACGCTATGCTTTAGTTATGGTCGATTACCACTCTAAGTGGCCTGAGGTTAAGTTTGTTGCTAAGGCTACCACTGAGGCAGTCATACATTTTTTCAAAGACATATTTTCAAGAGAGGGTTGCCCATTATGTTTAGTAACTGATAATGGAGTGCAGTTAACTTCATCAGAGATGAAAAACTTTCTCAAAGAATGTAACATTGTCCACAGGTTTACATCTGTTTATGAACCTCACGAAAATGGACAGGTAGAAAGGTTCAATCGGGTGCTTAAGAACTTCATTGCAGATTCAATCAAGTATGGTGGGAGTTGGGTAAGTGCTTTGAGAGAACGGTTATGGAATTATCGCATTACACCACATTCAACCACTCAAGTAAGTCCTTTTAAATTATTCAAGGGAAGGAATCCTGCGTCTAATGTTTTACCGTGGTGGTTAAAAGCAAAATCCTCTCACTTTACAGGTAATAATGTGTGTGTGGATGATGTTGCAAAGCATGTGGAGGACAAACAACTCAAAACTAAAAGGTGGTATGACAACAAATGGAAAGTCAAGACACAAATGTTTCAGATGGGAGATTGGGTTCGAGTTCTAAAACCAGGTTTTATCAGGAAAGGTCTTAATAAATACAGTGAGCCTATACAATTAAAAAAAGTGTTTGATAACAGTGCCATGACACAAGATGGCAGAATATGGAATTTTTGTAGATTAGCAAGATGCAATCTACCTTATGAATCAAACAAGAGAATGACAAAAAGTCGTTTACTAAATGATCTAAGAGATTCTGTTGCACATAGAGTTAAAGCCTCTAAAAGAGTCATCAAAACTCCTATAAGGTTTGCACATGATGTATAATTTACTGTGGTTTAAGTTGTTTAATTTTATGCATAATATCTCATGTTCATTTGTAAAATGCATTACTTATCTTATATTTTTTTATTCCACTTGCTTTAGTTTTGTCAATAGGGAGATGTGTTACATTCTCTCTTATTTATGTATGTTTTCCTTTAAGGGTCTGACCTGTCGCATGCACCTGCATGAGCTCCTGCGTGAGCCAGTGCATGAGACATGTTATTACTTAAACGGGTTCTAGATTCCAGAGTATGTGGTTAAGTTGGGTATTATGTTACAATAGGCAGTTGAGCCTTGGACTTTGTATTATGTAGACCTATGTCTTCGTGCTGAAATAAACTTTACTTGAAAATTACATGATATCAGTGGAAATACTTAACAGTACCCATGTGTGTTTAGTGTCCTGGGAAGTAAGAGAGGCATTTCAGGAGTATTCTGCCCCAGGTGGCCCATGCAATACACATCCTGGAGGTTTCACTTGGGGGGCTATGGTCCTCTAATGAATGGACTGGCATTAAATGTTTCTGCATCATGAAAACAAAATATGAACCCTTAACACCTCCATCCCATGGCATTGTCCAAGGGGAAAAACGAGCAATCAGTGACAACATCTACCTACAAAGCGTAACTTGCCAGTTATGCCCACACACTACTCAGTCAAGGCAAGGCTAGGTGGAGGGAAGGTGTCCTGTGATGCCAATAGGTTTTGCATATGCCAGTGTTCTCCTAGCGGACATGTCAACAATCTGTCATGAACAATCAGTGGCAGAAAACAAGCTGCAGCTAACACATGCTAATCTTTCCTCGGGCAACTGTTTTTGCATACTTACATCCATTCTAATTTCTGCATGTGTACATTTCAATATTACCTCTTTGACTGCATAATCGCTACTTGTGCTGGTCTGCCCCTTCTAGCATCCACCTCAAAGTACATGCTCATCTCTAAGCCTATCCATCATACACAAGCTCTTCCTAATCACCCTCTGGTGCAGCTATCCATAAAAGTATTTCTGCTCTCCAAGCTCCAACTTTGTACTCTACCTCTTCCACTCAGATTCTCACAAGGTCATCCTGGTGCTGAACCTCTCACATACACACCTACATTCACAGCACCACTCATCATCACTGTGCAGACAACACCTCTCCCATTCATTCTATGTACACAATGTACTGTACCCATCACCTCCTTAGCAGACGTTAAAAGTATCATGCCAAATGTACTCCTCACATCCTCATTTTGCCCCTCACTAATGTCTTGGACTGCACTTTCATCACAATGTGCAGCTTCATATCCAATTCTGACATTCACACTTAATACCTTACCACATCTCTCACCCAGACTGTTACATTGCTCAATTAATCTGTCCTCATACATTTGCCTCTCAATAGCCACTCACCCTAAGGACTACTGATAGTCATTTCACAAACTAGCACATCCACAGATTCAAACAAAAGATACATCAACTGGCCAACACCTCACATCTCCCCATAAAGCACCCTAAAGTACACAACGTGTGTATACCTTTGACATACACTTATCTACTTTTCTATAAATTACAAGTATAACCTTGTGTCACTGTGGCCCTGCCACATCCACATCTCAGTGCCATGATCCATACCTCCATTGACTTCTGAACATTAACAACTTCCTTTATCAATGACACTGCCCTGTCACAGTCATCTCTCATCGTAGGGCCAAAGACTACATATCTCATCTCCTGCCAGCCTCCAAGCTTGTCTACCTGGTTCTACCTCAAGCACATCTACATATTCCTAGCATACCCTGTCCATGCTTTAAACAGTCTTACAAGGTCCCACATTCTGATTCCTACACCCCAGTATTTAAAATAATTCATATTGTAAGAATGAGGATACTTCCCGTCTCTTATCCAAGAACTGCCTTTGACTTTAACTCCTCCCTTGCACTCTCATACAATTCCTATCTTGTTCTGCCCCATCACATCTGAGTCTCCACTCCATTTCCAAAATGGAAACACAAGTCTCTCTCACCTCTACCCTTGTTAAGTTAGCTCACACCATGCAACATTAACTTTGCAAAACACATCTGCAGCTAGGCTTCACATTACAAGATACACCTCCACCCCTGTCTGTCAATTTAGTGCATGGGTGTAATACAAGCTCCTGTAGCATTTGCACAGCAGACGGGCCCACAACACTTCTGTGCACTCACAGTACACTCAGATGCGCACATTAGGCACAGGGCAATCCACTAGACATAACAGCACTCCAAGTTAATCTCTGTGTGATTTTGGCCAGCAACAAGCATATCTCAAAAGTACTCCATTGTCATTCATGCACAAATGACAACATAAATACAAATCACATTTATGTACAAATGACGTGTGGTTAAAGTTGTAAATTCCTAGCTTGTTTAGACAATACAATTGTCAGTGTAAAAATGTACAAAAAAACAAATCTCAAACATTCTCCACTCTTCTCACTCGGCTGTCATCCCTGTTGAGGAGAGCCCGAAGTACTATGATGCCATCATGGTTGTCAAGCTTAAGTTGTGGGGGGCATATCATAGGTTTCCATTACTGTCATCCAGGTTGCGGTCACATCCATAGCACTCCCAAGTGTTGTGGCCACATGCTGTAATGATGACGATACATTGTGTACTCTGAGTGAGAGGTGAGCGCAAGTCAAGTGTGGCATGAAAGCAAACTCAGATTTTAAAATTATCATTCTAGTCCATAGACTGAATGGCTGTTTGTGCCAAACACATTGACATCTCATCCCATTCCTAAGAGTCCCAGGTGAGGAGTGTTGTGTGTTGATTATGCATCACCCTGATGCACTATGGATGCAAAGCCAAGGGAGGGGTCTGTCCACCTGTAGTTTGTAACAGTGACAGCACACTAAAGGCAGTAATCTGTTGCTGGGCTCTGTAGTCATTAGCATTTGTGAGGCCCTTGGCAGCTGACAATTGGCAGTGTTAGAAATGTGTTCTCTAGTTGGCTAAGGCCTGTGCCAAAGCCAGGCAGAGACCACCTCTCTAGTCAGGGAAAGGGAGTTACACGCCAAAGATAACCCCTGATCACCCCCTTGGTAGCTTGGCATGAGCAGTCAGGCTTATCCCGGAGACCATGTATAAAGCGTTCGCGCACCCACACAGCAACAACATACCAGGCAAACCACAAAAGGAACTCCACACAAGGTTATATCAAAAATAGCCTTTGTATTCTCATAACACATTGGAATAGTAATCACATATTATACATTGTGCCACCTGGTACTAGGTAATATCTACAAGGGATTATGTACACCTGTCAGGGCGAACTGAACCACTGTCAAAACCATCACAAAGTGAACTTAGTTAATGTAGGACATATCATAAACGTACAACCAGTAATCACTGGTAACCACTGTACTCAGCATCATCCTGTAACATGAACCATATTATGCACAGTATCACATTTAGGAGTGAATACCTTTCTACGCCAACCTCACCAGCATAAACACATTATGCAACCATCTAAACACGTTAGACCCTAACGTCCTCAGCACAACTCATATTAGGAGCATAACTCACAGTAGACAATAATCTCATTAGCATAAACCACAGTATGCAAATAACCTCATACATAAACCACAGTTAGAGGTATAAAACAGGGTGCGTAAATCATAGTACATGAAGTACATTTCCTAGCACCACATAAATCACATTAGGGCCAAGCACCCTACAATCCCCACAGTCCCCTTGGTCAACTGACCTTCTCAAAGGGGCTCAAATGCCCTATGTCCCAAATGTCAGGGCTGCTGCCAAGGCAGCGGAATCCAAAGTGTGCCATTGCGCTGGGGCGTAGGAGTGCATCTCACTCCTATCTCTCTCTTTAAAAATGCCCCCAAATAACTGTTGGCCTAAACATTGCAGCTGGCACTAATTGCTGCGCAGCTTTGATGCAAACATGGCCTAGCACCACTGTGCCTCTTCTGTCCCCCGCAGGGACTCTGAAACCAAAATACACATTTTGCTGCAGCTGGCTGCGCTGGTGCAGTGCAGCTGGGATAAACAAAGGGGGTGGGGGCCTGGCACCTCTGTGCCCTTGGGGCCCCACTGGGGCATGTTAGACAAATGCGCCCCAATGTTGGAGCGACCCTCTATCAGGCATGGCCGCGAATGGAATGGGCATCAACACTGTGCTCATCCTCGTCTCCCCCCAGCCATCTCGACTCACCGGGCTGCGGGGCAGGCTCTCTTCTCATTGCATGCAGGGCTCTCTCTCAGCTCACGGGAGCCCCGCTGATGATCCGGGACCGGCACTCGGCTCTCCTCCTTTGCTGGGGATGTGTGGCCTGCTCTCTCCCCCCGGTCACATCCCGTGGCCTCTAGGTAGGCAGGGTGAGCTCCTGCCGGCCTGCCTCTCAATCCTCCAGCACCGGGGCTCCCAACAGCTCACCGGAGCCTTGCTCGGGTCGACAGGCCTTCCTCTCACTTCTGGCCCTGCTCGGCAGACCCGGCCTCAGTCAGGCTCGTCCTGCCTGACTTCCGGGTCGCATTTGGCAGCGGCCCGGTGATTCCCTCTGGTGGCGTCTCCTCTGAAGTGGCAATACGGGGTAGGCTCCCGCAATTTAAAATAAACATAAAGCAGCCATGTGGGGTGGGCACCCGCTCCCCTACCCCTCAACTAGGGGGAATTCCCACGTCGAGATTCCCTCTGGCGATATCGCAGCTCAGCGCTGCAGAGCCCACATGCTCCTTTTCCAGGAGAATTTGAAATATAGCGTTCACCAGGCGCTCGATGCTGCATGGAAATCTTTGAAGTCCTTAGAGGATAAAAAGCAGCAAAAGGTCCTTGGGGCATAGCTGAGCCCAGGGAGGCAAGCCCTCATGGCGGTTCCTCCTGGGCCCCAGCAGCAGCACGCCCCAGCAGGATCAGGACCAGCACCAAAAATGAGAGAACAACTTTCATGGGGTCTCAGCCCCTATATTTACACCACATAATCCTTTGTCTTAGTGCAGGGCATGGGGGAACCAGATGCAACTTGTTCAGGGGGGATTTGGAGCACTTTGTTTTGCAAGGTCATCTTCCCCTTTGTCAGGTGGGGGCTCATCATCAGACACACCGCAGAGGGGCAGAGCCAGCATTCACTAGGGCTGGCACTATCCTATTCAGATTCAGGGGATTACTCCTCCCACTGCTCTCAGCCCAGGTGTCCCATTCAGACTAGCGCCCCTCCTGGAGACACCCACACCTCTCTGCCCCTGTCACTCACCAGCCAGACATGCAATTCACAACAGGCAGGCAGACGCATAGCACACAGAAATGCCATCTTCCAAAAGTGGCATTTCTCCACCAGTCATCATAAATCTGCGCCTACCCATTGCGCAGCATGTATTCTCAAGAGTTCATACCTACTAAACTCGCCCCTGCTGCTCCTCTCATACCAGGAATCCCCACAGACACACTTATCCCCAATGCATTCATATGGGAGGGCATGCCAACCTTACTAAATGTACACAGAGAGCGCACGCACTTTACACTGGACCACAGTGCTAAAGTGCTCAGAGGCCTAAAACCACCAACACCATGTCAGAACTTAAGGCAAAAAGTTTAGGGGTGAACCTGCCAAAAAGGCCAAGTCCAAAAGATAGCATCAGCCTGACTACCACATAGCATCCATTCTGAATTAAATCCACTTCACACCACTCCAGTTACCAGCAAGTGATTCTCAGACTGCTTGCATGAACTGAGCAGAGAAGGAGATTGTTGCTGCGCGTTGTTATGCTGAAAAGCTACACCATTGGCTGCGTCACATGAGGGGGCTAGAAGGGGCATTGGATGACCAAGCACAGAAAAATGTCGTTAACCCAGGATGTACGAACAGGACTTGACTTAGCCTAGCATTTCCAACCGGATAATTTGATGTACACAAAGAATATGAATTGAGTTTGCCTAAATGTCTGGAACAGAAATGTCACTCAAAGAGCATGCAGCACCCAGCATAGTACCTGAACAAGTTGATGAAATATATTGGACACAACAAAGACAATCCACTCGTGACAGTATCATGACAACTTCTAATCCATATGTAGTGATGGAGAGCGGTAATTTCTTCTGGTAGTTTCTCAATGCAAAACCCTCATGCTACCTCTAATTTACCGCTCAAAAGGTGTTGGGCCCTTCACACCATGTATTACCTTCAGGAGACTTTAAATAAAGATGAACAGTCAAAATACAATTATTATTGTAAGCCAAAAAAGAGAGTTGTTGAGTATTTTAAAGGGTTTTATTTTCTAGTCAAAAGTTAAGTTTTTCTCTGACCCTTTATTCATTAGTAAAATATCAATCAGGTTACAGAATTGGGAAAACAGGAAAAATATCAATAATACAGAACACATTACAGTCTGCATATAAGCATTACATGTGGTTATGAAAATGTGGCGCAAAAGTCTTAAAGAGTTTCTAAGAAAAATAGTCTTGCAAAGCTAATCAATAATTAAATAGTTTGCAGAAAATCTCCCATTAAGAGAAATAAATGCATAAAACAAATAAATCTTTTAGACCTAATTAATTAGTCAAAACATAAACTTAAAGTTTAGCATCTAATCTAAAGAGCCTTTCTATCTGTTGCTGTTCATGTGCATCTCTGTGTCTAAAGAGCAAAAAGGAGGGAGACAGCCCGCCCTTCACAAGACCTCAAAGGAATGCGGCCTGATGTGCCAAGATATGACATGGAAGCAGGAAACCTCCCCCTGAATCTCCTCGGACGCAAACCTGCCCTTCAGCAATCTCCCGAGACGTTTCTCGTACCTAACCCATAGAAGCCAGCTGAGCTGAGAAAAAAGTGCCAGCCCCCATCCAGAGAGGACAGTATTTATACCATAATTATTGGCAGAGTACACAAAGATGTAAAATTTTTCAGTAAAACCTTTACGTGATTGGTCAGTCATGATGCATGAGGTCACACTTCCCTGACTCATTCTAAAAACCTGACTTCACTAGTCTTAACAAAAGAAGCATACATGAATAACTACATTTATAAACATTTGCAACATTTACTAGGAAAAATGTTTCAATCTAATTCATCCTTCCTTCCTTCTCAGCGCAGTAGATGGACACTTTTAACTAACTGGTACATTGGCAGAATGACAAGAATGTGCAGTTCACGCTGTCCTTGACTTCTTGTCATGAGGAAAGCTGCCACAGTCTGCGCATGCTCCCTTCTCATTAAATTGCAAGTCATAGCCTTGATGGATTCACAGGCAGCCATGTTTTGTGTAGGCCCCAAAAATAAAACAAACACAAAGATAATATTAATTTCATGTAAATCAGTCCATTATGTTTCCCAAGTGCATTATTAATTCACACACATTATAAAAAGAGGTGTTATTAACTGAAAATGTTTATCAAAATATGCAACAAGTCAAAGTCTATTAAGACAGGAATAATTGATTTTATATTGCATGGGATGAGCTGGGAAGAGAGAAACACATTCTATTTATCTTCAAAGGTAAAAAGGCCACTTTTTCTCTACATTGCAAAAAAACACATGTTAATTCAGCAAAAGCATTTTCAGGCCTCACTTTCATGTTTTTCATGTGCCATGTTTTTAACCTGCACCAAAATGTGCGTTGCAATTTAAATGCAGCCTGTCTGAAGCACAAAAAATAAACAATGCATGACTGCAGATGAAATCTGCTCCATCAAATCCACCCTTCTGATAATTCAAATCATAATAAAATGATTTATAATTCATCACACATATTTAATTTCACAAGTGACAGTATTTTTTTTTTAAATTGCAAAAGCTGAGTATATAACAATGTTACTTCTATTTCTAAGGCAAACACAAGTTTGGTCTGTAATCAGATCATATATAGCCAAGCTCAAATGTTTTAGTGCAGAGATCTGTAAGTAGCTTCTTGGAACAGTTAGTCTTCTTTAAAATAAGTAACTAAAATAATAAAAAAGGAATTCAACATGACAGTTTCAGCATTTCTTTGCTCTGTGTCATCAGCTTGCCATCAGAATGGCTCATAAAGTGTGGCATTCTGTACTTTTTCTATGCAAATTAGACTACTTAGGTGCTGAGAAACTCTGGCAGAGCACCATCAATCCTTTGCACTTTTTCAACCAAAGCCTTTCACTCTTATTTTCACTTTGATCAGATTCAGATGTTTCACCACAGCATCTCTCAGATCAAAACCGTTGCACCATCCATTATGCAGATCTTGTGTAGCAGCTGCAATCTGGTGAGAAACTGCACACTGTTCATCAACCAGACCTACACAGCAATGGCTAGTGTTCTCCTCAGTGTTTTCCACAAGTGCATTTGCATATGTATTTTCAAGCCACTTTAGTGTTGCTGAAACACAGTCTTTTGCAAAAGGTAACTCAGTGCTGCCATTGTGTTGCTTTATTATGCGTGACACTTCAGGCAGATAGCTGCAATCCATTCCTTGTCCAATCTGTTGTTCTGCACTCATTATCTTTGAGACCACATTATGATCTGATTTCAGAGAAACTGGCAATCTATACCTGGGCATCAGTCTTTGCAATAACACATTTGCCACTTTGCAGTTGTCATTTTTCTCAAAAACAGTTCTGATACAACCCTGTTGTGCTGCTTCAAAAACATTTTCTTGAGCCTCTTTAAATTTAACTGTGAAGATTCCATAGAATGTACATGCTAACAGAACACAAATTTGTGCAACTGAATTAGCATTTCTCTCTCCCATGACAAAAGTGACTCTCAATTGAGCAGATATACTGCATGTTATGGTAAGGGCAATCTATTTCGAATTTTGGGCTGGGGTAATTACTAAAAGCCATGAAGCTTTGACAACATCATGTATAAGGAGCACAGCATGTGCTGCTTTTAATGTGTCACCTTTCAAACATGGGCCATCTACAAAATGGACATTGTTGGGCTGACTCAGGTGTTCATCCTTAAAGTCTGAATTTGGCTTTATGCATATTTTCATGATATTTAGACACTCATATTCAGTTTCATCACAATCCAGTTCATTTGCTGACATTTCTGTGAAGTTAGGGTCAAAGGCCATTGGGCAATACATCACAGACCTTTGAAAACATTCATCTTTTTGAATAAGCAATGAGAGAGCGCAGCCCTCCCTCTCACTGCAAATTAGTGTATTTTCTTTCAAATAAACTTTCATTCCTAGTGCTGGGGCGCGCCATTTTTTCTCTTTCAACTCTAGGAATGCTTTTGTGCAGTTGTTGTCCAATGGAAGCGGATCAGACACACCTGAGTGTGTCAGCCTCAGTAAAGGCTTAGCCACTAGGGAAAGGTTTAGTAACCACTCTCTACAGCAGCTAACCATTCCCAAAAATGTCCTGACTTCTTTCTGAATTTGAGGTGAATTCATCTTGGAAATTATTTCCACCCTCTCTGGTGACACCTTTCTACCTCCCTTTCCAATTTTGTGTCCCAGACATTCATCTTCTTTTTGACAGTACTCCTGACTATTCTCATGCAATGGCACTGTGACATGAGCTTGGCAAAAATCAATAAAAATAAGCCATTCTTCACCACATGGAATGTGAAAAAATATATTGGCTGGATTCGGTACCACAGGACAACATGGAAAAAATATGCTTTTAATCTCCTGCACTATTCTGTTCTTTTCATTTATTTTCTGTGAACCTATGATCAGAAAGTTACACAAACTTCTAATCAATTCCATCAAAAATCCTTTTATTGGTAAAATTCCTGCAACTGATTGTGTTCTTGAATACATGTCATCTGGTTCAAATTTTAATAAGACATGTTCAGCACATTTTATTAGCCTGGCATCCTTCTCTGTGAACTCTCTTATTTCTGTGTTTATTATTTTTTCCAAAGCAGAAGGTAATTTTTCAACAGTCTTTTCTGAAAACAATGCTACAACTGTCTCTTGATGGGCCATTTTAAAATGTACATCCTCATCAGGAATCTGAAAAATAACATTATCTGATGTACAGTAATCTGAGCTGCTTACTTTGCAAAATAATTGTTTTTCTGCTAGGCCTGAGTCACAGACAACAGTTTTGCAATTTTCCTCAAATGGGCCTATTTTTGGTGCACATTTTTCTAAAACTGGGTTTGTAATTTCTTTCCTTAAAACTCCTGCAACTAAATCTGGACTTTCCACTTCCTTCACAATGGACTTGGTAAATTCAGAATTGTGAGTGTTAAAACTCTCATTTGCAAAAAGAGCAACCTGTTGGACTGGGTTCTGTTTTTGTCTCTGGAAACAATTCACATTTACTCTGGGCAACTTATTTAAATTAATTTTAGCATTTTCCATATTTTGTGGGACCATTTGTGCTTGACAAATTCCTGCCATTGGTACCTGTACTGACATTTGCATTTGCTTAACTGCCATATTTTGCACCTGCATTTCTCCATGTTTTTGTGCATCATGTTTAAATTTATTTTTCTTCTTGCAATGCTCAAATCTGTTATAAAGATGGCAAAAGGACACATTTTCCAGCAGTACAACATCCATACCTGAACTTGCACTAACCAAAATACCTTTACTTCCATCCTGTGCTCTTTTAATCTGTACCCAATCAACATCCTTTGCTGGCACTCTGCCCTTCAGGAAATAAATCACTGCTATATTTTCCTCCATTACAACAGAAAATGATGGTGCATTCATGCAAACCCTTTTCACTGTCTCCTCACCTGGCCCTTGAACAACAACTTTAGATTCAAACCACAATTTAGTCAGCATGGCAATATAAAAGAACCTTTCCAAATTAATGCACAACTCTTTCAATATTTCATCAAATCCATCAACTTGTGGGTACCACAGCACAATCTTGTCTCTCAATTGTGGGAATGTGTTCAGAAATGCTGCAAGTTCACTTTTATTCTGTAGCATAGGAACATACATTTCTCCCACCTTTTCTCTCAATGAGTAAGCAAAAGCTTCTCCCTCATTCTGCTTATTATTTTTCTCAACTAAATCTGGTGGCTTCCTTTCCTTAGCCAGTTTCCTTGCTAGGTCTGGTGGTTTCTTTTTCTTCTCATGTTTTCTTGCCCACTTGTCTCCTAATTTCTCAAACCCATTGCATTTAAACATACATTTTATTTCTGCAATGTGCAAATGCATTTCTGAAGAATACATTTTCTCATTTGCTTCATCATCCATGTGTACCCTAAAACTTTTCTGAAATGGAAAACTTCCTGAAACATCAGTTTTATATTTTTGAGCCAAATCTGTCAGTCCATTATGTGTAATTAATGCACATGTAGCTGTTTCCTTACTCAGGGAAATTAATTCTTTTTCATGACACTGGTTCACATTTTCATTATTTAAACAGCAGAGACTGTTAATTTCTTCATGTTCACATGTTCCATTTAAAACACTAGGCTGTCTCTCTTTTCCAGGGCCTGTGTTAATATGTTCTCCCATGTTTTCTATCTTTTTAATCACTGCTGCTTCCTCAAAGCAGGTTTCAAAAATCCCATTTTCAATTACATTCATTTTATCCTGGGCTGCAGATGTTGTAAATACCATTTTTCCCTCACCTTTCAGTGCTTTGGGTAATTTCTGTTCAATAATCTGTGTATTCTTATTTTCTGAAATAAACCCTTCCATAATCACTTTTTCTGCAGCTCTTTCAACCTTTTCAGTAGGGACCATATTAATTGGGACAGTCATAATTTTTCTAGGCACTATCTGTGCATCTGCAGTTTGCAATTCTTGGACTGAATCAGTCATATTTGAAACAGTAACACCTGGAGGTATCACTGTCAGTACTGAATCAACAGGTAATGGGTCAATATACAATGTCTGCACAGTTTTCTCAGTCTGTATTTCTCTCTGTTCAACAGAAGCAGTAACCCCTGTAGTATTTACTGGTGCACTATTTTCAGTCTTTTTCATGGGAACCTCATAAAGTGGTAGACACTCAGTTAACAATTCATCCATTATTTCATCCCCTGAATCATTATTTATTTGAAGCTCTTTGTCAGCATTAATTCCCTTCTCCTGTATATGGTGCTTTACCTTTTCATCCTCACTTGCTTTCTCTCTTGCTGTCTTCTCCCACAGGCTTAAGGCCTCAAATTGTGCAGCTTTAGATGGCATCTTTATTTCACATAACACTTCCCTTAATTTGTCAATAATTTGCAATTCAAAAGTACCATCTTTTGGAAACCTCAAAGCACCTTCTTTTCAGTAATCTTGCACCATTGGTGAACCCACATACATGTGTTTTGTCCCAAACTGGTAGACATAAAATGCAAAGGTGTTCCTTCAGGAGCATCACCAATAAAAAACAAATTTTTCACTTTACATCCTAACAGCTTCTTTAAACCTTCAAACAGTTTCATTTTTGCAATAGTTCAATGCAATTTCTTTTCTCCAAAGCTGTCAGTCTCAATTTTAGTCAGTTTTACACCTACCACTGACCCTCCACAAATCTTACTGAAATATTTTCTTAATCAATAACTCTGTTAGTAACAACATAAATACATTCGCTACTCTGTCTGTTGTGCTAAATAAAGGATAGATTTATATTCACTGCGAGTAACACATTCCGCTTACCCTTCACAAAGTAAGACTTTCCGTTTACTCTTCAAACACTACAGGTAAATCCCTTCCGCTTACCTTTCACTCAAACTCAGAAGAACCTGCTACTCCTTTGGACTTATCCTTCAGGATATATCTTAGGCCAAAGTTTCACCAGCGAACCCTTTTGCTATCAATCAAGCTCAGAAGAACCTGCTACTCCTTTGGTGTGACCCTTTCTAGGTGATATCAGACCAAAGTTTCACCAGCGAACTCTTTGCTATTAATCACTCACACAGAAAATAGTCCCTAATTTAACACTGCCAGCCCTACCTAGCTTCTCAGTGTTATTCCAACAGACGAGTAACCTCAGTGCAGTGTGGCTTCCATTTACCACCCGCTATTCCTTCCCGGGATTCCACAGGTGTGCATACCTGCGTGTTCCAGACAACACAGAACAAGACACTAACTTAACATGAAGAGTTAAAACATGTAATCAATAACCAAAAAAATATGTCCTATGAAATTACCACTATAATCAATAACACCATCAATTCAAAATGAGCAAAATTTCACCAACAGTAAAAAAATCCTTACTATTTTCAACACTTCAAAAAACATGCTAGCATATTAACAACATTTCACAACCCTATTGATACTCACACCACTTCTTGCATCACCTGCCAGTACTGCTTTGCCAGTCTTCAGGTTCTGAGCATTGGAGTCAGGAATCAGGACTTGGACATTTATCTAACTTGGGCAATTATTTTATTTCCCTCTTAAGGTCAATGATCCATTAGTTGAGTAGTTGATGGTGAAATCAATAATTACTAATCACCAAACTAATCAATAATGACCATCCTCAGCTTACCAAAAACTGATGGAGAGCGGTAATTTCTTCTGGTAGTTTCTCAATGCAAAACCCTCATGCTACCTCTAATTTACCGCTCAAAAGGTGTTGGGCCCTTCACACCATGTATTACCTTCAGGAGACTTTAAATAAAGATGAACAGTCAAAATACAATTATTATTGTAAGCCAAAAAAGAGAGTTGTTGAGTATTTTAAAGGGTTTTATTTTCTAGTCGAAAGTTAAGTTTTTCTCTGACCCTTTATTCATTAGTAAAATATCAATCAGGTTACAGAATTTGGAAAACAGGAAAAATATCAATAATACAGAACACATTACAGTCTGCATATAAGCATTACATGTGGTTATGAAAATGTGGCACAAAAGTCTTAAAGAGTTTCTAAGAAAAATAGTCTTGCAAAGCTAATCAATAATTAAATAGTTTGCAAAAAATCTCCCATTAAGAGAAATAAATGCATAAAACAAATAAATCTTTTAGACCTAATTAATTAGTCAAAACATAAACTTAAAGTTTAGCATCTAATCTAAAGAGCCTTTCTATCTGTTGCTGTTCATGTGCATCTCTGTGTCTAAAGAGCAAAAAGGAGGGAGACAGCCCGCCCTTCACAAGACCTCAAAGGAATGCGGCCTGATGTGCCAAGATATGACGTGGAAGCAAGAAACCTCCCCCTGAATCTCCTCGGACGCAAACCTGCCCTTCAGCAATCTCCCGAGACGTTTCTCGTACCTAACCCATAGAAGCCAGCTGAGCTGAGAAAAAAGTGCCAGCCCCCATCCAGAGAGGACAGTATTTATACCATAATTATTGGCAGAGTACACAAAGATGTAACATTTTTCAGTAAAACCTTTACGTGATTGGTCAGTCATGATGCATGAGGTCACACTTCCCTGACTCATTCTAAAAACCTGACTTCACTAGTCTTAACAAAAGAAGCATACATGAATAACTACATTTATAAACATTTGCAACATTTACTAGGAAAAATGTTTCAATCTAATTCATCCTTCCTTCCTTCTCAGCGCAGTAGATGGACACTTTTAACTAACTGGTACATTGGCAGAATGACAAGAATGTGCAGTTCACGCTGTCCTTGACTTCTTGTCATGAGGAAAGCTGCCACAGTCTGCGCATGCTCCCTTCTCATTAAATTGCAAGTCATAGCCTTGATGGATTCACAGGCAGCCATGTTTTGTGTAGGCCCCAAAAATAAAACAAACACAAAGATAATATTAATTTCATGTAAATCAGTCCATTATGTTTCCCAAGTGCATTATTAATTCACACACATTATAAAAAGAGGTGTTATTAACTGAAAATGTTTATCAAAATATGCAACAAGTCAAAGTCTATTAAGACAGGAATAATTGATTTTATATTGCATGGGATGAGCTGGGAAGAGAGAAACACATTCTATTTATCTTCAAAGGTAAAAAGGCCACTTTTTCTCTACATTGCAAAAAAACACATGTTAATTCAGCAAAAGCATTTTCAGGCCTCACTTTCATGTTTTTCATGTGCCATGTTTTTAACCTGCACCAAAATGTGCGTTGCAATTTAAATGCAGCCTGTCTGAAGCACAAAAAATAAACAATGCATGACTGCAGATGAAATCTGCTCCATCAGTAGCTAGGTCACATGATATCACCTAACTGATAGGAGTATCACAGCATTTGGCAAATACAAACTGTATGCCATCTTAGGTACAATGTTAGCCATGTCATATCCCATCTCAGAATCATATGCCTGAAACGACAACCGTTTGAACTAATGCACATATGTGGAATGCACAAGTAAGTTGCTCAGTTTTGTGGAAAAGGTAGACACATACTCATCATACATATCCCTATGATGACACACAAACAAACCCTTATCAAACCTGAATACACAATAGGTCTCATTGAAGGAACAACATGGAAAAAACAAGTTGAATGAACAACAAAACCATAAGTATGCATTACCACACATTGTGTCTTTGCCACAGTTAGCTTGTCACACATCCTCTCTGGCCATGTAGACACACTCAAAGTCACTGAATGCACAAATACTCATTGTAAAGTTTGGACAACATAATGTATTACCACAACGTAAGACTTTTTCCTAGCTTTACACCCACCTGCCTTCTGTTGCATGAGACCAGTGCATTGTATACATTAAAGGTGTAAATGTATAATTGTTCCTGATTCTGGAGATCTATTTTACCTTTCAGAAAATCAAATAAATACATTTTTTTAAACAATTGGACAACATATTGCAACTAATATCAGCCTGGGATAGACCATACATCCTCATACCTCTGTTTACCATACTCTGGTCTAGGGCATCATATATCTGTCTGTAGACGAAAACACACAGCTATGTGCGCCCCAATACAAAATCCCAAGGAACAGCACTTTTGCAAGAATTGGGAAATTGCCAGACTCTCATATTCTAACTGTGGCAAAAGGCCACAATGAGATGCACATTTCATTGCTAGGTACTGTACAAATCTAAAAACAACCATTCTAATTGTGTGACCAGCATTCATGAACCATACACTGTGCCCACATGCAACTAACACCTACAACTGTGTCTCTGTAATGACTGTAAAACACTGTAACTTACTGAGACATGTCCTGGACACACACCATCCACATGATGTCCCCAGACAAAGTCAGGATGGAATGACTGACATCTCATTATACAGGGCCTGGACAATACAGACCAAAGACACCTTGCCTAGCAAGATTATTTGTAGAAAGTGCAACCCTGAGAGGCAACACGGTTCGAACACTGTCAGAATAATGTCTACCTTACACTCACCATGGGCACAGGAAATGTATCATATGGGTACACAGCCTTGATGGGTATTGGCCTACAGTGGCATGACACCTGTGATAAGTTTATAATTTCCACTAGTGTACCAGATCTATAGAAGACACATTCACCGGCCCGCCAGTATCAAGTCAAATACAACAAATGTACCATTACTTTGTGTACATTGGTCTGTGTCCAAATCACTACCTTGTAGTCAAAGTCCATGTGTATCCAGGTGTATTGATGAGACAGTTGTCTTTCTGCACATTATCTACATATGCTGCATGCTTCTCCTAATAGGTTACACTTTGCAACACTTGCACTATGTTGACATCTGAAAGCATGAACCATGTAGAAGTGTGTTTTCCTAAACAAAGGTTTGTGACTTCATGTCACACTCACAGACAAAACGAATGGTAACTTTGAAATCTAGACAATGGGGGCACAAAAAAGCTAGGATGCATACTAACTTAGTGCTTGTACTCCATGGACCAAATGCAATCCATGCCATACTGACATCATTATATACTTACACCACAATTTACACATCAATGACAATTAACCACAAATCCATTCTGGGCACTCGGAAATATAAAATGCAAAAAGGCCAATGTCCAGTCCAAATGAGTTCTGCACATGGCCCAAAAAGTTTTCGACCATCATCGCTTGCTTGCACTTCTCTTGCTAAGTGACACCTCCCATGGGAGGGGTATATAGGGGGCAGGTCAGGCACTGGGGGACAATACTAAGGAGGACTAAGTTGGGTTTTGTGGGGGATGGAATCAGGAGGGAGGTGGGTCAAATGCAGAGGTAGGGACAGGTGGAGGGGGTCAGTCAACTGCAGTGAAAGGGTCAGATGGATGGGGAGTGGGTCAACTGCAGAAGAAGGGTCTGATGGAGGGGTGGGTCAACTGAAGTTTGAGGGCTAGATGGAGGGGGGATGGGCTTCACTATTTTGGGGATCCGGTAATGGGTAAGGGTCTTCAAAAGAGTAGGGAAGACAGGTGATTTCTTGGTGTGAGACTTCTTGGGCGTGGAGGTACTGGGCTGTGATGGTGAAGTATGGGTTTCTGGAGGTGGTCAGGACTTCATAGACCGGGGGATTTCCTTCAGGTGGGAGATTTGGGGCTACTTCCTCAGCAGTGGGTGAGGGGGTTCCAATGTGAATGGAAGGGGTGGGAGGGTGTATTTCTTCTTCTTGGGAGGGGGTTTGTAGGTTTGTGCAGGGCAGAGGTCAAGGGCAAAGAGTTGGAGTTTCTGGGCAGAGTGGGTACGAGGCGAGGCAAGAGGAGGGTTTTTGGAGGTCTACGGCATGTCTGTGGATGCTGGTGTGGTGTCTGTTGGCATGTCTGTAATGGTGAGTGTGACATCTTCTTGTGAGTGTGCATGCAGGTGTGTTTGGCCTTCTGTCTGTGTGTTTACGTGCTGTGTGTGGTTGTTGAGGTGGATGTATGCTCATGTTTGCATGTGCTGGGGTCCGGGAGAGTAGTTGGGACAGTAGATGGGAAAGAGGCAGGAGGGGGATAGGTCAGCTGGATCTGGTGCAGTGTACCAGATCCAGCTGACCTATCCCCCTGTCAGTGTGGAGTCCAGGGCCTGATTGGATCTCTGTAGGGCAGACATGTGAATGCCCTCCAGGAATTATACTATTTGTGTAAGATGATTGGTATGCACCTGGAGGTTATTCCGCAGTGCTATCTGCCCAACAGAGATCTGTCTCAGGATGTCGATGGCCTCTACACTCAGGGCAGCAGGGGAGACAGGGGCAAGCGTGAAGGAGCTGGTTCCCCTTCTAGAGGAGTAGCCATTGAAATGGGCTGGGGAGCAGCTGGGAGGGTGGAGATGGCAGGGGTGGTTGTGGACTCTGATGTAGAGGATCCAGTCCCTGGGTCATTCACATCCACATGGTTATCCTCATTGGTACTGAAGCTTGATGTAGATGTCACAGATGGTATGTCCAGTGTGCCCTCAGTGAGGCACCGCTGG
Source organism: Lissotriton helveticus (assembly GCF_964261635.1). Lineage (NCBI taxonomy): Eukaryota > Metazoa > Chordata > Amphibia > Caudata > Salamandridae > Lissotriton > Lissotriton helveticus. The sequence goes on from NC_136071.1 coordinate 621,983,548, forward strand.
TTCCCTCTTGATCGGACTCAGCACTGGAACCAGTCTTACAAGCTGCTTCCCCAAGTTCTGTGGCACTGCCTCCTTCCGCTTACCAGTTCTGATGCTGTGAACAAGGAGTAAAATTAATCACATGAGTTGTTCAGATGTATTTGACACACGTTTCCTCACAACTCTTCCAAGATTACCCAACAACATCAATCGGACTTGTGTGATATTGTTTTGTTACTGTTCTGTTAATACCACATGTTAGTATGCAAGAAACATATGCAACCTCACACATGATGATGCCAGTGACATTGTGTGTAGCTAACCCCAATTGACAACCACAATGTCAACTACTTCACTATGTACTTATGCTGATGTATTGTCTTTCAATACTGACGGCCTTGTGTCAGGACATACCTGTCTCAACTAATACAAGGGAGTATAGAACTCACAATGGGAATATGAGTCACAGAACTGAATTGAGACATGGTATCTATTCTGCAAGCCTCATTCATCCATTTGGAGACCATTGATTCTACTGTTACTGGTCACATAAATTTCTTGTCATACAATAAACTGGTGTAGTCACTGCATAGACCATATCACACAGATGACATTTATTGTGCTCTTATGTGTCCCATGGCTTAAGTTGTTGTCGGTCAGGTCACACATCTAGCTATTATCCTGGAGACACCAAGGTAGTAGGCCTAGCTAGGGTGAGTGGTATGTTGCCCACAGTCAAGTGTCATTTATGCACAGTGTTAGGTAGATGAATCAGAATGTTGTCCACATTAGAAACCTTTCACCAGTATCAAATGTGAACAATAGTCAGTACACTGCCAAGTACAATAACTGCATTTTCACAAGGCTTCATGTGGATTACCATGCCACTGGGCCATCAGGATTCATTGTCAGTACAGACCAATAGGCCTGAACATCTTGATTGAAAATTCATAGTCACAACTTTGTACCATTTTGTCACAACTGCAGAAGCCCACATGTGTAAAGGCCAAGTGTGAATGTACCTCACTTATTTTTGCCATTGTGCACAGTTTATACAGCTGAAATGCTTTTGCTTACCAACTCATTTTGTGAACTTACTTCCAAATGATGCTCATGTGACATCTCTGAATATAACAGTGATGCATCGGACACATTGCTTAAAAAGTCATCAAGTATGACCAGTAAAGAGCATTTACTCACATGGGAACCATTGTGAATGCACATCTATCATAATCCCTTACAATCCAAACCCTGTTTCCACCAGTGGCCAACTTTGTTAGCCACAGAGTGGCATGTGTTATCATTATTACAGAGTCAGCCACATGCACTAACTCTTTGTAATAGAGAGGATGGAATCTTACACCCAATCATTTGAATAGTAGTGGTCCCTCAAGGGAGTGCTTTGGGGCAGTGGGGCAGGCAGGGGTGGGGCAAGGTAGTAATCTTCGGCATACGGCTGAAGGGAGTTAAGAAAATAATTAAATAAATAAATAAAATGAATTACTTTGCATGTGCTGCATCGCCATTTGGCGTTGCAGCATGCGCAATGTAATTTGTTTTATTTATTTATTAGTGAATGTGCCGACACATGTTGAACAATCACAATATTTCTGAAGGTTGTCTCCATGCACATGTTTTTGTAATGCTTTCAGAACACATGAGAATGGCACTACTATCAACATCCTGGACATGTAATCCACACATGTTCCAGAAGAAAGCGGAATAACCGTGCAGCTACTTATCCTTGTTCATATCCATCTTTTAACACCAAACAGTGGTTTTGTGTGTCTTACAACATGAAGAGGGGCAAGTAGGCTAAGTTACTTAACCCCTTCATTGCACCTGTCAGCCAACGGCCGTCGTGAACACTACCTCCGTAGTGCTGCGCACATCCGTTGGCAAACGCGGCCTCGCCAAGTTAATCAAACCGACGCACCGCGGCGGAATTTGCGCCGCGGTTAAGTAGTTAAACATGCATGAGTTAAAACATTGGGCGAAAAGTTAAACACTCCCCCCCCCCTTGCTGCTATCTGGTTCCCAACATCCCATCCAGGTCATGGAAGACCACAGCAAGGATCCGGAGCATATGGGGGGGTCAAGGTGTAGCGTGGGCTTCTCTTGCCTGGAGGTGAAAGGCCCGGCTGGACTCTTGCAATCTTGTCGGTCCAGCCTCTCAAATCCTGCCACTATTTCCTGCAATGGTGACTGCGCCGACAGGTGATCCCCATGGAGCGCACCTTCCGGGTGATTGTCCTACACAGCTTGGCCTTCTGATGGGAGTTGACCTGTAAGAATGACATGATGATAGGTCCTTGGTTCCATGCAACATGTACATAGACAAATACTGGTACACATAGGTCATGAGCAGCTTGCCCACACTGTGTAAAGGTGAGCAAAGTGACATTCTGTGCACTGCACCAGTGTTCAATGAAGACTCTCTCCATAAGACTAGTAGCATGATGTTTACACCAGTACATACACTTCTACAGCAGTGTACTTGCCAAGAACAGTGATATACATACTTTGAAATGTATCTAACAACAGTTTACATGCTTGTCTGCATGATTCCAAATTCCAGTAGTGCATGCTTATTGCACAGGTCAAATGACAAAGCTGTGTACTCATCACTCACCTGCTCCTCTGGTTTGCAATAGAGCTGGCTATACAGAGGCATGAGGGTGTCCAGCAGCATCTGTTTTCTTCAGCAGTGAATGCTGGGCCCAGCGCTTTGTACAGCGTGCCATAGTATCTCCCAGAGGATGTGGACAGCAGCAGAGAGATGCGGAGGTCCAGGATTCAGGAAGTTAGTTCATGCAAGTGCACTCTCTCTAGGGGACCAACAGACATATCTGAAACACAGAGGCGATCTTCAGTCAATGCAGTCAAAGCGATAGGTCCTCATTGGTGGTATTTTCTGAATCTGTCCAATGCATTCCCTTGCTTACAGACGACACGCCTACTGCACGGGTCAAAAATTATCATTGGACCGCGAGTGACTTTGATACATTGCCAATGGGAGTTTACCGAGTCAGTTTCCAGGCGATGCGGACACAATCCAAAACCCGCGTCTGTTACCATAATAACTAACAGCCAATGGCTGTGTCCGAATTGGTTAAGATGCGCCTACGGCGTCCTTTGAAAAATCGGTCAGCTGTGCATGTTGTGAGTTTGTGATATTCTATGCCTGAACGCAGCATTTTTCTGTGGAAAAGGACATCTAACTGAAATGCTCACACTCCCAACCTTGAGGGGCACATGACACCCTGATTAGAAGGCTAATACCAACAGGAAAGGAAGTACTCCATTTTGCCTCTTATGGTTGATCACAGTCAACATGCTTTTTTGGGGCATTCCAAGGACACTCTTTGCCTAGTCACTGCATTACAGGCCAGCGTGACCCAGTGTGCAATCTGTGTGATGTGACACTGGGAAGGTGGTGTGTGTTTCAAGTCCTGGATACTGCATTTTCCAATGAATAACCACACAGTGACAGTAAGAAGCCACATACGCTTAGCTCTGATATGTGTGAATCTAAGGGATCTTTGTGTGCTAAACTTAAGTCGACAACTGCATTTGAGGTGACTTTTACATAGTAAATGGTTTGTGTATGTAATGCAGACGTGACAACATGCCAGTAATCACCCTGTGACAGCAGTGTGCATAATTTACATTGTGATATGCTGTGTCTATGTGGTGTGCCATATATCATGCATTACAGGGTTCTAATGTGTGCACATATGAACCATATGAATGTTTTCACAAGCCTAGTTCTATGCTTTTTTGGTTGGGAGTATGTACTGCTTGTTTTTCAGGAACAGTCACAGACACTGATGAAGTCTGCACAACTGCACTCCAATTGCTGTGCCACCAAACCTCCAACACAGGTCTAGAAATTATCTCAATGCTCTGATATGTATCTGAGGTCAACCTGATTCGTTGGAATGAGTATTTACAGTGACATCTAATTTTAGGTGTGGTCTTTTTTTCTGGGCTGTTGGTCCAGGTGCACGTTGCTTGGTACATTGTGAACTAACATCAACTGTGTAGGGAAACAGCCATTACAATGAATTTATTACAACACATGCCATTACAACGCATGCCAACACAACTCAACTACCATTACATCGAAATCCCACTACAGCGCATGGCATTATATTGCATATGCCTTTACCATGCATGCCTTTACACAAATTTTGTTTCAAAGGCATGAATATTAAAGGCATGTATGTTTTGCATGTAAGTATGGAGTTTAGGGTGGGTGTGGGTTTTGGGTTGTGGGGGTATAGGCTTTGGGGAGCCATGCTTAATTTTAGGGTTCAGGGTGGATTTTGGTTTTAGGGTACCAAGGGTAATTTTAAGTTTTAGTGTGGGTATGGGTTTTGGGGTGGTACAGGTAATTTGAGGGATCAGGGTTGGTTTGGGTTTTTTGTGCTATGAGTAATTTTAGAGTTCAGGGTGGAATTGGGTTTTGAGGTGCTAAGGGTAAATTTGAGGTACCTGGTGGGTATGGGTTATGGGGTGCAAAGAGTAATTTTAGGGTTCAGGATGCTTATGGGTTTTGGGGTGCCCATGGTAATTGTAGGGTTCAGGATTGGTTTGTATTTGGGGTGCCAATGGTAATTTTAGGGTTCAGAGAGAGTACGGGTTTTGGGGTGCTAAGAGTAATTTTATGGTTTAGGATTGGTTTGGGTTTTGGGGTGCCAAGGGTAATTTAAGGGTTTGGGGTGGGTTTGGGTTTTGAGGTCCTAAGGATAATTTTAGGGTTCAGGTGGGTGTGAATTTTGGGGTGCTAAGGGTAATTTTAGGGTTCAGGGTGGGTTTGGGTTTTGGGGTGTCCAGGGTAAATTTAGGGTTCAGAGTGAGTTTGGGTTTTGGGGTGTAGGGGTAATTTTAGGGTTCGAGGGGGTTTGGGTTTTGGAGTGCAAAGGGAAATTTTAGGGTTCTGAGTGGACTTGGGTTTTCAGGTGGCAAGGATAATTTTAAGGTTCAGGGTGGGTTTGGGTTTTGGGGTCCTCAGGGTAATTTTAGGTTTCAGGGTGGGTTTGGGTTTTGGGGTGTCCAGGGTAAATTTAGGGTTCAGGGTGGGTTTGGGTGTTGGGGCTCCAAGGGTAATTTTAGGGTTCAGGGGGGTGGGTTTGGGTTTTGGAGTACTCAGGGTAATTTTAGGGTTCAGGATGGATTTGGGGGTGTAGGGGTAATTTAAGTGTTCTGGGTGGGATTGGGTTTTGAGGTGCACAGGGTAATTTTAGGGTGGGTTTTGGGGTGCTAAGGGTAATTGTAGGGTTCAGGGTGAGTATGGGGTGCCAAGGGTAATGTTAGGGTTTAGGGGTATTGGGGTGGTAAGGGTCATTTTAAAATTTTAGGGGGTATGGTTATTGGGGTAGAAGGGATAATGTTGGGGTTTTATGGGGTATTTAAAGCAGCAAATATATATATATATATATATATATATATATATATATATATATATTACCTACTGGCGGTCGCCAGTAGGTATATATAGTTAGGATTTTTTCTCTATGGGATTTTTGAAAATTCTATGTCTAATAACTTTGGCGTTTGTGGACGGAATTGGCTGAAATTTTCAGGAAAATGGAACATTTTGTTTCTGAGCAGCCCCTGAAAATTTGGGGGGGGGTTCGTCAAGGGGGGGCCGAGAAAAAAGGGGGGTCCCAAAACGCGTTTTTCCCATGTTAATTTCCATAGGGCGGTTGGCCTCACTTTTAGCCCGAACGGCTGAATGGATTTGCACGAAACTTGGCAAAATTGTAGGGACTGGTAGCCCGATGTGCCTTTGCTAGGTCTCAATATATGTGCTCCAGTGGATTTTGAGAAATTAACGTTCAAAAAAAGATATATATCTGTAACAGCGCACCGGGCAGCGCTCCGCTACGCGTACTTTTCGCGTTACGGAGCTTTGTGAAGCGAAGCTGATTGGTTCTCCGGCATCTGTAAACATTCCAAACAGTCCGTAGCGGCCGCCATCTTGTCTCTCTGTAGGATCGAGAGACAAGAGGAGGGCAAAGCGAAGGGGCAAATGACCATAAGGGGGCATAGTAGATCCTCCCTGACCCCCTAGGTTTGATGTGGAGGTTTTAAAAGGGCCCCGCGGGGCAAAAAAAATTAAAAAATAATAATTGAACGGCTGAATGGATTTGCACGAAACTTGGCAAAATTGTAGGGACTGGTAGCCCGATGTGCCTTTGCTAGGTCTCAATATATGTGCTCCAGTGGATTTTGAGAAATTAACGTTCAAAAAAAGATATATATCTGTAACAGCGCACCGGGCAGCGCTCCACTTCGCGTACTTTTCGCGTTACGGAGCTTTGTGAAGCGAAGCTGATTGGTTCTCCGGCGTCTGTAAACATTCCAAACAGTCCGTAGCGGCCGCCAGCTTGTCTCTCGGTAGGATCGAGAGACAAGAGGAGGCCAAAGCGAAGGGGCAAATGACCATAAGGGGGCATAGTAGATCCTCCCTGACCCCATAGGTTTGATGTGGAGGCTTTAAAAGGGCTCCGCGGGGCAAAAAAAAAAAAAAAATCGTTTTTTTGGTGGGGTGCGCCCGGTTAGCGTAACGGGAAGCGGACTGGGGAGCGTACTACAAGGAAAGAAGAATGATTGACTTTTAACTTATTGTATGTTTATAGACTTTTTTTTTCTTTTTTTTCTGCTGAGTGACGTCTCGGCCTATCTCCACGGGATGCAGTCCCTACCATCTCGTCGTTTAAGCCCAGGGGGACCGGTAGTGTGGGAGAGATAACGTCTGTTAACGTTCGATTCGAAGGAAATCAGGAAGTGTTGAAAAACATTGTCTGCGCCATCTTGCCTTTTTTCAAATGCCACACTTTTGTCGTGCACGCCAGCCATTTTAGATGCCTTGACCAGACCCACTCTCTGCACGCTGTCGATCCGTAGCATGGCTCCCCACCCTCGTAAGCATCTCCCCCAGGCACTGGTCACCCCCGCTCTCTGTCTTATGCATGGGCAATAAACCTCCCCACATCTGCGCTGCTCTTCCCTGAGAATCACACCCTGTGCCCGCCCGACACCTCCCTTTCGCCCTATTCACTACCGCACCCTCTGACACTCCTCTTCCTCTGTGTCTGATTGTCCTGGCCGGTCCCAGGCTATCAGCTAGCCCTGCAGATGTAGTTTATGGCCCCAGCTGTAAAGAATCACCCCTCTTCAAAGGAGTTATAGTAGATCAAGGCCCACACCCGATGAGATCCGTCACACCACACGCGTTCCTACTATCTGAAAACCATCCTGTATTGTGATTGGGGAGGGGACCGAGCCTGAAGCGGAAGATTCCAGGGATGACTCTTTGTACATCAAAGTTTTTACAATTATGTGTCACATTAAAAATATATAGCACTCCAACAAAGTAGTAGGATTATAAAACTTTAATAACTTATAAATATATACAACAAAACAAAAACAGTAAAAACATTTAAACATTTTTAGGGAAAAAGAAGGAACAATGGTCAGTATCGGTCGGTTGTGCGAATAGTCCCAAGGCAGCACAACGTCCAGATTTCTGGACGGCACCCAGGTGATGTTGCCCGGGTGCCGCACTGATTTGGTTATCCAGCGTGGGGCGTCCCGGGGGGTGGGTCGTCAGTAGCGGTCTGTTGTGCGAATAGTTCCAAGGCAGCAGAACGCGCTGAAATGTGGATGGCACCAAGGTGATGTCCAGTAAGTTGCCGCCCTCCGAATAACGGCGTGGGGCGCCCCAGGGGGGGGGGGGGGGAGGCGGCGTGAACGGGCCTCCCCAGGTGGAGTCTCGTCTGCTGTAGTGGGGCGCCCCTTTACCGTTTCAGTTGCCATTCCGTCCGCTTTTGGTCCACTGTGTCAAAATCCGCCATTCAGCTGAGTTGCGCCCACTGTTGCGGTGCAGCGATAGGCGGCTGTCACAGGACTCTCAAAATGGCGGCAGGCTCTTTCCTTTTTGGGCCTGGTCCACTGAAATGGCCCTGGGACACCTTGGAAATCGGACGCTTGTCTGCTAGGTCTTGGACCCCATTCTCGAAAGCGTCCCCTCAGCCTTGAGGATTCTACAAAAGTCTTGGGGGCCCCCGACTCCTGCAGGCTTCCGGTGGGGAGCGGCTGCCATGATTGCTCGCGGAATGACCACGACGGAGCCACGAGATGGTGGTGCTTTCATGCTGACGCCAGCTTCAGTCTGAAACATCCAGAAACAAGGTGGGGCTTTCATCGTTTGGGAAAAAAAAAAAGTTTTCATCCAATGAAAAGTGTTATTTTTAGGTCATATGATCAAGCCTTCCATCATTAGGAAACCAAAAGTAAAATGAACCAATGAAAAGTTTTATAAACAAGTCACATGACCTGTTATGCGGCATAGGGTATAAAAAGCGTAGAAAATCCGTTGGCACGTGAGGCGGCGTCAGTAGCGGACCGATGTGCGAATAGGCCGCAGGCAGCACAACGCGCCAAGATCCGGATGGCACCGAGGTGGTGTCCAGCAAGTTGCCGCACTGGTGTGGCCATCCTACAATGCTGAAAGTCGGCGTGGGGCGCCCCGTTGGCCTGTGAGATGGCGGCAGTAGCGGACCGATGTGCGAATGGGGCCAAAGGCAGCGCAACAATATTTTCTGAATAGAAGACACCACAAGGCGCTGAGATGCCAAGATCCGGATGGCACCGAGGTGGTGTCTAGCAAGTTGCCGCACTGGTGTGGCCATCCTACAATGCTGAAAGTCGGCGTGGGGCGCCCCGTTGGCCTGTGAGATGGCGTCAGTAGCGGACCGATGTGCGAATGGGGCCAAAGGCAGCGCAACAATATTTTCTGAATAGAAGACACCACAAGGCGCTGAGATGCCAAGATCCGGATGGCACCGAGGTGGTGTCTAGCAAGTTGCCGCACTTGTGTGGCCATCCTACAATGCTGAAAGTCGGCGTGGGGCGCCCCGTTGGCCTGTGAGGTGGCGTCAGTAGCGGACCGATGTGCGAATAGGGCCAAAGGCAGCGCAACAATATTTTCTGAATAGAAGACACCACAAGGCGCTGAGATTCGGTTGGCACCGAGGTGGTGTCTAGCAAGTTGCCGCACTGGTGTGGCCATCCTACAATCCTGCTCCGAATAACGGCGTGGGGTGCCCGAAGGGGGGGGGGGAGGCGGCGCGAACGGGCCTTCCCAGGTGGAGGCTCGTCTGCTGTAGTGGTGCGCCCCTTTACCGTTTCAGTTGCCATTCAGCTGAGTTTCGGCCGCTCTTGATGCTACAGCGACAGGCGGCTGCAACAGGACTCTCAAAATGGCGGCCTGTTCTTTGGATTTGGGCCTGGTCCACTAAAATGGCCCTGGGACACCTTAGAACTCGGACCCTCGAATTTTTTTTCCTTTCCTCTACATGCAAAAAAAGGTAAATGCCCGGTACGTTACACGCTTCATCTGCCACGATGTACTCTCCAGAGGAACCGAAAAAAAATATAGTTATGGTAACTATACCATGCATCGTCATATGGAGAGGTGGCACCGATTAATTATAGTGCTGCATAAAAGAGAGATTTGGAGGAGAACCCCCGACCTGCCAGTACATTCATCAAAGAAGTGGCACTAACAGCATCAGAGGCAAGGGAAACGGTCCCAAATATTTAGAAGAACTTTGGAAAGATTAAAATGACATGTTTAGATTGTGGCAAATTAATTTCATGTGGACAGATGAGTGTTACTCTAATAAATACAGCATATGAACATCATCATAGTCGATGGTTGGTAGAGACATTTTGACTATATCCTGGACCTGCCCGTCCTCGCCCAAAATGGCGCCGGAATAAATGGGACTCGTAACTCCTTGTTGTGTACTGGTTGCACAACCTTGATATCACGAGATACGTATGCAGTTTTGAAGCACATGGCGGGCGGGGACGAGAATAGATTGAATATTTCGACATCCCTATTGATATTAAGTTCTGATGTGTTATTGATTACTGTACTATTGAAAGTTCGAATTAACGTCACCCATGGTACTTGCCCGCAAATGTATATCTAGATAATTTTATTGTAACTGGCCCTGTCGTATTTTAATTATAAAATGTACGTCCACCGATTCCGCAACTGTTAGACACCTTAGTTCTTGCAACCTAATGGCCCGCCCGTTACGTTCCTCTACAGTGTAAATGTCTACTCATCATATACGATTACAGTTTGCTCCGTGGCCGGCCCACGTGGTTATAGGCCCGTATTTGTATACTGACATTTTCACAATAAAGGTTTTTAAAAGAAAACATGGTAGTAGTTTTTACATTGGTAAAGTTTTTAATAATAGTCAGTGTTTTAGAATCAGTAAAAGGTAAGTGAAATAAAGCAGTCCAATTACATGAAGGGTAAAAGGTATAATACGCAGGAACGCAGTAAAGATAAATGGTCAAGGGCTGTTGTGTTTTCTACTCCTGCAACATAAAGTGATCGATAAGAATCTCATATTCAGGCGTATCGGCGACTAAGACAGCAGGCCGACCCTCTTTTGCTCAACGGCTCCGTCATGGGACGAAGAAACGCCCTTTTTCTCGAAAAAGGAATATATTTTACTTGCAGGACAGTTGTAAATTTTCCGGGAAAGTACATTAGCCTGGAACATTATAACATATATTTAAGAAAAAATAATGTTCGAAAGTAATAAAAAGCGTAATTTTTAGGTCATATGACCAAGCCTTTCATCATTAGACTAAGAAAAGTAAAATGAACCAATGAAAAGTTTTATTAACAAGTCACATGACCTGTTATGCTTACGTTACGCGCTGCGCATCGCGCCCCGGATCACTTCCGGATGCGCTAACGCGGCGCGTCATATGACGCATTACGCGACAACGCAGGTCCAGAATATAGTCAAAATGTCTCCACCAACCAGCGGTCGGAAGACAACCCCTTTCAGCAGGCTAAATAGTTCTGTTAAATGACAACAGAAGGGACAGGCAACAAGAACCATCAGTCAAAGAGGGGAGGGCTAGTTCTTCTCTACCGGGTCACGTTGGGGCGCTACCGGAACTGATCGAATTGGTAGTCTACAGTGTTTCTGGATGTTTCAGACTGAAGCTGGCGTTAGCATGAGAGCACCACCATTTCGTAGCTCCGTCGTGGCCATTGCACGAGCAATCATGCTAGCCGCTCCCCACCAGAAGCCTGCGGGAGTCGGGGGCCCCCAAGACTTTTGTAGAATCTTCAAGGCTGAGGGGACGCTTTCGAGAATGGAGCCCAAGCTCTAGCAGACAAGCATCCGAGTTCCAAGGTGTCGCAGGGCCATTTTAGTGGACCACGCCCAAATCTGAAGAGCCGGCCGCCATTTTGAGAGTCCTGTGGCAGCCGCCTATCGCTGCACCGCAAGAGCGGGAGCAACTCAACTACATGGTGAGCGAGACGCTGTAGTCGAAAGAGCGGGCGGTAAACAGCTGAATATAGGAAGAGGCACAGTGTAGCAAAAGCGGGCGGAATGGCAACTGAAATGGTAAAGGGGCGCCCCACTACAACGTGTCTTTAGGTGAAACGGATTGTGGGACAAGGTCAAGAATGGAAGAGTTACCAAAAGGCAAAAAGTTCCGCTTGATCCCGGGAGCCGGCCACCTATGTCGGGGGCGATCTCAGGCTACACCAGGAGAACACGACTTGGGGAGGGGGCCGGAGCCAAGCGCCCCCTCCGAGTCCGCGCCATCACACCATCCCTCGGGGGCCTCCGTCAAGCGGTTCAGGGTGGCACCGCATCACATTGTTCACAAATGCAGTCACGTCCTCAAACAGCCCCCACTTACTTTGAGAATAGTGAAGCTGAAGCAAGTGCAAATAGGCTTCAGACAGTGTTACAAGCACTCCTCAAAACTTTGAACCATCAGAGTGCATGAGTTTCATGCTCGATCGATTGAGCTAGCCGGATCGGGCAACAAAAAGTATAAAATAGTTATGTAAATAGTTGTTTAATAAAATGTTTTACCCTGTTACTTTGCTGATGTGTTGTATATATTTGTAATATTTGCATAGAGTTTATCGTTATTTTGGGCGGGGTGGGTGGCGGAGCCGAGCTGTTTTGCAGCCATCATGGTGTGGAGTTCAGTTCATCTCACTAGTTTCGTATTTGTCATGAGAGGTTGTTCCTAATGTTTCTATTTTAGCGAGGTCAAAAAGAGATCCCATTAGTGGCCTACTGATTTTGCTCGATTCCTTTTGTTTTTTTACACGATTTTTCGCTATCTGCAAAGACTAAACAGAGTATTGCGACTCTGTGCTTGTTTGTAAATAGAGAATGAACCAAAGAGAACCAATTCTAAAACAGTAAATGCTTGGATAACAATCAATCAAATGGAGAGAGAAGCAGGCACGACGGATTACAACGGGGGCAAAGGCCTGCGTTAACTACCCTTCACTATCTGCAAAGAGAGAGTACTCCTAATAGAAATGAGGGGGGGGGGCAGCATTGAAAGCAGATCAGTGTGCATAAACACGAAAATGTTTTTTCTTACCACGTACTTGACAATCGACAGCTTATAATATTTGCTATTAAAAAACCATTGAAATTCACTGAAAAAACCATAGGTTATAGACCATATATAGTTAGGAATTAGCATTTACAAAACCTTGAAAATTCACTGAAAAAACCATAGGTTGTAGACCATATATAGTTAGGAATTAGCATTTAAAAAACCTTATTTTACTCACACAAAACCATTGAAACTCCATATATAGTTAGTTGTACTAACTATATATCGCGCACCTGCAATCCACTGCTGATCATGTCACATATTACATCATTCATGACATGGTCAGTGACATCACTGATGACATCACTGATGACATCTCAAATGACATCACTGATGACATCACTGATGACATCTCAAATGACATCACTGATGACATCACTGATGACATCTCATTTGACATTACTGATCACATCACTGATGACATCGTTCATGTGATAATACGATGAACCTCTTCAGACTCTAATATAACCTTAGATACACTCAGTGTAAACACAGACTCACAGATTGTCATTCATCCATGAAGTTACACACACACCTAGTCAGTCATGCAAACAATCAAACACACCTCCATTTTCCCAACTATACAGTTATACACACCTTACTTATTCAAACATATACTAAAACATATTTACTCTCTTATACAATCCTGGATAAAAGTTCACAATGATGCATACAGCCACTCACACATTCACTGGCTCTTATGCACAGTTATTTATATATGTCAAGTCTCACATGTACTGTGTTTTACATATGTACTTACTTTGACATGTAGCACTGAGATATCCATTCACTCACCAATACACTGATGCACACAGTCAACCGCCCATACAGCTGTTTCCACATGCACTTTTGAACCCATACATCTAGTGAATCAACTGCTCACACATCTATGGACAGAGTCACACACCTCCCAGCCACCCACACACACACTCAGTCTCCCATACAAATACTTGGGCAACCAATCAATAACCCATATAGTTACTCATATAGCTACTGAACAACACATGCAGCAGTTTTCAGAACAACAGACATAATGATGCACAAATTAAGACAGTTTAGTCACTAACCCATGCACTCAGTGAGACACATTTAATCACTCACTCATACAGTCAGTCATGCACCTACTAAATCCTTCATCCAGACACTTATACATCCACTCAAGACATATTTTAACTTTACAGAAAAATACAGTCACTGGATGTTGTCCTCAGTGATGTCATCAGTGATGTCATTTGAGATGTCATCAGTGATGTCATCAGTGATGTCATTTGAGATGTCATCAGTGATGTCATCAGTGATGTCACTGACCATGTCATGAATGATGTAATATGTGACATGATCAGCAGTGGATTGCGGGTGCGCGATATATAGTTAGTACAACTAACTATATATGGAATTTCAATGGTTTTGTGTGAGTAAAATAAGGTTTTTTAAATGCTAATTCCTAACTATATATGGTCTATAACCTATGTTTTTTTCAGTGAATTTTCAAGGTTTTGTAAATGCTAATTCCTAACTATATATGGTCTATAACCTATGGTTTTTTCAGTGAATATATATATATATATATATATAAGTATATATACCTTAGAAATTCACTGGAAAAAAACATAGGTTTGAGGCATGTTATAGTTAGAAATTAGCATTTAAAAAACCTTATAAATTCACTGAAAAAACCATAGGTTTCAGACGTTATAGTTAATTGGACATTTGACCCGTACAAAACAATAGAAATTCCCCTGTTATAGTTAGTTCAGCTAACTATAACTCGCGCCCCCGCAATGCACTGCTGATGACGTTATATATTACATCAGTCATGACATGGTCAGTGACATCACCGATGACATCACTGATGATATCTCAAATGACATCACTGATGACATCATCCATGTGATAATCTGATGCACATACTGATGCCCTAATATAAACTAAGATAAACGCACTCTAAAATACAGACTACTATTTTTGAAACCATACACACAAGAATGCCAGATACTACATACCACCGACTATTTCCTAGGTCTATACACACATCCAGTGTCTTATTCATACAGTTACTCATCAATACAGTACTATAATCTGTACTGATACACCTATACATACAGTCACACTCTACCGCTCATCCATAGAGTTAGTCACACACCTAGTGAGTCATGCAAAAATTGAATTACATACACATTTACTCATGTATACAGTTATATACATCAACTGAGTTATTTATACATACACCACATCACTTATTTATTCAGATACTAAGACATACTTAGTAGGCCTGGGCAAAGCCCTATGCTACGCTCAAGTAGTTTGCGAAGTTTGCGCAAATTCGCACTACGCAAACTGCACGTAGCACAGTGCGAACACGCGTAGCGTAACGTAGTGCAGCGGTAATTCTTTGCTTGCTCGCGGAACTGAACGTCAAGTTGGCGACTGCGAGCAAGGAAAATAACATCCTAGTGAGACTTTTTCCTTGTTCGCGATCAGCAACATCAATTTGCCGATCGAGAGCGTGGAAAATAAACCTCCCTGTGAGATTCTCAACGCGGGGAGGTCTGGTTTCTCATTGCGAGTGGTCGGGTATGCTCACGACTGCTCGCGATGAGAAACTACCAGTCCGCGTTGAGAAAGCTGGTGCTCGGGTAAAAATCTCCTCGAGCGACAGAAAAATACAGCTCGCACTGTGCAAAATGCAGTTGTCAATGATTGCACAGTGCCGGATGCCTGTCCACACTGTGCAATCATTGAAAACGGCATCTTGCACAGTGTGAACATGCTACTACGCAGTTCGCTTATTGCCACACGTATCTCGCGTAGTGCAAACTGCACTTTGCGTAGCTTCATGAAGCGCTACTTTGCAAACTACGTCCAGCCCTAATACTTAGTGTCTCATACAATCACTGATACAAGCAGACAGTGATTTATACACCGACTCTTCAAATAGATTACTCTCATGTATACTCATTTATGTACTCCAACACTGACATATACTGCTTTAAAACATTTGTAGTTATTTACACATATTCCACTGCTTTAAAACATTTGTAGTTATTTACACATATTCCACTGAGACATTCATTCATTCACCAACACACCCATACACACACTAAGTCACCCATGCAGCCCTTTACAGATGCACTTTTGAATCCATACAACTAGTGAATCACCCACTCAGACATCTATGCACAGAATCACACACACCCCCTCCCACCCACACAGACACTCAGGCACCCACACAGAGACTCAGACAACAAATTAATAACCTATATAGACACTCATGTAGCTACTCACCAACTCATACAACCGCTTAAACCCCAACTGTGAGACTAATACAGACTTTCACACAGTTTAGTCACTAACCCAGTAAGACACGTTTAATCACTAACTTATACAGTCAGTCCTGCGCCTACTAAATAATCCCTTCAGGCACTTGTAAATCCACTCATTCTTCAATACACCTTGGCATAGATATATATGGAAAATATTTAAACTTTACAGAAACACACATACACTGGATGATGTTATCAGTGATTTTATGAGATGTCATCAGTGATGTAATCAGTGATATCACTGTCCATGTCATGAGTGATGTAATATGTGACATCATCAGCAGTGCATTGCGGGCGCACGAGTTATAGTTAGATCAACTAACTACAACTGGCGATTTTCTCTGGTTTTATGAGTCAAATGTCCAACTAACTATACCGTCCCTGAAACGTATTTTTTTCATTGAATATATATATATATATATATATATATATATATATATATATATATATATATATATATATATATATATTCACTTAAAAAACCATAGGTTTCAGGCCTTATATAGTTAGGAATTAGCATTTAAAAAACCATTGAAATTGCTCCTATATAGTTAGTTGTACTAACTATATTTCGCGCACCCGCAATCCACTGCTGATGATGTCACATATTACATCATTCATGACATGGTCAGTGACATCACTGATGACATCTCAAATGACATCACTGATGACATCTCATTTGACATCACTGGTGACATCACTGGTGACATCATCCAGAGACTGTGTGTTTCTGTAAAGTTTAAATATGTTTTACATATTGAAGAATGAGTGGATGTATAGGTGTCTGGATGAAGGATTTAGTAGGTGCGTGACTGACTGTATGAGTGAGTGATTAAATGTGTCTTACTAAATGCATGGGGTAGTGACTAAACTGTCTAAATGTGTGCATCAGTATGTCTGTTGTTGTGTAAGCTGCTGCATGTGTTGATCAGTAGCTATATGAGTGGCTATATGGGTTATTGACTGGTTGGCCAAGTATTTGAATGGGAGACTGAGTGTGTGTGTGGGTGGCTGGGAGGTGTGTGCATAGATGTGTGAGCAGTTGATTCACTAGGTGTATGAATTCAAGAGTGCATGTGGAAACCGCTATATGGGTGGTTGACTGTGTGCATGGGTGTGTTGGTGAGTGCATGGATATCTCAGTGCTACATGTCCAAGTAAGTATATATGTAAAACACAGTGCATGTGAGAGTTGGCATATATAAATGACTATACATGAGAGCCAGTGAATGTGCGAGTGGCTGTATGGATCATTGCGTACTTGGATCAGTGATTGTATAAGAGAGTAAGTATGTGTTAGTATATGTTTGAAAAAGTAAGGTGTTGTGTGTATAACTGTATAGTTGAGGAAATGGAAGTGTGATTGATTCTTTGCATGACTGACTAGGTGTGTGAGTGTCTGTATAGGTGTATGAGTGCATATGATAGTGTTGTATTGATGAGTGACTGTATGTATGAGTGATTCTATGGGTGAATGAGTGAATGTGTGTGTAGACCTAGGAATCCGTGAGTGTGTATGTAGTAACTGGTATTGGTGTGTCAATGGTTTCTAGAATGGTAGTCTCTATTTAACACTGGGTGTATCAAAGGTTATATTAGAGTGTGAGGAGGTGCATCGTATTATCACATGAATGATATCATCGGTGATGTGATCAGTGATGTCATTTGAGATGTCATCGGTGATGTCATCAGTGATGTCACTGACAATGTCATGAATGATGTAATATGTGACATCATCAGCAGTGGATTGTGGGTACGCGAAATATAGTTAGTACAACTAACTATATAGGAGCAATTTCAATGGTTTTTAAAATGCTAATTCCTAACTATATAAGGCCTGAAACCTATGGTTTTTTAGGTGAATTTGCAAGGTTTTTAAAATGCTAATTCCTAACTATATAAGGCCTGAAACCTATGGTTTTTTAAGTGAATTTGCAAGGTTTTTAAAATGCTAATTCCTAACTATATAAGGCCTGAAACCTATGGTTTTTTAAGTGAGTTTGCAAGGTTTTTTAAATGCTAATTCCTAACTATATAATGCTTGAAACCTATGGTTTTTTCAGTGAATTTGCAAGGTTTTTTAAATGCTAATTCCTAACTATATCAGGCGTGAAACCTATAGTTTTTTTCAATAAATTTCAAAGGGTTTGTAAATGCTAATTCTATTAGCGGATTACGTTTATATATGTTATTATCCTTCTGGGACCACCAGAGCAGCCATCTTGTTTCTCAGGAGAAGTGAGGCACAAGAGAGCACAAAACAAGAGTGGAAAACGCAAAAAGGGGGCAGGGTTGAGACCCCCTGACCCCCTAGCCCTTCTCAGGGGGTCCCAGAAGGACCACCAAGTGTCCAAGTGTTGATAAAGCCAAACTTAGATCTAGAGAAAGTCTTTTTAAAACAAACAACTCTGTTGAGATGGAAGTAGAAGCACAGGAAGCAGTAGGTGAATCCATCACTTCTAATGAATGTCCACGATTAATAACTACTTTTAGTAGTGAAGAAAGACAACTTAAGGCCATTATAAAGATAAATTGGCCTATCGTATTAACTGATACAGTGCTTCACCCTAGGCTCCCTAACATTCCTATAATTACATTTAGACGAGCCAGAAATATGGGCACCATTTTAGATAAGGCAGCTCCAGAAATGAGACAAAATACATCTTGGCTCCAACCCACCAATGGATTTCGTAGATGTACAAGTTGTAGAGCCTGTAAATTTGGTGTGAACGAGGCTCATTACTCTACTCCATTTTGTACACGTGAAACAACTATTAGAGGCAATTTTAACTGTAAGACTGAATTTACCGTGTACGTCCTGACATGCACCTGTGGTTTAAATTACATTGGCAGTACCAAGCTACAGGTGCATGTCAGGATACTACAGTATCTAAGGGCTATTCTACACAGTGACCTTACATATCTGGTGGCCCGACATTTTAAAAGCACCCATGATAATGACGTGGCCTGCCTAAAATATTATGTAGTTGGTGCCGTCCCCAAGATGCGTAGTGGAGGAAATCGAGAATGCCTATTAAGACAACTAGAAACCAAAATGATTTTGGAGTTTGATAGCAAATGGCCCAATGGATTAAATAACACGGAAGAAATGCATAATTTTCTTTAAAATATCTTTGTTCTATGAAAAATGTCTGACTGTCTGAATCCAAATCCATCTACGTCTGGCTTTCAAAATAATTTAATTTGTTTTCAGAGGTGATCTTAATATATAGGTTCCCTAATATTAAGCAGAATATGTTCGTTCACTTATCATTTGAAAACAATAATCTTTTATAGCATTCAACATCGTGCCATTTTTGATACTATATTTATATCTGTTTATATTTGCTTTTTTTGTATATATTTAGATCTATTTACCTCATTTTCTATCTCCTTTTAAGCATTATTTATACTGTTATGATGAGTTTTAGAAGGTTACACATATGATGTTAACAATTTTATCCCAGGGATCTGGGATATTTTATTGTTATAAATATGGATACGCTTCTTGAATCATGCCGTTTGCACTTTATATAATGCTTCTTTTTGCACATGGTGTGCACAGTTTTTTGCACTTTTGAACCAGTTACTGCTTTGCTATTTGCACCATTATTATTGTATAAAATTGAATAAACCTTGGATAAACTTTTGTAGCTTTTCAATAATATGACTAGAGAAAGAGCAAGGATGAAAGCTATTGTATTTAAGAAATTGTTTTGTTCTATGTATTTATACAGACAGTGTCAAATAATATTATACACAAATGTGCTTGGCTGTGTGTTATAACCATTTCTAAAATTGGTTGCATAATGATTTTTAGCTAACTCTCTAAAGATATAGGTCTTACCAAATACAAAAAGTTACACTGAAGGTCTATGTTTAGACTTTTTCAATGGTGCTACTATATTTTATAACAAGAATTATTCAGAAAGAAAAATAATATGTATATCTTCACTTTCTATGATCACGTGATCAGTTATGGAATGAAGGAGGGTGTGTATCACTTAGCACTTAAAAAAAGCAACAAATGTTTTGACAATTGCAGTGTGAACAAGGGCTTTTGAGCCCGAAACGCGTAGCTGCTCTCTGTTTGGGTTAAATAAACATCGTACCTGAGCCTTGTGGTCCATCTCCTTCTTCTCCGGCGTTGCTGCACTACTTGCTGGAGGCTGTTTGGAGTGTTCTTCATTCATATATATATCTGGCGGTCGCCAGTAGGTAGTTATAGTTAGGACCTATTATCTATAGGAAAACCGCAATATTCTATTTGGAATAACTTTGGCGTCGATTGATGAATCTTCTTGAAATGGTCCAAACTTTTGGCCTGCTCAGTTCCGCTCCTTCCCTGAAAGTTTGGGGATGATTGCTGAAGGGAGGACCAAGAGAAAAAGGGGTGTCCCAAAATGCGTTTTCCCCATGTAATTTCCCATAGGACCTTTAGCGTCGGCTACAGCCCGAACGGCTGAACGGAATTACACCAAATTTGGCAGAGAGGTAGTCCTCAGTTCCGACTTGTGTCTTTCGCTTATCTGGTGTCAATCTGTTCAGTAGTTTTTTCGAAAATTACGGTTAAAGTCATTTATATATCCATGGGCGTTGTGTATCCGCGGATTGTGCGAGGATTGGCTTCGTAGGATAATCGCACCGTCCCGATGACACATTGAATTCTAATTGGCTGTCAAGCAGTTGTAAATATTCGAAATCAGGAACTGTTGGCAGCCATTTTGTGCCTCGGTAGAAGCAAGGCTGAGGAAGTCAGTGAAGTATGTGTGCAAAATGTGAAAAGGGGGCAGGGTAGACACACCCTGACCCCCTAGGCCTACATAGGGGGTTACATAAGTACCCGTAGGGCCAAAAAAGTAAGATAGTATTATTATTTTTTTTTTAAAGTCGCGGGATGCGCGTAGGATCCGCGCATTTCACCGCCGAAAAAAAAGAAGCATGTATTTTTTAGATATATATCAAGCTTATGTGTATAGATGTAGGGTGGCTCTAAATAGAGCCCTTGTGGTTATTGAGAGATTTTAGTACTTACAAGTAAGTACCGATGCAGAGTCTAAAGTTCATGAGAAAGACTCTGTTCCCTTCATCTGTAAAATGTACAGCATATCTCCTACAGATGCCATGCATATTGAAACGCAGATATTTGTGGTATATGGACTTTATTCTATAGTCTCGGAGAAAAATAGAAACAGATTTATTCACATTTTTTCCTAGCTTTATCAATCTGTGGACAAAATAGATTGGAGTAGTTCCATTTCTGCCTTTGGCATATGTTACAATAGACAAAGGGAGTTTGGGGGAAAAGTGAAACAGAAAAGAAATGATTGGTTGTTTGATAACATCCTACACACAGAAAACTAGGGTGCATGTTTCTGTTTTTTAAAATCATGATTCTTATTGGTTATCAGAACCTGATTGAAAATAACATTATGTAGGATAATATAGTATATTGAGAAGTCGAGCACACTTACTGTATTTTTTAGCAACATTGTGTGATGAACTTTTGCATTCTTCGGGAGCCAATATTGCTTTTTTGCATGGGTAGATGCTAATTTGTATATGGAAATGCAATCTGTTTTGGATTTTGAAAGTGAGAATAGATTTCACTGCTTTGTCTTTCAAAATGCAAACTATCTGTCTTTCAAAATGCAAACTATGTTTGCAATGGGAGGGCGGGAGTCGTGAGAGTCCCGCTCTATCAAAGCAAACAACGGTATACCGGGGGTAGGCACCCTGGGAGACTACAGTAGCCGGCCGTCGCGGTACCCAGGGCCCTCGAGGGCACCAGGCAGAGGGCCATGCAGTGTGCCTCCCGTAAAACACAAATTCCCAGTGGTGGTGATCCCAGGACCTTGAGGGAGGACATTGAGGCCCACATACTTGTAATTTTGTAGGGGGGTTGGATGCAAAAGTGGTGCAAGGGGGTTGTAAATCTGGTACACAGTGTTTAGTTTTACTTTGCTTTCCTTTCTGTCATGTAGAGGATCCAGGGTAAATTTAACGGTTTCTGTACAGCCAGTAACTTTTAACCCTACCCCCAAATGGCGTTCTGCCTGTTACTATAGTAACAGTTCATGGAACACTTACGTGATCACTGCGGTTATAAGTTTACCACATTATGTTGCTAATGGCGTACTTTTTATTCTTTTGAATTGGAACCGTAAGTTATAGCTATACACTCTGGTAAAGATCTGGTGAAGAGCTAGCCTCTGAATTATACTTCAAATTATAAATATCATTTCTATTGTGGACTGCTACCCCCACAAAAAAAGACATATGTTTTTTTTTATTAACTTTTATTAAAACAATAAATAACTGGAAATATAACTAAATGATAACAATACAATAAATAACTGGAACCATAACTTTAACAAAACAATATAACAAACAACATATAATACGGAGTCCAATAGAAGTACTGTAGTTAATCTGCAAAACAAAAAAGAAAATTAGTGTTTAAAATTAGATCGATGTGACTAAATGAGGTCACACATTACAAGTCAAAGTAACACTTGATGATATTTTCTATTTTTTTAATGTGTGCAGTGTACCTGATAGATTTCACTTATCTTATAGGCTTGCATTCAACGGTGTCAGTATAGAAGTGCCTACTGCATCATATTTATATTCCAGATGAACAGGTCTTTAAAATGATTCACAGATGAGACAGAATTAGGTTAGAGATGAAGTCATTATGCAGGACAATATTTTTTAGGGCTTATTTACAAAAGTCTTGTGCCACTTTTGTGTTACTTTTCTCATGTTGAAAGTGAAGCAAAAGTGGTGCAAGGGGTTTGTAAATAAGCTCTTTTATTTCGAATGCATTTATTGGAGGTATTGTATATCTAGGCCGCTCTGCTTA
Organism: Lissotriton helveticus; assembly: GCF_964261635.1. Taxonomy (NCBI): domain Eukaryota; kingdom Metazoa; phylum Chordata; class Amphibia; order Caudata; family Salamandridae; genus Lissotriton; species Lissotriton helveticus. Next base: position 622,006,201 of record NC_136071.1, read on the forward strand.
CCTTGTGTAAACACTGCGGCCAACAGAGTTCACAACTTGAACTCCGCTTTGGTTGGTTACTTGCCGGATATGCAAGACTGCTTTCAAGAGGAGACCCCAATAAAGAGTACTGGTGAGGAACTGCAAGTATGCAGAAGGACTTGCAGACTAAGAATCCGGTCAACTTTGGAAGGGAAGGGAAGAGTTAAGGATATTGAGAGAGGCTCCTTCTGTTTCATGAGAAGGCCCAAGTACCAGTGGAGCAACAATGTCAACCTCTACTGCACAGCCTAATATTCGTCCCCAATTTGAAACCCTTTAAGAGATAAAGTAAGAAGGTTGGGAGCTTTGTATGCCATCCTAATACCTAATCATCCCTTAGTTATACAGAGATCCTCCCTGTATCAGACTCATCGGTACAAGTGTGAATTGGACATTATCTGCCACCAAAAACACCTCAAGAACTTATATCTGTTACTTTTTAACGTTGTCAACTTCTCATATTGAGAGTATTTACCTTAACGTTATCCGTTAAAAATTTGTGAATCTGTGTGGCTTCAGACAACTAATAAATGCCATATTTGAGACATCGATGTAATCAGCTGGAACAGGAGGATATACTTTTCTTTAACCTCGGCAATTTGCTGCTGATTTATGTAACATTCTGCAAACTGAAAAAATTGTTAAATGTATATGTTGTACATATGTCCAAGATTAATTTATATGTACATAAACACATTTGTTCTCAATATGATTGGGGATGAAAAGCAATCATCAGAGGTTATATTTGGCAAGCAAAATAGGAAATAGCATAGTATTATACAAATGTTAGGCCGAGATTGCTCACTCTCTTCATTTACAAACCCCTGGCCCTGATCTGATAGAACCCTTTTTGGTATTCCATGATCTAGAAATTGAGAAATAAACATCAAGAAAAATTGTAAGACACGTCTTCAAATAAAAAAATTCAAAACAACATTTTCACTTTGTATCTCAAGTGCAGGCTGAAAACGTGTGACGAGCATTTAAATGAGAAACATATGGGTTTCAGAAATAAATATCTATAAGACTATCACAATGGAGATTTACATTTTATAAAAAATATTTATAGAAGCAAGAAAATTGTAACACACATTGTTAAATTTCAAATGACATATTTTGCCAATAAAATCAGGAGGACATGTTTTTATTCGTTTTCTTGATACCAGAATGCCCACTAATTCTACCAAAACATGAGAACAGCACAGTTATCTATCTGCAAACACATGAAATACACAAATGCTTATCTCAGAATGCTTTTCAATCATGAAATGTTAAAGTCAAACCTGATAACTCCATTAGGTCCACTGCAATTTTCGGCTGATAGCACATGGAGAGCAGTCAGTGGATCTGGTATGTCGAGTGGTTGACTACCATCTGGTATAGTGCATGGGCAGGAATAAACAGCTTGTGGCGACCAGTACGTCCCATGGTTGAGATATCTGTATAATGAGATAGAACAGGGGACAAATCAAGTTTAAGGTTATTAAAAAATGTGAAGAGCGTTGTAAAATACAACATTGGTCAATCGATTACATGTGAACTGCATGGGGAGGAAGCAGCACGTGGCGCACTACTTACAAAATTAAAGGCGGCAGGATTAAGTAATTTGCCTAGAAACATCACCTATGAAGGTAAGATATTTGAGGTATAAGAGCTGGAAACCATGCTAAAATACACCATTGCCGAAAACATTACTTTTGCAATGCATGAAGCACATCGTGATGCACTACTAAAATGAGAAAAATTACAACGCATTAAGTTGAACAGCACGTGGCACACTGCTGCGGGAATGGCCACGTGGCGCTTGGCAATTTAAAGAAACGTGGCAGGATTAAGAGATTTGCACAGAACAAAGGATAGCAAATCAAGTTTAACGTTATTAAAAATAAAGGAGAGCGTGCTAAAATACAACATTGAGCAATCGATTACATGTGCAGTGCATGGGGAGGAAGTAGCATGTGGCGCAGTACTTTCAAAAATTAAAGACGGCAGGATTAAGTGATTTGCCCAGAAACATCGCCTACGGAGGTAAGATATTTGAGGTATAAGAGCTGGAAACCGTGCTAAAATACACCATTGCCAAAAACATTACTTTTGCAATGCATTGGGCAACTGATGCACTACTTACATGAGAAAAATGACATGGCATTAAGTTGAACATCACGTAGCACACTGCTGCGGGAACGGCCACGTGGTGCTTGGCAATTTAAAGAAACGTGGCAGGATTAAGAGATTTGCACCGAACAAAGGATAGCAAATCAAGTTTAACGTTATTAAAAAACATGGAGGGCATGCTAAAATACAGCATTGACCAATCAATTACATGTGCAGTGCATGGGAGGAAGCAGCACGTGGCGCAGTTCTTTCAAAAATTAAAGGCGGCAGGATTAAGTGATTTGCCCAGAAACATCGCCTACCAAGGCAAGATATTGGAGGTATAAGAGCTGGAAATTGTTCTAAAATACACTATTGCCGAAAATATTACTTTTGCAATGCATGGGGCACGTGACGCTCTACTTACAGGAGAAAAAATACATCGCATTAATTTGAACAGCACGTAGCACACTGGTGCGGAAACAGACACGTGGCACTTGCCAAATTAAAGAAATGTGGCAGGATTAAGTGATTTGCCCAGAAACAAAAGTTAAGAAGTCAACTTTAACAATAAAAATAAGCAGGAAAGCGTGCTTGAAAAAAACTGTCAAATTGAACAAAAATATGCATTTACGGGGTATTTAAAGATCGTTCAAATTAATTAATGTAATTACTCTTAAAAAAATGCTCACCTACGAAGACGTGGATACGAACAGTATCAATGGCTGTGACTGCGGAATAGGAAAAGTTCAAGAAGGTTGCCAGGTTATAAATGACACCTCTGCACATTGATGAAAGAAAAGTAATTGAGGCTGATCTGCCTCCAGAAAGGTCACTCAGGCACCCACTGGGCCGCTGGTGGCATCCGAATAATGCAGAAATCGCCAAATCACCCCAAGCTGCTCAAAAAAGCAGCCCACAGCTGGAACTAGACATCGGCCCCTCGGGCATTGCCCAAGTGCCCGCGTTACCAATCCGATGCTGATTATAGAACACCGGCTCCCACAGGAGGCGGGGAGCCGGCGGGACAGTGGGTGAATTGAAGACCTTCCTACGGTCCCCAACGGTGATGGCCAAAATAAATAAAAGAAAAAGGCCGTCCCCGGGGAATGGGGTCCCCGGGGCCTTGAAGTGGCTTCAGCAGGGGGGCTTTGCAGCCCTCCTCCATAAAATAATAATATATAATTAGCCCTACGCCAAGGGCCGGGGACCCCGGTGCCCGGAATTGGCCACGGGAGGGGGGCCACGCAGCTCCCTTTCCATAAAAAATTGAATACTGATACTCTGCTTATTGTCATCGTACCATAAGCGCACCCTTCCGATCACGCGCTGAAGGCTAATTGGCTGTCAAGTGGTTGTCAACATTCAAAACTAGAACTGTAGTAAATCAGTATGAAAAAAATATATAAGAATAAATATATTTAAAAATTGTTTGAAATCCCTCCTTTATAATTAGTTGTTCTAACTATAACTCACGCGCCCGCAATCCACTGCTGATGATGTCACATATTACATCATTCATGACATGGTCAGTGACATCACTGATGACATCACTGATGACATCTCAAACGACATCACTGATGACATCACTAATGACATCATCCACGTGACAATATGATACATCTTATCATTCACTAGTATAACTTTTTAACACTCATTATAAAATATGAAGTATCATACTTTAAAGCATTGACACACTAATACAAGTTTCTAAAAAGCCACTTAGTGATTCCTAGATCTACATATACATCTAATTACTTAACTATAGATTCACTCATACATGGTAACAAAGATCAATACAACACTATTAAATACACTTATACACCTACATCAACATTACACACCAGCTTACATCATATCCAGTTATGCTACTCACTTATGGAAACAATTGATCATACTTATATTTACTAAGGTACACACTTACACAAAGACCACTTTATGTATTCATGTAGATAGTAACTCATACTTAGTGTGTTATAAAAACACTATTACAAGTATACAGTTATGCATAAGACACTCATACAATCACTGAGTGTTATGTATACTTATTTATATACAACAACTGTCACATACACTTCCTTTTCTATTTCTAGTTTGTTGGACATGTATTATTGAGAAATATATTTACTCATCATCACACCCATAAAGAGATTCACTCAGTCAAACAACTGTTTCAACATACAGTCTTAATCTCATATACCTACTAAATAAATTATTTACACATCTTTGGACAGTCACACACCTCCCACCCAACCACACACACATCCATTCACTATTACATACAAATAATCACTTAACTAATTAATAACTAATATACACTTTCACATAGCTAGTAACCAACGTATGTAGTACTTTACACATCAAGAGATAGAGTGATACAGTTCTTCACAAATTTTAATCAGGATCTCATATATTTAGTGAGACACTTTAAATTATTTACTTAGATAGTCATTCACTCTGCTACTAAACTCTCTATTCAGACACTTATACATCAATTCAGAATTCAAGGCAGATTGCTATGTATATAATACTTATTTAATTATCGAAGCAAACCATATTCACTGGATGATGTCATTTGAGATGTTACCAGTGATGTCATCAGTGATGTCACCAGTGATGTCACTGACCATGTCATGAATGATGTAATATGTGGCATCATCAGCAGTGGATTGCGGGCGCATGAGTTATAGCTAGTACAACTAACTATAACGGGGGAATTTCAATGGTTTTGTACGAGTGAAATGTCCAATTAACTATAACACCCCTGAAACCTGTGGATTTTTCAGTGAATATATTACCTACTGGCGGTCGCCAGTAGGTATATATAGTTAGGATTTTTTCTCTATGGGTTTTTTGAAAATTCTATGTCTAATAACTTTGGCGTTTGTGGACGGAATTGGCTGAAATTTTCAGGAAAATGGCACATTTTGTTTCTGAGCAGCCCTTGAAAATTTGGGGGGGGTTCGTCCAGTGGGGGCCGAGAAAAAAGGGGGGTCCCAAAACGTGTTTTTAACATTGAGTTTTCCATAGGGCGGTTGGCCTCACTTTTAGCCCGAACGGCTGAATGGATTTGCACGAAACTTGGCAAAATTGTAGGGACTGGTAGCCCGATGTGCCTTTTGTAGGTCTCAATATATGTGCTCCAGTGGATTTTGAGAAATTAACGTTTAAAAAAAGATATATATCTGTAACAGCGGACCGGGCAGCGCACTGGTTCGCGGACTTTTCGCGCAACGGAGCTTTGTGAAGCGAAGCTGATTGGTTCTCCGGCGTCTGTCAACATTCCAAACAGTCCGTAGCGGCCGCCATCTTGTCTCTCGGTAGGATCGAGAGACAAGAGGAGGTCAAAACAAAGGGGGAAATAACTATAAGGGGGCATAGTAGATCCTCGCTGACCCCCTAGGTTTGATGTGGAGGTTTTAAAAGGGCCCCGCGGGGCAAAAAAAAATAATAATAATAATAATTGAACGGCTGAATGGATTTGCACGAAACTTGGTAAAATATTAGGGACTGGTAGCCCGATGTGCCTTTGCTAGGTCTCAATATATGTGCTCCAGTGGATTTTGAGAAATTAACGTTCAAAAAAAGATATATATCTGTAACAGCGCTCCGCTTCGCGTAACGGAGGTTTGCGAAGCTGATTGGTCATTCTGTCACTGGGCTATAGTTGGGCTACATCTGGCTGATATTTGGGCTACATTTGTTTTTTTGTGTGTCTGGCGGCCATCTTTGGGCTACATTGGGCTTCATTGGGCTACATTCGGCTAATTAGCAAATAGCTCATCGCAAACTAGGAATGGTAAAGAATCGCTATTTATTCCTTAAAGTTCGCTATTTAGGAAATGCAAATAACTTTGATGATACATATGGCGGTTCATCTCTAACAAGATAAGAAGCATAGGGATACATTTATGATGACTGGCGCATCACCAGGGATGTGTTAGTCATTTTGTGCCGCTGTTCCGTCACCTATGGTGTGCTGCATTTACAATGCGGCGCATCATGGGGCAAAAACAGCACAGATGCGTGATGTATCTGTGCCGTAAAGGTGGCGCATTGCTGGAGTTGTATCGCAAGTGTGATGAAGCTCCAGCAAGGGTCGGGGGTGCCCCTGTCGCAGGGTTTCTGTTCTCACACAGAACTGTGGACAGAGGATTGGAACCTCGGCGAATTAGGGTGTCCCAAAACTCACGTTAGTAATCAAAAACTCCTTAGCAAGCTAGGTACAGTGTCACATTGGATATAACAAACTCTCAATGTTTAGACAATCCAGAATATGAACTTATAGTACCTCAGGATACGTGGAACTCATGAACAGTCGGTCGTTATAGATTTCTTAGAAACCAGAACATGGAGTTAAGAAGAACAGATGTGTATTTGAAATGTTTATTTACTAATGCCGTCTTCTCAGGCGTAGTACCTTAGATAATAAAAGTACACATATTATCAGTAGCAAAATTACCAGCATAGTTACTAGTACATAAAAAGTGAATGGTGATAGTATGTTAACATGCTGTAAATGAATAAGAGTTAGCAACACTTATAAGCAGCCGCGGGCCGTGGAGGGAGTTACGGTGAGGCAGGGAGGCGGGGAGGGGGAGAAGCAGGGTGGAGAATACAAGTACACATATTATCAGTAGCAAAATTACCAGCATAGTTACTAGTACATAAAAAGCGAATGGTGACAGTATGTTAACATGCTGTAAATGAATAAGAGTTAGCAACACTTATAAGCAGCCGCGGGCCGTGGAGGGAGTTACGGTGGGGCAGGGAGGCGGGGAGGGGGAGGGGCAAGGTAGAGAGGGCTCCACCCTGCTTCTCCCCCTCCCCGTCTCCCTGCCCCATCGTAACTCCCTCCACGGCCCGCGGCTGCTTATATCTCACCCTCCCTAATACACATATTATATTATTTGCTAAGAAGGTCTCTTTGTGTTGGTTTAGGGCGTGCCCATACTTTAGTGTCTTAGATTTGAAGGAATCACATCAGCATACACCAGCTCTCTCTTCATGTGAACCGCATCAACTGTTGTGTATGTGTGTTCGGCAAAGCAATATAAAACCCGCCTCATGCCCAGAATTGGCAGAAGTTGCACTTATGTTATGAGTATGAAGTCGTGGAGATCAGACCTCATAACAATTCTGTATCGTGTTGTTCTTGAAACTTTAGCACTCGCTGTACAGATATAGTTTAACAAGTAAAGCAGATAGTAGACCAATAACATATTATTCTCATGTAAACCACGATGAACTACTAGGTGGAAAGCTAAAGCAACAACTAAGTGTCGTGTGCAGAAGTTGCAAAAAAGGAAAAATGGCGTTTAAACCGGTAATGCTAACTTAACACGGTGTAAAGATATCCAGGACCTAGATGACACCTCCTCATGATCCGGAAACGAACTGAATAAGATAATAGAAGTGCCATCTCATGAGAGCAGTTTGCAAGTTTATATGTGGACGGTCCGCAAGGTAAAGCATTAAAAACTAGGAAAATTTAATGCTAAAGAAAAATAAAACAGCCAAGTACTTTATCGAGTCTTAAGCCAATAGGCAAGGTAAATAATAAAAACTTGACAAATAAGTCAATGAATTGTCAATGAAATGCTAGTACTCAGCATATCAAACATGAAAAAGGTCTATGACATAACTGTGTATGCAAAATAAGCTGCAACAGCCTCCAATAGGAAGTCACCGTCTTCATCCGAAAACAGTTCAGCCATCCAATTTAAAAGCGGAAAAGAACATACGTGCTCTCCCAGCACCGGATCCTCTATCACCATCAGAGGACAGCTCGGTGGGTTTTCAAGAAAGCTCTGTTCCAAGAAAGACTGTGCTGCCGCCAGTAAATTCCAGGGACCAAGTAGTCCATGCATCAATGCCACAGCCATAATCCTTTCGCCAGGACAAACCAACTCGTGAGTAATGATAGGAGTCATCAGCTGATTAAAGTCGACGTCAGGAGAAACCGGTCCGCAGAGACACAAATCAATGGCCCAATCGAAATCACAGGTCAGGCAGTGAAATACAGGCTGGACACAGGTGAAGTAGGAGAACCGAAAAGATAATCCATATGCCGTGCTTAATATCGCCAACGGCATTGTGCCATAATATTCTAGCATGCGATTGCGGAACAGTGTCAGCAGCTGCAGGGTCGGAGGTTGCATAGGAGGGACATCCATATTTAAAAATGTAAAAAAGCACAAGAGCGTCCGCTGGTAATGCAAGTAAAAATGCCAATCTATGAACCAGAGTGCAGAAAATACAATGAAAGGAAGCAGGGATGACTCCAAAGATTTTCTCAAATGAAGTCACGAGACCACTGGTAACAACTTTAAAAAAGTGTGCCAGGGACTTTGTGGAGGATGCGTTAAAGATAGTCGGAAACATGTTGCTGAAATTGAAAGGCAAATCTTAATTGAAAAGGGTGTGCACCTCTGTATGGGTGTTCGCTATGTGAAGTACGAAAGTTTCACGGGCCGAACTCAAGGCCACCTCTCTCTGAGACAAAAGAGCTCTTATTCTTGCCATGCCGTTGAAACGTGTCCCAAGGTTGGTATTTGTGGCCAGATTGAAAACTCCCTATGTTCATGTGTGGGAGGAAATAGAACATTTCTGCAGCAAATAACCCGTTCACTTACTGTTACGATAAAAGGAATACTTTTAATTAACTCAGAACAATCTTCATTATTGAGCATCAAATAACTACCATTTTCCAACAACTTGAACGTGGGGATGATAGCAGGAACTGGCGTGCCTTGCAACACGCAAGCCATATTTGGTCGGTGTTTGTTGCATGAACCGTGTAACTGTATGTGCCTACACATTAGTGAATGATCTGGCGTCTCAGTGCATTCCTCTCCATTCAGATAAACTTCTTGATCATCTTTGAAACATCTGTATGTGTATGGAAGCGACCAGACCTCATGAAGAAAAGCACTACCTAAAGGTTCATAACGACCTATTGGTATATATTTCATACAATTTGAAAACTTATATAAAGCAAAAGGCAGCGTTATTAAACCGTGGATAAGGCATGTTGCCAAAAAACCCGCAATCCTCTGCTGATGATGTCACTGAGCATGTCATGAATGATGTAATATGTGACATCATCAGCAGTAGATTACGGGTAATGGTATCTCTAGTTTACTCCCTTATAGCTGTGTTTCTTTTAACATAAGTGTCTGTTTCCTTCCCTTATACTTACTGTTTTTGGTTCGCTTCCGGTTCGCGTACCAGCGAGCGAACTAGGAAGCGAACTAAGAGAAATAGAGGTTGGCACAGTTCCAAATATTGTACCAATTTTTTAATAACGGGGAGGTAGTTCTGAAAAGAACTTTTTATTTTTATTTTTCTGAACATTTTTTTACTGTTTTTGAATTTTTCGGAACAGTTTTATATTTTTTGGGGTTTTTCTTGGAGGGGGCAATGAAAACGATTCATTGTAAAGGGCTCAACAGGAGCAACAAAACAAAAAAAAGAAGTATTTATTATTTTGGGCGTTTCGGACAAACTTGCATATGATAGTCAATAGCTCTGTTGATCAGAGTGATGCTTTTTTCTCCGTAGGAAATGAATCCATCGCAAAATGCGCAGATGTGTTTTACATCACCAAATCTCATTTGTATATTTGGCACCATCTCCCTGCCCTCTGGTCCCGTTACTTCCGGTACAACAGATCTTCTGGCCATAATAGGGAGATTATCTAGGTCGTTCCGAAACTGTGCAGCACTGTAGTTGTTAGGATGCCACCTAGTCATATGGCGATGCATTGTGTAGTTTCCGAAACTGTATTTTTTGTCGGTCCCTCTGGACAGTCTATCTTGACATATAAGGCAAGTTACGTATCTTGCATTTACTTTTTTCTGACCTTTGGGAATTTTAAAAAATTGCCAAATGAAGTTTTCTTTCCGGTGAGACGTCCTGGGCTGCTCAGGCAAAAACTGCCTCTCTTCGTGCTCGTCCTCCTGTTCCTCTTCTTCTTCTTCTTGTTGAATTACAACTTGAGCAGGTGGTCCACTTTTCCTTGGATGTGGTGGAGGTGGTGGGGAAGCACCAGCTGAAGCTACTAAAGAAGCCATTGCTCAGTGATCACAAAGGGTCTTTCTCTCACAATGATGAAAGTCAGAGTGAGGAAAGAAGGAGGGATTTTCATCATTTGGGAAAAACAAGAGTTCTCAACCAATCAAAAGTGTTCATTTTAGATTATATGACCTAGTCTTACATCATTAGGAAACCAAAAGTGAAATGAACCAATGAAAAGTGTTATTACCAAGTCACATGACTTGCTGTGTTTACGTTAAGCGCTTTGCAGGGCCTCCCGGTTTGCTTCCAGAAACCTGTGCTTTGCGACTCGCTTCGCGTACCAGTTCGCTAACGTAGCACGTCATATGACGTATCACGCGACAACGTGAAACGTCATGCGGACGGGAGGCGTCACGATGTTGTTTTCTAACGCGGCACTTGCGGTAAAGGAACGTTTACCGGCTCGCGGTCTATTTCGCGGCATCAAGGTCAGCTAACGGGAAGCTTCCCGATTCGCGAAGCGGGAACGAAGAAAAAAAAATATTTAAAAAAAAAATTATTCATAAACATATAAAATATATTTTTGGATTTAAAGAAGAATACATTTTACAGCTACAGATATTAGCTGTTAAAAAACCAATGACATTCACAGAAAAAACCATAGGTTATAGACCATATATAGTTAGGAATTAGCATTTACAAAACCTTGAAAATTCACTGAAAAAACCATAGGTTATAGACCATATATAGTTAGGAATTAGCATTTAGAAAACCTTATTTTACTCACACAAAACCATTGAAATTCCATATATAGTTAGTTGCACTAACTATATATCGCGCACCCGCAATCCACTGCTGATGATGTCACATATTACATCATTCATGACATGGTCAGTGACATCACTGATGACATCACTGATGACATCTCAAATGACATCACTGATGACATCACTGATGACATCTCATTTGACATCATTCTTGTGCTAATACGATAAACCTCTTCAGACTCTAATATAACCTTAGATACACTCAGTGTATACAGACACTCACACACTGTCACTCATCCATGGAGTTACTCACACACCTAGTCAGTCATGCAAAGAATCAATCACACCTCCATTTCCTCAACTATACAGTTATACACACCTTACTTATTCAAACATATACTAACACATATTTACTCTCTTATACAATCCCTGATACAAGTTCACAATGATCCATACAGCCACTCACACATTCAGTGGCTCTCATGCACAGTTATTTATATATGCCAACTCTCACATGTACTGTGTTTTACATATGTACTTACTATGACATGTAGCATTGAGATATCCATTCACTCATCAATACACTCATGCACACAGTCAACCGCCCATGTAGCTGTTTCCACATGCACTCTTGAACTCATACACCTAGTGAATCAACTGCTCACACATCTATGCACAGAGTCACAAACCTCCCAGCCACCCCCACACAAACTCAATCTCCCATACAAATACTTGGGCAACCAATCAATAACATATGTAGCCTCTCGTATAGCTAATGATCCACACATACAGCAGTTTACAGAACAACAGACATACTGAAGCACACATTCAGACAGTTTAGTCACTAACCCATGCATTTAGTACGACACATTTATTCACTCACTCATACAGTCAGTCACGCACCTACTAAATCCTTCATCCAGACACTTATACATCCACTCATTCTTCAATATATCAAACATATTTAAACTTTACAGAAACACACAGTCACTGGATGATGTCATCAGTGATGTCATCAGTGATGTCATTTGACATGTCATCAGTGATGTCATTTGAGATGTCATCAGTGATGTCATTTGAGATGTCATCAGTGATGTCATCAGTGATGTCACTGACCATGTCATGAATGATGTAATATGTGACATCATCAGCAGTGGATTGCGGGTGCGCGATATATAGTTAGTGCAACTAACTATATATGGAATTTCAATGGTTTTGTGTGAGTAAAATAAGGTTTTCTAAATGCTAATTCCTAACTATATATGGTCTATAACCTATGGTTTTTTCAGTGAATATATATATATACCAATACTTACCATAACCACTTTTACTAAGTATATGCCTTTACCACGCATATCTTTGCATTGTAAAGGCATGTGTGGTAAAGGCATACTCAATGTAAAAGCGTGCGTTGTAATGGTAACGCGTTGTAACAGCACTTGCGTTGTTACAACCACGTTGTAATGGCATGCATTGTCTTGTCATGCGATGTAACGTCATATAATCAACTGTGTATGCACTCTACACATAGGTATCGCAGAGGAGGTGCCAGACAACCTCCAGTGTACAGGCCCTTTCCAGACCTACGAACATTGGAAGAACGAGACATCATCAAGAAATGCTGTTTCACAAAGGCAACAATTGATGAATTGTGCCAGCAGTTGTCATCTCACTTGCAGCCGGTTTGCACTTATCTAACAGCACTAACCCCCAAGCTAAAGGTGATGATAGTATTGCATTTCTTTGCCACTGGAACATTACAGTACACAGTGGCAATATCTGGTAGAATGTCTCAATCCATGTTCATCAATGTTCTTTCGGGATGTGTTGCAGGCATTGATCGTTACCAGGACCACGACATCAAGTTTCCTAAACTGGGAAATTTGTCTGACATCAAAGGTGATTTCTTTGCCTTAGGACAGATATCCCATGTAATTGTATCCAATTATGGCACCCATGTTGCGATGATACCACTACAGGCCAATTAGCAGCTGTGTTACAACTGCAAACACTACCACTCCATCAATGTCCTGGTGATGAATTTGGCTGACATGTGCATTGCACATGTCTGTGCCCATTTCCCTAGCTCTGCCCATGACGCGTATATCCTGCATAACAGCATAATCCCCATTTGATGACTCAACTGCAACCCGACCTGGCCTGGCTTGTTGGTAGGTGATGTTGTATATGTATGTTGTAGTGTGTGTTGGTTGTAGTGGTTTGTTTGTAGGTAATGTTGTATGTGTATGTTGTAGTGTGTGTTGGTTGTAAGTCAGATAGTGATATGTTGTTTGAACTGAAGCATTTCCTGTGTTCAATGTAGGAGACTGAATACCCCAACCGGCCATTGTTACTGACACCACTGTGCAACCCAGTCACCCCAGCAGAAGTGCGCTTTAATGAGTCCCACGGCCGGACCAGGCAGATAGTGGAGTGGACATTTGGCCTCCAGAAGTCAAGATTCTGCTGTCTGGATAACATGGGAGGAGCCCTCCAGTATGCCCTGGGAAAGGTGTGCCAGATAATTGTGGCTTGCTGCATGCTGCACAATATGGCAGTACTTAAGGCCATACCCTTGATAGTGTAGGATGAAGACCAGCAAGTGTCACTGATGGAGAATCCAGACTGGGCCATGATGACAGTGGTGACTGGTGATGATGATAATGGAGTGGATTTGAGCCAACAGCTTCTTCACATCGAACTGGCCCTACAATACATCATGGATACTATTAAACTAGGCCCACTCCTGCTGTGGCTTTCTATCTAGCTTAGGGACACAGTCCCCTTTACTCAAAATATTATAAGTAATATTCTAAAATCAGAAAACTACAGCAGGATTAGGTGGCTAGTGTATGTAGAGATGAAACTGATGGCTATTGGTCTGAATCATCTTTTTAAGGACCCATTTACCTGCAAGACCATATCGAGACGGAAGTTGGCTGATACATTTATGTTGCGGGCTCAACATCAGAGAAGGGAAAGAAATTATCAAAGTAAGTCGGCCCTCATGTATGAATTAGCTCCACCTCTGCATGAGGGAGCATATTTTTACCTGGCTGACGTCACAATACCACATCATAAATGTATCTTACTGAGATTCTGCCTAAATTTGATACTGCTGATGATAGGATACCCAGGGAAGAAATGTAAGCACTTCGAACTCTCCTTGTGTCCGACGTCCGTGCGATATGCAATCACCACACAATGATCTCCAGGTCGTATTCTTTTGTGGTTTTTATCAACAGGAAAGACAGAATCCCATCTTCCCGATCTGTAAATGACATAATTTTAAATTCTGCTGCGTAGCATTGTATTTCTTAAAATCCCTTCCGAATCCTTTTGTCTGCTTCTCAATTGCATCATTCCTTTGGGCATGTATGAAATAAAGGAAACAAGTGGGCCCATAATCAGTAGAGGGATTGTCCTTTCAAATTTTTATTCCTTTAATATATAAAGAGTTAAACTGTTGTTAAGTTAATTAGACAATGTACATACAGATGAAATGGAATGCATGATAAACTGAGTGGGAGTATCCTTTTAATTACTGGGAATTATGCTTTATATAATTATGTTTTAAAGTAATGAACTCTTATGTACTTTTATGATATTACTTGTAAGATCGAATAAAGAATTGAATTGAAATTGTTGTTGTTGAATTACTTTATTCGATATTTGCATATCATGGAAGTACATAACATATCAGACATAAAAACACACATACATTTAGAAGAATTTGACCATTACAGAAGTGTAAAAGCTATAAAAACGTTAAAAATAATCTATATACACAGTATTTGCTATATAAAAAACCCTGGTAACAGGAGGCAAGGTGCAAGAGTACATATGGGGTTTCTAGACAGGCAGATTCAAAACTTTGTTTGAATCTATCTGCCTACTCCGAATCAGCCAGGCACTTGATAGATATTTTGCAACCCCACAGACAATGAACAGAGATGTAGTATCTGAGGAAAGGATACGTAGGGCAATCCAAAAGTCTCTGGCTCCCAATTCCCTGCATACTGGTTTTAGCCATCTTGATCTTGGACTTTGGTATGCTTTGCAGGCAAACAGGAAGTGGGGTAAGGATTCTGGCACACGTGGACAGTTTGGGCAGGTAGGGAGAAAAGCTCGTGTTCCTTTCCAGCCCTCCATAAATGTGTTAAAAGGAAGTGTCCCATACCTCAATTTCAAAAAAAGAGATCTATCTTTTGGAACTTGAATAAAGTCCAAAAATGGTTCCAACTTCCTCGTTGGCTTATGTTCCAAAAATTTAGTAGTTAGAGCTCCCCACTTTATACTTTTGAGATCCTCAGCAAGAACCCACTCCCAGTAAATTTTCTTGACAGCCCCCTTAGGGGGTGGAGACTGTGAGGACAAAAATTCAGCCATCCGCAAATTCATAACAAACTTCCTCAATTTAGTAAGCCACTGTATTTTGTTGGCACCATTCAGAGAAATTAGTTCGTCCATCACCAGGGCATATTTAGCCAATTCTGGTGTCCTTCTCAGGCGCACCCAGAACAGCAGAGGGGGGAGCCGGACTATATCCGAGATCGAGCATTTGCCCATATCAAGGAAGAGTGGCTTCAATTGGGTCGAGATAGGGAGGGAAACTAAGGCTCGTACAAACTTGTTCTCAGCTCTAACCAAATCATCCACTTTCTCACTTCCCCAAAGTTCAGAGCCATAGGTTGCAGAGGCCAGTGCCTTTCCATCATAAACAGCAAGGGCTGGGGCTATGGGCCTGCTGGGTGAAAGACGCTGATTCCTTAGAATAGCTCTGGATGTTCTTTTTAGGTTTCGGAGCATTTTGGCGACATGGGAGTCCCACCTCATTTTACTGTTAATCCTTACTCCCAAGTAGTCAAATTCCTCCACCACCTCCAGCGGCAACCCGTTAAGGGTGATGTTACTTCTCTTTGCTTTCATGGAAGGAGGCATTACCATCAATTTTTTTTTAGAGGTGTTCATTATTAGGCCAAGTTGGTCACAAAACAGGGTAAATCTATCCAACAGTCTCTGGAGACCAGACGGGGTTCTAGACATCAGGAGGGTGTCATCTGCGAAGAGGAGGGCTGGTGTTTTTTCCCCTGCCAGGACCGGGGCATCGGCGTTGTCCTCCCTGAAATGGTCTACCACCCCATTGATAAAGAGGGAGAACAAAGTTGGGGCCCTCACACAGCCCTGGCCTACCCCCCTGTTGACAGGCACCCTCTCTGTCAGTTGTCCCTGACTCCCCCATCTGATTCTAGCATAATTGTCCTGATGGAGTTTGGCAATAAGCTCCAGAAGATATAATGGGAACCCCATGTCCAGCAACACCCTCCAAAGCCTATCACGGGGAACCAGATCGAAGGTGCTCTTCAGGTCTATGAAGGCCAGATATAAGGTTCCCTTCATGATGGTCACAAATTTCCAATGTATAGCACAGAACCTGAATACCTGATCCATTGTTCCCACATTTTTGCGAAAACCTGCCTGAAAATGAGACAGCACGTTCCCTTCCTCCAGCCAGATTTCTATTCTATTAACAATGACCCTGCCAACTACTTTCTGGACAACGTCAATTAGACTGATCAGTCTGTAGTTGGCAGGGTCCTCCCTATTACCTTTCTTGAATATGGTAACCACTTCAGCGCCCTTCCAAGAATCTGGGACGGGATATCCACAGAGAATTAAATTCAATAGTAGGGCGATGTAGTGAGTCCATAACTTGGGATCATGTAGGAGAAGATCACCAGGTAACCCGTCCGGGCCTGCTGCTTTGGAGGGGACTATGCTTGTAATGACATTGTAGACTTCGTATGATTCGAAGGGCTCCACAGATGCCTGCCCATCAATAGATGAATCCTTTGGTGGCCAGAGGGTTTGCCCGGATCCTACCTCTTCACAGTATAGATTTGAGAAGTGGGAATGCCATTGTTCAGCAGTTATATGGTTAGGGAGGGGCTCTGCTCCTCTTCTGTCAGATTTGTTGATCAGGTTCCAGAACAGGGTCGAGTCTTTCAAGTAGGCAGCATTCTTAAGTTGTTGCCAATGCTCTTCCTCCCATTCCTTCTTAGCCCGGTCTAATACAGATGTTATATTCCTTCCTGGCTACCCTAGCTGATGGCGCATCCTTACATCTAATGCAGTTTGATATTACCCTTCTCTTTCTCCTACATTCTGCTGTGTACCATGGTGACCCCGTTTTGGTATTAGAGATCTTCCTGGGCCCTTTGGTATCCTCAATAATAAAATACGTGCCAAGTTTCTCTATTAAGGTTTTATAGGAGTCTGTAAATTTGGAACATTTTTCAGTGCCATTGAAGGAAATCAAAGAGGAAAGCTCACTGATCTTGGTTTCAACTAATTCTTTAATACTTAGTTAGCTTATCTACTTGGCACTTCACCCTGTTCCATTTTAATTTGCGGTTACAGTTTGAAGGGACTACCTCTTTTGTAAGAAATAAAGGCCCTTTAGGTAAGACCCTCCCACTTCCCCATCTTTTTTCCATACAGAGCGGGTTATGATCGCTATCCTGCGTCTGCCTGATTTCCATGTCTACTAAACTGCCCCAAGATCTGGTATCAAGTAAAATATAATCAATACGAGAAGGGCAGCTCAGCGTGTGGAAAGTCATTGCACCATTTGGATCAGAGGTAGTCCTGCCATTCAGAGCGCGTAAGTTATGTTCCAAGGTTAGCGAGTTTAGTTGGATCACTCTAGGGGTCCATTTCTTGATTGGCACCATAGTAAGGGTCGGTATAAAGTGTCTCGAGTCCTCTTCATTACAACCCAATAGGTCCTCCTCACTTAGGGGTTCATAGATACAATTAAAATCACCCCCTATGATAACACTATACAAGGGGGTAAGTCCCGCTGGTGCTACCTCAAGTGATGATATAATAGGTGAAGTTTGACCTCCCGGGGTACCTCTGGCATACACATTAAACAACTCAAGCGAACTTCCATTCCTATTGTCCTTTATGGAAATATGCAAAATGTCACCTGTGTGTAGGTCATTCACCTTAAGAGACCAATTCAGGTCCACACTAATCCACACAAGTAGTCCCCCCGATGGGCGGCCTCTCCCTGCACTAATTGCTGGAATAAAATGGGTAGAATATCCAATTTTGTACAGGGGGATCAAGCTCCAAGTTTCCTGAAACATACAGATCTCAAAGGTGTCAATCCGATTGTTCCAATCAGGGTTATCCATATTTTTCTGTAGACCCGCAATGTTCCAAGAAAGTAGCTTGATACTATCATGATTTAGTGGTGACCGCCTAGTGGTCATTCACGGAGCCAATACCACTTCTACTGGCCTTAGTGGATATTGAGGTTTACTTAGGTCATTATTAATTAAACCATTAATGTCATTTCCCCAGTCAGGGTCCATCTCAGCGTTCGGCAACAGTGACTCCCCATCTATCAGCTCTGGGGTGGTGTTGAGTTGGTTTTCAGGCATATTAATCAATTGCGCTGCAGAGGTCAGGGGGGTTACTTTTGATGGTCAATCAATTTTATTGAGCGCAGAGTCTCCCCTAGACGTTGTCCTAGACCAAACAGGGGCATGTCTAATTTGAATATTAGAATCCACAGGTGGACATGATCTATACTCTAGGTTTAATAGGTTTTTCGCAATGGCTGTTTTTGACCTGATTTCAATACAATCAGTTGTTGAGCTGAACAGGGACAACCTTTTAACATTAATCAAATCCTCCCTAATGACCGATCTACACCCTCTCACGTGTCGTAGCCAATGGATGGTTTTATTGCGGATGGATTCGCTACTCTCAAATGTATTAGTAACGCCAAGATTGCTGACCCCAGTCATGTAGACAGTGTCATTCGGGGGACTAAATGAATTATTAAACCCTTTTCTGCTCCAAGTTTCCCCTGTGTTTGCCTCTCTAATAGATGCTAGCGGGAGACTGGGTAGTTTTTTTCCTCAGTTTGGTTCCTTCGGCTTTGGTAGATGTCCCCGAAGACGTACTGCCTTAGCATATATGCTAGACGTATCCTGTCCTCTTGGTGCACTAGCCATTGGAGTTTGAGCAGAGGTCTTAGATGGTAATCCTCCTACTATTATGGGGGTATTCCCTGATGCTATTCTCACCTTAGGGCCTTTAGCACATTGGGCATGTGGGATATTTTCAACAATCTTTTCACCCTTCTTCAATGATGCAATCAATAGATTTTTAATACAAATGATGTCCCCTTCCAGACTTTCCATTTTCTTCATAAAAATCCTATTAAAGTTCAGGCAACTGGTGCATTCAATTGGAGAATTCATACCCCCCACAGCCTCCCTTAAATCTTTTGCTAATACCTCGTTTAGCTCCCTGGATTCACCTTCCAATACCGCAAAACGGTTAGAACAGGTAATACCCAGATCTCATGGGTTTGCCTGTACAGAGCCATCTATATTTTCTGTTAAGTCAATCAAGAGATCGATATTACTACTATGAGTACCCTCCCCTGTGATCTCGATAGTATTGGCCTCAATGGGGTTAACAGAAACAGAGTTCAGATCATCAGTAGGTACAATGTTCTTTGGTTTTTTAGAGAAGATTGCTGGAATCACTTTGTTCCTTTTCCGTGTCAAAACGTCTATAATGGGATCCTGCGTTCCTGTTGTATCAATGGATGGAGCCCCCAGTAGAATGTTTTCACAGTCCTCAACGATGGATTCAATACTAGATAGAACACAATTGGATGCAGCATGCTGGGATTTTTTTGCTTTTTTCCCCTTTTTAATATTTACTGCAGTTCCTCCCCCCTCCATCGCTTTCCTCTTGCCCATTGTGTTCCACGGACCCACTGGTCTTACTATTAATGGTGACCCTGTAGCCCTCTATAGTCAGCAGCTCCGTGCAATCGCCCCAACAGTAGTTGCACAGTACCTTCAAATGGGCATATGGTCCTCGGTTTCACTCGTTGGAGGGAGGGCCCAGCCTCATCCAGCCCTGGACGGCCACAGACGGTCCAGCCCTTGTCCCGGGCTTCTCCCGGGCTTCTCCCGGACGCTCCCGCGCCGTGGGGGTGTTGGTTTGTTTAAATCACGCCTGAGGCTATGGGAGTGACAGGTCTCCGGTCCAGGTGTGCGGCAGAGTGGAGCCCTGGTACTTGCAGTCCCCCGAGAGTAGCAATAGCAGGAGGATGAAGGGAGTACCTCTCCCAGTCAGGGCACTCGGTTTTTAAATCCCCTCCGCAAGGCAACAAGAGTTCAAGAAAACACGCCTCAGAGCCACCATGAGCGCTGTGGCACCCGTGATAGCGGGTGCGGCGAGTTGTTTTATAGGAGCCTGGGCCTGTGGGCGTGACAGGTCTCCGGCCCAGGTGTGCGGCAGAGTGGAGCCCTGGTACTTGCAGTCCCCCGAGAGTAGCAATAGCAGGAGGATGAAGGGAGTACCGCTCCCAGTCAGGGCACTCGTGGTACAGTCAGTCTCGGGTTTTAAATCTCTTTGGCGAGGCAAATGATGCAAACAGACTCGGTTTTTAAATCCCCTCAGCAAGGCAACAAGAGTTCAAGAAAACACGCGTCAGAGCCACCACGAGCACTGCGGCACCCGCGATAGCTGGTGCGGCGAGTTGTTATAGAGGCGACTGGGGCTGTGGGCGTGACAGGTCTCCGGCCCAGGTGTGCGGCAGAGTGGAGCCCTGGTACTTGCAGTCCCCCGAGAGTAGCAATAGCAGGAGGATGAAGGGAGTACCTCTCCCAGTCAGGGCACTCGTGGTACAGTCAATCTCTTTGGCAAGGCAAATGATGCAAACAGACTCGGTTTTTAAATCCCCTCAGCAAGGCAACAAGAGTTCAAGAAAACACAACTCAGAGCCACCACGAGCGCTGAGACAACAGCTTATCTACAACTTTTTGACTATAAGTATGGAATGAAAAGAGGTGCCCGACCACGATTGTTTGTTGTTGTGTTGCTGGTGGACAAAGTGTATGTATGCTTGTGAGTGTATGATAATTGTCCTGAGGTTTTTTCTAGGAGGGGTCATTGAAATGGGCAGGCTAACATATACAGTGTTAGTGTTCACACTGACATTTTTATGCTTTAGATTACATTATTTGCTGAATTGTGCTGCCTTGTTCCTGATTTCCTGACTGTTCTATGTTTTTTCTTACCAGGGTATTTTGCCATATTATCTACAGAGTAAACTTGCAAGTTGTGACCTCACAAGACACATAATGCTGTGACAGACACCGACATGGAAATGTTATAGGACTCCCTGGCATGCACTTCCTTCAGACCTGATAGTCTGGTGATTAGGTTTTTAGTACCTTGAAGTGCTGTGGTATGTGATTTGACTTTGTGTTCAGGCACCAGGTTGTATCTGGAGAATAAACATGTGTTCCACATTAATGTCTTGTCTGATATCACACATCCAAAAAGCCTTCTAATCAAAGTTTGACCATGATGATCTGGTTTGCTAACAATGATTGTTGATTGGGCTGGGAGATGGTGATAGTTGTGCAGACAATTGACCTCATGTGACAATGTACTGTGTATTACAGTTTTTGTGATAACCTCGTTGTGTATATCTATCAAGCTGTGCCAAGGTTCATTTACTCATGGGCACTTAGTTTACTACTTAGAAATAATGTGTTACCTATGTTGTAAACACGTTCTTCATTGTGATTAGAGGGTGGTTGTAATATGTACATTTTGAAATCAAAGTCACGTCATAAGCAAGTATTTCTGTGTAAAGTGTTTTATTTTGGTACATAAAGTGATAAGATAAAGCCACACAATGGTGGTGTGCTCACAATGAAAAAAGGAATGTACAGATTGGAGTTGATAGTGTTTGTAGATGATATTCACCAAAGTAAAGCCTCAGTTATTTGAGTCCAAAGTCCAAATTTGACACTCCATCCAATATGGGACAGTTATTGGTGACAGTCAATAAAGTGAATGCTTGGCATACACTGGATGATATCAGGATCACATTGTTACCTGGCGGTAGGGCATTGCCATCCAACTCTGATGGATTTTTACTTGGATGCTCCTTTCCAAGTTTGTGTGGGAGACCCACAGCGGCAGGCTCCTGAGGTACTGGGACTCTCTGCCAGACTCTGTGTCCCTCCTTCTGGGATGTGCAGATGTTGATGCAACAGATGTTGTGGGTTCACAGGAAGGTGTGGTCAAGTGAGTGGCATTCTTTTGGCGGCTGGTACCAATACCCCATGCAACACCATCCATGTCATCAATTTTGTTGTTGAAAGTGTCCAGACGTTGATTTTGGGCTGCCTGCAGCTGCACGATGTTCCAGAAGATTCCTATTACCTGGCCCATTTCTCCCTGGTAACCCTCATAGGCATTGATCACCTGGGAGAGGTTTGGGTGATCATAGGCAGCACCAGCCGTGTGACGATGTGGATCCACATGGCCCCTTCCCCACCCTTACCCACACGAGCATGCACAGTTAGTAGTAGCACAGGCAACACTGAGCCTACTACCTCATTGACGGGGATGGTGTTGTCAGTCAACTCCAGATGGCTCTGTATTGCTCTGCCATGTTGTTGTCTTGGGATGCCATGTCCATCAGGGTATGGGTCAGCTAGGTTTTGTTAGTTGACGCTGGAGTTGTCACAGTGGATCCTGCTGAAGCTTCTGGTGCTGTGTGCCGAACCCAAACCTGATGGACCAGGTTGGTCCAGGTTGGGTTTCCTCATCTGAGAATGTGTAATAGACTTCCAGGCCAGAGAGCTCCTAGTCGGCTGAAGTCTGGGACTGGCTGTCCTCATTTTGGGCGGTGGTGTTCCCAGCTCACCTTGTGGGTAAGGAAATGACATAGTCATTAATGTGAATGTCCATTGCACCTCAAATGATACCCATTACATTGATGAATGGACCTAAAAAATAAGTTTAAAAATAAGTTTATGAAGATAGATAGTTTGGCCTACTTCATCCATGATTCTGGCTTATAATTTTGGTAAACAATGCAAGTTTGAAAAGATGTGGATTGGTGATCATCACCACTTATGTGCATAAATGGGTATGTTGTGTTTAGTTCTCATAACATGTCCAAAGGAATTGACTGGTACCTGACACTCTATGGAAAACACTGGTTGGTAGGTGTTCTCCACATCTGCAGGAGAACAGTGACATAGGTACTTGTTAGATCCCAATGTTGGAGTTGTCAGGCATGTGTACTGGGCTTAGTCCATGTCTCACCAGCCACATCTGAGGTTCCGTGAGAATCGAAACGATGTTTTGGGTATGCTCTGATATGGACGAGTTTGGTATCTATGAACCGTAAATGACGAGATTAGTAGGTGTACGCGTTTTCGCTACACTACTTGGAAAGGTTCGTCTCATTTACGGGTTTTTCCATCTGAACCCTCGGGTTCCATTTTAGATACGGCATCCATTTTGTTTTCCTGCCCTCACGTAGTCAGCGAACAGGCAAATGTCCGCTTCATGACCCTGAGTTCCCAAGCCTTACGGAAGATGCATATCCCTTTAGTGCGTCTTTTATGACGAGGGGAATGACACTGCAAGGGCAGATGGCTCCGCTCGAGGGTAATCTTGCCGTGCCGGGCTATTGTTTCAGCCCTGCATGCGCTAGGCTCGAATCCTTTGATCCTGTGATCACGCTTCCGATATTACCCCCACACTTCTTTCTCTTTTGCACCTGTTCCTGTCTCTTTTTCCGCCTGTCTACAACTAGAGTGGAATGTGCCTAACGGCGAGATGATGTGCTTTTACAGTTGGGAACCGGCAATGCTACTGTAATGATGTTCCGGGTTTCTGAAAACATGAATGCAATCCTTTTAACGTTTACTATGGGAACTGAGTTGTAAACCTTTTGTTCGTATGTTGTGCAATGATGAAAATGTGTATAAAAGGAGCGATTCACTTTTGCAATTTGAAGCAGACTCTCAGAACCTACACTTTGTTGTACTTCTAGCGATTTCTGTATCCCTGCAGTAATAAACGCTGATCTTTGTCGCCGAAGGAAGTGTCCCGTGTCTCTGTCATTTTGTACGCCAGAACAGATAACCCACGAAGGTTTCAGGTGTTGTCCCCTGGCACCGCTGGGCCTTAAATAGTCCAGTCCTTCAGTTGGCGCCCAACGTGGGGCGACATCAGCGGTACCGGTCCAAAGCTTGACGATCGTGAGGAACTTCGTGTGAAATCTCCGAGGAAAGGTGCACCCCGCTTCATCGATCCTGTTATCGAAATAAGTGGTCCGAAGATTTTTTCCTGCGAAGCTTCCCGCCTCCTGACGGCTGCGACGGACCGATGCCCTGACTGTCGACCTGTTTTTTGGCGCCTGGCGCAGTCCTTTGTACGGCAAGATGATAGACGGGCCTTCCTGGTGATGCCATTGTACTCTCAGTTAAGTATTTTGTGGGTCGCTCCCAGTATCCTTGGTTGTTGTTGAAGCTTAGTTGTTTGCATGGTTCCATTGCATTTGTGGTTCTTAGTTGTTGGTTCTTAGTTGTTATTTGACAGTTGCAATTGCCAAAAACCGAGGGTTTTCTATTTTTGCGAGGATTTTGTACCTCGATAACCCTTGAAGTTTGATACTTGGTTAGTGTGCACGATGCCTGGCCATAGTGGTTTCCTTGGTTTCTTTAAATGTTACGATATGGATTCCCGGTTGGAGGACTCGTGTCCGATACCTCCAGTTGGAACTCCGATATATGAGCTCTATAGTCGACATGGTGTGGGCCCTATTATATATAATGAATGTTGGATCCGTTATACGAAAAAGGATGGTGTCCTTAGTTGGCCACCACATGGAAGTTTTGAAACTGAGATTTTAGATAATCTCGAGATAACATTTTTAAAAAGAAATCTAGGCCAGCTATGTTGGATTCCTTTCGGTTATGGCGCAAAGAGGCCAGGCAGAAAGAAATCAAACAACTTAAGAAAAATAAAAGAGAGGGTATCGTTACGCTGATGCAAGGTGCAGAGCGATACCAACGAGATAAAGCAGATAAAGAAAATGAAGCTTCTATTAGACTGCATCACATGAAGGTGGATAAATGTTATCCGGTTTTATCGTCAAGTTCTGATAAAAATGACGAAGATTCGAAGGAGGATCCTTTGTTAGCGTATCTGTTGAAATCGCCACCTCCTTATGCACAGGGTGCTACAGCCCCTGTAGTTCCTCCTGTTCTTCCTCCTGTTGTTTTGGCGGCTGCTGATCAGCCTGTTGTTGGTCCTGTTTTTGTCCCGGTACCTGCTCCTCTTCCTTCTGCTCCTTTGCCTGTACCTTCTCGGTCTATTGTTCCTGCTACTTCAACTATCTTGGCTACCCCTACTGTTTCTACGGTCGCTTCTAATGTTGTTGCTCCTGTTCTTTTTTCCTCTTCTCCTTCCGTTCGTAATCGTATCCCTAACTCCGTTGCTAACCTCTATTCCCCACTTTCCGCATCGTTATTACACTCCGATGTCTCTGAAACTCCCCAGAGACGGAGTCAAATCCCTGGTGGAAGGGAGAGTGCGACGTTAGTGACTATGGCGCGTAGGTGGATTAGACACCCTGCTAAATACCCCTCGCGCATAGTTTTCGATACCTTTTCTCAGTTTAAGGAGCCCACACAGAGATTTGTGTTTGAAGAAATGTGTAACTCTTTGAGAGAAGAGTGGGATAATGATGAGTTAGATAATGTACCGCCCGATATAACTGAACTTCGGAGTCAATTTTCGAACGGTATGATCGTAGGTGGAGATGTACGACGTGCATTAGAGCGACTGTTGGCCTTTAGGTCCACAGTGCCTTCTCGAGTGTCATTTGATGATGACTCCGATAATCAAAAGGCGAACTCCGGTCAGTATCCTATGAGGGAGGTTCCGCCAGTATGGATGCCAGGTGATCCTGCAGCTAATCCCGTGGTTCCGCCATACTTTCAAAGAGTTTGGATACACCTCCCATGGAAGCGATCAGAAGTCTTGCAGGTGAAGCAATCCTTGCCTGATCCACGCAAGAATCCGTCAGGTTATTATAAGGAGTTGTCTCAACTGGTGGATGCTTCTATTATGAACCTTGCTGACATCGACATGCTGTTTGGTAATGTCGTACCGCAACCGATTTGGGCGAAAATCCGCCAAGAGAATCATTTAGCTGAGTTAGGCGGTGATTGGGCTGCACTATTAGCGGCTGATGGACGACAAATTGGTGGGGCTAAGCCCGAGCAGTTAATTACGGCTCTGCCCCAAAGAATCATTACACTCATGAAAACTCTTATGCCAGCGATGAGGGTGAATTGGGACAAATTGTCGACTTGCAAGCAAAAGAAAGACGAGAGTGTCTCGGATTTCTTTACTAGATTTGAGGAGGCATTTGTCGATCATAGTGGTCAGGATATGAGCACTGAGGGAGGCCAGCTGTTATTTGTTGATAAGTTTGTGTTAAATTTGTTGCCTGAGCTATGCAACAAATTAAAGAATTCAGAAAGTGCATGGGCCGTCTCAACCACTGCTCAAATATTAGCGACGGCTCAATACTACGAGAATAGTGAGAAAGAGGAAAGTGATCGTTCAGATAAGAAAACGAAGGAGCTTAAAACGAAGGTTTTGTTGCAGCAAGCGTATCCTCCGCGTTCGAATCAAAATGATTCGCAACAGCAGTATCGACCACAAGCACAGTCTTCTAGGATGCAGTCACGCTCTGACTCCTCTGCATTTAGATCTATGCTTGGGTATAATCAGTGTGCATATTGTAGGGGAGAGGGCCATTTGAAATATAATTGTCCCGCTTTACGTGACCGACTTCATGGTGTTTCGGCTCGAGGGGGCCGTGGTGGTCCCCAACAGGCATCTCGAGGTAGAGGTCGTGGCGCCTCTCACAATCAGAATGAGCGCTTTCCTACTTCATCGGACGTGAATAATTGTTTTAACCAGCGAAATGCGAGGTCTGATAGATCATCACAGTATCATGTGGATGATTATTACACTGAACATGAGATTGTTGCCGATGATCGTTACTAGGACAGCCACCGACAAAGAGAGGGAGTAGTGTCAGTTCCGGTTGATCAGAGAGGGCCCTATGTCGCAGTTGCTACATCTGGCGTAGTTGAGCCTTTTCTGTTGGACACTGGTGCAGCAAAAAGTTCCATCATGCATTCAAAACTCCCTGGCGCACCTTTGTCCGGCTTAACAAATGTTTCCATTGGATTCTCTGGCGCCCCTGTAAGCAATCCTGTCTCTAGCCCTTTGTCCCTTACGATTGGTCCTCGTGAGCTAGAGGCTCCGTTGATTCTATCCACTGGTTGTGGTGAGAATCTCTTGGGTTTGGATTTGTTAAAACGGTTATATGCGACTTTGTACTGCTCTCCTGCGGGAGTGGAGATTACCTTAGGGCAGAGAATAATCTCTCCTATGTACTTGTCAATCGATAAGTTCCCACCGGAACTGAGTTCCCTTCCTGCGTCGTTATGGGCCACTGGCCCCAATGATGTGGGCTTACTGGACATTCCACCTTATGTGGTCCACTTGAAATCAAATGTGCGATTACCACGTATACCTCAGTATCGTATCTCTCTTGATGGTGAGCGAGCACTATTAGCGATCATTTACGATCTGATCAAAAAGGATGTTATTGAAGAAACTAGGGGAAATGTGTGTAATAGTCCTGTGTTACCCATCCTGAAACGAACTGATCCATCTAAACCTCCTGTGTACCGTTTTGTAATTGATTTGAGAGAAGTGAATAAAATCGTGATCCCACAGTTCCCTGTGGTGCCTGACATCACGGCCTTGTTGACCCTGATCCCAGCTTCTGCCTCCTGGTTCACTGTGATTGACCTAAAGAATGCTTTCTTTAGTATTCCGATCGCTGAGGAAAGCAGAGATTTATTCGGATTCTCATTAGGTGGTCGCAGTTTTAGGTTTAAACGCGCACCACAGGGCTACTGTGAGAGTCCATCGATCTACAGTCAAGCCTTTAAAAGTCAACTTGATGCATTTGTGTTACCGACGGGTGCGGCTTTGATTCAGTATGTTGACGACCTATTGGTGGCTGCTGATACCGAGGTTATTTGCAGAACTACTACAGTATCGTTATTGCAACATTTATGTGACTTACATCACAAGGTGACACCTTCTAAGCTGCAATATTGTTGTCAAGAAGTAACCTACTTAGGTCACTTATTGTCAAAGGAGGGGAGAAGGTTGACCCCAGAAAGAATAGCAGCGATTGCTCAAATGACTGTGCCAAAAACTCAGAGAGATGTACGTGCCTTTCTAGGTATTACGTCATACTGCAGACAATGGATTCCAAATTTTTCATTGTTGGCGAAACCATTGTTAGCTCTCACGTTCAAGGATGTTCCGACTCCTTTGCCTTGGACTGAAGAGTGTCAGAAAGGTTTTTCTGAATTACGTGATGCGTTGTGTTCGGCTCTTGTGTTAGGCACTCCCGATTACAGTAAGCCGTTTACATTATACGTTCACGAAAGGGATGGTTGTGCGTTGAGTGTCTTGACGCAACAATTTGGCGACAAACAACGTCCATGTGCATATTTTTCTTCGACCTTAGATCCAGTGGCTATAGCATTGCCGAGTTGTTTAAGAGCAACAGCGGCAGCTGCGGTGTCCATTCGACAGTCCGCAGGTTTGGTCATGGATAATATGCTTACGGTGATGGTCCCGCATGCAGTTGACACTCTTTTGAACCGAACAAAAACTCAACACCTGACGAGTGCAAGGTTGTCTGGCTATGAGTTGACACTTTTGGCAAGTCATATTCGGATAAAACGTTGTAATGTGTTGAACCCAGCAAGAACTGAAGAGGAGACGAAGGGTCGTATTGACCTGAAAAACACTTCATTGGTAGATCCCGATGGTACTTTGTATGTTGATGGTTCATGCTTCAAGTTGCCGAATGGTGATGTGACGACTGCGTATGCTGTAGTGACGTTGAGTACGGTTGTGGAATCTGCGAGATTGAGTCAGAATTCGGCCCAAGCGGCTGAGTTAATTGCGTTGACGAGAGCGTGTGTGTTGTCTAGAGGAAAGCGGGTAAATGTGTTTACCGATAGTCAGTATGCATTTGGCGTAGCGCATAGTTTTGGTCGATTGTGGAGAGAAAGAGGGTTTTTTACGTCGCATGGCACGAAGATACAACATGGACAGCTCGTGAATGACCTTTTGGATGCACTTACATTGCCTAAGCAGGTGGCAATAATTAAATGCAGCGCGCATCGGAAAGTGACAGATGATGTTGGCCGCGGTAATGCGTTTGCGGATGAGATTGCTAAGGAGACAGCCAGAGATCTGACAAATCGAATGTATGTTACGAGTTCAGTAAGATGGCCAGCGGAGACTGGTATGTGTGAGGACACAGTTGAGAGTGTGAAGGAGATACAGAATGAGGCTACCGAGATGGAAAAGACTCAGTGGAAAGAAAGCACGGGGAAGTTAGACGGGAATGGATGTTGGGTTGATTTGTCAGAAAAGCAGAGATGGATGTTACCGGATGCATATGTGCTTGCCGTTGTTACTATGGCCCACGGCACATCACATATTAGCGCGAAAGGTATATGTAAGTTGTTGTCTCCTGTATGGAAGAATGATGGGATTACTAAGTGTGCGGAGAGAGTGGTTAAGAACTGCATGGTATGTTTGATGTATAATCCTGGTAAGGGCATCCCCACTCCACCTGGTCACTTTGCTCCTCCTACATGTCCCTTTGAAATTATTCAGTTGGACTTCATCCATATGGAGAGATGCAATAACCTGAAGTATGTCTTGGTTGTAGTTTGTGCGTTCTCCAGATGGATTGAGGCTTACCCCCTTAAGGATAATACTGCCCTGTCTACAGCAAAAGTTTTGCTCAAGGAATATTTCCCTAGATATGGCATGCCACGGATTGTATGGTCGGATAACGGGAGTGAGTTTGTGGGAAGGGTGATGAAGAGTGTATGTAGTGGCCTTGGCATACGTCAGAAGTTCCATAGTGCTAACCATCCTCAATCAGCGGGTTTAGTGGAAGGATACAATGGTACCCTGAAACTAAAACTTGCCAAAATCCAGGCAACGACTGGTTTATCATGGCCTGATGCTTTGCCTCTAGCTCTCTTATCGACCAGGGCGACTGTGCACTCTCGAGTAGGGCTTAGCCCATATGAGATTGTGTTCGGCCGTCCTGCGAATGTTTGGGGAGTTCCGAGGCCTAAGGAGTTTGATAGAATTGAATACCCAATGTTGATTGACTATCTTTATGATCTGACTGCTAAATTGAGTTTGATTCATCTACAGGTTTTTGAGGCTCTACCGGCACAAACAGAGGCTCCTGGTCATCGGCTACAACCTGGAGATTGGGTGGTCACCCGAAATTTTGGACGAAAACGCAATCTTGAGCCATGGTTCGTGGGACCCCACCAGGTGTTATTGGCGACAAGGACTGCAGTTCGGCTGGAAGGAAGGAAGCATTGGGTGCATGCCACCCACACCAAGAAGGTTCCGCTTCCTTTGCCAGTAGATACGTGGATAAGGAAAGGAGTCGCCTCGACTGAGACCGATACCCCTTTGCGCTATGTGCCATTTAGCGATGCTCAGCCTGTAGGGAACGATTCAGTTCAATCAGTGCAATCAGACATCCCTATTGAATCATCTGAAACCGTATTTTTGTCATCAGCATTGGAGAGTTCAAGTTCTGAGCTGTTACCTGAACAATCGAACACTGTTTTGCCATCTGAACCGTTGTTCGAAGAGCAGACTCGACCTGGAAAATGTCGATATTTTCTTCGACCGCGCGATAAAGACTAATAAATTCTTTTTTTTATTTTTTACTTCACATTACCCCCTTACTGTTGCCATGAATGTTGTGGACATTTTATATTGTGTGTGTAACTTTTTCCGTGCAGCTAGGAGACTTATATTAAACTGAATGCTCAATTGTTTAAAAACCTACCATCTGGGTTGGCCGTAGGGCCGTGCGGGTACCTCCTTCTGTTTAGCAGGTTTCTGACACTAGGTCGATTACCTTTTGTCGATTTCTGGGAACTCCTGGGAATTGATAATCGCTACTCAGAACGAAGTGCGTCAAGAACGTCACAGACGGTCTTTAGAGGATGGAGTTTTCTAAGCTGTCGGAAATAGAGAAATTGGCGGTGCAAAGATCCAAATTGCATAAGATGTTTCGAACAAAATGTTTTTTGTTTCAGGTTTTTATGTTGTTCCTAACTGTTTCTATGTTACTGGTGGGTGGAGTGTACTTTGGGATTCATTCATTATTGCCTTCCACTTCACCTACTCCTCCTTCACATGATCTAAATTCTGTCTCCACTATTTCGCCACATTCTTTTCATCTTCTGCCCCAACATGAACAGGTCAGACGTGCGGAATTTATTAACAATTCCTTTGTTCAACTTCTGCATCAGCATCAGTTGGTGATGAATACTACCAATTGTTGGGTGTGTGGGTTAATGCCACATACCATGGATAAGGGTATTCCGTATTTGGTTCTTCCTTACAGCGCCCAGGGTTCAGCTCGAGCATTCCAAAGTATGTTCCGTAGTGCACTAGATTCCTACCCCCATCGAGAGCCTCGCTCCACAGACCTTGGTTTTGGCCCGTACCACAAGCCTTTGATGATAGCAATTGCTGATTTAGATAAAGATATTTTTGATGCAACAATCATTCCAGAGGAAGAAATGCAAGCTTACAAGGATCTGAGTAAGGTCGAGTATAGTATATCAGTGAGTGATAGACAGCTTAAGAGCTCGTCTCCGATCTGGATCGTACCTCATCTTGGTCATTTCTGTCTGCAAGGTCTTGGTCGAAATCCGAGAGCTCAGCTTGGGAAGAGTGCTTGTACTGAGACGTATGTTTTACCGATGCTCTCTTCCCCTGTCTTCCTGACTGCCAAGGGTACTTATTTTGTGTGTTACGATCGTGCTTATACGTGGTTGCCTCGTGACTTTTCAGGCACCTGCTATATCGTGAATCTTTTGCCACCGACTTTCACGGTTGCCTCAGACTATCACAAGACCAGAGTTGTGAGAGGCGTTATTAGTAAAGAGGATACAGCCAGTCAAGAGGCAGGAGACTTCTTTAAGGGTTTCCTACCGTTTTGGGGTCCTATGGTTAATAGAAGGAACTTGAGACAGCTGACTCGTGTGGAGGAATCGACTGCTAATATCACTGCAAGCGCCCTTGGTAACTTGACAGCAGAGCTTCAAGCGGATAGACTTATGACGCTACAGAACCGTATGGTTCTAGACGTTGTACTTGCAGATAGAGGTGGTGTGTGTAAGGTGATCCATTCGAGCTGCTGCATTTTCATACCTGATAATGCTCCAACTGTTTATCAAGCCATCTCAAAGTTGCATAAAATCTCAGAGTCCATACACGTGGACGAGGGAGATTGGACGCTTCTAGGATGGTTTTGGGATCTGATGTCGACTTGGGGTTGGAAGCTTCTGATGATTATAGGGGTTGTTGTGACGTTTCTGTTCACGTGTTGTCTTTGCGTGCAGTGTGGTCCTGCCTTATGTGGCCTTTGTGCTACAACGTGTATAAGAAGGCCATCTGTTACCAAGGAGACATTGATGGATAGGATGATGTTCCAGCAACACCTGAATGATCTGATGAATATCGAAATTGATTCTGATTTCGACTAGTGCTTGCCTACATGAGGGCAAAAGGAGCGTCTGAGGTTCCGTGAGAATCGAAACGATGTTTTGGGTATGCTCTGATATGGACGAGTTTGGTATCTATGAACCGTAAATGACGAGATTAGTAGGTGTACGCGTTTTCGCTACACTACTTGGAAAGGTTCGTCTCATTTACGGGTTTTTCCATCTGAACCCTCGGGTTCCATTTTAGATACGGCATCCATTTTGTTTTCCTGCCCTCACGTAGTCAGCGAACAGGCAAATGTCCGCTTCATGACCCTGAGTTCCCAAGCCTTACGGAAGATGCATATCCCTTTTGTGCGTCTTTTATGACAAGGGGAACGACACTGCAAGGGCAGATGGCTCCGCTCAAGGGTAATCTTGCCGTGCCGGGCTATTGTTTCAGCCCTGCATGCGCTAGGCTCGAATCCTTTGATCCTGTGATCACGCTTCCGATATTACCCCCACACTTCTTTCTCTTTTGTTGTCTGTCTTCCTTGCACCTGTTCCTGTCTCTTTTTCCGCCTGTCTACAACTAGAGTGGAATGTGTCTAACGGCGAGATGATGTGCTTTTACAGTTGGGAACCGGCAATGCTACTGTAATTATGTTCCGGGTTTCTGAAAACATGAATGCAATCCTTTTAACGTTTACTATGGGAACTGAGTTGTAAACCTTTTGTTCGTATGTTGTGCAATGACGAAAATGTGTATAAAAGGAGCGATTCACTTTTGCAATTTGAAGCAGACTCTCAGAACCTACACTTTGTTGTACTTCTAGCGATTTCTGTATCCCTGCAGTAATAAACGCTGATCTTTGACGCCGAAGGAAGTGTCCCGTGTCTCTGTCATTTTGTATGCCAGAACAGGTAACCCACGAAGGTTTCAGGTGTTGTCCCCTGGCACCGCTGGGCCTTAAATAGTCCAGTCCTTCACATAGGTGTAGCTGCCTACACACTCACAGTCTGTTGCTTTCCCTGGAATTTTGTGGTCATGGTGTGAGTGAGGTGCTTATTGTTCTCATCTCATGACACTCAAGTGAATGCCTATGAGGAGCCAAATGTGTAACTGTTTAGCTTTGTGACTAAACAGATCATGTATTTTGTAAATTGACTCTATAGTTTTTTATTTTCATTTATGTATTTATTTAATGCGATTGTATATGCGCGGTCTTTACCCGAAGGTGTCAGAGCGCTTTACATAAGAACCAGTTGCAAAACATAAGGACTTAGGATTACATGCGTTACATAAAAGATACAAACAGAAAAAATTGCAAATGTACAAGATGTAAAGTCACACAAGGAAGAGATACAAACAGATAGAAAAAGAGCTGGGGTTTGAGTACTGATGGTCTATTTGTGAAACGTACGCTCCTCTTCCCACTCAGACCAACTAGGCTACCAGAAAGAGTGTTGTCAAGACAATGATGAGAATTGCATTTGCAAGATGGTTCTAACTGGTGCCTGGTCTTTGGAGCACAAGAGCCAAGTTGGTCGTTGTGATAGGGTCAGACAGCAGTCCCCAATGTCAGCCATCTTGCTAGTACACCTCCACTTACTGTCAGGTAGCCATAGGCGCAGATGAAGTGGTTGGGCTGTGTGTGAGGAGGAGTGTTTGCTAATCCTTCAACTCCCATCGGGCTCTATCATACACACACTCTTCTCACCCAGCCCAAACAGTCCACCAGGAAGTACGCTTACCTGACAGTGAGGGGACGTGTACTAGCAAGATGGTTCACAGTGATGCCTGTTGTCTGATTTGACAGAAAACTAAACAAATTGCCAGTGCTGCTGTTTTTTTTCAATAACGTTTTACCTACATGTAAGAAACCTCTATACATATGTAAGCTCATTAATCGCTTGTTTATTTTTAGAGTTATTTCAATTTTATAAAGAAAAATTTCTTTTTCATTTTATACCCATTTGTGCAACAATTTTTAAGCAATATCCCACAAATACAAAAAACGTATACTTTACAAGACAACATCACATCCCATACACTAATTCACACACGCTCCATCCATACTCATACACAAGAAATATACAAATTATACAATGATAATCCAAACATTGAACAATCCAGTAAATTATGTCAGTTTTTCAATCCCCAAAATTATATACATTCTATACAATTAATACACTCAGTGATTTTTTGTATAAATCTCCTGCTGGGTTGAAGATATTTTTAAGTAAAACACAAGCGTTTGGTTTATCCAGGCTTACACATTTCAAACCTCTATGTGTGAGAGGTTCTCATCAGGGCCAAACTCACTCTAAGTGAGCTCAGAAACCACACAGTGGCACCATATTATAGATGGCCAATTAGAAAATGTATCTTGGTGTGTCACGTGGTCCCCGGTGATGGAGAGATTTGTGGGTTTGTATGACTTCTGAATCAATGATCTCCTGAGAGTCGCTATTTCTGCTGGAATAGGGGGGGTTGAGGATCGGTTTCAAACGAAATCCTTTCCTGTCGCATCAGTCGACAATGGCTAATGAAAGAGCCGTCCATCATCTCCTTTTGTATCGCTTTCATCGCCCTAAGTTGGCAGGGTATGCTCAGACGTGAGTCCCTTGCTCACTTTGCCACTGGATTCAAGATAGCCTGGCAGATGAGGGTTATGAACCCGAAACCGGTCCCTGGATGCTTGTTTCCGGTCCAGGGAAGACATGGCTTGACAATTTGGGCTGGACTGTTCCCATGAGGCACTGGGTCAGACTGATTTGCATATGGCCATGTCGGAACTGGGATGGCAGAGGGAGCTAAAGAATGGTGATGGATTAAACCCAGATCAGTTGACTGGGGGTGAGTGTTTGATTTGCTCAAACGCTCCGTCCATCATCCCCTTTTGTATTGACATCATAATGAGGACATAAATTAAACAAATTATTATTTAATTCAACTATTCGCCATGTTTCCCTACAACCAAACTATCCACAACTAAAATATAATTTAAATGTTTTAGTAATTAACTAATTACATAATTAACCAAGCAATTAAATAACCAATTAACAGTCAAAGTCAAAGTACTTTATTCGGTTAAAAAGAACAATAACCATAAAAGTCACAGAATTAAAATATCATTTACAATGAAATATTACAATATTTTTTTATCACAGGGGAGAACGGAACATTTTCCCTTAAAAAGCTTTTAAAAATCATCCATACCAATTGATTTTCGTAATTTAAAAACATGTTTTAAAAATTCTGAAACTATCGCAACAATTAAAACAGTATCCATTCTTTGCAGTTCTAAAAACGCTGGGCGACAGCTATTTAAATTCATTTCCTTGAGGATAGGGATAATACATTTCCTACGGGGTAAAGTATAAAATTTACAGAAAAATAATACATGGATATCAGCTTGAGGGGATAATTCATCACATGGGCACATACACAATTCTTTCGACCAAGAGTTCATTTGCGGGAAAGTAAAAAGTCTAAAAACAATATTTAATCTAAAACGTGTAAGGAGAAATCTGTCATAATTAGACATAGACAGGGTTAGATATGGCTGTAATTTATCTGCAGTTAATATCAGTCGGTGCGAGGAGACCGTCTTTTTCTTTACTTCCTCTAGAATTCTTTTTTCCCTGAGGTGTTCCATACATTTATTTGTCATTTTGAGTGGGTCCTCATAGTATTGTTGACAGTCAATTTCTGTCAAAAAAGTTTTGACATAGTTTAACCATTTAAAACCACTCACATTTTCCTGTTTTAACACATCCCGCAAAATGGCCCGGTTTACGGCACACTCGTTTGTAGTCCATACCCTGTGCCACAGTAGGATGGGCTGTGTTCTAATTATATCCGATATATACGGTTGCCCCAATTCCGCATGGCAAATGTGAGTCGCAATACTTTCAGGTATGGACAGAATGTGCCTCATAAACTTATTTTCGACTAATTGGATTGATTTTACATTTGTATACCCCCAGAGTCCCGATCCATATAAAGCCACTGATACACATGTTGCATTATAAATAGTTAAAATTTCCCTTATTGGCTTCTTTTCCAGCTTTTTTATAAAGCTCCTTAGGGCCATTGTTGTTTTCGAGAACAAAAGAGTTCTAGCCTTTACAGCACTTATCCAGGAGCCAGTCTCATGGAACAAGATACCCAGATAAGGGAAAGTGGAAGTGGTTTCCAGGGGAATATTATTTATAAACATAGTTTTCATTTGCTTCCTTATTCGTGACCCACAGTTCATGGAAAAGGTTTTACTACAGTTGATTTTTAAATCCAAACTGAGCATGAACTTGTTGAAGGATCCTATCAAGTTTTGTAGGGCCAAGGGGGTGCGAGCCATTACGACCGCATCGTCTGCATACAAGAGTGCAGTGACAGATCTTTTGGCAATCATGGGCATATCCCTACACTCTTGCAGCAGACGGTGCTCGAGCCCGTTTATATAGATCAAAAATTAAAATGGTGCCAAAACGCACCCCTGACGTACCCCACGTTCAATCCCAAATTATCTCGTACATTCACCCCCTTTTCCATAACGCACAGTAGCTCTGGCCCTGAGTACAATTCCCTCAGGAAGCAAATAATGGGGTCTTCCACGCCCAACCTTTGTAATAGTTCCCATAATTCCCATAATTTATTATGGGACACACAATCAAAAGCCGATGTAAGATCGACAAATGTAAGATATAGGCGTTCCCCCTTTACCCCTATATATTTTTGCTGGATAATAAATACATTTAGACCCTGTTCAATTGTTCCTATGCCCTTCTGAAATCCAAACTGCAGGTCACTAATTATCCCAGTATCCTCTGCCCAGTTTTGAAGTTTGGCTAAAATGACTCTTCCCAGAATCTTTATAGACGAATCTAACAGGGATATTGGCCTATAACATGCACAGTTTTGCCTATCCCCCTTTTTATAAATGGGAACAATAATCGAGGTAAACCATGAGGGACTTAAACCCCTCGCTGGTGCTGCATTAAAAAGCTGTACCAGCATGGGGCCTCAGATATCACTATTTGCTTTATACAGATCTGCTGGGATCCCATCTGGTCCTGCCGCCCTTTGTTGCTTTCAAGCTCATCAAATCCTCAGACAATGTTACCACCAATTTTTGGGCCTCTCCCCCTTTATCATGCATTAAATTAGGCCCTATTTCGGGAGTTTCCTCTAAACGCATGTAAAGAGTAGAAAAATTAGCAACCCAGTCATCTTCAGTAATCGCAATTTCCATGCGTGCTTTGGTGTTATCATAAAGAAAGGGGGCATTTACCACCTTCCAGAATGCAGATGGATCCTTAGACTGTGAGGCTGCACATAGGTCTTCCCAGGCCTCCCTCTTTATGGCATTTTTCCTATTTCTCAGTGCCATATTATATATTTTTCTTAACCCTCTTATTAATACAGAATCTCGGGGGACCTGATGAATGGCGTATTTGAGCTCAGTAAGTGCCTTTGTACATGTATTATCAAACCATCTTCTACTGTTTTTAGCACGATTTTTTAATTCCATCCTCAGGCTCTCCTTAATGGTGGTTGCTATAATCTTAAAGTGTTCTATTATCTGTTCAGACTCAGAGTGCTCGCCCAGGCAGATCCTAAAGCTATCTGTACACTTTTTGACCAGATTGCCTAAAAATTTCTCAGGGACCAGCTTGCTCCACTTAAGTGTGTACCCATTTTGTCTCCCCAGCGTCACTTCCGACACTGGTTGGATTGGGGGCAATTCATTGTAGTTCACCCCAAATGGGTTATCAATCTCCAATATTTGTGGGAGGTGATCACTCATTGGTGAATCAAGAATCCTGAGCCTGCTTATCCTATGACCATAGCTATTCTAGCAGATACTGAAGTCAATAGTAGTCAATGCTCCCCTACCAATAAAGGTCGGGACAAAGGGAGTCGATGTTTGGGCAATTTCATTTGCATATCCGAGGTCATAATTAAATAATATCTCGTTTAAAAATGTGTAAGGTTAATGTCCTGCTCTAACATTAAACCACAAATGCCTTTTTGACCCTTTTTACAAAGTGAACAATTAAACCCCCCCCCCACAAAATCGTTAATTCCTTTTCCTTACTGTCTATTTCATATTGTAAATCATCACTTAGCATTTTTAAGGTGCCGTGGATCGCATTACTCGGAATGTTATTATAAAAATTTATAATAATGACACAAGCTCCCCTCCTAGTATCTATTACCATTTTCTGATAGAAGCTGCATTTTGAATCAAAGCGTACCCGTTCACATGTAAGTTGAATGGAAAGGTACGTGATTAGACCGCCCTTTGCTCTCCCATGTGCGCCCCCCACTGCCGGCGTGAAGTAGGTTTTATATCCATTCAAATGTATGGGGTCAACAGTCCAAGTTTCTTGTAAGGCAAAGACATCCAGACTGTTTATGACACTTTCCCACGATGGATTAGTGATTTTCTGTTTTAAACCAGCCACGTTCCAGAACATCAAACTGCAGGTTTCTTTATTCTCATTCATTATCGCCTCACCCAAAAAGGCATTGCCCATTACCCTCCTACATAACAGGGAGTTGGTTTTACCATTTATTTCTTTGGTCCCAGCTTCCCGGTTACTCCTAGTCTTAAAGCCATCCCCCTTGCTGCATGTATTAATTTCTAAGGGCAACGTTTTTATTAGATTAATTGTTTCATTGCCCTGTAGGACCCTCTGATCATTTAAATTTGTATCAATCACATCAAGGTTCTCCTGTGATCTCGACAAAGTAATCAAAGGGATATCCTTATTCAGTCAGTCCACCAATTCTAAACCAGACAATAGATCACAACGATTGTGAGTTGTCACGTTATAAACACTTGGAATGCATCCTCTACTACCCATCGATTAATTATTTTCAAAGTTAGGGTTTACACTTGGCAGGTAATTTAGTCGTGGGTAAAAATCGGATAGGTCCCAAGTTACTATTGGGCCGTCACCTATTTGGGGTTGCCAGCTCCTTAAGAAGGGAACAACGTGGTTATCTCTGAAATGTACTATTATCAGGTCACCAGGTGTATCCTTTGGCAAATGGCCTAGCCAACCCACTCTTCTAACAGTCAGGATTTTCCCATCAATGTGAGGTGGGAGAGGTCTATTTTTGGTTAGCCAATATGACACCTTATTTTTTAACTCTTGGTAGCCTTCATTTTTCCCATTTCTGAGTGCTGGTACTCCCGACAGGATGCACACAAATGGTGCGGCCTCCGGTTGTAGATCTATGCGGTTACATTTTCTTGGTGGCCTTCCATAATTAACGTTTGCCCCCTCTTGAATCACATCTTCGTTGCTCTGCCTCACCGTTTGTGGTTCTCTCCCTGCTACTGCAGGCTTTTGTACTTCTATTACTTTATTAGTATTTGGGGGCAGTACATTTGAATTAACAGTTGTTTGAGGGATGTCGCCTATTCCTACAAAATGTGGCGCATCAGTATTTATCAACCTCTGAGTTTGATTACCCCCTAAAATAGCTTTTATAAGTATGGCGTTTGCATGTGTTGTATTCTCCATAATTGCAACCTTTTCCCCTATTCTTTTCATTCTTTCAACTAGTGGGGATATTACAGATTTGATTTTGGAAAATGGATGCCAGAAACCGGTCCCCGGAAGCTTGTTTCCTTCCCAGTATAAGAATTGGCTTGGTAGTTTGGTTTGCCCTGTTCCCATCATGCACTGGGACAGGAACAGACTAATTTGCATATAGCCAGGTTCTTAGCTGGGATGGTGCAGTGAGCTAAAAAACAGTGAGGGATTAAAACCATGATCTATTGACTTGGTAAGAGTATTCTGCATCATTCAGAAACTCTGTCCATCACCTTTCCCAAATTGAATTTATCCACACTATGTGTGGGAGGGTATACTCAGACGTGAGTCCCTTGCTCATTGCACCATCAGGATTCAAGCAAGCCGGGCCGAAGAAGGCTGTGATGCCAGAAACCGGTCCCCGGAAGCTTGTTTCCTTCCCAGTATAAGAATTGGCTTGGTAGTTTGGTTTGCCCTGTTCCCATCATGCACTGGGACAGGAACAGACTAATTTGCATATAGCCAGGTTCTTAGCTGGGATGGTGCAGTGAGCTAAAAAACAGTGAGGGATTAAAACCATGATCTATTGACTTGGTAAGAGTATTCTGCATCATTCAGAAACTCTGTCCATCACCTTTCCCAAATTGAATTTATCCACACTATGTGTGGGAGGGTATACTCAGACGTGAGTCCCTTGCTCATTGCACCATCAGGATTCAAGCAAGCCGGGCCGAAGAAGGCTGTGATGCCAGAAACCGGTCCCCGGAAGCTTGTTTCCTTCCCAGTATAAGAATTGGCTTGGTAGTTTGGTTTGCCCTGTTCCCATCATGCACTGGGACAGGAACAGACTAATTTGCATATAGCCAGGTTCTTAGCTGGGATGGTGCAGTGAGCTAAAAAACAGTGAGGGATTAAAACCATGATCTATTGACTTGGTAAGAGTATTCTGCATCATTCAGAAACTCTGTCCATCACCTTTCCCAAATTGATATTACAGATTTGATCAGTTGTTCAATCTGTGCTAATAGGTTCACAGACTGGTTAGTTACCGGTGTTTCCGGACTCGTGGGGGGATCTAGTGTTGTGGGTGCAGTAGTGATAGGCAATGGGGGACTGAGATGCAGTTTTTGCTGCTTCACTATTCTCCCTCTATGTTTCGCCCCTTTGTGCTTTCTTTTTGCATGTGGTGCCTGAACCGGGGTTATGTGTGTTGAAATATCTTTTAGTGGTGACGGGGGGAGTACCCTGTAAACTTTCACTTACTTGTGTTACTAGGTTTATTTCATTACTTATGTCTACGATAGGAGAAGTAGTAGCAAGAGTTAACCCATTTCCCTCCTCAATTGGGGTGCATACAGTATCAAGCACATCATTTTCTTCTTCCTCTATTGTGGAGGAGTTCTGAGCCAACTCATTTAAGACCATAGATGTACGTTTAACGGATGCAAAGTCTGAAGAGAGGCGTTGTTCGGCCCTCTCAATTTCCCGTTCAATGGCCGATTTAGCCCTAGTAAGGTAATGGTCTAAAGTACCCTTTCGTGACCCCCCCTGAGATATAATATTTTTGGGGACCCCTTTCATGGTCATAATATAGTTCAAAATATCGTGTGTATAAAATCTTATAATCACTAGCGTTAATCAGGAGAAATCCACAAAGAATGTCCTCAGGAAAACATACACAGAAAACTAAAAAGCAGTTTTATGCCGGCAGCTTACTTCAGTCCATATGTCCGGGGAAATAAAAGAGGCGAGGCCCGACCCGACCTCCTCTGGCCTCGTAGGGGCCTAAGAGGGCCTGCTCTTTGCCCGGGCTCTGCTCGCGTCCCGCGAGGCGGGGCTTACGATGTTTTTATGCGCCTCCTGGCGCGGTTTGCTGAAGCGCGGGCCGCATGGGCTGATGGAAATTGTAGTCCCCAGCCCGCTCTCCACTCGGCGGCCGCGCTAGAATGATGGCAAGAACTAGCAAGGCAGCGGGAGGCAGGTAGGTGACTCCGGTGGCTGGGTAGTGTTGCAGCAAGCGTGCACTGCAAACAGGTAGTAGGCAACAGGCCCGAGGTCAATCTGTCCCAGGATCGGCAAAACTTCCCACAATAAGAAATGAATCGAAAATAATTTCAAACTTTTTAAAACATAAATAAATTCCCACAGTTTAGCCCTACAAACTCAACAAACAACTACTAATATATGACTTAATTAAATAGGCAAAGCATGATTTACTTAAATAAAAATAAATTATATAATTAATTAGAATTACAATCAATTACAGATTAATTTTATTTTTTTATAACCAAATTTACTTCCCACCCTGTTCCACTAACAAACCCAACAACCCGCTACTAAAATATGATGTACTATAATCTGTAAATAACTAATTTAAACATTTTAATATAATTTTAAATAAAAAATGTAACACAAAAAATTGCGCAAAAATTATCATCAATTAAAAATGAATTAACAATAAAAAATATAGATGAACAATAAATGAAACATATTTACAATGTAAAT
This sequence comes from Lissotriton helveticus, assembly GCF_964261635.1. Taxonomy (NCBI): domain Eukaryota; kingdom Metazoa; phylum Chordata; class Amphibia; order Caudata; family Salamandridae; genus Lissotriton; species Lissotriton helveticus. The sequence continues at coordinate 622,048,670 of NC_136071.1, forward strand.
GACTTTCCACCCTGTCCCCCTACAAACCCAACAATGTTATGAAACTAGAATGTATTAATAACATTGCAATTTAACAAAAACACATAACTTAAAATCATGTATTACATGTCTAAAAATTAATAACAATTATACGACCAATACTAACAGCTAAAATATTATAATAACTAAAACGTATTAAACGTATTGCAAAACAATATTATTTACAATTATATTACTTAAAAAGATAATAAAATCAACTATATTCATCAGCACATTGTTACTTACCCCAAAAAATCTATATTCTTGATAAGGATATCTATACCACGTAATTTTTGTGTCAAAATATTTCACATATTTTTGAGTTCCGATATTTCGAACTAAATATTTTGTTCTAACACCATGAACAGGTGCTTGAAACCACTAAGAACTATGACTACCTGGGGATTTGCTTTAGCAGCAAATTTACCTGGCACGACCACGTTAAAAAAGCAGCCAACTCTTTGCAGCACCTAGCAAATGCCATTTTAACACTTAAGTGTAAAATTGCCTGCAGCAACCCGAGTGTCGTCTTGCAAGTATACAAGCAAAAAGCGTTAGCTACAGTAGTATATGCTGCTGGGCTATAGAGATACCACAAAGGTGAGTGACTCAAAGGAATAAAACACTTGCTTTTAAGGTCCCTTTTGAATTTGTGCTTGGGTATGCTGTTTCTTCCTCTATTTCTGGAGTTGGGACTGGTGTATATTTCTGGGGCACCTTTCTGCATAAAAACAATCCTGAGGGGCATTTTCCTCTTTCTGTGTGTGCTGCAGAATGCTTCACACATAGAAAGAGGCAAAATGAAGAGAAATAAACATATTTCCCCTTGTTACGCCTCACCTGGGAGGCAAGGTTTTTGGCAGATTCCCAGGTCAACTACTTCTGGTACATCTGGGAATGTGTCAAAATTCATGGATGTTGCTTGGGAACAAATGCAAACACAACAGGTGATGGACAGAATGCAGAACAATGTCATACATTCACCCCAGTACAGAGATCTGGGCCTAAATCCATTGTTTTTTTGCTCACCATGCCATTCCAGTTTGAACCCAGCCATATGCAAATCAGTCTTGACCCTGTGCCCCATGGGAACGGTCCAGCCCAAACTGCCAAGTGAGGTCCTACCTGGACTGGAAACAAGCATCCTAGGACCGGTTTCAAATGTGTACATGGTGGCCTTGCGTAGAATCATAAATCTCATTTTTAGTTTTTGTCGCTCTTGTACCACATTGCATGGTGCAAGAGCGAAACAAAAGGGCTTGCAAATATGGCCCTAAATGGCTTGTACTACTATTCAAGCAGTTTTTAACGCTCTTACACTTTGGGTCTATATTAGGTACATGTTACGTCCGCTCGGATTCGATGAATGCAGCTATGGAGGGGGGGCAGTGCGGCCCATAGCACATATAGCATTTCCCTTGCAGGAGCTAGCCGGAAAAATCTGTTAATTACTAACTGATGGTTTCAAAGCTCGCTCCTGCAAGTGAATCGCCAAACGTGCACGCGTTGACATTAAAAGCAATGCAATGCGTGCACATTTTTGGCCTCAAAACTGAATCGAATACTAGAGGTCTCCTCCTAAGCAGCGCATGCGTGAGCGTACACGAGACAAAAGAATCAAATAGCTTGAAGGAAAAAAATGCCCACAACATTTTGAGAGTAGTGAAAGAGCGGTGATATAATACAAATTTTAGACTTTCTCTGTTCCATGGGTAGAGGTGTCTCAGGAAATATGTTAAAATATGCATGAATTATCATATTGGAATGGATGTTTCCATACCTGTAATTTTATTATGGTCTTGTTTTTGCAGATCATGATAGTCGCTTATACTTGCTTGTTTAGATGATACCAGCAGTGTATTTATTCATTTCGTTTTTCCATGTGTACCCTTATGAAATTGATCTTTATGCATTTATTGATGCTAGTAGATTGTATTCTGATGAACCGATGAAAAAAAAAGAAAACCCAGTTCAGTGAAATACACAATGTTAAGAGACAGCTGTCCCAAGAAGTAGAAAGATCAATCCCTGATATATCTTTCCAACGGTTCGGGGCTTATGCTTGTAATTGATACAGAATTAAGTGGTAACTCGCAAAACGATACACAGTTCAAAGTTATTGACTGCTTGCTCTGCAAATGCAAAGTCAATCATGATAGTACAATCTTTTTGCAGTGTGCTACTGACTACTTTCTAACTACTTGCAAAGAAAGCAATAAGTGGAAAAACTATGCAAAAGGTGCACATTTTTTATTTTGTAATCCCTGGTCCAAGAAAAATGCAAGTTGTAGGACTGAGGAACAACGGAACCAGTCACAGTAAAATGTTTTGCACTCTGCAGTGCCAGCTTTCTGCTCTGCTCTGCCAATCAATCAGTCAGGATTTGTAGAGCGTGGCTGCTTCACATATGAGGGTCTTGAGGAAATGTCTGAGAATTGTGCGTATCGCCCCATACGCAGGAACCACAGCCAAACTTCAGACACGACTTCAACGCATACAAAACGCCTCTGCACGACTCATCCTCGACATCCCTCGCCACAGCCACACATCGGCCCACCTGAAAGACCTGCACTGGCTCCCCGTCTGCAAGAGGATCACGTTCAGGCTCATCACCCATGTACACAAAGCGCTACACGACAAGGGCCCCGAATACCTCAACAACCGCATCTCGTTCTACAACCCCACCCGCCAGCTCCGCTCCGCCAGCCTCGCCCTCGCCACCATCCCACGAATTCGCAGAACCCCCACCGGAGGAAGATCCTTCTCCTACCTGGCAGCCAAAACATGAAACTCCCTCCGCGCGCACCTACGACTGACCCAGGACCATCTCACCTTCAGAAAACACCTCAAGACCTGGCTCTTCGAGCAGTAGCGACACCCCCCCCTCCCTTCAGCGGATTGAGACCCTCACGGGTGAGTAGCGCGCTCTATAAATTTATTGATTGATTGATTGAACACCCATGTTGTAAGGTCCTTCCTGAACTGCTGGTGCAATGATTACACTCTGTGGTGCAGAGGGGGGTCTTGGCCGAAAGATGGGAGAAGAAGTAGCCTCTGCTGGTTGTCAGGCAGATGCGACGGGTGGCAGCTGTTGCAAGGGATCGGGATCTGAATTTCCTGGTGGGCTGGTGAAATGTCATGCATTGGTTAAAATACTCGGGTCCTTCATTGTGTAGTGCCTTGTATGCATAGGTGAGAAACTTGTAATGACATCTCTTCATGACTGGCAGCCAGTGGAGTTTCTGGAAGTGAGGAGTTATGTGCGTCCATCTGGAGATGTTGAGGATGCCACGTGAGGGCTTCTCAGCCCCTGGCAGTGCACGGGGACTTTTGCAATTATGCACAACTTATTATTAATATTAGTGAAGCAGGATTTTGTTTGAAACTCCTTTCAAAATGTAGTGACTGCTATGACGGAGGCCAGAAACGAGCAGATGCACATTAAGCAGATCTAAAGCAGTAACATATCATCGGGAAATGTGCCTGCTGGCCAAATTCCCATTCAAGCCTTCCTTTATTTTTGTAACCATGAAGGGCCAATAAGCTGCCGATGCTCTATACAGATGAAAAACTTGCAACCAATGGTAGGTCTCAGCCATAATCCTTGGAAAGGAAGAGGGTGAAGACAATTCAGATTTCCTTAAAGAATGCTATAAAACCGGAAAACATTGTTTGTGCCAGGAAGCTGCCTTAAGCGTGCTGCATTCGGAAAATTCGCCGCTTTTCGCTGCCAACTATTCCTAGCCATCAGCATTCTCCAAGCGTCGTCAGAGCAAAGTCCAGATCGGAACTGGCACGAGAGATCTCTTTTTATGGGGACCCGTAGCAGTGCGATACAAGATTTTGCCCCAAACATGGCGGCGTCGCCAGCCAGTAGCCTCACATTATCAGTTAGCGCCACACTGTGACTGAAGCCTCCGCATGAGCGTTCCGGTGAGGGCTCAGATGTTTGACGCATCTTAATAGCGTCTTTCTGCAGCTTAAAATCCAGCATGCTTTTGCAAAGCGCAAAGAGAGCATGGCTGACTTTTGTTTCTTTCTCTAATGAAAACACACATTTAATCTGCCTGCCCATTTGAAAGGATTTACATTGACTGACGAGCTGTGGTCCTATTGTCCTGTTGCCGACCTCGCTGGGTGATGGGAAGTACAACAGGTAAATATAAACACTTGTGTGTCTGTTCCATGGCATAGCAGCAAAGGAAGCTGAGAAGATCCAAACTACAAACGGACTGTTCAAATAGGTGCACTTCCTCTGTAACTTCACTGGTCACAGATCTAAATCTCACAAGGGTAAACAGAACTTTCAGGAAGTAACAATCATAAACAATGTTCATAACAGTAGGAAAGTCACCTGTCAATAACTAATCTTGATTTATTAGGAATGTGTACATAGTTTTGGAACAGCATTCCCAGACAAAGGATGCTCAATAAGTTTCATTGCCACAGTAGGAGCTTTCTCCACATGCTAATGCTGTGGATAAGTATTTCATTTAAAAGTGCAGCAAAAAGTAATTGGGAAATCATTATGAGAGCAAGTTCTTTTTGAAAATCACAGAAAATCAGTTCCTCATTACTGGATATGGCGAATCACTACTTTGCGGTACAAAAGGGGGTGGTAATGGACGGAGCATCTGAACCAATCAAACACTCACACCCAGTCAAAAGATCTGGGTTTAATCCATTACCGTTCTTTAGCCCACTCTGCCACCCCAGTTCAGACATGGCTATATGCAAATCAGTCTGACCCTGTGCCTCATGGGAACAGTCCAGCCCGAACTGCCAAGCCATGCCTTCCCTGGACCGGAAACAAGCTTCCGAGGACCAGTTTCTGGCATTACAGCCGTCTTCAGCCCGGCTTGCTTGAATCCAGTGGCAAAGTGAGCAAGGGACTCACGTCTGGGCATACCCTGCCACACTTATGGCGGCCAAAAGCGGTACAAAAGGGGGTGCTAATGGACGGAACATCTGAACCAATCAAACACTCACACCCAGTCAAAAGATCTGGGTTTAATCCATCACCGTTCTTTAGCCCACTCTGCCACCCCAGTTCAGACATGGCTATATGCAAATCAGTCTGACCCTGTGCCTCATGGGAACAGTCCAGCCAGACCTGCAAGCCATGCCTTCCCTGGACCGGAAACAAGCTTCCGAGGACCGGTTTCTGGCATTACAGCCGTCTACAGCCCGGCTTGCTTGAATCCAGTGGCAAAGTGAGCAAGGGATTCATGTCTGAGCATACCCTGCCACACTTATGGCGGCCAAAAGTGGTACAAAAGGGGGTGGTAATGGACGTAGCATCTGAACCAATCAAACACTCACACCCAGAGATCAATAACGCTAGCCCAACAAGTGAGTGGTCATATCAAAACTAATTCTGGGCACAGAAAATATGGTCTAGGAAGCACAGGGAGAAAGGATTTCTGAGGGAAGCCGCTGGCCCCAAAAATGTAAAAAATATGGGGAGGATGGACCTTGATTGGAGAATAAAGATGTGGATGAGGCAATAGGCTGGAAATAGAAGAATGGGCTAGGGAGGGGAAGGCACAGGCCGAGAGAGACCAAAACAGGAAAAGGAAGGTACCCACCAGACAGGTATAAACATGGGAAGATCATTCTGCATTGGTGGAACTGGTGAGTACCATGTAACTACAGGGTTGTGTGGGGGAGGGTACGAAAGATGTTTTGTTCCACTACAGCTACAATTATTTGAATGATTCGTTAACTAAAACCCGATAAAATCTTCCTGAAAAAATCCCAAATTCTTCTGGACCATTATTAGGAGGATAATAGGGCTCTGTTAGATTTGGGTGTCTCTAGTTGGCACAGGTAGGTACTTGTGACAAATAGGGACCCTTGCCTCTAGTCAGGGTAAGGGGGTACACTCCTAAAAAAAACCTGCTCACCCCCATGGTAGCTTGGCACGAGCAGACAGGCTTATCTCAGAGGCAGTGTGTAAAGCATTTGTGGACACATATCGTAATCGAGTGACAACACTACAGATTGACACCAAACAAGTTGTACATTAAAAATAAGTATCTTTTATATAGATTTAACACAAAACCATAAACAACAAAAATCCACAAATGCGACACTCTGAGTTCAATGTACCTTAAGATGCGTAACGCAAGACAGCGAAAGTGTTGCAAGGACAGTGATGCGTTGAAGATCTGCTGCAAAGAAACCAAGATGTCGCTTTCTTCTTGATGCGGCAAGCTTCCCAGTGATGCGGCGGCGTCTACTGTGACGTCGGTCATTTTCTCCAGCGATGCGAGATGCTTCACACGATGCGAACCCGACAGGCCCTGCGACACGCTTCCCAGTGATGCGGTGGCGTCTGCGGCGACGTCGATCCTCTTCCCTGGCAATGCGAGTTGCTTCCACAACGATGCGAGCCGCGACAGGCCCTGCGACACTCTTCCTGGTGATGCGGCGGCATCTGCTGTGACGTCGATCCTCTTCTCCGGTGATGAGCTGCAACAGGCCCTGAAACATGCTTCCCGGAGATGCCGCGGCATCTGATGCAACGCAGATCCTCATCTCCGGCGATGAGCTGCGACAGGCCATGAGACACGCTTCCCAGTGATGCGGCGGCATCTGCTACGACGTTGATCCTCTCCCCTGGCGATGCGAGGGTGCTTTGGTGGTCCTGCGTTGACTCAACAATTTTTCTGCGACACGCTTCCCGGTGATGTGGCGGCGTCTGATGTGACGTCGATCCTCTTCTCCGGAGATGGGAGGTGCTTTGTGTTTTCTTTCTCCTCATTCGCCTCTAACCTCAGCTGACCAAAGATCAGAAGGGGGCCTCTGCTGCTCAAATTTGAGAAGTAGACTGTATGGAGATCTATTCCGCCCTTCGTCTACAGCCTACCAATGGCATCAACCGACATCACTCCAGTTGCTGCCCTCCCGTTGTTGAGGGGAGGGTGGTTATACTCTCTCCAGAATTTTGGACTGAAGCTAATAGCTTAAACAGTCTGAGAGTTCTCCTGAGGCTTAATCATAGGACAAAAAAAACTCTAAACCAAGGTCCAATTTAATAGACTCCTCCAAATGGCGCGTTTCTTAGAGTTCTTCAGTCAGGCCAGATCTATTTTAGAGATGTTATATACTGAGGATAACCACTCTACTTGTTTGGGGGGTGATGACTCGACCCATCTCCTACATATTTCCCGCCTGGCCAGCAAGATGGAATAAAATAAAAAGTCTCTATCGGGGCCAGAGATGTCACTGAATACACCGAAGATCATATGTTTCAGGGAAATTTGTATCGTAAATCCCAAAAAAGAGGATAGACAATCTCCAACTTCTCTCCAAAATTCCAACAGTGACGGACACTCCCAAAACATATGCACATCCGAGGCACTTTCTAAGTTACATATTTTACATCTTACCGTCTTTAGAGATTTTTGAAAGCCTGGCTGGGGAATAGTAAGCTCGATGAGCCGCGACAGGCCCTGCGACACGCTTCCCGGTGATGCGGCGGCATCTGCTACGAGGTTGATCCTCTCCCCTGGCGATGCAAGGGGCTTTGGTGGTCCTTCGTTGACTCGATGATTTTTCTGCGACACGCTTCCCGGTGATGTGGCAGCGTCTGATGTGACGTCGATCCTCTTCTCGGGAGATGGGAGGCGCTTCGTGTTATGAATTGGCAGCGGCTGTTCGGCGACATGCTTCTTGTTCTTGAGACGCGCTTCCAGCTCCTTGCGACACGCAATTCCTCAGAAAGTCCAGCATAGCTCCAGGCACTTCCACAGAACTCTTGGGGAGCTGGTGGATGAAGTCTGTTGTCCCTGAAACGTCAGCAGTAGGCAAGCTCTTTTCTCAAGCCCTTGGAGATTCTTCACAAGTTAAAAATAAAGTACACAAAGTTCCTCTCTCCTTTCTTTAGCAGTCAGGCAGCCTCTGCAGGCCAATCCCCTAAGCAGCACTTCAGCTTAGGGATAGTCTCTCCTCAGTCTCTCTGGTTTCACTCCTCAGCAAAGTTTTCTTCTTGTTTGTCCAAAAGTGATCTAATTCTTTGGGGTCTGGGTCTCCTCTTTTATACAGAGTTTCTCTCTGTTCTCTGAAGGCAGAGAAGAGAGCCCTTTGCCTCGTCCAAACCAGTTCTGGTCAGTCCTGAAGCCCTCTGTTTACATGATTCCTTCTTTCCTTTCACAGTGCAGGGCAGAGCCATCAGACACACCACAGGAGGTGGAGCAAGCATTGTGGAGGGAAGGCACAGCCCTATTCAGTTCCCAAGTGCAACTCCTCCCTCCCATCTAGATGCAGATTTCTCTACCTACTATTGGGCTGACGCACCCTGTCTCCTTGAGTCCCCCAGCCCCTGTCACTCAAACTCCAGAGAAGGAATACACAACCTAGCAGAGGCAGGCTTGAATAGTTAGACAAGAAAATACCTACTTTCTAAAAGTGGTATTTTCAAACACAGAATGTTAAAACCAACTTCACTAAAAGATGTATTTTATCATTCTGAGTTCAGGCATACTAAACTCGAATTTCTACCTAGTTCCCTGAGTCAGTTAGGATTATAAGATGTAATATTCTAACTGCCCATTCTGGCCTGAAGGGGATAGGTAGCCTTGCGATATTGAAAAACAAAAATGGCTGTAATTCACTATTAGGACATGCCACACACATCATTGCTTGTCCTACCTTATACCTACAATGCACCCTGCCCTTGGGCCTACCATAGGGGTGTCTGATATGAAGAAAATGGAAGGTTTGGGGATTGGAAAGTGGGTGCACTTGCCCAGTCAGCATGGCAGTACCAGACTGCACACAGGCTCTGCAATGGCAAGCCTTAGACACACTTCTACAGGCTGTTTCTATGGGTGGCACAACCAGTGCTGCAAACCCACCAGCATCATTTGGTTTGCAAGCCCTGGGCACACTCAGTGCTCTGCACTAGGGTCTGACCAGTAAACCAAATCAGCCAATCATGGAATCACTAATCCATACATCAATTTACAATAGGGAGCACTTGCACTGTGGCACTGGACAGCAGTGGCACACTAGTACCATCTAACACCAGCAAAAACACATGAGGCAACAGCAAAAATGGGAGGGAGACCCATGCCAAGGAGCTAGGTCTAACATGTGACCCCTCCAGCTGAAATGTGGGGAGAACTATCCCACCTCCTGGGAGTTCTCATCACTAAGGCGGAAAAATCTGGACAGACCATTAGCATTGGCGTTTTATGTACCAGGGCGGTGTTCCACAGCTGTGTATTCTCACCCCTCATTTGCATCAGCCATCTGAGGGGCCTGTGGTCTGTCTGAACCCGGAAGTGAGTCCCAAACAGGTATGGTCTCATCTTCTTCAGTGCCCAGACCAGAGCAAATGCCTGACGTTCAATAGCACGCCACCTCTGTTCCCGTGGAAGTAACCTCCTACTGATGAAGGCTACAGGTTGGTCTAGGCCCTTCTTATTCATCTGTGACACAAAACCCCCCTCATCATGCTCTGAAGTGTCTGTCTGAACGATAAACTCTCTGGAGAAGTTGGGTGCCAGGAGCACGGGCACTGTGTACATGGCAGCTTTCAGAGCCTCTAAAGCTTTCTGACAGGTGTCAGTCCAAATCACTTTCTTGGCTGCTTCCTGGAAGTCAGCTCTGTCAAGGGGGCAATAATGTTGCCATACCCGTTGACAAAACTCCTTCAATACCCAGTGAGTCCTAAAAAGGCTCTCACCTCTGTCTGGGTTTTGGGGGGCTCCCAAGCCAGGATGGTTTCAATCTTGGGCTGTAGAGGCGCCACCTGGCCGCTCCCAACCTGGTGTCCCAAGTACACAGAACCCTGCCCGATCTGGCTATTACTCGCCTTGATCGTGAGGCCTGCCTTCCGCAGCACCAACAACACTTCCCAGAGGTGGTGCAGATGTTCTTCCCAACTGGTGCTGAACACTGCGATGTCATCCAGGTAGGTGGCACTGAACTCTTCCAGTCCAGCCAACACCTGGTTGACCAACCTCTGAAAGGAGGCAGGGGTATTCTTCATCCCAAAGGGCATAACCCAGAACTGGAAGTACCCATCTCGTGTGGAGAATGCTGACCTCTCTTTGGCCCCATCAGTGAAGGCGATCTGCCAGTACCCAGACGTTAGGTCAAACGTGCTGAGGTACCGTGCAGCCCCTAGCCGATCAATGAGATTATCAGCTCTGGGGATGGGGTGTGCATCAGTCCTCGTGACTGAATTGAGCCCTCGGTAGTCCACACAGAACCGAAGTTCTGGTGTGGCACCCTGTGCGGCAGCCTTTGGGATCAAGACCACTGGGCTGGCCCAAAGACTGTTAGAGGACTCAATCACCCCTAACGCAAGCATCTTTGAGACCTCCTCTTTGATGCAAGCTCTCACCCTGTCAGTCACCCTGTAGGATTTGTGCTTCACAGGAAGACTATCCCCAGTGTCTATATCATGGATGCACCAATCAGTGACCCTGGGAACCAGGGAGAACAGATCAGAAAACTGTCCCAGCAACTGGTGGCAGTCATTCTGTTGCTCAGGGGTCAGGGTGGAAGAGAGGTTCACACCATCCACTGACCCATCTTGCTCTGTTGCAGAGAGGAGGTCAGAAAGAGGCTCAGTCTCCTCCTCCATTCCAGCAGCTGTCGCTAGGAGCATGCATACTTCGGACCTCTCAAAGTGGGACTTCATGTGGTTGACATGCAGGACCCCCAATGGATTCTTGGGAGACCGCAAGTCCACCAAGTTGGTAACAGGACTTTTGCGCTCCACCACCTCAAATGGTCCGGTCCACTTATCCTGGAGCGTGCATGGCTCCACTGGGGCCATGACCCACACTTTCTGACCAGGCTGAAGCTCTACCAGATCGGCATTCTGGTCGTACAACCGCTTCATCTCCTCCTGGCTGGCTTCCAGATTCACCTCAGTGAGTTGTTTGAAATGCCTAGTCTGGTTCTTGAAGGCCAGCATGTAGCCTTCCTTGATCATATTCAGAGGTCCTCTCACTGGGTGACCATAGAGAAGCTCAAAGGGACTATACCCTAGAGATTTCTGTGGCACCTCACGGTATGCAAACAACAGGCATCATAAGAGGACCTCCCACTTACGCCTCATAGGATCCTCAAGACCCATATTCATGCCTTTCAGGGTTCGGTTTAAATCTATCAACCAACCCGTTTCCTTGGGGGTGGTAAGGAGTGGTAAACTTGTAAGTTACCCCACACTCCTGCCACAGGGACTTCATATACTTAGAAATGAAGTTTGTTTCTCGGTCAGACACTACCTCTCGAGGGAATCCCACTCGTGAGAAAATTCCCATCAGTGCCCGTCCCACAACGGGGGCCGTCACTGTCCTCAGAGGTATGGCTTCCAGGTGGCATGGTCCACCAAGACCAGGATGAACCGGTTGCCCATGGCTGTCTTGGGGTCCAGTGGCCCCACAATTTCAATCAATATTCGTAATAACAAGAGCAACCCATAGGTCCTTGTAAGCTGGGTAGGTACATGAGTACACAACAGTGTTCACAAGGAACTCATTTCAATTTTCAATATCCACTTTGCCCAATTAAATAATTGCAGCGCTAAATTTGAAGAACCAATATATAATGAATGACCTAACTATAGGTCCATGTATCAATCAAATTTCCAATATGGATATTCCTCAACAAGCTCACCCACACTTTTCAATCAAGTATACCTAACTTCAGCCGAAGTAGGTACATTTATTTTGCACAAAGATAAACAATATCACAATATATAAATATATACAGTTCTCAAGGTCTTGGGTCTGCCATAGGTGGATGTGGAGGGTGTTCCAGGTCTTGGCGGTGAGGTGGGAGAACGATCTGCCGCTGGAGGTCATACTTCGGATACAGGGGACTGTGGCGAGGTCGGCGGAGCAGAGCTGGCCGCTGGGGGTGTAGAAGCTGAGTCGTCTGTTGAGGCATGCTGGTCCAGTGTCGTGAAGTGGCCTGTGTACGTGGGTGAGGAGCTTGAAGGCTATGCTCTTGTTGACGGGGAGCCAGTGCAGGTCTCTCAGGTGTGATGTGAGGTGGCTGTGGCGAGGGATGTCGAGGATCAGGCATGCAGAGGCGTTCTGGATGCGTTGAAGCCGGCTCAGGAGTTTGGCTGAGGCTCCTGCGTAGAGGGCATTATCGTTGTCCAACCTGCTGCTGACGAGGGCGTGGGTGACCATTCTCCTAGTTTCAGTGGGGATCCACTTGTAGATCCTGCAGAGCATGCAGAGGGTGTTTTGAAGAAGGAGAAAGATACGATGTTGACCTGCTTGGCCATGGAGAGGGTGGAGTCAAGGATGACCCCTAGGTTACGAGTGTGGTTGGTGGGTATTGGAGCTGCTCCTAGTGAGGTTGGTCACCAGGAGTCGTCCCAGGCCGAAGGGGTGGATCCAAGAATGAGGACCTCCTTCTTGTCCGAGTTCAGCTTCAGTCGGATGTTCCTCATCCATTCGGCGAGGGCCTGCATTCCTTCATGGAGGTTGGTTTTGGGGGTATGGGGGTCCTTGGTGAGGGAGAGGATCAGCTGGGTGTCGTTGGCATAGGAGATGATGTTGAGGTCGTGCAGTCGGGCGACATGGGCGAGCGGTTCCATGTAGATGTTGAACAGCGTTGGGCTGTGGGATGATCCCTGAAGTAGGCTGCAGATGATCTTGGTGGCTTTGGAGCAGAGGTGGGAAGGAAGATGCTCTGTGTTCTACTGGAGAGGGAGGAAGTGGTCCAGTTCAGGGCCTTCTCTTGGATCCCTGGAAAAATGGCCTACACCTCACTCTTACTCATAAAAAAAAGACTTAGGGCCACATGTAGGTGGCCCAATACAGGTCAGTAATGGCCGAAATGACCGAATTTCGGCCGTTACTGACCGGTATTGGGCATTTGGGATGTAGGGGGCCCTAAATTGCAAATTCGGTAATTTACTGATTCGGTATTTTAAGGAATCGGTAAATTACTGATTCCTTAAAATACCGAATTGGTAAATTACCGAATTTGCAATGTAGGGAGCACTCAAATGAATGCTTCCCCTTTTTGGGATTCGTTATTTACCACCAACTAGAAGTTGGTGGTAAATAATGAAAACCTTTGAAAAAGCATTTTTTTTGTTTTTCGAACAGTGCCATGTTGCAGACAGGTTCTCTTTGACAACCCTCATAGACGCTGAAGATTGTAACGATGCGGTATATTTGTTTTTCCGCCCCTCATCTAGCGTCATGGCATAGTCATTGGGTGGTCAAAGGTAAAGTATGCCTGCCTCACCCGAGGCACCTCTGGAAAGTGTAGAAGTGTCCAGAGATCCAAAAGAACCCCCTTGATGGAGAGGGTCCAATGGCCAAACTACGAGGGAAATTGTAAAAAACAGTATGATCACCACGGACAAATTTTTCAGAAAAGGTGAATACTGTTGACTAAAATAACTGAGTATATTCGATAATCGTGTAACTGGATTATCATATATGGTATTATTAAAAAGTCGACATGTTTCAGCTCCTAATGGCCCAGCCAGGTCTATAGAGCTTTCGTCAGGACCCCTGGTAGCTTCCAGGGGCAGAGCCAGCACAGACACCTTCTGGATGTACACGTGGCCTAGACCACGACTAATAGCGACTCTAAGCACCCTGAAGAGGAGGAATTCTCCATGCAATCAGGATAATGAATCCGTGATTGCCAGTAAGCACATGAATACTGCACAAGTTGTGTAAGTAGATTCCCCCCCTTTTGTATGTGTCCTGACGAAAGCTCAGGTGAGGCAGGCATACTTTACCTTTGACCACCCAATGACTATGCCATGACGCTAGATGAGGGGCGGAAAAACAAATATACCGCATCGTTACAATCTTCAGCGTCTATGAGGGTTGTCAAAGAGAACCAATGGTTTCTGTAGATACAAGTGTCCTTTTCTCATTGATTATTAAGATATTGTCCTTGGGGAACTGAACGGGACAAGAATTCCTCATCCCTCTCCTTTGATGAACGCCATGTTGCAGACATACATGCCCTTAGGGCATGAATGTCTGCAACATGTGCACCCATACACAATTGAAGGGTGCAACAGGGTGTCAAAGTGACACCCTGCCACCCTTCAATGTTTCCCCCTTTTACCGAATCGGTATTTACCGATTCAGTAATTGACATTCATTCCTATGGACCCCCAGGCCAATAGGAATGTCTTCTATACCTGAGATTACATTGGATGATGTTAATAAACTGATTGTCACAGTTAAATCAGGATGTCCGGCGGATCTTGTCCCTGCCCGAGTGATGCATCTAATAGGAGACACACTCAGCCCGACCATTCAGACACTGATTAATCTTTCTTTATCTGAAGGTTCAGTTCCATCACAGTGGAAGAACGCCCTAGTAAAGCCCATCAGGAAAAATACATCAATCCCTTGGTCTGACATGTCGAATCTGAGGCCTATCTCTCTCCTGCCTTATTTTAGTAAAATAATGGAGAAACATGTTAATTACCATCTTTCGAGTTTCATTGAGCGGGTCGGGTGCCTGGACCACTCTCAATTTGGGTTCAGGCCGAAATATAGTACCGAAACCGCCCTGCTATCTGTCACGGATAACATACGTATGTCCTTAGACAGAGGTCTGTCTGTGGTGTTGGTGCTGCTGGATTTATCAGCAGCATTCGACACCATATCCCATGCCATCCTTTTAAAAAGGCTGGAAGAGATTGGACTAGAAAAATCTGCTCTGGCATGGTTTGCTAGCTTCCTAACAGATCGTACTCAGCGGATGAATATGGGGGCATTTAGTTCTGCCTCATCTAAAATCACCAAAGGAGTCCCGCAGGGCTCCTGTCTCAGCCCTACGCTGTTTAATGTTTATGTTGCCCCCCTGGCTGGAATCATGAGATCCTATGGGTTTGTACCCATATCTTACGCCGACGATACCTAGCTGTTGTTCACCTTTAAAACCTTTACTCCTGCGGTAAGGCAAGCTTTCTCGAACGGCATGACGGTGGTCTCCAGCTGGATGGCTAACAACTTCCTCCAATGTAATGTGGGAAAGTCCGAAGTCTTGCTGTTCGGGGAAGCTAAAACTCTGTGGACTCCAGACTGGTGGCCTGCCAGCCTTGGAGTGGCCCCCCTTCCTAAACAGGTGGTAAAAAATCTGGGGGTTCGTCTCGACCAAGACCTCACACTTCAACATCATACTAACATCATTGTGGGGTCCTGTTTTCATGTCATCAGTCTTCTTCGGAAGGTGTTCCCCCTCCTACCTGATAGCTCTAGGAAGACTCTGGTTCAGGCTCTCGTGCTGAGTCGCCTGGACTACTGTAATGGTCTTCTATTGGCGGCTAATGAGGGCATTTTGAACGAACTTCAGGTAGTGCAGAACACCGCCGCACGACTGGTGGTAAACGCCCCTCCCAGAACTCCGTCCCGGCCCCTTCTTGACCAGTTACATAGGTTACCAATTCGGAAACGTATTGAATTTAAGATCTGCTGTGTGGTGCATAAAAGCTTGCATAACCTGGGACCACTATATCTGGCTGATAGATTTGTCCCTCATCGCCCCACACGCAACCTCCGTTCCAGTAACCAGTTGTTACTACAGGTTCCCCGAATCTGGAAAGCCAGGCAAGGAGGACGAGCCCTCTCTGTCATGGGCCCTCTGCTGTGGAACAGCCTCCCTCTCTCCCTTAGGCAATGCACCAGCCATTCAATTTTCAGGAAAAGTTTAAAAACAGTGCTGTTTCAGCAATAATGTCTCTCCTCATTGCACTCTCCCTGTACAGCATTGCGCGGAGATACACCTTCGGGTGTGATTCTGGCGCATTACAAACCCATAAATAAATAAATAAATAAATTGGCTAAATAGGCTAAGACATTGAATTTGAATTCTTTTTCACTGGACAATCGAGGGATTCAAAGAAAAATATTTTTTCCTTGTTTAAACTTTATTGATTATTTCAAGGGAATTATTGTACAATCAAGAGATTCAAAACATAAATGTTTTTCTTGTTTGGATTGAATAGGGCAATTTGAGATTTGCAAGATTATTGTTGTTGTTTGATGACAATATTTATTTCCAATTATTGTTAGTATGGTTTAAGATATTGCCCTTAATAGCAAGATTAATTTTTTTTTTACTTTTTGTTTTCAAATGGATAATGAAATGTTTTGAGATGTTGTTGTAAAATATTTATGTTTTTATTCTCTGCACACTAATGTATGAGATTTAAAACGAATCATATAAAATCAAAAAGGGTATAAATAAATATACAGAGATAAACAGAAGCAAGGTGTTTGTCTTTTACCATAAAAGATTAAGGGGCAGATTTATGAAGGCCTTGCGCCGCCGGTGCGTCACTTTTTCCCATGTTAAAAATGACGCACCGGCGGCGCAAGGCCTTCATAAATCTGCCCCTAAGTCCTTTTTTATGAGTAAGAGTGAGGTGTAGGCCATTTTTCCAGAGATTATATTCTAAAAAGGCCCCGTCTAACCCTCGTCCCTTTTGGGCCTAACTCCCCCTGCTACTTTTTCTTGCCTCCGGCAATGTGGAGGTGTGTTTGTAGTGTGCAGTGGCAGACCGTGTCGAAGGCGGCTGAAAGGTCCAGGAGGATGAGGGCCGCTGTTTCTCTGTTGTCTAACAGGGTCCTGATGCCATCGGTGGCGGCAATGAGGGCAGTTTTGGTGCTGTGGTTGCTGCGTAATCCAGATTGGGAGGGTTCCAGGATGCTGTTCTCCTCCAGCTAGCGGGTCAGTTGTTTGTATACTGTCTTCTCGATGACCTTCGCCGGGAACGGGAGCAGGGAGCTGGGAGCTGGGCCCGAAGTTCTTGAGGTCCGTGGGGTCCGCCTTGGGTTTCTTGAGTAGGGCATTGATCTCGGCGTGCTTCCAGCTGTCCGGGAAGGATGCTGTCTCGAAGGAGATGTTGATGACTTTCCAGAGATGGGGTGCAATGGCTGTTCTGGCTTTGTTGAAGATGTGGTGTGGGCATGGTTATGACGGAGATCCGGAATGGATGGTGTTCATGATCTTGATGGTGTCGTGGTTGTTGACATTGGTCCAGGAGAGCAGACGGTTGGTGCGGATGGTGGTCGTGGGGGCGGAGGTCTCAGTGGTAGTCGGGGTGGTCGTGGTGGTGAGGCTGTCGTGGATGTCTGCGATCTTGCAATGGAAGAAGGTGGCGAGGGAGTCACACAGGTCTTGTGAAGGTGGGATGCTGTTGGTGTTGGAGCTGGTGTTGGAGAGTTCCTTCACGATATTGAAGAGTTCTTTGCTGTTGTGTGCGTTGTTGTCTAGGTGGTCTTTGAAGGAGGCTCTTTTGACGGATCTGATGAGGTGATGGTATCTGCGGGTGGCGTTCTTGTGGGCTGTGTAGCTGTCCGGTGTTCGTTTGCGGAACCAGTTCTTCTCCATTTTTTGACAGATTTGCTTGGAGACCTGGAGATCTTCAGTGAACCAGCTGGCTTTCTTGCTGGTGTGACTGTTGGAGGGTTCTTGAACAGGGCGAGGGTGTTGGTGCAGTTGTTGATCCACTGTCTGAGGTTGAGGGCGGCGGTGTCGGGGTCGATGTTGTCAGCGGGTGGGCTCTGGACGAGGGTGGTGGTTAGTTGGTCTTCCGTGACTTTGCTCCAGCAGCGGCAAGGCATCTGTTCGGTGTGGTGGTACGTGGTGGGCTTCTTGAAGGTGAAGTGGATGCAGCAATGGTCGGTCCAGTGGAGTATGGGGGTGTTGTTGAAGGAGACGTGGGAGCTTGCCGAGAAGATGGGGTCAATCGTGTGGCCGGCGGAGTGGGTGGGTGTTTTGACGAGTTGTGTGAGTCCGACGTTGGCGAGGTTGTCAATCAGGGTGGTGGTCTTGGAGTCGTAGTTGTGCTCTAGGTGGAAGTTCAGGACCCCGAGGAGGATGTAGTCTGTGGAGGTGATGGCGTGTGTGCTGAGGAAGTCAGCGATGGAGTCGCTGAATTGTGGTTGGGGTCCAGGGGGTCTGTAGACAAGGGTTCCTCTGAGGGTGGTGTTGGGATCGGTGTGGATCTTGACGTGCAGGTGTTCGGCGGTGCTGAGGGTGTCGTTGGTGTTGGTCGAGATTTTGAGGGTGTTCCTGTGGTCAATGGCGATTCCTCCTCCCACTCTGTTGGTGCAGTCCCTGCGGGTCATCTTGTAGCCTTCCGGGACGGTTATGGCGATGTCGGGCGCCAAGGAGGAGTTCAGCCAGGTCTCCGTCAGGAAGGCAACGTCTGGGGAGGTTGAATCGAGTAGATCCCAGCGTTCAACGGCGTGTTTGCGGGCGGAGCAGGTGTTGAGGAGAATGTATCTGAGGTAGTTGGGTTCATTCCTGGTCGGTGGCTTGGCGAGCCGGATGCTGGTGAAGCTGCAGTTCCGGGCAGGTGAAAGGTCCGTGGGTGCGCTGTGGGGCGGCCTGGAGGCAGGTGCCTGATTGTCCGGTGTTGAGTGCGTGGAGGTGCTGGCACCACAGTGGTGTCAGGCGTCATGGAGTTGACGGAGGCCAGGAGTTCTCACGCTGGGCGCGGTCCAGGCATGGACGGGCACAGACGGGCTTGCCGTAGGCACGCATTCGGCACGCCAGCAGCGCGGCCTCACAGCGGCCGCCATATAAGGGGGGATGGGAGGGATGAGCTGCTGGGAGGCGGGAGTGGGGCGGCGAATAAGCTCTGAGGAGGTGGGGCCGTAGGAGAGTCAGTGGTGGGCAAACGGCGGTAACGGACACAACTGGGACACGGAAGACATAGGAAAGAAATCAACAGTCAACAGTTAACAGGGGAGAAAAAAGGCAATGACAGCATGAGCAAAAATAAAATATCAATAAGCAGTGAACAGCAGGAGGCACACCAAGAGCCTAACGTCAGCGGTGAACCTGCAGCAGCAGCGGGTGGGGACATGACTACACAGGTGGTGCTGTGGGGTGTGGGGAGCTGCGTACCCTGAAACAGGGTCAAGGGTCACTCTCTTACCTGTCAGGCCCCTTGCTTTCTCTCAGGGGGAGGCTGGGAACAGTTCCCTTGGGTATTACTTTGGGGTCCTTTATGGAACTCTTTTGTTTACCCTTGTCCCCCCCACTCTTCTGCTGGGGACCCTGCCCACTTTTGGCTGAGTCTCCCGCATGACCCTTGTGGACCTGGTTGCTCACCCAGCGGTCCGCCTTTTCAGCAAGCATTCTAGGGTTAGTCAGCCTACTATCAATCATGTGCTGGTGCAGCTCTGGAAAACAATTACTGGACAAGTGCTCCAATGCAATGAAATCAAAGAGCTCCTGAAAATCATTAACTTTGCTGCCCGTCACCCAACCACCCTATGCCCTGCAAAAGAAAGTGACATATTCCACCCAGGTACTGCTCTCTATCTTCTTGCAACTCCTGAACCTCTGTCTATAAAGTTCAGAGGTCAAACCATACCTGGAAAATAATGCATTTTTCATGTGGCTATAAGAATTATGGACTTCAGAAGGCAAGTCTAACAGTGTGTCCCGCCCCTTATTAAGGAACCGCCCCGCAACCCCGCTCCCCAATCTCTCTCAGGGACCCGATGGGAAGACATGGCTACCTCATAGGCTCTGAACCACTGCCCAATGTCATCATTCTTACAAAAATTCTTTCACCACATCTTTAGGAATATACACCCTAGCTTCTACAGGCATGGACGGCGTGCTGCCACCAAAGGGAGCAATATCTAAGCTTTTGGCTTTCAATTCAATCTCCCTCAAACTTTTCTCATGTTCAAACTGCATAATCTTTTCCTCTAGGGCCAATTTACTAGTTTGCAACTCAAATTCTAACTACCCACTTAACTTGAGCTTCCCCAGCTCCAATTCGTGCATCCTGTTTTATTTCCTGTCAGCCAGCTCCTCTGGGGACAGTTTCTGGCAGAGACACTGCTACCTGCTGGGGAGGTTACTCTCCTCCCCTCTGGACCCAATGACCCCTCCACCTGTCCATCTGCATTCTCATCCCCTTCCTCAGGGGTATTCCTTGCTTTGACCCAGGCCCTCCGCGGCTTTTGGAACTCATCCTGCTTGGAGAGACCGTTGATTAAAACTTTGAATCTTCTGCAGAAATGCTTGAGCTGATTAACTGTGAAGCATTCTAGTCTCTCCTCTTCCCAATCAAAATCAACAGATGCTATGGATGTTGCTTTCTCCATGGTAGTTAAACTTGGCAGAAATAGAAAATCCCAGGAAAAACAATCTACCAAAAGTTTGTGGTCGTGTTTTGGTCTGCACTCACTAGTAGTGTTCACCGATAACTGTACATGAGTCACAAATGCAAGTCCAGAATCCTCACCGCTGACCACCAATGTTAGATTTGGGGGTATTTAGTTTGCACAGGTAGGTACTTGTGACAAATAGGGACCCTTGCCTCAAGACAAGGTAAGGGGGTACACTCCTAAAATAACCCCTGCTCACCCCCTTCGTAGCTTGGCACGAGCAGACAGGCTTATCTCAGAGTCAGTGTGTAAAGCATTTGTGAACACATATAGTAGTCAAGTGACAACACCACAGATGGGCAACACAAAAGTTTTATATTAAAAATAAGTATATTTTATATAGATTTAACACAAGACCATAAACGACAAAAATCCAAAATGCTGTACTTAAAATGGTAGAATTAGCTTAGTTCTCTTTAAGATGGTAAATGCAACACTCTGAGTTCAATGTACCTTAGGATGCATAACGGAAGACAATGAAAGTGTTGCAAGGACGGTGATGTGTTGAAGATGTGGTGCAAAGAAACGAAGATGTTGCTTTCTTCTTGATGCGACACACTTCTTGGAGATGCGGCGGCATCTGCTGCGACGTCGATCCTTTTCTGCGGCGATGCGAGATGCTTCACACGATGCGAGCCGCGACAGGCCCTGCGACACGTTTGCCAGTGAGGCGGCGGCGTCTGCAGCGACGTTGATCCTCTCCCCTGGCAATGCGAGTTGCTTCCACAACGATGCGAGCCGCGACAGGCTCTGCGACACTATTCCTAGTGATGCGGCGGCATCTGCTGCGACGTTGATCTTCTTCTCCGGCAATGAGCCGCAACAGGCCCTGCGACACGCTTCCCAGTGGTGTGGCGGCGTCTGATGCGACGCCGATCCTCTCCCCTGGCGATGTGAGGGGCTTCGGTGGTCCTGCGTTGACTCAACGATTCTTCTGCGACACGCTGCCCGGTGATGCGGCGGCGTCTGATGTGACGTCGATCCTCTTCTTCAGGGATGGGAGGTGCTTCGTGTTGTGAAGTGGCAGCGACACACTTCTTGTTCTTGAGTCGCGCTTCCAGCTTCTTGCGACACGCAATTCCTCAGAAAGTCCAGCACAGCTGCAGGCACTTTCAAAAACTCTTGGGGAGCTGGTGGGTGAAGTCTGTTGTCCCTGAGATTTCAGAAGGAGGCAATCTCTTTTTTCAAGTCCCTGGAGATCCTTCACAAGTTAAAAATAAAGTACACAAAGTTCCTCTCTCCTTTCTTTGGCAGTCAGGCAACCACTGCAGGCCAATCCCCCAAGCAGCACTTCCGCTTAGGGATAGTCTCTCCTCAGTCTCTCTGGTTCCACTCCTCAGCAAAGGTTTCTTCTTGTTTGTCCAAAAGTGATCTAATTCTCTGGGGTCTGGGTCCCCTCTTTTATACACAGTTTCTCTTTGTTCTCTGAAGGCAGAGAGGCCTTTGCCTAGTCCAAACCAGTTCTGGTCAGTCCTGGAGCACTCTGTTTACATGACTCCTTCTTTCCTTTCACAGTGCAGGGCAGAGACATCAGACACACCACAGGAGGTGGAGCCAGCATTGTGGAGGGAAGGCACAGCCCTATTCAGGTCTCAGATGCAACTCCTCCTGCCCATCTAGATGCAGATCTCTCTACCTACCACTGGGCTGACTCACCCTGTCTCCTTGAGTCCCCCAGCCCCTGTCACTCAAACTCCAGAGAAGGAATACACAACGTAGCAGAGGCAGGCTTGAATAGTTAGACAAGAAAATACCTACTTTCTAAAAGTGGTATTTCCAAACACAGATTGTTAAAACCAACTCCACTAAAAGATGTATTTTATCATTCTGAGTTCAGGCATACTAAACTCGAATTTCTATCTAGTTCCCTGAGTCAGTTAGGATTATAAGATGTAATAATTTAACTGCCCATTCTGGCCTGAGGGGAATAGGTAGCCTTGCAATATTGAAAAACGAAAATGGCTGTAATTCTCTATTAGGACATGCCACACACATCAGGGCTTGTCCTACCTTATACCTACAATGCACCCTGCCCTTGGGCCTACCATAGGGGTGTCTGATATGAACAAAAGGGAAGGTTTAGAGACTGGCAAGTAGGTGAACTTGCCCAGTCAGCATGGCAGTACCAGACTGCACACAGGCTCTGCAATGGCAAGCCTTAGACACTTTTACAGGCTGCTTCTGTGGGTGGCACAACCAGTGCTGCAAAGCCACCAGCAGCATTTTGTTTACAAGCCTTGGGCGCACTTAGTGCACTGTACTAGGGTCTGACCAGTAAACCAAATCAGCCAATCATTGAATCACTAATCCATACATCAGTTTTCAAAAGGGAGCCCTTACACTGTGGCACTGGACAGTGGTGGCACAGTGCCCAAAGCATCTAACACCAGCGAAATTACATGAGGTAATGGACAGGATACCCATGCCAAGGTGCCAAGTCTAACAGGTTCCAAGAAAAAGAAAGACTTCAATGAACAGTGAACTGAAAATTTAATAGACATTAACTGAAATGCATTAGTGAAACACTTGACTGCACCAAAAAAAAAACCCATTAAAGATCTGTCATGGCAGACCTTTTAGCACATTTTTAACTCAAAATAGCTTCCTAAAAACAAGAGTAAGACATTGTTTGCAGCAACTAAGCACCTTAACTGTGGACATCTTTAAATTTGATCACCAATGGATTAATGCTGCCCAATTTTGTTATAAATACTTTTCTGTTACGTTAATGGTGAAATAAATCTGGTAAAGAGCCTGTACTCGGGCATGAGGTCGTTCTGGATTCTAAGACCGGCCACCATTAGGGTAAAAAGTCCTGATCAACTACTTTGTCATTGTATGTGGATCCTACTGCAAAATATTAAAGAACACTTTTATATATATGCTATACTATTTGGAAGGGCTACATTTACCTGCAGTTTCAGTACACAGTTTCTGTGCAGTAATTCATAAACATCAGTAATATAGTTCATTGGTATACCTGTTACCTGCATCCTTCTGGCTATCAAAAGAATATTCATTTGAGTTGTCTACAAAATGTGGTAGGTAGGCCAAAATAAAAATCATACTATTTCCAATAAAGATACTGTGGCTTATGGTGTTATTTATTCAACCTTCTCCTTTTTATTAGTGTCATATAAAGCATTCACACACAAGTTAGGAAAGTAGTGCTAAAAATTTTAAGCCATTGCTATCAATTCTTCTGCCAATTTGACGATTAAGTTCTCTGAAGTTATGTATGGTGTCTACTTCTAAACACCTACTAAGGAAAGATGCTTTCATTAGATAATTATAAAACTAAAACTGAGAGAAGTAACATATCAGCGATGGTCCAGATATTTCAGAAGTGAGATGTAATGAATTCTCAGAGAGTGCAGAGGTTTTATAGGTAATCACAAGTGACATAATGATCTAATGTGATATGAGTTGCCTGATAGTGTGAAAAGTGACCCTCTCTCAAAATTTCTCAAAATGACATTGATTCATTATCCACTTAAATTGTCTATCTGACTGGAATAAATTCGCCTTCAACAAGATCTATTGAGACTGTCCATTTCAAGCCCTAAACAACGTTTTTGGACAACAATGGGTTCAACAAGACAGTGTTTCTAGCAAGCATGATCAGCAAAACGCATGATAATGTTATTCTTTGAATATACTATCCTGAAGACAATAGTTAAAGCTGCCAAAGGAAAGAAGCTGTATATGAGGCTGTATCATACAATCGTATTTTTGTCTCTAAACTTGCTTTAGAAAGCCTTGTCCATTCAGAGATTGGGTACTTCCACTTTCACATCACTCCAATCCTAGCACATCTAGATGTCCTGCCAGTATTTAATTGAGAGGCTGGAGTTTCTAAAGTGGGGATATGAGTTATTTAAACTCACCATAATACTTATTGTTAAGCAAATGCACCTCGTAGGAACTACAACTTAAAGGAGTGAGGATGGGATAGGATAGCCATTTTTAAAGCCCTCTAATGCCATCAATGATTATTTGAGGGAAACAGCCAAGATTTCAGCATTTTCTCAAAAAGCTGCCGGTTGGGTTCAAGTCTCATGGTAGAAGGCAGTTGGTTCCATAGTTTAGCTGCACAGTATGATAGACTCCGGCCACCCCATCTAGTTCTCCAAATCTTAGGAGTATGGATAAGGCCCATATTAGTGGATCTAAGCGTTCTGGTGGGAGTGTACCATGAAAACACTTTCTGGATCTCCGCTGAGAGGAGCTGAATTTGGATGACCTACAGTACACCATCCCTAAAACATTGAATGTGAAACAAACTGTCGCTTAAGGAAAGGTAAAAGAGTGTTGTAGTAGACTACGGTGAGGTGGTCATCCTCAAAAGAGAAAGGGTGTATTTTCTTAAAACTGACACTGGGACCTCAGCCACATTGTTGGCCTCCTTGCCCACTGGTGGCCCTCCTCACCGCTCCGCAGAAATTCAGTATCAAATGCAATTCTGAGGCCTGAGTTTGCAAAAAATTGAATGCTGCAGAACAGAATGATATCAGAAAAGCTAATTCTGGCTACCCAAACTGCAGCCAAGAAATGGTGACATTATTTGCTGAGTGTTAGACATCAAGCCATGATTTTCACAGATTATAAGATGCTAAAACATCTACTTTCTGTTTGATCCCGAACTTCACAGAGAAAGTGGTGGACTTCTTTTTGCTAAATATTATGATTTGATCACCATCATGTTTAGGGTAACCAACCATAAAGCAAATGCCTTATCATTTAATGACAACATTGACACAATTGGCACTGAGTGCTCATCCACCAGAATCAATACACCGAAGCATGTCATTGGCGCAATGACTATTTAGCATTTTCATGGACCACTCATCCAGTATTGGCATCATTGTGCTATAGAAGTGGATGGCGGCCGCTAGGTGAACGGCCGTAGCCACCTCTCCTCCATGGGGCAGAGAGCGTCTCCTGCTGTAATGCCTTAGATTTGTAGAACCATTTTTTGAGTGATCTAAAACTAAAACCAAAATTGAAACGTACCGAGCGGCGAGGAAGCGGAGTGGGGCTGTGTGGCGGTGGGGTATGCCCCCAGATCCCGGCATGTCTCCTGGGTCTCCTGTGGTGTGCTGCTTGATGCGGGAGGGCGCCATCTGGGCGAATCGGCGCTGGCTGTGGGAGGAGGTGGCTAAGCAGAGGAAGAGGCGCAACTTCGCTTTGCTGGCGTTCCGGGTCAGTGGAGGCAGAGCCAGCGGCAGCATCTTCGGTGCGGAGGCGGCGTGGGAGGCATCGCATCGTTGGAAACCGCAAGTAGCCCAAAGTGCTGGTATCATCGTTGTGCAGGTTCTCAGAAGGAGGGCTGCGAGGAGGCCAGGAGGAGGCTAGGGGGGGTTGTGCACATGTAAGTGCGAGTGGCGATCCTATCCCTAGCCCCTCTCAGCTCAGTGCGAACAGTTCCCCTGACGCCCTGGTAAGCTGTATGGAAGCAGAGGGTGGAGGCGATAAGGGTACGGGCGGTGAAGGGGGAACGGAAAGTACTGGCCACATAGAGGTGAATCAAAACACCGTGGAAATAAATAGGTATACGTTAAGAGCCAGGACAGTGTTCAATGGTGTCAAGGAAAAACCTGTTTACCCCCCACGAGTTTCACCCCCCATCTTGGAAGTAAGGGAATGTACAAGGAGGGGGAGAGCAAAGCAGAATACCTCTGAAGAGTTTTTAAGTGCAAAAAACATTAAAAGTCGGGGGGAAAATAAGGTAGTCAAACCAGTAGAGGCTAGTATTAAAGTCACCCCCTCACTTAAATCCTATTATAAGGTAATGTCTAACATCACCACTACTTCTACTCCCCCTACCTCTATTTTCGCCCCCGTAATAAGCGGTATCCCTTCGAGCACTCAGCCCGCTCAGGTTGCACAACGTTTACATTTACAGCCTATTCAGCCTGCCCAGTGTACTATGGTCACCCAGTCCCTGCCTTTACCCCTACAGAACACACACCCGATCCTAGCTATCCAGGAACCAAGCGGCACGCTGGTACCAACACAGGGAGGTGCGGTAGGGAACAGCACAGATAACCATATGGATCAAGAGGCTGCAGTGACAGTGCATCCGGATATCGGTTTGACCAATCGATTTTCTGTACTAGAGGTGGATGGGTTAAGTAGTATGCAGGTCTTAAGCGCAACGGACAATAGTACGGGTATACTGAATACGCCACACTCTACCCCTACAACCTCCATTGGCCAAACAGGCAAAGAGCTTGCTATGGATAACACTGCCAAATCTGAGGCAACAACGGATACACTGGCCGATATATTATTGGCTATGAAGGAAGGAGCGGTTGGAAAACTATTCACGCCGCAACAACTTAAGAATACTGAATGTACCGGAAGCCATGGTGGGGGGCGATATAAAGGGGTTCGTAATATCCCTACTGAAGGGGACAGTACTAAAGGATTCATCGGGGATGGACCTGATGCATGACATACAAAGGGTGCACCGTGACCCTTTTAGGAGAAACCCCGCAAAACAAAAGCCCAGGAAGATCCTGGTGAATTTCTTGACCTATTCCATAAAAGAGCAGATTATCTCCGCCGCATTAAAAGAGGGCTCCATACACTTTAACAGCTCTAATCCCTTTACCTTCCATATAAGATCGGACATATCGCATATCACCGCTTCAAAACAATGGGAGTTGGGTAAAAGGCTGGAGGTGCTGAATAGCTTAGGAGCCAAGGCACAGCTGAAATTCCCAGCACAGTTGAGAGTGATGTGGGATTATAAAATGCACTTGATCAGGTCAGGGGAAGAAGCAGATGTCCTTATTGCCAAGATAAGGGTCAGTAAAGGGGGTCAGGGGGGGACATAAAATAAAGACAATGGGTCTTTTACTAAAAATGATGTGGGATCAGCAGGAAAAAGTGTACGGTAAAATTTGAAATTGTTATGGTTGCTCCATGGGGGGAAGGAAGGCTAAATAGGCTTTTGCCTATTAGTTGGGAGGGTTCCTCTGGGGGAGAGGGGCACAGGGTAGAGGGGGGGCAGGGTAGGCAGGGGGGCACGTGGTGGGGGAGCAGTGGGAAAAAAGAAAAAAAATGTCATCCTCATCTAAACCTTCGTATAGCCTTAGTAATGTTTTGTGTCAAACACAGACAATGTCATTCAGTAGGAATAGAGGAATATGGCTGATATGACATTAAGAAATAAAGGGGTTACATTTGTTTCTTGGAATGTCAATGGGTTGATGTGCCCCCGAAGGCAGAGGTTAATTCTTAAGCATCTAGAACTGTCAACCGCACAAGTATGTTTGCTACAAGAGACGCATCTGAGTTGGGAAGAGAGCACCGCAGTCTTCTCCAAGGTTAAATGGGTAAAGTTTTTCAGTGCATCAAGACAGACAGCACAAAACAGAGGGGTTGCAATACTAATTAAACAAGGAACTCCCTGTATTATAGGAAAAGAACAATCAGACACCTCTGGTAGGTGGTTGACTGTTTGTTTGCATTTGAAAACTTCGAGATGGTCTGTGCTTCTTTTTATGGCCCAAACACGGATGATCCGTCATATATTCACAAACTACAATCTGTGTTGATGTTGGAACCTCCACCACACGTGATTGGAGGAGATTTTAATGTGTTGATGGATCCTCTGAAGGACAGATCCAATTTAAGTCATTATAAAGGAGCTGTGAAGGTGCGTCGGGCATTAGTCAATATGATGCACGATATGGATTTAGTTGATGTGTGGAGGGAGATAAAGGGAGACCAGAAGGGCTTTACGTTTCATAGCAAGAAGTACTCTCATTCTTCCAGGATCTACTATATTTTTATGGATAGAGGATCTATAGGCAATCTAGGGGCGATCCTAGTCCTCCCGAGTCACTTGTCCGATCATGCGCCTTTACAAGTGGTATATCAGATAAAGGAGGCACATCGGCAAGCATCTAGGTGGACGATTAACAGGGTGAAGTTATTAGACCCCGACGTGATTGCCGCGGTGCAGGCCCCTTCTTTGGAGTTCTTTATATTGAACTCAGGCTCCACATCACCTGGTGTAGTATGGGATGCCTATAAGGCCTGGCTCAGGGGGAAACTCCATGGAATTATTTGTTATAAGAACAAGTCTGAAGCGGAGGTATTAAAGAACATCGAGGGGAAGATAAGTGGATTGGAGAGGGAAAGGGATGAAGTTAGTAACGGAGACCAAGAGCAACTCATTCGGATCTCGGGCAAGCTTGAAGAGGCAAGAGCAGAATATAGAGGGAAATTGGAGGCTAAGTGCAGGGCACAGCGGGCCGCGAGAGGGATGCAGAACATTGAGTATGGGGAGAAGGCGGGTGCTCTACTGGCCTGGAAAGCCAGGTCTGACTGAGTCAGAAATTATATTAAGGAACTTAACATCAACGACAGCGGGGTAGTCTCTAATAAGACCGGGGACATACAGACCTGCCTTCTATCCATGTTCTCAGAGCTGTATAGAGAAGATCTGGCCCCCCAGTTGAGTTCGATACAGACATTCCTTAGAAGTAAACAACTACCAGTACTCTCAGAAGAAAGTAAAAACATCTTAGATGCCCCTTTTACGTTGGAGGAGATAGCTGCTCAGATCACGAAATCAAAGAACAAAAAAGCTGCGGGTTCAGATGCACTCCCGAGCGAAATATATAAACATCTTAAGAATGAGTTGTTAGAAGCAGCGGGGGACACTTTTAATTCAATTTATAGTTTAACAGGGAAGGTCCCTAATACATGGAAGGAGGCTATAATAGTCCTGATTTTAAAACCTGGTAAGGGCCCAAAAAAAGCTGACTCCTACCGTCCAATCTCCCTGCTAAATGCAGATTATAAAATCTTTATGGGTATTTTAGCAGGGAGATTGGCTAAATTAACACCAAAGTTAATACACCCGGACCACAAAGAGTTCGTTGTAGGGAGATACATCCAGGAACAAACGCAGCTCCTGATCGGCAACTTTGACCTGGCCATTCAGAGGACAGAGCCCTTGGCCGTGGTCGCTGTCGACGCGGACAAGGCTTTCGACAGAGTCTGCTGGGCATATTTATGGGAAGTTATGAGAGCCATGGGGTTTGGTCCAGTTTTTATACAAACTCTGCAAAATTGCTACCAAGGTGCCACTGCTCGAATATTTCTAAATGGGGCCCTGACGGACAGTTTTAACATTCAGAGGGGAACTAGGCAGGGGTGTCCGATATCGCCCCTCCTGTTCAATCTATATGTGGAACCATTAGCCCAGATGCTCAGATTGAATGACTCAATAGTTCCATTTAGATCAGAACAATACAGCTCAAAAATAGCCCTATACGCTGACGATCTGATATTGTATACAGGGGACCCTGAGACAGCTATCCCGAGGGCGGAAGAGTGTATGTGTGAGTTCGGATTGCTCTCAGGGTTTCTTGTCAACAAAACAAAGACAGAGGTGATGTGTTGGAATGCGGAGTGATCAGGAAGAGTGAGTGTTGAGATGAGATACTTGGGGATCTATATCGTAAAAGATCTCGAAAAGATACCTGAGCTAAATCTTAAGAGGGTGGTGAGAGAAATGGATAGTCTTTTTAACAGATGGAGTAATCTTCCCCTGAATATTTATGGAAAAACCAACCTGGTAAAGATGACAATATTACCCAACTTGTCTTATCTTTTTTCTTCAATTCCATTAACATTTGCAAGTAATAGCTTAATGAAAATACAGAGCAAAATCTGGAGTTTTATTTGGGGCAACAAAGGGGTCCGTTTGGCGTGGAAAAAACTAAGGCGCAGACTAAAAAAAGGCGGGTTACCCCTTCCGGATGTAAGGCTGTATGCGGCAGCTTTCCACTTTAAAAGCATTCGGATGCTGCTGGTGAAACCGGGGGAATCAGCCTGGGGGAGGCTATTGGGTGAAATGGTGCGGGTGGAAGGAGGTGGAGAAGGTGCGGCGTTTTTGTACAAGTTTGGGTCACCGAGGTTTTTCAAGAGGGTGCGGTTGAAGGTTTTGAGGGCAGCCCTGGAGTTATGGTATAGGCTCAGGCGCAACTGGGGCATTGGGTACCATTCTGAGAATGCCCCAGTATGGGATGCATCAGGTACAAAGGACTGTTTGAAGGACAGTTTGGCGTTGCCAATAAGAAGGGCAGGTATTACAAACTGGTCTGAACTGCTGGATTCCGGGGGGATTCATTCATGGGAGTACCTAAGGGTAAAGATCGGGCCAGGACTCTCAAGATTTAAATACATGCAGTTAACATCATGGTATGAGGCAGAAAAGGGGGAGACCGGCGGGAACAGAGATATTGAAGACCTGTTGAGCGCTAACCGTCCACTTAATAAAGAAATATCTATATGGTATAACAGCTTGCTGGATGTTGAAGACCAAGCAGTACCCCCCTTCGCTGCAGTTTGGATAGATACCCCACTTGGGCCGCAAACAGACTCCTTATATGAACCATCTCTAAAGATCATGTACAGATACTTCAAGCCTACATGTTTAAAAAAAATTATTTCTTTGTTATTAATAGACTTTACTATACCCTCGCAAAAATTGCAACGTTCGCCCCACACCCCGCCCCCAAATGCCCCAGGTGTGCGACACTCTTGCAGACGATATACACATTTTCTATGAATGTCCAGCACTTGTAAAATTTTGGGCTGAGGTGGGAGATAACATACGAGACATTTTCAAAACCATTATAGAAATCAACATGTCTTTGGTGTTTTTCGGAGATGATGGACTCCTCAGCCAGACCCTTTCTCAGAAAGATAGGGGTTTATTATTGTATTTGATATTGCTGACTAGAAGGGAGGTGTGCAAGAGGTGGAAGGACCCCTACCCCCACAATGGGAAGACTGGCTCAAAGCTGCATTCACCATGTCACGGTTAGAGTATGAGGGCGTGAAGGACAAGGCAACGAATATATGGCACCCTCTCGTGGGCTGGGGTAAGACTCTAAGATTACTGTAAACATCCTTGGTCTCATGATTACACCAGGGCCTCTTACAAAAAGAAGAGGCAGGTCGGATGACCCAAGCGAGTGCGGTAAGCTGTGGGGGCGACAGATTGAGAAGGCGGCTTCATAAGACCCGCAGAGGCTTGAAAGGTGAGATGAGGACCAAAAAAAAAGAAGAAAAAAAAAAAGAAGTGGATGGCCACCTCACGTGTTTTATGATTTTCAAGGGGCTTCCCCGTCAAGCCACGGAAGCCTATGTACCAAATACTAATGTACTAATAGAACAGAAAAAAAATCATGCATTGGTGTCATAATTCCCTATTATCAGTCAATCCAAGGGAGCCATACAATATATGATCTGACACACAACTATTTCTGGTGGTGTAATATCAAACAAAGCCTCTAGAGACAGGCATGTTAAAAAATTAAAGCGCTCAAAACCCACCCGTCACATGCCTGCTCAATACAGGGAGTAAAATATTATGAATTTCATCACAAATCTCATGTATGATTAAGGAATGTACACCGTCCTTTTGCTGATAGACAATTTAACAAAATAAGTTTCTTTCATTCCATGTACAGGATCGTCCTCTGGTGGGAGAGATCAAGAATTATGGCAAGGTTTTATGCGCCATTCACAATGTATGCTTTGGCAATTCTAAACATTGCCCAGTCCCCATTACCGTTCTGCTCGAGACCTGCGATTAGTCACACCTTCCACATTCAACAAAATGGTTTTAAGCTGATACCACGTGGTGGAAGGTCCCCAATAGTTCTAGGTTTCAAAGTTTTGAATACTATCACTCCTCCTTTCAGATTTGATTTTACCCACTGACAATTTAGAAAACTCCTAAAACTATTCAGAATATTGATCAAGTGCTCCAGCACATGTTGAACTCAATCTACACTGTTCTTCGTTTTCTATCCACTGGAGTTTATCCCACTAATTGTTTAGTGCTCCAAAGTAAGTATAAGGTGACACAGAAACTCCCAACAAAACTGTAAATGCATAAGTAAAACGCAAACCATGAAGACCTCAGCATATGTGCCACATGTATGCAGGTTTCAATGGCAGTATATAGAATCTAATAAAAGTGTCAGACTCAGTAAATGCTGTATGCAAGATGTAGTTTTATTTCCAAGTTGAAGTCACAAGATAAGCAGTACAGTAATCCAAAGTAGTATGGTACAAAGTGGAAAGCCCCACCGGGAGCAGCAGCCCTGTTGCTCAGCATTCATAGATAAACTGACAGATACACTTGAACATACACAGAGGCAAACAGATACACTTGAACATACACAGAGGCAACATTCCATGACATCACAGAGACTGGCTGAGCAGCAGAGGGCAGGACACAGAGAGAGGACAAAGTAGAGCAGAAGGCAAGATACCACACAGTGCAACTGCCTGAGGACTGCAAATTAAAAAAGGTCCTAATGAGTGCCTTCCTGTAGTCTCCCACTTGTTGCTGGCAAGTCAACAGAATGTTTTAGTGGACGGATGTTGAAGTTTGCAAAAGTACTAGTCCCTGGTACCACCACCATTCGTGAATCTGTGAAGGTCATTCAAGGTGGAAACCAATCAGGATATTGTTAAACCTGTTCACAATGGTAAATCTACAAATGTAATCTTGTTACTAGTTAATTTATTATTACACTTTTGATTTACTTTACTATTTTGGGCTATTCATAAAATCGGAATGTAAAGTTACTCAAAAGTGTAGACTTACATATCTCCACCCTGGAGCCAAACTTATGACCGTAACATTTCTACTGCAAAATGTTATAAAAGTATGTTAAAATAAAATGAAATTTTTTTAATTTTAGATCATTTTTGTTACATTAAATTGAAGTTGTTTATATGTGTAGCTATTTTAATTAATGTAACTTCATTTATCATTATTTTTTATGGGGGGTCTCTTCAAGTAATTACCTCCCTCATATTCAATAGGCGAGTGTTGCAGTGCCTATGAGTGTCCATGTGTGGTGCTGGGATTACTCTAGCTCTGAGCTGGAGTACACATGCAACTGTTTTAAGTTATTTTTTATC
The DNA here is from genome assembly GCF_964261635.1 of Lissotriton helveticus. Lineage (NCBI taxonomy): Eukaryota > Metazoa > Chordata > Amphibia > Caudata > Salamandridae > Lissotriton > Lissotriton helveticus. The sequence continues at coordinate 622,081,816 of NC_136071.1, forward strand.
AGTAGTAACTACAGAAGTGCAGTTTGTAAATAGGAGTGGACTTACTTTTGGGTGGGTGCAAGGAATACTCCTTATTTCTCTTTAATCACATCCCCTGTGGGCATCAATAATCCCTAGTTTTAGCAGTTGTATGACTTTAGCACGCATGTCATTATCAAGCATGCTTATCTCACACACATAACACCACACGTTGACCTTTACAATGCATGTCATTACATTGTGGAATTTTACCATACATTTTTGTGCTTTTATATATATATATATCCGGCATATTTTATTTTGAAAGTTTTATATAGCGCGAACAAGATCTTTGCAGATAACAGAGCGCTTTACACAGACAAGAGCCAGGGTAGGGAAACAAGGGAGCATAGTAGGAAGGTAGGTCATCACGTTAGTGTAGATAGTACAACTATTAAAGATAGTACAGATAAGAGGTAGCATGGCATCAAATCAATGTAAATAGTACAAATATCACAAATAATGCAGATAAGAGGGAGCATGAACAATTAGGTAGCTCAATAAAACAAGTAGGACACATGTGCCTAGGAATAGGACCGGTAATACTGATCGACGCAGAGTAAATCAAACGCAGTAGTTCAAGTGTATTTAGCCATGAGGATACTTTTGACTTCTTTCTTAAAAAGAAGAGTGGAGGAGATGAGTCTGGTTTCAGGAGGGAGTGAGTTCCAGATCCTGGGAGCCATTCCTGAGAAGGAGCGTTTGTAGGTTTTTTCCTTCCGGAATCTTCGAGGTTTCAGCAGAAGATTGTTTGTACTTCTGGTGGTTCTGGACCCGCCGGAAATTGTCAACTTCTGCGTGAGGTAGCCGGGGGATTTCAGGTGTATAGCCTTGTGCGTCATGCAGGCTATTTTCAGCTGTATTCTGGCTTCAAGAGGCAACCAGTTCAGGGCTTTAAAGTCAGGGGAGATATGCGAATGTTTTTTAGATCCAGTGATGAGTCTAGCTGGCGCGTATAGTGAAGCTCTGAGGGGTGCAGTTGTAGTTAGAGGGAGGCCGCAGAGGGCCACGCTGCCGTAGTCTATGCGAGGGATGACTAGTGCTTGTACTGCAGTTTGGAAGTCTTTGGCTGGGAGGAAGGGTTTAAGTTTCCTCAAGGTATTTATTTGGAAGTTCGCCCCCTTAGTTGCCTTGCTGATATGCTGCTGCATGTTGAGGTTGGTGTCAAGTGTTATGCCTAAGGATTTTGCTGAATCCACGATGGTCGGTTGGACATTGAGTGCCGTTAGGTGCTTAAGCCATGTTTGTGTGGTGGATATTTTCGTGGGAGGTGAGATCAGGAGGAACTCAGTTTTCATAGCATTGAGTTTAAGGTGGTTATCGGCTAGCCAAGATTGGGTGCTTCTGATCGTTGCGTTCAGACGCATGATGTCTTTGGGGGATTGTAACTTGAGATATAGTTGAGTGTCATCGGCGTACATGTGAAAGTGTACATTGGATGCTTGTAGCAGGGTGGTGAGTGGTTCCATAACTAAGTTGAATAAAGTGGGGGATAGGCATGAACCTTGGGGGACACCTAACGTAACAGGTACTGAAGAGGACATCAAGTTTTTGCTCTTGAATTTTTGAGACCGGTTGTGTAGAAAGGAAGTGAACCACTGAAGAACAGTCCCAGAGAAACCCATTCTTGTTTTTAAGAGTTCGAGTAAGTTCTCATGTTTCACCGTGTCGAATGCTGAAGAGAGGTCAAGAAGGATGAGGAGGCAGGTATCATTTTGATCTAAAATTTGGAGGGCGTCGTCAATTATGTGAGTCATAGCGGTTTCAGTGCTGTGCCCTGCTCGGAAGCCTGATTGATGAGGGTTGAGGAGATCAGACTGTTCTATGTGCTTTGTCAGTTGTAGTTGGACGCATTTTTCCAACAGTTTGTCGAGAGTGGGAATGTTGGTAATCGGACGGTAGTTGTTTAGATCAGTGGGGTCGGCTGTTGGTTTCTTCAGTAAAGGTGTCACCTGTCCAACTTTGAGGGAGTCAGGGATGGTTCCTTGTTGAAGTGAGCTATTGATAATTTTAGTCCAGAGTGGGAGGAGCAAAGGGGTGAAGTCTTTTACAGCGTTAGCAGGAAGCGGGTCAGTGAGGTGGTTGGATGGTTTCAGTCAATTTCTTCTTCAGAGTAGGTGTCAAAGGATGACCATGTCGCATTGTTTTTTAGTTCATTGGGTGTTATGCAGTGGGGCTTTGAGTAAAGGCTTGCGTCAATGAGGAGATCGCTCCTTATGCTGTCCGTTTTTTTGTTAAAGAAAGCAGAGAAATCTTCACAGGAAGGAGCAGTGCCCATAGTGTCAGCAGCTGGGGGTTGTTCCTTAGATTGTGATCGGATTAGCTCGAACAGTTTGCATGGACGGTTTTTTGCTTGGTCGAGCTGGAGTCTGAAGAATTCTGATTTTGAGCGTTTTATTTTCCTGAAGTAGGCGCTTCTCTTTTTCTTCAAAATTTTTAGGTGCAGTGCCGAGGGAACAGATCTCCAGGTGCGCTCTGCCATTCGCATAGCCCGCCTGTCTTCATTGAGACTCCCGTTGCACCAGGGGTTGGAGATCTTGGTGGAGACTCTTTTCAGTTGCATTGGTGCAGCCTCATTGACTATTGAGGCCATGGTGTTGAGATAGTAGTCCGTTAAGTACTGAACGTCAGTAACGTCGGTAGGGGGGAGTAGGAGATTGCAGATGTTAGGGGGTAGAGAGTTTAGATTGAGTTTCCTCAGGTCTCTTTTCCAAACTTTGGGCATGGAGTATTGGACCGGGATACGTTTAACTTTTTCCTTGATGAAGAATGTGACAGTATGGTGGTCTGATCAGCCACAAGGTTGGATTGAATCAAGTTGAATAGTGCCTTCTTTGGCAATGACAACGTCGAGGATAGAGCCTTTGTCATGTGTCGGGCTGTTGCATATTTGTGTGAGGTCAGAAGCGTTAAGGAAATTTTTGAGGCTATTAACCACTGCGTCACTGCAATCATTCCAGTGAAGATTGTAATCGCCAAGGTAGATTTGTGTGTTTTGCCGTCCTGAGTTGATTGATATTGTGTCCATGAGTTGTTGGGAGAAGATGAGGTTGTCCCCAGGAGGGTGGTAAATGATGTGTAGTGAGCATACAGGTTTGTTTTCACTGATGACATCAAGGCAGAAGTATTCACAGGAGGTAAGAGAAGGGGCGGTGACTTTATTAATTGAGAGGTTGCTCTTGTAAATGCATGCGATTCCGCCGCCTGCCTTGTTGGACCTGTCAAGTCTAATGATGCAGTAGTTGGGGGGGACTAGGATATCCATGATAGGAGTAGAGGATTCAGTTAGCCATGTTTCAGTTAGGATGGCTAGGTCAAGGTCCAGATACATGATGAGGTCAGCGACCTCCGACGAGTGTTTTTGGGCCGATCTACAGTTGAGAAGTGTGCATTTGAGTCTGGGGGTGCAAGGGGAGGAGGAGGGGTTTATAGTGAGAGGGACTTTAGTGAGGTTGTTGGGCACGGAGCCTCTGTTGTTATGCGTGGGGTGTCTGAGATGGTTGGAAAGAATCGTAGGAATGGACAGGTGTGTGGTGGCTAAGACGTTTTGGGTTTCCGGGACATATGTGCGGAGTAGGGTATGTATGTCGAGGTCCGAGAGAGTCTTGATAGTGCGCTGGGGGCGGTTGGAGGTATTGCGAGAGGGGATAGAGGTCCAATGTAAGGGGTGTGTAGGATGTGTCTTGATAGTGCGCTGGGGGCGGTTGGCGGTATTGCGAGAAGGGATAGAGGTCCAATGTCAGGGGTGAGCAGGATGTGAGGGGGGGTTGTTGTTTCGTTGAGGAGTGGTGGTGAGAGGGGGGTGTCTGGGGTGCATGAGGAGAAACTCTTTGAGGGTGTGGAGTTCTTATTTCACTTGGAGGAGGGTGGTCATGATTGTGTCCAGCGTGCAGTTGGGTAAGGAGTTGGGGGGGGCACTGAGGGAGAGCACGTGTCTGAGCGACTGGAGCATGGGGGGAAGGGGTGGGAGTGTTATTGAGGTGGTTGGAAATGGATTTGGAGTTGGGGGTGTTAGTGAGTGTGTTGGAGTTCTCGTAGGTAGCAACGATGTTGGGGGGGGAGGAGTGAGAGGATAAGTGACGGTTTTGGTGTTATTGGACAGGGAATCCATGAAGGGAGGGGTGAGGCAATTGCGAGACGTGTGGAGGCTGTTTGTTGCGGAGGTGTAGTAAAAGGGAGTGAGAATGGGGGGAGATGTTGAGGGAGGAGTGGGGACCAGGAGTGGCGGGAGTGCAAAGAGTGGGGGGGAACTGTTGAGGGAGGAGTGAGGGTTAAGAGTGGCGGGAGTGCAGGGAGTGGTGGGGAAAATGTTGAGGGAGGGGTGACGGTCAGGAGTAGCTTGAGTGCCAAGAGTGGGGGGGAGATGTTGAGGGAGGAGTGGGGGCCAGGAGTGGCGTGAGTGAAGAGAGTGGGGGGAGAGGTCGGGGGGGAGTGGGGGCTAGGAGTGGGGGAGTGCAGCGAGTGGCGGGGGTGGGGAAAGTGGTGGGGGAGGTGGGCTGGGAGAGAGTCATGTTGTGAGGGACAGAAGCGGTGGGTTGTTCTGAGACGCTAGTTGGAAGTGTGGTGTTCTGGTTCAGTTGGAGTGGGGTATGAGTGGAGGTCCGGGAATTGGAGAGGTGCTCTTTGAAAGTGGGGACCAGGTTGTCGAGTAGTTCCAGGTTCCTGTCTGTGGATTGAATTAGGACAACCCCGTTATTGTAGATAGTAATGGTGGTTCTGCCTGGGAAGAGTTGGGATGGTGTGATGGAGAGTGTTAGGCCATGAGCGGATTTCCTGGTGGTGTAGACGTTGAGTAAGGTGAGGAACGCTTTTCTCCATTGAGCTCTGCGTGTGGTGTGGAAGATGATATCGGTGTTCAGGGATCCATTGACCGGTGAGAAGTAGGTGTCGGCAAAGGGGGTTTCAGGGTGGGACCTCAGGAAGTTGTGTTTAAAGCGTTTAGCGGCTTGTTTGGTGAGTGCGGGTGGGTAGTTTATTTTATATGTGTGCTTGCCGATGGGATCCATGTTGGGATGGCGGTAAAGGTGGGTGTGGGATGATGAGCAGTAGAGATATACAAGAGCAGAGGTAAAAACAAACAGTAAATTACATGGGTCAAAAATGCCACTAGTAAGTGATCAAAATATATGAGGTAGCAATCGGTGCCATACATTAGTAAAAAGTGAAATGGGTGCAGTTTACAAAAGAAATGTAAGGCAATATATGAGGTAGCAATAAATGCATCACAGTAATAAAGAGAAATGGGAGCAGCTTACACAAATGTGCAGTAAACAAATATAAGCATAATACTGATGAAATACTGGAACAAAATACAGATGCCAACAAAAAGTTAAAGAGTCAAAAATGACACTAGTGAGCAGCCAGGAATACCTGAGGTAGCGATCGGTGCAGAAAGTGAATTGGGTGTAGGTTACAAAAAGAAATATCCAATTAGAAGTATAATACTGCAATAAAAGGCATACATTCTATCACAAGAGTATATACATATATACCCATATGTATAAGGGTGTACATGTATATATATATGTACACACAAGAGTATATGAGGTAGCGAGCGGTGCAAAAGGTTATACTTATAAATATAAGAGTATATATGTATATATATATATATATATATATACACAAGACTATATGAGGTAGTGGTCGGTGTAAAAAGTGAATTGGGTGCAGGTTACAAAAAAGAGATATCCAAAGTACAAGTAGAAGTATAATACTGCAGTAAAAGGCAGACACTCTATCACAAGAAGGTGTAGTTACAGAGCTATGTAAAGTGCGCGGTAGTTGATATAAGCCTAGAGAAGACCAGTTCTTATTGTAAGGTCAGGTAGACCTTTTCCCAGGATAGGCTGAGCTACTGTTTTCACTGAGTATGGGTCAAAGCGCCAGGATGCCCTTGGTGGTGACAGGTTGCGCTATATAAGTATGCCACAATACAATACAATACAAGAGAGCATGACTAGTCCTTGATGGCCGCCAAAGAGAGGTTACACAAGTGTATGAACTATCAGTAGAAATATAATCCTGCACTAAAAGGCAGACAGACAATCACAGGAAGGAGTGGTTACAGAGCTATGTAAAGTGCGCGGTAGTTGAGATTAGTCTGAAATGGCAAGTTCGTAGTGTATGAGCAGATAGTCAAAATAGTCAAAATGACTAGTCCATGATGGCCACCAAAGAGAAAGAGTAGTCTAAAATGGCCGCCAAACAGGGGGGATAGCATCATTAGTCCTCTGTTAGTTGTTGTTGCTTTGAGAGCATGGAAGGGCAGTTTCAGTTTCTATTCCAGCTAGCCCAGTATCTTGCTTGCTGTGGGGAGTCTTATCTCTATTTTGGTTATCTTAAGTGGAGCTGCTGAAGAGCCTCGTGGGCTCTGGAGGTATAGGAGGGGATTTATTGCTTCAGTTTATGGCCCCGCCATTTTGAACAAAGGAGGTTTAGAGAGTGAGAAAGGGGCAAAGTAAATACCTTTTTCAGATTTCTGCTCAGTATGTGCTCTGTAGTCCCAGCCTCAGGGGGCAGAGACGATCTTTGCCAGCGTTTGCAGGTCTGCTCCCAGGGTCACGGTGGCAGTGACGCCCTGATTGCCAAGCTCGCATATGTGGAAGCGGGCCGATGGGGGCTGACTCTATTCTTGTGGATTTTAATTGAGGGTGGGGGGTGGGGAGGCAGAGGGGCATCCGGCTGCGTCGAAACGTGAACGAATGATGAACGAATTATCCTCCTTCCCACGAGAGTCTCCCCGGGGGTGGTGACGCCCTCGCTCGCCTGCGCTGGGTCGGGCCGCGCTGACTTGTCTGCTTTGACAGCCGGTCGTCGGCTCCACGATACCGCTGGGGGTGGGAGGGGGGGGACGCCGAGCTCACCCTAGCAGCAGGGCGCCAACTTCCTCTGGTGTCGCCGGGGTGCGCTCCACTTAGACCGAGGTGTTCCTGGCGGTGACTGCAGGCGCCGTGGGTGAGTAGACAGGCACACAGCTCACCGGTCAGGGCAAGGAGATCACTCCCGACGTGAGTGGGACACCCGGGACGAACACCGCGATGATCGCAGGCGAGCAGGGCAACACCGCAGTGCGTTCCCGATGTCCGTCCGGCATCTCTTGATGTCGGTCCCTCGGGTGGCGGCCGCCAGTGAGCCAGGTCCGGGTCCACTTCCACCCAGTCAGTCCCGCGCAAGCGGCGGTGAACTCAGGCGGGTTTCAGGTCGGACCCTCCGGTGATCCGCTTCAGCTCGTCTCGCAGGCAACCACAGCGGGCACCCGTCGTCCACAGTGGGCTCCAGGCAATAGGCCTCCGTGCCGTTCTCCGCCTGTGGCCAGGGACAGCCCAGGGTCTGAGGAAGAAGGAGGGGGTGAATCAGTCTTCTCCAGCGATGCTCACCGCCTCCGCGCAGGTCGAGGATCCCCAGAGTGCCTCGTCCTCCGAGAGACAGGTAAGGAATATGGCGTTCAAATCCTGTTTCTTGTTAAATCCTGTTACTTGTTAAATCCAATTACTCGTTCAGATCCAGTTACTTGAGAGTTGCTTCGGGTGCTAACAGGGATAAAATCCAAGAATGGGATCCCTAGCACTCGGAGCTCTTACCAAGAGCTCCTATCCGGTGGCCATCTTGGCTTTTTTTTTTTATATGAAAATCCCGACCCCCAGCTATTGGAAGCTTGGGCTGAGCACGTAGCGCAATCATGTAAGGGGATGTTGGTGGTACTAGTACAGTTTGTGTGGAGTGATCGAGACATGGCCACGCAAGAAATTGAAAAATTAGAAGCTGAAATAGACAAAGAGGAAGACAAAAAGAAAATTGAGGAACTAAAGGAAAATATGAAAAAACGCTTGTTAAAATATGATTCCAAAATGAAACAACTGAAACAAGAAAAAATTGAAAGGGATGCTCGTTACTATGCCCAAGGTCGAGTCCTAAAGTTTGCAAAAAAATTGAAGGCGCAAGGAAAGAAATGGCCTCAAGATTACCTCCAGTGATAGCAGTAAGAGTGGAAACATCTGGATCAGAAATAGCAGGAGAATTCTCTGGTGATGACGCTGCAACTACCTCAACCTTCAAGAAGACCCCTTTTCAGGAGGAATTTCGGGTCATGCGCCAAACATGGCTGAGGGGAGGGAAAAACAAACCCCCAGAAGGAACAAAAGGCCAACCAGGAGAGGAGGATTGAAAAGGTGGTCAAAGTGCCCCACAAAGAGTGACCTGCAGCAGAAAGGGCAAGAGATGGACCTAGAAAATCTGACTATTGTCAACTTAACACCGAGGACGCTATCGATGGATGAAGAGACAGTGCTAAAATTGGGCCTCACATTTTGCCCCTCATCCAACATGGAATACACTCAAACGGAAATCGATTTATTCAAGCTGACCAGAAAGCTCAAACTGCATAAATACTTCAAGACAAGACCAAAGGGATGTGAAAAAAAGAAATTACCAAGAGTAGCCAAAGAAACATATGGTGTAATGGTAGAAGATTTAAGTACTTGGGAAGCGATGGTATTGATTGCCAATGAAGTAAAGAACACTGACACATCAACATTAAGCACATTGGAAAGAGTATCTAGACTAGGGTGGAACAAGAAAAAGATGTCAGTCCTTTTAAACCTGAGTCACAATTTCTACCCCAATTATCCAGTGATACGATTGATGTGTTTTCAGATGCAGTGACTATAGACCTGCTTGCATCAAGAACCAAGATGAACAAAAATTGGACTACAATCTGATTAAAGGACACAAAGATGCCCTAAAATCTATAAACGAAGATAAAACAATAATATGCAAGCCCCCAGACAAGGGGGGAAACATTGTGTTACAAACGAGAGATGAATACTGTAGGGAGGCACACAGACAACTCTCAGATGTAACCTGCTATGAAAAAGTAGACAAAATGTTTTATCAAGAGAATATTTCTAAGTATGACGATCTGATTAAAGTGTGGTATAGCAAGCAAATGTTGGACACGGAAGAACTCCTATTTTTGAGATATCCGAATCCCATTGTTCCCACGTTTTAGCACGTTCTCAAAATTCAGAAACATGCACAGAGACCACCTGGGAGACTGATCATGTCCTCCCAGAGTAGTCTCACAGAACACTTATCTATTTTCATTGATCACTTTTTATTTGACTTGGTGAAAGAGTTGCCATCATATATAAAGGACTCTAGAGTCTTTCTATGTTGTATGGAGGAGCTATCATGGCAAGATGAATATAGGATGATTGTGCTAGATATAACCAGTCTACATAGCTCAATAGATCTTGAACATGGTTTGCACGCGATATTTCATTTCCTGGCTAAAAGGGCTGTGAGATTTTGCATACACAATGAAATGTTGTTACAGTTCACAGAATTCTGTTTGAAAAACAATGTTTTCCTATTTGGGGAGGAAAACTTCTGGCAGACATTAGGAACAGCGATGGGCACCTGCTTTGCTCCCAGCTTCGCAAATTTATTTGTGGGCTGGTGGGAGAAGCAGGTGTCCAGCTGGCCGGAAGGGAAGATCTGGATGTCCAAGGTTATAGCCTGGTATCGCTATATAGATGATTTGTGCATAATCTGGAAGGGGTCAGATGAATCTGCCAAAGATTTTATCATCTATCTAAATGAGAACACAGTCAATCTAAAATTCACTGGAGAGATTAGTAAAGAAAAGGCAAAATTTCTAGATCTTCAAATTAACGTTATTGAGGGGAAACCATACATGTCCCTTTATTGTAAGCCTACGGTGGGCAATTCCATTTTACATGCCGGTAGCAGTCACCCTCCATGACAGATAAAGAGTATCCCCTATGGGGAATTCGTACGTATCAAGAGGAACAGTACCAAACAGAGTGACTTTAAAAGGGCAGCATGTGAAAGCCAGCTAAGGTTTCAAAAGAGAGGCTATGATGTAGGTTTGCTGGATAGAACTGTGGACAGAGTGAGCAACATTCCTAGAAAAGAACTGCTAAAACCAAAGGCAAAGAAAGTGACACAAGATGAAAAAACCAAATTTCGACTAATCACACAGTTTTCTAGCAATGCCAATCATCTTAGGAGGATTCTTAGAAATAATTGGCATTTTTTGAAAACGGATAGCTTGATAGGTCAAGATGAACTTGCGACATTCAGGCCAGTAACATACGTAGAGGTAGAACGAACCATGACCAAAATGAGAAGCGGATCACCTCTGGATCCGGCTCCCATTAGATTCCTCAAAACCGTGGCCCCTGTCATCGTCCCCACGGTCATGGAGCTTATTAATAGCTCACTTGCCCAGGGATCTGTTCCTGCCAGCTGGAAGAGCGCCGTGGTAAAAGCACTCCTAAAAAAACCCCAGCTCGATCCAGCAGATATGGCAAACTACCGACCAATATCACTCCTTCCGGCAATCAGCAAGGTAGCTGAGAAACTGGTCAACGGACAATTGTCCCAGTTCTTTGAAATAAACAACGTCCTACCGGAATCCCAAACTGGATTTCGCCCGGGTCATGGCACAGATACTGCCCTCCTCGCCGTCATCGAGGAGGCAAGGCGCATACTGGATTCAGGAGGGTCAGTGGCAGTGATCCTCCTGGATCTCAGTGCAGCCTTCGACACAGTTAACCATCGTGTCCTTCTCCACCGACTCGCGGCAGCAGGGATCACCGGGACGGCACTCAGCTGGATAGAATCCTTCCTCACCGGACGCACGTTCCAGGTATGGGACGGCAATTACCACTCATCCACCCTCCCCCTCACAAGCGGGGTCCCTCAGGGATCTTCCCTGAGCCCGACGCTTTTTAATGCATATATGGCCCCTCTTGAAGACGTGGTGACACCATTTGACATAAAAATGGTAAGCTACGCTGATGACACTCAACTGGTCGTCTCCCTATCCCAACTAGTCGACCACCCAGAGAACCTGGCCAACTGTCTCACACAAATCCACAGCTGGATGAGTGATTCATCATTAAAATTAAATGGTCTAAGACGGAAGTGATGCTCCTGGGAAAACAATGGGCGACCATCCCCCCAACAGTTTGGCCTGACATGTACGGAGAAATCCCTCCTCCGAAGCGTGAAATCAAAACCCTTGGAGTGTGGCTAGAACCTGAGCTCACCATGAAGACGCAAGCGGCCAAAACTGCGGGGACCTGTTTTGGGCTCATGCGTACTACCCGTAAGATTCTCCCCTTATTACCACCTGCTTCCAGGAAACTCCTTATCCAGGGACTAGTATTGTCCCGTCTGGATTATAGCAACATGGTCTACCTCGGAGCCCCAGAAGCCACATTGACGAGACTGCAGCGGACACAGAACGCTGCGGCACGTCTGCTCATGAACCTTCCCTCGAGAGTGTCAGCAAAACCAGCCCTCAAGGCCCTGCACTGGCTCCCTGTGCGCCAAAGGGTGGAATTCAAAGCCATGTGCACGACACACAAACTAATCAACGGATCTGGCCCTGCGATCCTCAGCAGCTTGGTCACCCCCTACAAAGCATCCAGATCCCTCCGTTCGGAGAATGAGCACTTAGCCAACATCCCCAAATCCAAAAGGACACGCACAGGAGGACGACGATTCTCGGTTCAAGCGGCCATGGGATGGAACTCCCTCCCACGCACCCTCAGACTGGAATCCAGTTACCTGGTTTTTCGCAAAAAACTGAAAACGCACCTATTCCCGAAATAAATGTCCCTCCTCCCTTCCCTTCCCTCAATGGATATCAGCCTTTTTACAGCGCGGGGATGCCCTTGGGTCACCAGGCGCTATACAAATCGCTAAATAAATAAATAAAATAATAAAATAGGTCAAGACATACCCGCACAACCACTGATCACCTTTAAAAAGGCCAGATCTTTGAAAGACACTCTGGTACATAGTCATTTGGATACCCTCTCTAAGACAGGGGGAACACTCAAAAAATGAGGGGATTTTACCCCTGTGGTAAATGTAAGGCATGTGTAGGGAGTAGGAGAACACTTACATATGAAGTACCAGGATGCAAATGACCAAGGTTCATAAACAAGTTTTTGACATGCAAATCCTCCCATGCAGTACATTGTCTAGTATGCCCATGTGGGCAAAAGTGCCTTGGGAGCACGATCCGCCCATTGAAAATTCGAATTTTAGAGCATATGAGAGCGATTGCCAAGAATTATGCCAATTATCCTGTAGCCAGGCATTTCGCGAAACATCACCAAGGCAATAGGGATCTATTGCAGTTCTATGGATTGGATCAGGTGCCCCCAAGTGTACGTGGAGGGGACAGAGCAAAAAAACTGAGGAGGCTAGAGTCTAGATTTATCATTGACCTGGCAAAAAATCCTAAAGGGATGAACATTAGGGAAGAGTGGGCAATACACATAGGAAAATAAGCTTGACTAGTGTAAGCTCCAGTTGAATGTAAGAATTGACAAGAAGTCAGGAATGTTTGGGTTTTATTAAAAAAAAGGCAAAAATAACCATGTAACAAAAACAGTGATGGTATATTGTTCGCCATGAGATGATTAAGCCGATTCACGGCGGTATTACATCATCCTCTGGAAGTCTTTTTCTGTAACGAGGGGTGGTTGATATACGGCATGATTTGCTAATCACTAGAAATCAAGGGCAGTGATTAGGAGGCGAACAACGAGAGTTGTAGGTACCAAAACCGATATAAGCATTAAAGAATAAATCAAGAAAGGTAGAACAACGATGAGGAATGAACCTGCTAAACTGCAGTATAAATATGTATATATGACAACTGTAAATATTTGTAAATATATAAAGTGAAATGTTATTATCTGTGATGTATAGATCATAACCACTCCAATATGGCAGTGACAAAAAAGCCCACTTTCACTTTTCATGCCTGAGCAAATCACGTGATCGGAAAAGCATGGTTGTTGATAAAGTATATAAAAAAATGCGGTTTTATGATGTACGATTAAAACATCTGATGAAGGCAGATGATGAAACGCGTTATGTTTTGCTGCAATAAAAACGGATGAGTAAAAATGACCGTCGTGAGTGCCTATCTTCGGAAGTGAATGACAGAGAGAGAGAGCAATATATGTTGACGCGGTTGCACTGCCGCGACGAATACACCCGCCCGAGAGTGCACTCAATCGGTGCAAGTGAGTTTTACAAACCAGAACTGAGACCTAATAAAAGGGCAAGAAGAAAATAGTTTCACTATGGAATGAAGAAGTCCTGACAAACCAAAAACAATTATCAGAACCAAGATATATTTTTCTTTGTGTCTTACGTAAATTCCTCTTGTTACATTGACTTCTCAGAATAAAAACACCAAGGTTAAGAAACACATACGGCCTACCAGAAATATTTTCTGCATATCCCTCACATACATATATATATATATACAGGAATAACCAGCGCAATCAACACTGATCTATCAGGGTCTGAACTTAGTTTGCTCACTAGCAACAATGAATCAGAAGAGGGAGGAAACAATGGAAACATCTCGATGGGCGAAGTGAGCAAGCTAACTCCAGGAGAGGAGTTGGATTTTTTGTCACTGGATCGCCGACAAATGCTCAGACCGTTGAACCAGAAGAAACCACAAAAAAACAATGAAACAAGAGGCGAAAGGCAAGTCGCAAACTCATGCGGAACTAAACCGAAAAAGATTCAGTTGCACGGACTATAGTATTAGAACATGACAATACCTAACGAAGGCGGAAAGACAATTGCTAGCTCTTGGGCTATCGTATTGCCCAGAAAGCAATTTTAATTATGGCAAAACAAGAGTTGACATATTCACTTACATTAGAAAACTCAAATTAAAAAAGTTCTTCATGATAAAAGATGGAATAAATCAACAAAGGCCAGTTGAAAATGAAGTAAATAATGATAATCCACACAATGAGAGTCTCCTAGTTTCGGATGCCCGTTTGTTGCTCACCCTGCAACAATAGAGCGATGAGACAACCCAAGATCAAGATACAAACGCAAATCAAGGATCAACACAGGCAAGGCTTGATGCATTGAATGTAATACCTGCCGGCGCAGGGAGCAGTCCCTTTAAAGTGAAATCAACGTTTTTCCCTATGATGCCGAAAAACGTAATCAACAGCTTTCATGAAAGAGTAATTGAGGATGTGAAACAACTATACCACAAAATAAATCATGCCAAAAAGAAATTATCATATCGGGACAAACAATATGAGAATTTAATTCGAAAACTAAGAAGTCATCTGGAACTCACAGTTAATAAATTCGATAAGGGCGGATATGTGGTCATCTGGCAGTGCAAAGACTACATTCAAGAGACACAGCGTCAGCTTAAAAATACTGATTGCTATGAAAAAACAACAATGGTGGAATACAAATAAGCAAAGGACACACTAAAGAGAGACCTACAGGGATGGAAGAGACAGGGTCTCATATCTAACCAAGAGTACAAATTCATGAATGCAGAATTTCCTGTGTTACCTACTATGTACTTACCGCCTGATTCATCAAGCTAAATTGCACTCGCAAAGGGCAAGATTCTCAGAATCTTGCCTTTTGCGAGTGCAATTTTTGCATTTGGGATTCATCATCCCAAATGCAAAATTCGCTATTTAAGAATTCGCACATTTGCGAAGAATTGAATTTAAGGAATCTCTATTTGAGATTCCTTAAATGCAATTCATGAAGCATTTTAAAATTGCGAAAATGCAATTTTGGGCCACTACTTACCGAGAGGTCAGACCTCTCGGTAAATAGCAAAAACTTAGAAAAATGCTTTTAAAAGCATTTTTCTAAGTTGCATGTTGCACACACACATGTCCTTTGGACATGTGTGTGCGCAACACCTGTTTCAATTTGCATTTAAGGGGTGCTACAGGGTGTCCTTTGGACACCCCTGGCACCCTTTAAATCGCTATCTTATTTGCGAGTAGCAAATTGCTAATAGCAAATAAGGAATACTCCCCATTCATTCCTATGGGCCTTTTGGCCCATAGGAATGAATGGGGAGTATTCCTTATTTGCGATTAGCAATTTGCTACTCGCAAATAAGGAATGTGTAGGAATCGCTATTTATTTAGCAATTCCTACATGAATACCGTTTTGCGAGTCCTTAATAGCGATTCGCTATGAATCGCTATTAGGGGCTCGCAAAACGGCCCGTTGATGAATAAGGCTGTATATTCCTAAACTACAGGAAACATCACCAACACCAGGCAGACTGATTAACTCTTCAATAGGAGGAATGAGCGAAAATATTGGACAATACATAGATTTCTTCCTTCAAAATCATGTGCGTAATTTACCAACATATGTGAGAGACAGAGGTGATTTCCTGAAAACATGTAATCAAGTTGAATGGACTGAGGGTCTGCTGTTGATTACATTGGATATAGAGTCACTCTATACAAGTATAGATCATCATGCTGGATTAAAGGCTGTAAAGCACTGTTTGGATACGAGAACATTGACTTGTCATAGTCATAACATCATGCTACTTAGATTAATAAGATGTTGTCATTTTAACAATTTTTTCATGTTTGGTAAAGACCTTTACAACAGAAACGTGGAGTTGCAATGGGGGCCTGTTTCTCCCCCCTCTATGCGTGTCTGCACGTCGGCTGGTGGGAGGAACAGGTTCTAAGGGGGACTCAATCAATAATGTATGAAATTCATGTGGCTTACTGGTTACGTTTTATTGATGATGTCTTTCTGGTGTGGAAATGGGACCTAAAAAGTGTAAAAAAAAAGGGCTCCCGTGCTTTGTTTGTTTAAGCCCCCGGGTGGGCCAGGTCCTCGGGGCAATGCATAATTATGTAGTGGGCACCTGCAGGGGCTGCTGGAGCCCATGGGACTACCACCTCCACGGGTCTTTGTTAATAATGTGCGGGGAGCACGACCCGCCACGCAGCTCCGGGGACTGCCACCTCCTCAGGGCTTTTTAATACAAAAGTGTGGGGGGCTCCTGCCCCTCCCAAGCTGCCCCGGGGATCTCCACCTCCCTGAGGCTTTAATTTATTTTTGGCACCTCTGGAGCCAATTACCCGGGGCTTTTTAATAGAAATTGATTGTGGGGGTTCCTGTCCCCCACACTGTCCTGCGGACCACCATCTCCCCGGGGCTTTATGCTTTAAATGTGGGGGAGCCACATGACCCCCGCAGCCCTGGGGAATGCCACCTCCCTGGGGTTACTTTTAAAACCTAAGTGTGGGGGGGCTCGAGCCCCACCACACTGCCCTGGGGACCACAACCATCCGGGGCACACTTTACTCAAATATGGGGTTCCATTGCAGACCCCTGGCCACAGGGACCACCACCTTCCTGGGGCTTTAAACCAGTTTGGAGGGGGGCTGCGCGGCCCCCTCCAGGATCCCTCATTGGCCCAGGGGACCGCCAAACCCCAGGGCCTGCTCCTGCAAAATCCCAGGGTGCCCACCCCCGGAACATTGCAGTTTGCTGTGGCAGGGAGGGAGCAGTGCTCCCGCCCTGCCATAGTAAACTTCTGCTTCGCGTCATGAAAGCAAGAGAAGGAAAATTGCTCTTGCTTCTATGAAGCACAGCAGATTTTCTTTTGGGCAAAGGGTGCTGCATTTTGCCACAGGAGGCAGGGAGCCGGCAGTGACCACAGGTTCATTGGGGCTTCCCTGTGGTCCTCAACATGAGGCCAGGCCCCAGGGAATGGGGTCCCTGGGGCTAAAAGTGGCCCAAGGAAGGGGGGCCATGTGCCCCCTCCCATAAAATAGAACAAATATTTTTTTTAAAAGAGGCAAATCCCCAGGAGATGGGGTTCCCGGGGCCAAAAATGACATCAGGAGGGGGCCCCATCCTTTAAATCTAGGTATTTTTAAAAAACAAAAAAAAGTGGCCATGCCCTAGGGGATGGGGTCCCCAGGGCAGAAATCGGCCTCAGGAGGGGGCCTGCGCTGCCCGCTTCCCTTTTTTTTTTTAAATGGCTCAGGCCCTGGGGGATGGGGTCCCCAGGGCCCAAAAAGTATTATGGGAAGGGGGTCACACACCACTGCACCACTCTGCAAATGCACCTCTGGCACATTCTGGGTTGGGGGATTAAGTCCCCGTGAATTCTAAGGGTCCTTAGGGACCAACTAGCCCACCAGATACCTCCAGTAAGCCCCACACAGTGTGATTACTGAGCAGTATTCCAAAGTCACGTCCATTTTTACACCACTCTGCAAATGTGCCTCTTGGCACACTGCTGGTGGCGCAATGAGGTCCTCCTGTGTCCTGAGGACCTCAGGACTAAAGTGGACTTCATCCCCCAAGCAGCAGTGCACCAGGAGGCATGTTTACAGAGTGGTGTAAAGGGAGTCTTTTACCACTCTCAGCAATCCAGCTGTGTGTGGCTTACTAGAGATAACAGGAGGGCTAGTTGGCCCCCGGGGACCCTCAGGAGGCAAGTGGACTTCATCCCCCAACAAAGAGAGCGCCAGGAGGTGTGTTTGCAGAGTGATGGAGAAAGGGTGTGTGGCTTGTGTCCACCTCTCAGTATTCCCACTTTGTGGGGCTTACTGGAGGTAACAGGTAGGCTAGTTGGCCCCTAAGAACCCCCAGCTGCGAGGGGGACTTCAATGCCCATACAACAGCACGCTAGTGAGCATGTTTGCAGAGTGGTGGGGAAAGGGAGCAAGGCCTGCTATGAGAATTTAGCAATCCTCCTGTGTGGGACTTGCTGGAGGTAATAGTAGAAGTAGTTGCCCCCCTAGTTCTACAATTCTCTTGCCTCTTTGTGCACTTCTATTGCTTCTTTCAAGACTTCTCTTGCCTCTATTTGCACCTCTCATGCCTCTTTCTGTACCTCTGTTGGTTCTTTCTGCACTGCTGTTGCTTCTGTTTGCACCTCTCTTGTACATTTCTGCCCTTCTCTTACCTCTCTCAGCACCCCTGTTCTCTCTTTCTGTACCTTTCTTCCCTCTGTCTGCACCCCTGTTCTCTCTTTCTTCACCTGTCTTGCCTCTTTCTGCACCTCCGTTGCATGTTTCTTCGCTTCTCTTGCCTTTTTCTGTACCCCTCTTGCCTCTTTCTGCAGCTCTGGTGGTTTCAGCTCTTCTCTTGCCTTTTTCCGCATCTATCTTGCTTCTTTCTGCACCCCTCCTGCCTCTTTCTGCACCCCTCCTTCCTCTTTCTGCATCCCTCTATCCTCTTTCCATATCTCTGTTGCCTGTTTCTGCAACTCTCTTGCCTGTTTCTGCAGTTCTCTTGCCTCTTTCTGCACCCCTATTGCTTCTTTCAAGACTTATGTTGCCTCTTTCTGTACCCTTCATGCCTCTTTCTGCTCCTCTGTTGGTTCTTTCGGTACTCCTCGTGCTTCCTTCTGCACCTCACTTGCAAATTTCTACACTGATCTTTATTCTTTCTTTATCCCTCTTCCCTCTTTCTGCACCTCTCTTTCCTCGGTCTGCACCCCTGTTCTCTCTTTCTTCACCTGCTTTACCTGTTTCTGCAACTATTGTGCCTCTATCTGCAGTTCTCTTGCCTCGTTCTGCACCTCTGTTGCATCTTTATGCACTTCTCTTGCCTCTTTCTGCAGCCCTCTTACCTCTTTCTGCTGCTACATTGGTTCTATATGTACTTCTCTTGCCTTTTTCCGCATGTATCTTGCTTCTTTCTATACCCCTCTTGCCTCTTTTTGCATGCACCCCTCTTTCCTCTTTCTGCACCTCTCTTGCCTGTTCCTGCAACTCTCTTGCCTGTTTCTCCAGTTCTCTTGCGTCCTTCTGTACCTCTGTTACTTTTTTTCTTTAGTTCTCTTGCTTGTTTCTGTACCTTACTTGCCAGTTTCTGTACCTCGCCTGCCTCTTTCTGCATTTCTCTTGCCTTTTTTTGCACCTCACTTGCTTCTTTCTGTACTTCCCTTACTTCTTTCTGTACCTCTTTTGCTTCTTTCTGCACTTCTCTTGCCTCTATCTACACCCCTCTTGCCTCTTCTTGCACCTCTCTTACCTCTTTCTACAACCCTCTTTCCTCTTTCTGCACCTCTCTTACCTTTTTCTGCAACTCTCTTCCCTGTTTCTACAGTTCTCTTGTCTCCTTCTGCACCTCTGTTGCTTCTTTCGGCACCTCGCTTGCCTGTTCCTGCACCTCACTTGCCTGTTTCTGCACATCTCTTGCCTCTTTCTGTAATTCTATTGCCTCTTTTTGTACCTCTCTTGCCTCTTTCTGCAATTGTCTTGCCTCTTTCTGCACCTTAGTTTATTCTTTCAGCACTTCATTTGTCTCTTTCTTTACCACTCTTGCCTGTTTCTGCACCTCACTTTTCTCTTTCTGCACCTCTCATGCCTCTTTTCTGCACCTCATTTTCTCCTCTTTCTGCACTTCTCTTGCTTTTTTCTGTGCCTCTCTTGTTTCTTTCTGCAACTCTCTTGTCTCGTTCATCACTTTTCTTGCTTCTTTTTACACCCCTGTTGCTTCTTTCAGCACTACTCTTGCCTCTTTCTGCACTTCTCGTGCCTGTTTCTGCACCTGTTTTGCTTATTTCTGCACCATGGTTGCATCTTTCAGCACCTCGCTTGATTCTTTCTGCACTCCTCTTGCCTCTTTCTGCACCCTTCTCGTCTCTCTCTGTACTTCTCTTGCCTCTTTCTGCACCCCTGTCCTCACTTTCTGCTCAGATTTGTCTGTTTCTACACCTCTCCTGCCTGTTTCTGTACCTCTTTTACCTCTTTCTGCACTTCTATTGCCTTTCTGTATCTCTGTTGCTTCTGTCTCCACTTCTCCTGCTTCTTTCTGCCCCCTCTTCCCTCTTTCTGCACCTCTGTTGGTTCTTTTAGCACTTCTCGTGCACTTCTGCACCACTCTTGCTTCTTTCAGCACCCTTCTTCCCTTTTTGTGCACCTCTCTTGCCTCTTTCTGTACCTTCCTTTCCACGTTCTGCAGTTCTCTTGCCTCTTTCAGCACCTCTCTTGCACATTTCTGTACCCCTCTTGCCTCTTTCTGTATACCTCTTCCCATCTACCTGTACCTCTCTCGCCTCTGTCTGCAACTCTGTTCTCTCTTTCTGCACCTCTTTTGCCTGTTTCTGCAACTCTCTAGCCAATTTATACACCCCTCTTGCCTCTTTCTGCACCCCTCTTTCTTCTTTCTGCAACTCTCTTCCCTGTTTTTCTAACTCTCATGCCTTTTTCTGTATTTCTCTTGCCTCCTCTGCACATCTGTTGCTTCTTTCTATACTTCTCATGCCTCTTGTTTCTTTCAGCAGTTCTCTTGCCTCTTTCTGCACTTCTCTCACATGTTTCTGCACCTGTCTTGCTTCTTTCTGCATCTCTCGTGTCCTTTTCATCACTTTTCTTGCTTTTTCTTCCCCTCTGTTATTTCTTTAAGCACTTCTCATGCCTCTTTCTGTACGTCTCTTGCCTGTTTCTGCACCTGTCCTGTCTCTTTCTGCACCACTATTGCCTTTTTCTGCACCTCGCTTGTTTCTTTCTGCAACCCACTTGCCTGTTTCTGCACCCCTGTTCCCTCTTTCTGCACCACTCCTGTCTGTTTTTGTACCTCTGTTGCCTCTTTATGCACCTCTGTTGCTTCTTTCTGCACTTCTCTTGCTTCTTTCTGTACCTCTCTTGACTCTTTCTGCACCCGCTTTTCCTATTTGTGCGCCTCTATTGTCTCTTTCTCCACCTCTCTTTCCTCTGTCAGCAGTTATCTTGTTTCTTTATGTACCTCTTTTGCTTCTTTCTGCACTTCTGTTGCTTCCTTCTGTACCCCTCTTACCTCTTTCTGTACCTCTATTGGTTCTTTGCACTGCTCTTGCTTCTCTCTGCACCTCTCTTGCACATTTCTGACACCCCTCTTGTCTCTTTCTGCACCCATCTTCCCTCTTTCTGCACCTCTTTGCTTCTGTCTGCACCTCTTTTGGTTCTGTCTGCACTTATCTTGTTTTTTCTTTATCTCTCTTGCTTCTTTTTGTATACCTCTTTCTTCTTTCTGCACCCTTCCTTCTTCTTTCTGCACCTCTCTTGCCTGTTTCTGCAACTCTCATGCCTCTTTCTGCAGTTCTCTTCCCTCCTTTGGCACCTCTGTTTCTTCTTTCTGCACTTCTCTTGCCTCTTTCTGTACCACTCTTGCCTGTTTCTGCACCTTACCTGCCTCACTCTGCACCTCTCTTTCTACTTTCTGCACTTCTCTTGCTTTTTCTGCACCTCTCTTGCTTCTTTTTGAAACTCTCTTGTCTTTTCCATCACTTCTCTTGCTTCTTTCTACATCACTGTTGCCTTTTTGTCTGCACCTCGCTTGCTTCTTTCTGCACTCCTCATGCCTCTTTCTGCACCCCTCTTCTCTCTATCTGTACCTCTCTTGCCTCTTTCTGCACTCCTGTTCTCTCTTTCTGCACTCCTGTTCTCTCTTTCTGCTCTGATTTGCCTGTATCTAGACCTCTCCTGCCTGTTTCTGTACCTCTTTTGCCTCTTTCTGCACTTGGCATGCCTCTTGCTGCACCTCTGTTTTTTCAGTCTCACCTTCTCTTGCCTCTTTCTGCACCCCTTTTCCCTCTTTCTGTACCTAGCACTTCTCTTGCTTCTTTCTGTACTGTTCTTGCTTCTTTCAGCACCCTTCTTCCCTCTTCGAGGACCTCTCTTGCCTCTTTCTGCACCTATCTTTCCTCTTTCTGTAATTCTATTGCCTCTTTCTGTACCTCTTTTGCTTCTTTCTGGACATCTGTTGCTTCTTTCTGCACCCCTCATGCCTCTGCCCGTACCTCTGTTGG
Organism: Lissotriton helveticus; assembly: GCF_964261635.1. NCBI lineage: Eukaryota > Metazoa > Chordata > Amphibia > Caudata > Salamandridae > Lissotriton > Lissotriton helveticus. Next base: position 622,103,459 of record NC_136071.1, read on the forward strand.
TGCTTTGCACTGCTCTTACTTCTTCCTGCACCTCTCTTGGAAATTTCTGTACCCTTCTTGCCTCTTTCTGCACCCCTAGTCTCTCTTTCTGCACCTCGTCTGCCTGTTTCTGCAACTCTCATGCCTCTTTCTGCAGTTCTCGTACCTCTTTCTGCAGTTCTCTTGCCTCTTTCTGCACCTCTGTTGCTTCTTTCTGTACTTCTTATGCCTTTTTTCTGCACCCCTCTAGCCTCTTTCTCCACCTCTGTCAGTTCCTTCTGCACTTCTCTTGCTTTTTTTCTCATCTATCGTGCTTCTTTCTGTACCCCTACCTCTTTCTGCCCCCCTTTCCTCTTTCTGCACCCCTCCTGCCTTTTTCTGTACCTCAATTGCTTCTTTCTGAACCTCTCTTGCCTCTTTGCGCACTTATCTTGTCTCTTTCTGTACCTCACTTGCCTCTTTCTGCCCTTCTGTTGCTTTTTATGCACCTCTCGTGTTTCTTTTTGCAATTTTCTTGTCTCTTTCATCACTTGTCCTGCTTTTTTCGACACCTCTGTTGCTGTCATGATTCACGTACCGATAACGCTGACCTCTTTTTTCCGATCTCCTGACGGTGTTCTAGGGCCCTAAAACTACATTTCTCATCATGCCCGGAACGTACGTTACGTGGTACGCAAACCGCGTACAAACAGGAAATAAAGGGTATCTCACAGAAGCCGGCGTTGCCGATTATTCTTGCCAATGAATCCTGGTGAGCGGTGAGTCTACAGAAACGGGGTAAGTGCTACGTGTGTCTTGCACTGACTCCTACGTACCCTGCCTTGGGTTGGGTACACTGTTCTTGGCCTGGCTGGAGGAAACACGTTTGCGAGGGTTTTTCTCCGTGTTAGCACATCCTGCTTACCTGATTTTGTTCTAAGCTCTCACGGACGGGAGAGCATCTGTTTCTTTGTGTGGAACTGAACAGGCGTTCTGCTATCTGGTTGCACAAGTCTACCTGTTCCGACTTAACAAACCTTGTTGGATCTAAGCAGAATTTTGGGTGTGTTTACGAGACATTGGTGGTTAAGTACTCTGCTGCTACCTGGTTTGGGGCTCAAGCTAGGGTCAGCCTTTTCCACTGAATAACAAGAGGATTTGTTCTGCCGTTCAGTGGCTGAAAGTATACACGGAGTGAAGGAACATTGCAGGGGTGCAGATAACGTTAAGAGTTATTAACCGGATCTGTTGTCCTTACCTGCTTTCTTTCTCCACAACCTTTTCATTTTGTCTCTACCACAGAATAAGATTAACAGGGGACTTATCTTGGGATTTAACGAACAAAGAACAATACATGATACGTGTTGGTATGTCATAAACGCTATTTTATCTAATGATGTTTTACCACAGCTTCAGTGATTCCAATGTGTTCTTTGTCCCTTTCCAGTTGGCTTAAATCCCTGGTATCTCCTAAATCTCTTCTTGCATTTGAGGCTACCGTATTTTCCTTTTCAGGTAGGAATGTGTTCATTCCGTTGTTAATTGGTAAAGGAAGGTAATACAGTTGGGATACATGCAACCCTTTAGAGTGTATACTTAGTATACTTATTGTTATTGCAGATCTCCCTCCCCCCTGTCCCCTTCCTTTCCCTCCCTCACTTGACTATCCTGGTGGTCTGTGTATTTAAACTTGAGACACCGGGGACGTCAAGAGGTGGAACCCTATATCATCAGCACAATCCCGGAAACATCGGAAGACCAAGCCTGACAGAATAATCGGTCCACAATTACTTTTTCTTCTTGGTTGTGCTGAGATACTCACATGGCTACCCTTGATGATGTCATGGCAGCCCTGGCATTGGTACAAATGGAGTTAGCTGCATCTAGACAAGAAGTAGCTGACTCGAGAGCAGAAACTGCACAACTGCAAGCCCCCCCAGCCTCAGTGGTCGTTGAAATGCCTGCTCAAATTCCCTTGGCTCCTCCGGAGCCCTTGTCTGGAGGTAACAAAAAGGTGCAGGTTTTCATGACTCAGGTGTTGTTTCATTTCATGTGCAAACCCAAAATGTTTTCCACCAACCAAGCCAGGGTAGCTTTCGTGATCTCTTACCTAGGGGGTGACGCAGCGCAGTGGGCAGTTCCTAAAGTTAAGCGTGAGGATCCGCTGCTTTACGATTGGGACGAATTTCGTAGGAAATTCGAGAAGACATTTGATAGAAGAGCAGAAACGTTTTCTGCTGAATGAGACCTCCTGGAACTGATGCAGGGCACTTCTGATCTGTTAACTTATCTTAACCATTACCGTTGGTTGGTAGCAGAAACAGACTGGCCTGAGTCCAAGCAATCGGCTGTTTTCTATCAGGGGCTTAACGACGATTTAAAGGATGTTTTAGCCCACATCGATCCGCAACCCCGTACATGTTCCGCACTCATAGAAACTCACCCTGCGTCTTGACCATAGGATGAGAGAGAAAAAAGAGGTCAGCGTTACCGGTACGTGAATCATGACAGTACATTCCCCTTCACGAGGGATGCTGACCAGTACCTTGTTTATCCGGACACAAACGGTGAAACTTCTCCACCAAACGAGGAGCATGAACCGCCCCAGCAGGTTCCCAGGAGTTCTCCTCCGGCCCGTACCCTTTCCATGAAATCAGATAATGCATCCGTCCTCTCACCAACTTGGAATCCAGCACCCTTTGGACTTCGTATTCACGGTCCTGTAGCACCCAAATAGGCAAAGGGGCATGACGTACAGGACAGTGTGAGGGTTTCAGGAGAGACACGTGAAACACAGGGTGAATCCTAAAATGCGCTGGCAAGCGCAGTTTCACTGCCACAGGGTTGATGTGTTTTACCACACGATACGGACCGATAAACCTAAGGTTGAATACACTGTGTTTCTTAAACCTTATGTTTTTGGTGGACAACCACACCCGATCTCCCTTTTTGTTCACAGGGCAAGGCCTACGACGTTTATCCGCCTGAGTCTTATACCTAACCTTGGCACGTATAAGATTTGAACGTGTGGCAAGTAGAATCCTGCGGACACGCAACAATCTGCCCCTGACGTCCGGCAGCCTAGCGTTGGTACTCGGAAGCAACAAAGGGTTGAACCTAGGATGGTGGCCGTAGGAACTAAAAAAGGGGGTGTGAAGACTGGAGGAATGCTGTGTGCTGTTATATGCAATCTCTGCCACCCACAACCAATCCACCCAGGTCTCGGTGTTATCCTGAAGGTAACAACGCAAGAACTGTTTGAGCGTTTGGTTCAGCCTCTCTGTCTGACCGTCAGTTTGGGGGTGGAAACTAGTGGAGAGGGAAGAGGAGATCTGTAATTCTGTGCACCAGGTCTTCCAAAAACGAGCCATAAATTGGGCCCCCCCTGTCAGAGACTATAACCCTGGGGAGTCCATGTAGTCTTACTACATGCACCAAAACGATATGTGCCAACTGACCTGCTGTGGGGACCCGGTTACAGGCAATGAAATGTCCCATTTTGGTAAGGTAATCGATGACTACTACAATGCCTGTTTTACCCTGATCTTCAGGGAGACCTACTATAAAATCCACAGAAAACCTTTCCCAAGGCAATTCAGGAGTGGGCATAGGTTGTAACAACCCTTGGGGTTGTTGTCTATCAGATTTCATCTGGGCACACTTTGCACATTCTTTCTCTCATCCTTTTCATTTTGTCTCTACCACAGAAGAGAGATTAACAGGGGACTTATCTCGGGATTTAACAAACAAAGAACAATACACGATACGTGTTGGTATGTCATAAACGCTAATTTATCTATTGATGTATTACCACAGCTTCAGTGATTCCAATGTGTTCTTTGTCTCTTTCCAATTGGCTTAAATCCCTGGTATCTCCTTAATCTCTTCTTGCATTTGAGGCTACCGTATTTTCCTTTTCTGGTAGGAATGTGTTCATTCTGTTGTTAATTGGTAAAGGAAGGAAATACAGTTGGGATACATGCAACCCTTTAGAGTGTATACTTAGTGTACTTATTGTTATTGCAGATCTCCCTCCCCGCTGTCCCCTTCCTTTCCCTCCCTCGCTTGACTATCCTGGTGGTCTGTGTATTTAAACTTCAGACACCGGGGACGTCGAGAGGTGGAACCCTATATCATCAGCACAATCCCGGAGACATCGGAAGACCAAGCCTGACAGTTGCTTCCTTCAGCGTTTCTCGTATCTCTTTCTGTACTTCTCTTGCCTGCTTCTGTACCTTTCTTACCTCTTTCTGCACCACTGTTGCCTCTTTCTGCACCCCTCAGCCCTCTTTCTATACACTGTAGCTTCTTTCTGTACTTCGCTTGCTTCTTTCTATACCTCTCTTGCCTCTTTCTACACCCCTCTCGCCTCTTTCTGCATCCTTCTTCCCTCTTTGTGCACCTCTCTTGCCTCTTTCTGCACCTCTCTTTCCTCTTTCTGCACCTCTCCAGTCTGTTTCTGCACCTCTGTTCCCTCTTTCTGCACTTCTCGTGCCTTTCTGCACATCTGTTGCTTCTTTCAGCACTTCTCTTGCCTTTTTCTGCACCCCTCTTCCCTCTTTCTGCACCTCTCTTGCTTCTTTCTGCACTTTTCTTGCTTCTAAATGTGTGTACACAAATTTACATAGTATGCTGTTTGAAACACAGGTATTGAAGTTTTTGCATGTTTATTTGTAAGTAACGTGTCACTAGGTAAAATCAGAGACCACACCTTTTCAAACTTGGTCACACTTACAACAGTGATATGGTTAGGTTTGCTGTTTTACATTTGGAAGGCCTAACATTCTGAGCAGTCGGTGAATAGTGAACTTTCAAGAGAAAAGTAAGGTTTAAGACATCTTGGGAGAATGATTAGTGATCAGGCTACTTTGTATAAGTCTTTAAAAAGGGACAATCGAAGTAGGCCTCTTTCTGCACCTCTGTTGCTTCTTTCTGCACTTCTCTTGCTTCTTTTTGTACCTTTCTTCCTCTTTCTGGACTTCTGTTGCCTCTTTCTGCATTTCTATTGCTTCTTTCTGCACTTTTCATCTTCTTTCTATACCTTTCTTGCTTCTTTCTGCACTTCTTTTGCTTCTTTTTACGCCTTTCTTCCTTTTCTGTACATGTCCAGGCATAGTTGGAAATTAGCATTTAAACAACCTTAGAAATTCACTGAACAAAACACAAGTTTCAGAGATGTTATAGTTAGTATTAGCATTTAAAAAACCTTAGAAATTCACTGACAAAAGCACAGGTTTCAGGCAAGTTATAGTGAATATAACTGCTTTGGCAGTGGCACTGAATCACATAAATATTTCATGTTGAGCAACATGTAAGATGCTGCTTTATGCCATAGGTTCTTCTTGTAACAGAACCTTCTAATGATAATGCTTGTAAAAGTATTGACGTGTGGTGTTCCTTTTAAAGTAACAATGATAAACCCCTGAATTTCATACAGACTGCTTGTGTTCGGCTCTCACGATAATAGATTATAAATTTGAGAGCTCTGCTTAGGCAATGACTGTCAGCTTTGAAAAAAACCTTTGCAATTTTTCATAGGTGGATAATAAGGGAAAATTATTTTGCATTATGCTTTTTTTTTCTTTTTTTTTCTCCTCATTCTCCAACTCGCTACCCATTTCTACTAACGATACCACCACTGGGCATTTCATCTCATATGCTGGTAAGAGGAAAGAGGCCTAAGCCACACCGGACGCTGAGAGTGACTTATAAAGTGACCAAACATCCCAGCCAATTGCCTCAGCCGGTGTGACCACCTCATCCTCCATTTGTTGTCCTGGGATAATACATATTTAATTACCAGCGAGATAGGCGGGGGCTTAATCATTGGATGAAATTAGTTGTTTGCCTTATACCACAGCCTGTGACATTTACCCTTACCCAAAACACAAAAGAAAAGGTACCCAAAACCCATGTTTTTTCTTGGTGTGATCTAACATATCCAATTTGGCTGTATACCTCATAGCCAATATCCAATCCATTACTTTGGGGGAGAGCGGGGAGACCCACAATTTGCACAACTCTCTTCGAGCCAATAACATTGCATAAAAAATAAGTTTTGCATTATCATTCATGCTTTTTACCTCTAAATCATATCTCCCTGTTATTACTATTTCGGGGCTTACCTCAATTCGCAGATTCAGAGCTTGAAATAGACAATTACTCACGTCCTTCCAGAATTGACTTATATTTGAGCAAAACACAAACATGTGTAAATCGTCCACGTTGGGGGTCTTGCATTTTGGACATTCCACTGCTCCACCAGCTTTAAATTTCGCCAGTCTACCAGGAGTCCAATACGCCCTGTGGATCGTGAACAAAGCATTTCGCCTTAAATTTGCGGGTTTAACAATTCTATAAAGCATAGCCATTGTTACTTGCCATTGGTTCTCCGTCGCAATCCTCGGCAAGCATTCTTTCCATAAGACCTCTGGGAGCTCGAAAGGGCCATCCTCCATGTCCAATATCATCCAATACCAGATGGCCACCGCCTTCTTGAAGACCCCCTCCGTTCCAAGTTTTAACTCAAAGTCATTTTGTGTCCCTATTAAGATTTCTGGCTCACTTGCCCAGCTCTGAATCTGTAAATATTTATACATTGAAAAAAATGCCCCCATAACTGCTGACATTGACCCCATGTCACCAACTTGCCCTCCTGGAACAAATCTTTCCATCTCTGTACTAGGCCAGCCCTCTTGAGCGGGAGAGCTAAAGCATCCATCGTCCAAGGCGGAGATCCTGGAGAGTCCCATACTGGAGCCATGTAACTAAAATACGGTATCTTCAGTAATCTCCGTATCCTGTACCACATCTCCGCCAGATCTCGGAGGACCTTAAGCCTAACCTTCTTAAAAAACTTGGGGTCTGCAAATTTGTACAAAAAACCAAAATGTTCATATCTACACTTTTTTAACATCACACCAAATAAACTTCCAATCGGTGACATAGTCGGAGTACCCAGTAACATCCTACAAGTTTTTTAAGGAGAAAGCCCACGCATATATTTGTAAGTCCGGGGCCGCCAAACCTCCCTTGCACAGCCTCCTCCTCAGTTTCTTCCATGCAAGCCGTGACCCCTTTGATGCCCAAATAAATGAAGCTATCTCACTCTGTAATCTAGCCAACCATTCCTTTCTAAATCCAAGCGGGATAGCCTAAAAAAAAAAGTAACCTTTGGCAGGATCACCATCTTAACTAAATTAGTCCGGCCAAATAGAGACAAAGGTAAATTCATCCATCCCTTAAGAGTGGCCGAAACCTCTTTCTTTATCCTAAAGAAATTTGTCTTAGCTAAGTCACCAATGTTTTGAGTTATTCTAACCCCCAAATATCTCATTTCTGTCTTGGTGGCTAATCCTGCTGTATCCAGATTCCATACCATGATTTCAGTTTTGTCCTGGTTTATCTCATAGCCTGAGACAGCTCCGAATTCCTTAGATATTTTTACAAGAGAGTCCAAAGACTGATGCAGCTTTGATGAATAAATAATGATATCATCTGCATACAGACCCATTTTCTTCGACCAGTCACCAATCACAAAAGGGGGTATCATAGCCGAACTCCTAATTTTGCAGGCTAGTGATTCTATGTATAAGTTAAATAACAAGGGTGACAATGGACACCCTTGTCTTGTCCCACGCACTATTTTGACGGGTTGAGTTAGTATACCGTTAACCAAAACTCGTGATGTCGGGGAGCAATACAGCGAGAGGAGGGATTCCGTAAAAATGTTTCCCAATTTTAAATGTTCCAGTATTGCTTTTAAAAAAAACAAGTTAACTCGGTCAAAAGCCTTGGCGGCATCTAAAGCGATCACCGCCAAGGAGAGTTCGTTTGCTGAGGCCATATCTATAATACCAATGAGAGCAAAAGTTAGTTCTTTCAAATATCGCCCCTTGATAAAGCCTTTTTGATCTTGATTAATCAACTTAGGGATAACCATTCCTAACCTGTCTGCCGAAATTTTTGTTAAAAACTTGTAATCACAATTTAGAAGTGATATAGGTCTATATGAGTCCATAGACTTAGGTGACTTTCCAGGTTTAAGAATCAAGGAAATTGTCGCTTCATTCCAAGAATTAGGTATTGCTGCTCTAGCCGTAAAAACTTGATTAAACAAATGACATAATGTAGAAGCTAACTCACCCACCAATACCTTGTAAACTTCAGCAGGCAGGCCATCTGGGCCTGGTGCCTTCCCCCTTTTGCTCTCTTTGATGACCTTGACCACCTCAGCTCGAGATATTTCCTTATTCAATACCCCTACCAGATTATCAACAAGAGGTTCCAAACTTTGTACCCACCCTTCTATATCAGATTGTTTTGGACACAACTCCTCCCTATATATTCCTACAAAAAACTCATGAAAAGCATCTGCTATTCCTCTGCCATCTGTTATAATATTTCCGGAATCCATCTTTTTGATTGCTTTTATTTGGTTCCGTAATAAATCCTTTTTTGCTTTCCACGCTAACAGTTTGCTACACCCTTCCCCATAAGAGAAGTTGGCCAACTGACTAGCATCCCATTTTTCCTTAACTCTTTGTGACAGCACTGATGTTAACTCTAACTTTAGTTCGAACAGCTTATTCTTTATTTCCTCATCCCTTGTATGGCCCCTCGACCCTGCTCCCAAAGTTTGCCATGAGCGGATTTCCTTCTCTAAGTCCAACACTTTTCTGTGGTACACTCTTCTCTTTTTAGCACCCTGCGCTCCCAATCTCCCCCTCAAAAATGCTTTACAAGTGTTCCACACAATCTCTGGTTTAGCTAATCCTACATTTACATCTAAAAACACTTGTAACTCATCTTTAAGAACCTCCAAGTAGTCCCTGTCTAAGAGGATTGTGCGATCGAATCTCCAGGTTGAAGTCGATCCCTCTGCCCCAAGTTCTATACTCATCTGCACTGCTGAGTGATCCGAAACATGGGCCCCCAGATGTTCCACCTTCTTTACCCAATCCTTCAACCTCACATCAATCAAAAAATAATCTATGCGGGAGCTATGATTGTACTTCTTGTTATGGAAAGTATACCCTAACTGCTGACCTGCTTTTATTCTCCAGATATCACATAGACCTTGCTGTTCCATAAGAACTTTTATCCTGGCCGACATCTTACCATTTACAACCGCTCCACTATTTTCCAATCTATCTAGCCTAGAATCTAACACCGCGTTAAAATTTCCAGCCATGATTATTTTACCAGCAAAATCCAGCAACTCACCAGCTAATTCATCTAAAGAAGATTCGTCGTCCAAATTTGGACCGTAATACCCAACTACCACCAACACTTCCCCTGCCACTCTTAATTTCGCAATCGCCCACCTTCCTTTCTTATCTGCTACCTTATCTTCCATAGCAATGTTAACCCCTTTCCTAATCAAAATTGCCACGCCTTTTGTCACTATTTGTTGGGGTGTAAAAAATGCACTAGCAATCCAGCGTTGAGCAGAAAAAATCCCTTTACTTTCCTCTTCAGACAAGTGCGTCTCCTGCAATATAATCACACGAGCAGGGGAATCCTCTAAATACTTCAAAATCAACTGTCTCCTTGACCTCACTCGCAAGCCATTGACATTCCATGTAAGGAACCTTAGTTCCATGGAGTTAGCCCCACTCATAACAACTAACCCCTTTCTCCCAGTGCCAGGCGACAAGAATGCTCATGAGGATATTTTTTCCCTTTTCTCCCTCCGCTCCCCCCTCCTCCAAACCCTCCCCCCGTGCCACCCACCCCCCTACCCCTCCCTCTCCCCCTCCCCTGGAAAACCCAACCAAAACACCCATGGCCTTGACCTTGTGGATGTCCCTAGTGACGGTGCACCTCTCTATTACATTTTACATTACATTGATATCAGTGCCGGGCTGTAATCTGACCTTCCATTATCTAATCACCCTTCTTTACTTGCTATTCCCCTTGACATTGCTCCAAGAAGACATCCACCTCTTCAACTCCCCTAAAAGTGTGCATCTTATTCCGCCACATTACCTTTAAAAATGCTGAAAAATCTTCTCCTTCAAATTGTAAGTCAGGAAATTAACTAGAATCTTTCTGGGTTTAGAGCGGTTCGCATTCAACCGGAAAGGATCTCGATGAATTCTCTGAATATCCCGCATCAATTCCTCTTCCGTTTCCTCTAGCTGTAACTCTGTCTTGAGTAGCTGCACTACATAGCTCTTTATTTCCGATCCCTCCTTCCCTTCTGGTAACTTCAGAATTTTCAAATTATTCCGCCTCTGCATATTTTCAAGTCTCTCAACTCTCTCATCATTCTCTTGCTCTCTAAATTTGATAGCCTCGATCTCTTTATGATTATCTAAACTCTCTCCCGCATTACTTTCACTTCTGACTCCAACGCTTCTGTGCGGGCTGCTAACTTATTTAGCTTTGCCTCCAGTAAACTACAAGAAGTTCTTATACTCTCTTGGTTTTTATTTGAAGCTTCAAAACCCTGATGAATATCCTTCTCTAATTTTCTAAGAATCGCCACAACCGAAGAGTCCGTGCAGTCTATCTCAGGGTCCACCCGAGCTTCTTCTTCTTCTTCTTCTAAGTGTTTATTATTGTTATCTGTCAGCGGGCTATCTGTTATTGTCAAAAGTCCCCCCCCTGCACCCCCTGCCTCCAAGTCAACTCCGACTGCTAACACTGTATCTAGATGTATTGGGGTGTCTGCTTTAATCTCTTCCTCAGTATCCTGCACACCCCTGCTCCCTTCCTCCTCCATTGCAAGAGCCTGAAACCTATTAGGAGTTATGTGCGGGGACCAATCTTGTGTCTCTATATCTATTGAGGTAAGGTCTGGGGTCTGATTTGACAGTGTATCCTGTGCCTTCAATATTAGCACTTTTGGGATAGGCTTGAAATATGCGCTCAATGACGGGGTCGTAACTACCTTATAACCAACCCCTTTCTGTCTTCCTACTTTCGTATCCAGCTCTCCCCCCTTGCCACTCTTAGCTTCTTTTACAGTACACTTCCAGGGCTTCTTTTGCAGGGTCTTCAGCTTACCCAATGATACCTCAGGGATACCCTTCCTTGTGCTTCTGAATGTATACCGGGGGCCCTCTACTCTATCTACGCTATCCACTAACTTCCTACAAACCACTTTATTTTTATCAACACTCCTTATCTATACTTTGGCTAACCCTCTGCTAGTTAAACCTAACGTGGGCGGTCCTACCACTCCTCCTGCCCCCCTTACCTCAAGCGTAGTTACTCCCAAAGGTTCCTCTCCTCTCCCCCTACCCCCAGCACCTCTCTATGAAGCCCTAGCTGACGCCTGACGACCTCTGCTTAGTTCCAATGCCGCTCTCTTCCAACTTGCACTCTGCGGCTGTGTAGCAGAATGCAGCTCCTCCTCCTCCGCTTCTTCCCAAAACTGTCCGGGCCCCCCAGCCTCCGCCATGCGCCACAACAATGCCCCAAAGAAACGCCGTCCACAATAGAGCCGATCTTACTCTACGGCTGCCACTCCAATCTTCTACTACCGAGTGCACTCTAATCAGATGGACGTACCGGGAGGTTCAGTACCTCAACACTCACTCCTCCTCCACCATTCTCGAGGGCTTTCTCTTACCACCGGGTAATGCCTGCGGCGTTCTTCCAGGCGCTGCCACACAGAGAGTTCGTCATTTACCGCAGAGCCGCAGAGCTGTTCCACTCCACGGGCGCGGTTCCCGAGTCAAACGCGGCTCCTCCTCTTAGCTGTCGACCCTTCGCTGCCGAAATACAGCCGGAGGCTCCAGAACTCAGTCCTAGCTCCCCCACTATCCTCAAGGTGACCAGATTGATATCCGCTTTCTTTTTCCGCCGTAGATCACAGCCCAAAGCACCGTTTTCCCTACTATTGCACCGTCACCATCCCGACATCCGTGACCCGCAAACTAGCCGGCCGCCATGTTTTCCCCTCCCCACCGCTCTTTGCGTTATGCTTTTGTAATTAAGAGCAGATGGATGATAGTCAACCAAAAATGGGATTATGCTACTTTTGTTTATGATGTTGGTATTCCAAGTAAGTGCTTCTCTAGGTAAATACAAAGACTTTTCTATTTGGTAATTCTTGATATGCAGAATATATCTCACATTTGAAATAATCTAGCAAGCTCCTGCAAATGATCTCTGCAAGTGTCTTCATTGCTGCACTTGTGTCTTATTCTAAGTGATTGGCTGCAGAAGATGCTGAGTTTAGTGTGGTGTGAGTGACATGAAGTCCGGTTTAACTACAAATGAGCATCTGTAGGCTTGTGGTACAGATCAGTTTCAATTTTCTGACTATAAACAGAGAGTAGCACATCCATGAAAGGGAGATTATGCTTCTGTTTAGTGTTGCTGATGGTGAGTTTGATGGTAGTATGAATACTGTTGATATATTATGTAACTTTATCCAATTTTTAAATTTCTGAATTACATACTTTAAGTATGTCATCAAGGTATCTTAACCATACCTGTGGTTTATGCTACAAGTAGCACATATATGATCATCTAGTTTGCCTTTGACGATATTTGCATAAGATGGGGTCATCTGAGTACCCATGAAAGTCCCATGTACCTACAAATAGCATGTGCCATTGAAGGTAAAATTATTGGAAATTAAGGCTAGCTCTTGCAAAGTTGGTAAGCACTTGCAACTTCTTCTACAGCAAAATCGTAAGCATCTATTGCAAATTCACAAACAAGCCCAAACCCAGGGAACTCATAGATAACCTACCCAAAACCATCCAAGATGGCCACCTGACCGAATGGACAACCATCACCTAAAATGACACAGCAGCTATCACGTGAACCATCCACTTAAGTGCCCCAACAGACCCATGCCCCAACCACTTCGATACCCTGAAAACATCACCAATCAGCACCACCCTGATCCACATCATCAACATCTCCATCACGTCTGCCACTTTTCCCGATGAATGGAAACTTGCAGAAATCAACACCCTCCTCAAGAAGCCCACAGTCAACTTGAATGAACTGAGCAACTTGCGGCCCTACTCCCTCCTCCCCTATCCAGCCAGAGTGATTGAGAAGGCCATCAACAAGCACCTCACAACCCACCTCAAACTTCACCATCTTCTAGACAACATTCAGTCAGGATTCAGAATGAAACACAGCACCGAAACAGTACTCATCATGGCCAAAGATGACATTTGAATCATCCTGGTGAGTAAAAGTGGCCCTCATCTTGCTCAACCTCTCCCCGGCTTTCAACACTGTCGCACATAACACCCTCATCAGAATGCCACAAGATGAGCATACAAAGATCTGCTCTGACATGGATATGTTTGTTCCTCCTAGGAGGAACCCAAAAGGTCAGGCTGCCACCCTTCACATGAGAGACCAAGAAATTGACATGAAGAGTCTCACAGGGATCATCCCTCTGACCCACCCATTTGAGAATATGCATGACATTGGTCGCCAACATCATCCAATCACAAGACGTCATCTCCTACACTGATGACACCCAACTCATCTTCTACCTGACGGGCAAGACAACCACCACCAAAATAAACTTCACCAACTGCATGACCATAGTAGCGGACTGGGTGCAAACAAACTACAACAGACCTCACCATGGCACTGCACTTGGTGGCTTTTGGCAGCAGGACCAAAACCCACACCCACAGACCTTAGAAGAAATGTAGAGATCATTCTAGATGAGAAGTTTAATATGACGGCTCAAATAACACAGTGTGCACCTCCTGCTTTCACATCCTATGCATGCTGCACTAGATCTTCAAATGTTTGCCCCAGAACAACAGAAAACTGTCGCACAAGCAATATTCACCAGCAGGCTGGACTACAGCAACACTCTCTATACCTAAATCTCTAAACAACACCCATCCACCCAGAACACTGCCACAAGACTCGTACTCGACCTCCCACACTGTACCCTCATCACACCATACCTCAGGAAGCATCACAGGCTTCTCCTTCACAAACACAGCCAATTCAAACTTCTCACTCACACATAAAAAGCCCCACACAACATAGGACCACACTATTTTGAAAAGTTGCCTACACTTTTACCATCCCATTGGGCACCTATGCTCTGCTTCACTCACACATATTCCCAGCATCGACAAAAGCAAAACTGGAGGGCGCTGATACTCCTACATCACACCCAAGACTTGACCGACCTCCCTCAACATATTAGAGTGTCCTCCTCACTTGTAGAGTTCCACAAGAAGCTAAAGATATGGCTCTTCATATAATTGCCTTGGGAACCTAACACACCTGCCCACCTGTCCAATCGCCTGGATACCCTCATGGGTGATTAGTGTGCTATACAAATTAACATAGCATAACACAACACACTTCAATTGATGGCTTTTTCACAGTTCTTTTATTAAGAGATTCAGATAATGCCCTAAGGCCAGCCTCCTCTGATATGTTGGTGTAATGTAACATCAAATGTGGCAAGGACAGTGTCCTCATCAGATGTGTAGGTTTGGCTTTATTTTTCAATAATCTGAAGCAAGTGACCGGTATCCTTAACCACATGCGTGCTGCTCATTTTCCCGCTGTGCGCTAAAGAATTCAAAACCCCGCGGTTCATGACGAGCTCAGCTCGTCATCAGCGTACATGAGGTATACTTCATGACGAGCTGAGCTCGTCATCAGCGTGCAAGGGGTTAACACATGATGGACATTCTCGTCAACGCGGGATGTATACATTGTTTGTGTAGGGGATGGCATATCTATATTCGAATCCTCTCTTAGTTTGTATCTACCAGTTTTGCTGAATCACTGAGCAGCCCCAACATGTAGGGATAAATGTATCTGTTGCTCCTCTACAGCACACACAGTCTGGAGATGCCACCTTCCCCATGCTGTGTAGGCGGTCCCTATCATAGTAAACTCAATGCAGTATTTTGAGCTATATCAAGTGTAGTAAGGGTATTTGATAAAGCGCACAGCTACTCAAAAAAGGGTCCTGGCGCTTGTGCAGCGATAAGAGAAAAGTGAAGGGCCAGTATTTATTGTAATAACCAGGTCTTAAGGTTCTTTCTAAAAGAAAGTAAGTTAAGGTCAAGCTTCAAAGAGTCCGTCCGGCTGTTACATCATTTTGCCCCCAGAAAACCAAAGGATCTGCCACCTGTACGAGTGAGATGTGTTTTGGGCAGAGTGGCCAAATTAGTATTGGAGAACCGTATGGGTCTGGACGTTGAATACCGGTTGACACATTTATTGAGGTACACAGCACCAACCTTGTGAAAACGTTTATTGCGGTACACAGCACCAACCTTGTTAAAAGCTTTAAAAAAGATGGTCAAGGACTTAAAATCAATCTGCTCTTTAATGCAGAGCCAGTGCAAATATTTTAAGAACCGGAGTCATACAGGTTCTAAGACTCGATTGCGTAATAGCTCTGGCAGTCACATTTTGGACTACTTGCAGACTCTGGGTCAGAGATGTAGGGATACCAAGGTACAGACAATTGACATAGTCTAGCTTAGATGTCACAAGGGCCAGCACAATTTTCCTTCTGCTTTCCAGCTGTAGGAGTGGCAAGAATGTTTTCAGCAGTCTGAGTACAGCGAAGCAAAACACCTGAGAGGTGTTGGATCTGAGGACGCATCGACAATGATTTGTCAATGATTATTCCTAGATTTTTTTACTTTCTCTTTTTCAATGGGCCGAGGTGGCAAGTCCCCAGGCCACCAAGAGCTCCAATCAGGTGTTTCATGACCACCAAAGAAAACCACCTCTGTTTTGTCTGGATTGCATTTCAGCTGGTATACCTTGAGCCAATTAAAATCTTTGAGAAGCAGGAATTATTCATTGCTGTTGTGCAGAGGCAGGTACCACTAACCTTTCATCCGGATACAGCGGGAACGATAGCAATTCTAATTAATCCCTTCCCCTAGATGGAGATACCCATGAGTATATATGTGACATTGCAAGGATAATACCACCACAGGGGAAAGAACAAAAGGGACAAAAGAAACAATAAGGTTGCAGCTGCTAGGCACAGATAAGGGATGTCGTCGGATGCTGTGGACCTCACTCTCCTGCACGGTATGTAACTGTTACCACGCAACTTTTAGCACGAAATACTTTTACAACTAAACTATTACCACGCAGGACCCTTTACCACGAATACCTTTACAACGCATTACACTACAACGCAGATACTATTACAACGCATACCATTACAACGTAAGTATAGGTAAGTTTATCTTTTTTTAAAAAACATTTATTAGGGGTATTGGGTTTGGGTTTTGGGGTACATGGGTATTTTTAGGTTTCAGGGTTGGGTTTGGGTTTTGGGGTACAGGGGTATTTTTAGGTTTCAGGGCTGGGTTTGGGTTTTGGGATACAGGGGTATTTTTAGGTTTCAGGGCTGGGTTTGGGTTTTGGGATACAGGGGTATTTTTAGGTTTCAGGGATGGGTTTGGGTTTTGGGGTACAGGGGTATTTTTAGGTTTCAGGGTTGGGTTTGGGTTTTGGGGTACAGGGATTTTTTTAGGTTTCAGGGCTGGGTTTGGGTTTTGGGGTGCAGGGGTATTTTTAGGTTTCAGGGTTGGGTTTGGGTTTTGGGGTACAGGGGTATTTTTAGGTTTCAGCGCTGGGTTTGGGTTTTGGGGTACAGGGGTATTTTTAGGTTTCAGGGCTGGGTTTGGGTTTTGGGGTACAGGGGTATTTTTAGGTTTCAGGGTTGGGTTTGGGTTTTGGGGTACAGGGGTATTTTTAGGTTTATGGGCTGGGTTTGGGTTTTGGGGTAGAGGGGTATTTTTAGGTTTCAGGGTTGGGTTTGGGTTTTGGGGTACAGGGGTATTTTTAACATATATATTTACAAATTAATAAATAAAAATGTATATAATTAATTAAAATATTTAATATTAAAATAATAATTTATTAATTAAAAAAAAATATTAATAATAATTACATTATTTTAACATATTATATACTTACCTATACTTACGTTGTAATGGTATGCGTTGTAATAGTACCTGCGTTGTAGTGTATTGCGTTGTAAAGGTATTCGTGGTAAAGGGTCCTGCGTTGTAAAAATTGCGTGGTAATGGTCTGCGTGCTAAAAGTATGCGTGGCATCAACATATATCCCTCCTGCACTCCAACCCATAAACCTTGTAAGTGAAACACAGTACAAACATAAGATCACTTGTCCCCATGTATGGAACCCACAGAATCCCCTTTGTGTATTGTACTCACTTAATAAACAGCTGTACTTCTCCCCATGTGTAACAGGCACTAAAGAGAAAAATAAAGAAAAAAATAAAAATCAAACAGTCTTAGTCCACATAGAATGAGGTACTTATCTGACTGAAGATAATCCTCTTAGTATTGGTAATCACACAATCCTTTTGGCAGCTTTACTTCTCCAGGTAGTTTCAGATGTATATTACTCCGGTGCATTCCCAACCTATCGCGCTATTCAGAGCGTGTAGTGCAGGTTCTTTAAATATAACCAAATTGAAGCGCTACCTAGCACTTAAACCACCTCACTCCGGAGGCAAAAAATGTGTGTCTAAACAATAGACCGGTACTTCTGCGTTCTCCTGAGCGGATAGCCGGTACTTTTGAAATACAAAAATCAAGGGTGCTTCCTCAGCGTGAAGGCGTTTTTGCTGCCAGCGGGTAACCCAGCACGGCTCCAATGCCGTTACATGGGTAGACAAAAAAGGATTCCCACAGGGTCTTGAGTGCGAGACGCTACTCGGCAAAAACATCTCTTTTCTATGGTGCTCTACGATTGAGCGGCGCTGCTGGTACATGCTTAACCAGGAAGTAAGCAGGCAACGAAAGGTTATAATCCAAACACCGCAACAAGGTGTAAGAGACGCTGAGCAAAAGCGGCTGCTGACACACAAGTACAGGCAAGGCAAGAAGGCAGCAGTCCTCAAACAGGCGCTGCCCGAACTCAAAAGACAACAGCTAGTTCGATGCAGCCAGGTACTCACATCCTCTTTTATCGAGGAAAGTTTTCTCAAGTGACAAGCCCCGAGCACAGCAAGGACGGGGCTTAAGTACCCAAGTCAGATGCTATGACCAGCTCTCCCTCAGGATTATGGGAGATGTAGTTTTACGTCTACTCAATCATACAGTATCGTGTGTTTGTACTCTGTTTGCCTATCTCCACCTAGCCATGACAAATGCCCCATCAAAGTCAGATCCTTTGTCTCACAAGAGAATGAGCTGTGTGTCATCAGTGTAGGAGACAATTTTGACACCCACTCGCTGCACTAAGGATGCTAACGGAAAGAGGTAGATATTAAAAAGGGTTGGGCTAAGACTAGAGCCTTGGGGGAGGCCATCATTGATAGCAGGGCCCGGGGAGGAGAATGGTGGGAGCCAGGTGTCCTGTGATCTATTTTCCAAATAGGAAGACATCCACCCCCAAACCCCCCACTTGGATTTCTGCTTACCCAGTGCGTCTATCACCCCCCCCACCACCCCCTTTTGTACCCAGTGTGTCTGGCATATTGTTACTAAGGGCCCGATATAGGTAATCCCAGATTACCGATTCTTAAATACCGAATCATACCGATTCGGTATTTAAGAACTGGCAATCGGGATGTAGTTAATTTTACCACTTTAATTACCGAATCGGTATGATTCGGTAATTACCGAATCGGTATTTACCGATTCGGTAATTGCCTTTCATTCCTATGGGCCTGGAGGCCTATAGGAATGAATGTCAATTACCGAATCGGTAAATACCGATTCGGTAATTGGGGGAAACATTGAAGGGTGGCAGGGTGTCACTTTGACACCCTGTTGCACCCTCAATTGTGCATGGGTGCACATGTTGCAGACATACATGCCCTTAGGGCATGTATGTCTGCAACATGGCACTGTTTAAAAAGCAAAAAAAATGCTTTATAAGGGCTTTTCATTATTTACCACCAACTTCTAGTTGGTGGTAAATTACGAATTCTTAAAGCCCTGTAGCACTGATTACAGTGCTACCTACATGTAAAAATACAGATTCGGTAATTACCGAATCTGTATTTTAACATGCCCCTACATCCCAAACTCCAAATACCGGTCCGTAACGGCCGAAATCGGGCGTTACCGACCGGTATTTGCCTTCCTACATCTGGCCCTATGTGTTTTGTAGGTGAGGGGGATAGTCTCGATTCTAGCCCTTCCAGTAACAGTCTGCCTTCTAAGGAGGCATATTCGAGTATGTCTAAGTCCCCCAGTCCCTTCCCTTGCCAAGCGTGCCTCAGCTGTGCATGTTCTAAAAACTGGTTCTGGATCATTTGGTATTCTCTTTGAGGAGACATGGAAGGCATTAAGCCCCCCTCTTTCAAGGGATCTCCAATCTGGGCAATTCCCAATAGGTCCCAGGCCCTGAAACCTCTGAGTTTTCCCAGTTCACATATCCACGCTCCCTCCTAGACCAGCATTGCCCGTGTCATCTTTCCTGTTCAGCCTACACACCAAGTGCCTTTCTTCCAGGCACCCAATGCCACCTGTGTCACTGGTAACTTCTTGCTGTACAGGCAATGCAAATATGATGGGCTGGGGAACTGTGCTTGCTCCTACCTGTAAGTGGAGTGGTCCTGCTTTGCACATGACCAGTCATTTATAGCCCAGTAGTAAGCACTAATATCTGGGAGAGTGATCTCACCATTAGATGGTTACGCTGAAGAGTTGCAAGCACTGCCCTAGGGTGTCCACCACTCCACAGTAGGGTTCCCAGGTCACACTCTAGCTTGACAAATGTTACCTCTGGGATCAATTAATATATGTTATGCAGTACATAGAGCAATTTAGGGAGTGTGATCATTTTAAAGACTGCCTCTCTCTCCAGCATGGTAAGGGGCAGCCTATACCACCTCTCTGCCTCCTCCTGGAATTTCAATACTACCCATACCAAATTCCTGGACCGACATGTCTCCCTGTATTGGAAACCATACATCTCCACTTGAAGCCTCTGAGGAAGGATGGTTGGATTCAATGGGCCATAGATGTGACGTAGCAACAGTTAATATGGTTACCAAAGTGAACCCCATACAGTTTTGAAAATCTGGAGTATGGCTGGAATCATGTGTTAAGTATGATGAGAGTTCACCCTTATCTCATGCCTCTTTAAAAAGGTCCAGAATATATGGACACAGCAGTCCTGAGTATTGCTTGAAGAATTTAGCCGGGAGGCTATTCGGCCCCAGAGTCTTCCTTTAGTTCAGTTTTGCAATGGCCACCTGGACCTCTTCAAGTGTGGTTTCCTCCTCTAGCGCCGTTTGGCTGGCACAACTGGCATGTCTAAGCGGTCCGCATTGTGCTCCGTGTTTGCCAGTGGTCAGACCCTATTGAATGAGGCATAAAACCATGGAAAGGTCTCCGTGATTGCTTCATCGGTCAAGTGTGGAGCCCCAGTCTCGTCGATAACACACACGTACCCAGGGTGTCTCTGCCTCCTGTCTACTTAGACAGGCAAGCAACTTTCCTGCTTTTTTCCTGGCATCGTAAAGGTGATGTTACATGGGCAACATCTGCTTTTTAACTTCCCTCTGTGCCAGGTCCCGATATTCTCTCTGGAGCACCCCTAGTATGTGGAGGATTTGGGGATCCGTTTGATACCCAGCAGACTCCTCAAGATCCTTGAGCTGATGCTCAATTTCCTCTATCGCTGCTGTTACTTTACATTTCTTGTATGTTCTAGTATATTCTATATCCCGTATCTCAAGACTGTCTAACAGGCTTCCCAGAGCACTATTGCCAAATCTACAGTCCCCTTGTTTTCTATGAAGTAAAGTTCAGAGTCAATCTGTAGCTCTTGGGCAACCTCTGCATCCCTCATGTCCCAGTTTCCAGCCCACACCCTGAGGAGAGCCCCTCCCACCCACTGTGATCCAGAGAGGCACATGGTCTTTCAGGCCTCATGCTCATTATTCTGCCCCCTCCACTCTGACCACCTCACCTGTTGGAGCAAAGATATAGTCAGTCCTAAGAAATAGGAATAGTCCCTGTCCCTTGGTAGGATTTCGCTCCCATGGGACAGAGAGACACAAATAGTCTATGAATAATGCCAAGGGCAAGTCCCTTGGGGGCCAGAGCCATGCCTGAGCAGTCCAAGTTGGGGGCCATGACATTGGTAAAGTCACCTCCCAAGTAAAGTGGAGTGGCCTCCAGTAGTATGGCTCCCACCTGTACCAATACAGACACTTGAAGATGGGAGTGCATATACCCTGATCAGGATAATTGAAGTTCCCCCCCATTGTCGCTGGCCCCCATATATCTTCTGTTCTGGTTTACCCATGCCTGCGACACCTGGAAGTCTACCCTGTGTCATAAGGTATGACAGTGTCCAGGTTACCATGCAAAGACAAAGGTACCCCTTAATAATCAATTTGTATGGTCTGGGAGAAAAGGGGAGACAAAAATATGTATTAATACAGGACCTTCCACTTGGCCAACATCCATTCTGCAATGGCTATAATAAGCTTGAAACGGGCTAACACGTTGCTTACAATATCACTAAATACAACAAAGATGCATTAATTCATATTTATTTTAAATCTTCCTTAATAAATGTTTTGCAAAATTCATAGACCATATTTTTCATTGATATTTTTTTCTCGTATTAAAACCATATTTTTTCTGTGTTCATAAATACAGGGCAAATCATGAATAATTCAACAATAATAAAAAAAAATTAAATGTGCAAATAGAGCATGATTGTGCAATGTATACATACGAAATAGCATATGAAAGCATGTCCCCTTATTATTGTCACATATAACCTAACCTCACACACAGTCATCACATACCAAACGAACACATACACACATCACATTCATGATTTTCCAGCTACTAGATGGCTTGCATTTTTTAAAAACAAAGGTCCTAAGCTTTTAGTAGTTTCAACGTGAAATAATAAGCACAGACTTTAAATAAGGACTGTGTGGTTTTTTTCTCCAATGTCCAGCCGGACAGGGAGGTATTTATTTAAAAGGTTTTAGTGAATATAAACAGAATTCGGAAGTGGAGCAAGCCACAGTTAACTGTGCACAAGCCTGTACCTAGTCAAGGGGGAAAGGAAAGACAATACGTGGGGAGAAAGAATAACAGGCAAACAAGTTGGAGAAGAACGGTGGCTTACGATACAATGAAATCTTACAAAAGCTCTAACCGACAGTAACTGCAACACATATTACAAAATTGAAAGGGAAGCAGTACTGCACAAAATGTCGACGTTACGTTTCGATCCCTGAGTCCAAAATTAAATTGGGATCATCTTCAGGACTACAATAAACATTTTGCCTGATTGTATTTGTACAAGCCTGTGGGATTTAAACAGGAGGGAGGAAAGGGAAAGAGACAAATTATCTCAAAGGGAAATATTTACATATTTACAGCATGTCAATTACATTTCTATATGGTGCACATTTCTGAAGATAAAAAGTGCGGAGGACGCGGTGCAGAGTGCGATCCTATTTGTTACAAAAGGGCACGGGTGGCGATGTGCAAATTTTTTGTGGATCGTTGCAACGTATCGGGGGAACTGTGACTGGAGTGTGTGGTCATTGAAAATGAGTGTGAAGTTGAAATATTCTTGTGCTGGTGCCGAGCGGCGAAGTGACCCGGAAAATAAGTCGGGTGGTGCGTGATTTCAGTGCGTGGTAATTGGAATTATTGTGATTAATTCTGGCCGTTCGCGAGAGTGGCAAGTGGGCGATTAACGCTAGAACGGTGAATGTGAATGTGCTGCGGTGCGCAGCGAAGCAGAATTATCGTGTCTAAAGGTGGCCGATCGCAAGAGCGGTTGGTTTCTACAGGTGGCCGATCGCAAGTGCGAATGGTATACTGACCTAAGCACTGGGTAGTAGTGCGGTCACGGCGTGGGGGGATTCAGGTGGAGGGAAGCATCAATCCATCTGGGAAGAACAAATGGGAGCAGTGAGCGTAAGCTTCAGTAATGATTGCTGAGCTAGAAGGGATATGAGACTGAATTACCTGGGGCGCCTAGCAGTATAGTTGGAAAATTTGACAATATTAAAGAACCAAAACACGGCAGGGTTTTATGTAAAAAATGTAGTTACTTATTATAAATTCCTTTTGGACTTTAAGTACAACTCAAAGTTGAAGAAGCACAGTATTGTAACAGGAGTTTTCACAATTCATTTTGTTTGTGTTTTTCTTCAGTGTTTGAAATAGAAAATAATATAATGTTTTTTGCACCCTGCTGGATGATAAATGAGGAGCATGGGGAAGACTGAGTTGCATATGTTGTGCCCACACTGAGGTGCCATGGTTAACAGAAGAATGATGGGTTGGAGTGCTACACCATCGCTTTTGCCAGTGGTAACACTTATTAGAAGCAGCTTCCCATCACCTTTTGTGTGTTTGATGTACCACCCTAAGTGAAATGGGTATGCTCAGACGTGGCTCCCATGCTCACTGTGTCACTGGAACCAAGCTGTACAGGACTAATGAGCCCATAATTAGGGCGAAACTGATCCTGGGTTGCTTGTGTTTAGGGGTGGGCGGAAGTCGCGGAAGGGACTATCGTGCAGAGGCACGGAGATTGAACCAATCTCCATGCCTCTCCGCGATGTTTCTGTTCCGCGAGCCGTAACCGCCGCCCACCCCCCACCCGCTTACAGCCCGCCTCCCGCCTGCCTTATTAAATTATATTTAAAGGGTAAAATAGTAACTTAAGTAAAACTTACCTTATTGAGCAGCAAACTTCCCCCATCGCGGCTTCCTCTTGTAAACTGCGCATGCATATGACTTGAGCAAAACTGAAGTGGCATGTGAGCAAACCAACGATGGGTTGGAGTGCTACCCTGAGCTATTGCCAATGGGTAGATTTTTTGCAAACAGCCTCTTGTTACTTTTTGGGTGATAAATGATAGCATACATTAGTTACTTAATTGTTGTTACCACAAAATCAACACTAAATAAAAAATGCATTTATTATATGTGTATGAAACAAATATAGATGAAATGTATCATAATGTTGAGTTTTCAATCAAGTAACAAATAGAAATGCCAGAATGTAAATCTTCTATTCCTTACTATACGCACCGAGGTAAGGTATTTACCTTCTCCTTTCCTCTTCTTTTGTATATATTACTTGTTGGAGAGTAGGATCTGCTTACTATCATTACCCCC
This sequence comes from Lissotriton helveticus, assembly GCF_964261635.1. Classification (NCBI taxonomy): domain Eukaryota; kingdom Metazoa; phylum Chordata; class Amphibia; order Caudata; family Salamandridae; genus Lissotriton; species Lissotriton helveticus. Next base: position 622,127,509 of record NC_136071.1, read on the forward strand.
CACTTTTTGTTGGTGTTTCACTGTTTTCGGACTTTAGTCTGGCTGGGGCCCAGCTATCCAGGACCCCAGCCTAGCTGCTTCCTCTCAAAAGTGATTGCATGTACTTTAGCTACACTCCAGTTTGGTTACTGGGGTACCCTTGTGAGTCCCAAGTAAATGGCACACTAGGTACTAAGGGCATAGGTACCCTAGAGGCCTAGAGGGGCTGAAGCATGTATCATGCCACCCCTGGGAAGCCTCCCAAAAAGGCACCACAGGACTGCTACTGCAGCCTGGGTAAGGTGGTGCACCCCTTACTAAGATATAGGTTACCTATATCTACCTTTAATCACTGACGAATATAAGCCTATCAGTCACTCCTATGGCAGGCCTTATCAATCCTGAAAGCAGTGTGCTTGGTTTTCTCTGTGAGGGTGCTCATGCATGAGCTGGGCCCCTCTGCAGCTTTCAGAGCCTATTCTCTGAGGTTGTTCTGTGATGCAGCCAGACCATATACTCTTAAGTGCATTATAACCTCGCAGTAAATGCTAACTTTGGAATGGCTGCATGGAAACATGTCATGTTTGGTGTCAAACACTTTGGAATCCTAGCCTTTGCCAGTCCTGGCGGAGGGGGTAGCATTCCACCCTTCTAGAGGGAGAGACATGTACACACTGGTCTAACCGATAATTGTTTAAAAGAGCCCTGGCATCACAAATGGATGATGCAGCCACAGACACGAGTCTGACCTCCTGATGCTGGACGAAACTCCAGCAGGGGGGACCTGGACAATAGGTTTCCTGTCACAGGGAGGTGTGACCACCTCCCAGACAGGCTTTAGTGTTACAGGCTGGGTGGGTGCACTCCAGGAGTGCTTTGAAAGTCCGCACTGGGGGCACACTTGGTGTCCCTGTGCGCAGCCCAGATCAAACCAGTTACAGGGGCTACCAGTATATCCAGCCCCTTTTCTTAGTATAAGTAAGGTACCCCTGGCAGCAGGACTTTAGATTGCAACTGGACAAAACTCTGAAACTGAATCATGGAACTTCGAAGCTCTACTAAAGACTAGAGGATGGAAGAATCTCCCTTGGGGTCAAGAAGTGACTCCCCTGATCAAGCAGGCACCAATGAAGCATCTTGCTGGTCTGCATTTTCGAAGCTCCAGACCAGCTCTGAAGTATTTGCAACACAGGAAGAGGATTTCCAGACTTTTCAGAGGCCGACACAAGTCCCCAGCAAAGCTGAGACCTGCAGCCTTCACGAGTGATGTGGAACCAGAACCCCTGGACTCCGTGCACATTTGCTAAGTGCATCAACTTCCCGAGCTTTCCTGAAGGTGTGCATTGGGTTACTTGTAGCCCAAGCCCCGAGCATCATTTGCACCAAAGATTGTGGGCCTACACTCTACGAGTGTTCCGTGAGCCTGTTTCTTGCATTTCCACTTGAGGCTTCTTTGCTATCCATGGTCCATCAACTGGTGGGTCCCCTCGAAGGTAACTACTTTTCCTTGGGCTTTCCTGGTTGCTCCAAACATGCCCTGACTCTCCACCCCATGGTGAGTCCCTCAGACCTTGCAAGACTGCATCAAAGCTTTTTTTAGTCCTACGTGGGTTGCTCTTGCCAATGCTTGTTGGGTCCAATCCGGAAACTGACACCGCAGCACTCGACATCCTTTGTGCCGCAGCTCAAATTCAGAACCTGGTCATCATCAACACCTCCTGGTCCTCGTGGCTGAAGAGTCAAGCTTCACCTTCTTCACCTGAAATCACCAGACATCAGTGGGCATTCGAATATCGTGCCCCTGGTCACTTGCAAGTGACCCAGACTCTGTCCCCTCTGCTTTCAGGTTCTTCTCATCTTCAATCCAGGCTTGGATCACACCGGACACTTTCCACTTGGACACCAGCAGCACTTTGCAGCAGATCGCCATTGAAAACAGTGACGAAACCTGACACCAAAAGACACCTATGCACCCAGCACCCCTGGGTGAGGTAACTTGAATACTCCGGTGCTGCTATGGGTGTTGGCTCTAGAACCCCCTAGTTCTAAAGGGGTTTGCTCTAAGTCCTCTTCTAAGAGTCCTTTATCTTTAAAAATTGAACCGCGACTTTCCCTATTGAAGTTAATGGTGATTTGCGGCTGTGTTCACACACTGCACACGTCCCCCTTGGGTCCCTTGTGTCACAACCTTGGGTAGTTCCTGGTGGCCCCAGTGGTTCTAAAGGCTCTAGGTCTTGTATCAATGCAAGTCATAGTTCTTATACTACTTTCTTAATATATGGTTTGGTACGCCCCTAGGGCTCAAGTAGATTGTGCTAATTTACTGTGTGATATTAAGTTTACTGAATGTACTTTTGCCTCTAGCCTCATAAAGGGACTAGAGGGATGTGTTTAAAATAAATACATATGTTCTATATATATACCTGGTGTGGTTCTCCTTTCATTTGATCATTCACAAGATTATAGACAGGTAAAACAAGCTGCTTTACATTCCTCCAAGACTTAGCCCGAAGGCTGCTCTCCACAGCTACCACTAGGATAGCTTTCTATTAAGGTTGTCTTTAACCTACCATCAATAAGGGTCGTTTGGACTGGTGCAAGGTGCCCACTAGAATAGTGGACAGTATATGCCAGGCCAACCTTTCACATTACTACCTACCCCTATACGTCAAATAGTTGCTCTAATAACTAGCTCTTTTATTATAATGAAATGTAAAATAGTTCTGAAAAGAACTGTATTTTTTCTTCTTTTCGTTTTGTGCTTTTTAAAAAAACTATTACTCAACTGGAACAACTTTAAGACTCCTGCTGCAAAACAACCAAAGAAGAACCCTAAGGGTTTTAGGGAGGGTAACTATAAGCTCCCTGTCAATGTTCAGGTCATTCTCCCCTGCGATAATGACTGTTTGACAATATAAACGGTAGGTTGCTGTTTCCTCATAAGGCTCAACATTGTTGCACTGCTGCCTAAGGAGGTTCACATCAGCTGCAGAGCCAGGTGGGGTATGGCGAGTGGTGCAGAAACCACGACTGAAGTGGACGGTCCAGTAGTTGGAATATTCCCAGCTCCAGCAGATGTTCCCTCCTCAAGTTGCCTCAACTCCAGCTCTCCTCTCCTTGGTGCCTGAGCCAAAAGGGTGAAATGCATTGCACAAAGGTGTTTTCGCACTATATATGTTTGAATTTTTTTAGTCTAGAACCACCAAACACCCTTTTCTAACATATACCTTGTAGTATGTTTATCTAGGGACCTGTATCGATACTCCTATTTCTGACCCTTGTCCGGTTATAAATCACTAATATCCATACAACGGCAAAGAAACCCGTTTCATAAATTAGTCATAGCGCATGCTGTCATATTAAGCAAGCACTATTCCTCCAGACCCCTAGAAAGCACACCGAGTTCTCTAAACAAACCAAGCCTCCAGCAAACCTGGGAAATCCCCGCTGCTATTGTTTTGATTTCGTTCGAGAACTCCTGTAAAGATTGTAAGAACGACCAGTTCTTAATGACATCCTTATTGACATCTTATGTCCATCCTTACGTCAAACCCGGCACCTCTCAGGTATAAATATACAGACACTGCCCTAAGTAAAGACACGGTGGTGATGAACCTGGAGCAGTGACTACTTGCCGGAGAGCCCAGCTGATGCGAGAGCCCACGGACGCTGCCCCTCCCCTTTTGATGCGCTGAGGAAGACGCTGCCTTTCCTCTTGCCGAGGAATCCAGCCTCCAGCGTTTCCAGCTTGCCCTCGCAGGTGAGTGGGATACCGAGTCCTGAGAAAGAAATACCAGCCCTCCTGCCTTCTAAATCCCAGGTACTGAACTGACTAAACCCTTACAGAGAATTCTTGAGTCAGATTCTTGGCAAAACAAACTTAACTTAAACTGCTACTTACTTACTCCCTCCCATGTATTAGGCTTAGGTCAGGTACACCGGGGTAGGCGTAGTTAGAAGCACCAGTTGAGTATGATTAGTCAATGTATATATGTATGTATATCTTTTATCCATTTTAAAGTAATATATGGCTAAGAAACCATATCAATGCTTTTACAGTATTATTTTATAATCCTGCTTTTACTGTATGCACTTTACTTAACTATAAGTATTGCAATTGTAGCGATTCATTTCTCTTGTATGAGAAAAGAGACTGATCAATAAATAACCCCTTTTATTGAAAATGCCCTTCTCTTCTTTTCTCTACAATCTGGTGAAACTAAGTATGCACGTATTGACTGAGTAAAATAGCTGTGTTTTGTTTTCACACAACTCTAGAGATTTACTCTTGATCAGGGAGAGCAAAGTTGTCATGTTCTATGGTTGTCAGAAACTAAATCCCTTCTTGTCTATCCAGGGAGGTTAAACTCCTCCTCGCCTATTCGAGAAAGTTTCTAGTGAACTCTGAGCTAGCTGGCACACAAAACTTAAGTCTAATATCGTCAGTAGAAGACCTAGTTAACCTCTGTCCTACGTCTATACTATTGAAGATATTATTCCAATGCGCAGAGCCTATTGGGATAATAGGAACTACACTACAACCTCTACCCTCCACTGAAATTATTCTTACCTCTGTTTTCCACTACTCACCCCAAAACCCTAAAACCACCTGCATCTCTTTTTAACCCTAGCCATCCTTTAAACGCTAACTTCAACCGTTCCTCCCTTTACCTCTACCCACCCAATAGCCCTTAAATCACCATACCCCCTTTACCTCTGCCAATCACTAAATGCCATAATCATCTTTACCTCATTTTACCTCTACCCAACCTTAAACCCTAAATTACCTTTACCTTCCATTACCTCTACCAACCCAATACTACTAAAATTACCCTTAACTCCTTTACCTCCCTTTAAATCTACCCCCACCTCATACATTTCAATTCTATTTTAAATAAATCCCTACCTGAATTGTAAAGTACTGTGTGGAAAGGTACAAATAACTGCTAAGTACTTACCTGCTTGGTAAAGACTATGGGCCAGATGTAGGTAGCAAAATACCGGTCGGTAACGGCCGAAAATCAGTGATTTTTCTGTTACCGACTGGTATTTAGCGCTTTCCAATGTAGGAGGCTGGTTTTAAGGATTCAGTAATTTACTGATTCCTTATTTTAAGGAATCGGTAAAATACAGATTCCTTATTTTAAGGAATCGGTAAATTACAGAATCCTTAAAACCTATGTAGGTGGCACTCAAGTGAGTGCATTTTTGCTTTAAGGATTCGTTATTTACCACCAACTACAAGAAAAAGATAGGACAGTTGAAGGTGTACAATTCCACATGTAGTATATGAATACCATTTTATAGTACTATTGTAGTACTACTGTAATACTGTAAAACATGCTACAAAAAGTGCACTTTGTGAATAGACCCCGACTGTCTCCAGATGATACTTAAGGTAAATCATGGTAGTTTGTTGGAAGAGTTTTAGTAGGCCAAGAACCTAAGAAATGGACCTGTAATTGGGGGACCAATGATATCAATCAAAAAGTTTTGGTAATTCGTGGAAGTGCTTCAAGCTATTGAACTCTTTGAAAAAAGCATGAGAAACATAAGTAAATATTAGGAAGTTAATTAGGGGACCCGTTCCTTGTGCATAGATGAACCCACTCACTAAATGTCTATTAATACTGAAATTAAAAAATAAATTTACAAAAACTATGTTTAAATAAAATAGATTAAATGGAATATGTCAGGCTGAGAAATTACTCTATTGCACATTTACGGGGAAATTGTAAAGGAGTTAAGGCCTACTTTAATATAAACGTCAAAGCTTAGGTACTGTGGAAAGATTAATATGTGACTATGGAGGAAAAACTAATAATTGCTCCTTGCGTGTTCATTGTTCATTGAACGTCAGTATCCAAATGCCACATGGTTTCTAGTTAATCCTCTAAAGTCTCTAATTAATTACGAATCACCTGTTGCTAAAATGTGATTTTAACAAATGCCATTATTACACCCGACATAAAATAGTAAAACTATTTAAGCAAAGTAAACTGCATTAGCCATTCTTAATCAGCTTCACTTGTAAAGCCGCTTTGTTTTACACATCTCTGTCTTTAACACCACGATGAACACTAACAATTCATGCCCTCGGTGTTCCATTTATATTAGGACATGCGCACAAAGGCACTTAAAATAAAATCACAGCTTGATTGTCAACAGAGGTGTCATGTTCGTCATTAGAATAAATATTTTTTATTTTGTGGAAGGACTAATCATACTTATTCCCTTAATATGTATTCTTTTTTAAGAGGACAGATGGAATTGGTACTGGGGCCGTGGGGAGCGTAAATGATGTATATTTTTAAATATGGAATAAAGCACACATAAGTGTTCATTTAGGTGTATTTCAAGCAGTGAGGTGCTACTTGACCAGAGAGGCACAGAGCCACAATGTGAGTCCCTTTTTAATGGCATGGAACAGCAAGCTGACGCGTAATGTCATTTTTATACATACTTGGCCCGTCTGTATTGCTCATTTTGAGGGATATTTTCAAGAACATACGATAATCATTGCCAAAATAGGTTAACGCAAATTTTCATATCGCCGTCTATCGCGGGAAAATAACCCGTATTCACAACACGGTGGTAACATGCGATAGTTTCCTGATAACGCATCAAATGTCTGCGATAAAATCACTGGGATGGCGATAAAAATCTAAACCCGAATGTGAAAAAAGTTGCGATTGGCCCAACTGTGATAAAAAATTCAGCAATAAGCAGCTCCATATCTGCAAGTCCCACAAGTCAGGTGGTAAAAATCACTATAAAAGCGGAAACAAAAAACACAAACAAAACACCAACAACTGCGAAGCACCATGGAGGTAGTTGACGGACCAGAAACTGCACAACATGACCTGAGCCAACAGCAACAGGGTGAGTAACAACCAGGGACTGGGGGGATGGGAGTAGATTGGGGTGAGTAATGACCAGGGACTGAGGGGATGGGGGAGATTGGCACAATGGCACCCATGCACAATTAAATATAGCACATCTGTGGGCAAACCATGCCCAAGAGTCACAACTCCGACCAAGAGCCCAATTTACCCAAGTCTGCAACATCTCAGCGGGGTATGAGCACAGAAGTGCAAAGCACACCGCCTAAAAGGGATAAGGACCAGCCAAATCAGAGCTGAAGGGGCAACACACCCACAATGCAGCACACACACATTAGAATCAGAGCACCTCAACATTGATAACAATGTGGTAAAAACTGCAACACTTTCACAACAGAACAGAGGACACTACTGCTGCTGCTTGTGTGCACAAAATGGCCATTCGCATTTGGCATAGCTGGAAACTGTGAGATGACAATGTACAAGTACAACCTCACATCCGTGATGGTGTAGAACTGTCAACTTCCCCGCATCAAATAGGCATCTCCACACAATCAATCACAATGTACATTGTCATGCAGTCTGTTCGTAAACTTGTACAATGCGTGAACATACAGGTGAACATAATGTCAATCTGCATCTCCCCTTCACATTGCAGAGGGAGAATAAACAACTCCTGCAGAGCAGGCCCAACAACACAGCATTGATGATGAAGAGGACCAGCCCAATATCGACACCGATGCCCTCCAACAGCTCATGGACAGCTCAGGCACCCCACCTCCAGGAGCAGGGCAGCCCAGCTGCATCGAGGATACGAAACCCCCTGCACAGACCACACAGCAGGAATCACCCACCACCACAGCTGTCTCCCTGGACCCCCACGACATACACATGGCATTCCAACGTCGTGTGTTAGGGTGCCAGGAGAAGATGGCTGATCAGCTGCGGGTGGGGTTCGACATCATGGCAGCCAAACTTGATGCCATACGTGGGTGTTTAAGTCCCATCAGGGACCACTTACAGTCCCTAACGGACACCCACTGTCCGCTCCATGCTCTCCAACAATCCATGGCTGACATTGCTGGAGTCATGACTCTGAGCCAAGAACAACTGTCTATTCGGAGTGGCTCCAGCGATGTCAGCTGGGAGTTGGGACACATAAGGAGAATGATGGAGAGATTGGAGCAGATGCAGGCGGAAAGAATGTTTGCCACGGCTGCACACCAGCGCGATGTAGCTGTGATCTTCCATGTCCCGCAGACCCTCTTCATGGCATTGCCACCACAAGGCCTGGCACGGATGAATGCTGCTGCTACCACTCCATCCACAACTCCGCCCCCTGAAGTGTCAATGCCACACAGTGAGGCAGACATTCCACCTCTGGCCCCTGATGTGTCACTGCCACACAGTGATGCAGACAAAACATCACCACCCACATGTGAGGCACCTGACACATCAGAGGACGAAGATGATGATGAATCTGGCCTTGTTGTAAGAATGAAGTGGTAGCATTCATCTCTGCTATATGGCCGCTTTCAGCTTTGTTTTGTCCTCTGATTCATGCCCTGGAATACCACCTTCCACTGACCCCCGAAAACTCAGCGACACTCACCTTGGACCTCGACATGGACTGCCATATTTTGTCTGGTTACCAATGACACAGCAATCACACTGCGGACTGAAGTCTTCCACTTCTTATGAACTTGTCAATCCCTAAAGGACTCTGGCTGGGCCTCCATTGGACAGCAATATAAAGGGGGGTTTGCATGGCCCTGTACTGGTCCAGCTTCAACACTCCACTGAATTAGAATTGGGGAATTGTGAATTTGGGAAACTCACCTCAATACTGTTTGTTAGCTTGATCTCGCCGCTTCCCCTGAAGCTCCGCTAAGCCTTCCACCCCTAGGCCTAGCCAATCCGCCGTAGGAGGAGGAGTCGGAGGCGGGCTCAGGTACTAATGCAGGTCATCGCGCAGAAGAGCAGTGGACGCGCGCAGCGGGCACGCCGGCAGCGCGCCAAAGGCAAGCTCGTCTGCACAGGTCTGCGCCAGACCGGGCCCAGGGGCCAGCCCCCCTGTACGAGCCACCATCTACTCTTCGGAGGACCTAAAAAAGTTAAATCAGACAGACCTCCTGCCTTGCCCCGCCACTCGCGCACACCTTAACCACCTAGGCATCTCTCATAAGCCTAACTCACTAGGACCCAGGCTCACCACCTCTGGTGAAAGTCAGAGGCCCACCCTTGTGCAGGACAGAGACCCCACACTATGTATCCTTTACCTTGATACCCGCTCCCTAGTTAAGCATCAACTAAATATCTTTCTCCTGCTGCTGTCAGACAAGCCAGACATATTTTTCATCATGGAAACATGGCTGAATGCTGACTCCACCCCTGATATCCTGGCAGCCCTTCCTGACACCTATTACATTTTACAGGTCAACCGGGCTCCAGGAAAAGCGGGAGGTGGAGTGGCAGCCATCATACATAAAGACCTTGTCTTCACTTCCATTTCCCCCTTAAACCTCCCTGTAGCAGATAATATGATCACTAAACTCAACTCTAAGGCTGGCTCACTTATCTTTGTCCTAATATACAGACCCCCTCTACATATGCCCTCATTTCCCCTCTTACTGAGTGAGCAGCTGGCCCCCCTGGTCACAGATCATGAGAAAATACTCCTACTTGGTGACCTCAATTCCTGGTGCAATCACAACTATGGTGGCCCCCACGCCACTGAATTAATGGAACTCCTTCTTAAACTCAATTTTAGTCATCATATCTTCTCTGCGACTCACACTAAAGGCCATACCCTGGACCAGGTATGGTCCACCAACCTCACAGTATCCAAGCCCAATATATCCCCCTGCATCTGGTCTGACCACCACCAAATAAACTTCTCCATCTCTATCCCTACCTGCAGCAAGCCCCCGGCGCCCTAAGGGGGTCTGGTCAGGAAATAGAGCACCCAACACCCCTGCTTTTCTGGGTAGCCTGGCCCGCTCCACCCCCGAAGACACTCTGGATGTGGCCCTAGCCGAAACTAACATCTCGGACTGGCTATTCGCAGCTAGCAATATACATGCTCCACTCAAAAAACTAAAAATTGCCCATCGTTAGGATGACCAAAGATAGTTCTCCCAGAACCTCAGGGCTCGAAAATTAGACACCCGCCAAAAAGAGCGGAAATGGAGGCAGGCCTATGCCCTGGATGCTAAACTCTTATATCTGGCTGCCCGCACAGACTATAAAAAAGCCATCATCTCAGCTAAAGCCACCTACTTTTCGGAAAAAATCGAGAAATCAAATAACAAACAAAAGACATCTTTGCCATAGTCAACGAGCTATCCAACTCCGAGAGAATCCTCCCCAAAATCGGGCCCACCCAACAATTGTGTGATTCTCTCAACAAATACTTCTTACATAAGATCGCAACCATCAAAGCCAGAACCCCAGTCGCCGGCCCCAAGACGGATCTCCCCGCCACAGCATCCAGCGCTCCAATTCTCGACCACTTTCCACCCATAGACACTCACTCTTTACAGGCCCTACTGGCGAGGGTGAAGTCTGGTTCTCCCATGGACTGTTGCCCCCCGCACATCTTAAAGGACACCTTCTCGTTTTTTTCGCCTCCTATCTTGAACCTGCTCAATGAATCCCTGTCCCAGGGCAGGGTCCCCATCGCCTTTAAGGAGGCGGTTGTCGTCCCCCTCCTGAAAAAGCCAGACGTAGACCCTGTCAACCCCTCAAACTACAGGCCCATTTCCCTTCTCCCCTATCTAGCTAAAGTCCTTGAGGCGCACCTAACCACTCTTCTGTCCAACTTCATAGAACAGTCCAACTACCTAGACTCTCAGCAAGCTGGGTTCCGCCCTGCCCACTCCACCGAGACAGTCATCACCGCAGTCATGGACGCACTCCGGGGAAATGCCGATAAAGGAATCCCACAGGCCTTGGTCCTTCTGGAACTCTCGGCCGCGTTTGACACGGTCGATCATACCATCCTATTGGGCCGTGTCAAACAGGCCGGCGTCTGCAACTCGGCTTATAGTTGGATTAGGTCCTTCCTCAGTGACCGCACTCAAGAAGTCTGCTTAGCCCCTTTCAATGCTCCTAAGCTTCCCACTTCCTGCGGGGTCCCTCAGGGATCCTCAGTGTCCCCCCTCTTGTTCAATTTGTACCTCTTTCCCCTGATCCAGTCCCTGAAGGAATTCAAGGCCACCACGTTTAACTACGCCGATGACCTTCAATTGATCTTTACGATAGACAACTTCCCTGAATCCATCCGGGAGTTCCAGGGCACTCTGCTTCACATCGGCCAATGGGTGGATCTCAACCATCTAAAGCTGAACCCTAGTAAATCCAAGCTAGTCATCTTCGGTAAAGGTCAGACACTCTGGGGCCCACACAACTGGCCTCCAGAACTCGGCCCCGCTCCCACTCCCTCTCCCTCTGCAAAAAGCCTAGGAGTGATCATCGACGAGGATCTCTCCCTAAAAACCCACATAGGCACGGTCATGTCCTCCTGTTTCCTTCAGCTCTGTAAGATCAGGAAGATCAGTCGGATGCTTACCCAGTCAGCCTTGATGCAGGCGGTAATAGCCCTGGCATTATCTCACCTGGACTATGCCAATTCCATCTACTTAGGCCTCCCACTCTGCCTCACCAAGCGTATACAACTGGTCCAGAATCAGGCGGCCAGATTGATCCATCGGCAACCGCGTTGGCAATCAGCCAGGCCTCTGTTGAAAAATCTCCACTGGCTCCCCATCTCCCAACGAATTGCCTTTAATACGGCCTGTATTATCTTTAAATCTCTCCACGGACACAGTCCTCAATTCATCAACAACCTCCTGGCCAGGTACATCCCCTCCCCCAACCTCCGCTCCGCAAATCTCCATCTTTTGACCACCCCCTCCTTCAAACTCCACCGCCAGGGAGGACGCAGGTTTGCGACTCTGGCGCCCAGACTTTGGAACTCCCTCCCTTTGGAGATTCAGTCCTGCAACAACCTCCTAAATATTAGAAGGCTACTCAAAACGTGGCTTTTCACACAGGCCCACGTTTAGTCCTTTGTTGGCCCCAGCACCTGCTAGACTCAGCGCCATGAAACCTTTTGGTGTACGTGCTCTCTACAAGATAATACTACTACAACTGTCTATTCGGAGTGGCTCCAGCGATGTCAGCCGGGAGTTGGGACACATAAGGAGAATAATGGAGAGCTTGGAGCAGATGCAGGCGGAAAGAATGTTTGCCACGGCTGCACACCAGCGCGATGTAGCTGTGATCTTTCATGCCCTGCAGATCCTCTTCATGGCATTGCCACCACAAGGCCTGGCACGAATGAATGCTGCTGCTACCACTCCATCCACATCTCCGCCCCCTGAAGTGTCAGTGCCACACAGTGTGGCAGACATTCCACCCCTGGCCCCTGATGTGTCACTGCCACACAGTGATGCAGACAAAACACCACCACCCACATATGAGGCACCTGACACATCAGAGGACGAAGATGATGATGAATCTGGCCTTGTTGTAAGAATTAAGTGGTAGCATTCATCTCTGTTATATGGCCGGTTTCAGCTTGGTTTTGCCCTCTGATTCATGCCCTGGAATAACACCTTCCACTGTCCCCCGAAAACCCAGCGACACTCACCTTGGACCTCGACATGGACTGCCATATTTTGTCTGGTTACCAATGACACAGCAATCACACTGCGGACTGAAGTCTTCCACTTCTGATGAACTTGTCAATCCCTAAAGGACTCTGGCTGGCCCTCCACGGGGCTGCAATATAAAGTGGGGTTTGCATGGCCCTGTACTGGTCCAGCTTCAACACTCCACTGAATGTGAATGAAACTTTCTAATTCGCACAGATGTGCCATGGGTATGATCAATCAAGTATGTAAGTATGGCTGAATGTCGGGACAGTTATTCAACAAAAAGGTACTCCCTGGGTAATTCTATCAATGCGCATGTATGGCCGTGCACATGTCCGGGATGTTCAGCCATTGCGTCAGTGGCTCTGGTTGAAGTGGCACTGTTCTGACCTCCACCAGTTCTGTGGATGAAATGTCACAGCTCAGATAAATGAGTTGTTTTAGTGTGCAATGGTTGTACGCCTGGGATGGTGTAGGAGTAAATGTGAAGGCCAGTCCATGCAAGATAACTTTGAGCAAGGACTCCTGTCTGTGGGGTGTGCATACGTTGGTCTTTCGTCGGGCTGTGCGTAGTTTGGGAGTCATCATCAGCTGCTATAGTGTCTGTCAGGGGGTGCTGGGCACATGCAATTCCGAGGTCGGAGGTGCAGATGTGCTCCCGCCTGATAGTTCAGACAAAGGAGCTTTGATCCCTAATGCTAGTTTGTCATATGCTTGCATTCAGGAAATGTGAAGTGGTTTGTTGGGGGTTGGGTGGGATGTACATTTCTCAGTTCGTGCGAGTCCTCCCTCTGGGTGCATGCTACATTGCATCATTGTCGATTGCGGGCTGGGTGGCCCTTACACTACAACAGAGACACACGCATTAGTTACTTCCTTGTCCAAGCCAGAACTGAACCACGCCCAGACCCCCCAGGCAAATTCTTCACAACCCTTCACTGGGCTGGCATACGCCGGACCAACCCACTCCGCTTACGATTACAAGGAGGGACGACAAAGCTACATGTCCAAGGTCTTAGCCACTGCCTGAGGTGATTTGTAATGTGGTGGGGCCCACGGCCATCATGCTTACATAAAGACCACACAGACACACTTAGATAGATAGTGGAGTGGCTACAAGCATATGCGCCCGGCCCCTTTTTATTACCAGGGTCACATGTCCAGTGACGCCTGTGCTGGATGGGTGTGGGATGAGTGTAAGCCAGCCCTAAGGGAGTGGTTGGTGCTGGCAACAACTAGAATAGTGATCATTGGATCACACACCAAAGATTCAATCATAAAGGGTCCACTGACACCACCGACTGACACCACCGGCGCAGGGCGCCATAAAAGATCCTGATGGTGCAAGCGCGCAGCGGACGCGCCGGGGGCGTGCCAAAGGTAAGTCCGTATGCGCCATTCCACGCCAGGGAAGCGCTCAGCGCCAACCACGCTGCCCGTTTGGACTTCGGGGGGGACCTTAGTCGGGATGCAGGCCTCATTATATATTCCAGAGAGTTACTTCTTCACTTGGGTGAGCTTCATGCTGACAAAGGGACTTTTAGGCTCCTTGAATCAGCAGCCCCCCTTGGTGACTTCTAAACAAGAGTTTACTATCATGTGCTCATGTGCACTCCTCAATGTGAGAACTCTGCCTAAGCATAGTGCAGAAATTCAGGTGTTGCTGCTCTCTCATGAGCTCGACATGCTGTTTCTGACTGAAACTTGGACTAGCCTTGATTGCGAGGTCGATCTTGGTTGGGCCTGCCCACCAGGTTATAAAATCCACCACCAACCTCGACTTAGTGGGAGGGGAGGGGGTGTCGGAGTCATCTTTAAAGATATCTGGAAGGTAGGGACCATTGATATGGATGTGGTTTATGGGGTGGAACTCTTAGGACTGACTATAAAGAAAGATTCTGAGTTAATCTTCACTGGGATCATTTGTTATAGGCCTCCAGGGGCATTTAGCACTCAGCAGCAGCAATCCCTGCTAAATGCTCTTAATGATATGGCAGCCACTCACCACAAATTGGTTAACCTGGGTGACTTTAATCTGTGCTTAAACGGTTCGCTTGACCCTGGGCTCCATAACTTGCTTAACTCTTGTGAAGGTCTTGGCCTCCACCAGTTGGTCGAGAAAGCCACTCACAAGGCTGCGCATCTCGTAGACCTTATTTTCTCCAGCCCCCTTCTCCTACATATTGGCGAAATTTTGCCAATTGATTGGACGCTGAACTAAAGCCTCCTCAGAGTCTGGTCTCCCGCCCCCGGACTGAATATACCAGCAGAGACTGGAGGGCTCTGACACGCTTGAAGAGCTCGGGTCCTGTGTTCGAGGTTGGGGACTGCTTCTCTTCTGATCTATCAGTCACAGATCATTACGCCTTACTGTGCCAAAATATTACATCTACATTGGACTCCTGTGCCCCTGTGAAAACTCACAGTGCTAAGAGCAGAAACTCTGCTCCTTGGTTTAACACCACACTGAGCGCGCTCAAACTAACATGTAAACAGGCAGAGAGGAGATGGAGGCGAGGCTATAAGGAGTCTGATAGGCTGCTATGGAAAGAGAAAATTGGGGAGTATAAGAATGATATTAAAAGGACAAAAGCTGATTATTTCTCCTCTGTAATCTGTAACGCTTCTAATAGCTCCAGAAGCATTTTTCACATTCTGGACAGTCTTATCAACCCTGACTGTTCCAAGAATGTAATCACACCCTCGCCGGAACTCCGTGAGAACCTTGCTGGGTTCTTTCGGGAAAAGATCCAGCTGATCATTGACGACCTTGTGGGTCGTCAGCAAGCAGCAGGGAATCCTGGCCTGGCGGCAGAATGCACTATAATGCACAAGGTGGGCGACTCAGAGGATGTTCTCACCGGCCTTTGTGACCAAGCTCCTGAACCACTCCGGGGGTTCACACCCCTTACTGCAGAGGAGTTCTGTAGTTTGGCACAGGGCATTTTCTCTGGATCCCCCCTTGATCCAGTACCACATAAGATCTGGAAAGAGCACAAGGAAGAGCTATTCCCCGCCCTAAGGCGTATCTGTAACCAGTCACTTATCAGTGGCGAGGTTCCTCCACAGTGGAAGCAAGCGTTAGTTTCTCCCCTGTTGAAGAAGCCCTCCCTTGATTCCGAATGTTAAAAAAACTACAGAGCTATCTCTCTGTTGCCGTTCCCTGCTAAAATCGTAGAGCGGGCTTTTAGTATGACTCTCTCTTCCTATCTTGAACATCACAATCTGCTGGAAGAGGCTCAGTTTGGTTTTCAGCTGGCCCATGGGCCTGAGACGGCCCTGTTGACTGTCATGGACGAGCTTCAGAGGCGGGCAGATAAGGGACAGGCAGCTGCATTGATTCTGCTTGACCTGTCTGCCGCCTTTGATACGGTCAACCATGTGATTCTGCAGAGAAGGCTGAGCGAGTGTGGGGTTAGGGGTTCCGCCTTGCAGTGGTTACGTTCCTTTTTTTAGGACAGACAGCAGGCGGTATCCCTTCCCCCCTTTCAATCCGCCTTCTCCAATGTGCTGGAGGGGTGCCTCAGGGTTCAGCTATCTTCCCTATTCTTTTCGATGTGTACTTAAAACCTCTGATTGCTGTTATCAAGGCATACAACATTGACATCATAAACTATGCAGACGACACTCAGTTAATCCTGTCATTTGAGGGTGAGGAGTCGACTACAGTAGAAGCTTTTCACTACTGTTTGCAGGACACGGCCCGCTGGCTGCAGGATAACTCGCTACAATTCAACGAAGGAAAGACTGAGGTGATCTTCTGTCCGGCAAATAGGATTTCTACTCGTCTTCCAAGCAACTTTTGGCCTTCGGGCACTGTGTCCACAGTTCAGCCGGTTGCTAGTGTCGGCAACCTCGGCATTATATTCGAAGACAAGCTTACTCTGGAAAGTCAGGTCACAAAAACTACAGCCTCATGCTTCGCAATCATCAGATCCCTCCGAAAAATGTTCCCGCTACTTCCTTCCCAGGTGCGTGCAGAAGTGGCCAGATGAACAAATTCTTAGTAGGCTTGACTATTGTAACGCTCTCCTGCTGGACTCCCCTAACTTCCTGTTGGACAGATTGCAAAGAATCCAGTCGGCAGCGGCCAAACTAGTATTAAGCTTGCCAAGAAGCTCCTCGGCTTCTGCAGCCTTAGCTGAACTTCACTGGCTCCCCCTGAGACAGAGAGTGCACTTTAAGTCCCTGTGCCTTGTTTTTAAAGCCCTTCACTGGATAGGACCTGTGCGTATGCGCCAAAAATTCAACTGGTACTCCCCGACAAGAACACTGCGCTCCTCGACGGCAAGATTAGTGAAGATCAAATCGGGGGCAGATCATTTGGGGTGGCAGCTGCTAAATTGTGGAATAGTCTCCCCTGGGAAATTAGGCAACTCAAAGAGCTTCTTCCCTTTAGAAAAAGGGTAAAAACCTGGCTGTTTCCCAGGACGTAGTGGCCGGTCCCGATTTTTACTCGCTCCCCCCTTGAGTCACGTTTCCAGTGCCAGGATGCCTGCTAGGTGATAGCGCACTTTATAAATTGAATAAATAAAAATAATGACTTGTGGTGCACTGAGGTAGGGGCACTAGAGATAAGCGTGCTCATGTGAAGAAATTGTTAATGATTGTGTCCCTTCGGGATTTTCCTAAAGCAGCTGCAGTGGGGTGTGGTACACCTGCCTAATCTTCATCATCATCGTCCCAGGTCTTCCCCACTGCCTGATGTGACATTGTTGCATCCGCTGTACACAGCACGAAACTCAATCATAAAGGGTCCATGAGTTGTGGTGCACAGGGTTAGTGGCACCTGATGAGCTCAGCGTGTGCGCAGCCAGCGATGATGGCGGGTACTTGCAGGTCAGGATTGGATTTGATATGTGTGAGCCCTGCTGACTGTATTGTAGGTCAGAGGCAGCAGTCAGCTAGGGCCCACAGCCACGTGGCATTGACTTTAGCTTCTCAGAGTTAGTGGCACCTGAAGAGCTCAGCGTGTGCACAGCTAGCGATGATGGCGTGTCAGTGCATGCCAGAATTGGATTTGATATGGTCAGTGTTGCGGCCCTCTTGGGTCTCCGAGCTGCATGATCAGTAGCTCTATGACATGTGTTGGTCTTCAGATGTGGCTCTGGGCTGGGCTTCCTTTCATACTGCAGGTTGTCGTCCAGCTTAACACCAGTAAAAGGCAGGTGTTAAATCCCTTCTGCTAACACGCCTGTTTTTGGTTGTTGATAATTTCACGAAGTCGTGTTTTGTGTGTTTTTGCATCGGAACGCCTACTCTGCATATCATTAGCGTTAGTTGTTGCTCTCATCCGTGGCAATGTTTTTTGCTGTAGCTATCGCTGGAAAACTGGCAATGTTGGCAGTTTGCACCAGCTTGAGAATAGGGCGATAAATCTATCCCCACTTGTGCCGATAAATCAGCGATAGGTCCTTGAGAATATGCTCCTTTGTGTAGAATTAGGAGGGAAACCCATACTATCCCTTTCTTTGACACCCCATGAAGGAATTAATCTAGTTATGAGGCTTCTGTGCACTTTCAAACTGTAAGATCATGTCCCACTAAACAAGGGGCAATATCACTAGATGTGTGTGTGCAGTGTGACAGTAAGTGCAGTTTCAGACACCGGGGCCAAAACAAAGTTTAAAAAAAAGATGTATCCACATTCATTAGGGTAGGGTGTGTAGTATTTAAAATTTGGCGACTCTGCGTTACTCTTGTAACGCAGAGTTTTGGCCAAATTCTGCCAATCATTGTGTGGTGGATTTGTTTCCCCATGATGCTCCAGAAATGCGAGCTAGTGAGGGCGAGAAAGATTTAGCATCCCCTAGTGCAATTTTCTAACGTGGGCCGTCTCAGGTGGTCTTGAGCGGTCACAGTCAGAAGGCTACTTCTTAAGAAGATTTTCTACTCGAGCAGCAGCAAAATCAAGTGTAATCGGCCTGCACTGTTATACCTTGCACTGTACTGTTTGTGCTAATTTTTCAATGCTGGTCCCACTACCAGTGCTAATTTGCAGTGAAAGCAGAAGCAGCACAACATGCATATTTTCTGCTCATTGGTGGAACTCCGCAGAATCTCGGGGAGTTTTTATGTGACTCCGTGAAATTTCAAGGAGTGAGCTCTGCCCACCCCTAGTGTGAATGAGGTGCCTCCCAAGAGCTACATGATAGGTTAATTAGATTGTCAGGTCACCTGCATGGGCAGGGATGACTCATTTCCTCTTCTAAATGGTGGGGTTCTGCCGGGCCTGTTGACACAACAATGTCAAATCAATCCTGACAGATTTGTCTGAGCCAAATGTAGCACTTTGGGCACACCTGAAAGGGAGCAAACATGCCAGGACAATTCTCGTCTATTTCCTGTCTAATGCTGAGGGACCATGCCTTTGTCTTACCAGACAACTGTCTTCTAGTTTGCTGTAGGTACAGGGCCAGCTTCAAACTGGATTTATTTATTATTTATTTATTTATTTAAAGAGTTTTATATAGCGCTGGCTAGACCCGAAGGTATCAGAGCGCTTTACATGAGAATCAACAATGTAACAGAAAGAGATCAACAATTACACAATACATAAAAAAAATAGGGAATACATTAGGAGAGGAAGAAAGAAGAGATGAAAGTAGTGGAGGGGGCAGGGGAGGTGAGAAAGGGAGGATAAGGGAAGAGACAACAAGGAGAGACGAAAGGAAGTCTGTCTAAAGACCGACTGGGTAGGTGACGACCAAGGAGGGAATCCACGGCCCATCTCCCCTATAGCTAAACCATGTACCTCCATCGGGCATCAGACAAAATAGTTCAGTCTCAATACATTGAGAGAGGAGAGACGGAGAGACTTAAATAGAGAGAGGATGCGGGAAGAGACAACAGGAGAGACGAAAGGAAGTCTGTCTAAAGACCGACTGGGTAGGTGACGTCCAAGGAGGGAATCCCCGACCTGTCTCCCCTATAGCTAAACCAGGTAGCTCCATTGGACATCAGACAAAATAGCTAGATCTCAATTGACGAGGGAAAGTTCACAGAAAAATAGGGTGGGGACTAAGGGCCAGGACAGGTGGGGGCAAACGTCAGTAGCAGGAAAGTGGAGAAGAGTAGAGTGGGGAGGGGTATTGGGTAGGGGGAGGAGAGAGATGAGGTCAGGAGAGACGCAGGAGGGTTTGTTGGGGCCGTCATTTTAGGCAGGTACAGGCAGTATTTCAGGAACGATCACTGTGTGGGGTGACTTCATCGAAGCTTTGTTGTCTTAAGCGTCCCTGTAGGCTCTGAAAACTCACTGCATACCACTGTTTTTGGAGCTTGGCCATTGTATTCGTGTTGGCCCCTTTACATGCTTTGTGCCACACTGCCAGGTTCCATGTCATGCCATGCCAACTTGTGGACTTCAGGGTTATCATTAGAGGACACGTATGTCAGAGGGAGCAGGCATAAGTTCTCCAGGACGTTCAGGATGAAATTAAAGTGCCCCATAGCGGACTGTAGTGTGGGCAGAGAGGCACTGAAAGCACAGCTATAATGTAGTCTATAAAGTGGAGCGGTAAGCCACCCCAGAAATAGCAGTGCCCATGTAGATCCCCAATCAAAAGGTAGTACTGTCTCCTACCAACGCACTCGTGTAATTTCAGTGATCAGATCTACGTTGCCCTTTATTTTTCCACTGAGTTTACCCCCAGCTTCCTGTGTAGTCTCTTTCGGCACCCCCTCTGTGCTGCACCCTCGCTTTCTCCACCGCTTTGTGTCTTGTGCCACGTCCGTCGCTCCTCTTGTGCATCCTCCGCGTTACGGCAGTCCTGCTGTTCATCCTCACTCGGTTTCCCTTACCTTTCTTTTTTTTTTTTTGATACAATATTGCTGCTTCACCGATGTGTTTCAGGACGTCCCCCTTTGTGGTCGCCGTTACGCTCCCCCACGCGGTGATGCAGCACCTCAGCAGCGACACCCAGTTGACTTCAGCCTCCTGTTGGCACATCCTGGGTTGCTGCTACCTTCTCAGCTCGTCCAGCTGGTATCGTACACTGTGTGCCTGTTCCTGTCTGGGGTGGTCAAAATGGCGGTGGTGGCTGCCCTGCTGTTGTTTCTCATGTGCAGTTTTGGTTTCATTCTATGGGCACCATCTTCTCTTCGTTTGTGTATCGATGTGTGGAAATGTGTGGTTGCATCTGATTGGGGAATCAACACTACACTTTTGTTGCCAAGAGGCACAATGCTGTTTGTCCCTCCACTCGTGCCCCTCTCCCTGCCTGTAGGCAGTGATTTTCCCAGCTGTGCCCGTTTTGTGAGCATTTGCGGGTGGCTGGTCTCTCATCAATACATCAATACACCCCAATACTCTATGAAATATGACTTGTCTTGCTTTATATCGCTCACACAGTCTCTCCGTATCTGTTAGCTCACAATTATTTCAATCGGCCAGGTCAGCACTTCGGTGTCGCACAGTCTCCTTGCACACGCTCCACTCACTCCCTCTCCGCTCCGTGTCCTGCGCTCAAGGTGTGCCCCCTGCTGCACCCCCGTGTAGGGTCTTACTGTTCCTGACGCTGGCTGATGTAAGGGAGTGGTGGTTGTTCTAGTCGCTTTGTTGGCGCGGCAGACGGGTTGGGTATGGGTATGCAGCTGGGGCACAGAGCGAGCGGGCTCACATTGCAGGTTTCGGTTTCAATTCAGCCTCCATCACTCCATCATCTCGCTCCGAGTCCCGGGTTCACTCTCGATTTCCCCGCTGTTCTAGGCTCCAAATGAGCCGGCGATGATACCCTTCGAAGCAGCAACCATTCCGCCGTTCTTCGATACATTTATTCCCCGTATCAGTTCAATGAATCTCTCGGGATCATAGATATCTCTTCCGTTTTCGAAGGAGCAGCGGAGCAGCTCCGTCGGATGAGTGTCTCTCATTCTCCTACATCACACTCAAGACATGGGACAACCTCCCTCAAAACCTCAAAGCCTCCTCCTCAGTTCTTGAGTTCCATAAGAAGCTGAAGACCTGACACCTACACACTTGTCCAAGTGCCTAGATACCCTCTCAGGTGATTAGTATGCTATACAAATCAATATAACATAACATTGCTGATGTAGGTGCACGCTGGTGATTTTCATAGTCCATCTCCTTATACATCTCCAGCCTTCAGAGACCAAGTTTGGTGTGGCTAGCAACTCTGTTCATCGTGGTATTGCCCTGGCACATGACATTGTGGGACTGTTTGTGATAAAGCAAGCAAGATCTATTGAAAACATGGGTAGGTTTGGCCATTTGAACCTTTATCTCCTTGATCAGAAAGTGCCTAGGAATGTACATGAGCCCAATAGTTGTTTTCTGGTACAAAAAAACTTGCTAGCAATAACAACTGTAGTCGACAGGGCAGCGGCAACCTCAAGATTAGTTCATTGCTGCTTTGCGGACTTCAAAGCAGCATTCGATAGAGTCCCCAGGGAGGCCCTATGGGCCAAACTAAAGATGTGGGGGATTCCAGAGAAACTACTAGAGGGAATAATTCAGCTCCACACTAGGACGTGGGTACGGGTGAAGCTGGGGACCGGCACACATCTCTCACAGAAAATAATGACAACTAGAGGAGTGAAGCAGGGATGTGTGCTGGCCCCCCTCCTTTTTAACTTATTTGTAGCAGATCTGTCAGCGGTCCTAGACGACACTAATAGTCATTCTCTGAAGGTGGGCGGCATGACTCTAAGCAACCTCTTATACGCCAACGACCTGGCTCTCTTTAGTTTAACCAGGGTAGGGTTGCAAAGACTCCTCGATAAACTGTTCAATTATACGATCAGCAATCAACTCGAGGTTAATCTAAAGAAAACGCAAGTAGTTACATTCAGCAAGAAACGATACACAGGGGGCGGCTGGTCATTCAATAATGTTAGTTTAGAAATTGGCCAGTCCTATAAATACCTAGGCGTCCACCTGGACTCAAAATGTAGCTACAAAAAACAGCGCAGAGAGATCGGAGTCAAAGCAGTGACCCTTATGGTGTCACTCGGCAAACTTGCGAAAGATCTTTCCGGTCCAACCTTAGCCCCCCTCTTGGAGGTAATGAGAGCAAAGGTTGGCCCCACCTTATCCTACGGCGTTGAGATTTTCAGTGGTAAAATGAACACAACCCTGAACCAACAGACCACTAAAATTTATAAAGGGGTGCTCCGGTTGCCAAGGACCGCTTCTGCAGCGCAGATCAGGTTGGAGATGGGGCTAATAAACTACGAGGCCTCAGCCACTGGGGCATATCTCAATCTGTGTCACAAGTTAAGACAAGCTGAGCCAGGTACTTTAGAATCCCTAGTCTGGCAAGAAATCAGCCAGACAAACCCAGGGGGTTTGTACGGACGGCTTCTTACAGACGCAATTAACCAAATGTCAGCAAGCAATTTGTGGGCCCTAAACCCAGGCCAGATAGCATTTAAAAAAGCTATAAAAAAATGTGTGAGAATGACTTCTCGTCTCACTGACAAAGCACTCTTTCTGAAACGTAGCCACGCCTGGGTCACGATAAATTCCTACAGACACCCGGTCCCGGCCTGCTATCTGGCCAGCACATATCCATTACACCTGAAACGCGGCTTTATTGCCATCAGACTGGGTGACTGGCGTTTCCTGCAGGATTTACCATCATGGCGACGTACATCGGAAGATTTCACTTGTAGAGGGTGTGGGGAAACAGCGGAAACCATGTTGCATGTAAGCTGCCTTTTCCCAGACCTCAACATTGAACGCAGGTCTGGATTAAAATCAGAATGGAATAGGCTGGCTGTTCGGTCCTGCAGGCAAGCCATCATGGCAGCCTTGAACCCGGAAAACACAGTGCTAAACATAAAATTTACAAAATTTATCCTGCGAGCATATCACACCTTTAACCTAAGGAGACCATGCTAAAGTGCCCTTTTTATTCTTAGCAACGTTAGATACAATTTGGTTATATTTATGCAAGCTGGCGTCTTGTTTCAATTTTTGTGATTTTAAAATACACTATGAGACAAAATTCCTGTTTTTATAATGTTTGTTAATGGATTGTGCCTTTATATCTACACTCGTTTTGTTTCTAGAAGTTTTTATTCTAATATTCTGTCAGGCTGTGAATCTGTAAATTCTTTTAAAGATATGTTTTATATCTAAATAAAGATCATTATTATTATGGTACAAATGTGGCATCCCAAGGTACCTCATCAAATTCATTCTGGACCTGAAGGAGAAACAATGAAGACTGGACCTGCTGTCTGTCACCTGAGAGCAGCCCTAAACGACTAAATCTGCTTATCCTTGCACCCAGGCCAAAGATGTCGACTCTAAGGGTCAGTTGCCATGTGTGGCTAGAGAAACACAACAAACTACATGAGGCCTTGTCCTGAAAATTCCCAGCTGGCTTTTGCCAATTCAAACTTGGACTGAACTTTGCTGCTGGTGGTCTCTGCCTGGCACTCTGAAAGTCTCAAACTGCCCCTGAGGACCTGGGGGCCGTAGAACTGTACACTTGTTGGTATTTGGGCACCGAAGGTTTTTGGAAATTGTTGGAAAATATTTGAGCCACAGCTCCAGAGCTTCAAGGGGACCTGCCTCGAAAAGTGTCCGACATGCAGTTCCACAGCATTAAACTACATTTCAGGATTGTCCCTGGAGGAGAGCTCTACAACGCATAAAAAAAGGCAAAGTTGCTTTCTGCATTGAGACTGCGAAACCTTTTCAAACAAAATCCTCAAAAGCTCCAGAGCTTCGGCTGGACCATTTGGATTTCCGTATCGAACCTTTGGGTCCACTTGGTGTCTACAATTTCAGCTTGTCCCCTATGCATAAGAGGTTTTCTTCTGAAAAGCAAAAACTACCTTTTGGATTGGGACTTAGAAACATTTTGTTGTGACTTTATTGCTTGTGTTGGACATCAATCTACTCAACTAATAAACTATTTCTCACAGTTATATAAGTTAGGCACACTATTTAAATGTTATTTTTTTCTGAGCTATATGTTGTATGTTTTATTTGATATCTTATGTCTTATACCTCATTTGCTATATGTTATATGATACACATTATATGTCATATGCAATATGTCATATGTTATAGTTATTTATTAAGTGTTCTATGGCATATGGTATATATTACATGCTATATGTTATTTACTATAAGGTATATGTAACAAGTTATATGTTATACATTTTATACTAGACATGATTTAACATTATATGTTGTATGTTTAGGTTGTATATATCAGACATTACGTAGTACATACTTATGGCCATATGTAGGTAGCTTAATACCGGTCGGTAACGGCCGAAAATCGGTAAATTTGCCTTTACCGACCAATACTTAGCTTTTTCTAATGTAGGTGGCTGGATTTAAGGATCGTGTAATTTACCAATTCGGTAATATAAGGAATTGATAAATTACCGAGGGGTAGATGTATCAAAGGGTTTTACCCATTCTGTGTCTATGGGAAAATGTGTTCATACATATGGCCCCGAATCCTTAAAATACCGAATCGGTAAATTACAGAATCCATAAATCCTATGTAGGGAGCACTCAAGTGAGGGCATTTTTGATTTAAGGATTCGTTATTTACCACCAACTACAAGTTGGTGGTAAATATCGAAAACCTTTAAAAAAGCAATTTTGTGCTTTTTTAAAAGTGACATGTGGCAGACATACATGCCCTTAGGGCATGTATGTGTGCCACATGTGCACACATGCATGATTCAGGCGTGCAACAAGGTGTCAATGTGACACCCTGCCACCCTTGAATATGTTCCCCCTATTACCGATTCGGTATTTACCGAATCGGTAATAGTGAATGGCTTCCTATTCATTCCTATTGGCCTCCAGGCCCATAGGAATGAATGGGAATTACCGAATCGGAAATACCAAATCGGTAATACCGAATATTACCAATTCGGTAAAATGTACCAAATTTTTACCTACATACTATTTACCGATTCTTAAATACCAAATCGGTAAAATTCGGTATTTAAGAATCTGTAAATAGAGATTACCTACATATGACCCTATATCTTATAAATGTACCTTCTATGTGACATATCATATGTTACATATTATACATTATATTACATGTAAATATGTCATCTTGTATACACTATTGCATAGTACTTATATGTTATTTCATGTATGTTATATTTTTATTTTTCTGCTATATATTTTATTTTATATGTTATGTTATTTGTTGTACATATTGTTATATGTTATATGTTATTGGTCAAAAGTAATACGTTAGTACTTATATGCTGACCCAGCCACTCGCTTCAACTAAAGACCAATCTCCCTCCTTACATATCCAGTCAATGTCTTAGAGATACTAATCAACTGAGGCCTCACCGACCACCTCAGCAACATCCAGCTCCTTAAAACCATGCAGTCCAGATTCAGACCCAAACCCAGTACACAAACAGTACTCATCACTGCCACAGAAGACATCTGGATGTTCCTTGGCAGAGCAGCTCTCAGTCTACTGGACATCTCTCCAGCAAATAACACAGTCTCACACTCCATTCTCATCAAGCACCTGCATGGGATTGGCTCCAAGGATCCGCTCTCCTGGATCTCCTACCTCTTACTATATAGAACACAAACTGTCAGCCTCTCACCTTATTTCTTGGAAGCCCGCAAACATACCTGCAGAGTGTCTCATGGTTCATCCCTAAGCCCCGCCCTCTTCAATGCATATGTGCTCCCTCTGGCCCGCGTTATCCGTGCACATAACACCAACATAGTCTCCTATGCTGATAATACGTAACCCATCATCTCCCTCTGGGATAAGACCCGCTACACAATAGATAAGTTAATCGCCTGCATGGGAGAAGTCCTTAACTGGAAATAAGCCAGTTGTCTCAAGCTCAACAACGACAAAGCAGAAGTAGTGATCTTTAGCTAGAACACCTAGTCATTGGACTCCAACTAGTGGCCAGCCAAACTCAGACTCACGCTCAAAGCCAGCAACCACTCCAGGAAGCTCAAAATCATCATTGACATCAAATTGGACATACCCAGACAAGTCAATGCCATCACTACATCCTGCTTCCACACCCTAAATATGGGGGGCAAGATCATTAAATGGCTCCCAAGCAACACCAGAAAAAACATCACTTACGCCCTAGTCACCAGTAAGTTGGTTTTCAGGAACACCCTCTATGTCAGGATTAAAAAACTTTAATAAATTATACTATATGTGTTAAGTTATACTTTCAGTGGTATATGTGCTACCGTTTGTTTTTTAAAATATTTGATTATATATTATAGGTTTTGTGTCATATGTTATAAATGATATTCAAAACAATATGAATATATAATTTGTTATATATTAAATACACAACATATATTATGTAATATACTTTTCATGTGTTAGGTCATATGTTTTAATTTATATTATTTGATATATGTGTGATGTTAAATATTATATGCTTTTGGTGATATGTTGTGTATCATGTTATATGTTATGTTATACCTAACATTTGATGTCATACATTATTCATTATATATTGTTGGGAAATGCCTCCTTTGGAAGGTCAGTTCCGTTTTTTATTAGAGTTGCAGGTTTTTGAATCTGCAAACTGGGACACTGCTGTTCAGTGCCCAGTGCATGTGCTCTTAAAGTAGTTTGAAGTTTAAAATATTTATAGAGCGCTCTGTGGCCAAACGGCTTCCTGGCGCTAGGAGATTGAGTCAGTACCAACAGAGCGAGAGACCTGGGAGCGATTAAGATGGGAAAGCGGAGGAGAACAGGTGTGTTTTGAGGGCCTTGCGGAAATGCATGTAAACAGGGATAGACCTGATGGTCAGAGGGAGACTCTTCCAGAAGCGGGGGGCGAGGATGGAAAATCTAGTGCCGCCTACTCTGGACTTACGAAAACGGGGAACAGTTAAGAGTGCTTGGCTAGAGGAACGGAGATTACAGAAGGGGAGGTAGTGAGTGATCATAGAGTTGATAAAGATGGGGGCCGTGCGAGCACGAGCCATAAATACAATCCAACCCATCTTGAAGAGGGTCCTCTGCAAGATGGGAAGCCAATGGAGGGATCTCAGTAAGGGGGTGATGTGACAGAATTTGGGAAGCCTGTAAATAAGGCGGGCAGCCTGGTTCTGGACGGACTGGAGACGCCGCAGCTCGTAGGCTGGAATGCCCACATAGAGGCAGTTCCCATAGGCCACCCGTGAGAGAACCATGGCCAAAACAATAATTTTCAGGGCATCAAAAGAAAAAAAGCGAGAAATCTTTCTGATGATCCTGAGGGATAAAAAACAAGATGAGACGATAGAGCTGACCTGGGGACGAGGGGAGAGGTCCTGACTGATTTTAATTCCCAGGGTTCTAACTGAGGCAGAAGAAACCGGGGGTGGGCCAAAGGTGGAAGGCCAAAAGGCAGAGGTCCAGGGGCTCGAGGAGCCACCAGTCAGGACCAACTCCGTCTTGTCCGGATTAAGCTTTAAATGGTTGTAATTCATCCAGCCAGCGATGAAGTTCAGTGTGGTATGGAGTTTAAGAGCCGGGTCAGAGTCATGAGAAAGATCAAAAACCAACTGAAGGTCATCAGCGTAGTTGTATACGGAGACCTCCATGTTTAACAGAGAAACAATAAGTGGATAAATGTAAAGGTTAAAAAGAAGAGGGGAAAGAGAAGAACCTTGGGGAACCCCACAGGGCACCGGGCAAGGGGGGGCAGAGAAACTGGAGTGACGAACTGCGTGTGACCGACCTTGAAGAAAAGAGGCGATCCAAGAGAAGGCAGAACACCGGATGCCCGCTGCCATGACACGGTCGAGAAGGATGGAATGGTCGACCGTGTTAAAAGCAGCGGACAGATCGAGGAGCACCACGGCTTGGGGGGACTTGGAGTCAGCCTTACTCTTCAGTTCGTCCAAAACAGCGAGGACCACGGACTCAGTCGAGTGGACTGGGCGAAAACCAGCTTGGTGGGAAGCCTGGAGGTGGTTGTCCTCGATGTATGTCGAGAGACAGGAGGTGATGTGGCTCTCCATGATCTTGGCTAAATAAGGGAGTAAAGAAATAGGTTTGAAATTGGTAGAGAGAGTGGGATCAGAACCAGGTTTCTTCAGAATGGGGATCACTGTGGCAGACTTAAAGGAAGCTGGGACTATGCCCTCGGAAATGGAGGAATTGAGTAGGGAGAGGGGGGGATCAGGACAGCCGGAGAACAGCTCCCTTAAAATCCGGGCCGGTCCGTAGTCGGTGGGAGAGCCTGACTTAATTTTCTTGAGCAAAGTAAGGAATGACTCCTTAGAGATGGGAGGAAAGTGGTTAAGAGAGGAAACTAGAGGAGGGAGGGGAGTGGGGGGGAGGAGAAGAAGACGGGGGAATATTCCGTTTGATGGTTGCAATCTTATCAAGAAAGAAATCATTCAAAGAGAGCCAGAGGGCATGGGATGGGACTGGGTAAGGGTCGGCTCTATCAGATGCGGCCAAGGAGTGAGCGATAGAGAAAATCCCCTTTGATTTATTTGCCGCTGACAGAATCTTGCCAGAAAAGTAGTCTAATTTGGCTGAAATAATAGCTCGCTTATAGTTGTTAAGGAGAGATTTGTAACGATCTCTCAGGGAGGGGCAGTAATTGTGCCTCCACTGGCGTTCTGACTGCCTGAGAGCTAGTTTCAAAGCTTTGAGATCGTCAGTAAACCACTTGTTGGCATCGTGGGGGCGGCACGCCTTGATCCTCCTATAAGGAGCCACAGGGTCGCATGAGGTGGGCAGCCAACCATCAATGGCTCTTGCCCCTAAAACGTCAAATATAACCATATGTTTAATTGCTACATTTAACTTGCGTATTAGCCCCAAGCATATGGCACAGAGTGTACCCTGGGACTGTAGGTTTAATGTCACTAGTGGAGTGCTGCACATATTGCACCACCACTAGGGTGAAAATGCAAAACAGGACTGCAGTTCTGACAACGGTAACCTTGCTGTGTAGGTTTGAACTGGAAGTCTGACTTTTCTAATAACTAGGGGTGGGTGGAACTTCTGCCGTAGTTACATAAACACTATGCAAGATTACACAGAGTATGCAAGTGGGTGGATTCCACACCTCCTGCTGTTCACGCTGATGTTTAGTGCAGGCAGCTTGTTTCACACAAACAGTACCACGTGGCTTACCCGAGGGCACTGCTTCTTTCTGGCGCTTAAGTAGATTTTCTATTCAAGCTGCAGTTTTCTCAACACGAACGGTCGTGACCAGCAGCGCAAATGCCTATGTTGAGAATTCTCACCCGGAAGCGTTCTACCACTCAAACATCTCGCTAGAGCACCAAAATTCTCGCTTGCGCTCACCAACTTAATTTTGCGAGCCGCGTTCGAGAAAAACTTTGCCATGCAGCAGTTGATGGAGTTTTGTCAGCACTTCACGTTCCAAGCGGAACGAGGAATGGGAAAGCTCTGCGAACTCTGCCAGCAGAGTGGAATTATTCGTCCACCCGAACAAATAACCCCTTTTTACAGGCATAACTCCTTCTTTTAAATGCCAATAATACAGGGTGCATGGAATTTAGACGTAGTAAATGTAAAAGTTTAAAGTAAAATATTTCCTTACAGTGACAATGTCTTAAAAGCTATTTTCACTATAGCAGGGTTAGCTGTTCCATAGGAAAGCACTGGGGTACATTATTAAAGTAAAAAATAGTTATGCTTACCTCAGAAGCAGATAAAAAATACATTCTTTGAGTCTTTAAAATATTTCTCACAAATCTGTTTCGTTGATAAAATCAGATTTGTAACAAATACGTTACAAACTGCACTTTTAAGAAGTTATCTTTAGCCTGCTTAAAGCTTCTAGTCTAAGCTTCCAACTGTCACCCAGAACCTGTATAACTCTTGATTACCTGTGTGTGAATTGGCTCCCAGAGATTTAAGTGTGTGGCGGTATCCTATTCCACTGGCAAGATGTCCATCTGGGAAGTGCCCAGGAACTTAAATGACTTCAAAGGGGCCTGCCCTCTCACAGCTGGGCATGCCCTCTTTATTGTCCTTCTAGCCAATCAGGCCCCAATCCCAGTGGCAGAGAAGCTGTCCCTAGAACACTAGAAGAGGTTTTGATTGACTGCAGGGGAAGGTTTACTCATGTGCGGAGCCACATCTCTAGGGTGAGCACAGGCAGTCTGTACAGAGGAAGAAAGGTTCAACCACTTTGGTTTTAGGTAGCAAGGGGTGCAGTGGAATTGTTTTTAGTAGGGCACTCAGAAACTGCTGCAAAAGTGTGTCTTGGTACCCCTGGCAACTTTTTCTCGATTGCTCATGGGGTGACAAGGATTCAACCCCACCCACAATCTAGTGGCAGTTATAAATATGACAGCCTTGAGGACCCTTTTCAGAACACTACTGGACCCGTGAAAGACAGAATAAGGACGCACCTGCTGTTGAGACCTGTGAAGAGAATGATAAGGGCAAAATCTGCTCCCTCTGTAGCCAGGATAAGGAAATGGACTCCGAGGGTTAGTTGGAAGACCTCCTTTTAAGTTACAGGGACACAAAAGCTGCATGAAGACCTCTTTCTTGGTAGAGCCCAGCTGATCCGTTCTAATGGTGCCTGCAATAGACCCTGTTGGTAACTTCTGTTGGAATGAATCTTGACTCCAAAGTGCTGTGCCTGGGAGCTTTGGTTGTCGTCAGAGTGCATACCTCCTGCTTAACCCTAAAGGTGGGATTTAGAAACATTTTGGTAACTAGGACAGAACCAATGGCGACCAACAGCAAAACATCATTGAGACCAATCATGAACTTCTCCCTCTAAGAGCATTCCAGCCTTTATAGACACCACATCAACACTTTGTCCTCTTGCAACTCGTCACCGTTCAGCCCTGTTTCAGCTTCAGTCTCCTGCCTTCGGTGTCAAAGAACCCATCAATGACCTGTCTGAGTCCAGAACTCTCTCTAACTGAAAAAGGTAACTCTTTCACTAAGGCACTCCAAGTCTTTGCATCCAACAAGTGATTGACCATGGTCAGCTTTAAATCTTGAATTTCCACAAGTCTAGCATGACAGTTGGCACTTTTTAGCTTTTTGCGACAATTTTATTTAAGACTTTAAAGATTTATCTTTCCCAATCCCCTTATTGGATTTTTTTTTGTATATTGAAATATTATCTATTTTTTATAAATTAGATTGGATTTTTAATGCAATATGTTTTCATATTTTTAACTACTTATAAATGCTTTTGACGTTTTCTTAAGTTAAGGCTGTCTACTATGTGGCCTTGCTACTAGGGATTTTTTGAGCTCATGGTTAAATTACTGGAACTAAAAAAAAAAGTTACATTATTACGTGCGGAGGATTACTATCCACCCCAACTAATAATCCACTTTCTCACATATAGCATGTGTTCTAAGTTTGCATTATAGGTAATATTGTATATGGCACATGTACATAAGGTATGTTTTATATATAATCTGCCTATAGTTATATTTTATGTTATACATTATAATATACACTATATTTACATTATTTGATATATTCCATGTACCACATTATACATTGCTAAAGACATATTATACATTATTCATGTATATGTATACGAATGAGGTTTTCTGGTATTGCATGCATATTGTTATATGTTATATGTTATTTTTTATTTTATATTTTTGATATATGTTTTATGCAGTACATTATATATTATATGTTACATGCAAAAAGTTATATAGTATACTACATATGTTATACCGTATATGTTGTATGTAAGCTGTTGAATATTATTTGTTAAAATGATGAGTTATATGTAATTTATTATAGGGTATCAGTTACAGATTTATGTGCATAGGTTAGTCATGTATGTTTTATGTTGTTCATATATGTTATTGTATACATATATATGTTGTACATTATATGTTAGTGCATGTATATATGTTATACATTATATATTAATGCATACATATAAATGTTATATATTTTTAGTTATGTGTTACATGTTCTATGGTTTATGTCATGTTATATGATATTCAATATAGGTTTCATGTTATGAGGTAAACTTAATTTATTACATGTTATATATTATACATTATATTTTTATTTTATGTTAGCAATTATAAGTGACATTATTTGTTGCATTCTATACATTCTGTTTATATGTTATATAATATACATCATTCGTCCAGCTACCAGTTTGTCTGATGGCAATGTATGAAACAAGTGTGGGATATACAAGGATCTTTACTCTTTTCCATTGTAGAATTTACAGTCTTACGCAGGGAGTAGCGGAAATGATCAGAAAAAGGAACATACATAGCAGAAGGAAAAACAGATACCTGAAATGTCTACAGCTGCCTTCAATGCTTGTCTATCTTGGGGCTACCCACATGAAGGAGGGGGTCCCATTCCTTTTTCTACCCTGACATGCTTGCCATTAAAGTCTCTGTTGGACTTTGCCCTTTTTGGCTAAAGTTCCCTAAACTTTTTGCCTTCACCTTAGACCTTTTTCCTGACATTGTGTTGCCAACTTAGATGCTTTGGGCACTTAGCCACAGCAGATCAGTATCAAAGTGCAAGTGCTCCCTGTATAAAGTGTAATGGTAATTGGTTGTCCTTAATTTGTATATTTGTTTTGCTAGTAAAGTCCCTAGTAAAGCCCACTGTGTGTGCCAGGGCTGGTAACACAAATGCTACTAGTTGGCCTGCAGCACTAATTGTGCCACCCACACCAGTAGCCTTAAAGAGAGAACTCAGGCCTGCCACTGCAGTGCCTGCATGCAGTTAGTTAAACTGCCTTGTTGTCCTGACAAGTGCACCCACTTTCCAGGCCTTACCCTTCCCTTTTTATGCACATCAGACACCCCTATGGTAGGTCCAGGGTACCCCCCTGGGCAGGGTGCAGTGCATGTGAAAGGTAAGACATGTACTGGGGTGTGTACCATGACCTGACAGTGAAATTCTCTCCATTTCGTTTTTCACTGTCGGAAGGCCATCTTGCCCATAGGACAGAATGGGGGGGGGGCGTGTATTATGTTTCCAGCCTATCTTCCCATAGGCTTATTTTTTATTTATTTATAAAGTTTTATATAGCGCGTACTAGACCCAAGAGGGTATCAGAGCGCTTTACATTTAGGATTGTTGCGTTAAGAGTTACATCAGATACAAGAGCATAGTAAGATAACAGTAGACATAAACAATGATTCACACATTCGTAGGAGGGAGCAGAGGATGGAATAATAGCGGGGAAACGATGAGGAACTGTGCCCAATGTCCGGCTGGGTAGGTGATGGTCAAGGGGGGAAACCAGGGCCCACCTCCTCATTAGCTGTCTAGCAGCTCCAGCGGGCATCAGCCAAGTTGCTCAGGTCTCAACATTCAGGAAAACCAGATTTTAGTTTATTTGATTTGAAAAGTTTATATACCACTGGCTAGACCCAGAGGTATCAGAGCGCAAAAGCAGAGGATTGTTGCATTACAATGTATATCTAAAAATGATTATATAGCGCTGGCTAGACCCGGAGGTATCAGAGCACTATACAAGAGGAACATTGCGTTACAAATTACATCAGTTACAGTAGCGTAGTAAGGTACCGTCAACAAACAACGAGGATGAGAGAATATGTGGGAAAGGAGGGGAGGAAGGAGCAATAACAGCGAGAAGAGGAAGAACTGTGTCCAATGTCCGGCTCGGTAGGTGACTGTCAAGGAGGAAACCAGGGCCAATCTCCTCATTAGCTGTCTAGCAGCTCCACCGGGCATCAGCCATGTTGCTCAGGTCTCAGCGTTCAGGAAAAACAGATTTTAGTTTATTTGATTTGAGAAAGGTTATATAGCGCTGTCTAGACCTGGAGGTATCAGAGCGCAAAACCAGAGGATTGTTGCATTACAAGGTATATCTAAAAAGGATTATATAGCGCTGGCTAGACCCGGAGGTATCAAAGCGCTATACAAGAGGAACATTGCGTTACAAATTACATTAGTTACAATAGCGTAGTAAGGTACAGTCAACAAACAACGAGGATGAGAGAATTTGTAGGAAAGGAGGGGAGGAAGGAGCCATATTAGGGAGAAGAGGAAGAACTTTGTCCGATGTTCGGCTGGGTAGGTGACGGCTGAGGGGGAAACCTGGGCAAATCTCCTCATTAGCTGTCTAGCAACTACACCGGGCATCAGCCATATTGCTCAGGTCTCAACGTTCGGGAAAACCAGTTTCTAATAGATACATAGGTTACGAGGATAGAGGTAACAGAAGGAGGCTGGGGTGAGGGAGTAAAAACAAGCCAGAGAAGGAGCGGGGCTACCAAATAGGCCGATGGGGGATGTCATCAAGGTCTGGTCGGAGTCTGGTGGTAGGGAAAAACTGTGGCAGCCATCTTGGGGGAAGGCCAGGGATCCTGACCTCGGAGATAGAAACAGCCGGTACGCATATTAGTCTTTAGCTAGAGGATTTCCTTAGGATATTGACATCCCTCACGGTGGTCTACAGCCGCAGTGTTCCACAGTCCAGTCCCAGTACACACAGTCCGCCTTGCCATTGTCTATACAACTATTACACCAAGCCCGATAACATCAGAAAAATAAAGCAATCAACTACATCTTACACAGCCGCCATTTTAGGGTCCGGCACCATACATCTTGCAAGACATCTGGAATCTGCAGTTGGCCCCATTGTCAATAGCTCCTCAGAAACGGATAGCACTGGCTCCTCACGCTTATCTATTGCATCGAGGGCAGAAAGGCTTAATGCAGACTTGCTAGACTCGGGGATGCAGACAGTAGACACCAATGCTGCCGGGGTCAGTAATATCAGGGCGGGAGAGGCTCCTGCACTCCACCTGTGTTCAACAGTAATCCCAGTGGCCGGTCTACTGCCTAACTCCAATGCCAACATTTGCCACGATGTGCGCTCATCCAGGACCCTCAGCTGTAACCAGGGCCTCAGGCGGATGCTGCAGCTCACTGCCAAAGCTCAGCCGCGGCACCCGGGCAACGTACAGGTGATCCTGCAGTGGCGAGAGGGGGCATCCCACACCTCCACAGCAACAGGACAACCCCTCACTCACCTTTCCACATCTCTGAGGGTCCGCCACTCACAACTGGGGTGTGATCCGCTTAATCATTTGAACACTCTTAAGCCGCCGCCTCACCAGGTCCGCAGCCACCCAACACAGCCCGACGCTCAAATCCGTACAGGGCTGGTAGATGGAAAGGTGAAGTTTACTATGCCTGAACTCACAATTTAATATCACATCTTTTTGTGAAGGTGTTTTTGCATTGTGTGTTTAGAAAACTCACTTTTAGAAGTGGCTGAATTTTTGTGTTCTAACATTTCTGTGTTTCTCTGCCTGGTTGTGGATTGACAGTCTGGATTTGAATGTGATAGGATCTGGTGAATGTCTTGACCCAGGGGAGGAGGTGAGACAGCAACAGGCGGACCTGCATCTGGAGTGTAGGGGGAGGAGTAGCCCCTGGAGGTGAGAGTGATTGAGGATCCAGAACCTCACTAATCAAAGGAAGAAGGTGTCGCTGGCTGGGAGACACTCAGAACTGGTTTGGACAGGGGACAGTGCCCCCCTGAGCAACAAGACTTCAAAGACATTCATGAGTATAACTATGAGAGCTGAAATCCCTGGACTTTGGACTGCTCAAGAATGAAAAGGATTGAAACTACTTTGTGGTCAAGAGGAACCTCTGGCAAGGAAGAAACAGCTGGAGGGACTGAAGAAAAGGACTGACCCTTGTTGTGCGTTCTGGGACTGGTCTGCAGTTTTACTGATTTAACCAAGGAGAGGCTAAGGGACTTTGCTGTGTACTGTGTTACCTGCTTGAAAGGACTTTTCTGTGTGCTGTGTCCTGAAGAAACTTGCCCCAAGGGCCTGAGGAGGGCTGGCTCCCAGTTGTGGAAACTCAGGAACAAAAAAGTTTCCGGAGTTGTCTCAGCGATGCTGTGTGCGTGTGCTTTTTGAAACCTGAAATCTTTGTAAGAATTGTCCTGTGATCGTGTACACCCGAAGCTTGAATGATTCTCAGAGATGCTGTGTGCATGTGCTTCATGCAGCCTGAGACCTTCGTGAGGATTGCCCTGTGATCGTGGGCACCCAGAGCTTAAGTGAGTCTGAGTGACGCTGTGTGCGTGTGCTCTGTTGCAGCCTGAGACCTTTGTCATTGCCATCGGCCCAGACCGGCATCCCCAGAGGAGCTGTGCCACCGGTCTGAGCCTGTCTTTGCCAAGGAGGGAACTCGAACCATCCCCGTCGGGGGCCCGTGTTCCACTACCCAAGATCCACGAAGTCGCATCGAAGGCCCAAGTCACGAGGAGAGGAGACTGAGTACGCACCGCCCAGGTAACGCTCAGTGAGCATGTGTGTGTCGTGCCTGGGGCAGGTGCGGGCTATGAGAGGGACACTCCCGGACTTTCCTCACTTTGCTGTGCGAGCCTCCACTGAAGTCCGTATTGTGGGCCGTACTTGCCAAGGAGTGGCAGTACCGGGGTCGGAGTGTGGAGATACACTTTGTTTTATACCGTACCCGTGTTGGGGGCATATTTTGGCAGTAGCTGACCATGAGTCAGCAGGAGTGGCATTAAGACCGTCCAGAGCACCGTGATTGGTGCCGGAGTACATTATTTTGGTATTACGAACTGCCTGATTATAGCATTACGCATTACTTCATTTTGATATTACCAACTGCCTGATTGTTGCATTATGCATTACATCATTTTGGAATTACGAACTGCCTGATTGTTGCATTACGCATTGCATTACAAACTGCCTGATTGTTGCATTACGCATTGCATTATTTCTGCATAACAAACGACCTGATTGTTACACTACACATTGCATTATTTTTGCATAACGAACTGCATTAATTTTACATTAAGAAGTGCCTGATTCTTGCATTACGAACTGTATAGCCTTGCATTAGGACTGCATTAGATCATCTAGAATTGCCCATTAATACTGCAAGGACTTGCTGGCCTAATAACCGGCCAGCTGAAATATTACAAATAACCATATGTTGGACTTTTATCGTGTGGTCTCATCGTATATATTTTTATATAAACATATACTTGTTTTTTTATGAAACTCGTGTGTAGTTCATTTGTGATGTCTTCATTGGGTTACTAAGAGCGGGGTTGCAAATACTTTACACATTTGCCTTGGAGATAGGCTGGCTGCTCGTTCCAAGCAACCGAGGGGGTGAGCAGGGGCTATCTGAGAAGGTGTCCTTCCTTTACCTGACTTAGAAGCATAGGTCCTTATTTGGCCTATTTATTTTCTTTATTTATTTGAAGAGTTTTATATAGCGCTGGCTAGACCCGTAGGTATCAGAGCACTTTACAGGAGAATCGATGCGTTACAAGTTACAAATTACATCTGTTACCAGAGCGTAGTAAAACACAGGCAAAAAAAACAATGTTACGGTAATTTGTGGGAGGGAAGTGGAGGAAAGAGATAGCGGGGAGAGGGGGAGAACTGTGTCCAATGTCAGGTTGGGTTGGTGATGGCCGAGGGGGTGAAACAGGACCAATCTCCTCTATAGCTGTCTAGCAGCTCCACGGGCATCAGCCAGGTTGCTCAGGTCTCAGCGGCCAGGAATAACAGGAAAAAAAACTGTTTTTCATGAGTTACATTAGTTACAGTTGCATAGACCAACACAGAAGAAACAAGTCCTCAGTAGAGGAATAGAGAGAAAGGGGAGGAGAATGGAGAACAAGGAGATGAAAAGCAGATCAGAATCTGGCAAACCGGCAGTGGGAGAAAAGAACCACGCAGAAGCTCAAAAAGTTAGAGTAAGCAGGCCCATAACCCAGATGGGGTCACTAAGTCCAGTGCCAAGTTCAATCACCATGGTAGGTCATCTCGGCAAGGTGGGGGGACCATGCAACATTGCGCTCCAAGCCTCCCTCAGAAGTTCCTGTACTCCAGTGCGGTCCTTCAAAGCAATGGGGAAATGTTTGGCAGGCTTCTGCACTATCGGGTCAGAAGTACGCGGCTGCGTAGTGTTCTCCAAAAAGGCAGCTTCAATTGCTGATATCTCCAGGCTAATTCAGGCATTGCCATATGCAACGGGGCATCCCACCTCTAGGAGGTCTCTAAGTGCCTACCTCAGCCACTTAGAGACCCCCAGGTCTAACAGTCTCATATTGAAGGAGGAAGTCAAGAATGCCTTACATGAATAGTTTATTGGAGTTTCCCAGAAAGAAACTCTAGG
The DNA here is from genome assembly GCF_964261635.1 of Lissotriton helveticus. Taxonomy (NCBI): domain Eukaryota; kingdom Metazoa; phylum Chordata; class Amphibia; order Caudata; family Salamandridae; genus Lissotriton; species Lissotriton helveticus. Next base: position 622,166,095 of record NC_136071.1, read on the forward strand.
CTTTGGCCCTGTTAGACCTGACTTGTCCAGAGTGTTGATCCCCAGACTTTTTTCTTTTTGGCCTTCTGTTTCTGACTTGTTTTGTTGGTTGTATGACTATGGGCCCTTTACAACTGCTGATCAGTGCTAAAGTGCATATGCTGTACCTGTAAATTGTTATGATGGATTGGTGACTCCATGATTGCCATATTTGATTTACTGGTAAGTCCCTAGTACAGTGCACTGTGTGTGCCCAGGGCATGTAAATCAAATGCTGCTAGTCGGCTTGCAGCACTGATTGTGCCACCCACATAAGCAGCTTGTAAACTCAGACCTTCCACCGCACTGTCTGTGCACAGAGTAGTACTGCCATGTTGACCTGGCAAGTGTACCAACTTGCCAGGTCCTAACCTTCCCGTTTCTTACATGTGAGTCACCCCTAATGTAAGCCCAAGGTACCCCTGCGGGCAGGGTGCAGTTTATGTGAAAGGTAGGACATGCCCAGATGAGTGTGGCATGTCCTGATAGTGAAATACTACCAATTTCGTTTTTCATTATTGAAAGGCTATATAATGGGATAGAATGGGAGTTTATTTATAACATCTTACAACTTCCCATTGGGACAAGATAGAAAGATGGAGTTTATTTTTTTGTTTTTTTTGTTTTTAAAACCTTTATTGCGCATTATCATAAACATATACGGGCCTACAACCATCCGGCCGGCCGAGACATATGTATGGGCATAGGGACAAGAATATCGCGACTCAGCAGCACAGAGTACAAGAGAACAAACGATCCAAGTTACATCAAATAAGCAGGCGCTACCGAGAATCAGGAGTAGTTAAGGTTCACTTTTAAAGGTTATATAATTAAATTGATAGGAAAGCATACGAATCGAGAAGGATCAGAGCACATATAGGCCACCGAAGACATGGATGGGCAACGCGTACCAGAAGAATTCAGAGCAAGCAGTGAGAGACAATCAAAATGGCGGCAGAAGAACAACACTAAAGGATAAACAGGCACAAAAAAAAAACCCGTAGCACGCCAGGCGTCACCCATCTAATCCCTACCGATCCCACTGACCCAGAAAAAGCAAGAAAGAAAAGGATAAGAACATAAAGAGAAATAAGGTACCATAGAAACAAAAGCGGACAAAAGAAAACCCTTCCCCCAACCCCCCACCCTACACACATGCAGAGGCTATGGCCTACCCCCCCCTAACAGTGTGCCTGTCGCCCCAAAAGAGCACCCGAAATACAGCAGAAAAATTAAGAGAGAAGAAAAAGAGGAATAATAACGTATCAGAGGAGGGCCTAACGTATATACACAAAACAACCAACATACGTAAACGCGGCCGCCATCCCCGGACCCCCAACCCGACATAGAATCAAAATACAGTATCCCCGCGTGTACAGTAAAGTCCCAGCAACACGAGCATCAGGAATCATAGGGAGAGAACTTCTTCAACCTTGCCCCTTACGGTCCAACGTGTCAACAAGGTCCAGCTTGATAGTGCCCATCATTAACAGAGCGAAAAGACGGGATGACCATTGCAGGATAGGAGACTGTCCACCAAAGTCTGTAGAACTCGAAACCGAGCGTGCCACAACATCACAAAAGGATACAACACATAGTAACAATCCACCGGGAGAGGCCGGACAAAGCAGTGAATACAGTCCCAGGAGAAGGTGGCGAGACACGCCAGCAGACCACGGAGGGTCCGCCGGACACAATGCCCGGATACGATCCCCCAGCCAACGCGCAAGTCCAGGAACATCAGGGCTCTCCCCAACCATAGTATCCAATTCCACAACAGGATCAGGGTCCGGTATCGTCCGTGCCTCCGTAGACATCCGGTTAGTCAATCCACGGCAATCAGCTGCAGGATGTGGCATAGTGCTCCGCACTCGAGAGCAGACGTGGCCAGTCGAGGTCATAGCGGACAAAAGGGCATCCAATCGGTCCCCCAGCTCTCGGGCATTACATCGTAAGATAGCTCGCAATTCACCCAGCGCCCCAAAAATATCGCCAATCCGCAGCGGTTCCCCAGGAAAGGGGGATGCAGCAGCACCCTGCACGCCAGGCTCACAGATATGGAGGAGACCACGAGACCGGCCGCCGACCTCCCCTGCGGACAGCCGGTCATCAAGCCGCAACTCCGCACAATAGAGACAAGCCGGGGGCACAGGGGCAGCACACTCCATTCCGACACCCACACAAGTCCAGTCAGCGACGGGGCACGCTCTTATACTCAGGAGCAGCCCGGGGTCGGCAAATGCTGGAGGCGGGTAATAGATACAAAATGGCACCCACCAAAGCGCTGGGCATCGAGAAAGCTGGAAAACTCTCGTACGAGCTGGGTAGAGGATACTGTGTAACACTCACAGCCCTCTTGTCCTTGGAGAATGAAGCGTTGCGGAGCAGGCGGGATATCTGCGGTGGAAGGTACAGAGTAACAGCCACCCCCACCGGACGGCTCCGATGCAGTTGCAATGGCCGCTGGTGAGGCAATCAGGGTCGGCCGTCTCCGAGGAAGAGAGACCCGGTCGCCGCCATAGAGTCAAAGGAGGGAAAAGGGGCGCTGCTTCGCTTCCCCCGCCGGGAACACATCGAGAGGCACAGCGTCGAGAGCAGAAACACCTCCCGGATCCGAAAATTTGGGTAAGGAGCAGGATAGCTTGCAGGATGAGCAGCAACGCGGGGAAAAAAAAGAGAGGGTCGGCGGAGCCGAGGGTTCAGGCGGCCATCATGGTTGCGGGTTAGGCTCCTCCTCAGAAAGATGGAGTTTAGTATGCCTGAACTCAGAATATAAATATGCATCTTTTAGTAAAGATGATTTTTATATTGTGTGTTTGAAAATTACATTTGTAGAAACTGGATATTTTCTTGCTTAGCCATCCTGTGTGCCTCAGCTGGGTTGTGGATTGACTGTCTGGCTTTTGAATGACTGCGGATGGGGATGTGCATTATCTCAGACAGCCACGGGGGGGGTTTGATGTGTGTCCTGCCTTTCCTGGATGAGTCAGGGCTGGTCTGAATAGACCTGGGCAGCATTTAGAGCAGGGGACAAGATTTCTTTCACACCTGAATGGGACTGGTCTGACTTGGACAATGCCGTCTCCACCTCCTGCCGGGCAGTTGCACCAGAGAGGACAGCACTGGTTTTGGCTGGGTAAAGAGCTTCTCTGCCACCATAGTACAAAGGAATTTGTGCTATAAAAAGTGGGGCCCAGATCTTTGGATTACTGCTGCACTAAGGAACCTGCCAGGAAGAAGAACCGGAAAGCTGGAGGAGGAGTTCTGCCCCTGTCGTGTGTGCTGTTGGGGTTGGCCTGCAATGGATGCTTCAGTCTTGGGCAGGGACTGGACTGTGCTTTCATCATCCTTTTGTTAGAGTTTTCTACAAGGACTTTAAGTAGAGCTTGCCTCCTGTTGGAAGTCTCAGGGATAGAAAAGACTTCAACGAACACTTCTGGGAATCAAGAGAAACCTTTGCCAAAGAGCGGAGCTGGAAAAACTGAGGAGGAATACTGCCCCTGTGACGTTGCTGTCTGGGGTTGGCCTGCAGTGGCTACTTTCTGCCAAGGAAAGGAGAAGGACTTTGCTGTGTGCTGTGTCCCCTGCTTGAGAAAGATCTCCAAGGGCTTGAAAGAGAGCTTGCCTCCTGTTCTGAAGTCTCAGGAACAGAAAGACTTCACCCCCAGTCCCTCCTGAACTCCTTTGAAGGAAGTTCTGACCTGCTGAGAGGTGCCTGCCAGTATTCTGGAACTCTAGAGGATGCTTTGGGACTGGAAACTGCAAGAACTGTGAAAATCGATGCATCGCCTGTTTCCAATGCATCACATCGGTGCGAGAAGAATTTTACAATGCACTGCCGCTGCATCCATGCAGTGCCTGCTCGCGGCTGAAAAGTCTGCCGTGCAACGAACCAGGTGCACCGATCTCCGACATTCAAGATCCCCACACCGATTCTGATGCAGGCCCAGTTGGGGAAGAACTGACAAATCGAGGGGAAGCAGCAGAAATCATTGTGGCGCATCCAGGGTCATCACGCACCGCATCGTACCAAATTGTCATACATTGCATCGAAGCGCCAAATTTGTTGCATCATTGGGGGACACAGTAAGAAACTGATGCATCACCTCCCCACGCAGTAAGAAACCGAGACATCACCTCCTCTCCGTTAAGGAACCGACGCATCACCTTCCCTGCGCAGTAGTAAGGAACTGACGCATCACCTTTCCCGGAGCAAGGAACCGACGCATCACCTTCCCTGAGTGTAAGGAACCGACGCATTGCCTTTCCTGTGACCCTTTTTGCTTGCATTTTTGACGCATCCAAGGTACTTTGTATAAAAGCGATGCATCCCACATTTTCTTGGAACAGAACTGTTTCTACATTTTAAGACCCATATATTTAGTACTGCATTGTGGATTTTTGTCAGTTTGGTCTTGTTTAGTTTAGCTAAAGATTACTTGTTTTTCTACACTGGCGTGGTGCCCATTTGTAGTGTTTTCACTGTATCACTGCATGTGTTCACAAATGCTTCACACAGTGCCTCTAAGATAAGCCTTTCTGCTCATGCCAAGCTACCAAGGTGGTGAGCAGGGGTTATTTTAGAAGTGTATCCCCCTTACCCTGACTAGGAAGCAGGCTCCCTACTTGGACAAAGGTGCAAACCCTTGCCAAATAGAGACCCTTATTTCTAACAGGCCCCAACAATAATGCAGGTATATTCAGCAGCCACTAAAACTCATTGTTACATAGGCTACTTATGGGGATGGTTGTCACTCATGGTAGAGTCGAGTACCCTGCTGAGAAGCTACTAATTCACTGTGGAGCACCTCTCACGAGACTCATGGCAAATATTACCCAGTAGGAAAACATAGCATGTCTTCGAGAAAGGATGAACTGAAGACCAGGGCGGGACAAAATCAATTCGTTATTTTTGCATCTTAGGTGTCTTCCTTCTTTTTAAGGAAGCATTCCCTCTTAGTTCCTGCTGGTAGCATGGGTTTATGAAGCTGCAAGGGAGATTAGGTGGTCATGCAGTGCATTGATGGGAAAGTTCTTTACGAATTGAAATTGCTGCCTGGCTTTGATTGTCCTCAGTGGATAGATTTTGAGCGGGGTAGTTTGAAAGTAATAGTTGCAGAGTCAGCCCTGTCCGGTACCAAATCATAACAATGAAAATAAACTTAAGGCTTTTTCAACACTACGTAAAACAGCCATCAACGAGACAGGGGGGATACAGAACTATATATCTTAAAACGTGCAATGAAGAAAATGTATAGCATTCCTGTTGTTGCAAAGATGATGCCATATTACCAAAATAATTTTACACGAAACATAGGTGCGCACCATCAATATCGATCGACACTATCGAGGATACAATATCGAAAATATTATATCAACAGAAGCAAGTACATATTTTCCATACCTATATTCACATATGTAACTTGGCAATATATTTATCCTCAAGATAAGCGGGCGTGGAGTTGGGAACAGTCAAATATGTACTTCCCTATGCGCACTCTGAACAGAATGCAAGGCGCCACCCCCCTTCGAGGAGTGGAGTCGTTAGTGGCAGCCAAAGGGCCGACCTAGCTGAGGTTCACTTCCGGGTCAGCCGACCCGGAAGTGGAAAATGGGGCGAAGGCCAATGGAATCGGGGGTTATTGACGACCCGGAAGTAGTCGAAGGGCGCGAGGCTTAAAAGCCTGCGTCCATCTTAGGGGCCCCCTCTTTCGTCCGCTGACCGCCCAGGAGTCGGACGTCGCGTGAAGAAGACATCGCGGGACCGTCGCGTGGAAGTGAGCAGCGAGGGTCATTCCGACTCATGGATCCAGGTTAGCGGGCCGTGCAGTGTGTCGTGTGGTTGTTGGAAGGGATATGCATGCATATCTTAAAAGCGTGCGTGTGTTTGTAATTTGAGAGAGCGAATGGAGGTGGGGAAGCGTACCACTCGGCGGGCGCGTTTAGATCTGAAGAGCGGGTTGCAAGCATCGGGGGTCGCGCACACACGGGAAGGCAGCGAATCGGGTGTGTGGCAGACGCGGTGCATTTGGGATCCCTTAGCGCTTTCAGCTCCTACCTAACTCTGGTATCTCGAAATTGTATGGAACGATGACGAAGCGCGGTGATCGGGGTCCAGCGCGGTAATTTCAAAATACAAAGAGGACTCCGCAATACTTGGCCTTGTAATCAGTATCATGGAGACAGCGGGGGTCCCTGGGTAAAGCGCTGTTGCAAGAGGTGGATGAGATGCATCCACCCCCCCCCTTCAAGGGATTTTTAGGAATGGCGCTCGCATGAGGGTTCCATCGCGGCGCCAGCAGGATAGTTATAGGCTTTGAAGATGTGTCATGTCAATAATAATTTGGTCATTTAATATATGGGGGCTATAACGGCGTGATGTTCATAAAAGGGCTGTTATTAAAGATCAGGAGGCAGGTTTCTGGTTGCCATCATACCCAGGGGGGCAAGCACATGTGCATGAAGCACAACATGGTTATCTTGAGCAAGCTCAAGCCACGGTGGCTGACGCTTGGGGTAGAATAATGCATGTAATGTCATTTAAAGAATTTTAATGCTTGTTTTCTTCAAGTGCAGGATGCCGCCAAAAAGGGCTCAGAAGGGCAAAGAGCCCTCAGCCAAAGATGATGGGTACCTCGCTTTTACGGAGCTGCTGGAGTTCACGAAAGAAAAAGGTGTGGATTGGGTGCTAAAGAACATGCGAGAAGGGGCTAGAGCAGACGCGAATCCGCAGGAAGAAAGAGGGAGAGGCAAGAGAACGAGGCGTACGCCAGAAAGGTTTAAAGAGGCAACAAAAGGCAAGCGGGCCAGGGCGGCAGAGCCCCAACCAGCATCACCAGGTGAGGAGGAGGTGCTAGAGACAATTGACTCTAATGCAGTCGCAGATAAGGACAAGGACGGCGTAGAGGGACAGCATGTTACTGCTAGGTCTACACAAATAGGAGGGATCCCTGTCACTCATGTGGGGGTGCCCTGTTCACAGGGTACGTTACCGCCAGTAGTGGCGCAACCAGGTAGCGGAGTGTCGCAAGTGTGGGTACAACCCGGAGGGGTCGCACAGTTACCAGGGATGCAAATATATGGTTCTCATGGGCAAGCAATTGGTAATGGCCCTATAAGCTCGATGATCCCCACCATGACATACCCGGCAAGTGGGGGGCTCGTAATGATGAATGCTTACTCGAATTTAGGGTGTCCATCACAGGCCCCAATAGCCAACACCGCTGTGGATTTGTCCATGTCTCCTAATAGCCAGATACAAGGGGGGGCTGGGGGGCAGCTGACAGGTCACCCGATGTTGGCATTCAGCCCGTTAATGTTTGGTTCATCCTCAATGACCCTATCGCCATCTACGGGGATAACCTGGCACGTTCCAGCAGATATAAAAGAAAAGATACTCAGAGGTGAATATGTGGAGGTATTTGACCTCATTAATGCAGGGGTGGCGTCAGGGAAGTCCAGAGGAGGGAAAGAGGGCGAATATAATCAAAAGAAGTCATGGGTAGAGTGGTCCATGAAGAATTGGATCACGGGATTTGCCATCTATGCCGCAGTTATACTGGAAAAGTATCCCGTGTTGGGTCCTCAAATGATGAGTTACATATCCCTGATACATGGCGCGGCAGCTGAGTTTCCAGGCCTGGGGTGGTTAAAATATGATAAAATGTTCAGAAAAATGAAAGCAGTCCACCCAGGTATATCATGGGACCAACGGTAGATCAATCTATGGCACACAGTGTTTTATTCTTCGCCCTCAACGTCTAAGACGAGTTCCCCTGCTCAGAGTCAGTCCTTTCGGAGTGACAAGGGAGTCGGTGATAAAAAACAGGCCTGCTGGCAGTTTAACAGAAATGAGTGTACTAGGGGGACCTCGTGCAGGTTCAAACACTGCTGTACGTACTGCGGGGGAACATCCCATCCAGAAATCAGATGTTTTAAGAAAACTGGAAACCCCAAGGAACAGTCCATCCATACCACCCCAAAAGGAAAGCCACCTAAAACATCCGACAAGGCTCCCAACTCCCATTAAACGTCATGTCTTGACACACCTCCTTAGTAAGTATGATAAACTTGAGGAGGCGCAATTCCTGCTTCACGGTTTTACATTTGGTTTCCGTATCCCGTCTTCAGCCTCCCCCACTAATGTCCCGCCTCGCAATCAAAACTCAGTGCTCCAGAATATGGAGGCAGCGCGAAACAAGATCATGAAAGAAGTCTCCTTGGGGCGGGTCGTGGGTCCTTTCAAAGAACTACCTAACCCTGATCTGGTCTGCTCACCGTTGGGACTAGTTCCTAAAAAAGAGGTGGGTAAATTCCGCCTGATACATAATCTATCAAGCCCCCCAGGGTTATCTGTCAATGACAAGCTAGACCCTGAACTGTGCACGGTGCGCTATACAACATTCGACACAGCCATTGAAAAATTGCAGGCGCTGGGTGAGGGAGCCTTAATGGCCAAAGCCGATATTGAGTCAGCGTTTAGGTTACTTCCGGTTCACCCGGAGGATACCAAGTTTTTGGGTTTCACTTTTGATGATAACTATTTCATTGACTTATGCATGCCCATGGGATGTTCTATTGCTTGTGCAGTTTTCGAGACTTTTGCCAGGTTCTTAGAATGGGCTGTTGAACAATTCCTGACCTCAGACAAATCCCATGCATTGGTACACTACTTGGATGATTTTTTATTCATGGGCCCTAAGGGTTCCCAGTCATGCAGGAAGGCCCTGCTGGGCTTCCAGCACCTGACTGAAGCTCTGGGGGTGCCATTGGCAGCGGAAAAAACAGAAGGCCCAACTGCATGTCTGACATATTTGGGCAATGAAATTGATACCAGAACAGGTGTGTGCAGGTTGCCAAAGTCAAAAGTAGATGCCTTCAAGGCCGCAATTGATAGCTGCCTAGGAGCAAAGAAAGTAACTTTACACCAGTTACAAGTCCTCTTGGGCCAACTGAACTTTGCTTTGCGGGTCATACCAATGGGCAGGGCTTTCTCCAGGAGTATAGCAAGGGCAATGTCTGGGCTGCGTGCAAAGCACCACAGAGTGAGGCTATCAGCTGATGTGAGAAAGGACTTATTGATTTGGAAGTGTTTCTTGCAGGAATTCAATGGCACGGTGTTGTGGCGGTCAGCCAGCACCGCAAATGTCGACCTTGAGCTGTTCACCGATGCTGCAGGAAGTATTGGTTTTGGAGCTATTTTGGGCACTAAGTGGTGCATGCAGCACTGGCCAGACGAATGGGTAGAACAAGGTCTGACCCGTAACGTTTCTTTCTTAGAGTTGTTCCCCATAGTGGTGGCGTTGCACTTGTGGGGGGATATGCTCTCAAACAGGCACATTGTATTTTGGTCAGACAGCATGTCAGTAGTGATGGTGATCAATAACCAGAGAGCAACCTGCACATGGGTGCTTCGTCTTTTAAAGGAGTTAATATTACAATGCCTGAGCCACAATGTCCATTTTACTGCTAGGCATGTTCCTGGTGTTGAGAACGAAGCGGCTGATGCATTATCTCGTTTTAAGTTGACAGAATTCCGGGCACATTGGCCGCAAGCAGAGAAGACAATGACAGCTTTCCCAGCGGAGCTATGGAAGTTTGGTGCCCCACTGCCTCCGAGTTGATAGCAGCATCCTTGGCCCCCAAGACTAAGTGTATGTATCAAAAGTCTTGGGAATGTTATAGGACATACTTAAGGGGAGCGGGCCTAGTGGATGCTTTTGTGCCTCAGAGCGTGTTAGGATTCATAGTACAGCAGAAAGAGAGGGGGAAATCAGTGGCATTTATGAAAAGGCAATTATCAGCATTGGCATTCTATGCAGGGTTGCAGGGAGTTACAGACCCAACGAAAGACCAGAGGGTAAGAAGAGCTGTGAGGGGTTGGGAGCGCTTGACGCCTGGGGTAAAGGACTCCAGGAGGCCTATAGATGTAGGGAAGTTGGTAAAAATCTTGGAGACGTTGCCGTTCGTTTGTTTTTCCCCATACGAGACCCAATTATTTAGGGTGGCCTACGTTTTAGCCTTTTGTGGAGCACTACGGATCTCTGAATTACTCCCGGCATCTAAAACAGATAGGGTGGGAGGCCTAAGGTGTTCAGACATAATAGAGTCAGAAGATGTCCTGAGACTCAGAGTTCGAAGGTCGAAAACGGACCCTTTAGGTAAAGGGGCTTGGTTGCAATTGGGTAGAGTAGAGGGCGAGTCTTTCTGTCCAGTTAACTTGATGAGAGGGTTTATGCAAGTCAGGCCTCAAGGGGCCGATGATAGAGTACTGGTTCACAGGAATGGTCTGCCCCTCACCAGGTTCCAGTTTACAAGGGTAGTAAAAATGACCTTGGCAAAGATCGGGGTTGACCCGACCGACTTTACATCCCATTCCTTTAGGATTGGTGCAGCCACAACAGCGGCTGGCTTGGGCTTGCCCGAACAGGCGATTAAGAGATTGGGGCGTTGGAAATCAACATGTTACGAACGTTATGTCCGCCCGCAATTAGTTTAACAATCTTTATCATTTCTTTTCCGCCTTCTGCCTAAGATCGTTCTTACAGTGTTTCTTAATGTTTACTATAGGTACCTCCCCTAAGAGAATCCAAATATGTTGGTGCGGCCACTCCTTCATTCGCAGGGCGGGGGTGATCTTCAAAGAGACGATCGAAAAAAGGGTGCACATGGTGCAAGGATGGGACCATCATTGGGTGGGGATAGGCGGGCAGCTTCTAGCTGACGTTCCGAAGGATTTGAAGGCGGCTTTAGCCAGAGGCATGCCTTATCCAGATGTATTCGTGTTGCACTGTGGAGGCAACAATATGATTCCGGCAGGAAGGAGAGGAGTGAAGGAGTTCTTGTTTTCTACTCTAGCAGCTGTCAAAAATATTTTGCCCGAGGCTATATTAATATGGTCTGAAGTCATCCCGAGGCTGGTATGGTCGCGGGGCGCACCCATGAAAGCAGTGAATAAATCGATAAAAAGGTTAAATCAGTCGGTGGCAGAAATCCTGCAGAAATCCAGCATTAGAACTATTCGCCACAAGTTGATACAAACGTCCAGGCCAGAGTTATATGCGGTGGATGGAGTGCACCTTTCAGAGGCGGGCACTGAGATATTTATAGAAACAGTCTTAGGAGCCATCTCCGAAGCTCTCGAGCGCGGGGGGGGGTCGATTCCGCCAGTAAGCGCCTCGCCCTGTGGCGGGGTTCCGGACAAGAATACCACGGGAACTTCTTGTCCAGTGACAGTTTTACCTCTGAACAGGTTTTCTAAATCATCATGGACTCCGGGCTGGCGGGAGAGTTGGGGCTGACCTGCTGGTGGCCTTGGCTTCTCCAGCCCTACCCCGGAAGCCGCTGGTTGCCCAAGTGGTGGCACATCATTCACCTGCGGCTCTGTTGACCGGAAGGAGGTTAACGTAAAGAGAGCAGGCTATCTGGGTTGTGGCCTGCTGGCGCAACCCGAAGTTAAACCAAAGGCCCATTGGAGAATGGGCGGTAAAAGAGTGTATATGTATATAAGTGTGAGTTTCTTAATACTGTGACGTAAAAGTAATTTGGACTATAAATAAAGAAATGGGGGTCAATGAAGTAATTGACCTGTGAACTTGTTTCTAATAAACATGCACACTGCAGAAAATCAAGCAAGACTCCCGAGTTTAATTGTGGAAAGGGGGGCCTCTCTTTAAAGCATGCATTGGGGGGAGAGTGCACTTTGTATGCCATCTATATCTGTCTTACTCATATTAAGCAAGTCACCTAACTAATTGCTAATTGGAGATTGCACATACATTTATTTTCTCAAAATAGTGAGATTTCTGACACAGTATTTTAAGTTTGACTAACATTAAACTAAAAATATTAAATCTAAAAAACGTTTCGTTCTTTTTCCACAGACATAACATCCACTTTAACCATGGGTATTAAGTATTAAAAGCACAGGAAGCCAGCCATTTGGAGCAGGAGCAGCCACGCAGTACTTTGATTTCCCTTTCATTTGAAATAAACCATGGTGTACTTCTTTCTGTTCCTTGGGGCACTGGGCCTGACCGGTGGCCTGTCCTTGATGTGACCTGACGTAATAACAGTGATTTTTAAAATAGCAGGAGACTTCCTGAACCTCAAAGCCGTCCTCCTACGTCTGCAGCTAAATCCAGTTTCCGTCATTTGATGTGGTGGATGGACAAATGGACCATGCTAGGCAATTTAGACTTTAAGTTTAATTGACTTCCTGAATTGGGGAAGCAATCAGTAAATGCCGGACCTCCCACTCAAGCCCCTCACTTACATATTCGAATGCGAATTTACCAAGCACTTGAAGAGGATGTTTATCAAATGCTGACGTGCGCGAGCTCAGTCATTTGTTGCAGCTGAAGCATGGCCTGTGTGTCACTGACTCCAGACTAGAACTTCAGTTTTAGGGTGTTCATTTTCTTCCGACTTTTTTGCATTTGGTATTCTAAAGATTTATTTTATTATATATAGCAATAGAGCAAATCCATGGGGGATATTCACTAGAAAGTGTGATAAACATTGCCAAAATCGGTTATCGCAATTTTTCATATCGCCGTCTGTCGTGGGAAAATAACTCCGTGTTAACATCCTATTCACAACACGGCGGTAACATGCGATAGTCTCCCGATACCGCGTCAAATGTCCGCGATAAAGTCTCCGGGACGGCGATAAAAATCTAAACCCCAAAGTGAAAAAAATTGCGATGATCCCAACCGCGATAAAAAAATCCGCAATAAGTTGCACCAGGCCTGCAATTCACACATGTCAGGCAGGAAAAATCACTGTAAAAGTATAAAAAAAATACAAACAAAAGCAAAACAACTGCGAAGCACAATGGAGGGAGCCGGAGCAAGTACAGAGGCCAACCAGAACCCCACAAGCCCCTCAGAGGCCCAGGCTGGGACCTCGGGGTCAGGGAAGGGCATGGACAAGCAGAAGAGGAAAACACGGTTCAGTCCGCAGGAAAACAGGATCCTGATAACGGAGGTGATAGAACACCATCAACTGTCACTTCCACTGTGTCTTTGGCAGTCAAAAATGGAATATGGCGGTGAATGCATTCGGAATGTGAAGAGGACAATGGAAGAGGTCAAGAGGCACTGGAATCATGTGAAGCGCAAAACCAAGCAGAAACTCAGCAACAACCAGAAGGCAGCAATGCAGACTTGAGGTGGGAGTCCAGCGCCATAGGAGGATCTGGATGAGATGGAGGAAATGGTGTCCACAGTCATCAGTGTGGAGACGGTTACAGGAGTTGGGGGACTGGACACTTCTCAACATGACCTGACACAACAGCACCAGGGAGAGTAACGACCAGGCACTGGGAGATGGAGGGAGATGGGCACAAATGAACAATTAAGTATAGCACATCTGCCAGTAAACCATGCCCCAGACCCCCGACTCCCACCAAGAGGCAAATGTACCCAAGTATGCAATATCTTAGCACTGTATAAGCACAGCAGTTAAAGGCACACCGCATGAAAGGGATAAGAGGCAGCAAAATCAGAGCTGTACGGGCGACTCTCCCAACATGCCACAAACACACATAACATGCAGAGCACATCAACATTGACAACAATGTGGTACAAACTGGAAAACGTCCATAACACAATAGAGGATACAACTGGTGCAGCGTGTGTGTAGAAACTTGCCAATTAAATTTGGCATTGCAGGGAAATGTGAGTTGACAATGTACATGTACAAACACACATCCGTGATATCGTCGAAATGTCCACTGTCCCCCATCAAATAGGCAGCTCCTCCCAAACAGACTAAATGTACCATGTCATGCAATCTGTATGTAAACATGTACAATGCGTCAACAAACATGTGAACACAATGTTAAACTGCATCTCCCCTTCACATTGCAGAGGGAAAACCAACACCTCCTGCAGAACAGACCAAACCTCTCTTCTCTGATGATGAAGAGCACCACCACACCTTCGACACCAACGCCTTCCAAGAGTTCATTGACAGCTACGTCAACCCACCTCCAGGAGCAGGGCAGCCCAGCAGCATCGATGAGATCCCACCTCCGCCCAGACCACACAGCAGACAGCACCCACCACTACAGCTGCCTCCCAAGACCACCACGAAGAACACATGGCCTTCCAACGCCATGTGTTTGGGTGCCAGGAGAAGATGGCTGAACACATGCGGGTGGGGTTCGACCGAATGGCAGTCAAACCAGATGCCATACGTGGGTGTCTAAGTCCCATCAGGGACCACTCACAGTCCCTAACGGACACCCACAGTCTGGTCCGTGCTCTCCAACGATCCATGGCTGACATCGCTGGATTCCAGACTCTGAGACAAGAACAATTGTCTAGTCAGAGTGGCTGTAGCGATGTCACCCGGGAGCTGGGACACATGCAGAGGATAATGGAGAACATGGAGCAGACGCAGGTGGAAAAAGCAGCTCCCACGGCTGCACACCAGCGAGAGGTAGCTGGGTTCCTCAATGCCCTAAAGATCCTCCACATGGCATTGCTGCAACAAGGCCTGGCGCGGATGAATGCTGCAGCTACCACTCCATCCACATCTCCACCCCCTGAAGTGTCAGTGCCACATAGTGTGGCAGACATTCCACTTATGACCCCTGAGGTCTGAACAGTGCTGGAGACAGAACACCACCACCCACATGTGAGGCACATGAAACAGCAGAGGATGAAGATGTAGATGATTCTGCCTTCGTGGTAAGAAGGACGCAGTTGCATTCATCTCCGCCACATGGCCTGTTTCTGCTTGGTTCTGCCCTCTGCATCATCACCTTCCACTGTCCCCGATACACTCTGCGAAACTCAACTTGGACCTCTACATGGACTGCCATTTTCTGTTTGGTCACCAATGACACAGCATTCAGACTGCGGACTGAACTCTTCCTCTTCAGATGAACTTGTCATTCCCTAAAGGACTCTGGCTGGTCCTTCATGGGCCAATAATGTAAAGTTGGGTTTACATGGCCCTGTACTGCTCCAGCTACAACACTCTGCTGAATGTGCATTAAACATTCATTTTCACACAAATGTCTCATGTCTAAGATCATTCAAGTGTGGACGCATGGATGGATGTAGGGTTAGTGATTCCCCCTTAAGTCCATGTTGCTCATGTTGTGGGACTTGAGTCACAGGGTGACACATTGTCAATTGCGGTCCGGGTGGCGCCGACACTACAACAGAGACACACGCATTAGTTACTTCCTTGTCCAGCCCAGGACAGAACCACGCCAAAGCCCCAGGGTCATTGTTCACACCCTTATGCTGGACTGGCATACGCCAGGCCAGCCGACTCAGCTTACGCTCACAGGGAGGATGACAACGCTACATGTCCCAGGTCTTCCCTGTAGTGATCTGCTGATAACAGGTCTAGTTGTCAGCATGCCACAGCTGGTCCATCACGGCTGGTTTACACCCACACTGCACCCATCCAGCATACGCATTACAGGACACGTGACCCTGCCAATAAAAAGGGCCGGGCACATGTGCTTGACGCCATTTCCACTCCCTATCTGGGTGTATCCGTGTGGTTATTATTATTGCATGACGGCCTAGGGCCCTACCACATCACATTCCCCACTGCCTGAGGTGACATGAGGGCGTATGCACCACAAGACTCAATCAAAAAGGGCCCACGATTTGCTTGGCACCGATTTGGTGGTGCCGGATACATTGCGGCTCGCGCTGGCCTACCGCCATGGGACGGTGATTTTTGGTGCACTAAGGTAGGGGCACCTTAAGTGCTGAGCAAATATGCAGCCTGTGATGATGCCACGTCATGGCGGTCTGGACTGGTAAGGATTTGTGTGAGCCCTGCTGGACCACAGTGAAAGCCTGAGCCAGCAGACAGTGCGAGCCTACCGCCATGTGGCGTTGCATTGCGGGTCATAGAGTTAGTGGCACCTAAGGAGCTTAGCGGTTGTGCAGCCTGCGATGATGCCATGTCTACTGATTTGAACTCGCCATTGTGAAATCAGTACCCAGAATCAAGTGTGTGACCTGGTGTCCCGCGGTGCAGGGCTACATGATGTGGAGGCTGCCATGGTCGCGGCCTTGGAGCTTGCACCGACACGTGATTGTCCATCTTGGAGACACACCAATGGCGGAAGGTGAGCAGTGAGGCCTGGGTGCGTAGGGCTGGGCAGTCACCGCTGGGGGACAGGAGGGGCTAGGGTGCAGCAGCCTGTGTGCGCAGGAGTGGGAAAGCAATGATGGCGTGTGCAATTGTACGAACTCTGCCATTCATAAATCTGTTTTAGCTAAGGGACCCAGTGGACTGCAGTGTATACCGGCACGTGGTTGGAAACACACCAGTGGCAGCAGGTGAGCAGTGAGGCCTGGGTCCGCAGTGCCGGCACCCTCTCCCTCTCCCTCTCTCCCTCTATTTCTCTCTCTTTCTCGTTCTCTCTCTCTCTTTCTCTCTCTTTCTCTCCTCTTCCACTCTCTCTTTCTCTCTCTCTTTTTCTCTCTTTCTCTCTCTGTCCTTTGATAGCGCATGGCGCACCTTCTTATCTTGAATTTTGTCTTGCAGGCTGTGACTTACAGATTGTCCAGAGAAGACCTGCCATGACTCTTCCAAATAGTTGCTTTGAGTTTAATTTGAATAAAATGTTTTGTTTGGAAATTCAAAGATGAATGAGTGAATCGCCTTTTTCTGACCACACATGAATGTTAAGCGTTGTATTTGTGCGACATCAGGCGAATTGTTTTGCTCATGATTTCGTAAAGTTAATGTAACATATCTTTTTCTGGGGGAGGGGGGAGCCCGGGGGTGATGGCGGGCTGGGGGGGTGGTGGTGGTGGTGGGTGTTGTGGCTCTCTTGGGTGTCCGAGCTGCATGATTGTTGGCTCCATGGCATCTGGTTTTCTTCAGGTGTGGTTCTGGGCTGGGCTCCCCTTTATGGTGCAGGTTGACGTCCGATTTACACCAGGTAAGAGCAGGTGTTAAATCCCTGCTGCTGACGCGCCTTATTGCCTGTTTTGGGATCCTATTGCCAATCTGGCTGTCGTGGAGAATGTTGCGAAGTGGTGTTTTCACCGCTTTTTGCATGGGAACGCCTACTCTGCATCTCATTAGCTTTAGTTGCCGGGGTCATCTGTGGCAATGTTTTTTGCGGCTGCTATCGCAGGTAATCTGGTGATATAGGCTGTTAGCACCAGCTTGTGAATGGGGCAATACATTTATCGCCACTTTGGCTGCGATAAAGTGCCGAAAACTCAGCGATAAGTCCCTGAGATTATGCCCCCATGTGTGCCCGCCGCATGTTGGTTATGTGTATTTTTTTCAAGTTCTGAATTGTGACCAGCAGCCACTTTGGCCCGCATTACAGGTTGACCCTTAATTCCGATGGACAATCAGAATTAAAAACATTGCTAGGATTTGCTGCAGGCCCAAGGTTTTTTTTTCAGGCATTTTGCTGGCATCAAAACAAGTTTTAGGGGAAATCAGCGGTGGGGTATTCTTGATTCCCCATGTAATGTTTAATTTTGTAATGAACTTTCTGGGTTTAAATCGGTAATGGTCAAGAATATCCCCACCTTCGGTGTGGGTCACTCCACGGAGGAGGAATAATGCCTCCCTCATTTTATGAGCCCCTTGTAACGCGGGCCAGAAGCTTTGGCTTGGTTAACAAGGGATGGGGTAAACAGATTTAGAGTCAGTTAGTATCACAGAAAAAAAAAATTCACAACACCACAGCAAGAATTGAGACAAATTGTGAAAACTTGAAATGCTTGTAGAGAGCTAGAGCTTCTTATAGATAACAGCTGCAAGATGTCTCTTCCCTCACCTCTCACTTCTCCCAAAATAGATGTACCTGTGTGTAGACTAGGAGACAGATTTATCAATTTTTCACACAGTGCAACGCAGCAAGCCACCTTGCTGTGCTGTGAGAAAAGGAAAGTGCAAAAATGCACAATACTGAACATTATATGGTGCATTCCTGTCCCTTCCCGAGTGCAGGATCACTTTTGACTGCCTAGCATCAATGCCGACACCCTTACGTCATGTTGCAAGGGTGCCTGCATTGTAGGCAGGATTGTTTTTGTACAGGAAGGGACACCTTCCTGCAAAAACACAGTCCTGATAGGTTTGTTCCTCTTTCTTCATGTGCTGCAGATTAATAATTATAATTAAGTCATTCAAAAAATAAAAACGTACATAATATAATTATTAAAATAAAAAAGAAACAAGCAAACCAAATAATATCAAAAACATTTCCCAACCCTAATAATAAAAAATTACTTACAGTTATGTCACAGTAGACGGTCCTCAATAACAAAAAAATCCATTATAGATAAATCAAAAGACGAATCCATCCAAAATGAATGCCCCCAACAGAAATGAAAAAATACAACTGTAGAATAAAGGCTCCAAAGACGCAATCCTCTCAATACCGAAACCCTCAAAACCAGAAATTTAGCTAAAAAAATAAAACGCTCCAACAAACCCGAAAAATAAAAGGAAATGTAAAAATTTAAGTTTTTCAAAGAAACAAACAACATTTTCCTTTAAAAAAGAAAAAAGCGTCTTCAGCACCATCCGTTCACAAAAATGGAAACCTGTAAAAAAAAAACACTCTCCCACAATAACATATATAAATCACAAACAGTAATTTCAACATTAAAACCAAAATAACATTATTAAACAACACATAACTAACACTACATAACATGTCCGAATGAGGCCCCAAACCGCTCGTCCCATTAGCGTGTGACCCCGGAGCATTATGGTCCATGTAGGCGGTATCAGCGGGTGCGCTTCTACCCGGGTCTTGAGTATTCAAGGTATTCATTGGTGTGCTTGCCATCCCTGGACACGTGTTTCGCGTTCATTAACGCTCATCAGCAGGGATTAGGCGTGTGCACGGGGTTGTTGCGTGGGCTGCCGAAAATATTCGTAGGTCCAGATACCTCTTAAGGCGCGCGGATGCGTTATCTCGAGGTCGTCACCTCCACCGGATCAAGGGAGCCTGTATAAATAGTATGTCTGAATGAGGTCGCACACCGCTCGTCCCATCAGCGTGTGACCCCGGAGCATTATGGTCGATGTAGGCGGTATCAGCGGGTGCGCTTCTACCCGGGTCTTGAGTCTTCAAGGTATTCACTTGGTGTGCTTGCCATCCCTGGACACGTGTTTCGCGTTCATTATTGCTCATCAGCAGGGATTAGGCGTGTGCACGGGGTTGCTGCGTGGGCTGCCGAAAATATTCGTAGGTCCAGATACCTCTTAAGGCGCGCGTATGCGTTATCTTGAGGTCGTCACCTCCACCGGCTCAAGGGAGCCTGTATAAATAGTATGTCCGAATGAGGTCGCACACCGCTCGTCCCATCAGCGTGTGACCCCGGAGCATTATGGTCGTTGTAGGCGGTATCAGCGGGTGCGCTTCTACCCGGGTCTTGAGTCTTCAAGGTATTCACTTGGTGTGCTTGCCATCCCTGCACACGTGTTTCGCGTTCATTAACGCTCATCAGCAGGGATTAGGCGTGTGCACGGGGTTGCTGCGTGGGCTGCCGAAAATATTCGTAGGTCCAGATACCTCTTAAGGCGTGCGGATGCGTTATCTCGAGGTCGTCACCTCCACCGGCTCAAGGGAGCCTGTATAAATAGTATGTCCGAATGAGGTCGCACACCGCTCGTCCCATCAGCGTGTGACCCCGGAGCATTATGGTCGATGTAGGCGGTATCAGCGGGTGCGTTTCTACCCGGGTCTTGAGTCTTCAAGGTATTCACTTGGTGTGCTTACCATCCCTGGACACGTGTTTCGCGTTCATTAACGCTCATCAGCAGGGATTAGGCGCGTGCACGGGGTTGTTGCGTGGGCTGCCGAAAATATTCGTAGGTCCAGATACCTCTTAAGGCGCGCGGATGCGTTATCTCGAGGTCGTCACCTCCACCGGCTCAAGGGAGCCTGTATAAATAGTATGTCTGAATGAGGTCGCACAACGCTCGTCCCATCAGCGTGTGACCCCGGAGCATTATGGGCGATGTAGGCGGTATCAGCGGGTGCGCTTCTATCCGGGTCTTGAGCCTTCAAGGTATTCACTTGGTGTGCTTGCCATCCCTGGAAACGTGTTTCGCGTTCATTAACGCTCATCAGCAGGGATTAGGCGTGTGCACGGGGTTGCTGCGTGGGCTGCCGAAAATATTCGTAGGTCCAGATACCTCTTAAGGCGCGTGGATGCGTTATCTCGAGGTCGTCACCTCCACCGGCTCAAGGGAGCCTGTATAAATAGTATGTCCGAATGAGGTCGCACACCGTTCGTTCCATCAGCGTGTGATCCCAGGGCATTATGGTCGATGTAGGCGGTATCAGAGGGTGCGCTTCTACCCGGGTCTTGAGTCTTCAAGGTATTCACTTGGTGTGCTTGCCATCCCTGGACACGTGTTTCGCGTTCCTTAACGCTCATCAGCAGGGATTAGGCGTGTGCACGGGGTTGCTGCGTGGGCTGCCGAAAATATTCGTAGGTCCAGATACCTCTTAAGGCGCGCGGATGCGTTATCTCGAGGTCGTCACCTCCACCGGCTCAAGGGAGCCTGTATAAATAGTATGTCCGAATGAGGTCGCACACCGCTCGTCCCATCAGCGTGTGACCCCAGAGCATTATGGTCGATGTAGGTGGTATCAGCGGGTGCGCTTCTACCCGGGTCTTGAGTCTTCAAGGTATTCTCTTGGTGTGCTTGCCATCCCTGGACAGGTGTTTCGCGTTCTTTAATGCTCATCAGCAGGGATTAGGCGTGTGCACGGGGTTGCTGCATGGGCTGCAGAAAATATTCGTAGGTCCAGATACCTCTTAAGGCGCGCGGATGCGTTATCTCGAGGTCGTCACCTCCACCGGCTCAAGGGAGCCTGTATAAATAGTATGTCCGAATGAGGTCGCACACCGCTCGTCCCATCAGCTTGTGACCCCAGAGCATTATGGTCGATGTAGGCGGTATCAGCGGGTGCGCTTCTACCCGGGTCTTGAGTCTTCAAGGTATTCACTTGGTGTGCTTGCCATCCCTGGACACGTGTTTCGCATTCATTAACACTCATCAGCAGGGATTAGGCGTGTGCACGGGGTTGCTGCGTGGGCTGCCGAAAATATTCGTAGGTCCAGATATCTCTTAAGGCACGCGGATGCGTTATCTCGAGGTCGTCACCTCCACCGGCTCAAGGGACCCTGTATAAATAGTATGTCCGAATGAGGTCGCACACCGCTCGTCCCATCAGCGTGTGACCCCGGAGCATTATGGTCGATGTAGGCGGTATCAGCGGGTGCGCTTCTACCCGGGTCTTGAGTCTTCAAGTTATTCACTTGGTGTGCTTGCCATCCCTGGACACGTGTTTCGCGTTCATTAACGCTCATCAGCACGGATTAGGCGCGTGCACGGGGTTGCTGTGTGGGCTGCCGAAAATATTCGTAGGTCCAGATACCTCTTAAGGCGCGCAGATGCGTTATCTCAAGGTCGTCACCTCCACCGGCTCAAGGGAGCCTGTATAAATAGTATGTCCGAATGAGGTCGCACACCGCTCGTCCCATCAGCGTGTGACCCCGGAGCATTATGGTCGATGTAGAAGGTATCAGCGGGTGCGCTTCTACCCGGGTCTTGAGTCTTCAAGGTATTCACTTGGTGTGCTTGCCATCCCTGGACACGTGTTTCGCGTTCATTAACGCGCATCAGCAGGGATTAGGAGTTTGCACGGGGTTGCTGCGTGGGCTGCCGAAAATATTCGTAGGTCCAGATACCTCTTAAGGCGCGCGGATGCGTTATCTTGAGGTCTTCACCTCCACCGGCTCAAGGGAGCCTGTATAAATAGTATGTCCGAATGAGGTCGCACACCGCTCGTCCCATCAGCGTGTGACCCCGGAACATTATGTTCGATGTAGGCGGTATCAGCAGGTGCGCTTCTACCCGGGTCTTGAGCCTTCAAGGTATTCACTTGGTGTGCTTGCCATCCCTGGAAACGTGTTTCGCGTTCATTAACGCTCATCAGCAGGGATTAGGCGTGTGCAAGGGGTTGCTGCGTGGGCTGCCGAAAATATTCGTAGGTCCAGATACCTCTTAAGGTGCGTGGATGCGTTATCTCGAGGTCGTCACCTCCACCGGCTCAAGGGAGCCTGTATAAATAGTATGTCCGAATGAGGTCGCACACCGTTCGTCCCATCAGCGTGTGATCCCGGAGCATTATGGTCGATGTAGGCGGTATCAGAGGGTGCGCTTCTACCCGGGTCTTGAGTCTTCAAGGTATTCACTTGGTGTGCTTGCCATCCCAGACACGTGTTTCGCGTTCATTAACGCTCATCAGCAGGGATTAGGCGTGTGCACGGGGTTGCTGCGTGGGGTGCCGAAAATATTCGTAGGTCCAGATACCTCTTCAGGCGCGCAGATGCGTTATCTCGAGGTCGTCACCTCCAGCGGCTCAAGGGAGCCTGTATAAATAGTATGTCAGAATGAGGTCGCACACCGCTCGTCCTATCAGCGTGTGACCCCGGAGCATTATGGTCAACGTAGGCGGTATCAGCGGGTGCGCTTCTACCCGGGTCTTGAGTCTTCAAGGTATTCACTTGGTGTGCTTGCCATCCCTGGACACGTGTTTCGCGTTCATTAACACTCATCAGCAGGGATTAGGCATGTGCACGGGGTTGCTGCATGGGCTGCAGAAAATATTCGTAGGTCCAGATACCTCTTAAGGCGCGCGGATGCGTTATCTCGAGGTCGTCACCTCCACCGGCTCAAGGGAGCCTGTATAAATAGTATGTCCGAATGAGGTCGCACACCGCTCGTCCCATCAGCTTGTGACCCCAGAGCATTATGGTCGATGTAGGCGGTATCAGCGGGTGCGCTTCTACCCGGGTCTTGAGTCTTCAAGGTATTCACTTGGTGTGCTTGCCATCCCTGGACACGTGTTTCGCATTCATTAACACTCATCAGCAGGGATTAGGCGTGTGCACGGGGTTGCTGCGTGGGCTGCCGAAAATATTCGTAGGTCCGGATATCTCTTAAGGCACGCGGATGCGTTATCTCGAGGTCGTCACCTCCACCGGCTCAAGGGACCCTGTATAAATAGTATGTCCGAATGAGGTCGCACACCGCTCGTCCCATCAGCGTGTGACCCCGGAGCATTATGGTCGATGTAGGCGGTATCAGCGGGTGCGCTTCTACCCGGGTCTTGAGTCTTCAAGTTATTCACTTGGTGTGCTTGCCATCCCTGGACACGTGGTTCGCGTTCATTAACGCTCATCAGCACGGATTAGGCGCGTGCACGGGGTTGCTGTGTGGGCTGCCGAAAATATTCGTAGGTCCAGATACCTCTTAAGGCGCGCAGATGCGTTATCTCAAGGTCGTCACCTCCACCGGCTCAAGGGAGCCTGTATAAATAGTATGTCCGAATGAGGTCGCACACCGCTCGTCCCATCAGCGTGTGACCCTGGAGCATTATGGTCGATGTAGAAGGTATCAGTTGGTGCGCTTCTACCCGGGTCTTGAGTCTTCAAGGTATTCACTTGGTGTGCTTGCCATCCCTGGACACGTGTTTCGCGTTCATTAACGCGCATCAGCAGGGATTAGGAGTTTGCACGGGGTTGCTGCGTGGGCTGCCGAAAATATTCGTAGGTCCAGATACCTCTTAAGGCGCGCGGATGCGTTATCTTGAGGTCTTCACCTCCACCGGCTCAAGGGAGCCTGTATAAATAGTATGTCCGAATGAGGTCGCACACCGCTCGTCCCATCAGCGTGTGACCCCGGAACATTATGTTCGATGTAGGCGGTATCAGCAGGTGCGCTTCTACCCGGGTCTTGAGCCTTCAAGGTATTCACTTGGTGTGCTTGCCATCCCTGGAAACGTGTTTCGCGTTCATTAACGCTCATCAGCAGGGATTAGGCGTGTGCAAGGGGTTGCTGCGTGGGCTGCCGAAAATATTCGTAGGTCCAGATACCTCTTAAGGCGCGTGGATGCGTTATCTCGAGGTCGTCACCTCCACCGGCTCAAGGGAGCCTGTATAAATAGTATGTCCGAAAGAGGTCGCACACCGTTCGTCCCATCAGCGTGTGATCCCGGAGCATTATGGTCGATGTAGGCGGTATCAGAGGGTGCGCTTCTACCCGGGTCTTGAGTCTTCAAGGTATTCACTTGGTGTGCTTGCCATCCCTGACACGTGTTTCGCGTTCATTAACGCTCATCAGCAGGGATTAGGCGTGTGCACGGGGTTGCTGCGTGGGGTGCCGAAAATATTCGTAGGTCCAGATACCTCTTCAGGCGCGCAGATGCGTTATCTCGAGGTCGTCACCTCCAGCGGCTCAAGGGAGCCTGTATAAATAGTATGTCAGAATGAGGTCGCACACCGCTCGTCCTATCAGCGTGTGACCCCGGAGCATTATGGTCAACGTAGGCGGTATCAGCGGGTGCGCTTCTACCCGGGTCTTGAGTCTTCAAGGTATTCACTTGGTGTGCTTGCCATCCCTGGACACGTGTTTCGCGTTCATTAACGCTCATCAGCAGGGATTAGGCATGTGCACGGGGTTGCTGCGTGGGCTGCCGAAAATATTCGTAGGTCCAGATACCTCTTAAGGCGCGCGGATGCGTTATCTCGAGGTCGTCACCTCCACCGGCTCAAGGGAGCCTGTATAAATAGTATGTCCGAATGAGGTCGCACACCGCTCGTCCCATCAGCTTGTGACCCCAGAGCATTATGGTCGATGTAGGCGGTATCAGCGGGTGCGCTTCTACCCGGGTCTTGAGTCTTCAAGGTATTCACTTGGTGTGCTTGCCATCCCTGGACACGTGTTTCGCGTTCATTAACGCTCATCAGCAGGGATTAGGCGTGTGCACGGGGTTGCTGCGTGGGCTGCCGAAAATATTCGTAGGTCCAGATATCTCTTAAGGCACGCGGATGCGTTATCTCGAGGTCGTCACCTCCACCGGCTCAAGGGACCCTGTATAAATAGTATGTCCGAATGATGTCGCACACCGCTCGTCCCATCAGCGTGTGACCCCGGAGCATTATGGTTGATGTAGGTGGTATCAGCGGGTGCGCTTCTACCCGGGTCTTGAGTCTTCAAGTTATTCACTTGGTGTGCTTGCCATCCCTGGACACGTGTTTCGCGTTCATTAACGCTCATCAGCACGGATTAGGCACGTGCACGGGGTTGCTGCGTGGGCTGCCGAATATATTCGTAGGTCCAGATACCTCTTAAGGCGTGCGGATGCGTTATCTCGAGGTCGTCACCTCCACCGGCTCAAGGGAGCCTGTATAAATAGTATGTCAGAATGAGGTCGCACACCGCTCGTCCCATCAGCGTGTGACCCCAGTGCATTATGGTCGATGTAGGAGGTATCAGCGGGTGCGCTTCTACCCGGGTCTTGAGTCTTCAAGGTATTCACTTGGTGTGCTTGCCATCCCTGGACACGTGTTTCGCGTTCATTAACGCTCATCAGCAGAGATTAGGAGTTTGCACGGGGTTGCTGCGTGGGCTGCCGAAAATATTTGTAGGTCCAGATACCTCTTAAGGCGCGCGGATGCGTTATCTCGAGGTCGTCACCTCCACCGGCTCAAGGGAGCCTGTATAAATAGTATGTCCGAATGAGGTCGCACACCGCTCGTCCCATCAGCGTGTGACCCCAGAGCATTATGGTCGATGTAGGTGGTATCAGCGGGTGCGCTTCTACCCGGGTCTTGAGTCT
Organism: Lissotriton helveticus; assembly: GCF_964261635.1. NCBI lineage: Eukaryota > Metazoa > Chordata > Amphibia > Caudata > Salamandridae > Lissotriton > Lissotriton helveticus. The sequence continues at coordinate 622,191,773 of NC_136071.1, forward strand.
TCAAGGTATTCACTTGGTGTGCTTGCCATCTCTGGACAGGTGTTTCGCGTTCATTAATGCTCATCAGCAGGGATTAGGCGTGTGCACGGGGTTGCTGCATGGGCTGCAGAAAATATTCGTAGGTCCAGATACCTCTTAAGGCGCGCGGATGCGTTATCTCGAGGTCGTCACCTCCACCGGCTCAAGGGAGCCTGTATAAATAGTATGTCCAAATGAGGTCGCACACCGCTCGTCCCATCAGCGTGTGACCCCGGAGCATTATGGTCGATGTAGGCGGTATCAGCGGGTGCGCTTCTACCCGGGTCTTGAGTCTTCAAGTTATTCACTTGGTGTGCTTGCCATCCCTGGACACGTGTTTCGCGTTCATTAACGCTCATCAGCACGGATTAGGCGCGTGCACGGGGTTGCTGCGTGGGCTGCCGAAAATATTCGTAGGTCCAGATACCTCTTAAGGCGCGCAGATGCGTTATCTCAAGGTCGTCACCTCCACTGGCTCAAGGGAGCCTGTATAAATAGTATGTCCGAATGAGGTCGCACACCGCTCGTCCCATCAGCGTGTGACCCCGGAGCATTATGGTCGATGTAGGAGGTATCAGCGGGTGCGCTTCTACCCGGGTCTTGAGTCTTCAAGGTATTCACTTGGTGTGCTTGCCATCCCTGGACACGTGTTTTGCGTTCATTAACGCTCATCAGCAGGGATTAGGCGTTTGCACGGGGTTGCTGCGTGAGCTGCCGAAAATATTCGTAGGTCCAGATACCTCTTAAGGCGCGCGGATGCGTTATCTTGAGGTCTTCACCTCCACCGGCTCAAGGGAGCCTGTATAAATAGTATGTCCGAATGAGGTCGCACACCGCTCGTCCCATCAGCGTGTGACCCCGGAACATTATGTTCGATGTAGGCAGTATCAGCGGGTGCGCTTCTACCCGGGTCTTGAGTCTTCAAGGTATTCACTTGGTGTGCTTGCCATCCCTGGACACGTGTTTCGCGTTCATTAACGCTCATCAGAAGGGATTAGGTGTGTGTACGGGGCTGCTGCATGGGCTGCCGAAAATATTCGTAGGTCCAGATCCCTCTTAAGGTGCGCGGATGCGTTTTCTCGAGGTCGTCACCTACACCGGTTCAAGGGAGCCTGTATAAATAGTATGTCCGAATGAGGTCACACACCGCTCGTCCCATCAGCGTGTGACCCCGGAGCATTATGGTCGATGTAGGCGGTATCAGCAGGTGCGCTTCTACCCAGGTCTTGAGTCTTCAAGGTATTTACTTGATGTGCTTGCCATCCCTGGACACGTGTTTCGCGTTCATTAACGCTCTTCAGCAGGGATTAGGCGTGTGCACGGGGTTGCTGCGTGGGCTGCCGAATATATTCGTAGGTCCAGATACCTCTTAAGGCGTGCGGATGCGTTATCTCGAGGTCGTCACCTCCACCGGCTCAAGGGAGCCTGTATAAATAGTATGTCCGAATGAGGTCGCACACCGCTCGTCCCATCAGCGTGTGACCCCGGAGCATTATGGTCGATGTAGGCTGTATCAGCGTGTGCGCTTCTATCCGGGTCTTGAGTCTTCAAGGTATTCACTTGGTGTGCTTGCCATCCCTGGACACGTGTTTCGCGTTCATTAACGCTCATCGGCAGGGATTAAGCGTGTGCACGGGGTTGCTGCGTGGGCTGGTGAAAATTTTCGTAGGTCCAGATACCTCTTAAGGCGCGCGGATGCGCTATCTCGAGGTCGTCACCTCCACCGGCTCAAGGGAGCCTGTATAAATAGTATGTCCGAATGAGGTCGCACACCGCTCGTCCCATCAGCGTGTGACCCCGGAGCATTATGGTCCATGTAGGCGGTATCAGCGGGTGCACTTCTACCCGGGTCTTGAGTCTTCAAGGTATTCACTTGGTGTGCTTGCCATCTCTGGACAGGTGTTTCGCGTTCATTAATGCTCATCAGCAGGGATTAGGCGTGTGCACGGGGTTGCTGCATGGGCTGCAGAAAATATTCGTAGGCCCAGATACCTCTTAAGGCGCGCGGATGCGTTATCTCGAGGTCGTCACCTCCACCGGCTCAAGGGAGCCTGTATAAATAGTATGTCCGAATGAGGTCGCACACCGCTCGTCCTATCAGCGTGTGACCCCGGAGCATTATGGTCAACGTAGGCGGTATCAGCGGGTGCGCTTCTACCCGGGTCTTGAGTCTTCAAGGTATTCACTTGGTGTGCTTGCCATCCCTGGACACGTGTTTCGCGTTCATTAACGCTCATCAGCAGGGATTAGGCATGTGCACGGGGTTGCTGCGTGGGCTGCCGAAAATATTCGTAGGTCCAGATACCTCTTAAGGCGCGCGGATGCGTTATCTCGAGGTCGTCACCTCCACCGGCTCAAGGGAGCCTGTATAAATAGTATGTCCGAATGAGGTCGCACACCGCTCGTCCCATCAGCTTGTGACCCCAGAGCATTATGGTCGATGTAGGCGGTATCAGCGGGTGCGCTTCTACCCGGGTCTTGAGTCTTCAAGGTATTCACTTGGTGTTCTTGCCATCCCTGGACACGTGTTTCGCGTTCATTAACGCTCATCAGCAGGGATTAGGCGTGTGCACGGGGTTGCTGCGTGGGCTGCCGAAAATATTCGTAGGTCCAGATATCTCTTAAGGCACACGGATGCGTTATCTCGAGGTCGTCACCTCCACCGGCTCAAGGGACCCTGTATAAATAGTATGTCCGAATGAGGTCGCACACCGCTCGTCCCATCAGCGTGTGACCCCGGAGCATTATGGTCGATGTAGGTGGTATCAGCGGGGTGCGCTTCTACCCGGGTCTTGAGTCTTCAAGTTATTCACTTGGTGTGCTTGCCATCCCTGGACACGTGTTTCGCGTTCATTAACGCTCATCAGCACGGATTAGGCACGTGCACGGGGTTGCTGCGTGGGCTGCCGAAAATATTCGTAGGTCCAGATACCTCTCAAGGCGCGCAGATGCGTTATCTCAAGGTCGTCACCTCCACCGGCTCAAGGGAGCCTGTATAAATAGTATGTCCTAATGAGGTTGCACACCGCTCGTCCCATCAGCGTGTGACCCCGGAGCATTATGGTCGATGTAGGAGGTATCAGCGGGTGCGCTTCTACCCGGGTCTTGAGTCTTCAAGGTATTCACTTGGTGTGCTTGCCATCCCTGGACACGTGTTTCGCGTTCATTAACGCTCATCAGCAGGGATTAGGAGTTTGCACGGGGTTGCTGCGTGGGCTGCCGAAAATATTTGTAGGTCCAGATACCTCTTAAGGCGCGCGGATGCGATATCTCGAGGTCGTCACCTCCACCGGCTCAAGGGAGCCTGTATAAATAGTATGTCCGAATGAGGTCGCACACCGCTCGTCCCATCAGCGTGTGACCCCAGAGCATTATGGTCGATGTAGGTGGTATCAGCGGGTGTGCTTCTACCCGGGCCTTGAGTCTTCAAGGTATTCACTTGGTGTGCTTGCCATCTCTGGACAGGTGTTTCGCGTTCATTAATGCTCATCAGCAGGGATTAGGCGTGTGCACGGGGTTGCTGCATGGGCTGCAGAAAATATTCGTAGGTCCAGATACCTCTTAAGGCGCGCGGATGCGTTATCTCGAGGTCGTCACCTCCACCGGCTCAAGGGAGCCTGTATAAATAGTATGTCCGAATGAGGTCGCACACCGCTCGTCCCATCAGCGTGTGACCCCGGAGCATTATGGTCGATGTAGGCGGTATCAGCGGGTGCGCTTCTACCCGGGTCTTGAGTCTTCAAGTTATTCACTTGGTGTGCTTGCCATCCCTGGACACGTGTTTCGCGTTCATTAACGCTCATCAGCACGGATTAGGCGCGTGCACGGGGTTGCTGCGTGGGCTGCCGAAAATATTCGTAGGTCCAGATACCTCTTAAGGCACGCAGATGCGTTATCTCAAGGTCGTCACCTCCACTGGCTCAAGGGAGCCTGTATAAATAGTATGTCCGAATGAGGTCGCACACCGCTCGTCCCATCAGCGTGTGACCCCGGAGCATTATGGTCGATGTAGGAGGTATCAGCAGGTGCGCTTCTACCCGGGTCTTGAGTCTTCAAGGTATTCACTTGGTGTGCTTGCCATCCCTGGACACGTGTTTCGCGTTCATTAACGCTCATCAGCAGGGATTAGGCGTTTGCACGGGGTTGCTGCGTGGGCTGCCGAAAATATTCGTAGGTCCAGATACCTCTTAAGGCGCGCGGATGCGTTATCTTGAGGTCTTCACCTCCACCGGCTCAAGGGAGCCTGTATAAATAGTATGTCCGAATGAGGTCGCACACCGCTCGTCCCATCAGCGTGTGACCCCGGAACATTATGTTCGATGTAGGCGGTATCAGCGGGTGCGCTTCTACCCGGGTCTTGAGTCTTCAAGGTATTCACTTGGTGTGCTTGCCATCCCTGGACACGTGTTTCGCGTTCATTAACGCTCATCAGCAGGGATTAGGTGTGTGTACGGGGCTGCTGCATGGGCTGCCGAAAATATTCGTAGGTCCAGATCCCTCTTAAGGTGCGCGGATGCGTTTTCTCGAGGTCGTCACCTACACCGGCTCAAGGGAGCCTGTATAAATAGTATGTCCGAATGAGGTCACACACCGCTCGTCCCATCAGCGTGTGACCCCGGAGTATTATGGTCGATGTAGGCGGTATCAGCAGGTGCGCTTCTACCCAGGTCTTGAGTCTTCAAGGTATTCACTTGATGTGCTTGCCATCCCTGGACACGTGTTTCGCGTTCATTAACGCTCATCAGCAGGGATTAGGCGTGTGCACGGGGTTGCTGCGTGGGCTGCCGAATATATTCGTAGGTCCAGATACCTCTTAAGGCGTGCGGATGCGTTATCTCGAGGTCGTCACCTCCACCGGCTCAAGGGAGCCTGTATAAATAGTATGTCCGAATGAGGTCGCACACCGCTCGTCCCATCAGCGTGTGACCCCGGAGCATTATGGTCGATGTAGGCTGTATCAGCGTGTGCGCTTCTATCCGGGTCTTGAGTCTTCAAGGTATTCACTTGGTGTGCTTGCCATCCCTGGACACGTGTTTCGCGTTCATTAACGCTCATCGGCAGGGATTAAGCGTGTGCACGGGGTTGCTGCGTGGGCTGGCGAAAATTTTCGTAGGTCCAGATACCTCTTAAGGCGCGCGGATGCGCTATCTCGAGGTCGTCACCTCCACCGGCTCAAGGGAGCCTGTATAAATAGTATGTCCGAATGAGGTCGCACACCGCTCGTCCCATCAGCGTGTGACCCCGGAGCATTATGGTCCATGTAGGCGGTATCAGCGGGTGCACTTCTACCCGGGTCTTGAGTCTTCAAGGTATTCACTTGGTGTGCTTGCCATCTCTGGACAGGTGTTTCGCGTTCATTAATGCTCATCAGCAGGGATTAGGCGTGTGCACGGGGTTGCTGCATGGGCTGCAGAAAATATTCGTAGGTCCAGATACCTCTTAAGGCGCGCGGATGCGTTATCTCGAGGTCGTCACCTCCACCGGCTCAAGGGAGCCTGTATAAATAGTATGTCCGAATGAGGTCGCACACCGCTCGTCCCATCAGCGTGTGACCCCGGAGCATTATGGTCGATGTAGGCGGTATCAGCGGGTGCGCTTCTACCCGGGTCTTGAGTCTTCAAGTTATTCACTTGGTGTGCTTGCCATCCCTGGACACGTGTTTCGCGTTCATTAACGCTCATCAGCACGGATTAGGCGCGTGCACGGGGTTGCTGCGTGGGCTGCCGAAAATATTCCTAGGTCCAGATACCTCTTAAGGCGCGCAGATGCGTTATCTCAAGGTCGTCACCTCCACCGGCTCAAGGGAGCCTGTATAAATAGTATGTCCGAATGAGGTCGCACACCGCTCGTCCCATCAGCGTGTGACCCCGGAGCATTATGGTCGATGTAGGAGGTATCAGCGGGTGCGCTTCTACCCGGGTCTTGAGTCTTCAAGGTATTCACTTGGTGTGCTTGCCATCCCTGGACACGTGTTTCGCGTTCATTAACGCTCATCAGCAGGGATTAGGAGTTTGCACGGGGTTGCTGCGTGGGCTGCCGAAAATATTCGTAGGTCCAGATACCTCTTAAGGCGCGCGGATGCGTTATCTTGAGGTCTTCACCTCCACCGGCTCAAGGGAGCCTGTATAAATAGTATGTCCGAATGAGGTCGCACACCGCTCGTCCCATCAGCGTGTGACCCCGGAACATTATGTTCGATGTAGGCGGTATCAGCAGGTGCGCTTCTACCCGGGTCTTGAGCCTTCAAGGTATTCACTTGGTGTGCTTGCCATCCCTGGAAACGTGTTTCGCGTTCATTAACGCTCATCAGCAGGGATTAGGCGTGTGCACGGGGTTGCTGCGTGGGCTGCCGAAAATATTCGTAGGTCCAGATACCTCTTAAGGCGCGTGGATGCGTTATCTCGAGGTCGTCACCTCCACCGGCTCAAGGGAGCCTGTATAAATAGTATGTCCGAATGAGGTCGCACACCGTTCGTCCCATCAGCGTGTGATCCCGGAGCATTATGGTCGATGTAGGTGGTATCAGAGGGAGCACTTCTACCCGGGTCTTGAGTCTTCAAGGTATTCACTTGGTGTGCTTGCCATCCCTGGACACGTGTTTCGCGTTCATTAACGCTCATCAGCAGGGATTAGGCGTGTGCACGGGGTTGCTGCGTGGGGTGCCGAAAATATTCGTAGGTCCAGATACCTCTTAAGGCGCGCAGATGCGTTATCTCGAGGTCGTCACCTCCAGCGGCTCAAGGGAGCCTGTATAAATAGTATGTCCGAATGAGGTCGCACACCGCTCGTCCTATCAGCGTGTGACCCCGGAGCATTATGGTCAACGTAGGCGGTATCAGCGGGTGCGCTTCTACCCGGGTCTTGAGTCTTCAAGGTATTCACTTGGTGTGCTTGCCATCCCTGGACACGTGTTTCGCGTTCATTAACGCTCATCAGCAGGGATTAGGCGTGTGCACGGAGTTGCTGCGTGGGCTGCCGAAAATATTCCTAGGTCCAAATACCTCTTAAGGCGCGCGGATGCGTTATCTCGAGGTCGTCACCTCCACCGGCTCAAGGGAGCCTGTATAAATAGTATGTCCGAATGAGGTCGCACACCGCTCGTCCCATCAGCTTGTGACCCCAGAGCATTATGGTCGATGTAGGCGGTATCAGCGGGTGCGCTTCTACCCGGGTCTTGAGTCTTCAAGGTATTCACTTGGTGTGCTTGCCATCCCTGGACACGTGTTTCACGTTCAATAACGCTCATCAGCAGGGATTAGGCGTGTGCACGGGGTTGCTGCGTGGGCTGCCGAAAATATTCGTAGGTCCAGATATCTCTTAAGGCACGCGGATGCGTTATCTCGAGGTCGTCACCTCCACCGGCTCAAGGGAGCCTGTATAAATAGTATGTCCGAATGAGGTTGCACACCGCTCGTCCCATCAGCGTGTGACCCCGGAGCATTATGGTCGATGTAGGAGGTATCAGCGGGTGCGCTTCTACCCGGGTCTTGAGTCTTCAAGGTATTCACTTGGTGTGCTTGCCATCTCTGGACAGGTGTTTCGCGTTCATTAATGCTCATCAGCAGGGATTAGGCGTGTGCACGGGGTTGCTGCATGGGCTGCAGAAAATATTCGTAGGTCCAGATACCTCTTAAGGCGCGCGGATGCGTTATCTCGAGGTCGTCACCTCCACCGGCTCAAGGGAGCCTGTATAAATAGTATGTCCGAATGAGGTCGCACACCGCTCGTCCCATCAGCGTGTGACCCCGGAGCATTATGGTCGATGTAGGCGGTATCAGCGGGTGCGCTTCTACCCGGGTCTTGAGTCTTCAAGTTATTCACTTGGTGTGCTTGCCATCCCTGGACACGTGTTTCGCGTTCATTAACGCTCATCAGCACGGATTAGGCGCGTGCACGGGGTTGCTGCGTGGGCTGCCGAAAATATTCGTAGGTCCAGATACCTCTTAAGGCGCGCGGATGCGTTATCTTGAGGTCTTCACCTCCACCGGCTCAAGGGAGCCTGTATAAATAGTATGTCCGAATGAGGTCGCACACCTCTCGTCCCATCAGCGTGTGACCCCGGAACATTATGTTCGATGTAGGCGGTATCAGCGGGTGCGCTTCTACCCGGGTCTTGAGTCTTCAAGGTATTCACTTGGTGTGCTTGCCATCCCTGGACACGTGTTTCGCGTTCATTAACGCTCATCAGCAGGGATTAGGAGTTTGCACGGGGTTGCTGCGTGGGCTGCCGAAAATATTTGTAGGTCCAGATACCTCTTAAGGCGCGCGGATGCGTTATCTCGAGGTCGTCACCTCCACCGGCTCAAGGGAGCCTGTATAAATAGTATGTCCGAATGAGGTCGCACACCGCTCGTCCCATCAGCGTGTGACCCCGGAGCATTATGGTCCATGTAGGCGGTATCAGCGGGTGCACTTCTACCCGGGTATTGAGTCTTCAAGGTATTCACTTGGTGTGCTTGCCATCTCTGGACAGGTGTTTCGCGTTCATTAATGCTCATCAGCAGGGATTAGGCGTGTGCACGGGGTTGCTGCATGGGCTGCAGAAAATATTCGTAGGTCCAGATACCTCTTAAGGCGCGCGGATGCGTTATCTCGAGGTCGTCACCTCCACCGGCCCAAGGGAGCCTGTATAAATAGTATGTCCGAATGAGGTCGCACACCGCTCGTCCCATCAGCGTGTAACCCCGGAGCATTATGGTCGATGTAGGCGGTATCAGCGGGTGCGCTTCTACCCGGGTCTTGAGTCTTCAAGTTATTCACTTGGTGTGCTTGCCATCCCTGGACACGTGTTTCGCATTCATTAACGCTCATCAGCACGGATTAGGCGCGTGCACGGGGTTGCTGCGTGGGCTGCCGAAAATATTCGTAGGTCCAGATACCTCTTAAGGCGCGCAGATGCGTTATCTCAAGGTCGTCACCTCCACTGGCTCAAGGGAGCCTGTATAAATAGTATGTCCGAATGAGGTCACACACCGCTCGTCCCATCAGCGTGTGACCCCGGAGCATTATGGTCGATGTAGGAGGTATCAGCGGGTGCGCTTCTACCTGGGTCTTGAGTCTTCAAGGTATTCACTTGGTGTGCTTGCCATCCCTGGACACGTGTTTCGCGTTCATTAACGCTCATCAGCTGGGATTAGGCGTTTGCATGGGGTTGCTGCGTGGGCTGCCGAAAATATTCGTAGGTCCAGATACCTCTTAAGGCGCGCGGATGCGTTATCTTGAGGTCTTCACCTCCACCGGCTCAAGGGAGCCTGTATAAATAGTATGTCCGAATGAGGTCGCACACCGCTCGTCCCATCAGCGTGTGACCCCGGAACATTATGTTCGATGTAGGCGGTATCAGCGGGTGCGCTTCTACCCGGGTCTTGAGTCTTCAAGGTATTCACTTGGTGTGCTTGCCATCCCTGGACACGTGTTTGGGGTTCATTAACGCTCATCAGCAGGGATTAGGTGTGTGTACGGGGCTGCTGCATGGGCTGCCGAAAATATTCGTAGGTCCAGATCCCTCTTAAGGTGCGCGGATGCGTTTTCTCGAGGTCGTCACCTACACCGGCTCAAGGGAGCCTGTATAAATAGTATGTCCGAATGAGGTCGCACACCGCTCGTCCCATCAGCGTGTGACCCCGGAGCATTATGGTCGATGTAGGCTGTATCAGCGTGTGCGCTTCTATCCGGGTCTTGAGTCTTCAAGGTATTCACTTGGTGTGCTTGCCATCCCTGGACACGTGTTTCGCGTTCATTAACGCTCATCGGCAGGGATTAAGCGTGTGCACGGGGTTGCTGCGTGGGCTGGCGAAAATTTTCGTAGGTCCAGATACCTCTTAAGGCGCGCGGATGCGCTATCTCGAGGTCGTCACCTCCACCGGCTCAAGGGAGCCTGTATAAATAGTATGTCCGAATGAGGTCGCACACCGCTCGTCCCATCAGCGTGTGACCCCGGAGCATTATGGTCCATGTAGGCGGTATCAGCGGGTGCACTTCTACCCGGGTCTTGAGTCTTCAAGGTATTCACTTGGTGTGCTTGCCATCTCTGGACAGGTGTTTCGCGTTCATTAATGCTCATCAGCAGGGATTAGGCGTGTGCACGGGGTTGCTGCATGGGCTGCAGAAAATATTCGTAGGTCCAGATACCTCTTAAGGGGCGCAGATGCGTTATCTCGAGGTCGTCACCTCCACCGGCTCAAGGGAGCCTGTATAAATAGTATGTCCGAATGAGGTCGCACACCGCTCGTCCCATCAGCGTGTGACCCCGGAGCATTATGGTCGATGTAGGCGGTATCAGCGGGTGCGCTTCTACCCGGGTCTTGAGTCTTCAAGTTATTCACTTGGTGTGCTTGCCATCCCTGGACACGTGTTTCGCGTTCATTAACGCTCATCAGCACGGATTAGGCGCGTGCACGGGGTTGCTGCGTGGGCTGCCGAAAATATTCGTAGGTCCAGATACCTCTTAAGGCGCGCAGATGCGTTATCTCAAGGTCGTCACCTCCACCGGCTCAAGGGAGCCTGTATAAATAGTATGTCCGAATGAGGTTGCACACCGCTCGTCCCATCAGCGTGTGACCCCGGAGCATTATGGTCGATGTAGGAGGTATCAGCGGGTGCGCTTCTACCCGGGTCTTGAGTCTTCAAGGTATTCACTTGGTGTGCTTGCCATCCCTGGACACGTGTTTCGCGTTCATTAACGCTCATCAGCAGGGATTAGGAGTCTGCACGGGGTTGCTGCGTGGGCTGCCGAAAATATTCGTAGGTCCAGATACCTCTTAAGGCGCGCGGATGCGTTATCTTGAGGTCTTCACCTCCACCGGCTCAAGGGAGCCTGTATAAATAGTATGTCCGAATGAGGTCGCACACCGCTCGTCCCATCAGCGTGTGACCCCGGAACATTATGTTCGATGTAGGCGGTATCAGCAGGTGCGCTTCTACCCGGGTCTTGAGCCTTCAAGGTATTCACTTGGTGTGCTTGCCATCCCTGGAAACGTGTTTCGCGTTCATTAACGCTCATCAGCAGGGATTAGGCGTGTGCACGGGGTTGCTGCGTGGGCTGCCGAAAATATTCGTAGGTCCAGATACCTCTTAAGGCGCGTGGATGCGTTATCTCGAGGTCGTCACCTCCACCGGCTCAAGGGAGCCTGTATAAATAGTATGTCCGAATGAGGTCGCACACCGTTCGTCCCATCAGCGTGTGATCCCGGAGCATTATGGTCGATGTAGGTGGTATCAGAGGGTGCGCTTCTACCCGGGTCTTGAGTCTTCAAGGTATTCACTTGGTGTGCTTGCCATCCCTGGACACGTGTTTCGCGTTCATTAACGCTCATCAGCAGGGATTAGGCGTGTGCACGGGGTTGCTGCGTGGGGTGCCGAAAATATTCGTAGGTCCAGATACCTCTTAAGGCGCGCAGATGCGTTATCTCGAGGTCGTCACCTCCAGCGGCTCAAGGGAGCCTGTATAAATAGTATGTCCGAATGAGGTCGCACACCGCTCGTCCTATCAGCGTGTGACCCCGGAGCATTATGGTCAACGTAGGCGGTATCAGCGGGTGCGCTTCTACCCGGGTCTTGAGTCTTCAAGGTATTCACTTGGTGTGCTTGCCATCCCTGGACACGTGTTTCGCGTTCATTAACGCTCATCAGCAGGGATTAGGCGTGTGCACGGAGTTGCTGCGTGGGCTGCCGAAAATATTCCTAGGTCCAAATACCTCTTAAGGCGCGCGGATGCGTTATCTCGAGGTCGTCACCTCCACCGGCTCAAGGGAGCCTGTATAAATAGTATGTCCGAATGAGGTCGCACACCGCTCGTCCCATCAGCTTGTGACCCCAGAGCATTATGGTCGATGTAGGCGGTATCAGCGGGTGCGCTTCTACCCGGGTCTTGAGTCTTCAAGGTATTCACTTGGTGTGCTTGCCATCCCTGGACACGTGTTTCGCGTTCAATAACGCTCATCAGCAGGGATTAGGCGTGTGCACGGGGTTGCTGCGTGGGCTGCCGAAAATATTCGTAGGTCCAGATATCTCTTAAGGCACGCGGATGCGTTATCTCGAGGTCGTCACCTCCACCGGCTCAAGGGACCCTGTATAAATAGTATGTCCGAATGAGGTCGCACACCGCTCGTCCCATCAGCGTGTGACCCCGGAGCATTATGGTCGATGTAGGTGGTATCAGCGGGTGCGCTTCTACCCGGGTCTTGAGTCTTCAAGTTATTCACTTGGTGTGCTTGCCATCCCTGGACACGTGTTTCGCGTTCATTAACGCTCATCAGCACGGATTAGGCACGTGCACGGGGTTGCTGCGTGGGCTGCCGAAAATATTCGTAGGTCCAGATACCTCTTAAGGCGCGCAGATGCGTTATCTCAAGGTCGTCACCTCCACCGGCTCAAGGGAGCCTGTATAAATAGTATGTCCGAATGAGGTTGCACACCGCTCGTCCCATCAGCGTGTGACCCCGGAGCATTATGGTCGATGTAGGAGGTATCAGCGGGTGCGCTTCTACCCGGGTCTTGAGTCTTCAAGGTATTCACTTGGTGTGCTTGCCATCCCTGGACACGTGTTTCGCGTTCATTAACGCTCATCAGCAGGGATTAGGAGTTTGCACGGGGTTGCTGCGTGGGCTGCCGAAAATATTTGTAGGTCCAGATACCTCTTAAGGCGCGCGGATGCGTTATCTCGAGGTCGTCACCTCCACCGACTCAAGGGAGCCTGTATAAATAGTATGTCCGAATGAGGTCGCACACCGCTCGTCCCATCAGCGTGTGACCCCGGAACATTATGTTCGATGTAGGCGGTATCAGCGGGTGCGCTTCTACCCGGGTCTTGAGTCTTCAAGGTATTCACTTGGTGTGCTTGCCATCCCTGGACACGTGTTTCGCGTTCATTAACGCTCATCAGCAGGGATTAGGAGTTTGCACGGGGTTGCTGCGTGGGCTGCCGAAAATATTTGTAGGTCCAGATACCTCTTAAGGCGCGCGGATGCGTTATCTCGAGGTCGTCACCTCCACCGGCTCAAGGGAGCCTGTATAAATAGTATGTCCGAATGAGGTCGCACACCGCTCGTCCCATCAGCGTGTGACCCCGGAGCATTATGGTCCATGTAGGGGGTATCAGCGGGTGCACTTCTACCCGGGTCTTGAGTCTTCAAGGTATTCACTTGGTGTGCTTGCCATCTCTGGACAGGTGTTTCGCGTTCATTAATGCTCATCAGCAGGGATTAGGCGTGTGCACGGGGTTGCTGCATGGGCTGCAGAAAATATTCGTAGGTCCAGATACCTCTTAAGGCGCGCGGATGCGTTATCTCGAGGTCGTCACCTCCACCGGCTCAAGGGAGCCTGTATAAATAGTATGTCCGAATGAGGTCGCACACCGCTCGTCCCATCAGCGTGTAACCCCGGAGCATTATGGTCGATGTAGGCGGTATCAGCGGGTGCGCTTCTACCCGGGTCTTGAGTCTTCAAGTTATTCACTTGGTGTGCTTGCCATCCCTGGACACGTGTTTCGCATTCATTAACGCTCATCAGCACGGATTAGGCGCGTGCACGGGGTTGCTGCGTGGGCTGCCGAAAATATTCGTAGGTCCAGATACCTCTTAAGGCGCGCAGATGCGTTATCTCAAGGTCGTCACCTCCACTGGCTCAAGGGAGCCTGTATAAATAGTATGTCCGAATGAGGTCGCACACCGCTCGTCCCATCAGCGTGTGACCCCGGAGCATTATGGTCGATGTAGGAGGTATCAGCGGGTGCGCTTCTACCCGGGTCTTGAGTCTTCAAGGTATTCACTTGGTGTGCTTGCCATCCCTGGACACGTGTTTCGCGTTCATTAACGCTCATCAGCAGGGATTAGGCGTTTGCACGGGGTTGCTGCGTGGGCTGCCGAAAATATTCGTAGGTCCAGATACCTCTTAAGGCGCGCGGATGCGTTATCTTGAGGTCTTCACCTCCACCGGCTCAAGGGAGCCTGTATAAATAGTATGTCCGAATGAGGTCGCACACCGCTCGTCCCATCAGCGTGTGACCCCGGAACATTATGTTCGATGTAGGCGGTATCAGCGGGTGCGCTTCTACCCGGGTCTTGAGTCTTCAAGGTATTCACTTGGTGTGCTTGCCATCCCTGGACACGTGTTTCGCGTTCATTAACGCTCATCAGCAGGGATTAGGTGTGTGTACGGGGCTGCTGCATGGGCTGCCGAAAATATTCGTAGGTCCAGATACCTCTTAAGGTGCGTGGATGCGTTTTCTCGAGGTCGTCACCTACACCGGCTCAAGGGAGCCTGTATAAATAGTATGTCCGAATGAGGTCACACACCGCTCGTCCCATCAGCGTGTGACCCCGGAGCATTATGGTCGATGTAGGCGGTATCAGCAGGTGCGCTTCTACCCAGGTCTTGAGTCTTCAAGGTATTCACTTGATGTGCTTGCCATCCCTGGACACGTGTTTCGCGTTCATTAACGCTCATCAGCAGGGATTAGGCGTGTGCACGGGGTTGCTGCGTGGGCTGCCGAATATATTCGTAGGTCCAGATACCTCTTAAGGCGTGCGGATGCGTTATCTCGAGGTCGTCACCTCCACCGGCTCAAGGGAGCCTGTATAAATAGTATGTCCGAATGAGGTCGCACACCGCTCGTCCCATCAGCGTGTGACCCCGGAGCATTATGGTCGATGTAGGCTGTATCAGCGTCTGCGCTTCTACCCGGGTCTTGAGTCTTCAAGGTATTCACTTGGTGTGCTTGCCATCCCTGGACACGTGTTTCGCGTTCATTAACGCTCATCGGCAGGGATTAAGCGTGTGCACGGGGTTGCTGCGTGGGCTGGCGAAAATTTTCGTAGGTCCAGATACCTCTTAAGGCGCGCGGATGCGTTATCTCGAGGTCGTCACCTCCACCGGCTCAAGGGAGCCTGTATAAATAGTATGTCCGAATGAGGTCGCACACCGCTCGTCCCATCAGCGTGTGACCCCGGAGCATTATGGTCCATGTAGGCGGTATCAGCGGGTGCACTTCTACCCGGGTCTTGAGTCTTCAAGATATTCACTTGGTGTGCTTGCCATCTCTGGACAGGTGTTTCGCGTTCATTAATGCTCATCAGCAGGGATTAGGCGTGTGCACGGGGTTGCTGCATGGGCTGCAGAAAATATTCGTAGGTCCAGATACCTCTTAAGGCGCGCGGATGCGTTATCTCGAGGTCGTCACCTCCACCGGCTCAAGGGAGCCTGTATAAATAGTATGTCCGAATGAGGTCGCACACCGCTCGTCCCATCAGCGTGTAACCCCGGAGCATTATGGTCGATGTAGGCGGTATCAGCGGGTGCGCTTCTACCCGGGTCTTGAGTCTTCAAGGTATTCACTTGGTGTGCTTGCCATCCCTGGACACGTGTTTCGCGTTCATTAACGCTCATCAGCACGGATTAGGCGCGTGCACGGGGTTGCTGCGTGGGCTGCCGAAAATATTCGTAGGTCCAGATACCTCTTAAGGCGCGCAGATGCATTATCTTAAGGTCGTCACCTCCACTGGCTCAAGGGAGCCTGTATAAATAGTATGTCCGAATGAGGTCGCACACCGCTCGTCCCATCAGCGTGTGACCCCGGAGCATTATGGTCGATGTAGGAGGTATCAGCGGGTGCGCTTCTACCCGGGTCTTGAGTCTTCAAGGTATTCACTTGGTGTGCTTGCCATCCCTGGACACGTGTTTCGCGTTCATTAACGCTCATCAGCAGGGATTAGGCGTTTGCACGGGGTTGCTGCGAGGGCCGCCGAAAATATTCGTAGGTCCAGATACCTCTTAAGGCGCGCGGATGCGTTATCTTGAGGTCTTCACCTCCACCGGCTCAAGGGAGCCTGTATAAATAGTATGTCCGAATGAGGTCGCACACCGCTCGTCCCATCAGCGTGTGACCCCGGAACATTATGTTCGATGTAGGCGGTATCAGCTGGTGCGCTTCTACCCGGGTCTTGAGTCTTCAAGGTATTCACTTGGTGTGCTTGCCATCCCTGGACACGTGTTTCGCGTTCATTAACGCTCATCAGCCGGGATTAGGTGTGTGTACGGGGCTGCTGCATGGGCTGCCGAAAATATTCGTAGGTCCAGATACCTCTTAAGGTGCGCGGATGCGTTTTCTCGAGGTCGTCACCTACACCGGCTCAAGGGAGCCTGTATAAATAGTATGTCCGAATGAGGTCACACACCGCTCGTCCCATCAGCGTGTGACCCCGGAGCATTATGGTCGATGTAGGCGGTATCAGCAGGTGCGCTTCTACCCAGGTCTTGAGTCTTCAAGGTATTCACTTGATGTGCTTGCCATCCCTGGACACGTGTTTCGCGTTCATTAACGCTCATCAGCAGGGATTAGGCGTGTGCACGGGGTTGCTGCGTGGGCTGCCGAATATATTCGTAGGTCCAGATACCTCTTAAGGCGTGCGGATGCGTTATCTCGAGGTCGTCACCTCCACCGGCTCAAGGGAGCCTGTATAAATAGTATGTCCGAATGAGGTCGCACACCGCTCGTCCCATCAGCGTGTGACCCCGGAGCATTATGGTCGATGTAGGCTGTATCAGCGTGTGCGCTTCTACCCGGGTCTTGAGTCTTCAAGGTATTCACTTGGTGTGCTTGCCATCCCTGGACACGTGTTTCGCGTTCATTAACGCTCATCAGCAGGGATTAGGCGTTTGCACGGGGTTGCTGCGAGGGCCGCCGAAAATATTCGTAGGTCCAGATACCTCTTAAGGCGCGCGGATGCGTTATCTTGAGGTCTTCACCTCCACCGGCTCAAGGGAGCCTGTATAAATAGTATGTCCGAATGAGGTCGCACACCGCTCGTCCCATCAGCGTGTGACCCCGGAACATTATGTTCGATGTAGGCGGTATCAGCTGGTGCGCTTCTACCCGGGTCTTGAGTCTTCAAGGTATTCACTTGGTGTGCTTGCCATCCCTGGACACGTGTTTCGCGTTCATTAACGCTCATCAGCCGGGATTAGGTGTGTGTACGGGGCTGCTGCATGGGCTGCCGAAAATATTCGTAGGTCCAGATACCTCTTAAGGTGCGCGGATGCGTTTTCTCGAGGTCGTCACCTACACCGGCTCAAGGGAGCCTGTATAAATAGTATGTCCGAATGAGGTCACACACCGCTCGTCCCATCAGCGTGTGACCCCGGAGCATTATGGTCGATGTAGGCGGTATCAGCAGGTGCGCTTCTACCCAGGTCTTGAGTCTTCAAGGTATTCACTTGATGTGCTTGCCATCCCTGGACACGTGTTTCGCGTTCATTAACGCTCATCAGCAGGGATTAGGCGTGTGCACGGGGTTGCTGCGTGGGCTGCCGAATATATTCGTAGGTCCAGATACCTCTTAAGGCGTGCGGATGCGTTATCTCGAGGTCGTCACCTCCACCGGCTCAAGGGAGCCTGTATAAATAGTATGTCCGAATGAGGTCGCACACCGCTCGTCCCATCAGCGTGTGACCCCGGAGCATTATGGTCGATGTAGGCTGTATCAGCGTGTGCGCTTCTACCCGGGTCTTGAGTCTTCAAGGTATTCACTTGGTGTGCTTGCCATCCCTGGACACGTGTTTCGCGTTCATTAACGCTCATCGGCAGGGATTAAGCGTGTGCACGGGGTTGCTGCGTGGGCTGGCGAAAATTTTCGTAGGTCCAGATACCTCTTAAGGCACGCGGATGCGTTATCTCGAGGTCGTCACCTCCACCGGCTCAAGGGAGCCTGTATAAATAGTATGTCCGAATGAGGTCGCACACCGCTCGTCCCATCAGCGTGTGACCCCGGAGCATTATGGTCCATGTAGGCGGTATCAGCGGGTGCACTTCTACCCGGGTCTTGAGTCTTCAAGTTATTCACTTGGTGTGCTTGCCATCCCTGGACACGTGTTTCGCGTTCATTAACGCTCATCAGCACGGATTAGGCGCGTGCACGGGGTTGATGCGTGGGCTGCCGAAAATATTCGTAGGTCCAGATACCTCTTAAGGCGCGCAGATGCGTTATCTCAAGGTCGTCACCTCCACTGGCTCAAGGGAGCCTGTATAAATAGTATGTCCGAATCAGGTCGCACACCGCTCGTCCCATCAGCGTGTGACCCCGGACCATTATGGTCAACGTAGGCGGTATCAGCGGGTGCGCTTCTACCCGGGTCTTGAGTCTTCAAGGTATTCACTTGGTGTGCTTGCCATCCCTGGACACGTGTTTCGCGTTCATTAACGCTCATCAGCAGGGATTAGGCGTGTGCACGGGGTTGCTGCGTGGGCTGCCGAAAATATTCGTAGGTCCAGATACCTCTTAAGGCGCGCGGATGCGTTATCTCGAGGTCGTCACCTCCACCGGCTCAAGGGAGCCTGTATAAATAGTATGTCCGAATGAGGTCCCACACCGCTCGTCCCATCAGCTTGTGACCCCAGAGCATTATGGTCGATGTAGGCGGTATCAGCGGGTGCGCTTCTACCCGGGTCTTGAGTCTTCAAGGTATTCACTTGGTGTGCTTGCCATCCCTGGACACGTGTTTCGCGTTCATTAACGCTCATCAGCAGGGATTAGGCGTGTGCACGGGGTTGCTGCGTGGGCTGCCGAAAATATTCGTAGGTCCAGATATCTCTTAAGGCACGCGGATGCGTTATCTCGAGGTCGTCACCTCCACCGGCTCAAGGGACCCTGTATAAATAGTATGTCCGAATGAGGTCGCACACCGCTCGTCCCATCAGCGTGTGACCCCGGAGCATTATGGTCGATGTAGGTGGTATCAGCGGGTGCGCTTCTACCCGGGTCTTGAGTCTTCAAGTTATTCACTTGGTGTGCTTGCCATCCCTGGACACGTGTTTCGCGTTCATTAACGCTCATCAGCACGGATTAGGCACGTGCACGGGGTTGCTGCGTGGGCTGCCGAAAATATTCGTAGGTCCAGATACCTCTTAAGGCGCGCAGATGCGTTATCTCAAGGTCGTCACCTCCACCGGCTCAAGGGAGCCTGTATAAATAGTATGTCCGAATGAGGTTGCACACCGCTCGTCCCATCAGCGTGTGACCCCGGAGCATTATGGTCGATGTAGGAGGTATCAGCGGGTGCGCTTCTACCCGGGTCTTGAGTCTTCAAGGTATTCACTTGGTGTGCTTGCCATCCCTGGACACGTGTTTCGCGTTCATTAACGCTCATCGGCAGGGATTAAGCGTGTGCACGGGGTTGCTGCGTGGGCTGGCGAAAATTTTCGTAGGTCCAGATACCTCTTAAGGCGCGCGGATGCGTTATCTCGAGGTCGTCACCTCCACCGGCTCAAGGGAGCCTGTATAAATAGTA
Source organism: Lissotriton helveticus (assembly GCF_964261635.1). Taxonomy (NCBI): domain Eukaryota; kingdom Metazoa; phylum Chordata; class Amphibia; order Caudata; family Salamandridae; genus Lissotriton; species Lissotriton helveticus. Next base: position 622,211,072 of record NC_136071.1, read on the forward strand.
TGTCCGAATGAGGTCGCACACCGCTCGTCCCATCAGCGTGTGACCCCAGAGCATTATGGTCCATGTAGGCGGTATCAGCGGGTGCACTTCTACCCGGGTCTTGAGTCTTCATCGTATTCACTTGGTGTGCTTGCCATCCCTGGACACGTATTTCGCGTTCATTAACGCTCATCAGCAGGGATTAGGCGTGTGCACGGGGTTGCTGCGTGGGCTGCCGAAAATATTCGTAGGTCCAGATACCTCTTAAGGCGCGCGGATGCGTTATCTTGAGGTCGTCACCTCCACCGGCGCTCAAGGGAGCCTGTATAAATAGTAGGTCCGTATGAGGTCGCACACCGCTCGTCCCATCAGCGTGTGACCCCGGAGCATTATTGTCGATGTAGGCGGTATCAGTGGGTGCGCTTCTACCTGGGTCTTGAGTCTTCAAGGTATTCACTTGGTGTGCTTGCTATCCCTGGACACGTGTTTCGCGTTCATTAACGCTCATCAGCAGGGATTAGGCGTGTGCACGGGGATGCTGCGTGGGCTGCCGAAAATATTCGTAGGTCCAGATACCTCTTAAGGCGCGCGGATGCCAGGGATGGCAAGCACAACAAGTGAATACCTTGAAGACTAAAGACCCGGGTAGAAGCGCACCCGTTGATACCGACTACATCGACCATCATGCTCCGGAGTCACACGCTGATGGGACGAGCGGTGTGCGACCTCATTCGGACATACTATTTATACAGGCTCCCTTGAGCCGGTGGAGGTGACGACCTCGAGATAACGCATCCGCGCGCCTTAAGAGGTATCTGGACCTACGAATATTTTCGGCAGCCCACGCAGCAACCCCGTGCACACGACTAATCCCTGCTGATGAGCGTTAATGAACGCGAAACACGTGTCCAGGGATGGCAAGCACACCAAGTGAATACCTTGAAGACTAAAGACCCGGGTAGAAGCGCACCCGCTGATACCGACTACATCGACCATCATGCTCCGGGGTCACACGCTGATGGGACGAGCGGTGTGCGACCTCATTCGGACATACTATTTATACAGGCTCCCTTGAGCCGGTGGAGGTGACGACCTCGAGATAACGCATCCGCACGCCTTAAGAGGTATCTGGACCTACGAAAATGTTCGGCAGCCCACGCAGCAACCCGGTGCACACGCCTAATCCCTATTGATGAGCGTTAATGAACGCGAAACACGTGTCCAGGAATGGCAAGCACACCAAGTGAATACCTTGAAGACTAAAGACCCGGGTAGAAGCGCACCCGCTGATACCGACTACATCGACCATCATGCTCCGGGGTCACACGCTGATGGGACGAGCGTTGTGCGACCTCATTCGGACATACTATTTATACAGGCTCCCTGGTGACGACCTCGAGATAACGCATCCGCGCGCCTTAAGAGGTATCTGGACCTACGAATATTTTCGGCAGCCCACGCAGCAACCCCGTGCACACGCCTAATCCCTGCTGATGAGCGTTAATGAACGCGAAACACGTGTCCAGGGATGGCAAGCACACCAAGTGAATACCTTGAAGACTAAAGACCCGGGTAGAAGCGCACCCGCTGATACCGACTACATCGACCATCATGCTCCGGGGTCACACGCTGATGGGACGAGCGGTGTGCGACCTCATTCGGACATACTATTTATACAGGCTCCCTTGAGCCGGTGGAGGTGACAACCTCGAGATAACGCATCCGCACGCCTTAAGAGGTATCTGGACCTACGAAAATGTTCGGCAGCCCACGCAGCAACCCGGTGCACACGCCTAATCCCTGCTGATGAGCGTTAATGAACGCGAAACACGTGTCCAGGGATGGCAAGCACACCAAGTGAATACCTTGAAGACTAAAGACCCGGGTAGAAGCGCACACGCTGATACCGACTACATCGACCATCATGCTCCGGGGTCACACGCTGATGAGACGAGCGGTGTGCGACCTCATTCGGACATACTATTTATACAGGCTCCCTTGAGCCGGTGGAGGTGACGACCTCGAGATAACGCATCCGCGCGCCTTAAGAGGTATCTGGACCTACGAATATTTTCGGCAGCCCACGCAGCAACCCCGTGCACACGCCTAATCCCTGCTGATGAGCGTTAATGAACGCGAAACACGTGTCCAGGGATGGCAAGCACACCAAGTGAATACCTTGAAGACTAAAGACCCGGGTAGAAGCGCACCCGCTGATACCGCCTACGTTGACCATCATGCTCCGGGGTCACACGCTGATGGGACGAGCGGTGTGCGACCTCATTCGGACATACTTTTTATACAGGCTCCCTTGAGCAGGTGGAGGTGACGACCTCGAGATAACGCATCCGCGCGCTTTAAGAGGTATCTGGACCTGCGAATATTTTCAGCAGCCCACGCAGCAACCCCGTGCACACGCCTAATCCCTGCTGATGAGCGTTAATGAAGCGAAACACGTGTCCAGGGATGGCAAGCACACCAAGTGAATACCTTGAAGACTAAAGACCCGGGTAGAAGCACACCCGCTGATACCGACTACATCGACCATCATGCTCCGGGGTCACACGCTGATGGGACGAGCGGTGTGCGACCTCATTCGGACATACTTTTTATACAGGCTCCCTTGAGCAGGTGGAGGTGACGACCTCGAGATAACGCATCTGCGCGCCTTAAGAGGTATCTGGACCTACAAATATTTTCGGCAGCCCACGCAGCAACCCCGTGCACACGCCTAATCCCTGCTGATGAGCGTTAAAGAACGCGAAACACGTGTCCAGGGATGGCAAGCACACCAAGTGAATACCTTGAAGACTAAAGACCCGAGTAGAAGCGCACCCGCTGATACCGACTACATCGACCATCATGCTCCGGAGTCACACGCTGATGGGACGAGCGGTGTGCGACCTCATTCGGACATACTATTTATACAGGCACCCTTGAGCCGGTGGAGGTGACGACCTCGAGATAACGCATTGCGCGCCTTAAGAGGTATCTGGACCTACGAATATTTTCGGCAGCCCACGCAGCAACCCCGTGCACATGCCTAATCCCTGCTGATGAGCGTTAATGAACGCGAAACACGTGTCCAGGGATGGCAAGCACACCAAGTGAATACCTTGAAGACTGAAGACCCGGGTAGAAGCGCACCCGCTGATACCGGCTACATCGACCATCATGCTCCGGGGTCACACGCTGATGGGACGAGCGGTGTGCGACCTCATTCGGACATACTATTTATACAGGCTCCCTTGAGCAGGTGGAGGTGACGACCTCGAGATAACGCATATGCGCGCCTTAAGAGGTATCTGGACCTACGAATATTTTCGGCAGCCCACGCAGCAACCCCGTGCACACGCCTAATCCCTGCTGATGAGCGTTAATGAACGTGAAACACGTGTCCAGGGATGCAAGCACACCAAGAGAATACCTTGAAGACTAAAGACCCGGGTAGAAGCGCACCCGCTGATACCGACTACATCGACCATCATATTCCGGGGTCACACGCTGATGGGACGAGCGGTGTGCGACCTCATTCGGACATACTATTTATACAGGCTCCCTTGAGCCGGTGGAGGTGACGACCTCGAGATAACGCATCCGCGCGCCTTAAGAGGTATCTGGACCTACAAATATTTTCGCCAGCCCACGCAGCAACCCTGTGCACACGCCTAATCCCTGCTGATGAGCGTTAATGAACGCGAAACACGTGTCCAGAGATGGCAAGCACACCAAGTGAATACCTTGAAGACTAAAGACCCGGGTAGAAGCGCACCCGCTGATACCGACTACATCGACCATCATGCTCCGGGGTCACACACTGATGGGACGAGCGGTGTGCGACCTCATTCGGACATACTATTTATACAGGCTCCCTTGAGCCGGTGGAGGTGACGACCTCGAGATAACGCATCCGCGCGCTTTAAGAGGTATCTGGACCTGCGAATATTTTCAGCAGCCCACGCAGCAACCCCGTGCACACGCCTAATCCCTGCTGATGAGCGTTAATGAAGCGAAACACGTGTCCAGGGATGGCAAGCACACCAAGTGAATACCTTGAAGACTAAAGACCCGGGTAGAAGCGCACCCGCTGACACCGACTACATCGACCATCATGCTCCGGGGTCACACGCTGATGGGACGAGCGGTGTGCGACCTCATTCGGACATACTTTTTATACAGGCTTCCTTGAGCCGGTGGAGGTGATGACCTCGAGATAACACATCCGCGCGCCTTAAGAGGTATCTGGACCTACAAATATTTTCGGCAGCCCACGCAGCAACCCCGTACACACGCCTAACCCCTGCTGATGAGCGTTAAAGAACGCGAAACACGTGTCCAGGGATGGCAAGCACACCAAGTGAAAACCTTGAAGACTAAAGACCCGGGTAGAAGCGCCCCCGCTGATACCGACTACATCGACCATCATGCTCCGGGGTCACACGCTGATGGGACGAGCAGTGTGCGACCTCATTCGGACATACTATTTATACAGGCTCCCTTGAGCCGGTGGAGGTGACGACCTCGAGATAACGCATCCGCGCGCTTTAAGAGGTATCTGGACCTGCGAATATTTTCAGCAGCCCACGCAGCAACCCCGTGCACACGCCTAATCCCTGCTGATGAGCGTTAATGAAGCGAAACACGTGTCCAGGGATGGCAAGCACACCAAGTGAATACCTTGAAGACTAAAGACCCGGGTAGAAGCGCACCCGCTGATACCGACTACATCGACCATCATGCTCCGGGGTCACACGCTGATGGGACGAGCGGTGTGCGACCTCATTCGGACATACTTTTTATACAGGCTCCCTTGAGCCGGTGGAGGTGACGACCTCGAGATAACGCATCTGCGCGCCTTAAGAGGTATCTGGACCTACAAATATTTTCGGCAGCCCACGCAGCAACCCCGTGCACACGCCTAATCCCTGCTGATGAGCGTTAAAGAACGCGAAACACGTGTCCAGGGATGGCAAGCACACCAAGTGAATACCTTGAAGACTAAAGACCCGAGTAGAAGCGCACCCGCTGATACGGACTACATCGACCATCATGCTCCGGAGTCACACGCTGATGGGACGAGCGGTGTACGACCTCATTCGGACATACTATTTATACAGGCACCCTTGAGCCGGTGGAGGTGACGACCTCGAGATAACGCATCGCGCGCCTTAAGAGGTATCTGGACCTACGAATGTTTTCGGCAGCCCACGCAGCAACCCCGTGCACATGCCTAATCCCTGCTGATGAGCGTTAATGAACGCGAAACACGTGTCCAGGGATGGCAAGCACACCAAGTGAATACCTTGAAGACTGAAGACCCGGGTAGAAGCGCACCCGCTGATACCGACTACATCGACCATCATGCTCCGGGGTCACACGCTGATGGGACGAGCGGTGTGCGACCTCATTCGGACATACTATTTATACAGGCTCCCTTGAGCAGGTGGAGGTGACGACCTCGAGATAACGCATACGCGCGCCTTAAGAGGTATCTGGACCTACGAATATTTTCGGCAGCCCACGCAGCAACCCCGTGCACACGCCTAATCCCTGCTGATGAGCGTTAATGAACGTGAAACACGTGTCCAGGGATGCAAGCACACCAAGAGAATACCTTGAAGACTAAAAACCCGGGTAGAAGCGCACCCGCTGATACCGACTACATCGACCATCATATTCTGGGGTCACACGCTGATGGGACGAGCGGTGTGTGACCTCATTCGGACATACTATTTATACAGGCTCCCTTGAGCCGGTGGAGGTGACGACCTCGAGATAACGCATCCGCGCGCCTTAAGAGGTATCTGGACCTACGAATATTTTCGGCAGCCCACGCAGCAACCCTGTGCACACGCCTAATCCCTGATGATGACCGTTAATGAACGCGAAACACGTGTCCAGAGATGGCAAGCACACCAAGTGAATACCTTGAAGACTAAAGACCCGAGAAGAAGCGAACCCGCTGATACCGACTACATCGACCATCATGCTCCGGAGTCACACGCTGATGGGACGAGCGGTGTGCGACCTCATTCGGACATACTATTTATACAGGCACCCTTGAGCCGGTGGAGGTGACGACCTCGAGATAACGCATCCGCGCGCCTTAAGAGGTATCTGGTCCTATGAATATTTTCGGCAGCCCAAGCAGCAACCCCGTGCACACGCCTAATCCCTGCTGATGAGCGTTAATGAACGCGAAACACGTGTCCAGGGATGGCAAGCACACCAAGTGAATACCTTGAAGACTAAAGACCCAGGTAGAAGCGCACTCGCTGATACCGACTACATCGACCATCATGCTCCAGGGTCACACACATATAGGACAAGCGGTGTGCGACCTCATTCGGACATACTATTTATACAGGCTCCCTTGAGCCGGTGGAGGTGACGACCTCGAGATAACGCATTGCGCGCCTTTAGAGGTATCTGGACCTACGAATATTTTCGGCAGCCCACGCAGCAACCCCGTGCACATGCCTAATCCCTGCTGATGAGCGTTAATGAACGCGAAACACGTGTCCAGGGATGGCAAGCACACCAAGTGAATACCTTGAAGACTGAAGACCCCGGTAGAAGCGCACCCGCTGATACCGACTACATCGACCATCATGCTCCGGGGTCACACGCTGATGGGACGAGCGGTGTGCGACCTCATTCGGACATACTATTTATACAGGCTCCCTTGAGCAGGTGGAGGTGACGACCTCGAGATAACGCATACGCGCGCCTTAAGAGGTATCTGGACCTACGAATATTTTCGGCAGCCCACGCAGCAACCCCGTGCACACGCCTAATCCCTGCTGATGAGCGTTAATGAACGTGAAACACGTGTCCAGGGATGCAAGCACACCAAGAGAATACCTTGAAGACTAAAGACCCGGGTAGAAGCGCACCCGCTGATACCGACTACATCGACCATCATGCTCCGGGGTCACACGCTGATGGGACGAGTGGTGTGCGACCTCATTCGGACATACTATTTATAGAGGCTCCCTTGAGCCGGTGGAGGTGACGACCTCGAGATAACGCATCCTCGCGCCTTAAGAGGTATCTGGACCTACGAATATTTTCGGCAGCCCACGCAGCAACCCCGTGCACACGCCTAATCCCTGCTGATGAGCGTTAATGAACGCGAAACACGTGTCCAGGGATGGCAAGCACACCAAGTGAATACCTTGAAGACTAAAGACCCGGGTAGAAGCGCACCCGCTGATACCGACTACATCAACCATCATGCTCCGGGGTCACACGCTGATGGGACGAGCGGTGTGCGACCTCATTTGGACATACTATTTATACAAGCTCCCTTGAGCCGGTGGAGGTGACGACCTCGAGATCACGCATCCGCTCGCCTTAAGAGGTATCTGGACCTACGAATATTTTCGGCAGCCCACGCAGCAACCCCGTGCACACGCCTAATCCCTGCTGATGAGCGTTAATGAACGCGAAACACGTGTCCAGGGATGGCAAGCACACCAAGTGAATACCTTAAAGACTAAAGACCCGGGCAGAAGCGCACCCGCTGATACCGACTACATCGACCATCATGCTCCGGGGTCACACGCTGATGGGACAAGCGGTGTGCGACCTCATTCGGACATACTATTTATACAGGCTCCCTTGAGCCGGTGGAGGTGACGACCTCGAGATAACGCATCCGCGCATCTTAAGAGGTATCTGGACCTTCGAAAATTTTCGGCAGCCCACGCAGCAACCCCGTGCACACGCCTAATCCCTGCTGATGAGCGTTAATGAACGCGCAACACGTGTCCAGGGATGGCAAGCACACCAAGTGAATACCTTGAAGACTAAAGATCCGGGTAGAAGCGCACCCGCTGATACCGACTACATCGACCATCATGCTCCGGGGTCACACGCTGATGGGACGAGCGGTGTGCGACCTCATTCGAACATACTATTTATACAGGCTCCCTTGAGCCGGTGGAGGTGACGACCTCGAGATAACGCATCCGCGCGCCTTAAGAGGTGTCTGGACCTACGAATATTTTCGGCAGCCCACGCAGCAACCCCGTGCACACGCCTAATCCCTGCTGATGAGCGTTAATGAACGCGAAACACGTGTCCAGGGATGGCAAGCACACCAAGTGAAGACCTTGAAGACTAAAGACCCGGGTAGAAGCGCACCTGCTGATACCGACTACATCAACCATCATGCTCCGGGGTCACACGCTGATGGGACGAGCGGTGTGCGACCTCATATGGACATACTATTTATACAGGCTCCCTTGAGCCGGTGGAGGTGACGACCTCGAGATAACGCATCCGCGCGCCTTAAGAGGTATCTGGACCTACGAATATTTTCGGCAGCCCACGCAGCAACCCCGTGCACACGCCAAATCCCTGCTGATGAGCGTTAATGAACGCGAAACACGTGTCCAGGGATGGCAAGCACACCAAGTGAATACCTTGAAGACTAAAGACCCGGGTAGAAGCGCTTCTGCTGATACCGACTACATCGAACATCATGCTCCGGGGTCACACGCTGATGGGACGAGCGGTGTGCGACCTCATTCGGACATACTATTTATACAGGCTCCCTTGAGCCGGTGGAGGTGACGACCTCGAGATAACGCATCCGCGCGCATTAAGAGGTATCTGGACCTACGAATATTTTCGGCAGCCCACGCAGCAACCCCGTGCACAAGCCTAATCCCTGCTGATGAGCGTTAATGAATGCGAAACACGTGTCCAGGGATGGCAAGCACACCAAGTGAATACCTTGAAGACTAAAGACCCGGGTAGAAGCGCACCCGCTGATACCGACTACATCGACCATCATGCTCCGGGGTCACACGCTGATGGGACGAGCGGTGTGCGACCTCATTTGGACATATTATTTATACAGGCTCCCTTGAGCCAGTGGAGGTGACGACCTCGAGATAACGCATCCGCGCGCCTTAAGAGGTATCTGGACCTACGAATATTTTCAGCAGCCCACGCAGCAACCCCGTGCACACGCCTAATCCCTGCTGATGAGCGTTAATGAACACGAAACACGTGTCCAGGGATGGCAAGCACACCAAGTGAATACCTTGAAGACTAAAGACCCGGGTAGAAGCGCACCCGCTGATACCGACTACATCGACCATCATGCTCCGGGGTCACACGCTGATTGGACGAGCGGTGTGCGACGTCATTCGGACAAACTATTAACACTACATAACACTCTACTACTCTCGAGCACTACGTCAAACACATTAAACAATAAACTACCAAAACAACACCTAACTGCACAAGAAACGAACATTTAACGCCCTAACAAAACTAACTACACTACTACTACGTCGTCCCACCCTGAAACTAACTTAAAAGTAAATTAAATCAAACTTACCTTAACCAACAAAGCACAGGGGGTCATTAAGATGGCAGAAGGCCCGCCAACCCCAGCCGTGCGGTGGGGGGGCCTCAGCCATCTGATAGCCAATTTCCCCGCCACATTACGATGGCTGGAAGAATCGTTCCGCAAGCATGGCGGGCGCAAAGAACGCCCACCACGCTTCCGCCACAGGCAATCGTTAGGATTGCCATTGCAGAGCAAACACGACCAGGGAAATGGTGTAGGTGCCTAGCAAGCACAGCCCACCAGATTGCAATGCTGGCATCAGCCAGCCTTTCCATGGCGGTGAAACCGCCATGGAAAAGCTGGTGGGGATTGGGTTTGAGGGCCTGTTACGGGCTCACCTTGTCTTGGGGGAAGTTTTTGCTGCACGGGGGTACCCATGGTACCCCCTGCATTTCCCTGCACTGCTTGGTAGGCATCTCATGGTTGCTTCCATGTAGTGCAGGGAAATGACAGGCATTACATTTTGACATTGCGTACGCTGCTGCAGCCAGCAGCACCGTCCGCAATGTCAAATCCCCTGGATGCGCCAGTCAGCATCAGTATTGCAGTGGTAGGACCGCCGCATGACTGGCTGGTGATCCCAAACACCGTAACGATGGCGTGCAAAATCATGTTCGTCCGCCATCGTAAAGAGCCCCGTAGCTTCCAACCGCGAAGTTCAGTCTTGCAAAATGACTTAAAAGTGAGAAAAAATGGCTGTATAATAAAAATGAAAAAAGACTGACTTCCCATAGAAATGAATGGAGAAAAAGAGTAAAAAATTCAAAAAATTAAATGTATATATTTTTTAGATTTTTTTCCCCACAAAATGTTGACAAAATGTACGAAAAATGTATATTAAATATTATATTATCAAACAAATACATATATAATATTTAATATACATTAAAATGTATGTTTGTTTGATGTATTCACCTATAACTTATAAAATTACAATAAAAGTATTATAAATGTGCAACCAATATGTTATGTTATGTTATTTGTGTTTATAGAGCGCTTGGTTACACTGACCCAGTGTGTCCCTGCGCTAGGGTAACAGCCATAGAGCCCAAAAGCTACATCTAACATAGCCAGATGACATATTAGATTACATTACAGGAAACAAATAGGTCTTCAGACCTTTCTGAAAGGTGGATTCAGATTCCTCCAGCCGGAGATTCTGAGGAAGGGCATTCCACAACTGGGCTGCCACATATCGAAACGAGTGGCCACCCATCCAAGATCTCCTAATCTTAGGGATATGCACCATTCCTCTCCCACTTGATCTAAGCAGTCTAGTAGGTACATAGGGCATAAGAGGGTCGTGCAAATACACAGGGCCCTTCTTCTGTAAAATTCGGTGGCTTACACACATGGCCTTCAACTTCACTCTCTCCCTAATGGGAAGCCAGTGCAAGGAGGCAAGCGCTTTCTTTGCAGAGGCTCTCCTAGGTAACATAAAAACAAGTCTTGCAGCTGCATTCTGGATACCCTGCAATCTCCGTATGCACTTGTCAGTTGCACCCAAATACAGGAGATTGCAGTAGTTCAAGCGTGATGTCACCAGGGCATGCACCATGATCTTTCTAGATGCAATGGGAAGGGAGTCCAGGGTCTTCCATAGACCTCTTAGGATGCTAAAACAGGCGCCTGTCACCCACCTGGTGTGGTAATCAAAAGACAGCTTATTATCCACCCACACACCGAGGTTCTTTGCTTGTTCACACAGTGTCAGGGTAGAGCCCAATGTCTGAGGCCACCATGCCGATGACCAAACTGATGGAGCCTTCCCTATTACCAGTACCTCAGTCTTAGTACCATTTAGCTTCAGACAATTACTTGCCATCCACTCAGCCAGTTCTTGCAGGCACGACATGAAGTTAAAGGCAGCATTGGACCGAGCCTGAGTCAGGGAGACCACCAGCTGGGTGTCATCAGCGTAGGACAGGGCATTAATCCCAAACGTAGAACAGAAAATAGAACAAGGAACGTAACCCCGCCTAATGATGTAATGGTCCTAACAATAGGATCCCAATATATATGGGGTGATTAGCCTAGGAGTTTAGCAGTGCACATGACAAAATTTAGTCAATCCAATTATACTCAACAAAAGGTATTTAGAAAATATATATATATTTTTATTTTTTTATATATTCTTTGGCTTGATGTAAAAAAGGTTGTACAAAAATAGATAACATTTCAAATCCACAAGATATCAAACAACATACATTAGTGCAAAAAGGGGATAAAAATATGAGAGATTCGTTTTACTTTAGAGCCTACCCAGTAACAAAACATACTTCAATCATACTCTTATGTTCACACATTTCCAAAATAACCTACCTAATGTTCTCTCATTCAACTTTCATTCTTCCATGCATTTATTCATCCCTATCGTCCTGGCATATGTAACACAAAGATGGTAAATTTGTTACATAAATCAGAATGTTATTCCAGATAGATGACATTAATACGGCTTTTGATGATTATAAAACAGTACGCCGTATTTCTGGAAACACAAGCCGACGCGCGTTTCGGTGACAGGCCTGAAGGGCCACACCTTCGTCAGGGCTGGGGGTTGTTAACTGGGAGGGAAATGAACAAAGATCTGGAAATAAAAAACAATGTCTTAATTTTTTCATTCTATAAAAATACAGTCATAACGTGTTGGAACATGTACTTTTTCACTCTTTGATACAATTTAATACAGAAAAATACATTGATTATTAGTATTAGTATGACAACTATATAGTTGACTTTTTGTGGCTATGCACCGCCCGACTACCTAGTGACACTCCCTAGAACAGACTCCCGGTTAGGTGAGATCTGTGAGAGGTATAGAGATAACCTTAACTAAGCGACCCATCGAGTACATTTCATCACAACTTTCGTCTATCACAGTACATCATACATTCTTTCTAGAGCACATTTAACCAAATAAAAGACAGATTCTTGCAATTGCTAGTGACGCTCAGGGACAAAAAAGGTCTACCCATGGGGTGAGTTCATTTACTCTGAAGGGAAATGGAGGAATAGTAGGCATCATCTTTAGACAACTTTTGTTTCATTACTGGGTTTTTAGAGAACATATATGGAATAAGCGCAGTATTTTGGGGTCAAACCACAATGGTACCTAACGATTTCTCCTTCTATTCTTCATAGCAATTGTTTAGACCACTAAAGACAAATTATTCAAAAAAACATTTTTTTACCTATTATAAAATTGTAGTCGTAACGATTGTAGTCGTAACGATACAGAAACTTGAGACCAGTAATCCTATATGCAGTAGAAGGTAGTTTCTATTTCCGCTCACACTGGGTACCGCGAAAAAGAACCTATAAGTAAAATGATACTTTAAGTAAACATGGTATTATTAAAGACCGAGGTGTCATATTTAGTTGGAGACATAGTTGGATTCCGATTCCAATTATAAAGTTAACAGCACTAAATCCTATGTTCTGGTACACATTCGAGGATAATATGTTTCTCACAGTACCTGAGATAATCTTTAAATGGTTCTTTCGTAGTAATGGGAATTTAAGGTGTCACCAGATGCTGGCAATCTTATAGATCCTAATAAACAAACAGGGATACTTATTATATATGGTCTCGCATTGTCTAGTCAACCTACAACGATTGCACAAGGGGAGTGATTCATTACCTAAAATAGATGGTTATCAGGTGGCAAAGAATAAGGGAACCGGTTCCAAAACTCAGCAATCTATGATGTGAATTCGCCACACTTCCGGCTATCCGAGTAGGTAAGAGCGGGTAGGAAACTATCAGTCAAAAATCCCTAATAGAGGATAAACGGCCAGAGTTAAATGTGTATTATTGTTGGTATCCTCTAATTAGTACAAAGTAGATAGAGGGGAATCTGGCAAATATACACGCCATCAGCTTAATAAAGCAGGGTTCACGGGTGATACAGATGTGGATCCGCCGTTTTTCGTCGCTATTGAAATAAGTTGATGGCTGTCAATAAGAGTAAAGAATAACGCGCCTATGATAAGTAAACATTATTGAATTAGTCTACTAGTTATTTCGAAAATCAAGTACAGGCGTATACACACCGTTATTGGGTGATGCGAAATGCCACTGTCTTTTCCGCTGTAGGGAGGGTGCAGAGCTGCGCATAAGGCTACCTAGTGGGGTATAGAAGGTAGAACAAGAACAGCGATCAGAATATGACTAAGCATGTTTTGGGTCTAAGTAGTAGCATGTCGATGTGTGGAACATACCTTCAACAATAGCGGATCAGTCTGTAGAGGGGGTTCCGCCGATGGACCGCATCGACCTTCCGGCGCCGGAGATAGGACTCTCATTGATTCAGAGCCTGTTTGCATTTAAATAGCCCGCTTTTCGCCTCACAGAGAATCGGCATCACCTGCGTAGAGTGGTAAACATCGACGACAGGCTAGATTTTCCCGGTGGATAGATGGCGGCCATCTTAGAACGGCTGAGATTAGGAAGATGTAAGATAACAAACATCGACTGCCGACTAGATTTTTCTGGTAGATATATGGCGGCCATCTTAGAACGGCTAAAATTCGGAAGCTGTAGTAAAGGAAACTGGACCTCATTCCTTTAGTTACTTAATAATCACCATTTTAAAAAAAAGGGGATTATATTCTATTTTATTCGACTAGTGGGTATATTTTAGGGACATTAAATTTTTAAATTTTGCGCACCTATTCGAAAGTTCTCCCTAATAATGTGCAAAAGTGTCCAATAGACAGATGTATCCAAACGCAAAGATGTTTCCATCCAGATCATTATAGCTTTTATCAAATAGGGTGGTCGGACTTTATTGCTGGAGAGATCATTGTTACAGAAATGCCTGGTGCCAAGGACATTCTTCATTGAGTCCTTTGTCCACAGCGTTCAAAAAGAAAATCCAGAATACTTCCCGTTTTTTTCGTAAACCCACGGGGTCCGTTCCTGGATTCGCTTTAATTTTTTCCAAGAATGAACCAACGCAGTTCTAGTTCTTTGTGTCCCTTTTCTAGCCAGTGTGTTACAATTGGGGCCGCAGTTTTTTGATTCCTAATATTGGATCTATGCTCCCCTATTCGTACTCGGCACTCTCTGCCTGTCTCCCCAACATATGGGAGGTTGCACGGACACAGAATTAGGTATATGATGTTACTGGTGCGACAGTTCGTCATAGTGGCGTTCCGTCGTACAGATATCGTGCGGGTGTTGGTACTGACAATTTCACCCACGATAGCCTGCGGGCAAATATGACATGTCCCACATTTGTGGTTGCCATATATAGGTTCCATTCCAGTTATGGTGGTTTGAATATTTTCTGGGGTTTCTTGAATTTTGCCTCTTACCAAGTGATTTTTCAAATTGCGTTTTTTTTTTAAGGCGAATATAGGTCGATTCAGATGTGGCTTCTCACTTTCCAAATTTAGAATGTTCCAACTCGAGTTGATGGCTTGTCTAATTCTGTGATTCATTTCTGAATGGCGAGTGACACAGACTAGTTGGTTTGTCTTTTCATGTTTTGCTCCTGTGAACATTGATTCTCTATTAGTATATCTTGCCCGTTTGAAGGACTCTTTGATCAATCTGGCTGGATAACCTCGAAACCGGAGTTTTTCTTGTAAGATATCTGCTTGAATTAGGAAATCCTGCATATTTGAACAATTTCTCCTAATTCGGAGAAATTGACTATAAGGGATACTATCCCTCTGACTCCGCGGATGGAAGCTGGAGTACTGGAGCAAGGTGTTTCGAGCTGTCGGTTTAGTGTAAAGCGATACCTTGATGGAGTTTTCGTGGTGTTCAATCCAGATATCCAGGAATTCAATTTTAGTTGTACTTGTGTGACTGGTAAATCTTAAATTGGCATCCGCCGCATTAAGCCATTTGATGAATTCAGACAATTGTTCTTCAGCCCCCTTCCAGATAAAAAAGATGTCGTCAATAAACCGTTTCCAGTTTTTGACGTTCTCTAAGAAGGGGGCCATTTCATTGAAAATGTTGATTCTTTCAAATTCTCCCATGTACAGGCAGGCTATGCTAGGGGCACAGCTAGCTCCCATGCTGACTCCGGTAGCCTGCCTGTACATGGAATTGTCAAATTCAAAGTAGTTCTCAAAAAGAACTATCTTGAGACATTGTAGAATGAATTCGTCATTGGTGATATCCGAGTTCCTTGAAAGTATGGTTTCAATCACTTCATATGCCCCTCTTTGAGGGATGTTGGAATACAATGATTCCACATCAAGGGTGACCATTATCTCAGAGTTTTCAAAGAATGATGTGCCTTCTATTTATTGGATGAAATGTCCTGTGTCTCGCACATCAGATTCTAATTCAGTAATCCCAAACGTATCCGCAATTTTTTCCAGGGGGTGCGACATAAAGATTGAACAAGGTCGGACTCAGGGTTGAGCCCTGAGGCACCCCCTGCATCAGCTTGATGTTCCTGGAGTAATGGGCCACTAGCATAACTTGAAAGCTCCGCTCGGTCAGAAAAGATTCCATCCATTTCAAAGCCCTATTAATTTCACCACCTCTCTCTAAAGCCTGCAACAAGGTATGGGGGCGACAGTGTCAAAAGCGGCATTTAGATCTAGCAAAATTAGCGCCGCTGTTTGTCCGTCGTCCACGTGCTTCCGAATGATCTCGGTAGAATACAATAACGCCGACTCATTGGAAGGGAGGGCGTGAAAGCCTGACTGAGAGGGGTGAAGGAGGTTGTTCTTACAAATGTGCATTGTAAGCTGTGTGTTCACAAGCTTTTCTGCTACCTTAGCAAAATAGGGAAGCAGGGAGATGGATCACAAGTTGTCTAATTGCTCCGCATTGGGGGGGGGGGGCTAGAGGGCGCCAAGCAAGATGGCAGCACCGATGTGAGGCTCTTGTAGTTCGGGCTCCAATCCTTCTATTATCCTGGACATCTTGGCATCTTGATCCCACATAACCGGCCACACGTACACACTGAGTGCCCCCGATCTAGCCTGGAGCTGAACATCGGCTTGCTCCTGCCTGGAAGTGCTATTGCTGCTGCTGGGGACCCGGGGCTCGCGGCCCACAAGATGGCGGTGGCGCAGACTGCCTAGCAAGCCGCTGCTGCACTGACTGCCGCTGCTGATAAGTGACGCCTCACCTGAACCCTGCTGCCGGACTGAGTCCTGCTGAATCCTGTGGGGCGACTGGGGAGAGCTGCTACTGCCTTGGTGAGCCGGATTTGGCCCTGGGATCCTTTGGCCTGCGGTGCTGTTGCCCCGTGCGCTGCCCGGCGGCTCTGGAGTTGATCGCTGCGTCCGGTGAGTGGCGGGGCAGATGCCGGCCCTGACTTGATTGAGGAGGAGCACGCTGGCCGCCGAGATTTGTCTGCCGCTGTGGAGGCGAGCTGTGAGATGGATCGGGGCGGTGGGCCTGTGCGCGGGGGCCTGTTGCTATGCCCGGCTGTCCTCCCCTGCTGCGGCCACTCACTAGGCCTGGCGCATCATCACCCGCTCCCGATGGCTGGGCCGGCGTTGCCGGTCGGGCGGGGGCCTTTGGCGGCTGTCGTGTGCGCAGACCTGGAGGGAGGCCCGCCATCCCCCCTCAGACCAGAGAGGCTCTAGGTGTTTGTCTGCTGCCCGGAGAGACCTGGGGCTTCCGGCCGGCCGGCCTGGAAAAATATGCGGGCAAATGTCCTTCACCGGGCCGAAGCTGAGCGAATTAGGATGCTGAGGACGGCCTGTGGCCCCCGCTAGCTGCCACTCCTTAAGAGACTAGAGGGCTATTGCACGTGTCTGGTAGATCCTGCTACTGTTGGTGGAGGGGGGGCGGCGTACATCTACCCTGTGGAGTCGGTGCTGCTGGAAGCCCTGACCTGACGCTGCAGCCCTCTGGGTCCTGTAATATACCATCGTCAGTGGCTGGCCCATTCTGTGAACCTGAGGACTCTCACCTGTGCCCCGCCTTCCCCCTCTTGCATGCTGCTGGGCAATTCTGGCTCCCCTTTTATGCTTACTACATGCATCCGTAGCCCTAGTAGCCCCAGCAAACCACCATTTCCCCGGGAGGTCGAGGAGCATTCCGTGCCCGTTCTGACATTGGGAGCCACTGAAGCGTCGCTGCCACCTGATCTCACTGGGGGGCGTGGCCTGCACATGAGTGCCAGTCGCCTACGCCCACTGGGACACCGCCGGAGGTCTGGCCGGATGCCCTGAGGAGGAGGACGTGCGTGGGGGACTGCCCGCGGCGCAGTGCCGGACATATAAAATTCACGCACGAAACGCGCATGGGACGCTGTTTGCCCTGTGCCTGAGGTGGCGCCCCGACAGTGGACACGGAGCTTCCCGACGCGGCGTCCCATCGCAGGTGCTCCCGCCTGACTGCAATGGGGAAGCCGGACAACAAACAACCGAAGCTCACCTTTGACACCAGGAAGACTCCCCGATGGAACCACATGACGAACAGGCCGAACCCTTGACAACATCCATGGCGGACCTGAAGGAACTGCTGCTTGTTATGCAGTCCATCCTGACCTCTATTGAGTCTAAAATGGACTCTATGTCAGCGAGGATGGATGGTCTCACACATAGGGTTGAAAAGCACGATGGCCGACTGACTGAAGCAGAGTGGCGGATATCGGACCTAGAAGACTCAACCACTGCCACAAATACTCGCACTCTTGAAATGGATAAGGTGCTGAGGGTCATAGCCGCCAAATAAGAGGAGTTAGAATCACACTCAAGGAGAAATAACCTCCGCATTTTAGGGGTGCCAGAATCCACGGAAAATGGAGACCTATGTGGAGCGCCTACTCCTGACACTGTTTGGAAGAGAAGAATTCTTGACGGTGCTTGTGGTCGAAAGGGCCCACTGCTCGCTGTCGAGTCGTCCTCCCCCTGGTGCTCCCCCTCGTCCAATAATAGCTAAAATGCTAAACTATCGTGATAGAGACACTGCCCTCTGCCTATCAAGGGAGAAGGGACGCCTCAGTCACGAAGGATCGGAGATTTCAATATACCCGGACTTCACTATGGCTGTGCAGGAACAAAGGCGCAAATTCCTTCAGGTCAAACGTAAGCTTCAGCAACTAGGCATCCCCTATGCCATGTTATTCCCGGCCCACCTGAAAGTCACAGCCCAAGGAAAACAACACTTCTAAACAAACCCGCAGCATGCTCAAGACTTTATTAAGACCCTACCCAAGTCACCTGGAGAGCACCACTCACCTATGAGACAGGACAAAGAGAACAAGGGCGCATCGGACATAGAGTAACCGGCCTTACACTGACATGAAGTTGGGCCCTCTTGCGAATATACACATGCTCCCTACGGTCAGACCGATCCTTTTGGCTGCCTAAGGGTGGAATCGTGGGCCTGCTGTGGGCGGCGGGCATGGCCTCCCGGCTGCAGGGGCTCGAGCATTGACACAGCAGAAGCCCCTGGCATACGGCCTGGCAAAACTAATTCCTGCCCGAAGACAAGACAATGGCTCCCAAGCTTGGCCTGATATGCTCGCATCGAACCCCGTACTGTGGCCCTGATATTATCGCAGGCCTGCGGTGGCCTCTTGATTCACCTATCTTAAATACCTGAATGGACCAACGCTTCTACAGCCCAAACGCCCTCGGCTATGCGAGAAGTATCTGGTTGCCCTCTTGCCACCACCCACCAGGTAAACCCTCTCACATGATTTTGTGCACCACGTTTGCACCGGTTGGGACTGTTGGGAGGGGGGAGGCTGCTCTGCAAGTTGGGGTTGCCGTTGTGGGAGGGGGGAGTGTCTGGGCATTGTTCTTCATGTTCCTTTTTTTCTGGCACTTGACACAACTCCACTGCTTGTCCTACCTTCCCGTAGCTGCATACAGCATGGCCCGTCACACTTTCTTTTCTCTCGACTATGACAGAGATTCGTCCCAATACACTCCAATATAACTTTCTATCATGGAATGTGCGCGGCTTAGGAGACCCTCGAAAACAGCGTCATATTCTGGCCTATCTGGACCGCCACAATGTTCATTGCGCTATGCTGCAGGAAACACACCTACCTCCCAATTTCTCCCCTACCATCGCTGCCCGCTGGGCAGCCCACAGAGGTTTCTCCTGCTAGTCCTCATATGCTCACGGTACTGCTGTGCTGGTACGGTACACTCTCCCGTATACTCCCATTGGCTCCTGTACAGATCCCCAGGGGAGATATGTTGTATTATGGGGCAGGCTGTTGGGGCAGTCCATTACTATGGTATTGTGTTATGGCCCAAATTCAGATGACCCGGAGATCTTTAAGGTGTTGTGGGGGAAGATAAGAAACCTAGACACCACACACTTGATATAGGGTGGAGACTTTAATGTCAAGCTTAACCCTCGCCTGGACAGATCACATCCACAATCACATCATTACACAGCAGTGCAGCGAACCCTCAGGGACATTGTGGAGGAACATGGCCTTGCAGACCCATGGAGAAGCCACCATCCAGTGATGCAACAGGGATCTTGCTACTCTTCCACTCACGCCTACTGGTCGCTCATAGATTACTGGTTGGTTGATAGGGGGTTGACAACTTGAACGTCACACACCACCTACTTATCACGCACATATTCGGACCATTCTCCGGTACTGCTTACGCTCACCCCGCCACAGGAGGAACCCCCATATTTAACATGGCGCCTGAACCCGCAATCCTTACTTGACCCTGTTTTCAAAGACGAGGTGGAACAAGAAATCTCGGACTTCTTTCTTCGTAATACTGGATCTGTCCCACTATATTCTACCATATGGGAAGATTTTAAAGTCACCATCTGTATCGCAAAGAGCAGCGGGGTCTTGAAAGATATAAGAAACACACTCCACAAATTAGAGGTGGCACTAAAACAAACTGAGTCTGATCTTCAGTCGGCG
This sequence comes from Lissotriton helveticus, assembly GCF_964261635.1. Classification (NCBI taxonomy): domain Eukaryota; kingdom Metazoa; phylum Chordata; class Amphibia; order Caudata; family Salamandridae; genus Lissotriton; species Lissotriton helveticus. The sequence goes on from NC_136071.1 coordinate 622,231,256, forward strand.
CCCTCCCCCACATTACAGGCGCGAATCCGTGCACTCCTTAATGACTACCAAGAAACTGCAGAGCGCGAGTGTAAATTCAGGGGAAAGTACCACAAGGCTCGGCAGTATGGGGAGGGTGAAAGACCAGGTAGAGCGCTAGCCTCCTCTGTCCACCCTCCCCGGTTTACTAACACAGTGTTGGAAACTGAAGACAAAGACGGACTGGTACGCAGAAACTCCTCGGACATTTTAGTGGCATTCAGAACATTTTATAAAGGCCTATACTCCACCGACCGCAGCACCTCAGTAGATGGAGTCTTTCTTCAACGACACTGCCATAGCCTGGTTGGGAAATGGCCAGAGGGAATTCCTGCTAGCCCATCATGAGGATGATGAAATTATCTCAGCTATCATGCAATTGCAATCTGGCAAAGCCCCGGGGCCTGACGGCCTTCCAGCCGAATTCTCTAAATTATATAAGCATCTCATTATTCCAGTACTACGGAACGTGTTTGAGGAGGCCCGCGAGTCTGGCATCCTGCCCCGTACAATGAGAGAAGCCATTATTATATCATTACCCAAGCCAAATAAACCACCCACGCAATTAGATTCGTACAGACCCCTCTCTCTTATAAACGTTGATGACAAAATCCTCGCCAAATTAATAGCAATCGCATAAGCCCCCTAATGCCAGTTCTGGTCCTCCCGGACCAATCGGGCTTTTTCCTGACTAGGAGCACTGCGCACAACCTGAGGACATTATTCGCCTTACTTCACAACATTGACCCCGTGGAGAACGCGGCTGCCATTTTTCTCGATGCCACTAAGGCATTTGACTCCCTAGAATGGGACAACCTGTCCTTTGTGCTGGTGCGAATGGGCTTTCCCCCCTCTTTCCTGGCCTGGATTAACTTATTGTACACTGGTCTGCGCACCACCGTGGTGGTGAATGGACTGTGCTCTTCCTCTTTCCCACTTGCGAGAGGCACCAGACAGGGATGTCCTCTTTCCCCTTTACTATTTGCTTTGGCTATCGAACCCCTCGCTGCTAAAATCAGACAACATTATTGGGACCACGCTATCGCTTATCCAGAGCGGCAGATCCTCATATCATTACACGCCGATGACATCACTTTATATTTACGACACCCTGACGTCAGCCTAAACCCCATCTTGCACTTATTTATCCTGTTTAGGCAATTATCGGGGGTCAACATCAACTGGTCCAAGTCCCAAATTGATCCACTTACTGACTCCACCACGAAATTCACCCCTGATTTCCCCCTCAAGAGGCGTGATGACATGCTCACCTATCTGGGCATCATTGTGTCCGCTCGGGCGACAAACTTATGACAGCCAACTACGGACGTGCTTTAGACAAAATAAGGTGGTGGATTGCCCTGCCTCTGTCCATGGCTGGCAGGGCTTCTTTAATTAAGATGGTCACCCTACCTAAACTCCTATACTTATTTGTTAATATTCCCTACGCCGCCAGCTGACACTTCTTCTCTGCCATGAGGACCCAACTAATATGGCTAGTGTGAGGAGGGAAGCAAGCCAGACTCAGATGGGATACACTTATGCGCCCTTACAAAGCTCGAGGGTTCTCAGTGCTGGACGTCGCATTATATTTCAGCTGCGCACAGGCACACTTTGCTACATACTGGATGAAGTCTCCCCCTATATCCCTCACCTGGCGATTGAGCATGGTTATATGCGCCCCACTCCTAGTACTGCTTACATCAGTGTCCCCCCCGTCCCTAGGCACACTGCAGCTACGAATGTTCAATGCACAGTTAGAGCATGGCATGACCTATCTAAATTGACCAATTGCACACCACTATATTCTCCTCTCCTTCCTCTTCACAGGCGACAGGACCTCCCGGTTACACAGGAGGGCGGATGTCGTCAGCTCCCTCCGTAAACTCTCTGTGTCTACCTGGGGACACCTATATACCAAAGGGAAATTTAGCACTAGCGAGGAATTCTTTAAAGACGTCGACCCTACTCCCTTAGACCGATTTTATTACATCATACTCCGGCAAGACATGAGGGCTGCTACACCTTCTTTTCCTCTAGAGCTCCCAGTGATGCCCTCGCTACATGTCCTGCTACACCAGGATGCCCCTGAACATATATTGTCGAATTTGTACGGCACCGTTCAAACCAATAGAATATATGACCCACCACTGGCCCAAGGCATGTAGGAAGCAGAATTCGGTCACTCCCTAACCGAGGAGCAATGGATATACCGTTGTGCACTGACGGGAGAAATTTCCTCCAGCAGTAGATTCAGAATGATACATTATGAATTCCTACATCGTTTATATTACACACCAGCGAGACTACACAAGCTGAAACTACGTGACAATGATCGCTGTGACCGATGTGGGAGGGAAGGTGCTGACTTTCGTCATCTGGCATGGGACTGCCCGCTCATACAACGCTACTGGAGGGAAGTGCTTGCTGCTCTAGATATCATGACTGGCTTGCACGTTCCTACTGACCCACCTACTGCCCTACTGGGGTATACCGTTACCGAACCCATTGCTGTTAAAATGCGGAAGTACACTTCCATGGCACTACTAATCGCCAAAAGAAAAATTGCATGCAGGTAGGGGAGAGGGAGAGCGCCGAAATTTAAGGGCTGGCTCCAGGACTTAATATACTGCCAGGAGCAACTACCCACTTATGCAGAATTCCAACCCCCCTCATCCCGCCCAAGAGATATATGGGCCCAATGCAAACCTATTTAGTAGCCCACCCCGCAGATCATAGCGCGGAAATCTCATAGCGTGTATCACCTACTCCCTGGTGCTCTCCCCCAGCAAAACACCCTCATACCGTGTACTGACAGGTTTTGGGACGTTAAATGTCATAGCTATGTTATTTATAGGACGTAATATCTACTCACCATGGCCAGGAATGCTTCCCTTTTTGTCTTCACATGTGACACACGAGTGGAATTGGATACCTTCCTCTGCCGGAATCCTTAGTTATGTGTTAATGTTATTAATACTGAATACGTCTGTAATGACAATTCTGCCTTCATAATCAAACACTCTCACTAACGCGGCCGGCCCGATGGGGTTGTAGGCGGCTTGCTGTGCACTCCCCTACCCCGTAACGCATCCGATTTATATAATCGCCATTTCGCTATGCCGGCCCAGATGAGGTTTTAGGCAGTAAGCGGTAATGTGAGACGTATGTTGGCCTTTAATAAAGGTTTTTGAAAACAAAAAAAAATAAAATTCCTCCGCGTTAATATGGAGCTTCTTTTTCAAAGGAAGCACCACTGCCTCCCTCCATCTGTTTGGAACCACTCCTGAGCTAAAAGACATGCTGATGAGATGTCTAATAAAGGGGTCCAATAAGTCCAAACTCCCTCTAAGCACCCTGGGGGTCCCTGGATCCCTAGGTGATCCTTATTTGATAGTAATCGCTATCTTTTTAAGGATGTCCAGAGCAGGCACCAAAAATCCATTGAGATATTGTAATATTGGAGCATCCGCTTGTTCCCCCTCCCCTCCCACGCTTGTACGAGCAGTCGGAGAAAGAGGAGTAGATCTGTTCTACCTTCGCGGCAAAGTACTCAGCAATCCGATTGCAGGGTTTCTCAGATCCCACAATGGGTGGAGCAATAGATGTCAAGGAGGACATTTCTTTAAAAACCTTAAAAAGTTATTTCATAGAGTTGTCCGCTGTTTGAATTCTCTCCTTAAAATAGGCTGACTTTGCCTTCTTAATGCGCGAATGGTATGAATTAAAACAGCTTTTATATTCCTCTTCCACGAGGATGGAGGAATCTTTCCTCCATCGTCTTTCAAGATGCTTGCACCCTATTTTGGCCATCCTAAGTTCTTACCCATACCAGGGGGCAGATTTACGTTTTTTTGTAGATACCTTATTAGACCAGGGTGCCGTGCAATCAAGGGCATCCGTAATGCGCCTCCCTAAGGCTTTGCACGGCTTACATCTAAACCAGAGGGTGGTCCATCTCTCATGAGGGCCTAGTTAAAAAACCCCTGAGAGAAGCTAACCCACTTCCTGCTTTTAAAATCAGCTTTAACTTTCTCCTTTACTTTGGGGGCCGGAAGCTGTATTGTAATCGGTATCCAAAAGTGGTCTGACCACAGCACCGGACACGGGGACTCAACCACCATAGCATTCCAGTTGGCAAAGATGGGATCAATTAAATGTCCCTTCTTATGTGTAGGGCATTCCGACTGTAGTACTAATTGAAGTGTTGCTAATTCCTGACGCAACTGAGTACGAGGCTGAGTACATCATCAAGGTGCAGATTCAAGTCTCCCAGCACCAGTAGTTTGTCATACCTTAGTGTCGGTTGCACCAGATAGTCAATTAAACTAAGAGAGAACCTGGTATGGGGCCCCGGAGGTCGGTAGACCAGTAGACCTTTAATAACGTAGTTAGTGGCTGTTCTGAACGTAAATAGTCCTACTTCACTGTCCTCGATCGCAGCTGGCTCGAGGGAGCATTGAATAAAGTGTTTATGAATAATAGCGATGCCCCCTCCTCTACCCGATAGTCTGTCCAATCTCATAATCCCATATCCTTCAGGAAGGGCCTCCAATATATCTGGTGCAGATTCCATATCTAAGCATGTCTCAGTGACAAATAGGACATCTATTTGTCCTTCCATCACTTGGTCATGTATCTCAAATTTATGCTTCATCACAGACCTACAATTAATTAGAGATAGAGCGAGTCGAGAACCTACTTTCCTGTTCTCCGTAAAAACCTTTGCTTCAAATGAACAGTGTTCACATTGCCAACAGTTGCTATCTAAAATTATGCTATGCTTGCACTTCGCTTTTATAATTGGGCAGTGTGCCGAGTGTCTGGGCGCTGTAGGGGATGGCGGGCTCAAATCCAGCAGGGGCTCTGGCCCCTAGCCCTGGTCGGCCGCGGACGGGCGCAGACGGGCTTGGCGCTCCAGCAGCGAGCCCGCTGGGCACGTCTGCTGCGCGGCCTCAGAGGCATGGTCAATTTGAAGACTACCAAGCCCAACAACTAGAGCACTGCCCTCACCGGAAGTGCCTGTCTCTGTTTACCCCGCCCTCCGTGCAACGGTAAACACCACGTCGGACCAGGGCGGGAAGACCAGGAAAACGAGTACAGGTATAGTGCACCCAAGCCCCTCACACACATTATTTAATATTCCAGTATTGTCCAAAAGCTAAAATATATGTCACGTTTTTAAAAAGAGGAGCCTTTCAGCCCAGCCGTACCGCAAGGGGACTCGGGAACACTGCCACTGTCCCTTCGTCCACCGCACGGCAGCAGAGGAAAACTCTATTTGAAGGCTACCTCGCCCAACAACTAGAGCGCTGCCCCCGCTGGAAGTGCCTGTTTCTGTCTACCCCGCCCTCCGCGCAACGGTAAACACCGTGTCGGACCAGGGCGGGAAGACCAGGAAATCGAGTACAGGTATAGTGCACCCAAGCCCCTCACACACGTTATTTAAAATTCCAGTATTGTCCCAAAGTTAAAATATGCATTGTTTAATTAAAAAATTATATGATACGAAAATATATTTGTGAAAAAAATGGTAAAATATTTAATATATTAAATATATTTTTTAAATAATAATATTTAATATACTGAATATTAAAAACAACATGTACAAACTATATCTGTGTAAAATATATATTATATCATTTTACATAAAAAATACAATTATATCAAATGTATTAAACAAATGTACAAATAAAATGCACTAAAATATTTACTTTTTTCATAAAAAATGATAAATAATCAAAATCAAAAAGTTTATGAAAAAACTAAACAATATATACTTTACTATTACATCACTATACTTCAGAAATATTTACCATTTTTAAAACTGTTCAATTTTGCAAATGTACATAAAAATATATATTAAAAATATATTATACTTTATAATAAATTCTAAATAACCAACATTTCTGAGTCATGTTTATCAATATTTTCAAAAATTGTATGACAAAACCATATACATGTTTGATAATAAAAATATTAACAATTCAAACTCACATACGTCACCTTTTTATTTCAATTTACATATAAACTCTGAACAAAACTATATAATAACCATTAAAATGTACTATTCCTAACTCCAAAACCAACTAAACTCAGGGAAACCTGCTAGATAATACACCACCAAGAATTACTATTCCAACTTCAAAACCAACTAAACTCAGGGAAAGTGCTGGATAATTAGCCCAAAAAAATAATATTCCAACTGCAAAACCAACTTACCTCAGGGAAAATGTTGGATATTAAACCCCAAAAAAGTACTATTCCAACTCCAAAACCATATAAATTCAGGGAAAGTGCTGGATAACAAACCATAAAAGAATGAGTATTCCAACTCCAAAACCAACTAAACTCAGGGAAAGTGCAGAATAATACACCAAATTAAAAAAGTTACTATTCCAACTCCAAAACCAACTAAACTCAAGGAACGTGCTGGATAAGAAACCATAAAAAAGTTACTATTCCAAAACCACAACAACTAAACTAAAGGAAAATGTTAAAAATTAAAAAAATTATAAATACATAAAAATATAAAACTTTTTAAAAGTATGAAAAACCTACCATTTATAAAGATATACAATGTATTTTCATAATTGAAAATTGTACATTTTTTAAAATGTGTCTGAAATATTAAAAAAATTACAAATTAAAAATGTTAATATAACCTTAATATAACCTCTTCTCACAAAAATTACGCATATATAACATTAAATTCTGATTTCCAATTAAGTATTTGTAAATTTTAAAATTCTGAATCATCCAATATTTAAAAAAATGAATGCAAACTAAAATAAAAAATAAAACAATAACAAACAATATATATTTTTTATTTTTTTATTATCCTATCATGTATTAATTTAAATGTTTTACACATTTAATTTTTTTCATATGTTTTATACAATTTACATCAAAATATTTTCACCCAAAGAAACCTTCAAAATGTGAAACAAAATTACATTTCAAATTCTTTTTTAAAACAAAAATTACTGATATCTTTCAATACATTTTTTATTACAATTCATTTTAAACCAACATTCTTAAATTACTCCCCACCCTTAGTGCCTATAAACCCAACATCCCACTCCTAAAATGTAACATAAAAATAAAAAAATTACAAATTTAAATAAATATTTTTAAATTACTCCCCACCATTATCCCCTATAAAACCAACATCGCGCTCCTAAAATTTTACATACATTTAAAAAACTATTTTAAACCCAACATCCTGCTCCTAAACATAAATGAAAATACAATAAATGAACACAAAAAATAACAAAAAAAACAATAAAAAAAAAAATTAAACAGACAATATTATTTACAACAGTATTTTGGCCATCAATATTTTCAATTTAGATATTTCTACATTACACACAGATTGCTACTTTTAACAATGAAAGAACTTACCTCGATATTTTCCACCATCAATATTGTTGACTTGATATTCATGCAACTCAATATTGATACGTCGATATTCTCTCTGCACCATGATAATAATCAACAGAGGAATATTTATGTCTTAACATATTTAATGTAGGTGAACAAATCAAATCATACAATTAAGTATATCAAAAAACATCATTTGTCAAAATGAACTATAAAAGTATCCAAAAATATGCACCAGAATATGAGGATTAGTGACTGAGCAGTTTATTAGGCATGAATACTGGACTGACAGTGGGGGTTACAGGAAAACATTAGGGTAACTGTGTGGCCCTTTAGCAGGAGATTTGCAATGTTTTCTCAAAAGAGAACTAGCTACATATATATCTCCCAGTCCATCTCTGTCCTAAATTGCACTGCCAAATGCTGTTCCTAAACTAAGACATCCATAAAGAGCTCACATAATGGATCTATATTCTTATATGCATTATGAGTTGCCATCCCAGAAGTGAGACATAGGAAGAACTCTCAGATATCCAGTTCTATCTCAAGATATAGCATGCACAGCTATTTCAGTACTCAACTTTCCCAGTCTGCTATCAATGCATGTGTAGATCGGCCTGCACCATCTACTGATATTGGAGTCATGAAACAATCCGAACTCTCACATGGTACCTCTATCATGAATTAAAATATGTGCCGGTTTTGCAGTAGTGAAGCATTCACATAATACTTAAAACTGCATTTAGCTCAACTCTTATCTATAAGGAGCATAAGCATTTTCATCTGCCTGACTGGTGAGGTAGCTCAGAGGGTCAAGCACCCACTGCAGAAAATTCTACTACTTACTTCCAGGCTCACAGATTAGAATTCCGAAAAAGCCAACAATGTTTTCATTCTTCCAAATTTAAGAAAAATGAATATAATTAGGATGGAAACAATACTGCTTATTAAACAAATCAACATATTTTAGTTTATGTCCCCTATATAAAATCCTTCTCTTATCCTGGACATCTTGGCATCTTGATCCCACATAACCGGCCACACGTAAAAACTGAGTGCCCCTGATTTAGCCTGGAGCTGAAAATCGGCTTGCTCCTGCCTGGAAGTGCTATTGCTGCTGCTGGAGACCCGGGGCTCGCGGCCCACAAGATGGCGGCGGCGCAGACTGCCTAGTAAGTCGCTGCTGCACTGACTACCGCTGCTGATCAGTGACGCCTCACCTGAACCCTGCTGCCGGACTGAGTCCTGCTGAATCCTGTGGGGCGATTCAGAAAAGGGGGTGGTGATGAACAGAGTGTCTGAATTAAGCAGACCACTCTTACCCAGTCCAAAGATCAGGGCTTGATCCATCACCGTTATTTATCTCACTGCCCCATCCCAGCTCAGAACCTGGCTATATGCAAATTAGTCTGTCCCTGGCCCAGTGCATCATGGGAACAGGGCAGACCAAACTACCAAGCCAATTCTTCACCAGAAAGGAGACAAGCTACCGGGGACCGGTTTCTGGCATTTCAGCCTCTTCGGCCCGGCTTGCTTGAATCCTGATGGAGCAGTGAGAAAGGGACTCATGTCTGAGTATACCCTGCCACACCTATAGTGGCCAAAAACGATTCAGAAAAGGGGGTGGTGATGAACAGAGTGTCTGAATTAAGCAGACCACTCTTACCCAGTCCAAAGATCAGGGCTTGATCCATCACCGTTATTTATCTCACTGCCCCATCCCAGCTCAGAACCTGGCTATATGCAAATTAGTCTGTCCCTGGCCCAGTGCATCATGGGAACAGGGCAGACCAAACTACCAAGCCAATTCTTCACCAGAAAGGAGACAAGCTACCGGGGACCGGTTTCTGGCATTTCAGCCTCTTCGGCCCGGCTTGCTTGAATCCTGATGGAGCAGTGAGAAAGGGACTCATGTCTGAGTATACCCTGCCACACCTATAGTGGCCAAAAACGATTCAGAAAAGGGGGTGGTGATGAACAGAGTGTCTGAATTAAGCAGACCACTCTTACCCAGTCCAAAGATCAGGGCTTGATCCATCACCGTTATTTATCTCACTGCCCCATCCCAGCTCAGAACCTGGCTATATGCAAATTAGTCTGTCCCTGGCCCAGTGCATCATGGGAACAGGGCAGACCAAACTACCAAGCCAATTCTTCACCAGAAAGGAGACAAGCTACCGGGGACCGGTTTCTGGCATTTCAGCCTCTTCGGCCCGGCTTGCTTGAATCCTGATGGAGCAGTGAGAAAGGGACTCATGTCTGAGTATACCCTGCCACACCTATAGTGGCCAAAAATGATTCAGAAAAGGGGGTGGTGATGAACAGAGTGTCTGAATTAAGCAGACCACTCTTACCCAGTCCAAAGATCAGGGCTTGATCCATCACCGTTATTTATCTCACTGCGCCATCCCAGCTCAGAACCTGGCTATATGCAAATTAGTCTGTCCCTGGCCCAGTGCATCATGGGAACAGGGCAGACCAAACTACCAAGCCAATTCTTCACCAGAAAGGAGACAAGCTACCGGGGACCGGTTTCTGGCATTTCAGCCTCTTCGGCCCGGCTTGCTTGAATCCTGATGGAGCAGTGAGAAAGGGACTAATGTCTGAGTATACCCTGCCACACCTATAGTGGCCAAAAACGATTCAGAAAAGGGGGTGGTGATGAACAGATTGTCTGAATTAAGCAGACCACTCTTACCCAGTCCAAAGATCAGGGCTTGATCCATCACCGTTATTTATCTCACTGCCCCATCCCAGCTCAGAACCTGGCTATATGCAAATTAGTCTGTCCCTGGCCCAGTGCATCATGGGAACAGGGCAGACCAAACTACCAAGCCAATTCTTCACCAGAAAGGAGACAAGCTACCGGGGACCGGTTTCTGGCATTTCAGCCTCTTCGGCCCGGCTTGCTTGAATCCTGATGGAGCAGTGAGAAAGGGACTCATGTCTGAGTATACCCTGCCACACCTATAGTGGCCAAAAACGATTCAGAAAAGGGGGTGGTGATGAACAGAGTGTCTGAATTAAGCAGACCACTCTTACCCAGTCCAAAGATCAGGGCTTGATCCATCACCGTTATTTATCTCACTGCCCCATCCCAGCTCAGAACCTGGCTATATGCAAATTAGTCTGTCCCTGGCCCAGTGCATCATGGGAACAGGGCAGACCAAACTACCAAGCCAATTCTTCACCAGAAAGGAGACAAGCTACCGGGGACCGGTTTCTGGCATTTCAGCCTCTTCGGCCCGGCTTGCTTGAATCCTGATGGAGCAGTGAGAAAGGGACTCATGTCTGAGTATACCCTGCCACACCTATAGTGGCCAAAAACGATTCAGAAAAGGGGGTGGTGATGAACAGAGTGTCTGAATTAAGCAGACCACTCTTACCCAGTCCAAAGATCAGGGCTTGATCCATCACCGTTATTTATCTCACTGCCCCATCCCAGCTCAGAACCTGGCTATATGCAAATTAGTCTGTCCCTGGCCCAGTGCATCATGGGAACAGGGCAGACCAAACTACCAAGCCAATTCTTCACCAGAAAGGAGACAAGCTACCGGGGACCGGTTTCTGGCATTTCAGCCTCTTCGGCCCGGCTTGCTTGAATCCTGATGGAGCAGTGAGAAAGGGACTCATGTCTGAGTATACCCTGCCACACCTATAGTGGCCAAAAACGATTCAGAAAAGGGGGTGGTGATGAACAGAGTGTCTGAATTAAGCAGACCACTCTTACCCAGTCCAAAGATCAGGGCTTGATCCATCACCGTTATTTATCTCACTGCCCCATCCCAGCTCAGAACCTGGCTATATGCAAATTAGTCTGTCCCTGGCCCAATGCATCATGGGAACAGGGCAGACCAAACTACCAAGCCAATTCTTCACCAGAAAGGAGACAAGCTACCGGGGACCGGTTTCTGGCATTTCAGCCTCTTTGGCCCGGCTTGCTTGAATCCTGATGGAGCAGTGAGAAAGGGACTCATGTCTGAGTATACCCTGCCACACCTATAGTGGCCAAAAACGATTCAGAAAAGGGGGTGGTGATGAACAGAGTGTCTGAATTAAGCAGACCACTCTTACCCAGTCCAAAGATCAGGGCTTGATCCATCACCGTTATTTATCTCACTGCCCCATCCCAGCTCAGAACCTGGCTATATGCAAATTAGTCTGTCCCTGGCCCAGTGCATCATGGGAACAGGGCAGACCAAACTACCAAGCCAATTCTTCACCAGAAAGGAGACAAGCTACCGGGGACCGGTTTCTGGCATTTCAGCCTCTTCGGCCCGGCTTGCTTGAATCCTGATGGAGCAGTGAGAAAGGGACTCATGTCTGAGTATACCCTGCCACACCTATAGTGGCCAAAAATGATTCAGAAAAGGGGGTGGTGATGAACAGGGTGTCTGAATTAAGCAGACCACTCTTACCCAGTCCAAAGATCAGGGCTTGATCCATCACCGTTATTTATCTCACTGCGCCATCCCAGCTCAGAACCTGGCTATATGCAAATTAGTCTGTCCCTGGCCCAGTGCATCATGGGAACAGGGCAGACCAAACTACCAAGCCAATTCTTCACCAGAAAGGAGACAAGCTACCGGGGACCGGTTTCTGGCATTTCAGCCTCTTCGGCCCGGCTTGCTTGAATCCTGATGGAGCAGTGAGAAAGGGACTAATGTCTGAGTATACCCTGCCACACCTATAGTGGCCAAAAACGATTCAGAAAAGGGGGTGGTGATGAACAGAGTGTCTGAATTAAGCAGACCACTCTTACCCAGTCCAAAGATCAGGGCTTGATCCATCACCGTTATTTATCTCACTGCCCCATCCCAGCTCAGAACCTGGCTATATGCAAATTAGTCTGTCCCTGGCCCAGTGCATCATGGGAACAGGGCAGACCAAACTACCAAGCCAATTCTTCACCAGAAAGGAGACAAGCTACCGGGGACCGGTTTCTGGCATTTCAGCCTCTTCGGCCCGGCTTGCTTGAATCCTGATGGAGCAGTGAGAAAGGGACTCATGTCTGAGTATACCCTGCCACACCTATAGTGGCCAAAAACGATTCATGCCACCATCAGGATTCAAGCAAGCCGGGCCGAAGACGGCTGAAATGCCAGAAACCGGTCCCCGGAAGCTTGTTTCCTTCCCAGTGTAAGAATTGGCTTTTGTAGTCTGGTCTGCCCTGTTCCCATGATGCACTGGGCCAGGGACAGACTAATTTGCATACAGCCAGGTTCTGAAACTGGGATGGTGCAATGAGCTAAAAAACGGTGTTGGATCTAGCCCGGATCTCTTGACTGGGTGAGAGTATTCTGCTTAATTCAGAGACTCTGTCCATCACCACCCCTTGTTGTAAATTATTTTGTCCACCCTAAGCGTGGAAGGGTATACTCCAGTGGTTCCCAAACTTTTTCAACCCTCGGCTCCCTTGATCTATTGGCCATAAGCCGCGGCTCCCCATTATGTTACTTCTTTTAGTGGGTGAGGGGATGTAAGCACTGCCTCGGGAGAACTTCCATTTTTCGCTCTGAAAATAACTGCCATGAAGCCCATGAAGGTATTATAATCATATATGCAAATAGCTATATAGCAGTTGCTTAATAAAATACTTTTTTGGTTTAGTCACAGTATATTCAAAACAAAGTTAACCTTACTGGCCAGGGCTGGCAATAATAGACAGTGTACCACCGTGACTGTTCATGGGCAGTAGGCAATTAACCTGAACTCTTTATTTAATCATATTAAATATTCATATTTAACTGGTAAAGTTCAAGACTGAGGATACCTAAATCCAAAAGATGCTGAAGAAAGTCAGGTCAGTGACCTCTTAAAATTGTACTACAAATTGACAGGCCTGTACGGTGAGGGGAAAAACAATGTACCTTTTGGGATGAGATTGTGCAAATATTTGTTCAAAGTAATTGTTGCAGCCAAGAATTCTGTCTGCATCATAACACATATTTTGCTGCAAGATGCACGTCTCAGGCAGTCTGACCCATTCAGCCTCTTGTTCGTGGAGTGAGAAAAAGAATACAGAAAGATGAACAGAGGGCTTCCAAATGTTCCTGCCTGCTAAGTTCTGACGCTGAAGGTGGCAGGGTTAGGATTAATTATCTGACGTTGTGTGCGCATCTCTGATTGTTTTCACTTTGTAGGAATGCTTTGCAGCCCGTGGTGTGCGTTTTGGCAGTGTATTGAAAAGTTATTTATTGGGGGCTTCTGTTGTTTCTCTTGAAGTAATTATCCCTCACAGCTTTGGTAGCAGAGCTGTGAAGAAGAGGTCAAAGGCCTTGATTGTGGTTCCCAAAGTGTGTTCACGGCGCCCCTGGCTAGTTTTGATGGCGCACCAGGGCGCCGCGGCGCACAGATTGGGAACCACTGGTATACTCAGATGTGAGTCCCTTGCTCATTGCACCATCAGGATTCAAGCAAGCCGGGCCGAAGACGGCTGAAATGCCAGAAACCGGTCCCCGGAAGCTTGTTTCCTTCCCAGTGTAAGAATTGGCTTTTGTAGTCTGGTCTGCCCTGTTCCCATGATGCACTGGGCCAGGGACAGACTAATTTGCATACAGCCAGGTTCTGAAACTGGGATGGTGCAATGAGCTAAAAAACGGTGTTGGATCTAGCCCGGATCTCTTGACTGGGTGAGAGTATTCTGCTTAATTCAGAGACTCTGTCCATCACCACCCCTTGTTGTAAATTATTTTGTCCACCCTAAGCGTGGAAGGGTATACTCAGATGTGAGTCCCTTGCTCATTGCACCATCAGGATTCAAGCAAGCCGGGCCGAAGACGGCTGAAATGCCAGAAACCGGTCCCCGGAAGCTTGTTTCCTTCCCAGTGTAAGAATTGGCTTTTGTAGTCTGGTCTGCCCTGTTCCCATGATGCACTGGGCCAGGGACAGACTAATTTGCATACAGCCAGGTTCTGAAACTGGGATGGTGCAATGAGCTAAAAAACGGTGTTGGATCTAGCCCGGATCTCTTGACTGGGTGAGAGTATTCTGCTTAATTCAGAGACTCTGTCCATCACCACCCCTTGTTGTAAATTATTTTGTCCACCCTAAGCGTGGAAGGGTATACTCAGATGTGAGTCCCTTGCTCATTGCACCATCAGGATTCAAGCAAGCCGGGCCGAAGACGGCTGAAATGCCAGAAACCGGTCCCCGGAAGCTTGTTTCCTTCCCAGTGTAAGAATTGGCTTTTGTAGTCTGGTCTGCCCTGTTCCCATGATGCACTGGGCCAGGGACAGACTAAATTGCATACAGCCAGGTTCTGAAACTGGGATGGTGCAATGAGCTAAAAAACGGTGTTGGATCTAGCCCGGATTTCTTGACTGGGTGAGAGTATTCTGCTTAATTCAGAGACTCTGTCCATCACCACCCCTTGTTGTAAATTATTTTGTCAACCCTAAGCGTGGAAGGGTATACTCAGATGTGAGTCCCTTGCTCATTGCACCATCAGGATTCAAGCAAGCCGGGCCGAAGACGGCTGAAATGCCAGAAACCGGTCCCCGGAAGCTTGTTTCCTTCCCAGTGTAAGAATTGGCTTTTGTAGTCTGGTCTGCCCTGTTCCCATGATGCACTGGGCCAGGGACAGACTAAGTTGCATACAGCCAGGTTCTGAAACTGGGATGGTGCAATGAGCTAAAAAACGGTGTTGGATCTAGCCCGGATCTCTTGACTGGTTGAGAGTATTCTGCTTAATTCAGAGACTCTGTCCATCACCACCCCTTGTTGTAAATTATTTTGTCCACCCTAAGCGTGGAAGGGTATACTCAGATGTGAGTCCCTTGCTCATTGCACCATCAGGATTCAAGCAAGCCGGGCCGAAGACGGCTGAAATGCCAGAAACCGGTCCCCGGAAGCTTGTTTCCTTCCCAGTGTAAGAATTGGCTTTTGTAGTCTGGTCTGCCCTGTTCCCATGATGCACTGGGCCAGGGACAGACTAATTTGCATACAGCCAGGTTCTGAAACTGGGATGGTGCAATGAGCTAAAAAACGGTGTTGGATCTAGCCCGGATCTCTTGACTGGGTGAGAGTATTCTGCTTAATTCAGAGACTCTGTCCATCACCACCCCTTGTTGTAAATTATTTTGTCCACCCTAAGCGTGGAATGGTATACTCAGATGTGAGTCCCTTGCTCATTGCACCATCAGGATTCAAGCAAGCCTGGCCGAAGACGGCTGAAATGCCAGAAACCGGTCCCCGGAAGCTTGTTTCCTTCCCAGTGTAAGAATTGGCTTTTGTAGTCTGGTCTGCCCTGTTCCCATGATGCACTGGGCCAGGGACAGACTAATTTGCATACAGCCAGGTTCTGAAACTGGGATGGTGCAATGAGCTAAAAAACGGTGTTGGATCTAGCCCGGATCTCTTGACTGGGTGAGAGTATTCTGCTTAATTCAGAGACTCTGTCCATCACCACCCCTTGTTGTAAATTATTTTGTCCACCCTAAGCGTGGAAGGGTATACTCAGATGTGAGTCCCTTGCTCATTGCACCATCAGGATTCAAGCAAGCCGGGCCGAAGACGGCTGAAATGCCAGAAACCGGTCCCCGGAAGCTTGTTTCCTTCCCAGTGTAAGAATTGGCTTTTGTAGTCTGGTCTGCCCTGTTCCCATGATGCACTGGGCCAGGGACAGACTAATTTGCATACAGCCAGGTTCTGAAACTGGGATGGTGCAATGAGCTAAAAAACGGTGTTGGATCTAGCCCGGATCTCTTGACTGGGTGAGAGTATTCTGCTTAATTCAGAGACTCTGTCCATCACCACCCCTTGTTGTAAATTATTTTGTCCACCCTAAGCGTGGAAGGGTATACTCAGATGTGAGTCCCTTGCTCATTGCACCATCAGGATTCAAGCAAGCCGGGCCGAAGACGGCTGAAATGCCAGAAACCGGTCCCCGGAAGCTTGTTTCCTTCCCTGTGTAAGAATTGGCTTTTGTAGTCTGGTCTGCCCTGTTCCCATGATGCACTGGGCCAGGGACAGACTAATTTGCATACAGCCAGGTTCTGAAACTGGGATGGTGCAATGAGCTAAAAAACGGTGTTGGATCTAGCCCGGATCTCTTGACTGGGTGAGAGTATTCTGCTTAATTCAGAGACTCTGTCCATCACCACCCCTTGTTGTAAATTATTTTGTCCACCCTAAGCGTGGAAGGGTATACTCAGATGTGAGTCCCTTGCTCATTGCACCATCAGGATTCAAGCAAGCCGGGCCGAAGACGGCTGAAATGCCAGAAACCGGTCCCCGGAAGCTTGTTTCCTTCCCAGTGTAAGAATTGGCTTTTGTAGTCTGGTCTGCCCTGTTCCCATGATGCACTGGGCCAGGGACAGACTAATTTGCATACAGCCAGGTTCTGAAACTGGGATGGTGCAATGAGCTAAAAAACGGTGTTGGATCTAGCCCGGATCTCTTGACTGGGTGAGAGTATTCTGCTTAATTCAGAGACTCTGTCCATCACCACCCCTTGTTGTAAATTATTTTGTCCACCCTAAGCGTGGAAGGGTATACTCAGATGTGAGTCCCTTGCTCATTGCACCATCAGGATTCAAGCAAGCCGGGCCGAAGACGGCTGAAATGCCAGAAACCGGTCCCCGGAAGCTTGTTTCCTTCCCAGTGTAAGAATTGGCTTTTGTAGTCTGGTCTGCCCTGTTCCCATGATGCACTGGGCCAGGGACAGACTAATTTGCATACAGCCAGGTTCTGAAACTGGGATGGTGCAATGAGCTAAAAAACGGTGTTGGATCTAGCCCGGATCTCTTGACTGGGTGAGAGTATTCTGCTTAATTCAGAGACTCTGTCCATCACCACCCCTTGTTGTAAATTATTTTGTCCACCCTAAGCGTGGAAGGGTATACTCAGATGTGAGTCCCTTGCTCATTGCACCATCAGGATTCAAGCAAGCCGGGCCGAAGACGGCTGAAATGCCAGAAACCGGTCCCCGGAAGCTTGTTTCCTTCCCAGTGAAAGAATTGGCTTTTGTAGTCTGGTCTGCCCTGTTCCCATGATGCACTGGGCCAGGGACAGACTAAATTGCATACAGCCAGGTTCTGAAACTGGGATGGTGCAATGAGCTAAAAAACGGTGTTGGATCTAGCCCGGATTTCTTGACTGGGTGAGAGTATTCTGCTTAATTCAGAGACTCTGTCCATCACCACCCCTTGTTGTAAATTATTTTGTCCACCCTAAGCATGGAAGGGTATACTCAGATGTGAGTCCCTTGCTCATTGCACCATCAGGATTCAAGCAAGCCGGGCCGAAGACGGCTGAAATGCCAGAAACCGGTCCCCGGAAGCTTGTTTCCTTCCCAGTGTAAGAATTGGCTTTTGTAGTCTGGTCTGCCCTGTTCCCATGATGCACTGGGCCAGGGACAGACTAAGTTGCATACAGCCAGGTTCTGAAACTGGGATGGTGCAATGAGCTAAAAAACGGTGTTGGATCTAGCCCGGATCTCTTGACTGGGTGAGAGTATTCTGCTTAATTCAGAGACTCTGTCCATCACCACCCCTTGTTGTAAATTATTTTGTCCACCCTAAGCGTGGAAGGGTATACTCAGATGTGAGTCCCTTGCTCATTGCACCATCAGGATTCAAGCAAGCCGGGCCGAAGACGGCTGAAATGCCAGAAACCGGTCCCCGGAAGCTTGTTTCCTTCCCAGTGTAAGAATTGGCTTTTGTAGTCTGGTCTGCCCTGTTCCCATGATGCACTGGGCCAGGGACAGACTCATTTGCATACAGCCAGGTTCTGAAACTGGGATGGTGCAATGAGCTAAAAAACGGTGTTGGATCTAGCCCGGATCTCTTGACTGGGTGAGAGTATTCTGCTTAATTCAGAGACTCTGTCCATCACCACCCCTTGTTGTAAATTATTTTGTCCACCCTAAGCGTGGAATGGTATACTCAGATGTGAGTCCCTTGCTCATTGCACCATCAGGATTCAAGCAAGCCGGGCCGAAGACGGCTGAAATGCCAGAAACCGGTCCCCGGAAGCTTGTTTCCTTCCCAGTGTAAGAATTGGCTTTTGTAGTCTGGTCTGCCCTGTTCCCATGATGCACTGGGCCAGGGACAGACTAATTTGCATACAGCCAGGTTCTGAAACTGGGATGGTGCAATGAGCTAAAAAACGGTGTTGGATCTAGCCCGGATCTCTTGACTGGGTGAGAGTATTCTGCTTAATTCAGAGACTCTGTCCATCACCACCCCTTGTTGTAAATTATTTTGTCCACCCTAAGCGTGGAAGGGTATACTCAGATGTGAGTCCCTTGCTCATTGCACCATCAGGATTCAAGCAAGCCGGGCCGAAGACGGCTGAAATGCCAGAAACCGGTCCCCGGAAGCTTGTTTCCTTCCCAGTGTAAGAATTGGCTTTTGTAGTCTGGTCTGCCCTGTTCCCATGATGCACTGGGCCAGGGACAGACTAATTTGCATACAGCCAGGTTCTGAAACTGGGATGGTGCAATGAGCTAAAAAACGGTGTTGGATCTAGCCCGGATCTCTTGACTGGGTGAGAGTATTCTGCTTAATTCAGAGACTCTGTCCATCACCACCCCTTGTTGTAAATTATTTTGTCCACCCTAAGCGTGGAAGGGTATACTCAGATGTGAGTCCCTTGCTCATTGCACCATCAGGATTCAAGCAAGCCGGGCCGAAGATGGCTGAAATGCCAGAAACCGGTCCCCGGAAGCTTGTTTCCTTCCCAGTGTAAGAATTGGCTTTTGTAGTCTGGTCTACCCTGTTCCCATGATGCACTGGGCCAGGGACAGACTAATTTGCATACAGCCAGGTTCTGAAACTGGGATGGTGCAATGAGCTAAAAAACGGTGTTGGATCTAGCCCGGATCTCTTGACTGGGTGAGAGTATTCTGCTTAATTCAGAGACTCTGTCCATCACCACCCCTTGTTGTAAATTATTTTGTCCACCCTAAGCGTGGAAGGGTATACTCAGATGTGAGTCCCTTGCTCATTGCACCATCAGGATTCAAGCAAGCCGGGCCGAAGACGGCTGAAATGCCAGAAACCGGTCCCCGGAAGCTTGTTTCCTTCCCAGTGTAAGAATTGGCTTTTGTAGTCTGGTCTGCCCTGTTCCCATGATGCACTGGGCCCGGGACAGACTAATTTGCATACAGCCAGGTTCTGAAACTGGGATGGTGCAATGAGCTAAAAAACGGTGTTGGATCTAGCCCGGATCTCTTGACTGGGTGAGAGTATTCTGCTTAATTCAGAGACTCTGTCCATCACCACCCCTTGTTGTAAATTATTTTGTCCACCCTAAGCGTGGAAGGGTATACTCAGATGTGAGTCCCTTGCTCATTGCACCATCAGGATTCAAGCAAGCCGGGCCGAAGACGGCTGAAATGCCAGAAACCGGTCCCCGGAAGCTTGTTTCCTTCCCAGTGTAAGAATTGGCTTTTGTAGTCTGGTCTGCCCTGTTCCCATGATGCACTGGGCCAGGGACAGACTAATTTGCATACAGCCAGGTTCTGAAACTGGGATGGTGCAATGAGCTAAAAAACGGTGTTGGATCTAGCCCGGATCTCTTGACTGGGTGAGAGTATTCTGCTTAATTCAGAGACTCTGTCCATCACCACCCCTTGTTGTAAATTATTTTGTCCACCCTAAGCGTGGAAGGGTATACTCAGATGTGAGTCCCTTGCTCATTGCACCATCAGGATTCAAGCAAGCCGGGCCGAAGACGGCTGAAATGCCAGAAACCGGTCCCCGGAAGCTTGTTTCCTTCCCAGTGTAAGAATTGGCTTTTGTAGTCTGGTCTGCCCTGTTCCCATGATGCACTGGGCCAGGGACAGACTCATTTGCATACAGCCAGGTTCTGAAACTGGGATGGTGCAATGAGCTAAAAAACGGTGTTGGATCTAGCCCGGATCTCTTGACTGGGTGAGAGTATTCTGCTTAATTCAGAGACTCTGTCCATCACCACCCCTTGTTGTAAATTATTTTGTCCACCCTAAGCGTGGAAGGGTATACTCAGATGTGAGTCCCTTGCTCATTGCACCATCAGGATTCAAGCAAGCCGGGCCGAAGACGGCTGAAATGCCAGAAACTGGTCCCCGGAAGCTTGTTTCCTTCCCAGTGTAAGAATTGGCTTTTGTAGTCTGGTCTGCCCTGTTCCCATGATGCACTGGGCCAGGGACAGACTAATTTGCATACAGCCAGGTTCTGAAACTGGGATGGTGCAATGAGCTAAAAAACGGTGTTGGATCTAGCCCGGATCTCTTGACTGGGTGAGAGTATTCTGCTTAATTCAGAGACTCTGTCCATCACCACCCCTTGTTGTAAATTGAATCCTGTGGGTCGACTGGGGAGAGCTGCTACTGCCTTGGTGAGCCGGATTTGGCCCTGGGATCCTTTGGCCTGCGGTGCTGTTGCCCCGTGCGCTGCCCGGCGGCTCTGGAGTTGATCGCTGCGTCCGGTGAGTGGCGGGGCAGATGCCGGCCCTGACTTGATTGAGGAGGAGCACGCTGGCCGCCGAGATTTGTCTGCCGCTGTGGAGGCGAGCTGTGAGAGGGATCGGGGCGGTGGGCCTCTGCGCGGGGGCCTGTTGCTATGCCTGGCTGTCCTCCCCTGCTGGGGCCGCTCACTGGGCCTGGCGCATCATCACCCGCTCCCGATGGCTGGGCCGGCGTTGCCGGTCGGGCGGGGGCCTTTGGCGGCTGTGGTGTGCGCAGACCTGGAGGGAGGCCCGCCATCCCCCCTCAGACCAGAGAGGCTCTAGGTGTTTGTCTGCTGCCCGGAGAGACCTGGGGCTTCCGGCCGGCCGGCCTGGAAAAATATGCGGCCGAATGTCCTTCACTGGGCCGAAGCTGAGCGAATTAGGATGCTGAGGACGGCCTGTGGCCCCCGCTCGCTGCCACTCCTTAAGAGACTAGAGGGCTATTGCACGTGTCTGAAAGATCCTGCTACTGTTGGCGGAGGGGGGGCGCCGTACATCTACCCTGTGGAGTCGGTGCTGCTGGGAGCCCTGACCTGACTCTGCAGCCCTCTGGGTCCTGTAATATACCATCGTCAGTGGCTGGCCCATTCTGTGAACCTGAGGACTCTCACCTGTGCCCCGCCTTCCCCCTCTTGCATGCTGCTGGGCAATTCTGGCTCCCCTTTTATGCTTACTACATGCATCCGTAGCCCTAGTAGCCCCAGCAAACCACCATTTCCCCGGGAGGTCGAGGAGCATTCCGTGCCCGTTCTGACATTGGGAGCCACTGAAGCGTCGCTGCCACTTGATCTCACTGGGGGGGCGTGGCCTGCGCATGAGTGCCAGTCGCCTACACCCACTGGGATGCCGCCGGAGGTCTGGCCGGACGCGCTGAGGAGGAGGACGCACGTGGGGGACTGCCCGCGGCGCAGAGCTGGACATATTAAATTCACGCACGAAACGCGCATGGGACGGTGTTTGCCCTGTGCCTGAGGTGGCGCCCTGACAGTGGACACGGAGCTTCCCGACGCGGCGTCCCATCGCAGGTGCTCCCGCCTGACCGCAATGGGGAAGCCGGACAACAAACAACCGAAGCTCACCTTTGACACCAGGAAGACTCCCCGATGGGACCACATGACGAACAGGCGGAACCCTTGACAACATCCACAGCGGACTTGAAGGAACTGCTGCTTGTTATGCAGTCCAGCCTGACCTCTATTGAGTCGAAAATGGACTCTATGTCAGCGAGGATGGATGGTCTCACGCATAGGGTTGAAAAGCACGATGCCTGACTGACTGAAGCAGAGTGGCGGATATCGGACCTAGAAGACTCAACCACTGCCACAAATACTCGCACTCTTGAAATGGATAAGGTGCCGAGGGTCATAGCCGCCAAATAAGAGGAGTTAGAATCGCACTCAAGGAGAAATAACCTCCGCATTTTAGGGGTGCCAGAATCCACGGAAAATGGAGACCTATGTGGAGCGCCTACTCCTGACACTGTTTGGAAGAGAAGAATTCTTGACGGTGCTTGTGGTCGAAAGGGCCCACCGCTTGCTGTCGAGTCGTCCTCCCCCTGGTGCTCCCCCTCGTCCAATAATAGCTAAAATGCTAAACTATCGTGATAGAGACACTGCCCTCTGCCTATCCAGGGAGAAGGGATGCCTCAGTCAGGAAGGATCGGAGATTTCAATATACCCGGACTTCACTATGGCTGTGCAGGAACAAAGGCGCAAATTCCTTCAGGTCAAACGTAAGCTTCAGCAACTAGGCATCCCCTATGCCATGTTATTCCCGGCCCGCCTGAAAGTCACAGCCCAAGGAAAACAACACTTCTAAAGAAACCCGCAGCATGCTCAAGACATTATTAAGACCCTACCCAAGTCACCTGGAGAGCGCCACTCACCTATGAGACAGGACAAAGAGAACAAGGGCGCATCGGACATAGAGTAACCGGCCTTACACTGACATGAAGTTGGGCCCTCTTGCGAATATACACATGCTCCCTACGGTCAGACCGATCCCTTTGGCTGCATAAGGGCGGAATCCTGCGCCTGCTGTGGGCGGCGGGCATGGCCTCCCGGCTGCAGGGGCTCGAGCATTGACACAGCAGAAGCCCCTGGCATACGGCCTGGCAAAGCTAATTCCTGCCCGAAGATAAGACAATGGCTCCCAAGCTTGGCCTGATATGCTCGCATTGAACCCCGTACTGTGGCCCTGATATTATCGCAGGCCTGCGGTGGCCTCTTGATTCACCTATCTTAAATACCTGAATGGACCAACGCTTCTACAGCCCAAATGCCCTCGCCTCTGCGAGGAGTACCTGGTTGCCCTCTTGCCACCACCCACCAGGTAAACCCTCTCACATGATTTTGTGCACCACGTTTGCACCGGTTGGGACTGTTGGGAGGGGGGAGGCTGCTCTGCAAGTTAGGGTTGCCGTTGTGGGAGGGGGGAGTGTCTGGGCATTGTTCTTCATGTTCCTTTTTTTCTGGCACTTGACACAACTCCACTGCTTGTCCTACCTTCCCGTAGCTGCATACAGCATGGCCCGTCACACTTTCTTTTCTCTCGACTATGACAGAGATTCGTCCCAATACACTCCAATATAACTTTCTATCATGGAATGTGCGCGGCTTAGGAGACCCCCGCAATTGGCGTTATATTCTGGCCTATCTCGACCGCCACAATGTTCATTGCGCTATGCTGCAGGACACACCTACCTCCCAATTTCTCCCCTACCATCACAGAGGTTTCTCCTGCTAGTCCTTATATGCTCACGGTACTGCTGTGCTGGTACGGTACACTCTCCCGTACACTCCCATTGGCTCCTGTACAGATCCCCAGGGGAGATATGTTGTATTATGGGGCAGGCTGTTGGGGCAGTCCATTACTATGGTATTGTGATATGGCCCAAATTCAGATGACCCGGAGATCTTTAAGGTGTTATGGGGGAAAATAAGAAACCTAGACACCACACACTTGATATAGGGTGGAGACTTTAATGTCAAGCTTAACCCTCGCCTGGACAGGTCACATCCACAATCACATCATTACGCAGCAGTACAGCGAACCCTCAGTGACATTGTGGAGGAACATGGCCTTGCAGACCCATGGAGAACCCACCATCCAGTGATGCAACAGGGATCTTGCTACTCTTCCACTCACGCCTCCTGGTCGCGCATAGATTACTGGTTGATTGATAGGGGGTTGACAACTTGAACGTCACACACCACCTACTTATCACGCACATATTCGGACCATTCTCCGGTACTGTCTACGCTCACCCCGCCACAGGAGGAACCCCCATATTTAACATGGCTCCTGAACCCGCAATCCTTACTTGACCCTGTTTTCAAAGACGAGGTGGAACAAGAAATCTCGGACTACTTTCTTCGTAATACTGGATCTGTCCCACTATATTCTACCATATGGGAAGCTTTTAAAGTCACCATCTGTATCGCACAGAGCAGCGGGGTCTTGAAAGATATAAGAAACACACTCCACAAATTAGAGGTGGCACTAAAACAAACTGAGTCTTATCTTCAGTCGGCGCCCTCCCCCACATTACAGGCGCAAATCCGTGAGCTCCTTAATGACTACCAAGAAACTGCAGAGCGCTAGTGTAAATTCAGGGGAAAGTACCACAAGGCTCGGCAGTATGGGGAGGGTGAAAGACCAGGTAGAGCGCTAGCCTCCTCTGTCCACCCTCCCTGGTTTGCTAACACAGTGTTAGAAATTGAAGACAAAGATGGACTGGTACGCAGAAACTCCTTGGACATTTTAGTGGCATTCAGAACATTTTATAAAGGCCTATACTCCACCCACCACAGCACCTCAGTAGATGGAGTCCTTCTTTGACGACACTGCCATAGCCTGGTTGGGAAATGGCCAGTGGGAATTCCTGCTAGCCCACCGCGAGGATGATGAAATCATCTCAGCTATCATGCAATTGCAATCTGGCAAAGCCCCGGGGCCTGACGGCCTTCCAGCCGAATTCTATAAATTATATAAGCATCTCATTATTCCAGTACTACGGAACGTGTTCGAGGAGGCCCGCGAGTCTGGCATCCTGCCCCGTACAATGCGCGAAGCCATTATTATATCATTACCCAAGCCAAATAAACCACCCACGCAATTAGATTCGTACAGACCCCTCTCTCTTATAAACGTTGATGCCAAAATCCTCACCAAATTAATAGCAATCGCATAAGCCCCCTTATGCCAGTGCTGGTCCTCCCGGACCAATCAGGCTTTGTCCTGACTAGGAGCACTGCGCACAACCTGAGGACATTATTCGCCTTACTTCACAACATTGACCCCGTGGAGAACGCGGCTGCCATTTTTCTCGATGCCACTAAGGCATTTGACTCCCTAGAATGGGACTACCTGTCCTTTGTGCTGGTGCGCATGGGCTTTCCCCCCTCTTTCCTAGCCTGGATTAACTTATTGTACACTGGTCTGCGCACCACCGTGGTGGTGAATGGACTGCGCTCTTCCTCTTTCCCACTTGCAAGAGGCACCAGACAGGGATATCATCTTTCCCCTTTACTATTTGCTTTGGCTATCGAACCCCTCGCTGCTAAAATCAGACAACATTATTGGGACCACGCTATCGCTTATCCAGAGCGGCAGATCCTCATATCATTATACGCCGATGACATCACTTTATATTTACGACACTCTGACGTCAGCCTGAACCCCATCTTGCACCTATTTATCCTGTTTAGGCAATTATCGGGGGTCAACATCAACTGGTCCAAGTCCCAAATTGATCCACTTACTGACTCCACCACGAAATTCACCCCTGATTTCCCCCTCAAGAGGTGTGATGACACTCTCACCTATCTGGGCATCATTGTGTCCGCTCGCACGACAAACTTATGACAGCCAACTACGGACGTGCTTTAGACAAAATAAGGTGGTGGATTGCCCTGCCTCTGTCCATGGCTGGCAGGGCTTCTTTAATTAAGATGGTCATCCTACCTAAACTCCTATACTTATTTGTTAATATTCCCTACGCCTCCAGCTGACACTTTTTCTCTGCCATGAGGACCCAACTAATATGGCTAGTGTGAGGAGGGAAGCAAGCCAGACTCAGATGGGATACACTTATGCGCCCTTACAAAGCTCGAGGGTTCTCAGTGCTGGAAATCGCATTATATTTCAGCTGCGCACAGGCACACTTTGCTACATACTGGATGAAGTCTCCCCCTATATGCCTCACCTGGTGATTGAGCATGGTTATATGCGCCCCACTCCTAGTACTGCTTACATCAGTGTCCCCCCCGTCCCTAGGCACACTGCAGCTACGAATGTTCAATGCACAGTTAGAGCATGGCATGACCTATCTAAATTGACCAATTGCACACCACTATATTCTCCTCTCCTTCCTCTTCACACGCGACAGGACCTCCCAGTTAAACAGGAGGGCGGATGTCGTCAGCTCCTCCGTAAACTCTCTGTGTCTACCCGGGGACACCTATATACCAATGGGAAATTTAGCACTAGCGAGGAATTCTTTAAAGACGTCGACCCTGCTCCCTTAGACCGATTTTATTACATCATACTCCGGCAAGACATGAGGGCTGCTACACCTTCTTTTCCTCTAGAGCTCCCAGTGATGCCCTCGCTACATGTCCTGCTACACCAGGATGCCCCTGAACATATATTGTCGAATTTGTACCGCACCGTTCAAACCAATAGAATATATGACCAACCACTGGCCCAAGGCATGTAGGAAGCAGAATTCGGTCACCCCCTAACCGAGGAGCAATGAATATACCGTTGTGCACTGACGGGAGAAATTTCCTCCAGCAGTAGATTCAGAATGATACATTATAAATTCCTACATCGTTTATATTACACACCAGCGAGACTACACAAGCTGAAACTGCGTGACAATGATCGCTGTGACCGATGTGGGAGGGAAGGTGCTGACTTTCGTCATCTGGCATGGGACTGCCCGCTCATAAAACGCTACTGGAGGGAAGTGGTGACTGCTCTAGATATAATGACTGGCTTGCACGTTCCTACTGACCAACCTACTGCCCTACTGGGGTATATTGTTACCGAACCCATTGCTGCTAAATGCGGAAGTACACTTCCATGGCACTACTAATCGCCAAAAGAAAAATTGCATGCAGGTAGGTAGGGGAGAGGGAGAGCGCCAGGGCTCCAGGACTTAATATACTGCCAGGAGCAACTACCCACTTATGCAGAACTCCAACCCCCCTCATCCCGCCCAAGAGATATATGGGGCCCATTGCAAACCTATTTAATAGCCCACCCCGCAGATCATAGCGCGGAAATCTCATAGCGTGTATCACCCACTCCCTGGTGGTCTCCCCCAGCAAAACACCCTCATGCCGTGTACTGACAGGTTTTGGGACGTTAAATGTCATAGCTACGTTATTTATAGGACGTAATATCTACTCACCATGGCCAGGAATGCTTCCCTTTTTGTCTTCATATGTGACACACAAGTGGAATTGGATACCTTCCTCTGCAGGAATCCTTAGTTATGTGTTAATGTTATTAATACTGAATACGTCTGTAATGACAATTCTGCCTTCATAATCAAACACTCCCACTAACGCGGCCGCCCCGATGGGGTTGTAGGCGGCTTGCTGTGTACTCCCCTACCCCGTAACGCATCCGATTTATATAATCGCCATTTAGCTATGCCGGCCCAGATGAGGTTTTAGGCAGTAAGTGGTAATGTGAGACGTATGTTGGCCTTTAATAAATTGCTCTGCGTTAATATGGGGCTTCTTTTTCAAAGGAAGCACCACTGCCTCCCTCCATCTGTTAGGAACCACTCCTGAGCTAAAAGACATGCTGATGAGATGTCTAATAAAGGGGTCCAATATGTCCAAACTCCCTCTAAGCACCCTGGGGGTCCCTGGATCCGTAGGTGACCCTGATTTGATAGTAATCGCTATCTTTTTAAGGGTGTCCGGAGCAGGCACCGAAAATCCATTGAGATATTGTAATATTGGAGCATCCGCTTGTTCCCCCTCCCCTCCCACGCTTGTACGAGCAGTCGGAGAAAGAGGAGTAGATCTGTTCTACCTTCGCGGCAAAGTACTCAGCAATCCGATTGCAGGATTTCTCAGATCCCACAACGGGTGGAGCAATAGATGTCAAGGAGGAAATTTCTTTAAAAACCTTAAAAAGGTATTTCATAGAGTTTTCCGCTGTTTGAATTCTCTCCTTAAAATAGGCTGACTTTGCCTTCTTAATGCGCGAATGGTATGAATTAAAACAGCTTTTATATTCCTCTTCCACGAGGACGGAGGAATCTTTCCTCCATCGTCTTTCAAGATGCTTGCTTGCACCCTGTTTTGGCCATCCTAAGTTCTTCCCCATACCAGGGGGCAGATTTACGTTTTTTTGTCGATACCTTATTAGACCAGGGTGCCATGCAATCAAGGGCATCCGTAATGCGCCTCCCTAAAGCTTTGCACGCCTGGTTTACATCTAAACCAGAGGTTGGTCCATCTCTCATGAGGGCCTGGTTAAAAGCCCCCTGAGAGAAGCTAACCCACTTCCTGCTTTTAAAATCAGTTTTAACTTTCTCCTTTACTTTGGGGGACGGAAGCTGTATTGTAATCGGTATCCAAAAGTGGTCTGACCACAGCACCGGACACAGGGACTCAACCGCCATAGCATTCCAGGTGACAAAGATGGGATCAATTAAATGTCCCTGCTTATGTGTAGGGAATTCCGACTGTAGTACTAATTGAAGTGTCGCTAATTCCTGACGCAACTGAGTACGAGGCTGAGTACATCATCAAGGTGCAGATTCAAGTCTCCCAGCACCAGTAGTTTGTCATACCTTAGTGCCGGTTGCACCAGATAGTCAATTAAACTAAGAGAGAACCTGGTATGGGGCCCCGGAGGTCGGTAGACCAGTAGACCTTTAATAACGTAGTTAGTGGCTGTTCTGAGCGTAAATAGTCCTACTTCACTGTTCTCGATAGCAGCTGGCTCGAGGGAGCATTGAATAAAGTGTTTATGAATAATAGTGATGCCCCCTCCTCTACCCGATAGTCTGTCCAATCTCATAATCCCATATCCTTCAGGAAGGGCCTCCAAAATATCTGGTGCAGATTCCATATCTAACCATGTCTCAGTGACAAATAGGACATCTATTTGTCCCTCCATCACTTGGTCATGTATCTCATATTTATGCTTCATCACAGACCTACAATTAATTAGAGATAGAGCGAGTCGAGAACCTACTTTCCTGCTCCCCGTAAACACCTTTGCTTCAAATGAACAGTGTTCACATTGCCAACAGTTGCTATCTAAAATTATGCTATGCTTGCACTTCGCTTTTATAATTGGGCAGTGTGCCGAGTGTCTGGGCGCTGTAGGGGATGGCGGGCTCAAATCCAGCAGGGGTTCTGGCCCCTAGCCCTGGTCGGCCACGGACGGGTACAGACGGGCTTGACGCTCCAGCAGCGAGCCCGCTCGGCACATCTGCTGCGCGGCCTCAGAGGCATGGACAATTTGAAGGCTACCAAGTCCAACAACTAGAGCGCTGCCCCCACCGGAAGTGCCTGTCTCTGTTTACCCCGCCCTCCGCGCAACGGTAAACACCACGTCGGACCAGGGCGGGAAGACCAGGAAAACGAGTACAGGTATACTGCACCCAAGCCCCTCACACACATTATTTAATATTCCAGTATTGTCCCAAAGTTAAAATATATGTCACGTTTTTAAAAAGAGGAGCCTTTCAGCCCAGCCGTACCGCAATATTTAAAAAAATGAATGCAAACAAAAATAAAACAATAACAAAACAATATAATTGAAAATTGTACATTTTTTAAAATGTGTCTGAAATATTAAAAAAATTACAAATTAAAATGTTCATATAACCTCTTCTCACAAAAATTACGCATATATAAAATTAAATTCAGATTTACAATTACGTTTTTGTAAATTTTAAAATTCTAAATCATCCAATATTTAAAAAAATGAATGCAAACAAAAATAAAAAATAAAACAATAACAAACAATATAATTTTTTAATATCCTATTATTTATTAATTTAAATGTTTTACACATTTAATTTTTTTCATATGTTTTATACAAATTACATCAAAATATTTTCACCCAAAGAAACCTTCAAAATGTGAAACAAAATTACATTTCAAATTCTTTTTTTTTTTTTAAACCTTTATTGGCATAGACAGGATATACAAATCTGGGCCTACAACCAAACTGGCCGGCCATAATACGTGAAAGCAGTCAAGAAGTCCAGAATGAGGTTACAGAATTAATCATAGAGGAACGTAATCAATACAATCTTAAAAAGGGGGGAGGAAAGAGGATCTAAACGGCCAGCAAACAGGAGCAAAGAAGGTTATTTTTTATAATATAGCGATAAGGAGCATGACAGGCTCGGCGACAATATAGAGGAATCCGGATTCCCAAATCAAACCATTGGCAACAGAAAGGCTAAAGGGCAGCAATGCAGGAGTGTCAGCACTGTATATATCGGTATAAAAACAGATGCAGTGAACACAAGTCAATATATAATTAATAACAACTTTGCATCCCCACCACCCAGTAGCACATCGGAAACAGAACAAAGGGGCCGGAATAGCGACAACACCAAGACTAACCCGTCATACTAACCTTGGGAGAGAAGGAAAAAAAGGGGGGGGAGAGGGGAGAGGAAAGAAGAGAGGGAAAGGAAAACACAGCCTGAAAGAGAAGAATGCCGCGCCTAAACAAGCGCCCCGTAGCGAGGAACACATAAAAGAGCAGGAATATCAGCAACGAGGAGGGCATGGGAGTCGCAATGGAAAGCAGCAGAACTACAAGAAGAAGAACAGCGACATTACAGACCCCACCCCAATCATACCACGGAAGGCAAGGACAGACGCGGCACTCCAATAAAGAGATACAAAAGGGCCATGGAACTGAAGAAAATAAAACATCAAATAAGACCCAACCCACCCATCCTACCCAGCACCCCTGCAGAAGGCTACGGCCTACCCTCCAAACAGCGCGCCTGTCGCCCTAAACCAGAACCCGAAATATAGTAGAGACAAGAGAGAAGAGGAATAAAGAGACAAAAAGAAGGACATGGAAACAAAAGAAATAAATGGGAGGGAGGAGCAGGAGGGCAGGAACAAATACGGTCGGCCACAGCCCTCCACCCAACCATACGATCACAGTACATGTGAACCAGAACGACACAATCTCGAGCGCCAAAAAACGTACAGGGGGGTCACCCACAGCACTAGAAATATGAGCAACTTCGCCACGGATCTGTATACCTATAAACCACCGGGAGCCGTGCATCTCACCCCAGTCCCTTCCTAACCACAATTACCACCCACCACATGACAGTGTGAAGTAAGCAACACGATGCGAGGCAAGCACACACATGAAAGAAAGTACGAGAAAGACGTAGGCCAGGGAGGGCAATCAATAAGCCAGTGGGCAAAAGTTCAAATAGGCAGTTCAAATGTCTCAGCAATAGCAACAAGGGCAATAAAAGACAGGAGTTCAGTCTCGCCGTTCGGAAAAGCGGGGGTTTCCCTGCAAAATAGAAACACGACCCCATCAAGGCAAAAACAGGCAACAGTCCACCATTGTTCTCAGGCACCCGGGGAGGATCGGGTCCCCGCACGACATCCAGGTCCCCAAACTCCAAACATCGAAGAGCAGGAGGTTCCAAATCCACCGGCCAGCAGACCCGTCGATGGACAGCGGCAGTAGCCCTCGTAGCGACCGAGGGAGGCGAGGCAGTGGCATCACGGAGACAAGAGGGGACCATGAAGGAGTGTTCACCCAAGATGGCGGCGGATCGAATCGAGTCTCCAGGAGCACCGGGGGCCAGGGCCGCGTGTAAGGATCGCAAGGCATCAAGAACGTCGCCAATCGTAGGCTCACGCACACATGTCCAGGCCCCGTGCAGTCCAGCAACCCAAGTCCGTCATAGCGAGGAGACCCACAACACAGGTCGTCGGCAGCCATTTTGTGAATTCAGCCTCCTCACCACCCTCTGCGATTCTCGGAACAGTTCACAAATGCGGGCCTTTACAGATATCCGGGGGGTCCCAGCAATGGCAGCCTCGGTGAAGAAAGGAGATTCGCCCAAGGCGGGGGGCCGTCTGCAGTATCGCTGGCGCTCCTCACAAACAGAGTCCGAGGACGAGGGTCCAGGGTCGACCCCTTCACACGATCAGTCCACGGAGCACCGCGCCCCACACCAGCCTCACGGCCGTCAAGGCGGGCCCGGATCAGGGTCACCGGGATGTTCACTCAGCGGTTCTCACCAGTGGCGCAGTCTCTCGGCCGACGGTCACCACAACGCCAGGCCGGATCCAATAGGCGAGGCCCCGGTTTCAACACTGCGAAGGCCCAGGTCCCTTCCGGGGGCACAACTTCGGAACCGCAGCACGCCGGAGCCTCCAGGCCAAACGGTGAGTAAGAGCGAAACGTAGCGTTCCTATTTCTCCGGAATTATGTCATCTCTGGGCAGGATATGCAGCAGGATATGCGAGTCAGGCCAGAGGGCTGACGGAGCCGAGCTACAAGGCGACCATTACGCTCGCGAGCTTGGCTCCTCCCCTCAAATTCTTTTTTAAAACAAAAATTACTGATATCTTTCAAAACATTTTTTATTACAATTCATTTTAAACCAACATTCTTAAATTACTCCCCACCCTTAGTGCCTATAAACCCAACATCCCACTCCTAAAATGTAACTTAAAAATAAAAAAATTACAAATTTAAATAAATATTTTTAAATTACTCCCCACCATTGTCCCCTATTAACCCAACATCGCGCTCCTAAAATTTTACATACATTTAAAAAATATTTTAAAGTTTATAAAAATATTTGTAAATTATTCCCCACCCTTATTCCCTATAAACCCAACATCCTGCTCCTAAACATAAATGAAAATACAATAAATGAAAACATAAAATAATAAAAAAAAAACAATAAAAAAAATTAAACAGACAATATTATTTACAACAGTATTTTGGCCATCAATATTTTCAATTTAGATGTTTCTACATTACACACAGATTGCTACTTTTAACAATGAAAGAACTTACCTCGATATTTTCCACCATCAATATTGTTGACTTGATATTCATGCAACTCAATATTTATACGTCGATATTCTGTCTCTGCACCATGATAATAATCAACAGAGGAATATTTATGTCTTAACATATTTAATGTAGGTGAACAAATCAAATCATACAATTAAGTATATCAAAAAACATATCATTTGTCAAAATGAACTATAAAAGTATCCAAAAATATGCACCAGAATATGAGGATTATTGACTGAGCAGTTTATTAGGCATGAATACTGCACTGACAGTGGGGGTTACAGGAAAAAATTAGGGTAACTGTGTGGCCCTTTAGCAGGAGATTTGCAATGTTTTCTCAAAAGAGAACTAGCTACATATATCTCTCCCAGTCCATCTCCGTCCTAAATCGCACTGCCTAATGCTGTTCCTAAACTAAGACATACATAAAGAGCTCACATAATGGATCTATATTCTTATATGCATTATGAGTTGCCATCCCAGAAGTGAGACATAGGAAGAACTCTCAGATACCCAGTTCTATCTCAAGATACAGCATGCCCAGCTATTTCAGTACTCAACTTTCCCAGTCTGCTATCAATGCATGTGTAGATCGGCCTGCACCATCTACTGATATTGGAGTCATGAAACAATCCGAACTCACACATGGTACCTCTATCATGAATTAAAATATGTGCCGGTATTCCAGTAGTGAAGCATTCACATAATACTTAAAACTGCATTTAGCTCAACTCTTATCTAAAAGGAGCATAAGCAATTTCATCTGCCTGACTGGTGAGGTAGCTCAGAGGGTCAAGCACCCACTGCAGAAAATTCTACTACTTACTTCCAGGCTCACAGATTAGGATTCCGAAAAAGCCAACAATGTTTTCCTTCTTCCAAATTTAAGAAAATTGAATATAAAACAATACTGCTTATTAAACAAATCAAAATATTTTAGTTTATGTCAGATGACTATCCAAATGACCTCATATATATATAGCACTACATTGTCCATTATTCAGTGAAACAAAGTGGTGATGGTCACAAGATAGAACCTTTAAAAAAACTAAAAAATAAAATAAATACTGCTTAGGAGTTGAGCGCATGCTCCAGTGTTCTGGATGTTATCTTTAGCTCACATGTTTCCGATTGCATTAAGTTACCTAAAGGGGTTAAAGCCTACACAGCAGTTAAATCTTTAGAACAAAATTAGTAATTTCATGAAGGCAGTGTAGTGGACTAATGTATCATCTAAAAAGATGTAGAGAGCGCGCGGTGACGGCTCCAAGATGGCCACGCCCTAAGCCAAGGAGCTCTGGAGCGCAGAGTGCCGTTTTTTTATCAAAGGGAACCTAAAACCAAAGTGAAGGTTCCCCCGAGGCGGTATGTAGCGTGGGAAGTGGCCAGTAGTATACAGGTCGCTCTTCCCAATTTCCCTTGCTTAAAGGCACCCTAACCTCTTTTATTTTTCTGAGTAATTCCCTGACCACCATCGTCCAGACTCTCTCACCTCCACCAGATTTTTCTATTCCTTTCAAAGCTGCTGCTATTAATAAAATACTTTCCCATCCCAATACTGATAGGCTCAAATCTAAACTTGAGCTCTTATGGGAAAGAGACCTAGCTCAAGAATTCTCTCTGCAGGTTTGAGACACTATTTTGTCTAAAATACATACTGTTTCCCATTCCGCCAGCACCACACAGACTTTTTTTTTTTTTACAATAGACTTTTTTTTACTCCTTCTGATTTACATAAATTCAAGTTACTTGTTTTCAAAAAATTTTAATAGTGATTTTATCCACATGACTATCCCTTTGAGATTGTGCATATTTTTTGGGGTTGTTCCTCCCCATATGGAATGTTCATTGTAATGAACGTAAGTTCATAGATCTTTTTATAGCTATTTCCTTTCAGATAATTACAACAAACCGGAAAGATACTTCAAAGATTTCATATACTGCTTGGTGGAACCTGTTATGTCACCATCATAGGCTTGATCGTGCCTTTGCCACCACTGTACCTTTATTAATCAAAAAGGACTTGTTATGGTTGCCTTTAACTGATTTCCTTTCCAGACATGTTCCCTGAATTTTACCTCTTTATTCCCTTCTCTTTCATTGACGTTTATTTTTTCATTTCATTTTTATTTTCTTATAGCGATTTCAAGTATTGATTTTGTACTCTAGATTCCCTTCCTTTTCTTCCTCTCTTTCCCCTCTCTTTCTTTCTCTTCCTCCTCTCCCTCCCACAAAACAAAATACCTTTAAAAAGCTTTGTTCCTAGGTACAGTTTTTATATCCCTTTTGGGTATTGCATTACATATTGTTACATTTTAATATTTCAATCTCTTTTCATTGCCATTTGTTTTTGTAATGATGTTTTACTTTGTATATCCTGCTTAATAAAGCTTTATAAACTAAAAAAAAAAGATGTAAAACATTAACGTCACACATTGTAATAAGGGTAGCCCAATATTATCATGAATCTGCTATAGAGATTTGTAAATAATCTGTAAGGGAAGGTTCAAGTCACAGTATGGGAATTCTGAGCTATTTCGATATTTGGAAGCTTGAGTTTTGGGATAGTTATGATAACACAGGGGCTAGTGGGGTGGCTGCATATATCTGTCTGTAGCATCCAGGCATCACTTTGACATCAGCTAGATAGTTTAGTAAATTAACTTTCATGTTTCTGATATCTCTATATAACTTGAAGATCACAGGATCGAATCCAAGTATAGCAAATTCAAAATGTTAACTTCCTAAAATCAACACAGCAAACAATACATAACTGGGTAAAGTTTTGGATATTACTGCACAATGTGAAGAACTTCAGATTCCAGCACTGTTGGGTTGAGAATGTCCCTTGCATGTAGTGTAGTCATGTTCCCTGCCCTGAGTGCATAACTGTGAGTAGTTGGTATCCTGATTTTTAACCCAAGACCCATTCTAATCTATCATGATTAGCCTGTCCCTTGATGTGAGTACAGTCCTGGACATTTCCTGGACTGGGAGAGGCACACCAAGCATGCTTTCCTCAGTGCTGTGTACTATCACTCCTGGCACGGGTTCTAGCATGTAGAGTGGTGGTAGTAGCATACTGTAATTTGGTGATTCTATAGTTGTGACCATATCTTCTTATAAATGTCATGAAATTTTGGGGCCTACTGTCCCACTCATGTAAAGTTCCCTTGCTAAAAGCTAAACCTGAGTCATTGTCCTAACATCCCAGTACCTGTGTACGTCTATGAATGTGTGTGGTCATGCATAGTGTGTGTGAATTAAGAAAAGTGAAGGAATCATGTAGGTTAATTTTGGTCTCCCCTGGCCTGTTCATGTGCAAATGATGGAGGCAAGGTTACTTTCCCTAGCAGGGGAAGCACATTGATGACATTCCTGAGACTGGAGGGAGGGGGCCTATGAAATGAAGAGGTAAAAACACTGCGTTTAGAAATTCAATTAGGTGCTTTTACTGCGGATTAGA
Source organism: Lissotriton helveticus (assembly GCF_964261635.1). Classification (NCBI taxonomy): domain Eukaryota; kingdom Metazoa; phylum Chordata; class Amphibia; order Caudata; family Salamandridae; genus Lissotriton; species Lissotriton helveticus. Next base: position 622,267,626 of record NC_136071.1, read on the forward strand.
CTTTAGAACAGTACTGTTTGGTACATGTTTGTAGGGAAGAGGGAACTGCAGTCTCTGTTGTTTAGAGTGTAAAGTGTTGTTTAGAAGAGGTCTGCATTTTGTCTCTCCTGCTAATCACTGTGTTGCTGTTGATATCTATGTACAGAATACTCACACCTCTTTGTGCTTTTTTGTAGTTGCTCCAACCTGGAGATGCCCTTGATGTGAGGAGCATCACTCTATACAAAGCCTGAGTCTGAAAGTCAGCTGCTGCAGGACACATTAAATGAGAACTCACAAAAAAAAGTTCTGAGAGTGCAGACAGCTAATACCTACCTCCTGTTTGTTGCACCTCTATAAATGAGACAGATGTTGACCCACTGATTGGCTCACAGCTGCCTCTTTTATAACTTCTCTCTGACCGTTGCGGGGATGGTCCACGCCGTATCCAGGGAATTGCTGTGCAACCAAAGATGATGTCTGCCTGGCAGCCAGATATCCAAATGTTAAAGGATATCACCTGGTGTCTGCTCTGAAGGTAGAGCTGTCTCCCTGCTCTGGAAGGCCTGGAAGTACTCTGACTGCGAAGTGATGGAGCCCGGCAGGTAAAGCTGACTACCAGCAATGACACAAGCAATTAACTGTGGAGTTGAGTGTCCACCAGAGACACCAGGGAATGTGACTGATGAGCTCTTGGCTAGAGCCTTCACTGAAGCAGAAGGTGGATCGCCCTGATGAAACCTGTCTGCTGCTGGTCTGTTGCACTTGCCCAAAGTGTTCGAACAGACCCCTGCCATTGCATTCAATGGCGCTTGTCCCAGGTGTGCCCGATTGGTTTGCACTGCTGAGTAATTCACTGTTACCTTGCGTATGGCATTTACCCATGTGGGTCCAAGGGACCAGTGTCATTGAGAAGCTGAACATGGCTGTGTCTCCTCAGCTGTGGCTACAAAGAACCTAGAAGCGGCCCAACTATTGCCATCTGGACTCAAGTCTGAAAGTGGACTGCATCGCTGTCTTGACCCCTGAGGGGTCTTTCCAGGTGAGCTGCTGACACACTAAACAACATAAGTGGAAGAAAGACCGTGCCTAGATCCATGGGCTCTGAGCTCCTGCCACTCATCAAATGCCTGGAGGAAGGCCAAAAGTCTGAAGATGGTTCCCACTCCTTCCTGCAGCCACCTCCTGACCTAACCATGTGGCCCCACATCTGCTCCAAAGATCAGAGTAGAGGGCTGGAACACCCACAGCAGTGATTATTACTCGTCCAGAGGGAGGGCACAGACTGAGTGTGCTGAGGTTAGCCAAGGCTTACCATGAGGACTCACATTTGGTGAGAAACATTAGACTGAGGAACTGAGCGCATGACCCTGCATGAGGGGTGTTAGGCATTGACCCAGTACCAAAGACATAATGCAGATTTTCGCTATTATAGAGAGAGAGGGGAGGTGTGGGGTGAGCATTAGAGGTACCCCTGCCCATTTTAGAGTGACCCTTCTCCAGGGTACCTGCATATTGTAGTCAATAGTAATATGTTTGTGTGTCAAAGTGCATTAGAGACGTATTGTCTTTTATAAAGACGATCACTTCGCTGGGCAACTAGTAATGGTGCTGATGGGTGTTTCAGTGCTTAGCATGTTGTACTCCACACTAATGTCCCTAATAAGCCTGAGACTCCTCGCTATTGCTTCCGCTGGGAGTCAAGTACTAAAGGGGTTGTAGGTGGCTTAGTTTGCAGAGCCACAGAAGAACGAACCCTGGGAGATCAAAGGCAATCATCCCCAGCCCCACGGCGAAGGTCAAGGAGCCATTACATTACCTGTGACACTTGAAGTTTCTGATAAACACTTTATTAAAACAAGGAATATTTATGTTCTCCTCAAAATTAAAAAGTCCTTCGTTACAACATGCTCAGATTGAGAGACAGAACTCTGGGTATCATTACGTTGGCGGGCGGACCACCGCAACGGCAAAAGGGACCACCTGCCATAGGTGTTGCGGTCCCACCATACAAATCAGGATGCGACTGCCACCATGGCGGTTGCATCCCGCATTTTTCACATTGCGGCGGGCGGTGCTGTAAGCAGCACCACCGCAGCTATGTGAAAAATGCATGTTGTGCATTTGCATGCACAACGTGACAGGCATCGCGCGGTGCCTGCTACCTTCTGCATGCAAATGTAGGGGGGTACCATGGGTACCCCCAAGTGCACCCACCACCACCCTGGGGGACCCCCAATGAGCCCCCAACACAGAATATTGCATGTCTTTCCATGGCGGCAATGCCCCCATGGAAAGGCCAATCTCCGCCTGCATCATAATATGGATGGAGGTGTCTTGAAGACACCGCGACCATATTATGCCTCTTTTCTGCCCGGTCGACGAGTCGACCGGTGGAAAAGCAGCAGACAGTCTTTCCGTCTGCCGTGGACCCCACAGCCATACTAATATGGCGGGGGGTCAATCAGGCATGAATGGCGGGCGGATTGCCCCCGCCGGGCCAGCGGTAGCTACCGCCGGCCCGGCGGGGGCGATCCGCCCGCCATCCTAATGGGCCCCTAAGTGTTTGCATTAATTGATCTCCATTGCTTCTTCTCCATATCATAAATTTGAAAATTGTCTTATTTATGTTGAAAAATGTAATTTCTCTAGATAAGAAATAAAAAGTGTCAGTTCTCTATTGCAATATGATGGGGAGAAATACATATATATATATATATACTTTTTCTGAGTTTTATATAGCGATGGCTAGACCCGAAGGTATCAGAGCGCTTTATAAAGGTTTCCACAAAGTTACAAAATGACATCAGTTACCAGTTACATTAGTTTTTATAAAAACATTTCAAGAGCTTAAAGATGAGATAAATGGAGCTTAGAAGAGAGGTGGTAGGGTGAAGGGGTAGGAGGAAAATAGGGTGTAGAGACGGGGTAGAGTCTGCCCAAAGTCCGTCTGGGTAGGTGCCTACAGCCCATCTCCTCTATAGCTATCAGGTAGCTCCACCGTGCATCGGCCAAATAGCTAGGTCTCAATGGAAAAACATTTAAAAAGCATAGGGGACGGAAAAAATGGAGCATAGAAGGAGAAAGGGGGTGGGGTAAAGGGGTGGGAGGGAGAAAGCGAGGGCGAGACGAAGGAAGGTCTGCCCAAAGTCTGGCTGGGTAGGTGAGGGCCAAGGCGGCCATCCCCTCTATAGCTATCAGGTAGCTCCACCAGGCATCGGCCAAAAACAAGGTCTACCGCTTAACATAAGGAAAACATTGTGTTACAAATTATAAAAATGATCATATTAGTTACAGAGCGGTTACAAATTCTCTACAAGAGTTATTAGCGACCATGAAAAACAAGATTCACAGAAAAAAGAGGGGGAAAAAAGAAAAAGGCCTGGGAGAGCAGGGAGTCCACGGGAGGGAGTCAGCAGTGGAGAAAGATACGAGACATACGTCCGAGGTCTGTCTGGGTAGGTGATGGTCATAGCATTGTGCCAGAGAACAACGCAGGTAATAGAATAGGGTTGCAGAGCTTTGAATCAATCCTGGTGGCAGCGCTCATTGTCAACGGAGTCTGGACGTTTTCAACAGAGCAAAACAATGTCTCCTCGTCCTCCCTTTAATCTATTGAGGTCGGCTAACCCTGGATTATGATAATACACTCTTTTTTTTTCTTTTTTTTTTCTGTTTTGACGATCTCTATAAATCGTTAAACTTGGATCGTTTTTCTTATATTAAAAACTTTCCAAAAGCTCTTCTCTGGAATTATTGTGTTTTGGGCAATTATAAATGGTGTGCAGTCACATATGAATGTTCATGCTGGGGTCGTTAATGTATTAGTACTGAGTACTTATAATCTTACTTTCAGAGTACAATGGTGGTGACATTTTTTATCTATTTTTAGGTCCCCTGGGAATTGAAAGGTTGCATCTGGATAGGTCCTGAGGAAGGTGGTTTTTTACAACTTCAAACCCAACGAAACGCACGTCGACCAAGTGCGTAGCCTCGTGTTTCACACTGAGATTGGATTACAGGCAGAGATTCTTTCAGTCTCATAAAACTCAACTGTGTACAGATATTGTATGAATGAGATTGGATGATATGAATGTTTGATGTGTGACTGTGTATATTGAATGGTATCCAGGGGTGTTTTGTTGTATATACTTACTTTGAAATTTTCTTGAGTTGATTTTTGTATTAACTTTATAGAAATGCATTCACGATTATGAATTGTTTACCATGTATGTGTTTTTAAAAAATGATATGAAATAATGTGAGAAAAAAGAAAAAGGTCTCTTGATAAACGTGAAATAATGAGAAAAGAAAAACAGAAAGATAAGTACATTAAAAAAATAAAAGATACAATGAGATGATATTTATCTTCACTGTTGTACTTTAACATTTGACTTATGAAGAATATGAACAATGTCGCTGGGTAAAGTATGATGGTCATTGGGGGAAACTTTATAGTGTTGTCCTCGTCCTCCCTAGACTTCCTTTTTAGGATCAGGCTCCATACTTGGCAGATTCTTCAAGTAGTTGACGTTGGTGTCTTTAAGAAGAAGCTTTTCAAATAGGCCACACTTGTTGCATTAGTAGCGGTCTCCCACATGTTTGTGCTTCCCATCACATTCCCGCTGTACTTAGATCACCGCTCCCCGGTTTGCACTGTACGCCACCAATTTGAGGTCAGGCCTTGTTCTGCAGTGAACGGCGCAAAGTCCCGGAAATTGATTAACTCGTCATACAAGACTTACAGGTGTATTTGGGCATATGTTTAGGAAACTGTTGCTTGAAGGGCTAATCCTGGACATTAGATGAAGTTTTGGGGCTCCGTGAAGTCGTTACCCATGATCGCCGCCATTTTGAAGTCAGGCCTCGTTTCGCAATGAGCAGCGCAAAGTCTCAGTCTATGTGTGTACTTGTGTGGCCTGTCCGTACTCAGGGATGTATCCCAAAAAATAAATAACCCTCACTTGGAAGAACATCCAGAATGGCAGTGAGCGATCAAGCCTGTTTCTCCCTATATGGAATATCCTTTAACCTCTCCAATCGTACCTCTTTTCTCTCTCTTCTGGTACCTCTCTCTAATTTCCCCCATTTCCTCTTCCCCTTTTCCTCTCTCCTCCCTTTTTCTGTGTGTTACTTCACCTTTTTTCTTTTCTCCACTTGCACTCCTATCCTCCTCCTTTTGTCTTTCTCTCCCTCTATTTTCCTTCTCCCCTCCCTCTTCTCGCTCCTCCACCCTTCTCTGTCTCCCTCAAAGTCTCTCACCCCTCTCCAAATACCATTTTTCTCTCACTCTCTATTCTCTCCTCTGCCTATTTGTCCTTTATATCTCTCTCATCTTTCCTTTTGCCCCTGTCTTTCCCACTCACCTCCTATCTCTTCTGAACAGTTAATAATAAAGTTGGCTTGGCCAGCGTGTCACTAGGTTGGACCAAGACAACCATTAATTCGGATAAGCACTACCCCTCATTTGTGCCATTTGCTTTTCCAATGTGAACCAACAAAATAATGAATGGCGATAATGAAAATGTTATAATGTGGACGAAAAAAACTGTACGTTTGATGCTCTTCCTTCGTAAGAGCCAGGATCAAAATAAAAATGACAAGACAGAGTTTAGAATTGAAGATTGAGACTTCATGCGGTTCGAAAAAGAAGATTTATTCAGTAAGCCCAGACACATCTGGTTCACAAAAAAGTAAACTGAGTAATGACAAGCAACCGTTATTCAACTGTAAAGTTGAAACGTGGGGTATGGTGTGAGACGCAGTGCCAATGATGGAGGAGAATAGTATTACATCATAATCAAGATTAACATGTTAAAACATCATCACAACACATCCTCTCTTCTCAAGGAAACATATGTAGGGGGGAAAGATTAGTGGTGAGAAAGCAACATCAAGGCAGGGGAGAGCTGCGGTGAAGACAGCCCAGTGGATAAAATGGTGTGCAGGTAAGCACAAGTATGTGGTTAAACATCAACATTGTAATCATCAAATTTCTTAGGTCTGACTAGTGTTCTTCCACAGCTGCTGGTATGTTTCTGGCTGCCAGCAAGACCTCGAGAACCACCAGTTGAACACCATCTTCCATCCATGGTATTAGCATCTAAATGAGTGGTTTCAGTTGGAACTTGTGCCTTCTCAGAAGCACTAACTCTACCCTCCGATGCATCCACCATGCCACAGGTAGGATCAGGTAAAATGACACCTTCATCATCAAAATCTAACCACATGTCACAGTTTGCGCTAGACAACCTGACACAATCATTGTCTAGCAAATTTCCATTATGACTGCATAAAAAATTCTGCTCTTGTGCCAAACCTTTCCATCACTGAGTTTAACGGAATTACAATGAATTTTACAAATCCGTAAAGGGCAAGTGAATCTGCTCTCTTTCTCTTGCTTCCTTATTTTCTTTCCCAAAAGGACTTTTACCCAGTCTCCACACTTGAAGTATCTTATTTTTGCACCATGTTTTCTGTTGTACCGTTCCTTATACGTTTTCTATGCCATTCTTATTTTCTTGCGCACACTCTCAGGAGACCACTCCACCTGTTTGGAAACAGGTGTCATTACGACGGCAGAAGGCCCTCCACCGCCAGCAGTGCCGTGGCGGGTCTTCCGCCATTGGAAAGCAATTTCCTCCACCACATTATGATGGCAGGGGAAATCTGACCACAACCATGGCTGGCTCAAAGACAGCACGCCACGGATCTTCCACAGGCAATCATTACGATTGCCTGGTGGTACGATCTGCATACATAAAATGGTGACGGTGCCTAGCTGGCACCGTCCACCAAATTACGATCTGGCTACAGCCAACCTTTCCATGGTGGCGAAACGGCCATCGAAAGTCAGGTGGGGATTGGTTTTGGGGGGCTGTTGCGGGCCACCCTTGTGTTGGGGGGAGGTGTGGGTGCACTGGGGGGTACCCATGGTACCCCCCTACATTTAACAGCACTAAGTGGCTGGCCCTGTGTTGTGCCTGCCACGTAGTGCAGTGAAATGCACAACCTGCATTTTTGACAACGCTGCGGGTACTGCAGTCAGCAGCACCTGCCTTAATGTTAAATTGCAAGATGCGACCGCCAGGTGGCAGTTGCATCCTAATTTGGTTGGTGTGTGGGACCACCACATGCATGGCGGGCAGTCCCGATCCCCACCACGATGGCGGGCAGACGTTACCCCCTAAGTCTTTAGTAAGTGCTAGCCTTCCTCTCATCATTGTGAATGGGTTGTTCCCAGTTTTCATACTTGGAGTAATACTGTATGACCAAATCAGCCTGAATAGCTCACTTTCCCACCTCATATTACCACATCTAGACAGTTGAATTCTACCTTTCATTACCCTATTAAAGCATTCAACTAAATCATTCCCTTTGGGATGATAAACAGATGTCTTCTTATGCTTGATGCAGTTACGCTAATGCAAAAGAGGTCAATTGTGTGCCAATTGTCAGTAATTACGATTTTTGGTAAACCCTCTATCCTGAAGATTATTTCCCAAAACTCGATGATTTTACTACCAGAACCAAAATGTACTTGCAAGCTTCATCTGTACCTTCAACAGGACCCACAATGTCAACACCCACTCTTTTCCCTGACATACTAGGACTTTCATTGGATGTAAAGGCGGTTTGAATGTTTTAAAACTTTTGTCAGAATCATTGCACTTGATGCATTCGCTTATCATTTCCTCCACCTGTTTATCAATGCTGGACGCCAGTAGTCATACTTCACTCTTTGCTTGGTTTTAGAAATTCCCAGATGACCCTCATGACACAATTTTAACAACCTACTCCTTAAACCAGCTGGTTCCTCCCTACACAATTTCTTTATATCAGGCCATCCTTTAGAAACATATGATGTAACCTTACAGAGAATACAATCTTTAGCCATGAAATCTACCCATACTGGAAAGGTAATAGCCTCTTGCCCAATATCAAACAGAAATGAAACCATTTCATTCTCATCCTGTAAATCATTATCCTCATTGGCTAAAGATAAGGGTAACCTGCTTAAAAAAAATCAGCAACCCAATTTATGACTCCGGGCCAATGCACAATATCATATGTGAAATCCAGTAATTTCACAGGCATTTTGCTTAATCTGGGGGAAGCGTTTTGTAACCCAGAGGGGGACAACATTTTCAGGAGGAGTTTATGATCAATGCAAATAAGCACATGAAAACCCCAAACATACAATCGAAAATGTCCATGGGCCCATGTGCATGCTCATGTTTCACATTCTATCACTGATTGTTTTTCTTCTGCAGTGATGAGGGAATGTGATGCAAACGCTGCACCCATTCATTGTGTTCTTTATCTCTCTGGGAAAGAACAGTGCCAAGACCTTTATTGCTAGCATCTTTGGATACAATAATTTGACATTTAGGATCAAAACCTCTGAAAAACGGTGCATTTGACAATTCTTTCTTTATCCTAACAATAGATTCTTGACAGTCTCTGGACCAAACAAATTCTGTTTTGCCTTTTAAAAGTTGATGTATGTGGTTGGATTTTTCAGAGAAATTCATTATGAATTTCGAATAATATTCCGTAAGACCTAAAAATGCCCTGACCTCATCTTTCCCTGTGGGACTTGGTGCATTAACAATAGCATCAATAAGGCCTTTTCTGGGTTTGATTCCTTCCTTGCTAATCTTGCGACCTAAGTACACAACCTCATTTAATGAAAATGTACATTTGTTGAGTTCCACAGTTAGCCCTTTCAATTTTAAAATTTCAAGTACTTGCTTCAAATGAAAATCGTGTTCAGATTTGCCGCTCCCCATTATCAGGATATCGTCCTGGAAGAACATCGCACCACAAACGCCCTCAAAGATGTTGGTCATAACTCTTTGAAATAGAGCGGGGGCAGATGCTAGGCCAAAGGGTACCCTGGGAAACTGGAAGCATCCAAACGGAGTAATAAAAGAAGTGTACTTTTTGCTGTTTGCATTTAAAGGTATCTGATGATATGCTGATTTTAGGTCAATAGGTGAGAACCAACACATTCCTTTGATAGCAGAAAACATTTCATTGACACGGGGTAGTGGAGTTTGATCCACTAATATGTTTTTATGTGCTTCTCTGAGATATTGAGCCATATGCTTATGCTATACAAAAATAAGTCATTGGCATAGTTTCTGTGAAAAAGTCTAGTAGATAAGCAGTGTCAATTTTAACCCTCAGAAACAACTGAAATCATTTTAGCATGCAGGAGTTGTAGAGTTGAAGCATACAGGCCAGACTTTTCACATGGATAAAACACTCCAAGCGACACACATGATTAGAGGAGAGGTGAGAAAGAAAGACAGTTACTGCTTTGCTCTCCTGTTACGCGCAGCTTCTATCAAAATAGAACACTGTACGCAAGCTATAACTAGAATTTAGTGCATTGTCTGCATGTCATTATATCTCTTGGGAGATTAATCAGCCCTTGGAAATCCCTTGGGGTTGTATTCTTCAAAAGGCAGGCTGCCTTGAAGAGGAACAGGCCTGCGGACTACAACTCCCATAAAACTCAGTCACTGCAACAAGCGAACCAAGCTAGAGCTGACTATCATAATAACAAGCTCCATTCAGTTTGGTGCCCTGTGCTCTGAGGGACTCCGCTTAAGCTACTAAAGCGGGAGGCTGATGACGCCTCTGTCGGTTCTAAAAAAACACAAGTGAAAATTATTATTAGTAAATCTGTGGAGTATTAAGGCAACACCCACATGAGACTCGTAAAAAGAAAAAAAACAAGTGCTGTAACTCCTTCCTTCTGAACAATAGAAGTACTACCAACACTAACCATTACAAAAAACTGAATATGTATTGGTGTCCGAACTAATCCCCAAAACCAACCATCAGAAAAAAAATCGAAGAATACATATTGGTATCCAATTCACATAAACAATAATTTTAAATCACAAACGTTGGCAGGTAGCAGCATGCCACTAAATCATCAGTAAGGTGTTAACACATGTTGATATCACCTTCATGTTTCCCTGTTCCTCAGAAACCAAGTGTGAAAAGGGTGAGAGCCAGCTACCTACCCACCATGATATAGCACTAGGATACGTTTGAAATATTGTGGTGTAAAAATATCATAGCCAGAATATTGACTACCAAACTATTGTGAAAGCAAGTATATAGGTACGTTGAGATCTTTTATAATGATCTCCTCATAAATATACCTTAACAATATGGGCAGTTGGGTGGCCAAGATGGCAGTTGTATAATCTGGCGTCTCTGCATCTGCCTGAAAATAATCCTGCAAAATTTCCCTCACTGGGTGCCCTTAGGGACTTGGTTGGGCCGAGGTGTTCCTGAGCAGGCCTGGGCGATGAGAGGTCACCATAGCTAGTGACGATTTAGTGATTTCCCTGCTGCCATGGGCATGAGCGTAAGGCTGGAGGTTGGCAGCAGGGCTGAGGTGATAATGCTTGAGGATGGCGACTTGACCGAGATAACCCTGAGCATACCCGGGTGATGGGGGAAGCACACCATGTGGAAATTTCCTAGAAATTGAGACAATGAATGCGGCCTATGTGGCGAATGGCTAATGCTCAGATGAGGGGAACTTAAGAGCTTCTTGCACGGTCTATGTATGGCAGGTGTGGTACTTAAAATCATCGTGCGGCACGGCATGGACTGGGAGAAAAATAACTCACCATATTGAAGTCATAAGCTAGAGAGCACGCCCTTGATTTGCTCCTGAAGACAAGCAACGTCCATGGCAGGAGGAGCCCTGGGAGTTAGAGGGGAAGTTTAAATGGTGGAAAGGAGAAGCAGCTCCCCTTAAAGGGGAAGTGTCAATGGTGGAAAGGAGCAGCAACTCCCTTTAAAGGAAAAACCTTATAATTAAACAGATGTTTATTGCACTACATTATAGGAGAAGTTGTATGCAGGCACAGCAGAACCAGCAGTCCCATCTTATGCCTAGTGAAGTGCTTGAGGTACCTTGAGATCCCAAGATGGGACGCAATCTTCACTGGTGGTATGGTACGCCTTTTGCCGCACTGTGTGTGACCATTTTGCATGCCAAGTCTATGCCGCCTAACCGGTGCACCGTGATCTCTGCTGCACCGTGAATTCTGATGTAAAGCCTGTACTCTTTACCTCGTATACTCCTTATAAATATTTGTGCCTGCGTTGCTCACTGCAATGTAACAGCATAATCATTTTGCATGTTGCATAATCATTCATCATGCACTGTGAACTCTGAAGTAAATATTAATTAACAATTACTGAAACACAGAGCATATGACTGTGTGACCAATCCACATAGTGTCTATCTGCCACACCGTGAACTTGTTGTCTGTGACCATTACGCATGCTGGCTAAATAACCACTCTGCATGGTGCCTAACTGCTGTGCTTCCGCATGTTGCCTATCTGCCATACTGTGAACCCTAAAGTAAACGATAACTGCCAGCATATGGAGCGTTCCACGTGCCAAGACTGCTTATACTTCTTATAGCTAGTTGCATATATTCCATGTGACTAGTCTGCTTGTACTCCTTATAACCAACAGTGCGTGCTTTGTTCATGAAACAGTACATTTATTCCACATGCATAGTCTATTCTGTCCAACTGCCCACTGTGAGGGGAAGAAGCGTATTTGACATGAGTTGTCTAACCGTGTGACCATTCTGCTGAGTTGAAAGATCAGTAAGGTGTGACGGTGCATCCTGCAGTGTATGAGGCCTTGGAAGAGCATACCCTTGGGGCTGACCTGCCTTCAATTATCTACTGCAGTTGTGACCAGGGCCGGACTGGGAACCACAACCGCCCCTGGCAACGTGCTCGCCCCCCCCTCCCCACTCGGGGGGGTCGGTGGGGCGGGTGGAGGTGCCGCCGAGCTCTTTTCCGGGGCCGGTTTTCGGCCGATTTTGATACAGAGCCGATTTTGCAGCTAACGGCCCTGTAACAAAAACGGCCCCCAGGGGCCCAAAACTGGCCCCCACAAGTGTGGCGCTCCGGGGGATTGCCCGGTGCCCGCTATGGCCAGTCCGGCCCTGGTTATGACCAAGCTGAATTATCCATCCTTTCAGCCTGCTGCACAGTGGATTGGTGGTCACTATGGGGAAAGCGAAGGCTAAATCTCAGGTATCACGCTTGATATAGACAGATGAAGAGCAGGACTTGTGCAACTTAGAGATGTTGTCAGACCCTTCTCCATTCAATTTGCAGTGTACCTTGGACAAGATATTAGGGGCCATTGAAGAATCGTAGTCCACCTTCCAACTGGAACTAGGGAAGGCATCTGTTGAACTGGGCCTGCTCCGTGCAGACAACCAGAAGTTGACCACATGGTGAAAGACAATGAAACAGCCCTCGCAGAGCTGCAGCCCCTGCACCAAACCATGAAAACCCAATTTACCCATCTCACGGAATGAGTGCAGCTGCTGGAACATCGGACAGAGGATGCGGAAGGGCATGGAAGGGCACACACCGATGATACTCAATTGGTGATCCCCCTGATAACTATACTGACCAATACGGAGACTATGGACAACTTAATAAATTGTCTCACTGAACTTGCAAGCTGGAATTCCCGGCACTGTCCAAAACTAAATGCAGGGAAGTCTGAAATCCTGCTTTTGGGGGTACCCAGGTGATTTGGGATAATAGTTGGTGGACCCAGGCACTAGGCACAGCCTCAAAACCCAAGCGAGCGGCTACAAATGTGGGTATCATCTTTGATGACACCTTTTCCATGCAGGACCAAGCAGCACTCTATGCGAAAACGTTTTTCCACACTGAAATTGCTCAGACGACTGTCTCCATGCATCCCCTCTAACCGCAGACAAATGGTAACACAGACTCTGCTCCTGAGCAGACTGGACTATGGCAATGTCCTCTATGTTGGCATGGCCGACTATCTCTTTTCTAGACTCCAGGTAGTCCAGAAAGCGGCCGCTAATTTAATCTGTAACAAAAAAAATACAGCTCAGCATCTCAATGCCTGAAGGAATTACACTGGCTACCAGTATGCCAGGGAGCTAGTTTCAAGCTCCTTTGCACAAAACCCTGCATAAAAAAGGACCACACATTTTGCGAGATAAGCTACAATTACATGTCCCTTCACGCAATTTGAGATCTTGTCACCTAACTCTCGCGTCAGTCAAACGCACATCTAAGGTCAGGATGGGCGATCAATCTTTTTCTGAACCAGCTGCGGTCCTTTGGAACAACCTACCCCCTGATCTTCACCTGACAGTCATCTGCTCTTCAGAAAAAAATGTAAAACCACTTTGTTTCCCATATACTGATCTTTTTAAGAACAACCTGAATTGCACTAATCCCCGACCTAGCGTTGTGATGTCCTTCGGGATGATTGATGCACTCTATAAATATATAAAAATGTACACAGAGGGAGGAACAATGTGCGAATAATATGTCTTCCATATGGAACTGAAGGGTGTGACATGATAGCTTTCTTTGAGTCCTGGTTGAAGTCGTTGTTGGCCCTTCTATGTCTTGGAAGAGCTCATCAAGTACCAGCATGACCGCCAGGCCCAGGATGCCCTCCCAGGCCTAAAATTGCTAAGCTATTGCAATACAAAGACAGAAATGCGCTGTTGCAGCAGCTACAGGAAGTACGTGCTTTCCGGGTGGGAAATGGTCAGGTCACATTGTACCTGGACTTTACTGCAGTGGTGTAAACCAAACAAGCCTCCCTCTTAGAGGGGAAGTGGATACTCCGTGAGTAGGGGATTCAGTAGGGCCGTATATTTCTAGCTAAATTTAAAATTGCGCTGGAATGTCACTCCCACTTCTGTCAGAACCCAGATGAATCTTGGATCTGGTTGGAAATGCACCGTTCAGGGTCTGTCAAAAATGTGCACTTGTCCTAATTAATTCTTGTGCTGATACAGCTGTGCATTGGAAGCCTGCCTTTGTCTTTTCTCCTCATTGCCACCTTATGGATTATAGAGCGGATATATTAAGTTTTATTAACTTATTGACCTGCATAGTTTGGATGGTCAGCTGATGCTGGGCTGCTCTGGGGATGGGGAGTTGGAAAGACTGTTTTCTTTTATTGTCCTATTCTGCTTCTTTCGCTGATGTGCCAGTACTATATACAGGGGTTGTTGGGTCAGGGAAAACAATTGGGGAAGGGTCCTTCATTAGATTGCCATGTGACTATTCCTATGACTAACACATCCAACAACTACAAACTGATGACATGGAACATATGTGGCATGGGTTCTGTGACCAAACGTCACCAAGTCCTGATGTACCTTAAAAGTCATGTTGTACATATTGCCCTACTTCAGGAATCGTACCTCATGGTTGCAGAAGCTGATTGCCTCTGCCGATGGTGGCGGGGTCAGCTCCATGCTACTAGATACTTGCCCTTTGCAAGGGGGCGCTGCTCTGGGTATAGGTTGTAATCGCTTTTGAGCCAACTTCAATTGACATAGAGAAAGACGGCTGAAATGCCCTGGTGGAGGGGTGGTTTTGCAGAAAACAACTGGTGGTGGGCAGAGTTTATGCTCCAAACCATGATCAGACCTCGTTTCTTCATACTCTGTCGACATGATTAGCTCATATGAAAGGGATGCTGTGCCTTATTGGAAGGGATTTTAATTGAGTTTTAGACATGTCCTTGGACTACTCAAATCTTCCACTCCCAGGTGCAGCAGCCCATAGAGCAGCAGCTGGTTTGGCCTCTTGGATTACATACTGCGATATGGAGGACCCCTGGCGTACTCCATATCCCACAGACAGGGATTATTCTTTCTTTTCAGGCACATACCAGGTCCACATGAGAATTGATCGCTTTGTATACTCCAAGTCCCTTAATAGTTGCATATTGCACACAGAATACTTGGTCCACACCCTGTCAACCCAAAGCCTTCTAATTTTGACGATACAACCATTGGATGCATTTCCACTTATTAAATCATTGCAGCTAAGCCCAACTTCCCTTGAGGATGCCGTCTTTTGACACTCCCTCACAGTCAGAATCACTGAATACTTTGCCACTAACCCAGGATCAACATCAAGCCGTGGCCCAGAAAGGGGGACCTTTAAGATCCTGGTAAGGGGACACTGCCTGGGGCAATCAGTGGGTATTTGACAAGACATAGAGAGGGATCTCAAGAAATTGGAGAATGATCTCAAGAATTTGGGCATCATCTTTGATGACGCCCTATCCATGCAGAATCAAGTACGCTCATTATGCGGGAAAGGCTTCGCTACATTAAAACTCTTTAAAATACCTTTTCCCTGGATTCCTTTAAACTGTAGGAAAACGGTGACACAAGCACTTCTTGTGAGTAAACTGGACTACGGCAATGCACTGTATGTATGTATCTTTTCACCAGACTCCAAGTGGTCCAAAACGCTGCTGCCAAACTGTAGCAAAAGTAGATACAGTTTGGATCCCTCTGCATGAAGGAGTTACCCTGGCTACCAGTACGTCAAAGAGCCAGCTTTAAGCTTATGTGCTATGCACATAGAACTTAATATAAGACTGGCCCACAAATCCTACAAGGCAAATTATATTTTCATGTACCCTCACATAATTTGAGATCTCGCCATCAGGCAGTGGCTACAGTCAAACATACGACTAAAGTCAGGATGGATGACCAATCTTTCTTAAAATCAGCAACGGCCCTCTGGAATAAACTCCCACTTGAACTACGCCTGACTGAAGACTTTCTAATATTCAGGAAAACCTCAAAAACAGTTTTTGTTCCCCAGATACTGATTTACCAAATAGAACTCTTACAATTGCCTGAACCGCACTCTGCTCAGTCTTAGCGCAGTGTTGTCCCTTGGGATGAATGTTGCGCTCTACAAGTATCTCAAAATACAAATCTCCATGTGCTGGATAATAAGGAGGCTGGTAGCCTGAAAGCCCTTTGCGGTTGCCGGAGACACGCAACAATATAATGTGGCTCTGGAACAGCTGTGATGCCATGATTATAAAAAACAACATAATCCAGGTACATGAAGAGGAAAGAAAGTTGGGACAACTCCTTGCCTGGTTGGCTCGTGTGGAGAGTAGTGGTACCCCACCACTTACCTAGTGTGAGCTGATGGGACGGTCATCTTCCAGCCAAAACATATTAATGAGACATTCAGGTCTAATTATGTGCCCCTCCATTGCCCACCAGATCTAGGACTCCTGGCAGCATTGGATTCCTTCTTGGAGGGACTCCCACATGTGTCTGTCCCTCAGGTGGAACAAGAACCACTAGGTGCTCCAGTGTCACATAGAGGTTTGTAATGCCATCAAAACCATGGCAATTGTTAAGATGCCTAGTCCTGAAGTACTCCCCTTGGAGCTCTACAAGGTGTTTGTGTGTGTACTGGGACCTAAATTGGCAGAAATGTATGCAGAAACTTACAAGGCAGG
Organism: Lissotriton helveticus; assembly: GCF_964261635.1. Taxonomy (NCBI): domain Eukaryota; kingdom Metazoa; phylum Chordata; class Amphibia; order Caudata; family Salamandridae; genus Lissotriton; species Lissotriton helveticus. Next base: position 622,283,964 of record NC_136071.1, read on the forward strand.
TATTATCCCAGCAACCACTAAGGAGGCATTGGTGGTGCTCCTGCCCAAATCTACCTTACAGGATGTAGCTCCCTCTTACTTCCAACCCCTCTCTATGCTTAACTCTGACTTCAAAATATTCAGTAAAATATTAATGTCTCAGTTGTTTCCCCATATACATGCCCTGATTAATGGAGACCAAAACTGATTCATACCAATCTGCAATACCTATCACAACCTCTGTAGACTTTATTCAATCCTGTAGGCCCATGATCAGCCACCTGACTCCACTGCAGTGATTGTGTCTGTGGACCTTGAAAATGCCTTGACACAGTGCGTTGGGACTTCATGGAGGACACTATGCATCTCATGAGGCTAGTTGCAAACTTGGTAAGATGGGTCACACTACTCTATACCCACCCAATAGCTAGAGTTAAAGCAGGGTTAACACTTTGGGAAGCACTAGACAGGGTTCCCCCTGGCTGTAGATCCACTGGCAGAAATGTTAAGAATGGAGGGAATAGATTGGGGCATTATTCTTGATCGTTTGGATCATGTTATTTCACTATATGCAGATGACTTGCTTATTTACATCAGAGACTGGATGAGTGATATTTCCCAGGTCTTGAGGAATTTGAAAGGTGCTTTGGTCTTCGGATAAACCGTAATGAAACGTCTGTTTCCAGTGATCGCTGGATCAGACCCCCTACTTCTTGCTCACTTGACATACTTTTAGTTCCTTAAACCTTTAAATATTTAGATGTCCAAGTATTCCATGAACAGGACGATCTCCAAGAGGGGAAACTGGGTGGCCATTCGGTCCCTGAAGTCCTGTGTTTCATTTTGGCACACCCTCAGGCTACCAACTATGGAATGTATTGCACTCACCAAAATAGTCATGCTCCTGAAGCTTCCTTACTTTTTGATCAACCTCCTGGTGAAAATTCCAGTGGCCTAGTTTCCAAAGCTTGATGGACTTCTGTGGGAATTGATTTGGGATAGCGAATGTCAGAGGGTTTAATTAGCTACCCTTCACAGACGCCCACCTGAGGGCAGCCAGACTTTGAATTGTATGTTCTTGCAGCCCAGCTTCAGTGGATCACAAAATGGCTTGATTGAGTAGGCTTATTATCAGACATCGGTCAGTTGGGCATTGAATCCAACCAGAGTCTCCTCTAGGCTAAACTGGTGTTCCCAGCTTTAGGGATTCCCTGCCCATGTATCCTTTTGTCCACTGCCCTGGCCTGCTGGTGGCGCAGTCAGTGGCGTCCTGGTACAGTGACCTCGTATGCCCCTGAACTTCCATTGGTAGACCTCCCTCATGACGATCTACTGACTTTCTTTACTGCAGGGCAAATAGACTCCTGGATGGAGGCAGGATTGGTAACCCTTGGATACTACTACTTTTAGATGAATGTTTAAATGCCCTTTAGAGACCTGGTGGAACGGACAGGCCTGCTAGCGGAACAACTTCTTAACCACAAAGCGTTTACACATGCTTTACAGGACCTATGGAGGATGTGGGAGCAGAACCTCCCATGCCTGTGGTCCTTTAGTTACTCCGGACCCTGGGAACGGGCACTCACCTATTCTTGTGGTTGTCTAAGGTTCTAAATGGGCTGGTTAAGAACCTTTTGGATGCACTTCGGGTTCACTGGGTGGCAGACTTGGGTCAAGACATGACAGACACTGAATGGGGAGGGTGATTGCATATCCACAGAATGTCTCTTGCAATATGCGTTTTAAATACATTCAATTCAACTGCACTCATAGGATGTACCTTATCCCTGATATGAATCAGACTTTCTGCGGTGGGGAGCTTAGAGGTTGCCCTCAATCGGTGAGACTGGGCGCTGACTTTGGGCACATCGCATGGGGTTGTACTGGTCTTGCAGGGTTCTGGGTGGAGGTAATTTTGCAACTTAATAAGACGCAATCTAGGTCACTCACTAACACACCTGCAGTGTGTTTATTGGGCTTATTTGGCAGCCGGGTCTCAAAGAAGGTGGGGAACAGATATGTAGATTTGGCCCTTGCTCTGTCTGTGTGATGAATGGCCATGGTTTGGAAATTGACCAGAGGACCTAGCATGTAAACATGGGTGACTGATGTCACGGGCTGTGCACAGGCTGAGGAGAGGGCGCTGCAGAGGGAGGAGGCAAGGGGTGTCTGCTGCCGACCTATTGCAATGTTATGTAGGTAAGTGGTTGATGAATAGAAGTGTCCTGGGGCTGCAGTTGACTCTGCGGAGGGGCAGTCTGTGGGGTAAACTCCTGCCTGCGCAAATGTACCGGACCCTGTTAGGAACGAGGATACGGAGAGCAGCTGACAGAGCTGGACTCCAAGGGTGCACAGGCCCTGGAGCTGCAGGCGAGATTGGCTGCCCTTCCCTGAGCCCACCCTCTACTCTCTCCACTTTTCGGTAACTGATGATGCTCACTCAGTTTATGACAAGACCTAGGCATGCATGGACATGGTTATAGTTTGTACCTAAAATGTTTATTGTTATTAGCTAATTGCATTTAGTCCTCCTGAAAGAGTGACCATAACCCCATCCCTTGTGGGAGATTGTTTGCTCCTGTTGGCACAGCGTGGGCTATTAAATGTAAACCCAGGAAACTGTTTTAGTGTTAATATTGGGCTGTATCACTGCAAATTTTGATCAACCTCCTAGTGAAAATTCCAGTGGCTTGGTTTCCGAGGCTTGATGCACTCCTGTGGGAATTGATTTGGGATAGCGGATGTCAGAGGCTTTCATTAACTACCCTTTACAGACCCCCACCTGAGGGCAGCCAGACTTTGAATTGTACTTTCTTGCAGCCCAGCTTCAGTGGATCACAAAATGGCTTGATGGAGTAGGCTTATTATCAGACCTGGGTCGGTTGGCCATTGAATCCAACCAGAGACTCCTGTAGGCGAAACTGGTGGCCCCAGCTTTAGGGATTCCCTGCCCAGGTATCCTTTTGTCCACTGCCCTGGCCTGCTGGCCACACAGGCTGTGGTGCACTGCTACAGTGACCACGTATTCCCCAGAACTCCCATTGGTAGGCCTCCCTCATGGCGATGTACTGACTTTCTTTACTGCAGGGCAAACGGACTCCTGGATGGAGGCAGGGTTGGTAACCCAGGGATACTTCTTTCAGATGAATGTTTTAATGCCCTTTAGAGACCTGGTGGATCATACAGGCCTGTCAGTGGAACAACTTCTTAACCATGAAGCGCTTACATATGCTTTACGGGACCTATGGGGAGATGTGGGAGTAGAACCTCCCATACCTGTGGTCCTTTAGTTACTCCGGACCTTGGGAACGGGCACTCGCCTATTCTTGTGGTTTTCTAAGGCTCTAAATGGGCTGGTTAAGAAACGTTTGGATGCACTTTGGGTTCACTGGGTGGCAGACTTGGGTGAGGACATGACAGACACTGAATGGGGAGGGTGACTGCATATCCACAGAATGTCTCTCGCAATATGCGTCTTAAAGACATACAATTCAACTACACTCATTGGATGTACCTTATCCCTGATATGATTCAGACTATCTGCGGTGGGGAGCCTAGAGGTTGCCCTCAATCGGTGATACTGGGCACTGACTTTGGGTACATCGCATGGGGTTGCACTGGTCTTGCAGGGTTCTGGGTGGAGGTAATTTTGCGACCTAATAAGACCCTATCTAGGTCACTCGCTAACTCACCTGCAGTGTGTTTATTGGGCTTATTTCGCAGCCGGGTCCCAAAGAAGGTAAGGAACAGATATGTACATTTGTCTCTGGCTCTGTCTCTGTCTGCGTGACGAATGGCCATGGTTTGGAAATTTCCCAGGAGACCTAGAGTGTAAACCTGGGTGACTGATGTCACAGGCTGTGCACAGGCTAAGGTTAGGGCCCTGCAGAGGGAGGAGGCTAGGGGTGTCTGCCGCAGACCTATTGCATTGTTATGTAGGTAAGTGGTTGATGAATGGAAGTTTCCTGGGGCTGCAGTTGACTCTGAGTGGGACCAGTCTGTGGGGTAAACTCCTGCCTGTGCAAATGTACCAGACCCTGTTAGGAACGAGGATACGCAGAGCAGCTGACAGGCTGGACTCCAAGTGTGCACAGGCCCTGGAGCTGCAGGCAAGATGGGATGCCCTTCCCTGGGCCCACCCTCTTCTCGCTCCACTTTTCTGTAACTGATGTTGCTCACCCAGTTTATGACAAGACCTAGGCATGCATGGACACGGTTATAGTTTGTAACTAAAATGTTTATAGTTTTAGCTAAGTGCATCTAGTCCTCCTGAAAGAGTGACCATAACCCCATCCCTTGTGGGAGATTGTTTGCTCCTGTTGGCATAGCATGGGCTATTAAATGTAAACCCAGGATACTGTTTTAGTGTTAACCCCTTGCGTGCCAACGGCCGACAGAGCCCCGTCCACCCTTTAGAACGCCGCACCGTGGCTGAAAAAACGCCGCGGTTAAGGCGCTAATATTGTGCTGTATTATTGCAATTTTTGAAATAGCAATAAATAAAAGTGGTAATATTGTATATGCCTTCAAGGTACATAGATCAGGATTTCAGGTTAGGAAGTGTTTATAGCGGGTTACTTGTGGGGCAAGATGGCGGCCGCACTGACGGCCGAGTGAGCTGCTCTCTCTGCTCTCCACTACTGACCTAATTGCCTGACAATGAAGGATATAGCCGCCTGAGAGCTTGTTTTTGAGAGAAGCAGGACACTCATTGCAGTGGGTTAAATCTGTAACACCTACCAGAATGAGCTGGCATCTTTGGACTTGGCACCGCTCCCGTGCTACCTGGCGTCCTGGTCCAGACCTAATCCCGCACTCACCGCCGTACCTCCTCAGCCTGTGGAGTGTCCCTCCGTAGTCATGCCGCCAAAGGGATCCACCAGCAGGGGCTGCGGCACGTCAATGCCGGCTTCTGGAGCTGCATCCAAGATCTCTGCCACGGCTCCGAGTTCCGAAGCGCGAGAAGCCGATAATCTGCAGCCTGCAAATTCGACTTTGGCCGCCAAGAATAGTATTGCCGGTCGTAACAACAAACAAATGGTACCCGCATTATTTAAAGCCCAGTCTTCGAAAAATAAATCCTCAATCAGCACTCCTGCTGGGACAAGGGGCTCTGCCTCTGCTAAATCTTCACCTTCCATCACAGCTACATCGGCTGCAGGCACGAACAGGGGGGCTCCACCTGCCTCTGTGTCTTCATTGTTAGCACTTCAGGACGCAGTGCCAGCTATCACCACTGCCGAGAAGTCTTCTCAAGAGCTTCTTGAGGGCTGCGAATCTGATGGTGGTGTTGTTCAGCAAACCAGCTGCATGCTGGGTAATGGAGTCCCGCTGGAAGAAAAACAAGATTCAAGGCCATGTGAAACAGCACTATTATCTAATGTAATGGATCAAATGGAGGACTTCGAGCTCAATAAGGAGGATGATCCAGCAGATACATTTTTCTCCTTATCTGATGTGTCTAACTCCTCAGAAGAGGATGTCCAAGATAAGGACTGGGCTGGTGATGGTAATTATACCAGTAGCTTTCGCTGGGATGGTGAAGGCGATCAATCTCAGCTGAGGACAGAGACAGTTAAAAAAACTAGCGCATTCTCTGCTTGCCCCGCCGTGAACGAGATGACCACGGGTGCTATGTCTTGGGATTACACGTTTTCATCTGGCCTGGTTGATAAAGGTGACACAGCGACCAGTGCAGTGTCTGGTAGTAACGACACAGCTTTCGCCTCTCCTGAAGAAATCACGCTTTCCACTATTTATCACGTGATGATGGCGCACAGAGAGGAGTCAAGGGTTGAAAGCTCCCCGACACAGGGGGCTTGTAGGAAACTACAAAACTCCATCCGCAGGATCGCGAAGACTTGCTCGGACTTCTCCTCCAGAATTACAGAGGCGGAAACCAGGATCTCCCAACTTGAAGATGAATTAGCTGCACAGCAGTCTAAGGTGGAAAGCATGCAATTAACTAGGAACGACACTGTATTCAAACTGACCGATTTGGAGAACCGGGCAAGGTGCAACAATTTGAGAATTCTGGGTATCCCGGAGGGCCAGGTGGGTGCTAATGTCCGCCAATATGTAATTGAGCTATTCGAGGAGGCCTTCCCGGATCTCCTGCAATGGGACTGAAAGACGCAAATCCAGAGGGCTCATTGCTTTCCTTTCAACCAGCGGAGTTCTGGTGCTCAATCTGACAATCGTCCTCGTGCCATCCTGATCTCTTTGAATAACATTTTGGCCCGTAAATCTTTGTATGATCTGGCAAGGCCAGTCTGCAAAAGAACTGGTAAGGGCTACAGCTTCTTTGTGCGCCCTGACTTCTGTCAGAAGACAGTCGAATTGCGATGGCACCTTAGGCAACTGATCCCTGAATTCCAGGCAAAGGGGGCTCAGGTTATCATTTTGTTTGTTTTCTTTCTTTGAGCAGATTGATTCTTCATTGTTTCTGTAAGACTGTTTTGAGTATATTATGGGTGCAGAGGTAGGACGAGCTGGGGTCACACAGCTCAACATCACCAGGGATAGTAGATCCCCATGCCTTTGAAGGTGGGGAGTGGTAGGGGGGATAGGAGGGAGGGGTCAGGGGGGTCGGGTATGGTAGTGGGTGGTGGAGGTGGGTGCAATTTATCTACATACAAGCTACTAATGGTAATTTATATAAAAGGTTTTCTACGTTTTTTTGTCTTAATCTCATTTCAGCAGCCGTCTTAATCAGTGCTACAGGATTGCTGGGTTCAGGTAGCATTGGGGTGGTCAGGATCGCTTACAAGGATGATGGGTAGAGATAATTTAATTCAAATCTTCTCCCTAAATTGCTGTGGTTGAAATGATAGGAGAAAGAGGGGTGTGCTTGCTAAACTTGTCAGACATTGGGACATAGATATATTTTGTTTACAGGAGACACATGTCCCTTGGAATAACCGTGTTTGGCTGAAGGAATTGGGTCTGGATCTGATTGCCTGCTCCCGGCAAACAACCGCTACAAGGGAGGTAGCTATAATACCTAAGCGAGTAGTTAGGCCCGTTCAGCAATTGAAGGTGGATAATTTTGGCCGATGGGCTCTTGCCAATATAATAGGGGATCTTCATATACTGTCTGTTCATTGTACGGTTCTAATTTGGATGACCCCTCTATTTTGCATTTTTTGAGTATCGAATTTGCCCAATGGCCTTCCCCAAAAATCTTATGTGGAGATCTTAATATACATCTGAACTCAAACTTTGATTTAAACTGTAATGTCCCTTACCCTGGGAGGAAAGGGAAGACATTTAAGGCTGTTCAGGGGTTTTGCCTTGAACATGCCCTGGTCGATGTCTGGCAGAAGTTGTACTCAGCAGATCCCGGCTACACCTTTTATTCAGCACCCCACAGCAAATTTGTTCGATTAGATTACTTTCTGGTGTCAGATTCGATCCTCGAAGGAGGTATTTGTGAGCTGTATCCTCGAGTAATTTCGGATCACAACCCACTGATTTTGCAACTTCCATCTAAAGGGATAAAGCCACCTGGGTCAGCCTGGACATTTGAGCGTAAACTACTGCTTGACCAGGAGTATTGTAGCCATATGTCAGAATGGATAAAAGACTTCTTCCAGCGAAATAATGGTTCAGCCCCTGTGGCAATCGTCTGGGATGCTTTTAATGCAGCAGTGAGGGGGAAACTCTCAGCTTCTGGCTATACCGCCAAAAGGCAATCAAAGAAAGGGTTAAATTCTGGAACAATCAGCTGCGAGAGATGGAGAAAGTATTAATTAGAGTCATCACTGATCAGGCAAAGAAAGAGGAATGACTTAGGCAGATAGCTATTTGTAGGAATAGAATCTACCAGCATTTTGGGGAAGAGCTTGCTGCAAATTTTATTCAGTATAAAACATAGATCTATGAGTATGGTGAACATACCGGGAGACTACTTTCTAAAAGGCTAAAGCACAAGGGGGTTCTGAATTGGGTATGTCGTATAAAAGACAGTATAGGCCGGATACAAGACCAACCGGATAAGGTCCTTGAAGTTTTTCAGGAATTTTATAAGACTCTTTATTCTTCCGAAGAGGATGATGAAGGGGACTCGAGGGAGGAATATCTGGGTGACTATGTAACTGCAAAGGTGACATCAGAACAGTCGCTTGTTCTTTCTTCCCCGATTTCTAGGGAGGAGCTCGAACTAGCCTTAGTGTCACTGGCAGCTGGTACGGCGGCTGGTCCTGATTTGCTGCCCCTTGAGTTTTATCGTACATTTAGACATACTCTACTGGGGGAGCTAGAATCTCTATTTGCATTTGCCCAGAAGGGTCAGACACCTGATTCTTGGCACACGACCACAATTGTAATTTTTAGAAAGAAGGACGAACCAGAGCTCAGTCCCTCGTCCTATCGCCTGATTTCGCAAATTTTTGCGGATAGCAAAATTTACGCCAAGATCATTGCACTTAGGCTTGGAAAGGTGATCCCCCCCTGGTCTCTAATCGCCAACATGGTTTTATACCTGGTCGGGACACCACAGATCACATCAGGCGGGCAATAGCACTATTTGATTGGGCTCAGGTTTCCAAACAACCTATGGCAATTATCCTGTTGGACGCCGAAAAGGCGTTCAACAGGGTCTCCTGGGGCTTCCTATGGCAATTACTAAAAATTAAGGGATTTCCACAAGATTTTATTAAGTCCATACAAGCCTTATACGCTTCTCCAGTGGCTTCAGTTCATATGTCTGACCAAGATTCATATCTCCTGTCCATTAGTAGAGGAAGTCGCCAGGGGTGCCCCTGCTCTCTGCTTTTATTTTCAATCTACATAGATCATTTTTTTATCAAATTAGACAACAGTTTAAGGATCAAGGCAGTCTCGGTTAATGGTGTAGCTCATAAAACACTGGCATACGCTGACGACGTGGCCATTCTTACTGAGGAGGTATGCCCTGCTCTTCCGGCAGTTTACGATTTAGCCAAATGATTTGGTGTAGTTTCTGGTTATCGACTCAATGTCTATAAAACACAAGTTATACACTTGGATTTCTTAAAACCCGTAGGGATCCCAGTAATCCCGGTTGCTACTTATCTGGGGGTGAAGATCATGCTGAAAGTGGAGGAGATAACTGAAATTTTTATGTCACCGATCGTTAAAGAGGTAAATCAATCATTGGAGAGATTGGACCATCTTCATCTCTCACTCCATGGTCATTCCAATGTAAGAAAAATAACAATACTTCCATATTTTTTATATTTATTCCGCTCTATCCCCATTGAATTCCCAATGCATTGTATCTCAAGCGCCGAAAGGGCCTGCTCAAGGTTTTTGTGGGGCTATCACAAAGCAAGAAGAGCGTTGAAGTGGTTAATACTTCCCAGATTAAAGGGTGGATGGGGTATGCCCTCTTTGCTGTTATATCATTGGGCTGCACTTCTACAGCATATGGGGCTGCTAATATCAGGCGGGAAGACTGTGGTGCCAGAATTTGCCAGGCCTTTAATTTTTGAGCTACTCCTCGAGGGGGGGGCGCTTGTAATTGCTTGGTCAACAATATCGAACCAAGCTATTACAAGAAAGTCAAATTCAAGATTATACAATCTGCCTTTACGTTCTGGAAAAAAATCTGCAGACAATTTGGTATGCCAACTATTAATGCATACACTCCTCTTATCTCCTATGGCCTCTTGCCCTCGATTTTTCAGGACTCGATTTCTTTCAGCTGGGGTATTCGGGGGATTAAGGTTTTGGTGATCTTTTTATGGGGCCAATTTGCTTCTTTTTCTGATCTTCAAGCCAAGTATGGCCTTTTTTACATTTTTGCAACTAAGGAGCTATCTTTTACAGCATGCAACAGTTAGAGCAGATATGTTTGAGAGTATCCCGCTGGTGGGGCACATTGAGAAGAGATCCAGGATTGGGTCTATATATCAAACTCTCATTTCTGAGCTGCCTGATGATTTAATTGTTCAAAATAATAAGTGGGATAGGAAATTTGATCTAGAAGGGACTGATCTGACGGTCTCCTTGGAGTTGGCCGACCAGACGGTAATTAGATTTCAGTAGATTGAGGTCCCAATTTTATATGGCCGCTTTTGACTTGTATTATACTCCTGGCAAAATTGTCAAATGGTCTAACCATCGAGGGAACTTGTGTAGTAGATGTGGGACCTGGGCTGCGGATACAATACACATGTTTTTCTCCTGTCCTAAGCTAGCTAATTACATTGAAGATGTTGAGCGGTTTCTTGTTCAAATTACTGGTAAAGCCCTAACTTTAACACCTGCCTTAGTGATTCTGGGGGTTGACCAGTCACAAAATAGTCTCATTCGTAGTAAACCCGAGCAAGGTTTTCTGTTCATTGCTATGTCTATTATTAGGGCATGTATAACTTTACATTGGATTAGTCCGGATTCCCCCACCTTTATCAACTGGAGGGCCCGATTAGTGGCAAAGTATAATATGGAGTCAGCTGTGTGTAGAGTAAAAGGCAGGAGAAGATAGGAAATGGGTCGCAGAATATGGGCTCCTGTCACTGATTCGTTAGGATGAATCTTCGTTTTTTGATTATCGTGTATATTCATTATCTGCTCTTTGTTCCATTTTCGTTGTTTCTTTTTCTCTTTTCTGTGTCTTTTTGTGTCGTGTATTAATTTATGTTTTTTTTCTGTATCATTTTTGAACTATGTATTACCATAACTTTGTGTTTAAATATATATATAAAGAAATATATATTTTTTAAAAAAAGGAACTGTTTATAGCTAATTTCATATTAATTTCATAGTCGATATTCTGCCAACAATAATTTTGTGCTTGATATTCGAGCTTTCAACCATCATCATCACACCCTCAGTGATACATGTTTTTAAACTGCAGGGTTAAACCGTTTTTTTTAGGAACTTGCTGCCAGTACTGCTGAATGTCATATTTGCTGAACACCTGGACTGCCTAGTCTTGATTCCACTTCCTGCTTCTTTATTCCACCTCCCTATACTTCCTGTTTGTGTATCTTACTCTTACAGGCTCTTTTCCACCCTGTATTATCCCTTTGTCACCATTTTCCTGTTTCTCTTCTGCCCTGTTTACTTACTTTTCTGCATTTGTTCTCTTTCACTAGGTTAGATTCTGATGGTGAAATTATTTCCCAATCCAATGCCCACCACCTACAGTCACCAATATAATTCAAGCAATGTCCACCCCCAGTGTTGCCCCCTAACCTTAAGCACACATGGGATGGTTTTCATACAGATGAGCAGGTACCCTGCTGCCCTTCATTGTCATTGCTAAGTCAGTGACATTCGAGGGACATGAATCTCAAATATTCCAACTAAAGCAGCTCGCCACATGAATGAGATGACCAAGGTTCAGGATGGCCTGTTCCCATGAGGATCAGGGTCAGTCAGTTGAGTTTGGAGGATAGGGTACTCTGTTGGAACACTAACAGAGTACCCTGTCCACCAAACTTCAAAATACACTCACCCGATTTTAAGCCAGGCAGACTGCAAGTTTTATGCTGGCAGATTAAAATTTAGTCCAGTGTAAAACTTCCTCTGATGGAGTAGGGGCCATCCAGGGTAAGCCGTCCGAGTGTCTTCCCTATTTAGAGTGGATGATCAGATGTATTTTTTTAACAGTTCGTCCCATCACCACCATGTATTCCTGGTGCTGAGGGACAGTAAAAAAAAAAAGAAAATGCCCCACACATCATGGGAAATAAATCCCCTGGTGTGGTGGTCATTAGTTATGTTTTCAAAATCAAACTCACTCTTTAGGAGCTTGTTTTTGAAAAACAGCTTTGGAAATGTTTGATGCCTAGCCATCATGTTTGACAGAGCCTTCTATAAAACCTTCCTACTTTGACAGAAAGCAAGCGATGCCTGTTTCTGCCCCGATCATGGATATTCTGGTGCCACCTCACTATAACATTTTAAGATTAGACAGACAAAAAAAGACAGGAAGCAGTATAGCCTGCATACACCGGTTGAATATGAAGATCAACCAAATATAATCAGACCCTCTAGAATCTTGTGAATACCTAGGACTCAATGTAAGAACAGCAAGCAATCAAAGATGCAAATTACATTCGCTCTACCACCCACCAGGCAATAATGCTACTTTCATAGAAGAGCTAACGGAGATCATCACGGCTAACTCTAACAGTCACACTAATAACATATTTCTCAGCGACTTCAATTTACACTGGGATGACAAGAAGAACAAACAGATCAACGCATTGAAAGACTTTCTGACAGATCTAAACCTTACTCAAGCCTGCACCCAGCCAACCCACTCGCATGGAGCAACCTTGGATTGGATAATAGCTAGGAGTAAAGATGTTGCAGTTCAATCAATTACTCCTTGTGATTGGTCAGATCATTATGCCATAACATTCCTAATACCTACAATAATAAAGAACAAAACCGCGCAGCCTGTCAAACTGAAAAAGTGGTCCCGGGACATTAAGGAACCTAATATGGAACTGCTTATAGCAAGATGTGAGAAGGAACTAAATCCGCCTAACAACGTGCTGAACGTTAACGATCTCACTGAACACGACACTAAGTCAATAACGAGTATTGTCAACTCCACCATGCCACTAAAACTAAAAAGCATAGCGGAGAAAGATAAAAACCCATGGTTTATTGAGATAATGAATGAAGATAGACGTAAATTAAGACTGGCAGAAAGAAGATGGAGACAGCACCCATCATCCCCCAGCTTAAAACACTCAGAAAGATCAGAAACGAGTACAACAACAAAAATACTCCATTACAAAAAGGAATTCTTGAGATCGGAACTAGACAACGCCAAAAACAGACCGCAGAAACTATTCGAGATGTTAAAGCAACAATCAAATAAGTTGGCCAAATCTGCACAAGAAACTCCTAAAACTCAACTGAGCTGCAAAGAATTCTCTACATTCTTCACTGACAAGGCCAACACGCTTGAAAGAGACCTCAGGTTAGCAGCTAACAACCTGCCGAGACACCTACCAACTCAAAACAATGATACCACAACAAACGATCATGATAGTTTGAAAAACAATGCACATTGGGCAACCTTCAAGCTATATGACCAGAATGCTATTGACAAAACTCTCTCGGATATCAAACCCAACAACCACTAAAATGACCACCTCCCATCTAAATGCTTAAAAAGGATCAATCATATCATTGTCCCAGTATGGACAAAGATAATAAATGCCTCACTTTCTCAAGAGATCCTACCAGAATGCCTAAAAACAGATCAAGTCCTCCCCATCATAAAAAAACCTACTGAGGACCCAGCAGAGCCGAATAACTTTCGCCCCGTAACCAATATTCCAATACTTGCAAAACTAATCGAGAAATGTGTACAAAATCAACTGAGCTACCACATCGCCAATTTCAAGCTGCTGGACGACTGCCAATCCGGATTCAGACCGGGCCACAGTACAGAATCAGCAATCCTACACATAGTGGATGATGCGCTGCAGGCCCTAGACCACAATCAAACATGCCTATTAGTACTTCTTGACTAAGCATGGGCGTAAAATCCGTTCCGCTCGCGGATTTTGCGGATTTTCGGTAAATTCGCAATCCGCGAACTCTAGCGAACTTGCCGAAAATTCGTAAAATCCGTGCGAAGCGGATTTTTTGCTTGCCAACTAGAATACTATACAATTTCACGGGAGTAAATACTTGCGAACACGTAGATGCGGCGGGCAGCGACAATCTCCCAATTGCGAGATTGCAAAATTTGCAATTTCGCACAAGAAATCCACCAGCAGGCAGCATAAACCTTGAAAATTATGATTTTTATCAGAATAACTCCTCAGGTTGACATTTGCCTGCATTTTTCTTTGCAAGGAGTCCATTTTAGGGGGTGGGGGTGGGAGGAAGGAAGTGCCCCACAGTCTCCAACTTCCTGTTCCTGTCCACCAGGCTCCTCCCAGTGCTTTCTTCATGTGCTGGTCACTTTGATTTGGATCTTGACCTGGAAGGATTACTTTTGTGGATGCTGCTGGATATTTCGTTTTTTGCAATACTGAAAGCACTCAGCAGGTGCAAAAGTTCAATCTTATCATTAGTAACCATTTCCTGTAGTGCTTCCTGAGGGGCCACTTCAGAGTTCATTTGCCTACTTGCAACTATTCTATGACCCTGCTCTGACCCTCACAGCAGGCTCAGAGAATAGCTACAAGTATACAACAAAGGTCCTGTTAAAAAAAATACACTTCAACAGAAAGCAATTACAGACAATACTGAAAGCACTCAGCAGGTGCAAAAGTTCAATCTTATCATTAGTAAACATTCCCTGTAGTGCTTCCTGAGGGGCCCCTTCAGAGTTCAGCAAATTACAGATAAGGAAGCAGGTGCCAGCCAGACTGGAAGTTTAAATTCAGTGACACATTAATCAACCCCAAATTAATTCATGTCAGTTGAAGCAGGGCAGGTGTGCTTGCTTTTTTTCACCCCCATAATCTACAGTGATAAACCAACCAGAGGGTGGCAGGGATGTACCTGAGGGTGGCATGGGTGTACCAGAGGGTGGCAGTGGTGAAACAGAGGGTGCTGTGAACCTGTGATGATGAACCAGATGTAGAAACAACATAGTCGCGGTCGTTGCGAGCCGACAAGTAAGTTCGCAATTGCGAACTGGTACAGAATCCTCGCGAACTGGCAGAAATCCTTGCGAACACAAAAAAAAATAATCCGCAAATTCGCGAGAGTTCGCGGATTTTGCGGATTGCGAATCCGTAAATACGCAAGTTCGCGGATTGCCAATTTGCAAAATCCGCCCATGCTTATTCTTGACCTGTCGTCTGCCTTTGACACGGTAAACCAAGAAAAATTGCTAGCCAGGCTTCAAGACAGGATGGGACTATCTGGAATTGTTCTGAAATGGTTTGAATCATTCCTCGAGAACAGAACTCAAAGATTCCTAGTCAACCAGTCGCTTTCCTCATCATGCCCAAATTCAATTGGCGTCCCTCAAGGTTCAACTCTATGTCCATCTATATTCAACCTAAATGTTGAACCCCTCACAGAAATTGTACGAGACGCATGCATATCTTATCACATGTACGCTGATGACACTCAGATTTACATCAAGATAACGTCAATAGACGACATAAAAAAAATGAATGAGGCCTTAAAAATGTCATTACATTGGCTAACTAGTAATCATCTGAAACTAAACGCACAGAAAACAGAATTCCTATTAAAATCACCACTGAAGAAACCCACAGAAGTGAAAGAATGGACCAATATGATCACAGCACTAAACTGCACCCCTACACTAGTTGAATCTGCAAAATCAATGGGAATCACGCTTGAACCTAGTGGTACAAAAGGGGGTGGTAAGAACCTAGACATGAAAGCTCACATCAAATCAATGACAAAAAGTGCCCGGTTTCACCTGAACTATATTAGAAAAGTGAAACCACTCATCACTACAGCAGACCTTAAACGAGCAGTCCAGTCCTTAGTTATCTCAAGGATTGAATATGGATGTACAACTCTGGCAGGTCTGTCAAAAAGTTCCACAGCTCCACTAAAAGCGTGTCTAAATGCAGCAGCAAGACTCATTACTGGATCAAGAAAATATGACCATATCTCCCGTCACCTGAAAGCATTAAACTGGCTACCGTACGAAGCAAGAATTCAATTCAAACTGGCATGTACTACAAACAAAGCACTCCACTACAAAACTCCAAGGTACCTAGCTCAGAAAATAGAGCTGTCAGGGGGAAACAGACTAGCTAGGAGTGCCAGAGAACTGCTGCTGAAACCACCCTTCTTTCGGAAGAAGAAAACCTATGACAGAGCTTTCTCCGGAGCAGCCCCCAGAATCTGGAATTCACTCCCTCCAAACATCAGAAAAATTCCAAACATAGCAACATTCAAGAAGGAAGCGAAGAGCTTCCTGATGAGCAAGTTCCTTCCATAACACCAGGCGTCTCTTTAGCTGTTTAATACCAAACATCGATCAGGAACCGGTCCTGTGGTAGGACTCACAGAAAGCACTACAGATCCTTGTATACAAAAATACTTTATTTTTACTGAAACGGATACGAATGTCTTGTACATGAATATTATATATAATAATACTGCTGTTTTTTTTGCTGAAACTGATAAGAAAATGTAGTACAGGAATTTTATATAGCCAATCGCACTGTATCTCAAATGTTCCATATGTAACTGTGAAGCGCTCAGATACCCAAGGGTCAAGTCCGCGCTATAAAACTCTATAAATAAAAATAAAAATAAAAATAAAAATGTATAGAGATGTCCACAGGGCCAGCAGACATCTCTCAAGTTGGTTGGTGGAGTAAAGGTGGGTAGCTGAAGTGAAGTCCTCCACTACCCTGTCTTCCTTTACTCTGGCTGCTAATCTCTAAATCAGACCATCTAGAGTGGGCATACAATATTGGGTTGTAATCCTACCCTGAGCGATTGCCAATGAGTAGACTATTTGCAAGCATTTGTACTATCAGCTTTCGGTTTTTTGATTGCCAATTGAAAACCTGAGACTGTGGTACAATTCCAAGCCTACTACTGCCAATGTTTGTGAATTCCGAAAAGTAGTATATTAGCATCCATTCAAAACCAATCACTGTATATCAGGCTGATCCAAAAAATGAGCAGTTTAAAAGTTCTTAGCAAAATCATTATGACGAGAAAAATCAACACAGACATAGCAGAACCAACTCAGAGCCCCCAGATCTAACTGCCAACCCAGGAATGCAATTATGTGAGGGGTGTCACACTCCAATGACCCTTACCCCCGAAGCTACACCTCTGGGCATTGTCTGCATTTAATGCATATATATAAGTAGAGGGGGAGGAGAAAGGATGACATGCTAGAGTAAGCAGTGGTTTACTGGCAATAAGAACAAAATAGAGGAATCCTCCCCAATCCCTCCTAAAATTACACCCATACAAAACGCCTGCTGTCACGAGCCAAAAACAGCTACTTCTGCAGCCATAAACGCAGTGTTAATGAAAATAATGGAACCAAACGCATGCCAGGCCCTAAGTAATCGTTTAGGTGCCAGTTGAGCAATAGTGGGCATCACAGCTTATGCATTAAAATGTACTTGCACAGTTTGTGAATCAGGTGCCTGGGCATTTTCAAGTAAGGTTCACAAGCATGTATGTGTTGCGTTTATTTGGAATTACTATAATGAACCTGACACTGTCTGTACATGCTTTGTTATAAATTCACCTGCAGCGCATTGTAATGATAAGTTCAGTTATAGGTGAAAACTCACGGGCTAAGGGTACTTTGATCGCTTGAAGAGCTGAATATAATTAAATATAGCATTTAAATATAAGGAAAGCGTTGAACAAAAAAATCAGTTATTTCCACACAATTTGAGATATAAGATCAAGAGCTATGAATGGTGCCAGTTTCCTGCTGTGTTTCCCCTTTACTTGACTAATGCTGTCGCTATCCTATAACATTATGAAATCTGTTTATAGAGTGCGTTCAAAGAATATTCATGCTAGAGGTTCTAAACAAATTCCAACTTTTCAAATACGGTTAAATCAAAGAATGCTTGTGTCGAAGTATGTGCAACAATAATTTCATGGCCCTGATTACGAGTTTAGGTGCTACTGATAAATAACTATACCACGGGAAACGTTAATTTATCGGGTACAATAAATAACACTAATGAGTTGGGGTGAATAACTTCAGGATTTTGGTGTTTAATGCAACAAAATCTGTATGATACGGTAAATACAGTATGTGTTGCACACTAAATTCCGGCAGGTTAGACCTGCTGAAATGTAATGATGGTTGAGATATTTAATGTATCCGAAAATGATCAGATGGTCAAACACCTACTAACTCATACGTCCAACCAGAGCGTAAACAGGGGTTTAAACACAGGTTGAAATATACCAACCAACTCATAATAAGGGCCTATGTTTGCAAGAATACAATATATATGCCTTAACTACAAATATGAAAGTCCGTTTGTACTCAGAATTATTGTTAATACAATGGTAAAAATCCAGAATTTAGCTTGATAGTCAGGAAATGCAAATCTTTAAACTTTCAATTAACCCCTTTCCTCTAAAGTTAAAATGCAGATTTCATGACTTTTTGTCTCATGCAATAAAGTAGAAACATTTTGATAATACCATTTGATTGAGGCAGAAAACAAACATCTATTGCCAGCCTCATCCATATTCATCCTTCCATTCCTGACTTAGGACCACATGTACAAAGTGTTTGGTGATTGCTAATTGGGTAGTTTGTGACTACAAAAGTGACGTAAAAACACCAAACCTAGGGGTCGATTATGATGGCGGACGGACCTGCGTCCGTCCGCCAGCCCGAGGTGGAGGAACCGTCCGCAGGAGCAGCGGCAGTCCCTCCGTTGGAATTAGGATGTGACCGCCACCCTGGTGGTCACATCCTGTATATTTAACATTGTGGCGGGTGCTGCTTTAAGCAGCAACCGCCGCAAAGTTAAAAATGCATGCTGTGCATTTGCATGCACAAAGCGGCAGGCACCGCACGGTGCCTGACGCATTGTGCATGCAACTGCAGGGGGGTACCATAGGTACCCCCCATGTACACCCCCCACCACCCCCTTCACCCTGGGGGCCCGCAAAGGGCCCCCAATGCATGGACCGTATGCCTTTTCGTGGCGGCATTTCCGCCACGCAAATGCATATCCCCCAGCACATCCTAATATGGCTGGCGGTGTCTGATAGACACCGCCACAATATTAGAGCTTTTCCACCGTGGTCGCAAGGCGACCGAGGCGGAAATGCGACAGACGGTCTTCCCGTCCGCCACTGTCCACCCCGCCATTATAATATGGCGGGGGGGAAATAGGTGGCAGATGGGCAAGGATGGCGGACTGATCGCCACCGCCTGCATGGCAGTGGCGATACGTCCGCCATCCTAATTGACCCCCTAGGCTCTTTGTACGAGGATTCCATTTCAAGGAAAAGTAAATTGTGGCAAATAAGGATTCACAATTAAACTTTCTGATGGAAGAGTAATTTGATGGGACTCAAGTGCATCTTATTTACATTCCCAAAGCGTTTTAGCGGAGAGACAGAGGGCTGATGTGAGTTTGTCCTTTCCCTGTAGGAGGGCGTCATTTCTTGACTGTGTTATTCAGTAGAAAATAAAATAAAAACATTTACGTAGTACCTAATGTTTTTGTTTGTAAATATTTTCAAGTTTTAAAGAATAATTTTCTTAAGTGTATTTATTATTTTATTTTATATAATATTTGTAGGGATTTGTTTTATGTATTTAATATTATAATCACTTTTTTTACATATTTAATATATTTGATTTTTAATATATTTGTTTTAACTGTTGAAGTGTGAATAGTAATTTTTGCCTCTCTGCTATTAAACAATTTACCTACTGTTGCACTCACTGGAGTGGGAACAGTAATTTTTACCCATCTGCTATCCAGCACTTTCCCCACTGTGCACTCACTGGAGTGGAAATAGTACATTTTACCCCTCTGCTGTCCAACATTTTCCCTACTGTCGCACTCACCGGATTGGGAATAGTACATTTTACCCCTACGCCATCCAAAAAGTTTCCTACTGTCGCACTCACTTGAGTTGGACTAGTAATTGTTATCCCTGTGCTATCCAACATTTCCATACTGTTGCACTGACTGGAGCGGGAAGACATTTTTTTACCTCTTTGCTATCTAACACTCATCCTACTGTTGCACCCAGTGTAGTGGGTATAGTAATTTTTGCCCCTCCGCTATCCAACACTTTCCATACTGTTGCTCTCAATGAAGTGGGAATAATAATTTTTGCCTCTCCGTTATCCAACATTTTCTTTACTGTTGCACTCGCTGGAGTTGTAATTGTAATTTTTACCCCTCCACTATCCAACACTTTCCCTACTATTGCACTCACTAGAGTGGGAGTAGTCATTTTTACCCCTCTGCTTTCCAGCGCTTTCCCTACTGTTGATCTCACTGGAGTAGGAACAGTAAATATTACTGCTCCACTATCCAACACTTATCCTACTGTTGCACTCTTTGGAGTGGGAATAGTAATTTTGCCCCTCTGCTACCCAACAATTTCCCTACTGTTGCTCTCATGGGAGTGGGAATAGTAATTTTTCCCCCTCCGCTATGCAACACTTTCCCTACTGTTGCTCTCACTGGAGTGTGAATAGTAATTTTTACCCCTTCCCAATCCAACACTTTCCTTACTGTTGCACTGACTGTATTGTGAAATTTAAGTTTAAATATTTTTAATATAGTTTAATGTTTTAGTTTATTATGTGATTTAGTGTTTTATATTTAAAATCATGAATATATATTTTTGATTTGATTTGTACTTTTAACATAAATTTAAAATAATAGTTTATTAATTGTTTTAAAGTAAATGTACAAGTACACATAATTATGTTTGTGTGTTTATCTTTTTATTAAGTTTATTTGTTATATTTTATTAAAATGTATATTAAATTAATTTTATTTTGTTAAAATTAAATGTAATATTTAATATATATTATTTTATTTTATATTTATATAAAAGTCGATATTTTATACATTGATATTTTTTACATTGATATTTTTTAGACAATATTTTTGTAATTACCTGTTTGAGAATAGGAGTCAACAGTTTTGTTCTCTATATGTTTTACTCGATATTTAGAAAATGTTTACATCGATATTTATCACATCAATGTTGTGTCTGTGAACCGGGTAATTGGTACCAGGGGGACCCTTTCCAATTTGCAAATGGCTTACCACCTCCTATGAGAATGTAGTAAAATATTAATGATTTGCAATTAGATTTCAGGTGCAAAACATGAATACATACTTTAAAGATTCGATATCCGAAAGGAATGCCCTTAACAACCCCTTTTCCAAATACATAATCAGCATTTTTTCACAAACCCAATAGGAGATTCAATAAAATAATAGAGAACCGCAAATTCGGTTTGGTAAATTAAAACAATGCCATTTTGTATGTGGAACGCCTCTGATTTTACCATTTGGAGACTTACCGATGGTAAAATTGTTTCATACTTGAGGGCCTGAGATTCTACAGAATCGCAATTTGGCTTTTCAATTCGGTATTTGGAAGTGGCGTGTTTAGGGAACTCACTTCCAAATACCGAATCATAGTGGTATGTATTAATGTTTTGCTACTGTATTTCGGTCGCAAAACATGAATTTTTTCCTACTACTGAAAAGTGTGTCAATCATTCGCAACTGGATAGTGGTCCTCTTTCCCTGTGAGAATGTTAAAAAAATACCATGGACCAATGCCTACTCTCAAAAAATGAAACTTAAGATGCTTCATTTTTTTCTTTTGAAACAAATCCTATTTCACTTTAATGAAAACAGGCTGCATGTATAAGGAAAAAAGATTGCTCTATTTAAAACCAACCTCAGACATGGTGGCCTGCGAAACCTAGCAGGCCACCCATCCCTATGATGGCTATCATTTCTAAAGGGTCACAAACATAAAAAAGGAATGTCTGAGAAATAAATACAGCTGATGGTCATGTCAATTGCTGATGCTTTACTGCGCTATCATGACATTCAGACACATCAAGCTACCAAACATAAGATTAATTCCAAATATCTTTTAGTTCTCCTTCCTAGTGTCTGCATTCTGGCCTAGCTATGACACTGATGATGCTGATTTGGGTTTTTGTAGGGGGGACATTTATCCAGAAGGATGAAATAAAGTATTTGGTTTAATATATTTCCTCCAATATTCATCCTCTTTTAAATGATGGTCAAGCATCTTCTGGTCATTATGCTTTCTTTAGGTAAGTTATTGAACATCTTTACCCTAAATCTCTTGTCAACTCTATGTTACATGGATTATTAAAAAGGAAATTGAAAGATCTGTCATGTGTTTCCTTCATGGCCCATTGTAGTTTTCTCTATGTTAGCCTAACTGTACATTTTGTAGGCCTTATTTTCCTTTGCACACATTACTATATAAACACGTTTGCCTTTGAGTCACATTGTACTTTCACACAGAATCTGCATATATTTTCGTGTTCTGTTCTTTTACTGGGATTTAGTCTGAGCACCACAGACAAGGTCAAACAACAATGTCCCTTGTTATTCTTTCTGGCCAGGTATAGCACCTAGACATAATACATGAATGTAGCTGTTGTTTATGTGCACACATGTCCTATCATATAAATTAGTACATGACTAACAAACAGACACATGGAACGAGAGTTCTGAGAAAGGAGCACTGTATCTACTGAGATGTAGATTGTCCATTTGTGTATGCTAAAGTATGGAAGCTACCAGTAATCCCAGAGATCTTTCATATAATCATTCAGCTTTACTAGCAAGGGAGGAGGATTAAGTCACTCTGGCAGTCCATGGACAGCCAGACTAGCTGATGCTGTGGTCCGACTACCAGATTATGACTTTCTGTGTCATTCTGGAGATGGACTGCTGGCTATGCCTGGGAACTGGTTGCATGTCGGAGGGCCAATACACAAAATGCTGAGCGGGATTAGCGCAGTCCCACAGAGCATATTTCAAGTTACTCCACCACCAGTCTTTTCATGGTGGTGAGCCTGCCACTAAAAGGATGGGGTTGGGGAAACAAAGCTGGCTCTACAGGGCCCATGACCCCACCAATGGAATGCATATAGAGGAGCACAACATGTGCACCCCTGTCTGCTTGCACCCCCAGTTCAAGGTATGGACTTCACAGTTCATGCTGTGCTGGAACATTTTTGCTGTTCCCATTGTGGTACCCTTTTTCAGGGCACCACGTTGGTAACGGCAAATGGACCATCTGCCTGCATGAGTTCAAATAGTAAGCAGGTGTGCGGTCTTTGTGTGGCTTTAGTGGTGCTGTGCCAGCACAAAGCCAGCACAGCACCGCCAAAGTGGTAATCAGGCCCTCATTGAACTTGGCAGTGGACGGCTCCCTCCCCTGCATAGCTCTGCCTGGTAGCTGCTGCTCCCTCCTCCACCTGGACCTCCTCCCTGGTGGTTCCATAGTAGAGCATCTCTGCTATGCTGCTGTGCTATCTGTTTTTCTGCTCTGCCTTTACTTCTTTTTGCTTGTCTCTCTCTTCATCCATTCCAGTCCTTTGCCACTTTTTAGATTTTTGGCACTTTTTGGGCATTTTTCTTCTCTGATTCTTTTTGCCCCGCAGCTGTGATCCCCTGTGGCCCCATTCCTCTCCAGTGCCACTTTCCCATTCCCCACGTTCTCCACCTCCCAGCTGTCCAGCCCTCCCTGCACACTACTTAATGGCTGCCGCTGCGCAGTCATGCAGTGGGCACGCCGCTGGCACATCAAAGACAAGCCCACCTGTGCTCATCCATGCCTAGACCACTCCCAGCACCACGGACCCTGGTTCTCAGACCATCCACCACTATGACGCTAACACCCTCCATGCCCTCACCACCAGATGCTACTCCGCCTGTAGCCAGGCATCGCTGATGAACACTCAAGGCTCTGTCTTGTGGAAAAGTAAATTTTGCCATGTTATATGTGCCTACGTGTTCCCCATCTTATGCTATATGTGCATGATCGATATGCATGTATTCCCCTCTGATCGATTAAAGACGCAATTACAGTTGTGTCCATCTCTAGTATGCCAGTTTCCAGTCATCATGAAAACAACGAATATCAGGCCTATGTAAACCTACGTTGCCATATTTCACAGTGTGCACGTTAATTCATTGAATTGTCCCCGTTTCTAGGCCTCAAAAGGGCCCGGATTCAGATTCAGCTCCAGTCTTCTGAACCCTCTCCGAGGAGCGATACAGCCCCCACCTGCATCCCTGACCCTTAGCTTACTTCATGCCTCGCAGTGCCCGGCCCGGCCTGGCTCTGCCTCCCAGTCTGCCAAGAGTATGTTATGCTTCCAGTTATCAGTCCAGCCCTCCTTCTCTGCATTCCTAAGCTACTGAATCGCATCAATAGTTTCCGTCATGGTCTAGCCTTTCTGTCTCCATGTAAGAGAAATACTGTATTAATATTCATAGAATATTCCTCGCACACACAATACATGTAGAATTATGCACGCATCAGTCCTAATGTCTAGTAGCCTTTGCCCTGATAACTTTTGGATTCTATCAATATGTACTCTAAACACCAGATACCAGATATGCCTTGGGTACATGTCGCTCTGACACTCCAGACTTTAGTCTCCTCTTCTAGCGCAGAAGTCATAGCCCCCAGTTCTCCCTGGTAACACGTCATTGCCCGTTTTCGCGCACCACTAGGTTAGAGGTCCCAGCTGCTCAGGTAGCCCCCTCCATGTTTCCGCCCCATTTATGACATATTCTGTTACGTTTACATCACATGTCTATGTATACGCCCTGTACACGCCTTCTTGTTACATCATTTTGCCCTTATCTTTCGCGACTGCTACGAGTCACGCCTACTGCTACGCCTACTGTATTGAATGTAATGCAATTGTTTTGATATATATACTGTGCATCCATATTAAAAATTGCCATTTCCCAGTTTCCCTTGTCCCTTCCCGTGCAGCTGCCGTCCCGTGCTTCCAGGCTGTTCTGTCCTTTTCTCTTATGCCTGATTAAAGCCTGAAGAC
Source organism: Lissotriton helveticus (assembly GCF_964261635.1). Taxonomy (NCBI): domain Eukaryota; kingdom Metazoa; phylum Chordata; class Amphibia; order Caudata; family Salamandridae; genus Lissotriton; species Lissotriton helveticus. The sequence continues at coordinate 622,308,457 of NC_136071.1, forward strand.
TCAAGATACCTCGAATCCTGACTCTTATTTATTGAGCTACCTGTTTTATTGATTATATGAAAAATAGTACCGGTAATTAATTATTTATTTACCACATAATGGCGCCCGAATAGGGACTTGCCCTTTCCCCACGCGCCGGAGAAGCCACGCAGGCCCCCTGATCCTCTGCAGCCGTGACGGAACCATACCGTGCACGTGCAGATATTTCTGCTTCAAGTATCCCTCAGGCCCACGGAGGAGACGGAGGTTGCGGTCCAGCATCCAGACGAGGCGGTGAGGAACGCGGCGAGTCCCGACCAGAGCCCAAGCCGAGAGTCCAAGGTCCGAGGTATCCGGAGGCCCACCTGTAACTGAAGTCCGAAGTTCGTAGTCCGTCGTCGTAGCAGTCCAGTCCAGTCCGAGGCCTTCCGTTCTTGCTGCCCGGTGAGTACCGTTGCTGGGGTAGTATCTAGACAGGGTCAATTAATTTGTCTCTGGTCCGTGGGTTTGGGTACACAGATCCAACACGAAGTGTCCACCTAGGTGGATGCGGGTCCTGACGTGTCTCTTTATGGGACCGGTAAGTTCGTACTGTTTTAGCAGTGCATCTAGTCATTCCAGTAAGTTCTGTTCTCAAGAAATTCCAGTGTTCTGTCCGAACCGTTATTTTAAATGTTATTTCATGTGTCTTCAATGTCGTGGTATGAGTGATTTGTTTTTCCAGTTATTTTTGTGTTTACCGTGTATTGTATTGTGTCCAGACTTCAGCCTAAACTATGCCTCTATTCTCGAAGTTACGTCAGTTTAAAACCAGAAAGGGATTGTTAGAGGAAGCAGTTCCTGTCCCGTCGAGGGACAGTCCAGGTCATTTTATGTATCATAAGCATAGCTTAAGTGCCATATTATATCTAGACTTATGGGTGGAGTACACCAAGGAATTAGAAGAGAAATATAGATGGCCTGTATCAGGTACGTGGGATGCCGAGTGCATCATGCGAGTAGAAGAAGCATTATGGAAAAAGAAATCCAGACAGTCCCAGAAAGATGCCATCGAGTTATGGCGCAAAGAATCTCACAGAAGAACGGAAAAAGAAATCAGAAAGACAGAATTAAGTAGGGAATCCTCCGAAAGAGCCCAAGAAAGGGAATTAATCGAAGTAGGTGAACGAGTTAAAGCCGAACAGTCAGACAGACAGAGAAATGCCCTTATTAAGGGTATGTATCCTCTTCTTGCCGAGGGCTTGCCGAAAGCAACCCCGGAAGCACCATGTAATTTTCCGCCGCCATTAGTTCCGATTAAGTTACGTCACAAACCAACCGCAGCTGATATTTTTCTCTCGTCCTATTTGGACGACACAGTCCCAGAATATGCAAATCCTGTTCCGCCAGCTCCCGTAAATAATGTAATTCCTGTTCCTCCAGCCACCGGGGCACCGGTTACAGCACCTGTTACGGCACCCCCGGTCCAGCCTACAGTACATGTACCCGCTACATCAGTCACTCTCCCAGCACGTACAGTACCCGTTGATGATTCTAGTCTAGGGGCCACGGGGGGAAGTCCTCCTGGAACCCCGCCTCAACCCAGACGTATCACGCTACTCGAGCTACATGCACGAGCGTTACAGCGTTCGCCCAAACTTCAGTCAGCGAGCCCTTACCGAATGCCGTTATGATCCAGTCCCAGGCGATGATGATATGGTCCTGTATTCATTGCGTGTAAGACGGGTGACCGAATATTTGGACACCCTACCGAATATGAAAGGTTATCTAGACAGAATATATCGTTTCATCCGTACAGGAGCAGATCCAGGAAGTATTGGCGAGGCCATGGCTCAAAGAAAAGTCGAGATTCAGCTCATGCTTTTAAAATTTCTAATTAATTGTTTAATAAGAGAACAAGATTATCCGGATAAAGATCCGGAAGAAATAAAAGTCCTGACCAGGTGGAGTGACCATATAGCCGAGGGAAGACACAAGACACAGAACTGTATAGAGAGTATGTACAAGAAAATCCGTAGGGAAATAATAAAGATACACGAGAAACGAGAAGCAGCACGAGTAACCGAGAAAGAAGACAACTCTTCTACTGAAGAGGTAGACGACGAGAATCCCTCCAGAATAGCGTATGTAGGTAGAACTAGACTTCCCGACCGACATTCACGCCTAGATCACAAGAAAGTTTTCCCTCCTCCAGCACCAGAACAAGGTTCTCTTGAGCAAGTATTTCAAGCTACCGATCACATTCTGAAATCACGAATCGGTTATAGTGAACTGAGTACAATGCATGAACAAGAACTAGCTCGATCAGCAGTCCGATGGACTACTGATTCTACCACTTTTCCAGACGAAATAGTGGCACAAATGTTTCTGAAACTGCCCCCAGCCGAGCAGCGACTGGTGGGTATGTATATGATCCAGCACCTCATTACATTGTATGAGGGACAGCATTCTGATCCAGGTCTGTTACATGATGTTCTGAACGAGTTACTCCAGTATAGATGGAGAGGTCTAGGTACTGATTTAATTAGTATCATTCTAGAACAGCGCCACAAATATCGAACGTTTCTGAATCCGCATTTTGTTCATGTCTCACCTCCAGAAAGTAAATCATTTTACATAGATAGACAACATCCGTTACGAGAAGTACACCCAGTTAGGACAACGGGTGGTGATCTAGAACGAGTATTTGTTTACACCCCTATCACAAAGATGGAACTCTTAGAGATGAAAAAGTTAATTCCCTGTCACGACAAAGATCCAGCAGGGTTCCACCGAGAATTAAAAGACATGCTCCGTATGGGAGAATACACGTATCCTGATATTATTAAAATGTTAAAGGTCCTGTTGCCCGCAGGGGTATATGAAAAACTCAAGGAAAAAGAATGGGAGGTAGGAGAGAAAAAGATAGATTGGACAGCTTTGGAAGCTGAAGATAAATCACGAGTACCAGGTACCGGTCTTGGGGGTAAAGTTAAAGAATTGCCCGAGTTATTGATCCAGGTTTTGCCAAGATTACTAGCCACGAAAAAGGAAGATTGGGATGCAATCTCAGCTTGTAAACAGAAACAGGAGGAAGACACTAGTGATTTTGATTCCAGATTTGAAAAATGTTTTATTATTAATAGTGGTCTGAAAACGAGTAGTGAATCGTACCCTCATCTTTTTGTTACCAAACTAGTCGAGAATTCAAGTCAACAAGTTAAAAATCGAGTTTTGAAAGTCGAAAGTAGTTGGCAAGCTAATACTCCGTCACAAATGCTCCAGATGCTCCAGTATCACCAGAATAGAATCAGGGAAGAGCAAGAACACGAAAGGAGACGTATGAAAGACACGAAAATGAAAGTATTAGTTGCACAATCTGTTCCACAAGACAGTCAGAAGAGGGGTCCGAATCAAGCCAGTCATCCTGCAGCTCCCGTTAAAGGGACCTGCAATTACTGTAAACAGCCAGGTCATTTTATAAACGAGTGTGCAGTTCTGAAACACAACATAGCTACTGGTAAGACTAAAGAAAGACCACGTCCGCCTAGACAAGAACAAGTTTCACAGACTTCTCAGTCACCCCAGAATGCACAACAGACAGTTCCAGCATCGCAGCCTATCGCTGCAACACAGCATGTTACACAACAGATGTACCAGTATGCACAGACAGAATATCCAGATTATCAGCCATATTCATGAAACAGCCTAGAGAGGGAGGTAGGCTTGCCTCTCATCGAGATACCTGTAGATCAAGAGGGTCCCTATGTACACAGTCAAGTATTAGGGAAAGACAGAAAGTTTTTGATTGATACAGGGGCAAGTAGGACTACTATCAGTCATGACGAGGTTCCAGGGGCTCCGCTCTCAGGCTCTAAAAATGTTTCCCTTGGATTTTCAGGAAAGCCGATTGTTAATGAAATTTCGAAACCAGTTTCTCTAGAAGTTGGTCCATTGTCCCGAACTACTGATTTGTTACTCACGAAATCATGTCCAGAAAATTTGTTAGGCATTAAGACATTAAAAGAATTAGGTGCAGTAATTTGTTGCTCCCCAGAAGGGGTCCGATTGTTCCTGAGAGACTTTAAAGGTCATTATGTATTACGTGATTTTGATCCAAGATTATTGAATGTACCACAGCATTTATGGGCGCAAGGTCCAACTGATGTAGGTTGTATGCACATCACACCCCATCGTGTGACTCTCAAGCAAGGTATAGTTTTGCCACGAATCAGACAGTACAGATTGCCACCTGAGGCTGTAGCAGCCTTATCCAAAATTATTGACGAGCTCATTGCTCAAGGAGTGGTTGTAGAAACTGACTCCAATGTATGTAATTCTCCTATCATTCCGGTCTTGAAACGTACTGATCCAAATGCACCTCCGGTATATCGATTAGTGATTGACCTTCGAGAGCTTAATAAATGTATCATACCTCAGTATCCAGTAGTCCCAGATATTTCTTCCCTATTAACAGCCATTGATTCTGAAGCTACGTTCTTCACAGTTATCGATCTCAAGAACGCATTTTTCAGTGTCCCCATTCATCCAGACAGCCAGTACCTTTTCGGTTTTTGTTTAAATGGAAGGAGCTATAAATTCACACGAGCTCCTCAAGGTTTCACAGAAAGTCCCAGTATTTACAGTCAAGCACTTAAGAGACAACTAGACAATATTCACATGCCATCTGACACTGCCCTGCTCCAGTATGTCGATGATCTACTGATCACGGCCCGTTCTGAACGTGACTGCGAGCGAGCGTCACTTACAGTTCTGTATTTTCTGGCCGAGCAGGGGCACAAGGTGTCCCCTTCCAAATTACAATTCTGTGTCCAGCAAGTGGTATACTTAGGACACTTACTGTCCAAGTGGGGTAGGCAGTTGACACCAGACCGTATCCAGTTAATAGCGAGTCTTCCACAGCCCAAGACACAGAAGGAGGTACGAGCTTTTATCGGCCTCACTTCTTACTGCAGACAATGGATTCCTCAGTATGCATTTCTAGCCAAGCCACTGATACAGTTAACGACACAGGAGGCAGCCGTATCGACTGTCCTCCCTTGGACCCAGGAACATACACTTGTATTCAATGAATTAAAGAAAGCCTTATGTCAAGCACCTGTTCTAACGACACCCAACTACAGTAAGCCTTTTACACTTTTTGTTACAGAACGTGATGGTACTGCATTATCTGTTCTCACACAAGATCAAGCAGGACAGTACAAGCCCTGTGCTTATTTCTCGAGCACATTAGATCCAGTAGCCCAGACTCTGCCTGCGTGCCTCAAGTCAGTTGCAGCCACAGCTCTAGCAATCAGACAAAGTGATTCCATAGTGTTAGGACATTCCCTGACAGTACCAGTTCCACACTCCGTGGAAGTTCTTTTAAACCGAACCCAGACTCAACACTTGATCATTGCACGTTTAACAGGTTATGAACTGACACTGTTCCAGCCACACATAGAAATCAGACGCTGCAACATTCTAAATCCAGCCACACTGTTACCGTCAGTTACTTCAAATCCGGCCACACATGACTGTGTGGAAGTTGTCAACACTATGACAAAGCCAAGACAAGACCTGACAGACATTGCATTACCTAATCCTGACCTGACACTTTATGTGGATGGTTCATGTATGAGAACAAGTACAGGAGAACTAGTAGCCGCGTATGCAGTGACTACTGAAACCGAAGTTATAGAAACACATCGTATTGACACCCTGTCTGCTCAAGCAGCAGAGCTAGTCGCTCTGACCCAAGCCTGCATACGTGCCAAGAACCTGAAAGTAAACATATATACAGATTTACGTTACGCATTCGGAGTCGTACACGACTTTGGAGTGCTCTGGCAGGAGAGAGGTTTCATGACTTCTCATGGAACCAAGATTCAGCATGGTCTCCTCATTCAAGCTCTGTTAGATGCAATACATTTACCGACAGCTATCGCTATCATGAAGTGCAAGGCACATACGAAAGTTACTGACATAATTTCCCAAGGTAACGATCTAGCAGATCGAACAGCCAAGCTTACAGCTCAGGCTTCAGACATTCTAGTTAACACGACACAGACACTCACTCCAGATCCGACTACTTGTATGACAGTTAAGGACCCTACACAAGATGTCATAGACATACAGTTACATGCTACTCCCGAAGAAATCAAGAAATGGTCCGAACAAGGAGGGGTCCAGACAGATCAAGGGTGGTTGACGAAGGGAAAAGCCACATGGTTTCTCCCCGACTCTATGGTTCAAGTCATTATTAATACCGCACATAGTCCAGCACATCTAGGAGAGAAAGCTATGTTAGACAGTATTCAGAACCTTTGGTTCAACAAGCACTTACGAGCTGCAGCCAAGCAGAAAGTCCGTACCTGTATGATATGTTGTCAGTTCAATCCAGGTAAAAGTGTCCCGGTGGAACAAGGTGGATTCCAACCCCCTGACCACCCTTTTGAAGTCCTCCAGATGGATTATATTCAGATGGAGCGATGTCGAGGTTTTAAGTATGTCCTCGTAGTTGTATGCGCTTTGTCCAGGTGGACAGAAGCATATCCAGTTCCAGATTACACAGCCGCGACCACTGCCAGGCAGTTGGTTCGTGAATTCTTTCCCCGCTATGGACTCCCTAGGGTCGTGTATTCAGATAACGGCCAGCCATTCTCATCTGAGCTCATGAAACATGTTTCCCTTCTGTTGGGGTACCAGTGGAAGTTCCATTGTGTGCGCCATCCTGAAGCAGCCGGTCTCGTAGAGAGACATAATCAGACTCTGAAAATCCGCATTGCTAAAATTTGTAGAGAAAAAGGTGTAGACTGGCTAGTTGCCCTGCCAGTTGCTTTATTTTTTATGAGGATGGTTGCACATTCCAGATCAGGTCTGTCCCCGTATGAGGTCGTATTCGGCCGCCCCCCAAACATGTGGGGTACACCTAGACCCCGCAGTATTACCGATGTTTCCAGTAATATGCTGACAGATTACCTAGCTTCCTTGATGTCTGCCCTACACTCTTGTCGTTCACAGGTTGCCGCCGCATTTCCAGACAACACCGAGGTGAAACCGCATGAAGTCATTCCAGGCGACCTGGTGTTGGTGCGGAATTTTGATCGTTCAAGTCCGCTGGAGCCCCGCTGGAAGGAGCCCCGCCTCGTCTTGCTTACAACAAGGACTGCAGTAAAGCTCGAGGGGAGAAAAGGATGGGTCCACCTGACCCACATAAAGAAATTCCATGGAGTACCAGAAAAGACTTTTGCTAAGGACTACCTCATTCCTAAAGATTGCCTAAAAACAGACTCTGAACTCAAAATTCCCTTGTTAGAGAAAACTCCGCAACAGGAGTATAAACAGAAACTCCGGTCTAGTAAAATAAGTCAGCCAGTTTAATTGTCTAAGTCCCTCTCGGGTGAAACGGTTAGACAGGTTCCTGACATGTATGAGATAGACCCCCATAGTGAGAGAGTTAGTCAAAACTCTATAAGATGTATCATTGTTCTAAGTTTTTTATTATTTTTGAGTCTTATGGTTACCTGCACAAGTTATGCTTTACATTTATGTTTTCCAGTTTCACATGTAAATATGTTTTCTAATACTACAGTAGAGCACACATTTAGTGATCTGCCTCCTCACGAGCTATCCTATCGTCTTGCTATGCGAAATAATACATTCATCCGGATGTTACATTATTCACACCAGACCAGCAATGCCACTAATTGTTGGGTATGTGGTCGACTCCCCCCTTTCCAGACACCGAAGGGAGTTCTGCCACTTTTTCCTTATCCGTTTTCACATAATGGTTCGTGTGGAGCATGGTCCACGTTAACGTCATCCTCAAATGATATGTCCCTTCTGAATAGAACATGTTTTCCAGACAAGCAAGGTCTTTCCCATAGAACAGGGTTAGATCTAGAAAATGAAGTATATGATTTAGGTAATTATTCTTCGAATTTCATGGTCCTGAATGTTCAGTCTGATACTACTCCAGATTTACCTGCCATTTCAGTACTACCAGTCAAAGGCGAATTATGTGTCAGAAAGAATGGTTCCGCACATGTGGGACATAGTGATTGTACTACTACTATCGAGTATAGTGACAGTGGGAAATCTATTTTCAAAGCCTCACGTCATTCTTATTTTGTTTGTGGTCAGACCGCATATGTTCGTCTGCCCCTCGATTGGGATGGAACATGTTATATTGCCTTCCTACTGCCACCAGTTTTTCTAGCCCCATCTGATTATCACAGAAACACACATCTAGTACACGTCAGACATAGAAGGGAGATCGAGTCCCCAATTGTCGATCAAACTGAAACTACTCTAGAACAATATCAAGACTTCAATAAAGGTTTCTTCTTCTTTATAGGACCTATCCAGAATAGTAAGCTAATACGTAGGTTAACCAGAACCCTTGAAGCAGTAGTGAATGAGACTACTTCCGCTCTAGGTAACTTAACCGAAGAGCAATCTGCTATGAGATTTGTCGTGCTCCAAAATCGTCTCGTTCTTGACGTCATACTGGCCGATAGAGGAGGAGGATGTAGAGTCATCGGATCTAGTTGCTGCATTTTCATTCCTAATAACGCGCCGTCTGTTTATTCAGCTATAACCAGACTTCATAAAATTGCCCATCAGTTACACCAGAATCCAGGCACCTGGACATGGTCCGGTTGGCTCTGGAGTATTATATCTGCCTGGGGATGGAAAGTATTGTCATTCCTAGGTATTGCAGTAATGATTATATTCAGTTGCTGCCTCTGTATACAATGTGGCCCTGCGATTTGGGGCATGTGTGCTACCTCTTGTATTCCTAGTCCTAAATCCCGTTCCAAGACAATTCGAGACGAGCAAATTATGCTATATGAAATGATAGATGGTATCATGAATATTGATGTTTCCTGATGGAAACGTAGGGCACAAGGAGGGAATGTGGAAAAGTAAATTTTGCCATGTTATATGTGCCTACGTGTTCCCCATCTTATGCTATATGTGCATGATCGATATGCATGTATTCCCCTCTGATCGATTAAAGACGCAATTACAGTTGTGTCCATCTCTAGTATGCCAGTTTCCAGTCATCATGAAAACAACGAATATCAGGCCTATGTAAACCTACGTTGCCATATTTCACAGTGTGCACGGTAATTCATTGAATTGTCCCCGTTTCTAGGCCTCAAAAGGGCCGGGATTCAGATTCAGCTCCAGTCTTCTGAACCCTCTCCGAGGAGCGATACAGCCCCCACCTGCATCCCTGACCCTTAGCTTACTTCATGCCTCGCAGTGCCCGGCCCGGCCTGGCTCTGCCTCCCAGTCTGCCAAGAGTATGTTATGCTTCCAGTTATCAGTCCAGCCCTCCTTCTCTGCATTCCTAGGCTACTGAATCGCATCAATAGTTTCCGTCATGGTCTAGCCTTTCTGTCTCCATGTAAGAGAAATACTGTATTAATATTCATAGAATATTCCTCGCACACACAATACATGTAGAATTATGCACGCATCAGTCCTAATGTCTAGTAGCCTTTGCCCTGATAACTTTTGGATTCTATCAATATGTACTCTAAACACCAGATACCAGATATGCCTTGGGTACATGTCGCTCTGACACTCCAGACTTTAGTCTCCTCTTCTAGCGCAGAAGTCATAGCCCCCAGTTCTCCCTGGTAACACGTCATTGCCCGTTTTCGCGCACCACTAGGTTAGAGGTCCCAGCTGCTCAGGTAGCTCCCTCCATGTTTCCGCCCCATTTATGACATATTCTGTTACGTTTACATCACATGTCTATGTATACGCCCTGTACACGCCTTCTTGTTACATCATTTTGCCCTTATCTTTCGCGACTGCTACGAGTCACGCCTACTGCTACGCCTACTGTATTGAATGTAATGCAATTGTTTTGATATATATACTGTGCATCCATATTAAAAATTGCCAATTGCCATTTCCCAGTTTCCCTTGTCCCTTCCTGTGCAGCTGCCGACCCGTGCTTCCAGGCTGTTCTGTCCTTTTCTCTTATGCCTGATTAAAGCCTGAAGACTCAAGATACCTCGAATCCTGACTCTTATTTATTGAGCTACCTGTTTTATTGATTATATGAAAAATAGTACCGGTAAATAATTATTTATTTACCACAGTCTCCTGCCGGAACTGCAGCTACACCTCTGCTTGCCACTTCACACCAGCCCTACCCACTACACGACCGACAAACACTGGCTGCCTCAACTGCATCCTGCTGAACACATGTTCCCCACACAAACATTCTGTGGAGACTCCACCGACCCCGACATCAATGTACTAAACCTCTGCCCCAGATACTGCCAGCACCATCCCAGATGACTACAAAATCATACACAAGGACCGCATCAACATACCGGGGGAGGCATCTCCATCGTACACAAAAGAACCCTCCACACCACCACCCACGTGGATGACCTCTCAACATCGAGCACCTCCGCTTATGGGTCCAGACAAATCTGAACATCAGCCTCTGTACCAGCTTCATCTACAGACCTCCTGGACCTCGTCCACCCTTCAACAATTCCATCATAGGCTTCATCGCACTGTACCCCACTCCCTCTCCTCCACAGACTATATACTTCTCTGTGACCTCAATTTTAACCTGGACAACTCCAACATGAAAAACACCCCATTCCTGCTGGAGAACTTTGCCACCATGGGACCTAACGCACTCAGCAGGACATAGGCTCTACCCCATCTTCTCCAACAACAACATTATCTTCAGCCACACCATGAGCGCCAGTGGACTGACCACCGCTTTGTCCACTTCGCCTTCACCAAACCCACTGTACACCACCATGGCCACTGCTACCCTCGCAGAAGTTGGAACAAGGTCACAGAAGAACAACTCACCACCTTCCTCAGCAAAACTCCTACATCGACATCCACAGAAGCCAACACCTCATCACACAACCTCCACTGATGTATCTCCCACTGTGCAACTCTTTGGCTCCCCTGAAGAAAGCCCCAAGCAAGCAAGGCTCCAAGAAAGCCACCTGGTTTTCTCCCACCCTTCTCATTAGTACAGACACACCTGTAAACGGCTCAAGAAGAGATGGAGGATCAGGAAGACCCCAGAAGACCACTCAGCCTTCAAGACCACTGTCACCACACCACCATCTCATCCGAACAATGAAGAAAGTGGCCCTGCAAAAAAGGATCAACACGAACTCACTCAATAGTAAAGAAATTTCACCGTGGTCAAAGAATTTTCCAGACCCAGCAGAGAGACAGCGGGCATCCCCCTCCCTGCAACAACCTTGGCACCTACTTCCACTGTAAGATCAAGGAGATATAGGACAGCTTCGACACCATCATTACCTAAGACCCTCCCATGCCACCCGCATCCACTACACCCTACAACGCCAGCCCCCAACAGATCTTGCTAAACTTGACTCCCCTCATGGCGGATGACACCCTGAAGATCATGAAGAGCATTCACCCCGGAGCACCCTTAGATCACAGCCTGAATCACATCTTGAACAGAGCACCCACCATCATCACCCCCGAACTCTGCCACATCGTCAACTGCTCCATCTACTCTGCCACCTTCCCGGAAAACTGGAAACACGCGGAGATTAACCCCTTGCTGAAGAAACCCTCTGCCGACCCGACAGACCTCAAGAGATTCAGACTCATCTCTCTTCTCCCCTTCACAGCCAAGGTTATTGAGAAGGCCATAAGTGCCTAACATTTTGGGTCCATCTAAGCAAACCACACTGCGGACATCTCACAAACTGGCTTCTGAAGCAATCACTGCCCCAAGACCACCCTCCTTGCCACCACAAATGATGTCCCTGCCCTTCTCGACCGAGGCGAGACAACGGCCCTCATCCTCCTGGACCTCTTGGCTGCCTTTGATATCATCTCTCACTGCACCCTATTCACAAGACTCCACAACGCAGGCATCCACGGCAAAGCCCTGTAATAGATCCGCTCCTTCCTCACCAGCCAAACACAGAGTCTGGTTACCTCTGTTACTCTCAGAACACATAGAGATCAGCTGCGGAGTGCCTCAGGGCTCCTCCCTCAGCCCCACTCTTTTCAACATCTACATGGCCCACTCACAGCCATCATTAGGAACCATAGACTAAACATCGTCTCCTATGCCAATGACACCCAGTTGATTCTCTCCCTCACCAACGAATCCTCAGTCACTAAAACAACTTTCACAATGGAATGAAGTCTGTCGCCAGCTGGATGAAGAACAGCTGCCTCAAGCTCTATTCAGAGAAGACTGAAGTCCTCATCATGGGCTCCACCCCTCCGCATGAGGTGACATCTGCTGGACCACAGACCCACAGACAATGCACAGAACCTCAGCATCATCCTGGACTCCTCGCTTACCATGACCCGCCAGATCAATGCCATCTCATCATCCTGCTTCCACACACTACGCCTTCTCCCAAAGATTTTCAAGTGGATTCCCACAGTCTTGCAAGACGGTCACCCAAACACTCATTAGCAGCAGAATCAACTACAGCAATGCACTCTATGCCGGCATTACTCAGAAACTCTTCAAGAAACAGCAGAACATTCAGAAAGCCTCCACCAGACTTATCCTCAACCTCCCCCAGTGCAGTCACGTCACCAGGCACCCAAGAGACCTTGTCTGGCACTCAGTCAATCAATCAAAATCACTTTATTCGGTTAATTAGAACCATAAAAGCATGTTAAGATATCCATCACATAAAAAACAAATATCACACAATCATAGAATGAAAATCAGTCATAGTTAATATACAGTCCCAGTTAAAAATACACATGATTAAAGGAACTCTCTAAAAAGTTCAGACAATGTAAGGTAAAGTGCATATTATAAGAGAGATAACCATTTCACAATAAAAATAAAAAGATATACATTTAATAGATCAGAACACATGGCTCTCTCTCTCTTTTTTCTTGCTCTGATTGCCGTTACTAAAAAGCTACCAATATTAAAAAATGTCCCAGGGATTATTCAGCATCTGCATGTACGTTAGGGCTGGCCTAACCTGCATGAAGCCTTTGTCCTTTAAAATTAGAAAAATAAAACGTTTACGTATGTGCAAATAATGCTCACAAAACCGGACAAAGCGCAAAGTATCCTGACTCAAAAAAGTATCGCAGGGGCAGGGTCCTAAATCCTCTATCCTCTATCTTTCTCCAGTCCAGGGGTTCAGACAATAAAAAGTGCAGATAATTAAACCTCAGTCTCATTAAAAGGAAACAATGTTGAAGCTTGGTAACTATGTCTGAACATGACTCCATAAAATAAGTAGTTTTTCTAATCTGGTTAGCGCGTACAGGAATATATGATGTTACATCGCGGTGGGTACACCGCGATAACTTTTCAACGGAGGAATTACAACGCAATTTGTTACAACGATTTACGTTGGATGACGCTGGACTTAGGAATGGTATGAGTTACTATTCCAACTCCAGTCTACATACAGTAGGGAAGGTGTTAGAATAGTAAATCATACTATTCCTTAGGTTAGAGTGCCATTCACTGCAAGTCATTGTAATGACTCTTTGTAATCCCCACGTTGTGAAGGTATTGCGGTGTAAACACCGCAATGTAACCAATGTTATCCCCGTACAGTGGGTTTCAATAACTCGGTAGCCCCTCTTTCTGCAGACGCTAGATGTAGAAATGAGGTCTTAGCCCATGCCAGATCTTTTTTGTATAATGTTTCTGGGTTGTCAAATACCTCTGGGCGACCTAACAACATTGCTATACTTTTCACGTAACTAAGCCACTGGATACTACTTGCCCTATCTAGTTTGGTACAGTCTTGTATGATCTCTTGATTCATCACTAATACTGAGTTAGACCAGATCAAGATCCATTCAAGAAAGAGGGACAGTCTGATCAGATAAACCACAAAACCAATACTCACTTCTTGATGAATAATATAAGAAGTTATTGACTGGGGGACTGAAAGCAGACTTCTCAAAAAATTATTTTCCACCATTTGAAGCTCTGCACAGTTCTTATAGCCCCAAATTTCAGAACCATAATTCACAATGGCAATACTCTTGGCTTTCTAAATACTCAACATTGCTTGCACAGGATTAGCACCCAGCCTCCAAGCAAAATCAAGCACCGCACCGGTGGATCTTACCGTCGCGTTTCTCTTCGCCCTCCTTTGTGGGGCCCATGAGCTCCTGTCGTCAATTAAGACTCTAAATACTGGACTGTGGCAAACCCTAGTTATTTCATTTACATCTCAATAATGTGTTTTGGGTTTTCTTGACTTCACTCCCATAATCATGGTTTGTGATTTTGAGAAATTTACAATCAGGTCCAAGCAGCCCAAGAAATCAACAAAGGAGTTCAGGAGATGCTGGAGATCCACTGCTGTGCGTGCTAGCAAAGCAGGGTCGTCCGCATATGGTAGTGCTAGAATCAATCGAATGTCCATACTGGCTCTGCACAGTTCTGAATCTAAATTATTAATATAAAGGGTGAACAGCAAGTGAGCCAAAATGCAACCCTGGCTGACTCCTCTTATAATATCAATCTTTTACGTAAGGTTGCCCTTTTGACCAAACCTTACTCTTGCCGAAAGATCCCTGTGCAAGTCTGCCTAAAATGCACAATATTTTTTCCATACCCATTGAGAGAAGCAGGTCCTAAAGCTTGGATCTATTCACTTGGTCAAAAGCCTAGGATAGATCCATGAAAGCAAGATGAAGTGTCCCTTTCTTTACTATGGTATATTTCCCTACTAAGAGATAAAGGTTGAGACACTGATCCAAGGTGCCTGAAACCATATTGGAGGTTTGACAGGACATTGCATTCATTAATCCAGCCTGTTAATTTACTAAGAACCACTCTGCCCAGCACCTTAACAGCTGAGTCAATCAAAGATATTGGCACCTGGGGTCACCTCTCTGACCTTTCTTGTAGACTGGAACAATAATTGAGTTTGACCAGGATTTCGGCAGACCCTGTTGGCACACCGTATTTAAAACATTAGCCAATATCTTTGACCATAGAGTGATATCTGCCTTAAAGAGATCAGCAGGGACCCCGTCCGGGCCCTGTGCTTTATTGCATGTCATTTGGGCAATGGCCAAAGCCACTTCTTGTTCTGAAAAATCTATACTATATGCTGCGGCCATACGGAGGGGCCTGCATCTACCTGATCTGGCTGAGCACCGTAAATGATGAAACCAAAGCTCTTCCAAAATATTACAATGAACAGTGGTACCCCCGATACCAGAAAAAAGGTTTGTTGACAATATCCCAGAACTTTGCACTGTTCTTGATCACGTCAAGGGACAACAGTTCATTTCAGGCTTCCTGGTTAATCTCTGATTTGCGAGTATGCAATCTATGCTTATACTCTAGCCTTGCCGCAGCTATTAGAGTTCTATCCTGTTTTTTTTTTTCAGAGCAGATAGTAATTATGATCGAACCACATCTCTTCCTTGTTGAAACAGTCCTTAATAGGTAGGGAGAGGGCACTAGCAACCTGCTTACAAATCTTGTCAAATGCTGTGATAATTTCAATTCCCCTTGGGTACCCTCTTGACATATGGCTATCTCATTCCCTGCAATGTCTAGTAAATCATTTAAAAAGAGATCTGGTACAAACATTGGCCCATTTCAATCTATGACCTTCATCCCTGGTTCTTATCATTGAGACTGGAGCACTAATCTCCACTTTGTCTGTGGCCTTCAGTTACCCCCGTAAACTAAGGTGAATCGGATTGTGGTCACTATTATGTGACCCTTGAGCAGTATAGTCCAGAATCAAGGGAAGTTAGGTTGTATTAAGAAATATGTAGTCAATTGTTGAGAACATACCCCTGCCCTTAAAAGAGGGAATACCCACCCCATCTTCTGCCAAATATGGGTGAGCCAGACCGAATACAGTGAGAAAATCCTCTAAGTATCCTCCTTGAATGGTGTGTTCAAAATGTGTCTCTAGGTTACAGCCTGGGCCAAGTTCGTCAAAGACCTGACAATTGTTTTTGCAAAAATGAATATTAAGAAGGTATCAGTTTATTAACACCATGCATAAAATACAAAACAACCAATCAAGTGTTTTAATTAATGTGCTATGGGAAGCCATGGTCAATGATGCTAATTCAACCTATAGCAAATATTTGTTTTCCTCATTACGTTTAATAAATGCGGGTGATGTGTGGGATTTAAAATTGCCGCATCCCACGTTTTGCCTGGCTATGAATAAAGCAGCTAAAATTCACTCACTGATATAGGATAAAAGTGTTTTTCACGACGAGTCCATGCATGGATGACAATCCAAACATATGTCACATTGCAACCTGCAACTTATTTACAGTTAACCTATCCGGTGCACTTTAAGAAACAATTATTGGCCATGCATCTAGGGGATTTGCCGTCTTTATCTGAAAAAACACTTTGGCAATACAATGGACCAAAAACATGTAGGCTATGTGATGCAGCAGAAGAAGACTTTGTGCATTTGGTCTGCATATGCCCCGAAATGATGAATGCGTGTCGATTACATTTAAAGTTTTTATTCAATGAGCGAGGGATCCGTGCATGCAGAACAGCAATCATGAGAAGCTTGGACTCCACTGACCCTCGGCTAAATTGTAAATTGGTGAAGTTTTTTCAATCCCACGACAAAGCAGTAAAACAGGCTTGTAAGAAGTATCCAAAAGCGCAGGCTATAACAGTGTTTGACATTGATAAGGAGGTTAAAACTGTAGCAATTGATGACATCTAGAACCGTATAATCATGTTTGCTATATCACCTGCGTACCCCACACAAATAACTTGATGAAAACTGCAAAGTACCTGTAATTTTGCCTTAAATATAGTTTATACAACTGTATTATAACTCATGGTATGTGATATAATAATATATATTAATGTTTTAATAAAGATGGAGTAACATCCTTTTAAAATGTATTTAACCTGTATTTGTATTGTGATGGTTTTTGTTAACTAAAAACAATAAACAATAAATCACTATTAAAATCTCCCAGTAAAACATTCGAGAACTGAGCAACTTGTTTCTCCCTATGTAAGTCTTAAACTGCAAAAATGTTCATTTGTGTCCGACTTTTCAAAAGAATTATAAAAATTAAGAATTAGTATCTTTGGTGCATTTACAGGATTAATCTCAACCACTAAGCAATTTTTAGACCCGGAGTCCAATTTACTAAGACTGCCCCTCACATTTAAGGAAATAAATTTTAGTAAACCACCCCTTGGACTACCCGCTACCGAAGGTTGCACTGCCTCTGTATAAGTTGTATAACTATCAAGCCAGAATGTATTCTCAATCTTGCATGTTTCTTGAAACCCCACTACATCATATTCCCTTACCAGACCAGGCCACATGGGATCATCGCTCTTGTTCTTTAAACCCGCTAAATTCCATCTAAGTACCTTAGAAGTTTCTGTTGGTTTATCTACTTCCCTCGTTGGTATACTCATAATAGAGATGGCCTGATTCGACTGATTTAAAACAGGTGTAGGGGATGATTAGATAGTCAGTCATTGGAATCTAACTGGCTCAGAGGGGAAAATCTGTTAGTTAATTCTAAGGTGTTCCCTACTGCTCTCTCACCAGAAACAACCTCTGGTGTTGACAGACTAAGGGATTGTGGGTTTGGGTTCAGAGTAAAAAGATGACTCTCTCTGTTAATAAATCTGAGGCCCGACCCTTTATATGATCTTTCTGCAGGGTAACCAAACAGGGATGTGGAATTACTGGCTTGGTTTCTCACAGATGGGCGATAAAAAAAAACCCCAGTTGAAACGCTATACTATCCCCCGGACCATGATTACAACACTCTTTAAAAAGGAGACCAGCTACATCTCCCTGATTTAAGTTAATAAGTCGCCATCATCCATCTTCATGCCCTGACCAACCCTTCCCACTCGCCTAGCAATATTAAGATGTGATGCTGCATTGGCCTCACAATCAGACAGCTTTGTGCACCAAAATTTGACTTTACGGATCAATTCATCAGGGGTCTCATTTGTGTTATCTTTAAGGTGGGGAACCCCTACTAACACTGCTGTTTGATGAGCAGCCTCTGGGGGTAAGTGGAGCCTGCATATATTTCCAGACCCGTACGAAGAAGGATTACTCTGCTCTATACAGAGAGAGGTTTCTGACTGTTCAGACGGTAGGTGGGACCTCATGTAAATTGATTTAGCACCCTGCCGCTCAGGTTCATTATTATTAATAACTATTTTATTGTGGTCAGGTTTTGGGTTCCTGGGGTCTTGGGCAGTATGTTGAGCCTGCCTAGATGGTCTTGCATGTGAGGGACATAAACCAGAGTGAGCAGCCAACTACACGTTACTCTGTACAATGTTGTTCTTTAACCATGGTTTACACTCCTTAAGTTTGCCTAGATGTGACTCTATGGAAGCAAGTTTAACTACCATGACATCTAGGACATTATAATGCAGGTGGTCAAGTCCTCTTCAAGAGTTCCAAAAAACGTCTCAAGGCACGTTTGAATAGAGTCTGCAACAACAGTAGTGAGATGCATTTTGGCCCAGGCCTCAATGCCTGAGGCATCTGTGCCCCAGGCTGATAGGCAGCTGTATTGGACCCCTATTTCATGCCCTTTTTCCATTTTTTTTGTTAGGGGCCACTATCGAAGCAGTGGATACGTCACCACCCAGTCTTTCCCCAGTGTCTTTAACAGAATCCTAAACGAAAGTCAAGGGGTATTGCGGCACCCCAGTAGAAACACCCTCCTCCACCTCAGAGCCTGTTTCGGTATTAGCACCTGGAATTTCATGTTGTGTAGCTTCCAAGGGGGAGGTATGTAAGTTATTGTCAAGTCTAGATCCTCCCCCTAGTCCCAACTGCTCCTCTACATCATGTCGGACATGCCCAGGTGACATACACCAGGAAGCCCAATATTGTACTGTCAAAATGTTTGTCTATCTCATCTAGGATCAGTTCCCAGTACTGTGTAAGAGTGGGGCATTCCCATAACAGGTGAAACAGTGTGCCCTTCATCCCGCATTCCCTCCAACATCCCGGGGAGTGGCTTGGGTCGCTCCTATGGAGTCTGGGGAGGCTGAGATACCAGTACATTGCAATCTTAGTAACGGACTCTATGTTAGTGATATTGCGCGCTGCATGTCTGTCCCTGTAACAAATATCCCCCATTCCTTTGGCGATAGTGTCCACCCCAATTCTGTCTCCCATCTTCTCTGACCCGTAGATTTAGTCAGCTGTTCCGGGGGCGTAGCATGAGGCAGAGCTCTGTAATAAGCTGGTTATTCGACTGTTTGGAGAGTAGCCACCTCTCGTACAGGGTGAGACTCCTCTCTGCTCCCTGGAATAGCTGAGGCTGCATTATCCAGTTTCAGGTATTGCAAAATCGGATCGAAAATCTTCAAAAGAGAGAGCATCCCGCATTGCAGCAGAACGTTGGTGCTTTTGAGCACTGAAAAGACTCTCCTCCTGCACAGGCAGTAGACTTGGAGTCCCCTAAGTGCTGGTGCGGTCGGTTGCAGCATCCCACAACGCAGCAAAACGTTGGCGTTTTTGAGTGCGGATCAGCCCCTCCTCCTGGACAGACAGTAGACTTGTGGGGCTTGGAGTCCCCTTAGTGCTGGTGCGGTCCATTGCGGCGTCCCACGTCACGGGATAAGATTGGCGCTTTTGAGTGCTGATCAGCGCCTCCTTCTGGACAAGCAGTAGACCTGTGGGGCTTTGAGTTCCCTTAGTGCTGGTGCGGTCGGTTGTGGCATCTCCCAGTCAAAACAGAATCACCTTCAAGCTCCTCACACATGCCTACAAAGCCCTACATGATGTAGGACCTGCGTACCTCAACCACTGCTTCACATTCCACGCACCGGCCAGAGACCTTCGCTCTACCCAACTGGACCTGGCTACCGTCCCATGTATCTGCAAGACCACAGCCGGAGGAAGATCCTTCTCCTTTCTTGCAGAAAAGATTAGGAACACACTACCTTTCGACCTCAGGCAATCACAGTCATTGCCTCACTTCAGGAAGGACCTCAAGACCTGGATCCTCGACTGAATCACAGCACCCTGTCAGACCAGTAGCTACCCCCACCCCAGTGCCTTGAGACCCTTACGGGTGAATAGTTGTAGTTTACAAGACATCTGATTGATTGAGTTCCTTCATACTGATGTTCTATGGTTTCAAGCATAGTTCTATTATAGAGCAGAATCCCTGCAACAGATCCAGATTTGTATTAAAAGATTATGGGCCAGATGTACGACCATGTCATTTTTACGAGTAGTAAATTGCGTTCAATTGTGACTCGCAATTTGCGACTCGCAAAATGATATGTACAACAGTGTCAGAGACTTAGGGGCAGATGTAGCAAGCATTTTTGCGTTCGCAAAAGGACAAATACGCGGAATCTGCCCATTTGCGAATGTAAAAATAGCTTTTCCGATGCAGCAAACCGAATTTTGCGATTCAGTAACCTGTTACCGAATGGAGAAATGGGTTTGCGATTCGGTATTATAAAGGGGCGTGTTTAGGGTACCCCTTCCTAATACCGAATTGCATCAGTATGTATGAATGTTTTGTGACTGCAATTGCGCTTGCTAAACATTCGCATTTTCGACCTACTTCAAGTAGCTGGAACCCATTTGCAAATGTGAAGGGGTCCCCAAGGGACGCCTTCCCCTTTTTGAATGTTTGTAAAACTATTTTAAAGAGCAGGCAGTGGTACCTCGGACCAGCAGGCAGTGGTCCCACGGACCACTGCCTGCTCTTAAAAAATTTAAAAGAAAACTTTTCATTTTTCGTTTTGTAAAGCATCTCATTTTCCTTTAAGCAAAACGGGCTGCTTTACAAAATAAAAGTTTGCTTTATTGAAAAGCAATCACGTACATGGTGGTCTGCTGATCTCAGCAGGCCACCATCCCTGTGATTTTTGCAATTCCTAGGGGGTTGTAAATTGCGACCTACCTCATTAATATTCATGAGGTAGGTAATTTGCCACCCCTTAGGAATCCCAAAAGGTGTACTATACACCTTCATACACTGCATTTTGCTATTTCTTAATTACCAATCCTTGGGAATCGCAATTAGGGAACAGCAAAATGCAGGCTACATACATCTAGCCCATTGTTAGCAATTCTCAAATGACTCATCAATATTCATGAGGCACTCACAATTTGCGACCCTGTTGAGAAAGGTGGCCTGCTGGGCTCAGCAGACCTCCATGTCTGGGATGCTTTTAAATTAAGCAGTTTTTTTTTATAAATGCAGAACGTTTCCCTTATAGGAAAACAGGCTGCATTTAAAAAAATATATATGTTTTTGCTTCATTTTTTAAGGGAAGGTAGTGTTCCCAGGGACCCCTTCCCAATTTCAAGTGCATTACCATGCTCTTGAAGAGGACAGTACATTGTGAGTATTTTGTGACCGCAATTGCAGTAGTGAAACATTCTTACATAGGGTAGCAAGTCGGAATTAGGAAGGGATGCCCTTGGAACGCTCCCACTAAATTGCGAGTCGCAAATCCTATTTAGCTAGTTGCAAATAAATTGCGACTCACTAAATTGGGTTTGTACATGGCCCTGTAGGTTTTTTCATGCTCAAACCGGTCACAAACCTGTTTGCGCATGCAAAAACGGGTCATACATCGGGCCCCAAATCCCTTAGCTAAAGAAGATGGGGGTGTCCATCAGAAACTGGTTGTTGATCATGCTCTTTCTATCTTTGCTAGTTAGTCTGCAAAGTTGTTGGATGATGAGTCTCTTGCTGACCCAGAAGATAGAAGAGTGGAAGTTTCTCTTAAAAGAGCTTACACAGGATAGACTTTAGTTGCCAAAGCGAGTATATATTCAACCTATTCCTCACAGTCCACAGTGAACAACTGTCAGTCTTTGTCAGTGGCTACTCAACAAGGAGATGTAGTGTTAGTTTGAAAGTGACACTTGTGTCAACAAGTAGCATGGTGAAGGATAGAAGACCACGTTATTTAAAAGGCACTGGAAAACAAATTCATCCAAGAAATCTTTGGCTGTTTAAAATGCCATATTCTGGAGATAAGCTTGTTGGGAAGGATATATGGAATGTTACTCATAAGGTTTTTAGGAGCAGAAAACACATGCAGCCTCTCAAATACAAAATTAGAGGCTATGATAGGAATAAAAACATTGCTGTAGTGTAATTATGCAAAATTACCACAACATTACAAATAATTATGCAAAATGCATCTTGCACTCAAAAAATGATTCAAAGGGCCCATCCAGGTACACATTCAACTTGAAAATAAGTGTAATTTATAGTTGATTTCAAGGTGACTCACAATCAAAACACTGCAGCACGTGTTTGGATTTGTAGCTTTCACTCAAAAATTACCCAAACTGTCTGCTTAGGTAAAACATCTACCTGAAATGCTTGTAGACCATTCACAGTGAAGGAACTGACGCTTGCATTTGGATTTGTAGTTTCATGCTCTAAAATTATCGAAAAAGTGCGCTTGAGTAAAAAAACTCTACTTGAAATGCTAGTCATGTTAAAAAATTACCTGAACTTTCATATTAAACTTTTTTTCCCAAAATTACGTGATGTGGGATTTTGTTTACATTTTATTATGAAAATTTACTAAAATTACTTTATCAAAATTAAAGTTTGTACAGGTCTAGCAAAAAGCCATATGATCCTCCAAATGGAAGGTACTATAAACCATCTTCAAATAAGTCACATTTCCAATAGAGGCAGTCAGCAACTGATTCTAAGTCATCCCAAAATAGAAGACCTAATCAGTGTCCCGGGCAATGTAGGAGAACCGATTTTTTTGGACCATGTGGAAGCAACACTGTTGGGGTTACACATTGTTTGGCAGGAGGACATCAAGAACAATTGGGCACAACAGATAATTTCCCAGACTAATGCACTAGAGTTTCTTAAGCTTCTTCCTGAGAAGTTTGTTCTCTTGCTCCTTTTGAACAGTTCTGTCAAAAAGAGTATCATTGCATCATAATGTTATGTTCCTGAGGAAGACAAATACAATAATTCCTATACCACAGGTGGGAACAGGGTCAGGGCTGGTACTAACTGGAATTGTTCCGAAGAAGAAATCTATCTGGTGATTTCTGTCCGATAATAGACCTTAAGGTCATGAATATGTTTTTGAGAACCAATCATTTCACGATAAATGATCATGTGATTCAACTAATACAGATGGGCAATGTTTTAGCATCAGTAGATCTTCAAGATGCCTATTTGCAATTATCTTTCTGGCAAGACCATCGGAATATCTAGGAATTGTAATAAGTGGAAGTCGTTGGCAATTCAAGGTTCAGCCTTTGAATTGAAAGCTTCTCTCAGAGTGCTTACAAATATTTTGGCTAAAATAATGGCTCACCTGCACAAAAAGGTCATTCAAGTTCAACCTTACCTGGGTGTCCTTATGATCATATCTCACTCAAGACAGACACTAATGTTGGATGTTTAGCAGGTAGTTTGAACCCTGGAAAGGTTCAGGTTCCTCATCAATTACAGAAGTTGCTACGAGAGCCATCACTGAACCTTGTGTACATTGGTTGGTCTGTCTGCATCGTGCATAAAAACTCAAGTTGTACAAAGACGGTCTGCCCTTTTTCACCATGATTGAGCTCCAGGGAGACAATAACTGCGGGTTTGAGGATACATGGTCAATATAACTTGAAGCTTACGAATAGGATTTTTGCATTTTTTACTCATTGTACACCCATTTTTGATTTTCGGTCCTTTTGGACTATGACACTGTTTATGGTTTCATAAGCCATTCTCCATCTGGGCCCACTAGTTCTTCATATCCACAATTTTGGAGGATTTTGATGCCAAGATTCCAGAGCCAGAAATAGTGCTGCTTCAGATTATGTGGTGGTTGGATTCTTTCAATATGAACTGGCAAATTAGTTGTGTCCCCTCAGCCTCAGCAGGTGTTAACAATGGATGCCAGCAAGAAGGTTTGGGGTGCATTTCTGAGTCCAGCAACAGCCCAAGGAATTTGGGTAATTGAGGGAAGATGCAGGGACCATATGTTTTAATCAGGACAAACACCTTGATTGCCATGTCAAACGTGAAAAGGCAGTTTGGCATTGGGTCAGCATCCCTTAATCTCCTAGTCAACATGATTGACAGATGGGCAGAGAGAAATCTTCTGCCTATCAGAGGAATTCTTATAAAGAGCAGGTACAATCAGATGGTGGACACTATAAACAGAAACTTTACTTCTTTCCAGAATCTGATTCTGTCAGGTCTAACCTTCAAAGGGACTTTCCAAAGACTTGGCAATTCAGAAATAGACCTGTTTGCAGATCATTCCAATGCTCTTCTTCCACAGTTTTTAGAAGGTTTTAGAACATGCTTGCTCTTGCACTAATGTTCTAAAGGCAAAAAACACGCGTATATGCATTGCTTTGATTCCTCAATTTCTGGCAAACATCAGAATGGAAGAAGCAAAAGTGATTGTGGTTTGTCCATATTTTCAACAGAAGCACTGGTTTCCTCTTCTGGGGAAAATGGGGGTAGATAATGTGTGGTTTATTCCACATCATCTATATCCTCTGATCCTTCCTCTACTGATATTCATTCAAATTCTTCAAAGACTGAGATTGACAGTATGGTATTTGAGAGTCAAGGACTTTGAAATTTAGGTTGTTCCCTTTCTGCTGCGAGTTCTAATCAGGTCTCTTGAAAATAATCCACTAGGAAAAATGGTCACAATTGTTAGGACTCCTCATGTAAATGGTGTATCCACAGGGATGTGTCTCACATTTTCTGTCCCACTGAATATAATCTGCAATATTTAAAGTATATCATTTTGACAATGGTTGGTCTAATTTTACCTTGTGGTTCCAATATGCTGCCAAGAAGGCATTTCAAACTCCTTGGTAGTGTTTTTGTGAACTTAAAACATTGTATTTCTAGACTCTTTAAAGCTTTCATTTCTTATGACCCAAAGTCAAGTATGTATTTTCAAGCTGGGATCATTCATCTTTGACTAAAAATCAATTTGAACAAATAGAAGATCATGCATCAAAAGGACGTTGCATAGAAATAAACAAATGCCTTGTATTTGTAAAGTCTTTTCAACTTATTGGTAAGAGAAGTTGTTTGACTACTTGCATCTTACCAGTTGCACATCAAGGGTGCTATTGGTGGTGCAAGCAAGGTAAATGTCCCCACCCCTTCTCCGCTAGATGAATGGCCATTATTGGAAACCAATAAACATACAGATCTCTAGTAAAAAAAGGCAAATATGCATGTGAGTAAATCTACATGTGTAAATTTATTCTTACTCTCTGAGATTTTGTTTGGGTTAAATGGGTGCACCTGGCCATGCACTCATTGAGTCAGTAACACCACTGACACACGTTAAACATCAGTCTATATATAGTCATGGGGAGCCAAACAGTAAGCCAGCTCAATGTACAGTTATAGCAAAAATGTTATAGTTTTATATATATTTTTTAAATATCATTGGCTCGATGACTTCAAAGCATTGTACAAAAAGCACATAAAAATACATAATATTTTAACAAGAGGAAATATTTTTAAAAGAAAATAGATTTTCACGCAACACACAGGTCTTCCATTTAATCACTCTCATCAGTCTTTAAGAAGTAAAATATCTTGTTGATGTTCAATCAAAAGTCCTGTGTTATTACTTCTTCGTGCATTTAAAATCACCGTCATCACCTTGTTAACAGCCCACCAATACACTTGCGGCCAAACTGAGCAGATTGTTGTGCTAACGCAAATTTCGGGACTGCATCTAGATCTAAAATGTATCTCTTTCCTACTTAGCGAAAGCCTCTCAGCGTTGGCACTGACATCTTTGAAATCACTTGTGCACTCTTCCTCTTCCAATGTTGAATATTCTTAACATTTTTATCATATTTTTTTTTAATTGCAGGTACAGAGCCAAAAATCATCATGGTCAAACAATTCATCAGTGGTACTAAATTGAAGAATGATAAGGCAGAATACAAATACATAATCCATTATCCAATGTTACAATAATCCATACATAAATACTTTACATCAAATTCATTACTCCAGATCCAACCCCCATACAAAATTACCACAGTGCTTCCATTCTCCCTAATCTACTAAGAAAAGATCCCATATTCTATTAGATTTCTTAAAAGGTACCTGATCGGGCAGTAAACCACTCTCTCTATTCTTGACACTCTGCATTTTATTGAGCCAATCAATGAAGCAGGGAGCCGACTGAATCTCCTCTTTTAGAGGAGCAAAGATCACACCACTTACATTGAAATAAATATCAGCTTCTGATGCCTCCACCCAATAACCAGCATAGGGAAATATCCCAAGAGCATGGGGGTTTGGGGAATTTGAATCTGCAGTTGATTTTCCAAAAATCTAAAGCTACTATACCAAAACTCATCAAATTTCCTGTAGTGCCAGATTATATTTGACCAGTACCCACTATTCGGAATATCACTACTAAAACATTGATTGGGACATTCCAAATTAATTTTTTTTATGAGTTGAGTGACCATATATTTCAACCAAAACTCCCACCTCTTAATGCTGTAAAGTTTAACTCATTTATTTTTTTTGCCAAATACCTTTGGTCAATACTAAAATCCCCTCTCTTAACCATTTGGTAGAGATTCACCCATAAATATCAACTTTCTGCTTCTGACAAAAGATATTAATTCAAAAACCCTATGTCTTCCTAGATGGAGTGTATCATCAGATTTTCCACCAACTTCTTCCTATCCGACATAATCTTGCGCTGGAAAGTACCATACAGAACCTTATAGGACCACTGCAACCACACTTTACTCTTACTTTATATCTCTTATTATTAATGACAAAATCAGTTAGCCAGTAGTTGGAAGACCAATGACTTTGTGAAGCTATCAAAGGATAAATGGTAGCACCAGAATTCCCTTCAACCAGATATAAATAGGTTAGGGTGTTATTTTAGATCTCACATTTTGGGGGATTTGGTTAACCTGAAAGGGGTTTGGATTTGGATTTCTTTTAACATCATGGCTATCACATTTTTCTGCAAGTGACTACACAAGGTGCATATTTTCCAAAACTTAAAACATATTGTGCAAATATTATGATTTAAAATGTGGTAGAGCCAACCCTCCTTTATCCTATATAGTGTGTCTAGTGCTAATGGTGCTGGGTCTCAATTTAGACAACAAACATGATGAAACCATTGATTCAACAACCTTAAACAATTAAGAATATATTATACATGTAACAGCTACAAATAGAAAATTAAATAAGGAAAGTATAGCCAGTTTTATTAAGTCTACCCTATCAAGGAACAAAAGGGGGAGTGGGTTTCATTTGACTAGCAAACCTTTAACTTTACTTAAAATCTCCAATATCCTTTTCGGTATTTTGATACATCTTTTCTGAAAATCCTGTAGTATGGATAGAGAATTCAAATCTCTCTAAAATACCTAGACATGTCCCATACAACAAGATCAAATGCTTTTTCTGCATCCAGCAAAAAAAAAGCTGTCAGGACCTGCTTCATAGCAAACATATCTAGTGTGTCGATAAAATAAATTGTGTTCATGCAGAGCTGGTCTCCTGCTATGAAGCCATTCTGGTCTGAATGTATCAATGTAGGTGCAAATTTATTGAAACTATTTGCAATCAGCTTTATTACAATTTTGAAATCCAAGGTTAAACGTGTAATGGGCCGGTAAGAATTGGGATCTACAGGTTCTTTACCCTTTTTAAGAAAAAAAAAACACATTCCCTAAGTTGTAAAATGGAAGGGGTGCTCCCTCTTTAAAAAGGAAATAGCCCACTTCAAGCAAATAGGGATTTCAAAGATGTACAACAACTTAATAATATTCAGAGTGAGACCCCTCTTGGGCACAAACGTTGCCCCAAGTAGACTTTACACCACTTCCTCTAGTTCTTGCATGGAAAAGGAACTTTCTATAGACCTCCTGTCTACCTCTGTCAGAGCTGGAATAGGAAAATGATGCAAATAAAATCCAATTTTAACCTACCCACCTTAGGGGGGATGCTATATATAATCTTAACATACTCTAAAAGTAGAATTAAGTTCATCCTCAGAGGTGAACATGCATTGTTTTGAGACATTTGACGGCACTAATCGTCTTCTTCCTGACGCACTCTCATGCTTACCATGACATAAACGTCCCTGGAAAATCGCTCTCTTCATATATCTTTTGCAGATGGGTGGAATTGTGTACATAGTTCTTAACATAATATTATTCCTGGAGGGACGATTTTGATTCTTCTAACACCATTTTATTCTCTTCCAAACTATTCATCAAAATTCTCTTATATTTATAATTTATTTGATTCTCTAAACAGTCTCATTCCTTTTTCAGATTTTTGGATTGAGCTCTATCTCGTGAGATCATAGAAGCTCGGAAGGAAGCCTTAATGGCATCCTGGACCATATTGGCAGTAACTGAATCCTTGTTTTAAAAAAAAAGAAAAAACTCTTGATCTCAACATTATAATTGGACATCTGTTCCATACTCGCAGGTGAGTTTCCTGCAGAAACAAAATCTGTTGGAATATGTCCCCTAATCCAGGCTTCTACTGCCTTCTTTCGACCATTATTCAACCGTTGAAGTTCAATTCAAATATTTTTCATAATTTCACCCTTTTCAAAAGAACCATATTAATATTACGTCATACCATACTATTAATACCACTGGCCAAAACAATCCAAAGCACTCCTCTGTGCAAATATACAAATATGCAATTATGCAAACAACAAAATCAAGTTCTAAGAGCACCAACACCAGTGTATACCTAAAGGTATGTAGTTAAAAAAAGTGCATATGCTTAAAGTGCCTACAGTACCTAAACACCTAATTATAGCAGCAGTATAAGAGCATTTCAGTAAAAGTTTCCATTTTAGCTCACGCCACATCCAAAGTGCATATTATTTATATAGTGCTTTGCGTTTGTGCAAATCAAATCTAGTCCGCACCAATGCGTTGTAAGTAAATTGGTCTCGGCGCTCCCTACTGCGTACCTAGCCTACAAAATGCATTGCACATCAGGCACCTCCCAAGAAGACTGAAATCATTTCTCAAAAATCCTGTATTAATCTACAACTAAATTGTACCTCCTTATTTTCTACTGCACACCCTATACACCCCACCCACCTCCCTCCCCTTTCCTCCTCCTGCTATAATGGAAGCGCTGCCCTTCCTCCCACCCCAAACCCCTCCTCCTTGCCTGAAGGCAATCTAGACCCTGAATGAGTGCTGTCTTTGTTGTTATCCGGTTCCTGACTTAGCCCTCTCATCACTCAACCCGCTCAGTCCTTCCAATTCAGATCAACCAATTTGTAAATCAATATAATTACTAAAAGCGAACTGGCATTGGTAAAGATGGACAGTAGAATGATCATCCCTTTGTCAGGGACTGTCCGGGACTATGTGGGGAACACAGTCAAGGACTTGGGCAAGGACTGGGCACTGGGTAGAAAACGTACACAGGAAGAGGAGTACAGCGCTGCCCAGGATGATACAGGGAGTCAGAGGAGAAAGAAGGATCCAAAGGGGAAGCCTGTACAAGTGAACAAGATGGGTAAGACTTAGAAAGGAAGCGTACTCACAAAGCAATTTAGCATTCAGTAAAACTACACCCAGGACGAATGTGCAGGACATATATATGAGACAACATTAACAATAAAGGGGGTGTGGGGTAAAGCACTCAGGAGCTCCACACGGGAAGATTGAAGCTCAGTAAGTTTCTTACCCACAATTGCTGTTACAGACACTGACTGCAAATACCCACATATAGGATATGCATGCAAAGGCAGGGTCTGTGGAGCTTATACCTATGGTGATGTTATAAATGCAACTCAAAGACAATACTCACAGTGAACAAGAAACACCACCTACGTAGTCAGCTGTGCCCACGGATCCTGGATATCAAACAGGAACACGCAAGGCAGTAACAGCAAAGGGGTAGAATTAAACACAAGCACAATAGACAAGGAGCTAGCAAGGAGGAGTGCTTAACAGGAAAGGAAGGAAATGAAAGGGCATGTGGCAGAAAGCAGGTAACACACATACAAGGCAACAGAAGCAAGACAGCAGAATAGAAAGGCAGCAAACTAGAACTGGAACCAAGGAATTGGAAAGAAAGGCAGGGACTGGAAAGGGATATACAGAAGGGGAGGCTACAAGGGTATACAAGAATAGTGCAGGTTAAGAAATCAAGAAAACAAAGTAGCATAGAAGGCAGAGCTGGGGCAGGAACAAGAAGTGAGCTAAGGTTCAGGAGTCAAGGCAGCACTGCAGACAGTACTGGTTCAGGAACAGGGAACTACCAATGCTTCAGGAGTCAAGGTAGCACTTCAGGCAGTGCTAGTTCAGGAACAGGGAAATTACTAGAGCTCAGGAGTCAAGTTAGCACTGCAGGCAATACTGGTTTGAGGAAACCGGACATAGCTACAGCTCAGGAAACAAGGAGTCAAGAGAGCACTGCAAGCAGTGCAAATCAGGAACAAGAAATAGCTAAGCCCAGGAACAAAGAATAACTATAGCTCAGGAACTCAGGAAACAAGGTAGCACTGCAGGCAGTGCTAATTCAGGTACAGGGAATAGCTATAGCTCAGGAACTTAGGAAACAAGGTGGCACTGCAAACAGTGCTAATTCAGGATAAGCGAAACTGCTGCAGTTCAGGAACAAGGAATACTAAGGCTCAGGGGTCAGGGTAGCACTGCAGGCAGCAGCAGGTCAGGAACAAGGCATAACTAAAGCTCAGGAAACAAGAACAGCAAAAGCTCAGGGAGTACTGGAAACAAGGATCGATCTCACCGGTAAAGAGCTACAATGACCAAACTTTGCCTGAAGGGAGCTGGGGCTTAAAAGAGCTCACAGTAATCATATGCATCAGGTGTGAGCAGGCTAGCAGCAGCCAGCCACAGGTGAGCTGAATTCCTCCACCCATCCTTGGCCTGCAGGGGTGGAGACATAGCAGTGAGCAGGGAATTCTGGGTAATGGAGTTTCAGGCATGAGTAGGCTGGCTTCAAGTATAAGCAGGCTGGCTTTCACAAAACCCGGCATGGATTGGGAATGGATGTCAATTCCTAAATGATGTCCAAATGCCTGGAAGTCAGGATATGCATACAGGGGAGTGTCTGGAGGCATATTAGAACACTGGAAAGCCCCACAATTCGGCCCCCTGGTGGTGGGCACAAGAGCACAGGGAGCGAATCGTGACACCCTTGCATCAAATTCAATTGCCATAATCAACATAATAAATTTACTCATTGCACCTCAGTTAAAATTCTCAACCAGCCAAGTCAACTAAGTTCTTTGTTTTATCCCAGCTAAAAAGCTTGTGCCTCTACTATCTGAAAGAGACAATGTAAGCGTCCTTTGCATAGAACTTTCAATGTTGCCATCTGGACCAATGAGGCCTGGGTGTCTACTGCATGAAAAACAGCAATCATATTCTTGAATTCCTGACAGCGTTGTGCAGTTTCAAGGGTTATATGTGAAAAGAGCCAAAAAGTAGACACATTCTGCACTGTAAAAGACTTTTCTTTGATAGCCTTAACCTTTTCTTTAAAGCTATAGTTGGCTACATTTTCCAAAATAGTGCGGGGGTGTTTAGCATTGGGTGGATTATGAAAAGGCACTCTATACATCCACATGATAGTCAAATTTTGAGAAATCTCTGGAAGAACATAAGATCAAAAGCAATAGTCCTCACTCTGTCCTACTTTCTTTCAGGCACTCCAACAATCCTCCTTGATTGATTTTCCAATCACCCCTGTTTTTTTATGAAGGAGTTGGATCTCTTTCTAAAACTATGCAGACTGTGATGAAGCTGCCTTTATTTTATCCTCATAACCTGTGATTCTTTGTTCCAGCTCATCACAAGGATCAGCAAATTAAGCCATCTTGGACCATATTACAGAAAGTTTGTTTTGCGTGCCACCAAGGCACTTTGGCGTTACAGAAGGGGTTGCAGACACTTATGTGGCCCTTTGTATAATACAGATAGCGCTGGCAAGCATGTAAGGCCAGCACTATCAAGAGAGCGCATTCCCTCATTTTTATTGGGGCATGGCCCTATGCAATTGAGGCAATCATTTTGCCTCTGCTTGGTATTACTGATGTGGGTGCCAATGCAAACATGCATTAATGCAGTACGCTGAAGTACACCAGAAAAAGGTGGCATACTTTTAGTGCATCTCCTAAAGACCACCTTTGGGATGTAGAAAGTGGATCCAATTCACTCTCCCCAGACATCCCCCTGCAGGCAGTTGCAGTCATGCACTGCACCCACCTACAAGAGGATCCCTTTTGAAAGTGCTGGCGGGTTGAGAGAAACAAGGAGCAGCTTATAAACAGCCGCCCTGTATTTCTCTTGAATTCACTGGCTTGCGGGCAACATGAGTTTGCTGCTTCCCTGATGGCAGTGAATTCTTCATAACAGTGCACACTTTACCACTTTGCACCTGGCTCACCTGCTTAAAGGTGTGTTGTGGTGCACACAAGAAAAGTTCAACCCTACAGGCCCAGGTTTTATACTCTCTCCTGTTGCTGCTTCCTCTCATTGGCCATTTCTGCTTGCTGATATTTCATAGATTTAACTTTCCCCAAAATATCTTTGAGCAAAAACAACAGGGAACCAGAGCTATCCACTTCCAGGTATTTATTGAGAGATTTTCAAAAAGACAGACTCACTTTGTTGTACAACCTTCGGCTTTTGGATTCCGGCAATTTTTGTAGATTGGCATTCCATTGTCCTGTGAGCATCTGTGGTCATGTTCCCTAAATGTGCCATCAAACCACACTGGGACTCTGGCTCACTCTCTAACATTCTCAAGGCATCATCATTTCCCGATCCCATCTCCAAAATTTCCATCTGGGAACAGACTAATATCTCTTAGGCTAAGAGTGGCATCAGATTCTAAATACTGCACCTCAGGGCTTGTTGTGCTATACATTCTACCCATACATCATTAACCCCTGGAAACCTGCCTGGGGCGGCTTGGAGTGGCTGGGTACTTCATTCATCAATACTGGGTGCACATCTTCTTCTTCTTGACTCTCAGGGCCCACATCCCTATTGATACTCTTTGTAATGTTATAGTTAGGACCATGTTTCCATAGGGAAAGTGTTTTTTGACTTGCCTATGTCTTCGGCACCGTTTGACGAATCTTCACAAACTTTTCGCAAAAGTGTGCGCCAGTGATTCTTGTTGTACATGGAAAGGGGGGGTGAGAGTAAAAGAGAAGTGTTGTTTCCAATGTTATCTTCCATAGAAATTTTAGACAAGACTACAGCCTGAAGCGCTTGATGAAATTACACCAAATTTGGCAGAAAGGAAGCTCTTGGTCCACAAAGAAACCCTTTTTGTTATTTGGTGTAAATCTGTTCAGTAGTTTTTGAATTATTTAAAGAAATCCAAATGTATATAGATAGGGGCACCAATCCTCCGAGGATACAACAGTCCCTGTGCTCAAGTCTGATTGGCTGCCAACACTTAAACCAGGAAGCGTTGGCAGTCATCTTGAGACTCGACTTCAGCTGAGTCCCACAAACAAAAATTGAAAAAAAAGGAAAGAGGGCTGTGTAGGAATACCCTGACCCCTTAGCTCTGGTCATAGGGACCCAGCCGGATCCTACCAGGGCAAAAAACCACTTTGTTTTACATTTTTGCTGCAGAAACGTGACTGAACAACAAAGTTGTGACAAAAAGCCTGCACTTGTTTTGATTTTAGCCACCTGATGGGCCAGGTCCCTGGTGCATTTAGTTTAAAAGGAGGGGGCTCATGGGGCCCCAATCATGAGTCTCATTGAGCCCCGGGAACCAACACCTCAGTGGGGCTTTATTTAAAAGGAAAGAAAGGGGTGCACAAGGCCCCCCTCCTCAGTCTCTATAAGCCCCTGGGATCACCAACGCCACGGGGAAATCAAACATTTTCGGAGGGTAGCTCAGGCACCAGAGCCCTGGATAACTGAGTTAAGGGACTCTAAGGGAGTCCTTGACTCTGACCCAAAGTGAATTTGAGAGGTGTTTCGGGGGTATTACGAGAGACTCTATTTAGAAGAAAAGGAAGAGAAATACGAAGATGAGGATCTAATACACTTCCTAGGGTTAGTCCCCTTTGGGAGACTAAGGGCCATACTACGACTATGGAGGTCTATGGGACTGCTGTAGTTGTGGTGGCAATCCGACCGCCACCACACTGTGGAACTGCCTGCAGTATTATAAGTGTGGCGGTTGGAATACCACTGAACTGCTGCTACTGAAGCGGATCAAGGATCCTGTGACAGTATGGCAGAGGTTCAAGGGCAAAATATGCTTGCAGTGCCGCGGTGGCACCGCTGAGCATATTTTGAGTTTCCTCGCCACTACCCTTTTTAACACCTTCAATGCTAAGGCAATTCCCGCTGGGTGCTGAACATGAAGGATCTCCATTGTTCATGACAAGGTCAGCTCGTCATAAGCACAGCTCCAGTGTACTGCATGACGAGCTGGCCTTGTCATTAGCATGGAAGTGGTTAAAAGATGGCAGTGAGGCAAAAAATGGGGCCCCACAGGGCCCCCTCTTGTCCCTGTGTCCCTGTCCCTGCATGGGATTCTGTCCTGTGCAGGAACTGGGGGTGCCCCCTGCAGATTTGCACCCCAGTTCCGGCACAGGTCAGAATGCATGACAAGTTGCTTTTCTTACCGTGCAGCAACATGCATTGGCAGTCCTGCAGCAGTGCTGTTTAATGCTCACAATGAGCCTTTAAACAGCAATGCCACGGGACTGCCATGCCACTTGCCCGCTAGACCAGAAAATTACTTGTAATATGGCAGGTGATGAGTTTTAGTGGTCCTGGAGCAGGCGGTGGTGTGCCGCCTGCTTCAGGACAGCCGCAACTCATAAACAGACCCTTAGTGTGGAAGACCAGGACTTGTTGGATGCCCCTCTCTCATGGGAAGAAGAGCAAACTGCTGTAAAAGATTTACCCTCGGAAGTGCAGTCATATATGAGGTTTTGAGCAGTGCACAGCGGGTTTGTGCAAATTATAGTTGGCTCTGCTAACTATAACTGATGAATTTCTGTATTTATTTAGTTTAACACATTAATGTTGACACTGACAAAGTCACCTAACTATAGCATTATTTTAACTTTGTTTTTTCTGTGAATTTCTACTTTTTTTACCATAAAGTATTATTTAATTACACACGTAAATACAGCCACACACTGCGCATGGCCTTTGGCCATGGGCAGCAGGGGTTTGGCTACAGGGCCTGTGTCCAACCCCTTGATGCAACTAACCCCTGTAAAGTGAACCAACCTGTTAGAAATGGGATCTCTGGTTGGCTAAGGCTTGCACCAAAGCCAGGCAGAGACCGCCACTCTAGTCAGGGCAAGGGAGTAACACGCCAAAGATAACCCCTGCTCTCCCCCTTGGTAGCTTGGCACGAGCAATCAGGCTTATCCCGGAGGCAATGTGTAAAGCGTTTGCGCAAAACACACACAGCAGCAACACACTAGGCACACCACAAAAGGAACTCCACACAAGGTTATATCAAAAAGAGCCTTTGTATTATCTTAAAAACATTAGATGGTAATCACACAATATACACTGTGCCAACTGGCACTCGGCTGTATTTACAGGGGATTATATATACAAGACAGGGCCACATGGACCACCGTCCGAATCATCACTTAGTAGAAATAGTAAAAGTAAGATTTATCACAGACGTAGAACACAACCAGTAATTACTGGCACAATAATGACCTAAGCATTATCACATTAGGCATAAACACATTAGGAGAATGTTGTGCGCAATAGGCATCACCAGTATCAATACATTATGTCATAACCAGCATAAACACAGTGTGCCCCAAGCGGGGGCACCCCACCTGGAATTGGCCCCCAGGCCAACTGGCCTCTCTCAGGGGCTCCAACACCCTATGTCCAACAGAGTCAGGGCGTAAGCTGCCAAAGGCAGCAAAAGCAAAAGTACGCAAAGTACTGGCCTAAATGTGGCAGCTGCCCACTACTTGCTGGGCAGCTGTGCAGGCAGAAATGTGGGCACTCACTGTAAGAATAGCGCTGGGCTCGGGGGGCCTGCTCTCAGTCTCACTGGGGCTTCTCGGAAATAATATTTCACCCAAAACGTTGCCGTTGCCCACTGTCACGCGGGGCAACTGGAAAACATAGGGCCACTATTGGAGCGAACACGGACCCTCTGAGCCCCCACTGCAATTGTGGCCAAGAATGCTTAATTGCAGTGTTGAGCATGCAATTTCCCTTTCGCACCTCAACTCTGCTAAAATGGTGGGAGTTACAAAAATGCCCCACTCCTAGCTGGCCACGGTACCACACACCCTAAATGATGCGCGTGCGAGCCGGCCGACACAACTCTCAACCCAGCAGGACACGGCCCCTCTGCAGCGCTCCCCTCCGCAAGTCTGTTACATGGCTAGCGCTGTAGTCCTGTGCCTTCGGCCATAGGGGAAGCTATCTCTCCCCTCAGCTCTCTCCCGGCCTCAAAGCTATCCTCCGGCTTCTCACCTGGTACCTCGGGGCCCTCCCTCGCTCGCGGGAGCACCAATGAGGGAGATGCCGGCTTATTCCTCGCTCTACCACCTCGTAGTGCTCCAGCGCGGGTTGGGCTCCTGACCGGCGTGCACTCTCAGGCCCCACCCGCAACCAAGGCTTGCACAGTTCAACTTTTGGGTCGGCGCGGGCAGCGTGGCGGCCCTCAGGGTTTTCAGTGGCTCCTTCTCCTGGCAGCAGTACGGGGTAGGCTCCTGTTAACCGGCACAAATACGGCGAGTCGGCACCTGCCAGGCGGGCAACACCCATTGGGCTCCCGGGGCTTCAGCCCCCCCATCGTGTGTCAGCCCGGGCTGACACAGCTTTGCGGGCTGGCGACCATTTAATTGCAGCCGCACCCGAGTACTTAACAGGTCTTTAAAAGACCAGTTACTTGTAAATTAGGCTTGTGTTGTGTTTTCACCCCTTCTTTCAGTCACTCTGTCTATGGTTGGAAGAATTAGCCCCCCAAAATATTTGTCAGCCCCCCCAAAATTTGGCTCTAGTTGCCTGCCTGGATCCCCCTGTAGGTAAAAAGTGTCCATATGCTGTGCGGGCACCTGCTGTATTTTTAGCGGCATAAATGCGACGTGGGGCAGCTGTGAAAGAGCTGCATAACGCGGGGTGGGGGAATCCCTACGTCAGGATTCCCTCGGAATAGATGGCAGCTGTGCGCTGCAAGGCCCCAGCTCTCTCCTCTCCTCTGGGGAAATTTAAATAACAGGTGCTAGAAGCCACAAAGTCTTTGCCTGAGCAAAAAGGAAGAGACTTGGGAGCTGTGGAGCCCCAGCAAAGCGCAGCCAGGCAGGCCAGCATGCAGGGACCCTCAGGAAGCAGCAGCTGGGTCCAGCGGCGGTTCCCTCTGACAGCGTGTCCTCCCAAAAGAAGAACAAGCTCAACAGAGCTGAACAATTTCACGGGGTCACATCCCCTATATTTATACTTCGTTTCCCTTTGTGTCACAGCACAGGGTTTAGGGATACAAGTTAGAAATGGTATAGGGGTGCTTTGGAGCACAATGGCTCGCTCAGCTCCTCTCTCCTTTGTCAGGTGGGGGCTCATGGATTAGACGCACCAGAGGGGGCAGAGCCAGCATTGTGGAGGGAAGGCACAGCCCTATTGAGGTCCCAGATGCCACTCCTCCCTCCCATCTACATGCAGATCTCACTATTCACCGCTGGGCAGACTCATCCTGGCTCCTGGTGCCACCCACACCATCCAGCACTTGTCAATCACAAGCCAGATATGCAATTCAAATCAGGCAGGCAGACACACTGCACACAGAAATGCAAATTTCTAAAAGTGGCATTTCTCCACCAGTCACCATACATCTGAGCACACCATTGCGCAGCATTTATTCCCACAAGTTGATACCTACTAAACTCGCCTCTCCACTCCTCTCATACCAGGAATTACCAGAGACACGCATATCCCCCATGCATTCCTATGGGAGGGCAGGCCAATCTCACCACAGGCACTCAGAGCGCACACACACTTTACACTGGGCCACAGTGCTAAAGTGCGCAGAGGCCGAAAACTACTAATATCAGGTCACAGAAAAGGCAAAAAGTTTAGGGGTGAACCTGTCAAAAAGGGCCAAGTCTAACACAAACCCATGATGTTTCTTTTCTATGAATATATATGCATATATTCAACTTGAGATTCAACTTGATACCACACGCTCGCGCAGCTGCTGCTGTTGCTCTCGTGCTGCCTCTTTTTAAAACGCCTTATTTTAAATCTATTGCGCTGCGCGATTAGAACGCAGTTATCCTCTTGCGCTGGGAAATTCGCCTGGGGTTATATTCAGGTCTTACCTGCATTATAATTGTGCCATCACTCGCACTTTGCGGGATTTAGAACTCAGGATCCCCAGGAAAGCGCATTGCGGTGCTCGCGCCGCCATCTTGGGTGTGGATAGCCAGGAGGTGCCGAATTACGGGCGCCATCTTGGGTGTGGGGCCAGAGATCGGCCTGGCAGGAATCCCGCGCTCTGAAGAGCTTATTTAAGCGGATATCTCTTCAGACTCAGGTAGATTCAACTTGATACCACACGCTCGGACAGCTGCTGCTGTTGCTCTCGTGCTGCCTCTTTTTAAAACGCCTTATTTTAAATCACTTAGCTTCACGTGCACTTGCACTATTGCTCTATTGCGCTGCGCGATTAGAACGCAGTTATCCTCTCGCGCTGGGAAATTCGCCTGGGGTTATATTCAGGTCTTACCTGCATTATAATTGTGCCATCACTCGCACTTTGCGGGATTTAGAACTCAGGATCCCCTGGAAAGCGCATTGCGGTGCTCGCGCCGCCATCTTGGGTGTGGATAGCCAGGAGGTGCCGAATTACGGGCGCCATCTTGGGTGTGGGGCCAGAGATCGGCCTGGCAGGAATCCCGCGCTTAACGGCCATATAAGATGTGCTACCCTCAAGCGCGCAGCGGTGACGCGCAGCGGGCGCGCCGTAGGCGCGCCGGAGGTGCGCCAGAGGTAAGCCCGTTTGCGCCCAATTGCGAACCGGTCGTGCCCAGTGCCAGTCACGCTGCCCGTACCTCCTCATCTCCAGTCACATACTCCAGGTCTGAGTATATACAGTTACAACCCCTGACCAGCCAAGAATCAAGAACCAACTCGGGAAAATCAGACGCATTGTCCTGTGGCCTGCTCAATGTCCGCTCACTTTGTAAACATCACGCTGAAATAGCACTCCTCATAGACTTCCATGCTTTGGATGTGCTTTTTTTAACCGAGACATGGACACGAGCAGACAGCAATGTGGAACTTGGACTGGCCTGTCCAGCGGGATATAAAATCATGCATTGCCCGAGGGTAGGGAGTAGAGGCGGAGGAATTGGTCTTATTTTCAGAGACTCATTGGTGTTCTCTATATTCGAGGTCAAAGCGGTCCAGGGGTTTGAACTCTTGGTTTTCTCGATGAAAGGACATAAAGGGGTTGTACAGTCCGGATTGCTCTGCTATAGACCACCGGGCTCTGTACCGTCTAAACTACCAGACCTGGTAGACTTAATATATGACCTCTCTAACTCGCATGCGAGACTCTTTGTTCTCGGGGACTTCAATCTTTGGCCTGATGGGTCTCTGGGTACAGCATATAGAGAACTGTGCCAGGCATGTGGCAACCTTCAGATGCAACAGCTGGTGCTGTCCCAGACCCATACGAAGGGTCATGTATTGGACTTGATCTTCGCTGAAGCCTCTCGGGTGGTAGTCGGGGAAATAATTTTTCAATGCTGGACAGACCACGCACTAGTGTGCTTCTCCCTCTACCTCCCCGTAGAGTCCCTCGGCAGGAATGGAGTGCAGTCTACTGCGAAGAGACAGTGGTCAAAGCTTTTACACTACTCGGAACTTCCACCCCTCCTTTCCGGGACTTTCCATTTGATGGAAAATGCTGAAGCAAGCTATGCTAGCTTGCGCCAGCAAATTACCAGCTCTCTGGACATATTGGTCCCGATACGGAACCCTAAGGCCAAGCGCCAAACCTGGTATTCTCCTGACTTATTTTAACTGAAACTCCAGTGTAAGCAGGCGGAAAGGGTGTGGAGGAGGTCATATTCCGAGAATGCTAAGTCACTATATAAAACTGCATTGCTTGAATATAAAGCCCAAATCAAAAGTGCTAAGGCAAAATATTTTGAGGTCACGTTGACACAGGCAACGAATAAATCACAGTCCTTATTTAAAATAGTAAATGACCTCTCTAAGCCCAAGTGCGCGGCGTATAATATTCCAGCCTCACAATCACTCTGTGATTCCTTAGCGGGAGCGTTTGAGAATAAAATTGCAAACATTTTAAATGCCCTTGCTCCCTCAGGCATATACGTCCCTCAGCCTGTGATTGCCTGTCCACCCTCCCCTGCCCCTGTTGAGGGGGATGAGCATACTTCCTGTTTACGGTTGGAGTCTTGCCCCCTTCCCTCATTGGACGAGTTTTGCAAGCTAGCAAACGGAGTGAACTATGGTTCCCCTTTGGATCCATTGCCCCACAGTTATTGGAAATTATTTCAGGATGAACTTTTTTTCCCCTCTACACTCCATCTGCCTTCAGTCCTTTAAATCAGCTGTGGTCCCTGACAGCTGGAAGTTGGCGGTGGTCTCCCCTCTCCTAAAAAAGCCAACGCTAGACCCCACCTGTTTGTCGAATTATCGACCAATATCCTTGCTTCCTTTTCCAGTGAAGATCATGGAAAAACTGGTTACCCGGTCCCTCTCCGACTTTTTGGAAAGCAACAACTATTTGGAGATGGCCCAGTTCGGCTTCCGGCCAGCCCATGGCATGGAGTCGGCACTGGTGGTCGTGTTGGACAAACTTCGATCGCGGGTCGATGATGGTCGAGCAGCCTTTTTAGTGCTGCTCGACCTTTCGGCCGCGTTCGACACGGTCAGCCACTCCATCCTTGTCAACAGGTTGGAGGAGGCCGGGATAGCTGGTTTGGCAAGAAATTGGTTGATCTCATACCTTCTGAACAGGCATCAGGTGGTGGCCCTACCACCTTTTCGCTCAGGTATTAGGAGAGTGGGACAAGGCGTCCCGCAAGGGTCCGCGATCAGCCCCATACTGTTCAACCTATATCTGTGTCCTTTAGTTAAATTGATAAAATCCTTTGGCATCTCAGTGATCAATTACGCTGATGACACCCAGCTCATCTTTTCCTTGGAAGGCAAAGATGCGGTGTCCACAGATACCTTCCAGCGCTGTATGACGGCCACGTCCGAATGGCTGAGGAACAATTCGCTTCAATTTAACAGCTCCAAGACGGAGGTTCGCCATTGCTCATCGGACCGCGTCCCACACGCCTTGCCGATTGATCTTTGGCCGTCCTCCTCATTAGGTAAGGTTGTGGCGGTGGATTCTGCCCGCAACCTTGGAGTGATGTTCGACTCCAACCTTCAGCTGAATGGCTTTGTTGACAAAACTGTCCCTGTCTGTATGATGCTACTTCGTATGCTACGGAAAATTCTCCCCCTGCTGCCACTCCAGGTTAGACCAGAGGTGGTGCGTGGCATTATCCTTAGTAGGATAGATTATTGCAACGCATTGCTTCTGGGGGCTCCTGGCAACCTGATCTCTAAACTGCAGCGTGTCCAAAATATGGCCGCAAAATTAGCCTTTGCTAGGCCTCGCGTTGCTTCCTCCTCCCTTGCACTTAGAGATCTACACTGGCTCCCAGTCCATCAGAGAATTCTTTTTAAATCTTCTTGCTTGGTCTTTAAGGCTTTACATGACCAAGGCCCAGTAATGTTACGGAACCTCTTCCTTTGGTATCACGCAGCGAGGCCGCTACGCTCATCCTCGTTATACCTGGTTGTGGTTCCCAGGATTAACAGGATTCAAATGGGGGGCCGATCATTTGGATTCACAGCTGCCAAGCTCTGGAACTCCCTTCCACTATCCTTGAGGAGCTTGGAGGACTTGTCTTCCTTCAAGAAAAATGTAAAAACTCATCTCTTCCCCAGAGCTGGCTAAAACGTGTTGCGTATAGGTTTCAGTGGAGTCAAAAGCGCCAGGATACCCTTTGGGTGGCAGGATTTTGCGCTATACAAGTGTACAATACATACATACATACATACATACATACATATACACACACATATTCACACATATATGCATACATATAGTCACAGGTCTTGATTTTGAATGGCGCCATGGCTTCTTTTGCTGCTAGTGCAACATGTTTATGGAGGCCCTGTGTGACATTATCCACACCAACCTTGCGCTTGTCACCAAGATTGACCATGGTGAAAAAGAATTGGCTTTTGCTTTTTGTGTGTAGCATTATTAAAATTCTATATTCACTTTCTTGTAAGTGCATCTTGAACTGTTTGATTTTTTCATAGAGAATGGTGTGTTGTGATGTTATTTCCCCTGCTGTGTTATGCTAAGCCCCTATCTCTTTTTATTTTCTGTGGGAGTGTGATGCAGTATCAGTGAATGGCTTTGTGTAGTGCTAAACTTACTGCAAGGCTTCACTTCAGTACATGTACTAATGTTTAGTGACCGTTAGGACAGTTGTAACTTTGGCAGTATACTTTGTAAATAGCAATGGCTTTACACTATTGTATGTGGGTGTTTGTTATAACATGAGCTTTTTTAAACTTCCCCTTTCCTATCCCTAACTCTCCCCTTACACTTCCCTCCCTCCAGTTTATCAGTAGATATTCCCCAATTTCCCCACCACCCTTGTACCTCCCACATTTAGAACTAAGTAGTAAACATACATATGGAGATATCTCTCAATAAATAATATAGGAAAGATGGAGGTTGAGATTCCCACCTGTAGGTTTGTAAATTGAATTATGTAGTAAGTATTACTACTGTAGTAAACTTTACATACAGCAAAATGGATTTCATGATTTAGCTCTCTTGTCTACAGTTCTGATGGTGAACAGGTTATCTAATATCTACTCTACTCACTCCTCTTTACATTTCTACTTCTTGGTCTACCATGCCTTAATTACTTCTACCCCCACTATCTTCCTTGCCCCTCTCCTGCTACCACTGCACTTTTTTTACCTTCCCTTTCTCTACCACATCTCTCCCTCATGACATATCTTTATCTTGTTGTATCTCATCTCTCTATCACACAAATACCTAAAGGCCTCATTTAGAGCATGACAGATGGGTACTCCATCACAAAAGTGACAGATATCCCATCTACCTTATACATTATTTATTACAATATAATGCAGCTGCAATAGTGCAGACAAGCTAACCATTAGATTTGTGATGGATTACTCATCTGCCATACTCTAAATCAGATTCTACGACCCCACCCTAACTCACTTCTCTATTTGCTACTCTCTACAACTACCTTTGCCTAAAGTTTCTCTTTGGTCTTATGTCACTCTCCTTTATTTCCCTCACCTATTCTACAACACACTTCTCT
Source organism: Lissotriton helveticus (assembly GCF_964261635.1). Lineage (NCBI taxonomy): Eukaryota > Metazoa > Chordata > Amphibia > Caudata > Salamandridae > Lissotriton > Lissotriton helveticus. The sequence continues at coordinate 622,351,838 of NC_136071.1, forward strand.
CTTTACCTGTTTCTCTATCCAACCCTAAACCTCTATATGCCTACTCCTATCTTTACTGTCTCACCTCTGTCTATCTCACAGCTCTTTCAATACACATCTCTGTACTAGATTATGTACGTAGATACCATATCAAGCCACTGAAACTGTGCAAAAATCAATCATGTGTGATGCACAGAGCTAACTGGTACAGAGAAAAACATATTGGGTTGAGGGATTATCAAGCATACAACCATTTGGTTTGGTTGACAGACATTGAAATGTCTTGTTTTTTATAGACACTGGGGGATATTCTCAAGAACGAGCGATAATCATCCCCAAAATAGGTCAACGCACTTTTTCACATCGCATCTATCACAGGAAAATAACGCTGTGTTAACGTTGTATTCTCAACACAGTGGTAACATGCAATAGTTTCCAGATAACACGTCAAATGTCTGCGATAAAATTACTGGGACGATGATAAAAATCAAAATCTGAACGTGAAAAAAGTGGCAATGGGCCCAACCGCAATAAAAAGTTCAGCGATAAGCTGTGTCAGGCCTGCAATTCACACATGTGAAGCGAAAAAGCACTATAAAAGCAGGAACAAACCCACAAACAAAACCAAAACAACTGGAAAGCAGAATGGAGGTAGCTGGAGCAAGTACAGAAGACAACCATAACCCCACAAGCTCCACCAGCCTGGGACCTCGGGGTCAGGGAAGGGCAAGGAGAAGAATAAGAGGAAGACATGGTTCATTCCACAGTAAAACAGGATCCTGATAACGGAGGTGACAGAACACCATCAACAACTGTTCGTCACCTCCACTGTGTCATTGGCAATAAAACATGGAAATGTCAGTCCATCGTTGACACGATGAATGTAGTCGGAGTGCTGAGAAGGGCAATGGAAGAGCTCAAGAGGTGCTGGAATGATGTGAAGCGGAAAACCAAGCAGAAACTCAGCAACCACCAGAAGGCAGCAATGCAGACTGGAGGTGGGAGTCCTGTGTCACAGGAGGAACTGGATGAGATGGAGAAAATTATGTCCACATCATCAGTGTGGAGATGGTGGCAAGAGTTGGTGGACCGAGCATTGTTCAACATGACCTGACACAACAGCAACAGGGTGAGTAATGATCAGGGACTGGGGGACAGGGGAGATGGGCACAATGGCACACATTCACAATTAAAAATAGCACAGTGCACACTCACAATGACTCTGGATCATGTCCCTCATCCCCTTGGCAGCACACTGCAGCACACCTAGAAACAGCAAGTAGGCCTTCGTAGGCAATGTGCCCAGAGGGGGCTCTTTCCACACATCACCAATCTCACAATCAACCCATGCACATGTGCCAAACCCAGCAAAGAGGCGTGCTTGTGAGCCACACTGACAATGCAAGTGACACTGCATGATGCATGGCATGACTGCAGTCAATATATCATGCCATATTGCACGCCACAACACTGAGGTGGATGAGTGTGGACCACATCCGTAAAGGAGCAGGTGACACTCTGACACATCCACATGCACAAACAACCCCTGACGTCACCAAACACATCTGAGGACAAACAATGCCCCAGAGTCCCAACTCCCACCAAGAGCCCAATTTTCCCAAGTATAAAACATCTCAGCACTGTATAAGCACAAAAGTCAAAGGCACACTGTCTGAAAGGGATCAGGGGCAGCAAAACCAGAGCTGCAGGGGCAACGCTCCCAAAATGCAGCACACACACATACCATTCAGAGCACATCAGTATTGATAACAATGTGGTACAAACTGCAACACGTTCACAACAGAACAGAGGAAACAACTGGTGCCACTTGTGTGTAGAAACTGGCCAATCACATTTGGCATAGCAGGGAAATGTGAGATGATAATGTACAAGTACAAACACACATCTGTGATGTTGTCGAAATGTCCACTGTCCCATATCAAATAGGCAGCACCTCCCAGTCACAATGTACATTGTCATGCAGTCTGTATGTAATCTTGTACAATGCCTCAACATACATGTTAACACAATATCAAACTGCATCTCCCATTCACATTGCAGAGGAAGAATAAACACCTCCTGCAAAGCAGATGAAACATCTCTTCACTGATGACGAAGAGGACCACCACACCTTCGACACCGACACCCTCCAAGAGCTCATGGACAGCTTAGGCACCTCACCTCCAGGAGCAGGGCAGCCCAGGTGCATCGAGGAGACCTCCCCCCTGCACAGACCACACAGCAGGAATCACCCACCACCACAGCCGTCTCCCAGGACCCCCACGAACAACGCATAGCCTTCCAATGCCGCGTGTTGGGGTGCCAGGAAACGATGGCTGATCAGGTGCGCGTGGGGTTCGAGCTCATGGAAGCCAAACTAGATGTCATACGTGGATGTCTATGTCCCATCAGGGACCACTTACAGTCCTTAAAGGACACCCACAGTCTGCTCCATGCTCTCCAACGGTCCATGACTGACATTGCTGGAGTCCTGACTCTGAGACAAGAACAACTGTCTAGTCAGAGTGGCTCCAGTGATGTCTGCCTGGAGTTGGGTCACATGCGGAGGATCATGGAGAACATGGAGCGGATGCATGCAGAAAGAATGGCTGCCAAGGCTGCACACCAGCGAGATGTAGCTGGGTTCTTCCATGCCCTGCAGACGCTCATCATGGCATTGCTGCCACAAGGCCTCGCACGTATGAATGCTGCTGCTGCCCCTCCATCCACATCTCTGCCCCTGAAGTGTCAGTGACACAGGGTGCTGCAGACAATCCACCTCCAGCCACTGATGTGTCACTGCCACACAGTGATGCAGATAAAACAACACCACCCACATGTGAGGCACACAAAACCTCAGAGGACTAAGATGCAGATTCTGCCTTAGTGGTAAGAACGAAGCGGTAGCATTCATCTCCATATATGGCCTGTTTCTGCTTGGTTCTGCCCTCTGCATCATCACCTTCCACTGTCCCCTGATACACTCTTCGACACTCATGTTGAACCTTTATTTCATGAATTTGGACACGTGATACGCTGCTGAGTGAGATTACATTCTATCTTTGACACCCTGAAATGGCATTTTGAATACGTTACAAAAAGGGGGTGGTGATGGACGGAGCATCTGAACCAATCAAACACTCACACCCAGTCAAAAGATCTGGGTTTGATCCATCACCGTTCTTTAGCCCACTCTGCCACCCCAGTTCAGACATGGCTATATGCAAATCAGTCTGACCCTGTGCCTCATGGGAACAGTCCAGCCCGAACTGCCAAGCCATGCCTTCCCTGGACCGGAAAAAAGCTTCCGAGGACCGGTTTCTGGCATTCCAGCCATCTTCAGCCCGGCTTGCTTGAATCCAGTGGCAAAGTGAGCAAGGGACTCACGTCTAAGCTTACCCTGCCACACTTATGGCGACAAAGCGGTACAAAAGAGGTGGTGATGGACGGAGCATCTGAACCAATCAAACACTCACACCAAGTCAAAAGATCTGGGTTTGATCCATCACCGTTCTTTAGCCCACTCTGCCACCCCAGTTCAGACATGGCTATATGCAAATCAGTCTGACCCTGTGCCTCATGGGAACAGTCCAGCACAAACTGCCAAGCCATGCCTTCCCTGGCCTGGAAACAAGCTTCCGAGGACTGCTTTCTGGCATTCCAGCTGTCTTCAGCCCGGTTTGCTTGAATCCAGTGGCAAAGTGAGCAAGGGACTCACGTCTGAGCATACCATGCCACACTTATGGCGGCCAAAGCGGTACAAAAGAGGGTGGTGATGGACGGAGCATCTGAACCAATCAAACACTCACACCCAGTCAAAAGATCTGGGTTTGATCCATCACCGTTCTTTAGCCCACTCTGCCACCCCAGTTCAGACATAGCTATATGCAAATCAGTCTGACCCTGTGCCTCATGGGAACAGTCCAGCCCGAACTGCCAAGCCATGTCTTCCCTGGACCGGAAACAAGCTACCGAGGACCGGTTTCTGGCATTTCAGCCGTCTTCAGCCCGGCTTGCTTGAATCCAGTGGCAAAGTGAGCAAGGGACTCAAGTCTGAGCATACCCTGCCACACTTTTGGCAGCCAAAGCGGTACAAAAGGGGGTGGTGATGGACGGAGCATCTGAACCAATCAAACACTCACACCCAGTCAAAAGATATGGGTTTGATCCATCACCGTTCTTTAGCCCTCTCTGCCACCCCAGCTCAGACATGGCTATATGCAAATCAGTCTGACCCTGTGCCTCATGGGAACAGTCCAGCCCGAACTGTCAAGCCATGCCTTCCCTGGACCGGAAGCAAGATTCCGAGGACCCCCTTTTGTACCATTTTGAATACGTGACACCCATAACAGACTCTCTGCACAGAGGTGACACACCCACCATCTAATTGCCATTCATGAGATTGTTAGCACTAAATGTTGCACTTACACTTGTCAGAGTGATCTGCTTATGCAGAGGAGTGACATGCACACAGGGAATGTGTGTTGGAATTAATTTATTTGCACATGCTGTGCCTGTGGTCAGTTTGTCCTGTCCCATGTTTGCTAAGGACAGTCACAATGTGACGTGCTCATGTGAAGAAATTGTTAATGATTGTGTTCCTTTGGGCTATTCCTGCTGCAGTTGCCCTGGGGTGTGGTCCACCTGCCTCATCTTCATCATCATTGTCTGGTGCATCTGGCACTTGCATCCATGGGGCATTGGTGCGTACACATATGTTGTGCAACACACAACATGCAATGATCATTTTGCACGCTATTTCCGGGCTGAACAGGCGTGTTCAATCTGTGATGTCCAGGCCCCTGAAACGTGACTTTAACACGCCAAATGAGCGCTCCAAAATTTCCCTGGTGCCTCTGTGGGCCGCATTCTACTGCCTCTGGGCCTGGGTGTTCCTGTCTCGGAGGGGTGTCATCATCCACGGGCAGCGTGCATATCCTTGATCACCTGTGACAGGGAAGAGAGATATGTGTCAATCGGTGGTTCTGCATTCTGTGTTGGCAGGATATTAGTTTAGTGGTGTGTGATGTGTGCAACTTTGGGATTCATTTTTGACATGTTTTGCTTGTAGCAAATGAGCGGCATCCATGTGTATTACGTTGCCTCACAGCAGCTCCTCGCTCCCCCTGAGCCTATTTACTTGTGTGCCCTGTGCAGTTGCATCACATGCACTCCTAAGACACACCTTTGTCATGACTGTCTGTGCATGTCCACAAGCATGACAATGGCACTGTGATATTGGCTGTTGAAGGTGGTCAGCCATGTGTGTATAGGCCTATGGTCAGGATATGGCGGACACAGAGAAACACGCAAGACCCAGAAGTGAACCACGAGCAGAGCCCGGGCTATTTATTCCCACTCCTTTGCAGGACTGGTGCACGCCGGTCCAGCCGAATCCACTTACGCTTACGGGGAGACAACATAGCTATATGTCCAAGGTCTTCCCTACTGCCTGAGGTAACATGGTTGAGTCCACTGTTCACAACACTACAAACACCAGCAGTATATGTCCACATGGACATGTCCGTGCTCTGCATACTGAAGTCTGTCCAACACATCACTGCCACACTTGACATTGTGTACATGCTTATTCATGGGTCACTTGCCTCCTTCGCACAGACTTGGTTCCCACCTCTCCCCACATTCTGCAATTGTGTGGAAGAGGTGCCATGATGTGGATGGTTTGTCTACATGGCTGGCCACAGTTATCACAGTTACTTGTGTTGTCGTGCCTGGTAGGTGGACATGTTGTTTGGCATGTTGTATGTGATTTTGTAACATATGCATTCCCACAGTTGTGAGTTGCATGATTGTGGAGTTTAGGTGTGTGGTATGTTCATTTGGTACTTACCAACGAGCAGTGCATTACCATAGGTGCCATCCTAGAAGCACTGGTTGATGATGGACTGTTGGAAGATGTAGGAATCATGCACACTGCCTGGGTAGTTGGTGACGACATTGGTGAAGAGTCCCCGGTGGTCCACTATTGCCTGTACATTGATGGAATGCGCGTGCTTTCTGTTGCAGTAATTGTGTGCAGTGTTGGCAAGTGGCACAAGTAGGACATGTGTGCAGTCAATTGCCCCCAACATGTGCAGGAAGCCAGCTAGGGCGTAGAAGCCTTGCTTGGTCTCCAGCTGTTCCTGAGCAGTGTAGGGGAAGTGAAGGTGCTGTGGTACAAAGCTGATGATGGCATCCAAGACAGGTGTGAGGAACTTTGATAGGGCTGGCTCTGAGACTCCTCCGACTCTGGAAGTTGTTGGTTGGAAGGTACCAGAGGCCAACTGGTGCAGCACAGCCAGCAGCTTTGTCAGCGGAGGGATGTTGGTTCTCCGCTGTGTTGGTACCATGAGCCTGTGGGCAATGTGGGTCAGGATGCGGAGGATGGTTGTTCTTTTGAGCCTGTAGTGGGCAATGACATCCTCTGACATTAAGTCTGTGAGGCTGGTGCGTTTTCGGAAGGTCCGCTGCCTTGTTCTGTGCTGCCTCTGTGGTAGTCCGGGGGGTCCTGCGGGTGGTGGTGGGTGTTGTGGCCCTCTTGTGTCTCCACGCTGCATCTTCAGATGTGGCTCTGGGCTGGGCTCCCTTTTATACTGCAGGTTGTCGTCCTGCTTAACACCAGTAGAAGGCAGGTATTAAATCCCTGCTGCTAACGCACCTTATCGCCTGTTTTTGGATTGCATCACCGATCTCGTTGATCTTTGAGAATATCGGGAAGTGGTGTTTTCATTTGTTTTTTCACAGGAATGCCTACTCTGCATATCATTAGCGTTAGTTGTCGCTCTCATCCTTGGCAATGTTTTTTGAGGCAGCTATCGCTGGAAAACTGGCAATATCGTCTGTTTGCACCAGCTTGAGAATAGGACGATAAATCTATCGCCACTTTTATGGCGCTAAAGTGGCTATAAATCGGCGATAAGTCCTTGAGAATATGCCCCACCTTTTTATATAGGAACTGGAGCAAGAGTGGGAAAAGCTTGCTAATTTTTTAATTGACTGACATTAATATCATGTGCTATTTTTTCTACTTCATATAATTTGTGACAGTCACTTAAATACATTGCAGCATATTTTTCCATGGCACTCCTACGAAATATAAATAGATTTAAGAATATATTTTGAAGTAACATATCAGACGAGAGTATGAATTATTCGTGGGACGAAGAAGTGAAGAGTGAAATTTTCCGAAGAAAGTGATAAAATAGGGCATATGGATGTGAAGGGATAATCACTCTACAGAAGTGATTGCCTGCAGTTCCATAGTTGCAAATCCTATCAACAGAAAATTTTCTCCAGCATGGTAGGAGGTTGAGTTATAAATATAATAAGAGTAAATGTTTGTGGGTGTGCTTATACACTGAGCATTTTGGATTTGCAGCTGGTTGGATTTCTACATACGACTTGGCGACCCCACTGGTAGGAGTTGCAGAAAACAGGCATTTAGTTTTCCCCTGGAACCACTAGATGTACTTGTTCAAGTAGGTGGTTGGATGGCTTTTGGTTAGACATTGTAACAAAAGAGCTGGGTTGCTGATTTTGTCTACTACCAGTGCAGCATAAAGATGTACTTTTTGTCTGATGCAGATACTTTGCTCTAGGACTCGGGAGTACCCAACACAAATGATCTGTTTCATCACGGGTAAAGGCATGATCTCTTCACTAGGAAGGGCAATACAGAATCATGATTGGTTATTGAGATGAACACCATAAATCTGAAACCCTGTTAGGGAAAATGTCGCCTTCGGACGAAGGCGAAATATGAATTAATTTATACCAACTTTCAACCGCATAAACTTAAGTCAAATCACTTCAAGTATTTTTTCTCACTCAATTAGCTGGTATCTGTAAAAGTGATTATTGGAAGGAAATAACGCTAATGCCTGATCAAGTTTCTGCATATGCTAAGGCAATTTAGATGCTGACGTTATAAGTGCACATTACAGATATATATATATATATATATAAATATAGATAGATAGATAGATAGATAGATAGATAGATAGATAGATAGATAGATAGATAGATAGATAGATAGATAGATAGATAGATAGATATAGTATATAGTCACGCTGTCACAAATGCTGTATACTGCAAGAACTTCAATAAAAAAATAAATACAAAAAATGCTTGATCAAGAATGGAACTCGCTCTCAATAATCTACACTGTCCTTTTTTTGCACTTGTGTTGCTCTTTCCAATGAAATAATGCATGTTTATACTTTTATGGAAATTGTATTTTTATTCCAGTTTTGATGACAGCTCAAAATCCCATCGATGGAGGCAGCTCAGATTGAAATATTCACGCTGCCACTCTGACCTGAAATTACATTTCAATTTTGAAGCTAAAATAGAAATGGTAAATGATACGGGGGAAGGCAGCACCAGCAGGGGGTAGTCCAAGAAAAAGAAGAACCGAGTTTGATTTCTCACAAAATTACAGCCTTGGTGACAGGATGAGGGATGGTATGATAAGCAGAGTATATTTTAATCAGGTTACATTTTGGTTGACATTATTTTTACAGTGAAATGTATCCAGTAATACATGTGTCGACAGGAGACAAATTGCTAAGAACACTTATGCAACCATGTTCTTTATCCGCAAAGCTAACATGAAATGGTGCATTGCATTTACCTTTCATGGTTTCTACGTAATTAGCATGTGTGTCTGCTAAAGAGTAGCAGATCCCATTATAGGGCCTAGCACACAGGAAAGTGTAAATATGATAGCAAATGGGCAGTAAGCATAGGAGACTATTCATTAAATGGAATATTCTGACACAAATATTAGATTCCCATGACTCCCTGTAATTCCCAACGGTCACTATGTTTATTTGATGCCAAGTGCCCGATGCCCAGGTGAATGGTACACATTTACATTCTTTTGGGGTATCCACAATAACAAAACGTTTTCTTTTAACAATTATTATATTTAACTTCAACAACTGGATAGTTTAAGTATTTATTTTCTCAGTCTTGTTATTTGGAGTCCCACGCGTGCTGCATGCATGTTATTATTGCACTTGTCTGTCCAAATGGTTAGGGCTTATTAAAGTCCCTTTTAAAAAAAAAACTTAGTTAGGAGTTGCATTATTTTCTTTTAGATTGTTAAATTCGTGTGTGGCTTCAGGACTGCTCCTTTTGAGGATCATTTCTCAGGGTAATGAGCCACATTGGACCTTGTTCTGTGTAAATTCTGGGTTTCAGCTAATCCCCTGTGACCTTTGCTGAGCATCTCTGTGTGTTTATGGTGGTCCTAAATCTGTTTTCTTGGCTAAATCTCCCAGAATGTTGTCACGTGTGTTACTTTACCCTGATTTCTTCTGTTTTCTTCTGCTTTCTTCTATGTTTTAGTTTAGTAAGACTGTCACTTTTAGTGGCTTAAAGAAGCTGAACCCTTACATAATATACTGCTCAAATTCTTAAAGTTTACCCTTCAAGTTCACTTCTCCCCTAAACAAGATAAAATACGTTCGCCCCACCTATCTGACCAAGTGTAACACTTGCCACTCACAGTGCCCAACATGCCAACCTCAGATAAACGAACTGTATAAATAATCGTGCAAGATACACTAATAACTACAACCGACATAAACAATTGTTTAGAAAATGTTAAGCTAGGTCAAGGGCTCCATCACAAACTTCTGACCATATGACTCTCCAGCCGCGGCCCGTGCAGGTAAAAGCGGTGGGCAAATTAATTAGTTATTTAATCCCCCGCATCCCCCCCGTCGTCGTCTGTCGAAATCCCCTGCGCCCCCGGCCCCACTTCCCCACCTATCTAACCTGCATGGGCCGCGGTACTATCATTTACATGTCACACTAATTACCCTAAATGCTGATAAAAAATGTACAACTTCACAATGAAATCCCTTACAGAAAGTCTCATCCACACTGAATACACAGCATACAAACGTGGATACCTATTATTGTCCTACTATTCTTCATTAAAAACTAGAGTTGTGGAGTCCCACATATCGGAATGCATTCATGTTATCAATAAGCCAAATATCAATGGGAGATTGAAACTCTATTCTATGTTACTCTCTGATTCCCATAAAAACTGATGACCAGCATCTATGACAACAAAATATTTGTTTTTCAAGCGAACTCTAAAACATCTGACGCTGATTTTTTGTAAAGAATGAGTTCCTATGTGGCCTCATCCCTGACCACCGACCACTTGAAATCCATTGTGTCATTCGCCCATACACCAATAACTTTAAACACAAAGGAACTATTGCTACACTGAACAAGTTTACTATCTTCACTGAGCCAATGCTTTTATATTTGGAGAGCTTCCTAAGGTAAAAATCTCATCCGCCCTCAATATTGACCTAATTCGTATGCTTGTAGACAAAGTACTCATTTTAAGACTAATGGAGCACAAGCAGTGATCTACCTGACTTACAATGCGATACCCAGACAGATTAATTTCCCGAATGAAACCAAACGGCTATTAAAAATGGGCCTTATCAACACTCAATTTACCCAGAAGAATGTCTTTTGAGTTGTATTACCTAATACCTGATACCTACTGCATGTTAGGGCTAATAGAAACGTGGGTGGGCTATAATGCAACTATATGGTAAATCGCACCCTGCAGAGCTCAGCAAATGTTGAAACACAAAAAGGGGGGGGTTTATCTTATTTAAAACTCTGATCTCTCATTTGCAGAGCTTTCCTTTGAGCGTATCACAATCCACTTTGTAATACACCCAAACAGCTCTTTTATCACTCCAGTACCACCAGTCAAGTCATAGCGCTTCGATGTTGGAGGAATTTCTTTTAACTGCTCCCCCTCCACACAAGAGCTGGGCAAATTCTTATCAAGAGTGATTTCAATCAGTGGGCCAACAGAGCAGAATCTAAACCATTCTTACATCACTTTGAAAGTTCACAGACCTTGAGCTTCACTCAGGCATTGCCTGGTCTGACTCATTCTGCTAGTTACAAGTTGGAAGTAGTCTTCACTCATAACATAGGTGCACTGTGACAGTAACTCAAGAGTCATGGTAGGCCACGCATTCCTTCAAAATAATATATATTTGTATTTATATTAAACACAAACAAAAGGTAAAACATAATAGCAGGCATAATAATGGTATGACATTACAGTACACAAACCCTAGGGAGCAAAGAGGGAAAACGGAACTCTGGTGGCCCTCCACTCAAATCATTAATATACAAAAAGACCAGGGTCCTGGAACTGCGGAGATCCTCATATGCCGTATCTCCTCAAATTAGTCATATTCACAGGTTTGTAGTCTTCTACATAACACTCTGTGTACTCAATTCGTAGTATTCATATATATCTAGTCCTAAAAAACTCATCTCACACTTTTTTTTGTTGACAGTATTTCAGAAAATGGTGGGACAATGCATTGCCATCCCAATCCTACAGTTCCCATGTAGTGAAAAAAGTGAAAAAAGTGAAACGAGCGTGATGACACCTCACGGACGTACCACCATGCGGACCACTGATAGGTACTCACCAGTGAAGTCCATTGTTATCATCATTGGCATTCATCACGCTCTAAACAGAAAATAGAGGTGTCCAACAGAGTAAGAAAATAACAGAAAAGGTGCAAAAAAGGGAAGTGTGAAAGTATATCACACCTCACAGTGGGGTGAGAATTGTGATTAAAATTGATAGGATTCACTCACTTCGCGACAATTTTATTCTTTCACCTAGTGAATCCGACCAAATTAAAAAACAGTGTAAGTTGCTGTAGTGAAGTTAGCAGGCTAGTGGTTATGGGTGGAGCTTAGGGGGTGGACAGGAAGAGGAGGGAACCCACGAGGAAGGGGCAGTTAGAGTAGGGACAGGGAGAGTTATAGAAGTGTGTAATAAAGCTCCTTCAAACAGTAATACGAGTCGGTATTTCTTTGGTAGCAAGATGCTACAGCTGGCGACGAGGGTGGGATACTAAACCCACTACCTGCGACACCCTGAAGAAACACCCTGTCCCAAGCAGCAAGCAGAAAACGCTGCCGAGCCGAGCCACGCTGCCGCCAGAAGGACGAGACCAGCAGCTGGTGTATTTATCCCTTCAGAGGCTGCGAGGGAGCCAAGAGAGACTGCAGAAGCGAGTGCCGAATCGCCTGACAGCCAAAATCACTAATCGCGGTAAAACGCGTCTCACGCGGGAAGCGTGTGCCTGGAGTGAGTGATCTGTGTACACAGATCGGGAGCCCACTCCGACCCTGTACTGTGCCCAACAGTCAAGAGGATGTGCCCCCAGAGCAGCGGACATCGTCCGCGACGGACTGCCAGCAAGCGCCGTTGAGCGCGACACAGCCAGAGCCTGCACGCTCGTCGGGGGTTGAAAACCTCACGCCCGATGCGTGAGGTTTAGCGCACTGTCGGCGCAAACGAGCGGGAACTGAGAAAGTGGGCTGGGAGCCCACCCCAACCTCACCTGGTGCCAGCAGTGACCAAGAGAAGGTATCCTGACCAGCGTTGTGGCCTGCAACTGCCTGCCGGTGAGTCCAGAGCAAGTGGAAAATGAATGTGCCGAGAGAGAGAAAGCCTCGTGTGTGCCTGCAGTGCCGGCGGCCATCTTTGAGTCAGGCGGTTGTCAGGACAGACCCCTTGACTGGTACACGGCGGCCATTTTGAAGTCAGGCACTGATGAAACAAACAAGCATTGGTACTCAGTAATAAACAAGCATTGGCAAAGAAACAAGCACTGGTACCTGAAAACAAACAAACATTGGCAAAAGAAACAAGCATTGGTACCTGAAGGTAAACAAGCGTTGGTGAAACCAAGTGAGTGTGACAAAGACACAAACAAACACTGCAACGATGTCCGGTGATGATAGACATCCGCCAGATGCCAAGCCTACGATTCCCGGTGGGTCGCACCTGCGAGCGCCTGAACCCCTAAAAGTGACCACTGGGGGAACCATGGATCCCAAATGGCAAGAATGGTTCGAAGAATTCGAGGATTATATCGAAGGATCAGAAGTGACTGAGGATAAAAAGAAGTTGATTGCCCTGCGTAACTTGGCGGGGCGGGAGATAGTCAAAATAATCAAAGACCTTCCTGACGCTGAGTCGGACACCTATGACAAAGTGCGTGACGCACTAAACAAGAGATTCCTTCACAAAAAGAATGTCGACTATGAAAGCCATACATTTCACTCGGCTCGTCAAGGGAAAGAGGAACCAATGAGCGCTTTTATGATGCGACTGAGAAGACTAGCTAAGCATTGTGCATTTGATAATTTCTCGACAGATGCCGCAATTAAGTCACAAATAATTGATGGATGTCACTCCGACCAATTGAGGAGACGTTTATTGAGAAAGGAACATAGCCTTGATGATATAGAGGAGATGACACGAATATTTGATCAAGCAGAAGAATATGCAGCAGACATCGAAACGGGACACAAAGGAAGTCGCGAACAAGTGAGACGCGTGCACGCCAAGAATGAAAGTCGAAGACGCTCGAGTGACAAACACTGGAGATCACGTCCGTCATCACGTCGAGAGCGATCAGGACATCAGCGGCGAGAACCGTGGAAGAAGGAAAGGAGATCAGAGAACGTGAGGAAGTGTTTCTGTTGTGGGTACGATTACCCCCATGTAGACAGCTGTCCTGCCATGGGCCAAAGATGTCGGAAGTGTGGTCGAACTAATCACTTTGAAGCGATGTGTGGGGAGTACAACAAGGAGAGAAGAAGTGGTGCCACAAAGACAGCTCAGCCCGACTCACGAAGAGGTACCCCGAGAACGTCCCGATCTGGTACTCGAAGACATCATGCCCGAGCTGTCCAAGACCAAGCTGAACAGTCTTCTGGGTCATCACACTTCAGCCGAGAGTCAAGTCGGTCCAGGTGGGAACGGAGATCACCATCCCAGGAATCGAGACCGTCATCCAGAGACTCAACTTACACCATTGAATATCTGAACTTAGCTGTAGATCAAGACCAGCTCAAGACATATCCCAGACTGGATATCAAAGTTGGCAATCATGACACGCAATTTGTACTAGACTCAGGTGCATCTCTGAACTACATTCCAGTCACCGAATATGAAAGAATGAAGCCACGTCCTCCACTGACCTTTGCACCAGTCAGAGTCTTTACATGGATGGCTAAGAAGCCACTCCCCTGCCTCGGGAAGTTTTCAACGACCCTCCAACATGAAGACACAACCATCCCAGCAGTAATCCACGTCATTAAGGGCCCGGAAGCGGACTGTCTACTGAGCCTCCCGACTGCTGAACGCCTTCATCTAGTGGAAATCCTTTTCAAAGTCAGCGGAAATCAAGATGTGACCCGCCAGTTTCCCAGACTATTCCAAGGACTAGGCAAGCTAAAAAACTGCCAAGTACGATTACACATTAATGAACAAATCAGACCTGTCGCTCAACACCCTCGACGGGTACCATTTCACCTCCAAACCGCTGTAGAAGAAGAACTCCAGGACTTGCTAGCTGCTGACATCATCGAGCGCACCGAGGGTCCAACACCATGGGTGTCCCCAGTAGTTATTGTTCCCAAAAAGGGCACGGCCAACAAAGTCAGACTCTGTGTGGATATGCGCCTGCCCAACACTGCAATTGAAAGAGAGCGACACCCGGGTCCGCACTTGAGTGATATGATTTCGGCCCTGAATGGAGCGAAAATATTTTCCAAGTTGGACTTAAACAAGGGGTACCACCAGTTAGAATTGGAGGCAAAGGCGAGATATATCACCACATTTGCTACTCACCTGGGGTTTCCTCTGCAGCTGAAATATTCCAGGAATTCGGCAGGTCATTGTATATTTTAGGATAATGTCAACACCAGCTTTTTGTTAGATTTATCAATACTATCCTCCTAAGTCTTCGAATTATATTTTTGGTTGTCCCTTGTGGTAGTTATTAATTCATAAACTATTGCAATGTTGATCTATGTGGCTGGGGATCTACAATGGGGAAAATGTTCAATTTCTCCAGCACGAGTGCCTATAAAAAAGATTTTATAAGGACCATGCTTATAACTTCATGACCCTCTACCCCTGGGATAACCCAGGGAGACTTTAGGGGTCTTGAATATGCACAGATAATGTAGATACTCACTCCATAGTGCTACCAGCATATAAGTCCATTTTGGGAAGCACTTTACTACAATGAGGGAGGGGAAATGTGCAATTTCTCTATCCCCAAGGCATATAAAACCTCTCTTAGAATGGTCCGCCATATAGGTACTTGACCCCCTTACCCCAGGGAAACTGAGGGGAGACCCTGAGAGTACCCAATATGTCAAAATATTGTAGTTTATTAATTTCTAAGTGCCCCTAACTTCAAAGTCAAGTGTGGGCACAATTTACATTTAAAAGCAGTCCTGCAACCCAGGCCTGCTTTTAAAATGACCTCAGGCTGTCAGCAGTGGACACATTCAAGCACATAAAGGGCTGCTGGCCTCTAAACTGCCATGCCCTAATATACACTCTAGTGCTCCGTCCATCATCCCCTTCGGTATCGCTTTGTTTACCCTGAGTTGGCAGGGTACGCCCAGACGTGGGTCCTTTGTTCACACTGCCTCTGTATTCAAGATAGCCTGGATGATGAGGGTTATGAACCCGAAACCGGCCCCAGGATGCTTGATTCCGGTCCAGGGAAGACACGGCTTGGCAGTTCGGGCTAGACTGTTCCCACGAGGCACAGGGTCAGACTGATTTGCATATGGCCATGTCTGAACTGGGGTGGTGGAGTGAGCTAAAGAATGATGATGGATTAAAACCAGATCAGTTGACTAGGGGGTGAGTGTTTGATTTGCTCAAGTGTTACATCCATCATCCCCTTTGGTATTGCTTTGTTCTCCCTGAGTTGGCAGGGTATGCTCAGACGTGAGTACCTTGCTCACTCTGCCACTGGGTTCAAGATAGCCTGGCTGATGAGGGTTATGAACCCAAAACCTGTCCCAGGATGCTTGTTTCTGGTCCAGAGAAGACATGGCTTGACAGTTCAGGCTAGACTGTTCTGATGAGGCCCAGGGTGAGACTGATTTGCATTTGGCCATGTCTGAACTGGGGTGGTGGAGTGAGCTAAAGAATGATGATGGATTAAAACCAGATCAGTTGACTGGGGGTGAGTGTTTGATTTACTCAAACGCTCCGTCCATCATCACCTTTGGTATCGCCTAATATACACTAGGGCTTAAAGGTAATTTTATTCCCCAAAGCCTTCTTTATCATCGTTCCAGTATGTGAGTCTGCTAAATGTTTTGGAACAGCAGCCAGTCATCACTGAGCTGATGAAATACACCATTGTCTCAGTGATGAGACAATGCTATCAATGCAAATGTCATAAATAACTTCAACAGGCAAAAAGTCCTAAACCATACAGGGAAATGAAAGCCCGGTCAAGTACAATGCATCAGGCGTTAGTCTAGTGCATTTCAGTGTGGTGGTCCACATCATCAACCGAAATGCATTAGTCATGTATTGTAGCACTGCTCAGCTGTCAATGCACAGTGATGCTATAATGCATGACTA
Source organism: Lissotriton helveticus (assembly GCF_964261635.1). Lineage (NCBI taxonomy): Eukaryota > Metazoa > Chordata > Amphibia > Caudata > Salamandridae > Lissotriton > Lissotriton helveticus. The sequence continues at coordinate 622,368,303 of NC_136071.1, forward strand.
TGTGAGCAGCAGTAGCACAGTGCATGCAGCTCTCGGCAGGCTAAGGGGCTGGCAGCTCACATCTCTGTGAGTACTTCTCTCACTACAACAATGCATCTAAGATAGACACTCCCACCCCCGGCCCCAAAACACAAGCATAACTGACATCACAGTCAATGCCCCACCATTTATGGCTTGTAAGAGTTATAGGTTAAGGTCAGTTGGGGGTGAGATTTATGGTCTGTCCTGCAAACTAAGTCAAATGGAGTGAGGCAAGGGGATCAGGCTGAGAGACAACTGCTCCTTGCTATAGCAGCTGGCAGTTGGACCAGTGCCAGATGAGGGATGGGATCCCACCCCAGCTGCGCGACTTGGCCCTAGGCCCATCAGCCATGCCAGGCTGACTCGTGAGGAAGGTTAGTGAGTTCTGAGTTGACTGCACTAGCTGGTGCTGTGTATCAGTGACTATTTAAATATTACACCCTGCGGCTGGGTGGGCTGTAGCCATCCTAGGCTATGTTGGCGTTCTTCAGTCAGCGTCTCCTGACCCAACCCCAGCCCACCGGGCTGTGGCACCTGCATCATGATGAGTAAGTGCCAGAGTGAGTGGCAGTATTTGTCCCATTTAAGTAAACTTCCACTTGTCATGCATAACTGAATTGCTGAGAGAGGTGTGCAACTTGTTAATAATAGCAGGTGGCAACACACATCAGACGACGTGGGGGCTCAGCTACTGATTTTAATTATACTGCCCAGTAAAGGTCCTTTCATATTAGGTTTGCAGCAGTTGTAATATCTTCTTAGAGTTTCTCATTGCTCAAATGGGTGTTATTTCTGATATGTATATGTTTTCCCGTCTTTATCGCTTGATTTTGCTGGGGAGAAAGTGTCACTCGTAGTTGATGAAATGTCACTCATAATTACACTGAAATTATACAAATGTCACACATAGCTATCTGAAACCTTAGCAGCTATGACAACAGCAGATGCAAACCTAATAGGTCCTTCTGAAACCCACCAATGCTATCTCTAAACACATAGAGGTAGAAAGTGCATCTTTCCCTTCCTCTTCAGACAAGACCACAACATATGATCGCTTCCTCAGACCACACTATTGATTCTACCTGTACTACCTGATGACCACCTCATAAAAAGGGAAATGGAATTCTAGAGAAAGCCCCAGTGTTGTGGCAGGTTGAAACACGTGCTGGTTGAACTTCTATTCAATACAAATGTGGACATACAAGAAACTACAAGAAGAATGAAACAAATGAAAAAAAACTCCAACATTCTTGTGCTTTTTTCTAAATGTGCAATCTGCTATCTGTTATATATTATATATTTTAGTGACACTGACTTATTACTCTGACATTCATTTGATATGAAATAAAGGGTCTAACGCGTTACATGTGTATTGACAATACCACCATATTCATTTCACTTCAGCTTAACTGTTGAACGTAAGAGTAAACAACACAATAACAATGAAAAGAAAAGCAACAGCAGAAGAAAAACATATAGTACGCAGCACAAAAAACAGCCCCAAACACAGCAGTAAACAAAGCACATTTCATGCCACAAAAAATGCAGCACAACAAATAAGCACAATTATTTGTGTCACCCATTATCACCTCCACAAGTTCGGTTTATAATGTGATGATAAAAGGTATGTGCACCAAGTGCATGCCTTACCATCAAGGACATGTAATAGCTCACTCAAGACTGTTTTGTGAATCAGCCTTTGTTGTAAATTAGCTCTGGCATTGGTCATTTCATGTGAAATGGATACCAATGTTCATTTAATGCAAAATACCCCATGGTCTGTGCTACGGTTTTGAGATGAATTGCGTCTTAAACAGTTGAAGAGCGGGAACGGCAGCAATTTACTACCTTACACTGTGCCTGGAAATGTAGCAGAATATCATACCATCTCTAAATTCATTATAAAGTACAACACAATAAAAAAGGAAAAAGCAAAATAACAAAGCAAAAATTTTTACCTGCAAAATGATGGGGCTCCCCTACAAAATGTGATGAGGGGCATGCACGTCTCTCATATCTTACAGATATTCCTAGGGCGTGGGCTCAATGGGTGCACCCCTAAAAGATTGGGGCCTCCTGGAGGATTGGGGATCCCTTGCACCACAGGGGTCAAGGTGCCTGTGTTACACCCCTGCAGGGCACAACAGTCAAAACCAAACATAACACAGCAGGCAGAGTGGAACACAAAAAACACAAAGCCAAAATACTGCTCAAAAACACACCAGCACAAAAAGAAACACATCACTTATGCAACACAGGAAATATGCACAAATATCTAATTGTATTAAAAGCCATTCCTTAACACAAAGGGCATGTAATAGCTGCCTTAAAAAACGTTTTGTGGTTGGGCTACTGATTAGTTTGCTAACGCACAGTATTTGGGCTCCTTCTTCCTTGCTCTTTGAAATGGAACTTTCTAGGTGCCTGAGGAATAATAGGAGTTAGGGTCAACTAGAATTTAACAATTACACTGGAAAATGGGATTAAGTATGCATTATATAAAATTCAAAGCCAGACTGATGTCCACAAGTCTTAGGAATATATTCTAAAAATACAGAACTACTACTGACAGGCCAAAGAGATGAATGAAGTTTAGCCTTCGCAACATAAAACATAAAAGAAATCCAGTAATTGTGATAAATCATTTAAAAAAACGATTTTTTGATCAGTATATGATTTGCAGTCGTCTTGCCTGTTCTGCATAATGAACATCTAAATCTCCTAAGCAAAAACTACTCTAAATAATACTGGATGAGGAAACTCTAATTTGATCCATTAAAATAGAAAGGTGTCAGCATAGCAGAATCTCCATAGATATTCTCTAAATGGAAAGAATATTGTATTGCATGAAGCGAAACAACAGAGATATCTCAAAGTCTTTAAGGATATTGGACTCAACCATTAAAACCCACAAAGAACATTCAAGAACCTCTGTCAAGTGTTCCACAACTCATCCACCTTCTCACTGTAAACCAAGGCAACTACACTTAAACTCCTTTCTTCTGATCTCCACACTCTGAAACATCTCGCATTCCTTCAGCCTTCAGATACAACATGGGCCATCTTCCTCCCTTTGTTCGTTAGTGTCCCTCGTCCTTGCCAATGATACTCATTTCGAGCCTCAATATCTCTGCTGCACAATGAGCCTTTCTTTAACCATGATCTCATGCAAGTGCACCTACAGATGAGAGAAAAGCATCACAACCCTGGCAAGCTTTCTCTTTGGAAATGAGAACATTGAATCCAAATGCTTAAGGCCTTTGGTCAACTTAACATGTTAAATGCATGATTATAGTTACATACACAGTTGCAATATAAACGAACGGTACTAATCAATAAATGCATGAGTTTGTAGGAGTTAATAATCATTATTCAAACCAGGCAAATGAATATATATATATATCTTTTGTTTCATTGCACGTCATGTGATCAAGCCTCGTTTGGGAGGTGAAACGCGTTATGACGGATGGCTGGTGTAATTGCACAATAAATCACCGAAGAATCAGCACAAAACTTGGGGTTACTCTCGTTATTCTTTTGAAAAGGTGTGGTGAATAACGGTATCGTTTTATATATATATATATATATATATATATATATATATATATATATATATATATATATATATATATATATATATATATGCGGTATGTGTCGTCCTTTGATTCAGCATACCCAGCCAAACAGTGAGGAAGAGACGAGACCCGTTCTTAGGTGTTTAATCATTTATTTTGCCCAACACCAGTCTGCCATGACGCGTTTCGGCTACCATAAGCCTTGATCACATGACGCAGTCATGGGGGCTGGCCACCCGTTTTAAAGTGCAAGGTGCCTGCTGCGTGGTAAACATAGTAGAAATACTACATGCATAAATGCATTAATGCCTTCGAAGCAAACTTAGCTTACAGTAATAAATGTAAAATACATGATACATTGATCTTGGCTGTATGAATACAATTGTGTCACTTATTGTCGCTGAAACCTTTTAGCATCTGATGTAAATGCACAAATTGGAATATGAGGAATAAAACAGCCATTCTGAATAGAATACATTAAAACACATAAATAGTTAAGAATGTATTAAAAATATATAAATATTCCTAATATGTGCAAGAGTCACCTCAAAACAAGACTTTTTTTTGAATGCTCCAATTAAAAAACATGTCTCACTGTCAACCGTGTGCTGGTGAAGCAACAGTAGGATTTGTGCAAAACACGCCAATTGGATATTACCTAAGAGTGGCTCTAAGCCATAACAACAATACTGCCTGTGTGGGCAATTCTAATTCTTGTGCAAATTGGCAATGGTTTCAGTGCAAGTTAGCTAAATGTGCAACATCACGCAACAGTAAAATCAAAGTGCTACCAGTGATTAAAACAAAATTGTGCGTAATAAATAAAAAGAATAGATAAAATATCTCTTGATTCAAAGATAAAAGTGTGGAGAACAGGGGAAGTTCATAATATGGTAATATAAAACTGAATAGAAATACAAGTTGCAAGTACAACCTCAGTGCACGATTCTCTTCTCTACAGAGTGACAAGTTTATAGGTATGTGTGACAATCCTCACTATTGTTGAGACCGTTAGGTATCTTACTATCCAGCATAATAATGTACCTAGTCTCTAACTTGCGTAGGAGCCCTTCTCTGTCACCACCTCTTCTTTGGGGAGGGACGCTGTCAATGACAAAGTAGGTTAGACCATTTGGATTTTTGCTATGCATTTGTTCGAAATGTCTTGCCACAGGATAAGAGGGGTCTGCATTAATGATGGCCCTCAAATGCTGCAAAATTCTCTTATGTACTTGAGGCCTGGTACTCCCCACATATCTGAGCCCACATGGGCATTCTAAAACATAAACCGCAAATTCTGATTTACAGTTAAGTTTCTCTCTTATTTTGATAGGATTGGGGGAGAATGGTATCATGTATTCTGATTTGCTGACACCGTTTTTACAAGCTTTACATGTGGTGCATTTCAAAAACCCTCTACTGCCACCTAGCCACGAGCCCGTGACTAGTTCTGGGCTGCTGGAGACCAAACTGGTTTGCATTGATCTGGCTTTTCTGTATGTGATGTTGGGCGAGGAAGTCACTAAACTACCTACAACAGGGTCACTCCTGATTAAAGACCAGTTGTTTTTAACAATTTTCCGAATGGACTTGTGCTGATTGCTATAGGTCATAATCAGTCTGATTTCCTTGGCTGTGTCAGATTTAGGGGCCCTGAAGCTATCATCTGAGGAACCCAACAGTTGGCGTCTTTCTTGCTTGTTGGCTCTCCTCATGGCATTGTCAATAGTGTGCATATCATAACCCCTAGCGAGAAATCTGGTTTTACACTCATTTTGCGCAGTCAGGCAATCCGTTTCATTGCTACATATTCTCCTGATGCGGAGCATCTCCCCGTAGGGGATGCTCTTTATCAGGTGGACTGGATGATGGCTATGGGCATGCAACACAGTGTTGCCGGCCGTCGGTTTTCTGTATAGCCTAGTTTGTAGCTTGCCCTTATCAATATAGATTTCTACATCAAGAAAAACAATGGACATGTTACTGAAAGTGCTGGTAAAGTGTAGATTTACATTATTGACATTGAGTTGTTCAATAAAGGTAGTAACTTCATCTGTAGTGCCATCCCATATGAAGAAGAGGTCATCAATGTACCTCCACCAACATTTGACCTTGGTATTCATGGTGGCAGAGTGGCAAGGCATGAGGACCTGCTCCTCCCAGTAGCCCATGTGGAGACAGGCATAACTGGGAGAGAAGCAGGCCCCCGTAGCCACCCCTCTAGTCTGCAAAAAAAGCTGGTTCGAAAATAGGAACACATTATTTTCTAAGCAAGCCAAAATCATGTCCACTACCATTTTGGAATGTTCTGCAAATTCAGCGGGTCTCTTGCTGAGATAGTGCTGGATTGCCCTTATCCCATCCCTGTAATAAATGCTTGTGTACAAGGAGGTGACATCTAAAGACACCAGAAGAAAAATTGGCTGCCATTCAAAGTTGGAAAGTTTTTTCAATAAGTCTCCCATATCAAGTATAAATGATGGTAGGTTTTTGACAAAATCCTGCAAAAAAAAGTCAATGTATTTGCTGACGTTTTCCAGAAGGCTGTTCCTGGCCGAAATTATTGGCCTTCCTGGTGGTTGATGATAGTTTTTGTGAATTTTGGGGATAAAATATATTACAGGGGTCACAGGATGATCGTTTTTTAGATATTTGAATTCATCGAGGGTAAGCAAGCCCTTGCTCCTCCAGGCCATCAGTTTGGAGTAGTTTTCGTTTTTGGCTGCTTGCACTTCCTGTGCATTGGTTCTCCTGTAACATTCCCTGTCGTTTAATTGTTTTAAAGCCTCCTCCAGGTATATTTTTCTGGGCCAGAGCACAACGTTTCCACCCTTGTCCGACTGTCTAATTACCAGCTGTTTATGTCCTTTCAGTTTTTTGATTAGATTGTGATATTGCATGTCATGGTAGTTGTGTCTTTTCTTTTTTACATTTGCATTGTTAATGTGTAACTCCTTCAGTTCCAATGAAACCCGATCATGGAAAATGTCTAAATTGTCCTTCAGCATCAAATATTATATTATATATGCACCAGCAATTCCACACCACTTCCGTTTGTACGGCGAAGCAGGAACTCAGACCGACCACAGCATATTCAGGCGAGGTAAAGTTTTATTTTCGTTCTTTCACAGCCAGCAAGACACGTTTCGGGCTTCAAGAGAGTGCATTTATGATGAGGTTTTTAGCACAATCCCAACTTAATGAAGTGTTGTTCTTAGTCACAATAAAGCCCAAGTGGGCATTAACCTCATTGCAGCTACCTGTTATGCCATAAGTAAAATCACGCCCCTGTGGGCACATTCTCATGATGTCAGCTCTTGTTCATAAACCATGATGTCTTATCAAATAAAGTATACTAAGTGTTCACATATATCTACAGCCGTTTGCCTTACATATACCAACTAACCAACACATGATAATTAAAAAGCTTTAAAAAAAACTTTAAAAAACAATTGGCAGTATTAATGTAAACTAGAATCAACGTACATATTAGAATTAAATTCTAAGCAACCAGATGGGCTTAACATTGAGGAAGATATGCAAACTCATTTGTAATGAATGATTGAGTCTGATAACGCCATTAATAATGATGATCATGAGTGATGTCACTGACCATGTCATGAGTGATGTAATATGTGACGTCATCAGCAGTGCATTGCACGCGCAAGTTGTAGTGAGTCCAACTAACTATAACGTGGGAATTTAAATGGTTTTATGCGAGTAAAATTTCCAGCTAACTATAACTGGTGTGGAACCTATGGTTTTTTCAGTGAATTTAATAGGTTTTTTAAATGCTAATTCCTAACTATAACTGGTGTGAAACCTATGGTTTTTTCAGTGAATTTCATAGGTTTTTTAATAGCAAATTTCTATAGGTATGAAATGTAATATTTTTTATAATGAATTTTATATTGTATAATTATGTAATACTATTTTTTTAAATTTTTTATTTTTTTTTGCCCTGGAGCTCTCCCGGGCGTGTACCGATGCGCTCACCGGTGAGCGCAGTGTTACGGCGCGCTCCGGTGTGCGTACCGGTGAGGGTCCCGTTAGCGCTATTGCCGCGAACGAAAACATCATCGTGACGTATGGCGTAGCCGCGTGATGCGCCTTATGACGCACGGCGTAAACGCACCCGGAAGGGCTTGAACGTATACGATCGCGCAACGTAAGTGCCGCCGGGCGCGTCCCGACGCGCTTACGCTACGCGCCCCCGGGCGCGCCCCGGGGCGCGTAGCGTAAGCGCGTCGGGTCATGTGACCTGAAAATAACACTTATCATTGGTTCAGATCAGTTTTGGTGTCCAAATGATGAAGGCCCGAGTCATGTGACAAATGATGAAAGCCCCCACCTATTTTCCTCATTCTCACTTTGTACTTTGAGTGAGGAAGACCTGTTGAAAGACCTCTCTGTACCTATTTGTCTGAAAAATGGCTACAGTAGCTGCAGGAGCATCTGCACCACCACCACCACCACCACCACAAGGATCACCACAACACCACAGCGGTGGAGAACAAGAAGAGGAGGAGGAGGAGGAGGGGAGGTTCCTACCGGAAGATACTAACCCATATAAGCCAAAGGAGCAATTTATCTGGCAGTTTTTTTCCATCCCAAAGGACAAGTAGAAAGTTAATGCGCCAAAGGCGACTTGTTTAATCTGCGGCTTTCAACTTTTAAGGGGGAACCCTAACAAAAAATACTCTTTTGGCAACAACACCATGATTCGGCACATGCAACGCCGGGACCCTAATAACTATGCTAGGGCAAAGGTCAGGGAACTGGCCAGAAACCCTGCCCAATCTTCTGCCAGCACCTCCCAAAGTAATCAACCCACCCCATCGGGTCCAGAGGCAAGGGAGACGATCCCAAACATTAAATCCAAGTTTTCCAATTTTAAAATCGTTTGCATATTTTGTGGAGTGACATTATGCTATGGTGAGCAAAGCATTACACTTATCACCCGTGCTTGGGATCAGCCACAAGTGCACGAAGAAACATTAATTTTTTCCTTTTTTTTTTTTTGCTCCAGTCGAGCCATTTACAATTCTCTGTTTTTTGTTTCTCCCCATAAAAAATACAAAAAAAATATAAAACTGTTCAGAAAAGCCAAAAAAAAGTAAAAAAAATTCAAAAAACAATATAAAAATATAAAACAACAAAAAGAATAAAAAAAACAGTTCTTTTTAGAACTACCTCCAATTTAAAAAAAACTACATTTTTAAAAAACTCTGTCATTCTTTTTTTTTCCAGGGTACGCGCACCGGTACGCTTACCGGGGCGCGCACCCAAAAAAAATAAAAATAAAATAAAGGAGTGAGCATGAGGGAAAGACACAGAGAGAGTGATGTTAAGAGAAAGAGAGCTAGAGGGAGCAACACAGAGGGACTGTTTATTACATAGTAAGACAGAGAGAAGGTGTAATAGGGTGTAAGCGAGAAAAGGAAAATGAATAAGGGAGCGAAAGAAGGGAAGAGAGAGGAAGAAGACTAAAGCAGAGGTACTGGGAGAATGTGAGTGGGTGTTGAAAGTAAATGGAAGGACAGTAAAGGATGGGGAATGAGGGGTGGTGACGGAACCGGAGGAAAGGAACAACGGTGAGGGAGGGTTAGAAAAGAGCAGTGATTGTAAGTAAAGAGGGGTGAAAGAGGGTGGATAAAAGTGAATAAGGGTAAGACATGGGGAGTGACAGAGAGAAAGGAGAGAGAGAGTAAAGGAAGGAGTGACTGAAAGGGAGTGAATGAAGCAGCAAAGAAAGCTAAGTGAGGGAGTGTGGGTGAGTTGTAGGGAGTGAGCATGACGAAAGAGTATTGACAGAGTGAGGGGACAGAGACAGCGACGGTAAGAGAGATAGAGTGAGGGAACGGAAGTGAGGAACTGTGAGGACAGACGGACTGAGAGAAGGAGTGAGAGGAGTGAAGTAAATGAGTAAAGGAAAGAGAATGAGTGAGGGAGCAAAGGAAGGCAACAGAGGGTAAGGGAAGTAAAGCAGGGGGACTGAAAGAAGTTGAAAGTGAGAGGGGAGTTAGGGAAAGGGGAGTAAACATAGAGGATAAGAATAAGTGAGGGAAGCAGAGTAAGGAAACAGGAGTGAGGTAGGGTGAGAAAATAGTAGTGAGGTTAAAGGAAAGGGTGATGACAAACTACATTTTTTAAGTCACACTTACCATATAATTAATGTAACTTTAATTACATTTTTTTACTACACTTTGTATCTGTGAAAGAGAGAAGAAAAAATAAGTTATAATTAGTAAAATATATATTTTAAAATAAAAGATACAAATGAAGAGGTTAAAAATCATAACAGTGTATTAAGAAATAAAGTATGATTGAAAGATGCAGAAAGGGAAATAAAGTAATGTAGAAGGACAAAAAGAGGGTAAAATAAATAGAAGGAGAGCAAATTACTAACAGTAAGGCAGATACATTCAGTGACAGAGAGGAGGAGAAGAAGAGAGAAATGAACTGAAGGTAAGAAAGATACTAAAAGAACTAAATCAGGAAACAGGAGTAAGTAAAAAGACTGAGAGGGAAAGGAGTCTGATTGAGGATGCATTTAGAAGAATGAGGAATGGAAGATAACTGAGAGTAAGTGAAGGAGAGTCAAAGAGTGAAGGGATGAAGGGAGAGAAGATAATATAGAAGGATTCAGGAAAAAGAAGTGAGGAAGTTAGTAGACAGAGAGACTAAGGGAAAGACTGAGTGAAGCAGAGTACAATGAGTGAGGAAAGGAAAATAAGTAAGGGAGCAAAAGAAGGAAAAAGAGGAGAAGAGGACTAAAGCAGTGGTACTTAGAGAAAGTGATTCGGTGATGAAAGTAAAGAGAAGGACATTGAAAGATAGGAAATGAGGGGGAGCAATGGAACCGGACTAAAAGAAATGGGGTGAAGAACGATGAGAGAGAAGCAGTGAAGTTGTTGTAAGAGAAATGATAGAAGGTAGATAAACACCAGTGAACATAACACAAAGAGAGTGAGGGACTGAGGACATAGAGGTAGTGAACGCAAAATAGAGAGGAGGTCAAAAGAAAGGAGCAAACAAAGATAAGCAAGGGAGAGTGGGTGACTTATAGTGACAGAGTGCGAAAATACTGGTGAGTGAGTAAAGAGGAATTACTAAAAGAGCAAGGGAGGAAAAGACGGAAAAGGGAAGTAAAGCAGAGACTGAAGACTGAAAAGTGGTGCAAGGGAGAGAGGGGATGCACACAGTTGAAATGGAAATGAGGGGTTGTGAAAGAAGTGCAGTAAACGAATGGGTGTGAAACAGAGTGAGAGAAAGGCAGTGTGAGTGAGTAAAGAGAGCTGAAAGAGAGAGGAAAAAGGAAAGTGAGTGTGATACAATGGGAATATAATATAAATTACACAATACAAACTATAGAATAATTTGTACAACATGTTAGATAGTTTATTTTTGCTGTTCTCAGAACATATTGAATTTCACTAAAAACAGTGAGTTCAAACTATTCATCATATGGCAGCGGGAAAAAAACCACAATCAAAAAGATTGCGTTTAAAAAAACAAACATATAAACTTACAAATCACATATGTACACTAATCTTTGATTCACTTACTTTTCCTTTAGGCCAAATAGTACATCATGAAGGTCCTTTTCGTAGGAAGGTACTCTGCTGTTCTCTAAAAATTCCATTTCATCGACTTTCTAGAAGAAAAGCTCCAAGAACATCTGAAATATGTTTCAATGTTTTCATATACTCCTTGTGTTCAGTCATGACTCTTTCCTCATTCCTTCACCTTTCCTTAAGGCCAAATAGTGTCAGATGTATCATTATATTTTCAAATTACTTAAAACAAACTCTAAAACTACCGTTTTCCCGACGTTCTGAAATAAAGGCTCAAACAACACACATTATTTAAATATTCATAATTCCATCTCTGGCTCTCTCATGTTGAACATTTCCTATAATACTGATATCACTTACTATGCGATCCACTTACTGTACCTTTATGAGAACTATAATTTTTATATTATCTTCATCACTTTTACTCACAATATAATTTTAAACAGCAGAGTAACTTTTATTAACTGCTCCCGTCTTCATAGGCCAATTACCTTTACTTAAATTTTGGTTGTAAAAACACTAGGTATGAATTTTTTAAGTCAAAAGGCAAACGTTGTTTGAAAGTCAAATGAGTATCATTACAGTTAGTCCAACCTTTTCGACATTTTAAATAGCATGTGTAATGCCCTGATGTTGTTGAAGGACCGTCATGATAAACATTAGCTACAGTGGCAAAAGTTCTTCCTGAAATTGATAACTGAGAAGCCACGAAATTTTTAATAGAAGTTGTCAATTTAGTTCCATCAGGTCCACATCGTTGGAACATTAAAATGACATACTGACCATAATTTTGTATAAATAATGTGGACAGCATTGCAGACTTACATTGGGTACACACTATATTGTGATCAGCTGCTTTAACTAGATTATTAAAAGGCACTGATTTGCAGTCTGGTAAAGTCAAATATATAAATCTTTCGGTGTCTATTGTAGTACTACTTGATAAACTACAGTTGTCCCAGTCATGCTGCCATTGATACGAAAGGCTAAACAGATTTTTTATATCTACACCTCCATCTTCCAATACATCAAACATATACATTAAAAATTCCTGACTATCCCGCTGAATATTCTGTGAAAATTGATTTTGACCAGAACATATGTCTAAAAGATTTCGAATTTCTGAAACACTTTCTATTTTTGCTCTATCATTGCTACATTTCTCAAACACAGAATTCAATAAACAGCAGAATGTTTGATCCCGATTTTCAACAATCTGTTCTTGTAAATTTTGAAGAAAAAAAAACAACATTAAGCACTACATTAGCATAGCAGTTGACACCAGAACTGTTTTCAACTGAAATCCAACAACATCTTTACCTGAATCCTTTTCCTTTCTGCTTACAATTACTGTTTCATCTACTTTTTGTCTTTTTGCTACTAACTCACTGCAATTATTCTCATTTCTTCTTTTTCGGCCTACCACACGTTTTTCAAACAGAGGATATTGAGGCAAATGTGGAGCATACTCTCTTCTTAACTTATTGTATTCTTTTACACAATCTAGATCTGCACAAATCTTTGTTTCATCACACTCAATCAAGTGCAATCCTGATAAAGTTCTGACTCGTGATAATGCCACATATGCCTTACCCTCTTTAAACACAGAACTTCCAATGTTCACTAAAGCACTATCTACACTTAAACCTTGAGATTTATGAATTGTCACCGCATATGCCAAACAAACAGGAAACTGTTTTCGGCGAACATATAAGTCTTTCACAAGCAAAAATATAGCTGAACAACGACAAATTTGTTCTATTTCGTCAATGCCATCAAATTTAATTTTTTAAATTTCAATTCCATGTCTATTTTTGTAATTCACAAAATCAACAACATGATCCATTGCTCCATTTACCAGACCTCTTTCAACAGTTAAATTCCTTCTCAAAATGATAAGACAATTTAAACACACATTCAGAGTCTTTTCAAAACCAGCAGTTTTAGATACACTCTTCTCTAATGAATCCAATTTTGATTTCAAATTTTCTGACAAAATAATTGTTGCTCCCATATGCTCTATTTTATCTATAGCTTCCAGTTTCACAATCTCTTCATTTTCTAACTTTAACATTTTGTTGTTGAAGATGGAAAATTCTTGCAGAGTTGGCATTAAACATATCCCAGATTTGTTCTCAGTAATTTTCGTAAAAATATTCTCTGGAAGAGTGTTTTCATTTGGATACAAATTTGAAATTAATCGTGCATGTAATGCTCCTTTCCCATGCTCACTTACTTTTCCGATTCTTACATCTTGTAGAATATTTTTATAATCTTCGTCCTTTGCCTGTCGCATATTTTGAAGCAGTTCTGCATATTTGAAATGTAACCATATATTAACGTTTCCAATGCTTCCTAGGCACTTCCTGGTATCTTCATGCGTGAGCATTTTAAACACTGGTTGTCCTTTCACTGGAGTCAACTGCAGTAGATCTCCAAAAACAATAATGTGTTTTCCTCCGAATAAGACATCATAGTCTGTTCTAAGAATTTCTTGCATTCTCAAATGCGCAAAAGCAAGCATTAGATTTGAGACCATGCTTACTTCATCAATGATAAGAAGTTTCATTTTCTTCAGGACTCTGGAAACTTCAGAACAAGCATCTCCAGATAGCTTGTGGTATTGTAATTTGTTATCATGCTCCACTGGTAGCAGCAGTAAACAATGTAAAGTGATCCCTTTAATGTTATGTGCTGCCAGCCCAGTTGGAGCGGTAACAACACAAGACAGCGGTGATTCAGTCCTTTTCTGCAGATAAGTTGCAATTGCTTTAATCAGAAAACTTTTTCCTGTTCCCGCTTCTCCACTCACGTACAGTCGGACAGGCTTAAATGATGTACATGAGCACTCTTTTTTCTCATGACTGAATCCATGTTCAACCTGTTCTGTGACTTCGTCATATATCTGTTTCTGCTCAAGGTTTAGTTGTTTCATCAAATCTTATAAGTTAACTACATCATCTTGAGCTTGTTCCATAGCTCTTTCCACCTCATCCATGGCAGTGGCAGCTTCATTTTGGATAATTGGTCCTCCTAATGGATCCTGACTCAATGAAGCAGAACTCTGACTGTCTTGAGAACTGTCTCTAGCAATCTCTACAGCAATTGTGGCTTCTTGCTCTATTTCTTCGTTCAACATTTGCAGATAATTTGGAAAATCAGGACATTCTATGGTATCCTTGGTTGCATTGAAAGAATCTTCGTAACCGAGAAAATCTCCAAGTAGTTCCTCTTCTGTACGCCATGGCTTAAAGAGTTGCAAAAGAGCTAAATAGTAAAATTTCCTTTTCTCTGGATTTTCGCAACTCAATTTTCGATGATTAATCAAATGGCCTTTTCTCTGCTTCACTAGACATCCTTCACACCCAATGATAGCATATATTCCATTATTGATATCTTCTCTGATGGTCCTCTTATAAATATAGTTTTGCAGAACTTCATACAAACACCTGTTCTCAAGATGACTACTTCTATTTGGATAGTATGTATCCAACATGTTTGTCTCCAAAATATCTGTACTGTTTGGTTCTTTCTCCGCCAAATACTCAATTTCTTGTACAGATTTCAAAACTCGGTTTCGTGTTGCAGCAAGACCTAGACTCACCCAAATATTTGTTCTAGACTTGGCGTAGAGACTTGCTGATGATAACCGATCAGAACATTCATATGCTCCAATTTCTCGATGCGACAACATCTTCAAACTGAAACTGTATCATTTTTTACTTATACTCTTTTCATGTGAAATGTCCTCCCACATTTCCTTCAGTTCTGTCTTTTCTTTTTTTGTGATGTAAGACGTCACATATCGAGCCAAAGCAAAAGAGTTGTCAGCAACGAGCTGAATATCCATGTTAGCATTCCACATGGACAAAATCACTGGGTTGTAGTCGTTGATGTACTTGGACTCTTCGTTTCTTTTTAAATTGTATGTATTTTTTGGTGATTTCCTCGTCACAGTAAGTCGCAGAGAAGACATCAAATTATTTACTCTTCCTTTAGAAATCACTGGTCGTGGAAACCCGAAACGACATTTTGTGTAGAACTTGTCCTTGTTTCTGAATTTCCGACGACAGTACTTTCCACAACGATGGGATTGAAACCGTAAAACTTGTTGCCTTAAACTGTTTTCTTCGGTAGTTTTCGGAACAGCACATGTTGAATACTCTTCAATGAAACTCATTACTGTGTCATCCGAATCTGTTCCAAATTTGGGTGCATCTTTAATCCATAACAACATATGTATGTGAGGAGCACCTCTCGCTTGATACTCCTTTCTCCAAAAGAAATCCAAAACCTCTCCAAGGGGAGGATTTCTTTTGTTGGTAATGAAAGACATCATAGCTTCAAATCTATGATTGAAATATCTACATACATTCACTGGATCCAAAGAACACAGTTCTCCAGGTGTTTTGAATTCTATATTTTGTATGTTTGCATTTGTCTCTCGTAGAAATTGAAGTAAGTCGTCCCATGCATACTCAGCACAGCTAAGAGTGAGGAACCATGTAGGAGTTCCTAAGTTTCTTAGCATACATTTCAATTCCCCATGACGACGGTACCAATACTCGTTTGTACCACGCTGACATGCCATGAGATTGATTAGATGAGATTCCAAGATATTGTCTTGCAGATTGACTTTCTCCATAAAGTCCCTCGCCGAAACATTTTGCAGATGTGCTCCACTTTTCAGTATATGGTTTACTGCATCAGAAAGCCCAGATAAGTCACTTTCATACAGTAGATGAAACAAATATGGGATGCATTGACGAAACCTTGGATCTTCAGCATATAATCTTAAAGTCCGGTATTCAGATGCAGGAATTTGAAGTGGTCGATCGTCATATCGTCCACCTCGACCTGTTGGAAATAGCTGTGGAAAACAACGAGCTTCCAAACTTTCTTCCCATACACTAATGAGACTTCCTTTTGCTGCTTTCATTTGAAACAAGTCAATTGCATTCCCCATTACGTCTTTGGAAGGCAAAGGATGAACAGTATAATGTTCATATATTTCTTCACTTCTAGATACATCAACTTTTTCAATTTGGCCGGCTGAACAATCACTGTCTTCTTCTGCAGCTGTTTCCTCTGCTCCAACACATACATCTTTGTAGTACTCATTGTTTTTGACCAAATACAACGTTGCCTTTTTGACTTTCCTAACTTCCACTAAATCTTGCCAGATTTTCTTACTCTTTGTCGGAACCCCATTAAATAGAATAACCAGAGGTTCCTCTTCCACTTTCTCTACACCAATTGTATCAATATTTTTCTTGAAATGTAGAGGCAAATAAACAACTCTTCCCTTTAATCCTCTCTGTAAATCCGAAGGAGGCAATTTCCCTATCTTAGGCTCCATGCGAACAATAGCCTGAAAAGGATGGACACATTGAATCAAAATAGATTCATATGTATTTAAATCCATCAATTCAGGAGGAATGTCTACCAACTCAAGATTATTATGAACAGCTCTAGCAGGCATTCTGTTTTCATTTAATTTATTGTAACAATATTTACAAATACGCTGATCAGAACTCAAATCAAAGGAATTCTCCACCAACAAAAAAGTTGCAAAATTCTTCCATTCACTATTATTTTCCATTACACTTTCTGCATATAAATCAACTAACCTAGTCTGAATCTTATAATGACTCCGTCGACAACACACACAAGTAAAATTAGGCCTTTCACTTGATTTCACCTTAAACTTGGTAATTTCCTGGTCAAACTTTTCTGTACTTGAAATCTGTACATTGTCTTCCACATTACCTTCTATTACTGTGTCAATTTCTACACTGTCCTCTTTTTCACCAAAGTAACTTAACTCAATTTCTTCACAAATTTTCTTCACATCTAATTCAGTTCCATGCAAAAGAGCACTGTTTAACTGTTTAAGCTTAAGTGCTGGACTTTTTGCATAATACAACATTCTCACTAATTTCCTCATTTTAGTATGATGCACTGCTAACATCCTAAAATGATGAAAAACACTCTGACATACTTTTCTAGAAAGACAAGCCAGTGAATGCCCATGCAAACCTGTGTTTTCTCTGACTCTGCAAGGATCTAAGGGCCAGATGTAGGTGGCCAATTACCGGTCGGTAACGGCCGAATTCGGCCGTTACCGACCGGTATTTGGATTTTGAGATGTAGGGCCAGTCATTTTACAGAATCGGTAAATTTACCGATCGGTAAATTTACTGATTCTGTAAAATACCGAATTGGTATTTTTACCGATTCGGTAAATTTGATATGTAGGTGGGACTCTTCTGAGTCCCACAAGCCTTACTGAATCGGTATTTTACCATCAAATTCAATTTGATGGTAAAATACCGATTCCGGTGTGCATGCACATGTGTGCATGCACACCTGTGCCATATGACAGGCAGACCTGCCCCCGACCCTGTTATGGGGGTGCTAGAGGGTGTCAAAGTGACACCCCCTGCACCCTTGTGAAATTCGGTATTTACCGATTCGGTAAATACCGAATCGGTAATGCCCATTCATTCCTATGGTCTTCAAAGCCCATAGGAATGAATGGGCATTACCGGTCGGTATTTACCGAATCGGTAAATACCGAATATTACCGATTCGGTAAAAGCACATCTGGATTTACCTACATCTCCCTCCTTCTATTTTACCGATTCAT
Organism: Lissotriton helveticus; assembly: GCF_964261635.1. NCBI lineage: Eukaryota > Metazoa > Chordata > Amphibia > Caudata > Salamandridae > Lissotriton > Lissotriton helveticus. The sequence goes on from NC_136071.1 coordinate 622,386,125, forward strand.
AAATACCGAATCGGTAAAATTCGGTATTTATGAGTCGGTAAAATAGATTTACCTACATCTGGCCCTAAGTCTTGCAACATCTTCATTTTCTGTTTTAGACTTTTCTTACTATATGTCCGTAAGAAATTATGAAGCAAATCAATTGAATCCTGTCGCACACTACAAATACTACTACACTTCCAAGTGTACACAGGACCCTTAGTACGTCTCCCTAAAACTTCATCAGCTAACACCTCCTCCGCATTTCTAGACACAAGTTTCTCTTTTTCAATCGGACAACCGTCTATCACCTCATATGCTCGACCACTGGTGTCAACTGCATGCACCAAATCATTCTCCTGGAAGTAACTCTCCTCATTAAAAAATGGCTCACAACTTGAACTATGCATCCATTCTCCAGAAAAAACTTTACAAAAATTAGTCCAATTAATTACTCTTTTGCATCTACTGTTTGATTTGAAAACATCAATTGTCTTGTTAAGTGTCCTAATTCTATTGATTACTAAAATAAATAATTTTTTCTTAACCTCAAAAGCCTGATCAACAATTTTCTCTACATTTTTCTTTTTCTTGTAAAAAGCAGCTCTCTGTTTACCTTTCTTATTATTTTTCATCAAATTTAAAACTACTCTATTGCGAAACATTCGTTTACGAATGTCCCTGAATTGGTTTTGCCTTCTATTCCTATACATATTATTCTCTCCTGCTGCAGTAGTATCATTTTTGGAGGGCCTCTCCTTCCTCTTCAAATTTGCTCTCTCCTTCTGTTTATTCACATTCTCATCAACATTTTTTTTTGATCTACATATGTTCCGAAAGAAAGACTTAGTTGTCTTACCAGGAGCTTTTTTCCTGTCTTTTGAAGTATTTGTTGTAGAGGAGTGCTTTAATTCCGTTGCTGTTTTTGATTTTTTTCTGCTTGGCATCTTTTCTTCTCCTCTGCCTTGAGGGCATATTTCCTTACTATTGAAATCTTGATTTTAATCTGTGTTAAAGAAAAAAGATAACACATTTTAGACCACTATTACCAAACAACAAAGCAATGACAATAAGCAAACGATATAAACACTACTTTACAACATATCTAAGTTTATATCACAGCAACTATGTAACTAGGAGGAAGACAGAGAAAGAGAGCTAGAGGAACTAACACAAAAAGACAGAGAGAGTCAGACAAAGAAACAGGTAGAGGGAGTAAAACATAGAGAAGGAGTAAGACAGAAAGAGTGTATAATATGTTGTAAGACAGAAATAGGATGTAATAAGGAGAGGGAGTCAGTCAAAGAAAGGGACAAAGGGAATAAGTCAGAAAAAAGATGTAATAGGGTGTAAGACAGAGAGAGGGTGTAAGAGGATGTAAGACAGAGAGAGGGTGTTAGAAGAGAGAGGATATAAAAGAGACTAAAACAGAGAGAGGCTGTAAAAGGTAGAGAGAGACTAAGTTTGAGAGAGGGTGTAAGAGGAACTAAATCAGAGAGAGGATGTAACAAGGAGTAATGAGAGAGAGGGAGTAAATCAAAGACAGGATGTAATAGAAAATAAGTCAAAGAGAGAGTGTAAGAGAGTGTAACACAGAGTCGAGATGTAAAAAGGAATAAGTCAGAAAGAGGGTGTTAGAAGGGGACAGGTGGAAAAATACAGTAAGTCAGGAAGAGAATATTAGAGAGACTTATACATTCTTGATAATACTTAGTAAAGAAATGTTGATGCATAAAGGAATTGTATTTTGTAAATGAGCGAGGTTTCAGTACTGTAATGAAATGCTTATACAAATGACCTTTTCTCTGTTTTTTAAATGTTATTCTAAAAAAAGATTTCGGACACATGAATGTGTTTTACATTATTGACAAGGATTACATAGTATCTGCATCATTAAAAAAATATATTAGCACATTTCACAATTATGTCACCTGTGTTTCCTCAGATTAGTAAGCAGATTGTGCACATGAGGTGAGGCATGTCCAGGGGTGCAGAGGAGGTGAGCCCTGTGTCCAAGAGTGCAATGGACAGGACTCACCTCCTCTGACCCTTGGACAAGCCTCACCACCTCCCTGCGCCCTGGACAGGCCTCAATGTATTGGATATAATTGATGGTAACAGGATGCAGATAAGGTGAGGCCTAACCAGGAGTGCAGATGAGGTGTCCTATATACAAGCATTCCAGGTCACTATTGAAACCTCACTATTTTACAAAATACATGTTCTCTCTCTTGCAAACATTCCTACCAAGCATTATCAAACAACAGCCAAGAAGCTCAATGTGCTTCCTAATCTGAGGTAAGACAGGTGACATGATTGTGAAAGGTTCAAATATATTTATTTAATCATGCAGACACTATTTATTCCTTCTCAAAAATGTAAAAACCATTGATTTGCCCCAAAATCGTTTTTTAAATAACATTTCAGAAACAGAGCGCAGGTCCTATGTACAAGCATTTAATTTCACTACTAAAACTCACTATTTCACAAAATACAAATCCTCTATCTTGCAAATCTTGATACCAAGCATTATCAAAAAACATGACACAAACCAACAGCAAAGAAGCTCTATGTGCTTCCTAATCTGAGGTAACACAAGTGACATCATTGTGAAAGATTCAAATATATTTATTTAATCATCCAGACACTATGTATTCCTTCTCAAAATTGTAAAAGCCATTGATTTGCCCCAAAATCGTTTTTCCAATAACATTTTAGAAACAGAGCGCAGGTCCTATGTACAAGCATTCAATTTCACTACTGAAACCTCACTACTTCACAAAATACAAATCCTCTATCTTGCAAATGATCTTACCAAGCATTATCAAAAAACATGACAGAAACCAACACCAAAGAAGCTCAATGTGCTTCCTAATCTGAGGTAACACAGGTGACATCATTGTGAAATGTTCAAATATATTTATTTAACCATGCAGATACTATTTATTCCTTCTCAAGAATGTAAAAGCCATTAATTTGCCCCAAAATCGTTTTTCCAATAACATTCAAGAAACAGAGCGCTCGTCCTATGTACAAGCATTCCATGTCACTACTGAAACTTCACAATTTTACAAAATGCAATTCATATATGCAGTAAAAACTTTTTACCAAGCATTATCAAAAAACATGACACAAAGCAACATTAAAACAGTGTCAGACACACACACCAATATTTCTTTAGCAGAGCTAAAGGTATGCACTCCAGGCACTGCAACCATGAATGGCACAGAAAACCTCTAATTCTACACACATATCCCTCATGTTAACCAATTAAAACCTCTCTATTTTCAAACCAACACCCTTCCCCCCTCAGCCCTTTCTACCTGTTACCATAGCAACTCCCTCCTCACTGACCTCTCAGGTTTAAAAGTTTATTCTACAATGTTGCAAATGAACTCAGCAAGGATGTTTGACCTCTCAATACACCAGCTTATCCGGTGCAATGTTTCTTTAAATGACTTTTTCTTAACCATTCAAATTACTTCTTTCACAGAACAGAAACATGCACCCTATCTTTCAGTTTTCAACTATCTCAATCCACCAATCATTGCTTGTGATTCAAGAGCACTGAAACCCCACCGTTTTTTTTCAAACTCCTACTGTTCCAACTGCCATTTAATTCCCACACTTTATCTGACTGCACCAGAACCTCCTCTTACCATGTATTCTGTCTGGATTATTGGACATAGCTACATCCACTGGGCTCAAAGGTATGCAGCTACCAGAAATTTTCACAGCCTTGATTTACCAAATGTAGACATCAAGTGGATTGGCCAAAGAGGATTGAGATGTCATCAATTGATACCATTGGTGAAAACCTTTTTGCATCTGCCACACCCTCACCTCATAATTCTGCACTGTGGTGGAAATGACTTAGGCACTTTGACTGGGGTAGGTCTGGAAATGCTTTTAAAGGACACCTTTGAGCAATTGATGGCACTTTTTCCTCAAACTGCCTTGGTATTTTCCAATATATGCCAAAGACAGAAATGGAAGTGGTCCAACCAATTTTGTCTACAATTTGAGAAAGCACGGAAACATGTGAATAAATCGGTTTCTGCTTTCCTCAGAGACTATGGTATGGGTTCCATATACCACAACACCTTGCGTTACAACATGCAAGATATCTGCAGAGGAGATGGTGTGCACTTCTCAGATGAGGGGAATAGAATATTCCTCCTGAATTTAAGACTGTGCATTGGAACCTACTTGTAGGTACCTAAATCAGCCACATAACCCAAAAGCTCTTTTCAGGGCTACCCTACCTCTCATCACTCAAAATGATTACTTTACTCTAATTTTTTTCACTGTTTTTCACCAAAGTTCGCCTATATGGGCCTCCTAAGCACCCCTCAGAAAACCTAGGGGGTCAGGGGGTGTCTACCGTGCCCCCTTTTAACCATTCCCAACGCTGTTTGTCCTCCATCTTGTGTCTCAAATCTACCGAAACACAAGATGGAGGACTCCCGTTGCGCTGCCGGTACGCGTACCGGGGCGCGCACCGGTAAGCGCTCCCCAAATATTTTTAAAGTTAATTTACATGAAAACCACTGTAGAGACTTTCACCAAATATAGAATAGGTCCTACTACATACGAGTCCCTACCATTTTCCCAAATTTGATGGAATACCATTGAGCCATTTGGGTTGTAGCCCTGTCTAAATATCCTGAGGTAAATTACATGACAAAAACACATATGAAGTGTTAGAATTTACAACCAATTAAAATGTTACTTTCATTTTCTACTTTTATTTCCTGACATTTGATGGTTATGTACATGAATATAAATGAAAAATTAGAGGGAAACACAGCCATTTTCACTACAACTACCTGAGGTACACCTTTAAAGGATTTTCTTATTTATCTTCATCACTTTTATATAAGGTAAGTTGTTAATTTGTAAGGGGCACTTTAAGTTAATTTGTAAAAACGTTTTCTGATAGTTATTTACTGTCCCTCTGTTATAGTTATAGATTAAGATAGGCTTCTCTATTATAGTTATAGATTAAGTTAGGCTTCTCTGGTATAATTATGAATTTACTTAGGCTTCCTCACATACACTTTTTAATATTTCTACTTCCTTCCTGATACCATACACTGCCCAAAGATAACTTCACTGTTAAAAACTCAGAAGTACCTCTCTGAACTTAAACCCAACAGTGCCCTAACCCTACTGATATAGTTATTTTTCATGCAATTTACAGCAAGAAAGCGGAAGGAGAACAAGAAATCAACAATATTTCTTTCGAAATTACCGATGAAGAGATTGTTCTTGAAGATTATGTTGACGAGGATTTTATGGATGAGTCTCTGGACCAACAATTTATTGACTGTTTACAAGATATTGAAGCATGCAATTTTGAGGATATTCCAGATCATCTGATGCTGGAAGTTTTATTAAACTATGAAAATTCTAACCAATACATTTTTATTTAATAATTAAAAATTGTCTGAGACATTATTCATTTTTATATGTAATTCATGAAGTAGTACCAAAATGATTATCATATAAAGTGATACTTACAGTATACTGTGCAATTTTAAAACATCATAAGGGAGCAGGGTAGACTACCCATGATCCCCTAGGCCTTCTCAGAGAGTCCTTAAAGGATCTGTTTCTGCTTTCCTGGCAGACTATGGTATGGATTCCCTATACCACAATAACTTCTGTAACAACATGCAAGATATCTACAGAAAAGAAGGTGTACATTGAATTTAAGACTCTGCATTGGTACCTACATGTTGGTACTTAAATCACCCACACAACACAACAACTCTATTCAGAGCTACCCTACCTCTAAGCACTTTAAATTATTATTTTACTGTTTCACTGGGTTTTCCTCATGGTACGCTCCCAGGTACGCTCCCCGGTGCGTGTACCGGGGGCTCCCCCCGTGAAGAATCACTGAAAACTCCAAAACAGGCCCCCACATCAAACCTAAGGGGTCAGGGGGTGTCCACCCTGCCCCTTTATGGTCATTTCCCTCTTTGTTTTTGCCACCTCTTGTGTCTCGATCCTACCGAGACACAAGATGGCGGCCGCTCCGGACTGTTTGGATTGTTGACAGACACCCGAGAGCCAATCAGCTTTCCGTTCGCGTACTCGCGTAGCGCGCAGGGTGCGCTCCCCGGTGCGCGTACCGGGGCGCGCTTATAGATATATATATTTTTTTTAACCTAAATTACTCAAAATCCTCTGGAGCACATATCTTGAGACATAGCAAAGGCACATCGGCCTACCAGTCCCTACAATTTTGCCAAGTTTGGTGGAAATCCATTCAGCCGTTCGGGCTAAAAGTGAGTCCAACCGCCCTATGGAAATTAACATGGGGAAAACACGTTTTGGGACCCCCCTTTTATCTCGGCCCCCACTTGACAAATCCCCCCCAAACTTTCAGGGAAGTAGCAGAGCGGAGCGGGCCATCTTCTTTGAGAAATTTGCGAAGATTCGTCCACCAGCGCCAAAGTTATTCCCAATAGAATGTTGCGGATTTCCTATGGAAAACAATCCTAACCGCCAGTAGGTAATATATATATATATTATACGACATACGGTTACTTCATGCGAGAAGAAATTAAAATTTATATGGGGAGCCCTATATGAATCATCAAATGGAAGGTTAACAGAATTTTTATGGTTGTATTTATGATGAACTTAAAATACAAGTATATTTACATTTGTATGTACATATGTATATATTATTTTATATATTTATATATTTACACATATAATGCCTGGTGCGTACATTACGTATAGAGAGCTCCTCCCCGATGCACTTTAGTTTTTCACATTGCGCAGTGTTGCATAAAGTCTTTAATTTTACTTGTTGCTGCTAGTGATGTAAATTGATGAATTTTAAATGAGTATGTACATATTTGTATTTTTTTTTTTTTTTTATAAACTCAGTGCACAAATATGATCTGAACAAATATCGTATCATATCCAAATATCTTCAACTGTGTAACCGAATTGCTATAATCATGCCCACTGGTGACAAAACTGTAATTATGCATTGATGCAGTTACTTTTCGTGACAGTATACCTTCTATATCTATGCATTTGGTAACGGGCCATTGGCTCTGAGCCCTTTAAATTGAGCACGCCTGCCTTGTATCATTGTCATGTGATCAAGGTGCTGTTTGCACCGAAACGCGTCATGGCGGTAAGGTGATGAGTAATTAAAAACCACTACTCACAACATTGGGTTTGCCTCGTCTGTTTTGCTGCTGTATGCTGCTGCTGGACGTCTCTATGCCGAAAATATACTCCAGGATTGCTTCCTTGGATCCGGCAAACCCCTCCACGTTTGGGCTAAGAGGATTGAAGCAGCGATTCCTGTTTTGGAGTTTTCAGTGATTCACTCCTTGAGGAGTAACCTCTACGCCCCGGGAGAGTAAGCAGTTCCGAAGTTGAAGCGAGGAAGGAAGTCAGAAGTGGTTCCGGTTCACGACGTGTGCCTGCTGGAGTCGTCTGGCGGGTCGCTGTTTGTGGACTGGACGGGAGGTGCACTGACAAGTACTGGAGACGAGGACGGGAAGCTAAAGTAAGTCACGTGTGGAGTGTGCCGGCTCCTGCGTTTCCTTGGCTATCACAGACTATTACAGAATATTATAGACAAAGCGGGGGAACCGTGTCAACTAGGCTCACAACAATCACCATGTCCACCGACACGCTACAAGGGCGGTCTGAGGCAGCAAAGACTATGTTCAGCGATTCCCCGGCCGGGGAGTCGGTATTACCATCAACTTTAGGAGCCCCGCATGAGGTTCCCAGCAATGTGAAAGATTTGTTTAGAGCCCTTGAAAAAGCGTCTAAGGCCGAACAGTCAAAGTGGTGGGAACATAGTTCCCTTACAGGCTATTTAGAAGTTGGAAGAGTCCCACGTGGGCTAAGAATTTTTCTGGCACCATCATACGAAAACCCGGACCCTAAAATGCTCATAGACTGGGCAGAAGGCAATTTGGAATCATCTAAAAAACTTATGACCATTCTAATACATTACGCTGAAAGCGATAGAGTCAAGTTACTTGCTGAAATGGAGAGAATAAATGGGGAAATAGAAAAACTGCCAATCACCCCACAAATCACCAAATACAGGGAGGAGATGCTAGTGAGACTAAAAAGAGAGGAAGACATAATCAAACGTCGCAAAGCCTATAAGTTACAAAGGGACCCTTTAGACTATGAGAATGGGCAAATCTTCACCTTTGCCAAAAAATACGATAGCATCAAGAAATCCCAGCCTAACAAGGGGGTGGGGTCCTCCAAAGCACCCACCACACTCGGAGCCGCAAGCACTGAGAGTCTCTCTTCTATGGATGCAATCTCAAGCGTTGAAAGTGGGTCTGATAGCGAACAAAGCAGAATTCAATGAGTGGGGTTTCGCAAATTTACTCCAGCACAAGAACTGGAGGTGGTCCAGCAGGACAGAAAGCAGACCCTGCGCTCTGGTGCACAAAATGCTGCAAGAAACAAAACACAAACACCAAACGCGCAGCAAGGAGGAAACACAACAAACGTAAGCGTGCCAAACAAAACGCAAAAGAAACGCAAGCAATGGAACCAGCGCTAGCTTCATTGCATAGCATTTGTACAAATACTGAACCTCCAACGGTTATCAACTGATCTGACCCTATCTACCAAGGAAACTGAAATACTGGCGCTGGGCTTATCATATAGCGCGAAAACAAATTTTGACTATGCTGATACCAAAATTGAGCTTTTTAAGTACGTCCGCAAGTTAAAACTGCGTAAATACAATATTATACATAAACCTGCTGTGCTTCCTAATGTGGCTGGGACTAGTATGGAACAATCCATCATGCCAGTACTGGATGAAAGTCTATTAACCACATTATTTGATATGCAAATGGAATCCACGTCGCAACAACATGATCCGGGCTCGGGTCATGCACAATCATTGACGACTACCAAGTTTAAACCTAAATCCAAATTTTGTCCATTAATGATCAAGGACAATTTGGACCAATTTCATGACAAGGTGTCCAATGAACTGATAGAACTATACCTTAAGCACAATGATTTCTCCAAGAAACACAGATATCAAGATTTTGAATATCACCAATGTGTAAAGAAATTGAAGAACAACACAAAGGTGGTAATAAGAAAGTCTGATAAAGGTGGAAATGTTGTACTGTGGCCTCTTCAGATGTACATAGATGAGGCGATGGGCCAACTGAACGATCGCACTTGTTATCGCAGGGCAGACACGAACGAGGTTACTTTGGCCAAACACCAAATATATTCCAAACTCATGGCATGGAGAAGTGCCGGAGTGATAACGATGGACGAATTTAGGTTCATGAAAAATGACAATCCTATCACTCCGGTCATATATTTCATTCCTAAGATTCACAAAAACAATCAAGTACCTCCAGGACGCCCAATCATTTCCGCATGTAACAGCATTCTGGAAAATACCAGCAAATATGTGGATTTTTTCCTTCAAGACTTTGTAAAATCATTACCGTCCTTTGTGTTAGACACGAGTGATTTTCTCAAAAAAGTGTATGATGTAAAATGGAAGACAAGTTACCTGTTAATAGCTTTGGATGTGTCTGCATTGTACACCAGCATACACCACAGGGACGGTCTGAGAGCGGTGCAATTTTACCTCAATTCTAGACCTGAGGGATGTACAGAACACACACGCATGATCATCGACATGATCACTCTATGTCTGGAGAATAATTTCTCTCTCTTTGGGAAACAATATTTCCAACAAATAAGAGGAGTAGCGATGGGGGCCTGCTTCTCTCCCAGTTATGCCTGTTTGCATATGGGATACTGGGAGGAGCAGGTCCTGTCGGCTAACTTCGCGGACACAATGGCCACCAAGGTTGTTCTATGGTTAAGGTACATAGATGACCTTTTCGTGATTTGGGACGGTTCCACACAAGAAGCCGAGGAGTTCATCAACAGTCTTAATGACAATTGTATGAATCTCGAATTCACTAGTCAGATCAGTGATACTTCAATCTGCTTCCTAGATGTGGAAATCTTTGTGAGTGGAGGGAAACTGGAAACCAAGCTATTTAGAAAAGCAACAGCAGGTAATAGCATCCTCCACTCTGGTAGCCATCACCCTGCCCACCTAATTAGGAGCATACCCTACGGCGAAATGCTCCGCATTAGACGCATTTGCACCACTAATGCAGGTTGCTTAGCGGCGCAGCTAGAATGTGCTGTGAGATTCAGCCAGAGAGGTTACAGTAAGGCTGTGATAGAGAGGGCCATGAATCGTGCAAATGCACAAGCAAGAACCTCACTATTAGCAATTACATCTTGCGATCTCACAGAATCTACGGGAACCACAACAAGTGCAGTGCAGACAACCGACCGCAAAGAGGAAAATATAACTTGTTTGATTTTCACCTACAATAACCATCACCGTACCATCAGGAACATCATTAAACGCAACTGGGCACTCATTACGAGTGACCCAGTATTAGGCAATCAGTTTAAGGGGGCTCCCATGATTGCCTATAAGCGAGCAAGAACACTTGGTAACTGCCTGGTATCTAGTAGTCCAGAAACACGTGTAGAGACTCAATGGTTAGACAAGAGCAAGGGGTTTCTGCGCTGTCCAACTTGCAAAGCTTGTAAGAATGGAGTCAGCAGGAAAGATTATGTTACGCCTTTTAACAAGATACTGATCACCATCAGGTATAAGCTGACCTGCCGCACCGAGTACGCGGTGTATGTGCTGGAGTGTCCCTGTGGCCTACGCTATGTTGGTAGCACGAGGCCACAGGTGTACAAGCGTATACTCCAGCACTTAAGAGCCATCACCAACGGCGACACTGCGTACCGGTAGCTAGGCACTTCAGCTTAGTACATAACAAAAAGGCTTCTGAAATGTGCTGCTTTGTAATAGACACTGTTCCTCCTCAGAGAAGGGGTGGTGACCGTGATCTATTGCTGCGCAGACTAGAAACACGACATATTATCCTACTAGATACAAAGAGTCCCAATGGATTAAACGCGGGAGAAGACTGCTACACTTATCTCTGAATATTCTAAACTATAATGGTGCGGAACAAACCTGAATGAACATAGTAGCTGCCTCAACCAAATATCACATTTTAAACTTACACTGATTTTCATATTATCACAGGGTTGCACATAACAGCTCATGAGCCAAATGTCAGTTAACCATTAGTCACCTATAGGTTAAGTGGGCATACAAGTACATCTCACTAAGGGATTTATCCCCACGACATACGGTTACTTCATGCGAGAAGAAATTTAAATGTATATGGGGAGCCCTATATGAATCATCAAATGGAAGGTTAACAGAATTTTTATGGTTGTATTTATGATGAACTTAAAATACAGGTATATTTACATTTGTATGTACATATGTATATATTATTTTATATATTTATATATTTACACATATAATGCCTGGTGCGTACATTACGTATAGAGAGCTCCTCCCCGATGCACTTTAGTTTTTCACATTGCTCAGCGTTGCATAAAGTTTTTAATTTTACTTGTTGCTGCTAGTGATGTAAATTGATGAATTTTAAATGAGTATGTACATATTTGTATTTATTTATTTATTTATAAACTCAGTGCACAAATATGATCTGAACAAATATCGTATCATATCCAAATATCTTCAACTGTGTAACCGAATTGCTATAATCATGCCCACTGGTGACAAAACTGTAATTATGCATTGATGCAGTTACTTTTCGTGACAGTTTACTTTCTATATCTATGCATTTGGTAACGGGCCATTGGCTCTGAGCCCTTTAAATTGAGCACGCCTGCCTTGTATCGTTGTCATGTGATCAAGGTGCTGTTTGCACCAAAACGCGTCATGGCGGTATGGTGATGAGTAATTAAAAACCACTACTCACAACATTGGGTTTGCCTCGTCTGTTTTGCTGCTGTATGCTGCTGCTGGACGTCTCTATGCCGAATATATATATGTTTATATATATATAGCAAAGCAATGGCGGTTCACTCTGGAGCGCTCTGCAGCGGGTGCGTGCGAGGGACCAACCACAGGTCCAGAAAATCTTTTTTTGCAAAGTAAAGACGTCGCACTCTGGAATTGTTAATAACTCTCCTTTATTTGGCAAACTCCACCATCAGTCTGTCACACCGACGCGTTTCGGGCATGCGCCCTTTCTCACGGTAGGTGGCACTACTTTTTCCACAGATTTTAAAGGCTATGCACTTTGAACCCGTCCCATGGAATTCTGGGATTGGTAGTTTTTTAACTAATTTTCAACGGAAAACACCTTAAGTGACAGAAATTAACATTTCTATGACAATCTTGATGACATATTGCAAAATTACTGCTGCATTGGTGTATATCAGATTAGAGATTATATATTAATATATATTCAAGGTATAGTACCTATTTGTGGTCCGTATGTTTATACACAGTCATGCATACAGTAGTTGCAACTGTTTGTACTGGTTTCAATTAAAAAAATATGTATATATATATATATTACCTACTGGCAGTTGCCAGTAGGTAGTTATAGTTAAAACCTAGTTTCCATAGGAAATCCGCAACATTCTATTTGGAATAACTTTGGCGCCGGTGGACAAATCTTCACAAATTTCTCCAAGAAGAGGGCCTGCTCAACTCCGCCCTTTCCCTGAAAGTTTGGGGGTGATTTGTGAAGCAGGGGCCGAGAAAAAAGAAGGGTCCCAAAACGTGTTTTCCCCATGCAATTTCCCATAGGACCTTTAGCCGGGGCTACAACCCGAACGGCTGAAAAGAGTTACACCAAACTTGGCAAAAAGGTAGAGTTCTGTTCGCAGATGGGCCTTTTTGTTAAATGGTGTAAATCCGTTCGGTAGTTCCAGAGAAAATCAAAAGTAAAATCATAAGTATATCTAGAGGTGCATACGGTAAGCTTACTGTAAGCTTACTGTACTCTGTACCTTCCAGAGCATGAGCTGAATGCTAGTTGGCTGTCAACTGTCTGTCAACACTCAAAACCAGAAAGTGTTGGCAGCCATCTTGTGCCTCGGTAGACTGAGGCACAAGAAAGCAGAAAAACAAACGTTTAGAATGCAAAAAGGGGGCAGGGTAGAAACACCCTGACCCCCTAGGCCTGCTCAGGGGGTCCCACAATGACCCCCAAGGCCACCCCCAATTTTTTTTTTACAAAAATCGCGGGGTACGAGTACCATACAAGTACCGTACGCGTACCTTTCCGAGTACGAGCTGCATGCTCATTAGCTGTGAACTCTCCAAACCAAGAAGTGTTGGCAGCCATCTTGTGCTCGGTAGACCGAGGCACAAGAAAGCAGAAAAACAAACGTGTAGAGCGCAAAAAGGGGGCAGGGTAGAAACAGCTTGACCCCCTAGGCCTGCTCTGGTGGTCCCACAAGGAACCCCAAGACCCCAAATTCTTTTTTAAAAAACCCGGTCTGCTTTTTTTCAAATTACCCCCAGGGGGGACCAAATCCCGGGGGCATAGTGAAAAAGAAGTGGGGGGGGTCCCAATCCCCCCCACACTGACCCGGGGACCACCACCCCCTGGGGCTAAGCAACGCAGCCCCCTGGCACATACTGTAGGTTCCAGGTGGGCTAGTTGGCCCCCATGGACCCACAGTCTGCAAAGGAAATTGGTTCCACCTATGCAAACGCGCCAGGGCGCTGCGTTGCAGAGAGGTGTAAAAAGGAGGGTGGCCTCATTACACCTCTCTGCAATGCAGCCCCCTGGCGCATACTGGAGGTTCCTGGTGGGCTAGTTGGCCCCCCATGAACCCCCAGTGTGCAAGTGGAATTAGTTCCCCCTCTGCAAACGGTCCCGGGGGCTGAATTGCAGAGAGGTGTAAAAAGGGGCGTGGCCTCATTACACCTAGCCCCCTGGCGCATACTGGAGATTCCTGGTGGACTAGTTTGCCCCCAGGGACCCCCAGTATGCAAGCGGAATTAGTTCCCTCTCTGCAAACGCACCCAGGGGCTGCGTTGCAGAGAGGTGTAAAAAGGGGCGTGGCCTCATTACACGTCATACTGGAGGTTCCTGGTGGGCTAGTTGGCCCCAGGGACCCCAAGTATGCAAGGGGACTTAATCCCCCAACTTAGAACACTCTACAGGGCGCGTTAGCACAGTGGTGAAGGTAGGGGGCGGGGCTTGAGGTGATGTGAGTGCAAACATGCCCTGAGGCGCGTTTTAAGTTAGGGAATTAATTCCTGTTCAATCCAGAGGTCCCCTAGGGGGCAACTAATCCAACAGGTATCTCCAGTAAGCGCCACGGAGCTGTGTTGCAGAGTGATGTAAAAAGGGGGCGTGCCCTTTGAACGACTCTCTGCTACACAGCTGCCTGACGCATACTGGAGGTACCTGGTGGGCTAGTTGGCTCACAGGGTACCTCAGGATTGAAGAGGAATTAATTCCCCAATCTAGCTCACTACTAGTCCTGAAAAGTAAATTTAACTGCACTTACCAGTACCTTGAATTTCCTTCTATAGGATATCATTGCCTGCTATATAAAACATATATAAATTAAGAAAAAATATATTAAATAAAATAAATAAATATTACAATTTTCATATTTTTAAAAACATTTTTTTTCAATTTATATTAAAAATGTGTCATGTAATTTAAAAAATCAAATATCTAAAAATAGTTTAAAATAATGTAGTAAATCAGTATAAAAAAAATATAACAATTAATACATTTAAAAATGATCATTTACAAAACCTTCGAAATTCACTGAAAAAACCATAGGTTTCAGCCACGTTATAGTTAAAAATTAGCATTTAAAATCCTTAGAAATTCACTGAAAAAAACCATAGGTTTCACACACGTTATAGTTAGGAATTAGCATTTAAAAAACCTTAAAAATTCTCTGAAAAAACCATAGGTTTCACACATGTTATAGTTAGCTGGACATTTCACTCATACAAAACCATTGAAATTCCCCCGTTATAGTTAATTCAGCTAACTATAACTCGCTCTGCCACAATGCACTGCTGATGACGTCACATATTACATCACTCATGACATGGTCAGTGACATCACTCATGACATCACTGATGACATCTCAAATGACATCACTGATGACATCATCCAGTGAATGTGTGTCTTTCTGAAAAATAAATATGTTTTATATATGTATATCTAAAGGTCACACCCAGTCACATGATCAAGTCCCACCCTTTCCTCACAGGTGCAAGGCACTAAGCGTTACTCACTTGCACTGCTGCATTCTAGTAATTGGAGTGCTTTGTAAGTGCCCATTCAATGATGGGGCCTCTTAAAACATCAAGTGATGTTCCAGACAGTGTTGAGCCGGGTCCCCACACCGCTGTAGCCTTGCAGGTGGTTAGGCTGTCCTGGGTCCCCCTTTTCAGGCAACGATTTGCCTCCTCTCTCCCTATAATAGCGATGTGTTCCTCATTGGTATTCAATGCCTGGGGGGCGACGCATTACATTTTCATGTGGACACCAAGGCACAGTTAATCCGCGTAGCTCCAAAGCGAGAGAGCGTGTCACTCCGCCAGCACCTGCAGCTGGCCACACATACCAACCAGGCTCTCTCCTCTCCTATGAAAAGAGTGTGACACTGCTCCGGGGGTGAATCAGGAACAGTTTTATTATAAAAATAGTGCTGGCATTAGAGATTCTCTGGAAACGCAGGGCAGACGCATGTCTGCCTCAAATGGCTTCATCAGTGCCCATCCAGATTGTTTGTTGCTCTTCCAGGGGTTCCTTACTTGTACATGATATATATATATTTTTTTATCAACTAGGTGCCCACAGGTACACAGAGATAATATTGACTCCAAAATATCGTTTGGACAGAATATCGAGTTTTAAATATCGTTTGGAGAAAATATCGACAGGACAGAATATCGACAGCCAAAATATCGTTTTTAAGGTAAGTGAAGTAATATCGACTGTAAATAATATCGAAAGTAAAAAAATATCGTTTTTTATATAATATGTAATTATTTATAGTGTTTTTATGTTATAATATGTGTGAAAAGTGTCATTTTATGTTATAATTATTTTTAATTAATGATTTTTTTTAATTATTGTGTAATTTTATTCTGTAGCGGGTTGTGGGTTTATAGGGGAATAGGGTGGGAAGTAATTTAATTATAATTAATTAAATATGTAAATTAATTAATTGGTAGTAATAATTAATTAATTGGTAATTAAATAATAAATTAATTAATTGGTAATTAAATAATATATGGTATTGGTAATTAAATAATATATGTTAATTGGTAATTAAATAATATATGTTAATTATTTAAAATTTAATTGGTAATTAATTTAATTTAATTTATTAATTGCTAATTATGTAAATTAAAATAATGTATTTCCTGTAGCGGGTTGTGGGTTTATAGGGGAATAGGGTGGGAAGTAATTTAATTATTATTTATTAAATATGTAAATGTATTAATTGGTAGTAATATTTAATTAATTGGTAATTAAATAATATTTGTTAATTAATTAAAATGCAATTGGTAATTATTTTAATTTAATTGATTAATTGCTAATTATGTTAAATTAAAGGGGTATTTTTAGGGTTCAGGGTCAGTTTTTAGTTTTTGGGTAAAGGGGTATTTTTAGGGTTCAGGGTCAGTTTTTAGTTTTTGGGTAAAGGGGTATTTTTAGGGTTCAGGGTCAGTTTTTAGTTTTTGGGTAAAGGGGTATTTTTAGGGTTCAGGGTCAGTTTTTAGTTTTTGGGTAAAGGGGTATTTTTAGGGTTGAGGGTCAGTTTTTAGTTTTTGGGTAAAGGGGTATTTTTAGGGTTCAGGGTCAGTTTTTAGTTTTTGGGTAAAGGGGTATTTTTAGGGTTCAGGGTCAGTTTTTGGGTAAAGGGGTATTTTTAGAGTTCAGGGTCAGTTTTTAGTTTTTGGGTAAAGGGGTATTTTTAGGGTTCAGGGTCAGTTTTTAGTTTTTGGGTAAAGGGGTATTTTTAGGGTTCAGGGTCAGTTTTTAGTTTTTGGGTAAAGGGGTATTTTTAGGGTTCAGGGTCAGTTTTTAGTTTTTGGGTAAAGGGGTATTTTTAGGGTTCAGGGTCAGTTTTTAGTTTTTGGGTAAAGGGGTATTTTTAGGGTTGAGGGTCAGTTTTTAGTTTTTGGGTAAAGGGGTATTTTTAGGGTTCAGGGTCAGTTTTGGATTTTTGGGTAAAGGTTTTTTTAGGGTTCAGGGTCAGTTTTGGGGTACAGGGGTACAGGGGTACAGTGTAAAAATAAAGTAAAATTAAATTAAATTAAATTATATTTAAATAATTTTAAATAATTTAAATTAAAAAAAAATTATTATATACTTACCAATACTTACGTTGTAATGGTAGTGCGTTGTAAAAGTTGCGTTGTAACGTCATATGTATACGTTAATAATATTGGCTATTATTTAATTAAATTTTGTTACTATATATATATATATATATTTTAAGAAATATGATTAAAAAAATATTATTTTTTTACTTTCATTAATTATTTATGTATTAAAAGTTAATTTAGGTATTGTTAATTATATTTTAGTAATTAATTTTTTATATTAATGTAATTAAACATTGTTTTTATTAAAGTCGATATTGTTTACAACTATATTTTTGTAAACGATATTTTGTACTCGATATTTTTGTACTTACCTGTTTGTACATACAAACTCGATATTTTGGTTGTAGATATTTTATCCTCGATATTTTGGGTAGTCGATATTTTGGTAGTCGATATTATTTCAGTGATCCGTGCCCACAGCATTCAGGGACGCACATCACCATGTGTGCTGTACCATCCGGTTTTATTCACAAAGAAAGCCCAGCGCTTTCAATGCAGTCTTTCAAATCATTGGCCTGACGTGTTTTGTGGTAGTGATCCCACTTAATCATAGGCAGACTGAACGGTGAATAGACAGAGAGAGCACCACACTAATTGCCTACTTTGCTAAGTGCTTGTTAATGGCTTCTGGGATTAGCAGTCCATTTCCCTGTGGATTTCAAGAATTTCCCCTGAGTAGGTTCCGTTCTCACCTTTTTCAGCAAGTTTATGTCCGTTAGTCGGTTACTGGATCTAGTGCCGAGCTCTTTTATTCCGCAGACACTGCGCCACATTCCAGGCGTGGAGGCAGTTCCTGCCAGCAGCCCCTCTTTCCAATTCCGAGGTGGTGCTGCGCTTCTTGGCCACGCTGGGCTTCCTTTGTGAATAAAACCGGATGGTACAGCAAAAACAGTGATGTGCGTCCTTGAATGCTTTGGGCACCTTTTTGATTAAAATATATATATATATATTACCTACTGGCGGTCGCCAGTAGGTATATATAGTTAGGACCTAGTTACCATAGGAAATTCGAACATTCTATTGGGAATAACCTTTGCGTCGATTGAGGGATCTGCCTGTAATTTTACTTAAATTTGCCTCGCTCCGCTCCGCTCCTTCCCTGAAAGTTTCGGGGGGATTTGTCAAGCGCGGGCCGAGAAAAAAGGTGGGTCCCAAAACGTGTTTTCCCCATGTTAACTTCCATAGGGACATTGTGACAAGGCTACAGCTCGAACGGCTGAACGGAATTACACCAGATTTGGCAAAATGGTAGGGACTGGTATGCAGCAGTGCCTTTTGTATGTTTGGTGTAAATCCCTCCAGTAGTTCTTGAGAAAATTGAATTTGAAATTTTTCAAAGGCATTTTCTATGGGACCTTTAGACACGGCTACAGCCCGAACGGCTGAACGGAATTACACCAAACTTGGCAAAATGTTAGGGACAGGTATGCAGTAGTGCTTTTCTATATTTGGTGAAAATCCCTCCAGTAGTTGTTGAGAATTTGAATTTGAGCAAATTATATATCTATATGCGCTCAACATTCTATTGGGAATAACTTTGGCGCCAATTGAGGAATCTGTGTGTAATTTTCCAGAATTTTGGCCAGCTCCGCTCTGCTCCTTCCTTCCCTGAAAGTTTCGGGGGGATTTGTCAAGCGGCGGCCGAAAGGGGCGTCCCAAAACATGTTTCCCCCATGTTAATTTCCATAGGGACCTTTAGATCCGGCTACAGCCCGAACGGCTGAATGGAATTACACCAAACTTGGCAAAATGGTAGGGCCTGGTATGCAGATGTGCCTTTGCTATGTTTGGTAAAAATCTCTCCAGTAGTTTTTGAGAAAATTGAATTTGAAATTTTTCAAATGGAATGTTCTATGGGACCTTTAGACACGGCTACAGCCTGAACGGCTGAACGGAATTACACCAAACTTGGCAAAATGGTAGGGACAGGTATGCAGTAGTGCCTTTTCTATATTTGGTGAAAATCCCTCCAGTAGTTGTTGAGAAAATTGAATTTGAGCAAATTATATATCTACATGCACTCACCGTACGCGCACCGTACGCGTACCCTTACGTGCGCGAGCGAGTTTCTGATTGGCTGGCAGTCGACTGTCAACATTCCAAACTGTCCAAACCAGGAAGTGTTGGCCACCATCTTGTTTTTCAGGAGAACTGAGGCACAAGAGAGCCCAAAACAAGAGTGGAAAACACGAAAAGGGGGCAGGGTAGAGACCCCCCAACCCTCTAGCCCTTCTCAGGGGATCCCAATAGAAGAATTGCAACCCATCAGACTTTTCACCACGTACTGTAAACAGGATAAAATTGTTCGCAAGATTATTTTCAAACACTGGCCAATCATTTTAACTGACGTAACTCTCAAATTTGTATTGCCTACTGTCCCTGATATTACTTTCAGGAGAGCACCCTCCATGAGGGACGCCCTAGTGAGATCCAGCCCAGAGCTTACCTGTAAATCTACATGGTAAACCAGGTGTGGCTTCTTTAAATGCTAATCCTGTCGAGCCTGCAAATTTGGGAGAAATGTTTCTGAGTATTGCACAGCTTTTAGCAACACTCCGGTTCCCATCAAAAGCCATTTTACTTGCCGTACAGACTTTGCAGTGTACATTCTTGAGTGCACTTGCCATCTTAAATACATTGGCAGCACTAAGCTACCAGTTTTTAATCGCATACTACAATATCTTTGTGCGATTATCAACTCAGATTCCAATTACCCAGTTGCTCAACACTTCAAAGCTGTCCATTCCAACAAAGTCTGTGATCTCAATTACTTTGTAATAGGAGATGTCCCTCCATGCACCCGTGGGGGCAATCGGGAGAAAAAGCTATGCCAGCTGGAGTCTACCTTTATTCTGTCATTAGATAGTAGAATACCCAATGGATCTAACACCAGCGAAGATCTCCATAATTTTTTTAACTGACATAACTCTCAAATGTTTTCATTTCAATGGTATCATTGTTGGAATGTGTCCTATTTGATATATTTGTGATGATTTGGATTTTTTGTTGAAGAGGCTCTAATCATTCAGTATTTATTTAATCAAAGACATATGCCCATCCAGGGCTTGATTGATTTATGTGAACATAATAATGATTGCCCATTTAGGGCTTGATTAGGATTTTCAATTTATTATGGAATTGATTTTCATATGAATTTAGCATTCGAAAGTTGACCAGTTTGTTATTTAAAGATGGTGCTGGTTTAGAGGTGCTATCTAGATATGTGTTAGTCCTCTTTTGATGTTCATGGCGGAAGTGATTACGTTTAAATACTTTGGATGTACGGCGTTCCGGTAAACATAGAGAAAGGTTTACGCATCTGTTTACTTGTTACTCTGTTGCTGTAATAAACGTATGGTGACAAGTCCCCGCGAGTGCGATTCTTTCCTGGCGGAAGCCGTGGCGGAGAGAAAGTAGAGCTGGAATATATATATATATATATTTATATATATATATATATATGTTCACTGAAACAACCATACGTTTGACACCAGTTATAGTTAGCTGGAAATTTTACTGACATAAAACCATTGAAAATCCCACGTTATAGTTAGTTGGACTCACTATAACTTGCGCGCCTGCAATGCACTACTGATGACGTCACATATTACATCACTCATGACATGGTCAGTGACATCACTCATGACACCATCCATGTGACAGAGTGACAGACCTCTTTTCAGTGTAATGTAACTCTTGAAACACATATTCAAAAATAGAAACTAACATTTTCAAAAAATGGAGATACCCATACCAGTTGAATTTAATAGGTTTTTTAAATGCTAATTCCTAACTATAACTGGTGTGAAACCTATGGTTTTATCAGTGAATTTCATAGGTTTTTTAATAGCTAATTTCTATTTTATAATGAATCCTATATTGTATATTTATGTAATACTATTTTTTATATATATACATATATATTTTTTTTGCCCTGGAGCGCTCCCGGTGCGCATACCGGTGCGCTCACCGGTAAGCGCAGTCTTGCGGCACGCCCCGGTGCGCGTACCGGTGAGCGTCCCGTTAGCGCTATTGCCGCAAACGAAAACAACATTGTGACGTATCGCGTAGCCGCGACGCCGTGCGTCATAAGACACGTTTCGCGTAGCCACGAGATGCGTCTTATGACGCACGCCGTAAGCGCACCCAGAAGCGCCCGAGCGCATACGGTCGCGCAACGTAAGCACCCTGACGCGCTTACGCTACGCGCCACGGGGCGCGCCCCCTGGCGCGTAGCGTAAGCGCGTCGGGTCATGTGACCTGAAAATAGCACTTTTCATTGGTTCAGAACAGTTTTGGTTTCCAAATGATGAAAGCCCGAGTCATGTGATCTGAAAATAACCCTTTTCATTGGTTCAGGACAGTTTTGTTTTCCAAATGATGAAAGCCCCCACCTTTTTTCCTCATTCTCACTTTGTACTTTGATTGAGGAAGACCTGTTTACAGATCTATTTGTACCTATTTGTACTGAAAAATGGCTACACTAGCAGCAGCAGCAGGAGCATCTGCACCACCACCACCACCACCACAAGGACCACCACAAAACCACAGTGGTGGAGATGAAGAAGAGGAGGAGGAAGAGGAAGAGGAGGAGAGGCAGCAGTTCCTGCCTGAACATACTACCCCCTATAAGCCAAAGGAGCACATTGTCTGGGAGTTTTTCAAAATCCCAAAGGACCAAAAGAAAGTTAATGCGCCAAAGGTTACTTGTCTGATCTGTGGCACTGTACTACCCAGGGGGAACCCTGCCAAAAAATACTCTTTTGGCAACAACACCATGATTCGCCACATGCAACGCCGGCATCCAAACAACTATTCTGCGGCAGAGGTCAGAGAACTGACCAGAAACCTTTCCCAATCTTCACCCAGCACCTCCCAGAGTAAACAACCCACTCCATCGGGTCTAGAGACAAGGGAGATGGTCCCAAACATCCAAACCTAGTTTGGTGGATACAACATCGTTTGTATATTTTGTGGAAAAACAATTACCTATGGTGAGCAAAGTATTACACTCATCAACCATGCTGGTGATAACCACAAGTGCCCAAAGAAACGTTAATTTTTTCCTGTTTTTTTTTTGCTCCAGTTGAGCCGTTTACAATTCCCTGTTTTTTGTTTGTCCCCATAAAAATTATAAAAAACTATAAAATTGTTCATAAAAGCCAAAAAAGTAAAAAATGTTCAAAAAAACAATAAAAAAATATAAAACAACAAAAAGAATAAAAAAAAGTTTTTAGAACTACCTCCAATTTATAAAAAAATGCTACATTTTTTAAAAACTCTGTCATTCTTTTTTCTCCAGGGTACGCGTACTGGTACGCGCACCGGGGCGCGCCCCCCTCAAAAAATAAAATTAAAAAAAAACATTTTTGGGGCCTATATAGGCCTCCTAAGCCCCCCCTCAGAAAACCTAGGGGTTCAGGGAGTGTCTACCGTGCCCCCTTTTACCCATTCCCAACATTGTTTATCCTCCATCTTGTGTCTCAATTCTTCCGAAACACAAAATGGAGGACTCCAGTAGCGCTGCCGGTGCGCGTACCGGGGCGCGCACCGGTAAGCGCTCCCCAAAAAATTTAGAAGTTAATTTACATAAAAACCACTGGAGAGACTTTCACCAAATATAGAATAGGCCCTACTACATACCAGTCCCTACCATTTTCCCAAATTTGGTGGAATTCCAATGAGCCATTTAGGCTGTAGCCCCGTCTAAATATCCTGACAAAAACACATATGAAAGTGTTAGAATTTACAATCAATTAAAATGTTACTTTCGTTTTGTATTTTTATGTGCTGACATTTGATTGGTTATGTACATGAATATATATGAAAAATGAGAGGGAAACACGGCCATTTTGACTAGTATTACCTGAGGTACATTTCAAAAGGATTTTCACTGAAAACTTCAACTGCTTTCTGAAAGGTAAGTTGTTAATTTGTAAGGGGAACTATGTTGTGCACTTTAAGTTAATTTAGAAAAACGTTTTCTGTTAGTTATCTGTTATAGTTATAGATTGAGATAGGCTTCTTTGTTATAGTTATGGATTGAGTTAGGCTTCTCTGGTATAATTATGAATTTACTTAGGCTTCATCACATGCACTTTTTTATATTTCTACTTCCTGCCTGATACCATACACTGCCCAAAGATAACTTCACTGTTAAAAACTCAGAAGTACCTCTCTGAACTTAAACCCAACATGGCCCTAACTCTACTGATATAGTTATTTTTTATGCAATTTACAGCAAGAAAATGGAAGGTAAACAAGAAAACATCAATATTTCTTTCAAAATTACCGATGAGGAGATTCTTCAAGAAGATTTTGTTGACGAGGATTTTATGGATGAGTCTCTGGACCAACAATTTTTTGACTGTTTACACAATATTGAATCATGCAATTTTGAGGAGATTCCAGATCATCTGATGCTGGAAGTTTTATTAAACTATGAAAATTCTAAACAATACATTTTTATTTAATAATTAAAAAATTTTGAGACATTATTCATTTTTATATGTAATTCATGAAGTAGTACCAAAATGATTATAATATAAAGTGAGACTTACAGTATACTGTGCAATTTGAAAACATCATAAGGGAGCAGGGTAGACTACCCATGATCCCCTAGGCCTTCTCAGGGAGTGCTTAAAGGATCTGTTTCTGCTTTCCTGACAGACTATGGTATGGATTCCATATACCACAATAACTTCTGTAACAACATGCAAGATATCTACAGAAAAGAAGGTGTACATTGAATTTAAGACTCTGCATTGGTACCTACATGTTGGTACTTAAATCACCCATACAACACAGCAACTCTATTCAGAGCTACCCTACCTCTAAGCACTTTAAATTATTATTTTACTGTTTCACTGGGTTTTCCCCATGGTACGCTCCCCGGTACGCTCCCCGGTGCGCGTACCGGGCGCTCCCCCCGTGAAAATCGTTTTTTTTTTTTTCGCTGGGCCCTTTTATAGCCCCCACATCAAACCTAAGGGGTCTGGGGGGTCTACCCTGCCCCCTTTTGGTCATTTCCCCCTTTGTTTTTGCCATCTTGTGTCTCGGTAGGATCGAGACACAAGATGGCGGCCGCTCCGGACTGTTTGGGATGTTGACAGACACCCGAGAGCCAATCAGCTTTCCACTCGCGTACTCGCGTAGCGCACCGGGTGCGCTCCCCGGTGCGAGTACCGGGGCGCGCTTATAGATATATATATTTTTTTGAACCTAAATTACTCAAAATCCTCTGGAGCACATATCTTGAGACATAGCAAAGGCACATCGGGCTACCAGTCCCTACAATTTTGCCAAGTTTGGTGGGAATCCATTCAGCCATTCGGGATAAAAGTGAGTCCAACCGCCCTATGGAAATTAACATGGAGAAAACACGTTTTGGGACCCCCCTTTTATCTCGGCCCCCGCTTGACGAATCCCCCCCAAACTTTAAGGGAAGGAGCAGAGCAGAGCGGGCCATCTTCTTTGAGAAATTTGCGAAAATTCGTCCACCGGTGCCAAAGTTATTCCCAATAGAATGTTGCGGATTTCCTATGGAAACTAGGTCCTAACTATAACTACCTACTGGCGACCGCCAGTAGGTAATATATATATATATATATATATATATATATATGAGGTATGTCAAGCTCCTTCGTCCACAAGCGCTGCAGTCCGCCACACAAACGAACAGGAACCAACGAGACCCAAATTGCGGTGCAAAGTTATTTTATTGTTTTAAACCCAGCACCAGTCCGCCACGACGCGTTTCGGCTAAACCGTAGCCTTGTTCACATGACAACGTCACGAGGGCTGGCCACCCTTTTAAAGTGCATAATAGCCATCACATGATACGAAAATAGAAGAGTTACTATGATGTTGTAAGTAAACTCGCACATGTCTTTCAAAATTACAGCCTAAATGCTAGTAATTTGCACAATATTGCACATATTAAAATAATGTCAATAAAAATCTGTACAACTGGATGCAAAATACAAACTTCCACCACACATTGATAATTCCTATAGAGTCCCTATTACCAAAATTTCATATATACACATCAAATCACAATGGTTTACTCAAAAATTGATAAAAGCTCAAAAAGGACATATAAAAGTTAAAAACATAAATATTAACATTTAAAACCATGTCCTGATGGTGGAACTCATTCCTAGGTTTGTATATAGTTGTCCTTATTAGCAACTAGATCAATGTCTAGCGTATACAGTACAGTTGACTAATGTGCAAATAGCAAAGTTTGTGCAAAATGTATCTAAGTTGATATATATACAGATGGCTAAAAAAAGTGCTACCATGAAGTGAAAAATAGTGATACTGCATACAATGTGATTAAAATCAGTTACATAATGATCAAATACGAGGCGTCTAGGGTACACGATAAAATTTTAGGTCAGATACAGATACAGAAAGGCAATGTAATCATAGGTTACATATAACAACAGACAGAATTCATTATAGATAGGTGTGGCAGTCCTCCCCAGTGTTCAGGCCCTGTGGTACCTTGGTATCTAGAAGAATAATGTAGCGCGTTTCTAATTTGCGCAACAGGGACTCTCTATCACCTCCTCTCCTCTGGGGAGGAACACAATCTATCACAAAATAAGACAAGAGGGAAGCATCTTTGCCATGGCACTTATCAAAGTGCCGGGCAACTGGATATGAGGTGTCCACGTTACTAATTGCTCGCAGATGTTGGAGAATGCGCTTGTGGACCTGAGGCCTCGTACTGCCCACGTATCTTAGCCCACAAGGGCACTCCAAAACATAAACTGCAAACTCTGTCTTGCAGTTGAGCTTGTGTTTAATCTTGATTGGGAATGGCGACAATGGTGTTTTCACTTCAGTTTTGCTAACGCCATTCTTACAAGCCTTACAACTCGAACACCTCAAAAAGCCCTTACTCTCGTTAAGCCAAGTTCCCATCACAACCTCTGGGCTGCTAGACACCAAGCTATCCTTCATCGACCTAGCTTTACGGTATGCTATACTGGGGAATTTTGGAATAACTGGACCCAAAATAGGATCCTCAGACAGTAAGGACCAATTCTCCTTAATGATTTTGTAGATGCTATTATGCTGGTTACTGTAACCCATAATCATCCTTGTTACCCCTTGTGAGTCCTTAATCTGGGTTTTTGAATTAGTCACTCCTGAGCCCAGGAGTGACAATCTGTCCGTTCTATTGGCCTTAAGAATTGCCACATCAATGGCCTCTGATTTATAGCCTCTAAGAAGGAAACGAGATTTACAGTGGAGTTGAGCCATCCGGCACTCTTCCTCACTGCTGCAGATCCTCCTGACACGGAGCATCTCCCCATAGGGTATGCTCCGTATCAGGTGCGCTGGATGATGACTCCCAGCATGCAGCAATGTATTGCCTGCAGTGGGCTTTCGATGCAACCTAGTTTGAAGGCTGCCTGCCTGGACGTAAATCTCAACATCAAGGAACACTATAGAAGTTGCACTGATATTGCTGGTAAAACGGATGTTAAGATCATTATCATTCAGTTTCTCAATGAAATCTATCACCTCCGTCTCAGTGCCCTCCCAAATAAAAATCAAATCATCAATATACCTTGACCAAAGTTTTACCTTTGTATTCATAATGGCCAAATGTTCTTGCCACAGGACCTGCTCCTCCCAGTAACCCATGTGCAAACAGGCATAACTGGGAGAGAAGCAGGCCCCCATAGCCACTCCCCTGGTTTGAAGAAAAAGTTGGTTGGCAAACAAAAACATATTGTTCTCTAAGCAGATTGCAATCATGTCTATCAGCATCTTAGAGTGATCTTGGAAACAAGTTGGTCTTTTCCCAAGAAAATGCTGTACTGCTCTCATACCATCTTGATGAAATATACTGGTATACAAAGAGGTGACATCCATAGATACCAGTATATAGTTCGTGTTCCATTGGAACTTGGCTAGTTTCCTTAATAAGTCACTAGTGTCCAAAATAAAAGATGGCAGGTTTCTCACAAAATCTTGCAAAAAGAAATCAATGTATTTACTCATGTTCTCCAACAGGCTGTTGCAAGCCGAAATTATGGGCCTGCCTGGAGGTTGTTGATAGCACTTATGAACTTTTGGAATGAAATAAATGACTGGTGTAACCGGAAAATCATTCCTCAAGAATTTAAGTTCATCCATGGTAAGGAGGCCCTTGCTCCTCCAGGCTATCAATGTTGAATATATTGTGTTCCTCGC
The DNA here is from genome assembly GCF_964261635.1 of Lissotriton helveticus. NCBI lineage: Eukaryota > Metazoa > Chordata > Amphibia > Caudata > Salamandridae > Lissotriton > Lissotriton helveticus. The sequence continues at coordinate 622,413,618 of NC_136071.1, forward strand.
CTGTAGAGCAACCTGTGGCGTAATACGTTTGTAACAGTCCCTGTCATTCAATTGTTTCAGGGCTTCTTCTAGGTACATCTTACGTGGCCATAAGACCACGTTACCCCCTTTGTCTGATTGACGTATTACCACATTTTTGTTTGCACTCAGCTTTTTGATTAACTGATGATATTCACTGTCCCTGTAGTTGAAGCGTTTCTTTCTGTGGGCATTCTTAATCTGTAGCTCCTTTAACTGTATTGCCACTTTGTCATGAAATATATCCACATTATCTTTTATCATGAGTTGGCAAAATTTCGACTTTGGTTTGAAAGGTGTTGTACATAAGGCAGTGGCAGGTTCACCCCCAAGTGTCGTTGAGTTGTAAGATCCTAAAGAGGATTCCTCCTCTTGGAGCTCAAAGAGTTCTTGTGTTAGGGCTGATCCCATAGATGTTTCAACATTTCTAATTGCAGGGGTGCCAAGGCTAGGGTCTACAGGTTGATCACTACTAACAGCCACACTCTCAGTTGTTTTGTGCGCATTGTGGTATTTCCTCAACTTGAGTTTGCGCACGAATTTAAATACATCGATCTTCGTGGTCGTGTAATCAAAATCTCCCCTTGGACTGTACGTTAAGCCTAACGCCAGAATGCTGGTTTCTTTGGGGGTTAGATCGATTTCAGTCAGGTTGATGACAGAGTGTCCATTCTCATCAACTACTGTGTTGGCGTTCAATCCTGTGACGGTGCTGGCTGTGCTTTGTTGCGCTGCCAGCGAGGACGCTGTCTCCTTGGCGTTCCCTTTACGCTTGCGGCGTTTGTTGCTTTTGCGCCTCTCTGAGCGTTTCCGGTTGGCTTGCTGCCTCCGGTAAGTTGATTTGCTGAGCGCAAAGTTAATTTGCGATCCCGCTGGACCAACTCCAACTCCTGCCCTGGGGTAAATTTTCGAAACCCCGACCGTTGTTGTCGCCTTATCTCCGAGTCCGACTCACTTTCGGGTTGTGAGCTATCCCCCGAAATTGAGGACAATTCTACCTGTTGTGGCGGTACAGTGGTATCTGTTACATTTGTAGCAGCAACGGCCGATAAATTTTTACTTTGTTTGATGTTGTCGTACTTTCTTGCAAAAGTAAAGATTTGGCCATTTTCATAGTCTAGTCTATCTCGTATGAACTTGAAGGCTTTTCTCTTCTTGATGATATCCTCCTCACGTGCTAGTCGCGCATTCATGTCCGTTCTATATTTATCAATTTCCGGAGTAGGAGGCAATTTGAGTATATCAGCTTCAATCAAGTTGATTTCATTTAAGAGCTTCAATCTATCGCTCTCAGCGAACTGAACTAGTATGGCCATCAATCGTTTGGAATTTTCTAAGTTGCAAAGCGCCCAGGCTTGTAGCATGAGTGGGTCAGGCTGTTCATAGGACGGAGCTAGCATGATGCGCAAGCCACGCGGTACTCGCCCCACGTCCAAATAGCCGGTCAAAGAGGTAAATTCCCACCATTTAGATAGTTCTCTCTTACTACACTTCTCCAAGCGTTTGAATAGTTCTTTAGCCTCATTTCTCGTGCCGCTAACCGCAACCACATTCGAATTAGTGTTAGTGTTAGACCCGGATCCCCCAGCCGGGGAATCCGTGAACATGCCCCTAGACGCCTCAACACGCCCCCTTAACGTGTCCGCCGACATGGTGCGTGGAAATGGGTGAAATACAAAAGTGCACACAGCAGTCGATGCTCCTACCGGTTGAGATGCCGCCGAGCCGATCCTGCTACTCCACACAGGGTATCTTGCGGTCTGTCCGCACAGCGTCCCAGGTACACACACGGGGAGTCCAGAGGTTCTCAATCCGCTTCCGCCGACCCAGAATCCCGAACTCCTTCCGGTTTTCCTCTGACCCGCCGCCGCAGTCAATTCCGCTTTCCCTGGGGCGTTGGCGACGTCTCCTACACGGAGCTTTGGTTAAGGTCCCAAAAGAACGTTGCTTCTTGCCGCCGTTGCCCAAAACGTGGAGGGGTCTCGTAAAGTCCGGGGAAGCAGTCCCGGATGCCAAATACGAGGTATGTCAAGCTCCTTCGTCCACAAGCGCTGCAGTCCGCCACACAAACGAACAGGAACCAACGAGACCCAAATTGCGGTGCAAAGTTATTTTATTGTTTTATATATATATATATAAACAGTTCACATCCTTTGAGAAACCGGGACCCTCGGACTGCGGTGCACACCAGGGTCAAAGGCACCCTGTATGTATTGCGTTTCACCACACGCTAACAAGCGTGAAAATGCACTCGAAATCATAAACCATAACAGTTCAAAATAATAATTGTCCCAATGTTTTCCCCACTTGGGACAATTATTATTTTGAACTGTTATGGTGCAGGTATTGGATAAATCATTCAATATTGTTGCTAGAAGTGATAGCATATATTATTGCAAGAGTTAGATAGTCGAATGGATATTCACTTGGGCACATTATTATGAGTACTTGACCATGCCAAGATGGCCGCTGTGTTTTACTTTATGCACATTGTCCTTTTTTCATGTCTATACACGATGGTTTGAAAACTTTATTTAAATGTTTAATTTGCTAACACTACTCACCCGTGACCAAGGCGAGTTGTCGCTGAAACGCGTTGGGGGTTAGTTCCATGAACTGTGTTCCATGCTGGAATAAAAGAATATATACCCACGAACTTTGCTGGATGGTATAATTGGATGGTGAATATATACTGGATTTCGAGTGCATTTTCACGCTTGTTAGCGTGTGGTGAAACGCAATATATATATATATATATATATATTACAACTCCATGGGGTTGTCCATGTAGCGGGTTGCACTCGAGCCTGCGTGCGCCTTCCCCAAAGCGTTTGTTGGTATGGGCAGTTGTGTGTTTGAAATAGGCCCGACGCGTTTTGGAAATTTATTTTCCTCATCAGGGGCCAGCAGTAAAGTGCACGACGTCTACCATCTCCCTTTATGAAAACATGACCAGGTATGGGTCAGAGAAAAAATTGTTACATTTTTGCGCTATATAGACCACATCTTTATAGTATGGCAGGGAGACGAAAAGGAAGCTTGTCAATTTATTGATGAAATCAACAACAATGCCCTTAACTTAAAATTTACCAAACAAATTGAATTTTTAGATGTCAATGTTTATGTAGATGACAATAACAGGTTACAGACGACCCTACATATTATTAATATTATTAGGGAGATTTATAGAGCGCCTGGTTTACGCCCAAAGGCGTGTCCCCGCGCTATGGTAAGTGGGGTAAGCAGTCCAAGCAGCCATCACAGCCGCCTACCTTCCAAATAAGTGAGTCTTAAGTTTCCTTCTAAACATGGATTCCGAAGGCTCCAAGCGTAACTCTGATGGTAGGTCATTTCACTGCTTCGCAGCCAAATATCTGAAAGACCTGCCCCCCATACGCGCTTTCTTTATTTTTGGGATTTTCAGAAGTCCTGTATAGGAGGAGCGCAGATTCCTTGTCGGCTCATACCGGGTAACCAAACTCTGTAACGGGGCAGGGGCTTTGCCACCCAGAATGCGGTGACACATGGCTAGAGCCTTGAATTCCACCCTGCTCCTGACGGGGAGCCAGTGCAAGGCCTGGAGCGCTGCCTTTGATGATGATCTTCTAGGAAGCCTCAAAATAAGGCGAGGGGCAGCATTTTGCAGCACCTGGAGGCGGTTGAGAGCCTTTCCCGTGGCCCCCAGATACAGCAAGTTGCCGTAATCTAGGCGCGAAGTGACTAGGGCATGCACCAGCGTCCGGCGAGCTGTAATGGGCAGAAGAGCCAAGACCTTCCTTAGAGTTTTTAAAACTCCAAAGCATGTCCCTACCACTCGGCCAATCTGGGGGCCAAAGGCAAGGTCAGCGTCCAACCATACCCCAAGGTTTCTTACTTCCTGGCAAGGAACAGGTGTCTCTCCTAGGCAGGGCGGCCACCATGCCGACGACCATACAGATGGCCCTCCCCCCCCACGAGCACCTCGGTCTTACTGCCATTGAGTTTCAGGCAGTTGGCGGACATCCAGGTTGCCAGTTCTTGCATGCAAACTCTGAAATTGTCCGCCACAAGACCAGGCACACGCGAGAGGGATATGACCAGCTGCGTGTCATCGGCATAGGACACAAGGCGCAAACCATAGCTTTCAACTATGGCTGCCAGCGGGGAGACATATAGGTTGAACAAGGTCGGGCTCAGAGACGAGCCCTGCGGCACGCCCTGGCCCAACCCAATCTCCCTAGAATAGCATTCTCCCTGGCGGACTTGAAAGCATCTACCTGTCAGGAAAGACCGGATCCATCTAAGCGCAGCTCCTGATACCCCTCCATCATTCAGACACTGTAGCAAGGTGGAATGAGCAACAGTGTCAAATGCTGCGCTTAGGTCCAAGAGGATCCGGGCCATAGTCTGGCCCTCATCCACTCCCTGCCGTATGGACTCTACTGCCATAAGCAATGCTGACTCCGTTGAGTGCCGTGGACGGAAGCCAAACTGAGAGTCGTGGAGTAGGGAAGCTTCTTCTACAAAGCCCATCAGCTGGAGGTTCACAATTTTCTCAGCAACCTTCGCCATGTATGGCAGAAGAGAGATAGCACGAAGATTGTCTAACCTATCATAGCTGATATTGGGCTTCTTTTGGAGAGGAAGGACTACCACCCGTTTCCAGGCATCAGGGACTGTATAGGTCCTAAAACAGGTGTCAAGAAGGTGACGGATGTACGGCTCTAGTACATACAGACTGCAGATCAGGCATCTGGGTGCAGTAGGGTCTCTAGGGGAACCTGATTTTATTGATCCGCAGATCTGAATAAGTTTCTCAGTGGGCGGGGTGACGAGTGTAGTTAACACCCGTTGTTCTCCCCTTACCCCGTACACCTCTGCAATCTCGGGGTTTATGATAGCCCGGCTTGGAAAGGCCGAATAAATGGTTGCAACCTTGTTTGCAAAAAACTCCGCTACTCGGTTGCAGCTCTCCACCGTGCAGAATTCCTCCGGGACTGCCACAGGCTTCCCAACCGAGAGTGATTTGTACATTAAAAACAATTCCTTCGAGGAGTTTTCTGCTTCCCTGATCCTGGTGTCATAATACACCTTTTTTGCCTTTCTAATTAATCTATGATAGTTGCGCCCACTTACAACATAGTCCATTCTAGCTTGAGTGGCGAAGGCTGATCTCCACTGCCTTTCTGCACGTTTGCACGCGACCTTAGCCGTGCGCACCTCTTCACTAAACCAAGATGCCGTTTTCAAGACACGTCCCTTCGTACTAATCAGGGCGAGGGGAGCAACCTGGTCCAGGGCATCCATAATGCGCTGGTCCAGGTTATTGTTGGCTTTCTCCACATCCTCTCCCCCCGGACCACCCCCCACCATGAGGTCCTCATTAAAGCTGGCTTGGGAGAACTTAGCCCATCTCCGTCTCGGTCGATGTAATGCCACCTGTTCCGGCACTCTAGCTCCCGGAACGTAGATCGAAAAGGGCACCAGATGATGGTCCGACCAGGGAATGGGTACAGGGGTCAAGGCCTCCACCTGTCCCCAGTTGGCAAAGATAGGGTCCAGTAAGTAGCCCCGCAGATGGGTGGGGAGTTTACCCATCAGCTCGAGTTGAAGCGCACTCATCTCTTTACAGAGGTCCTAAGCCGTCTTATCCGCAGGATCGTCCAGGTGTAGGTTGAGATCACCCAACACCAGGAACTTATCCGTGCGCAGAGCTACCTCTGTGATACCTTCAACCAGGCTATCGACGAATCTGACAGATGGGCCAGGAGGCCTATATATCAGGAGGCCCTTCACAGTGTACCTCCCATTGACTTGAATGGAGAACGCACCCGCCTCGCTATCTGTGATCACAGTCTGCTCCAGATAGCAGCGGAGGCCCTGCTTGGCGGCAATGGCTATTCCTCCACCTCTACCCTTCGGTCTATCTTGCCTTACCAGAGTACAACTATCCGGAATGGCTTCAAGGACCTCTGGGGAAGAGTCACGGTCCAGCCATGTCTCCGTGAAAAAAACTAGATCCCATTGTTTTTCACTGAGGAGATCATGAATATCTAGTCTGTGCTTGCGTAGTGACCGAATATTCAGCAAGCCACAGACTAGCTTGTAATGCTCTCTTTTAGCCGTCTTGGACAGATTATAAGAGAACTGGCAGTGACTGCAGCCAGTATTCTCCTCAACGCTCATGCCATGCAGACAAGAGCTGCTAGCGCACATGTTGCGGAAGGACAACAGGTCAGCTCTGCTCCAGCGTATGTGTCCTCCCGGAGGGGCAGGGGGCAAGACCCTGGCCCACGCCCGGCCGCGGACGGGCGCAGACGGGCTTAACTTAGGCGTAACTTTGGCGCTCCTTCGTCGCGCCCGCTGCGCTGCCGATTATACATCCGCCTTATATCCCCCCCAGCGTCCAAGCAACTAGAGCGCTGCCCGTAGCAACCGGAAGCAGCTGGCTCGGACCTTCCACGCCCTCTGCTCGAACGGTGCTAATCACCGTCGTCAGAACGAGGCGGGAAGGAGGGACGAGTCCAGCGCCTCCCAGTGCCGAAGCTGCAGCTGCCTGACTTCAGGTAAGGACCTCAGCAGAGCAAAATACAGAATGCCCCAAAACGAAAAACAAATGTGAGGAAAATAGTTAAAACAGCCCTTGGGGGGAGCGATCACTCTCTCGCTCGCTCACACTAGCCCCAACTGATTTAAAATGAGCTCACACACTGTAAAAACACAGGTCTGCAAGAATCACCAAAGCGCCGATAATCGCGCCGTAAAAGCGGCAGGGACACTGCCACTGTCCACTTACCACATGGGGGCCCAGGATTCAGTGCCTTATATCCCCCCCAGCGTCCAAGCAACTAGAGCGCTGCCCGTAGCAACCAGAAGCAGCTGGCTTGGACCTTCAACGCCCTCTGCTCGAACGGTGCTAATCACCGGCGTCCGAACGAGGCAGGAAGGAGGGACGAGTCCAGCGCCTTCCAGTGCCAAAGCTGCAGCTGCCTGCCTTCAGGTAAGGACCTCAGCAGAGCAAAATACAGAATGCCCCAAAACGAAAAACAAATGTGAGGAAAATAGTTAAAACAGCCCTCGGGGGGAGCGATCACTCTCTCGCTCGCTCACACTAGCCCAAACTGATTTAAAATGAGCTCACACACTGTAAAAACACAGGTCTGCAAGAATCACCAAAGCGCTGATAATCGCACCGTAAAAGCAGCAGGGACACTGCCACTGTCCACTTACCACATGGGGGCCCAGGATTCAGTGCCTTATATCCCCCCCAGCGTCCAAGCAATTAGAGCGCTGCCCGTAGCAACCGGAAGCAGCTGGCTCGGACCTTCCATGCCCCCTGCTCGAACGGTGCTAATCACCGGCGTCAGAACGAGGCGGGAAGGAGGGACGAGTCCAGCGCCTCCCAGTGCCGAAGCTGCAGCTGCCTGCCTTCAGGTAAGGACCTCAGCAGAGCAAAATACAGAATGCCCCAAAACGAAAAACAAATGTGAGGAAAATAGTTAAAACAGCCCTCGGGGGGAGCGATCACTCTCTCGCTCGCTCACACTAGCCCCAACTGATTTAAAATGAGCTCACACACTGTAAAAACACAGGTCTGCAAGAATCACCAAAGCGTCGATAATCGCGCCATAAAAGCGGCAGGGACACTGCCACTGTCCACTTACCACATGGGGTAATATAGAAAACATAGAAAAGCTACTGCAGGAAATACGACCCTGCATGCTTCCAGTCTCCATCCTATTCACACCATTGAAAGCATACCATTAGGAGAAATCCTACGAATCAAGAGGATATGTAGCTCTCAAGAAGATTTTCTCAAATGTGTCAGGGAATTAAGGATACGATTAAAAGCCCGAGGGTACTCAGATCAAGTGTTTGATTGGGCTTTAGCAAAGGCCGACAAATGACCGAGACCTAGCTTGTTCAACGAATTCACTGGCAATGATCAGGCAGTAGCAACTCCAGTAGTTGCAATTTCAAATGACTGTCCTAGATTAATTACAGCATTCAGTAGTCAAGATAAAAAGATCAGACAAATTATTAATCACAACTGGCCAACTATTCTCACGGATACTGTTTTGGGATGTATGTTGCCGAAGAAACCACTGGTAACTTTTCGTAGAGCGCAGAGTATGGGAACAGTGCTGGATCAGAGTAGTCCAGAACTAAAGCCAAAAGCTATCTGGCTACAACCGGCATCTGCGTTCCGTAGGTGCTCCAATTGTAGAGCATGACAATTTGGCATTAATAAAACTCACTACAGCACCCCATTTAAGCCGGTGGATACCCCTATTGTAGGCAATCATACTTGTAAAACTGAATATGCTGTTTATGTCCTGACGTGCACCTGTGGCCTCAACTATATTGGTAGTACTAAACAACAGGTGCACGTCAGGATCTTGCAGCATATCAGGGCCATTCTGCACTGTGATCAAACGTACCCGGTGGCTCGTCATTTTCAGAGTACACATAATAAAGATGTCAACTGCCTAACTTATTATGTTGTAGCCTCAGTCCCACACTTAGGCGGGAAAGGCAACCGCGAGCTCAAACTGAGGCAATTAGAATCCAGCATGATCCTCGAATATGACAGCAAGTGGCCGAACGGGCTAAACAATACTGAGGATTTACGCAATTTTCTCTGAACTAACACCTAGCCCCGGTTCCTAATTGTATAGTGCAGATTTCAACGTTCCTCTAGGTAGTCAGGATCCCTGTTACCTAGAGAAGATCTCAATCACACAGACTGTCCGATTTAATGATCCTGACTATCTCTGTTCTTCTATATGACTGTTTCCGTTGCTAGTCAAGTTCCTTGTTAGCCACGGCAACGCAATTTAGCAATTTATCAATTATTCACTTCCTTACATATATTTATATTTACCACTTTTTACATTTTTAGCACTTTTTATCAAGGGGTGTTCTTATCACTTTTTAACATGATAATACTTTTATACCTGTATGAAATGTTTTAATATTGCTTTTCAGAATGACAAAATTGTGATTTTATCCTAATTGTTGGATTAAGCATTGATGCATTTTTATACACAGGTCACTTTATCATGCACTTTCAATACTTTACATTTTTTCTCCCTGTAGCACGTATGATTTCGCTTTTCGCACAGCTAGACATTGATCTAGTAGCACTGTTATTTGCACTTTATATCTTGCTTGCCTCCATAATATCTGAATACCTTCACTATATACCTTGTGACATAGTATCAAATGGGTTAATCCTGTTATCTGTTTACAAATTTGCATTAAGATATACTTTATAAAAATTTCAATTTATGAAATTATGACTGTCATGTTAAGGTATTTTTAACAAGCATATATATATGTATAACTTATTTTGCGTATTTGCACACGAAACATTTAAAGGAAACATGATATGTTTTCTATGTCTATAGTCATGTGACCATACTGAAGGTGGGGCTTAAGCAAGTCACTGAGCATTATAAAAACCAAAAAGTTTTACTAGATCTTTGCATGTGAACAAGGGCTTGTGAAGCCCGAAACGCGTATTGCCCTCCTGTTTTACCAGCTGACACTGCAATAAAGAACCTGTGAAATTCAGTGGTCCGTCTCCTACCTTGCTTGCTTCGCCAGTCCTGGGTGGATTTGGAAGTGGCGCTTTTGGAGCTTAAAAGCATCTATATATATATATATATATATATATATATATATATATATATATATATATATATATATATATATATATATATATATATATATATTTATAGGATGACTGCATATTTAGTGATGATTATATTATTACAGCTGCGTCTGCCATCCATATGTAGTATCACCTTTCTTTCCTTTTTAAACAAGAACTTAAACAATTTCTCTTTGATCAATATTTTCTTCCTACCTTACCATAAACCTGGGACTTTGGACTTGCTAAGAGTTGCCTGACCCGTAAGTTGAATTTATGGGTCTCAATGCTCTGACCGTTAAGTCCCTACTACACTGCAGTAAGGTCAGCCTTTGAGGGAAGGCAGCAGTCCCTCACTTGTCACACTTAGTGAGACTTCTGACCCCACCACACTCTGTGACTAGGTGCCACTGATTGACACTCGGTCCAGGGAACTTCAGGGCTTAAAACTGAAGCGCCCAGGCCTGAGACAATCATTGATGCTCCCCTCATCATGAGGGGGCTAGTCTCAAGGCACTTTTGCCATGCTGAGGAGATCACACCCACAGAGCTGAGAAATCCTCAGCCTGGCAAAGTTCAGCTCAGGGAGTCAGGAGCCTGCCTATTTAGCGCATGCCTTACTTCTGGCTGCCTGACATGAACAAGAGGAGTGTCTATCAGGCTGACCGTTGTTCAGCCTGACAGACAATCTCCTTGTTATTAAAAAGGTGAGGTGATGGACATAGCCCCTAAGCCCATATGGTCTGAGGGGCTTGTGTATATTATTTATTTCCTTCATAAACATTGTCAGCAGCAAGCACTAATGCACCCAGTCTCCCGTAGGTTGCACAAACCAATTAAGCGTGTCTTTACTAGTGCAAACATTCCCACTTTTATACCTGTCTGATTCATTAAAGGGGGCCCCTTTAATTTTGATACCTGGGCCCCTATTCTGGTTCAAGTCGACCATGATGAAATACCAAAAACTTGCTTGAACAATTCTAAAATGATCCTTTCTAGATGGAATTACACACACTTTCGACATCATATTCATGATATGCAGAGGAAAAAATAAGATCAATTAGAACTAAGAAATGCTGCTGGAATAAGTTAGAGTATGAGGTTGAAGCGACAGACTGCTAAAAAGAAAGGTAAAAATGCATATGTGTGGCAATCTTTCCTCTTCGAAATGTTAAAACTAAAAGCATTAACTTCTATGTTTCCAATAATGTTTTCTAATCTCTTTTTAAAAAATTATATGGAATTATTTAACAGACAAAGAATGAATCTTAGATTAAATAGTAAGTCCTTTTTGTATATGCATGTAAATATCAAGGAAATTATCATTACATCAGCACTAATACTGGAAAAATTGGGTGCATAATTTGAGGGTTTTTGGGGTGTGATGAAATTAAAAGGTGTGCAGTACCTGCATCATTCTAATTCTGGATTTCAGAATGGATGATAACGCCTACACCCTACCACAAGATGCTTGCTCTTTGCTCAGGAGATTGATGGCAGATTTTACCGGGAACAAATATTGTAGGCAAACACTATGACAAACATGTTCCATACTGTTTCGGTCACAAATGGTATTCGATTCTGTGCTTGTATCTGTTAGAAGATGGTTCAAGTCCCTATCATTACACCGTGGCACTAGAGGTTTGTAATGCTTACTTCTGCTGGAGCACACCAAAAGGGAGCACAGGAATCAGATGCAACTCAGAGTGCTTCGTGGACTAGTCAGGGTTGTGAAGCACTATAGGAATGCTGCAATCCAATACAATACATGACTTGAAGCCCTAGATGGGACTTTGGGTGAGTGAGTGAGTGAGATAATGACAGACTTGAGGCAGTGATAACCACACACTGATGGGTGTCTTGCCACTTGAATCCCATAAGATCTTTCTTGCATCTTGGACACAATAATTTATTTAGAACCATATCTTGAAACCTTTACTGCAGTGCTGGTGGAAGAGTGTTTGTTGATTCACTCTTATTGGTATGTTTTGCCAACACTTACATAACAATGTGGCCGTATTTGATGCATTAAGTGGGATTTTGCAGCAGTGCTGAGTGGCATTGCAAAGGTTACATTGACACTAAGCAGGCAAGGAAAATGAGTTCCCACAATCCAAGCTTGGAAGTAAAATATCAACCATAGTTGGTATGCAGTAAACTCCTGCCACGTGTTTGTCCCAGTGCCACTGCTCCTACTGCACTAATAGTAGCCATTACACTGGCTGCTCTAGAAATAGATTAGACTGGGGCATACTCCACTTGGCATCATTGTACACATTTTTAAGAAGGTGATATCCTTTTTTGATATTTCAACCTGAACATCAACAGCACTTGTATTGTCACTTGTTCTTCTACAGTAAACCAATTAATCAACTTCTTGGCAATGGAGAAAAAATTATACTTTTTTAGCTTCATAAGGATGTTGGTGTTCGTATTTGTTTGTTCCAGTAATTTGGGTTTGGGTAAAATGACCCTAATATGCAACAATGCCTTTTGATGGTGTCTAATTACAGCCTATCAGATCTGTGATATTTTGGGGGGGGAAATGATTTGAGCAGAACATTCCAAAGCATTGCCCTGAATGCAAAAGCTGTTTGGGCTGTCAAAATCAACAGATAGGGTTTGAGCCTCCAAAACCATATGTAGGTAGCATTGGATAGGGGAATGAACACAATTCTAGTGTTGCCCCAACTCAACAAATCCAGGTGCCTTGAAAACAGTGATTTCACTTGGAGAGAGTCAGATGGTTGGACTCATATGCAAGAAGTCCACAGTGAAGATTGAAGGTTATTGATGAGGGGAGATAGAAAACATTCTGAATGAAGTGGCGATTTCTATCAGGGGAGGCAAACTATGAGTGGAAATCAATTGGCTAAGATAGAGAGAATGTGAGGCATGGTAAAAGGAGATTCTTGAGGAAGATGTGACATGTTGGTGAAATGGGTCAATCACTTATTGACTCAAACTGATTTTGTTAACAAATGCAGCTCACTTTTTCTTGACACATTACCCATGGGTGGAGGATGGAAAAGCTACAATGACATATTAAAATTGGTTGATTTTGGCAAAATGTTATCCAACACCAGATGTACTAATAGTGTCTGATCTTCACACTCTGCCTGATATTATACTATGCTCAGAGAGGCAATGTGAAGCCAAGTTCTCGACCTGTGAGCTATACTGTTCCATTAAGATCATTATAAATATGCTCTTCATAAGTTAAGAGTAGTCAAATGCTCTCATTTTGATTTTAAGTCCTAAAACAGCAATTTAGGATTGAAGGTAGACTTCTAAGATTTCAATTTAAACTGTTTCCATTGGACGTATTGCAAGAAGGCTCTTTTATCGATAATTAAATGTTTTATAAAAGCAAACCTATTGTGAGGTGAATTGGGTCTTTATTAAAAAAAAGGGAATATATTATAAATAGACCTTGGTGAAATGTATGTGTCACCAATGGTATGTCTGTAATTTTGTATTATGTTTGTTATGAAAAATTCCTGAAAGTACGCCATTACATGCAATTACTCACCATTAGCGGTAAAAAAAATTCCACAACCGCATAAGAGAACCCAAGCGGCTGTTTATCACGGAGCTTTTATTTAAAAGCATCCTCAAGGCAAAAATTGCAGCAAGGATGCATTTTGCAGTAATATATAGTGCAAAATGACAGTTTTTGTACGTAATGAAATTCCGCGTAATTCCGCTGCGATTTCGCAAATTTCGTGCACCTCTAGTTACCGTTCAGAATCTGATGACAGAGAGACTGAACGGGAACACATTGTTTAGCGGAGGGGACTGGAGAGGATATTACAGAGCACGGATTTGCAGTTCATGAAATCATTCACATAATGGACTGTTGAATAGAGGAAATTCATCAAAATGACTTGGTTTAAATAATTCAGAAACCATATCTCAAACACCGTGACTACTCTTGATAGAACCCAAATAAGCAAAGTATGTGACTCATGACACTTAATCTGAAAAATATGAAACTTGATCTGCTGTACTGAGATGGAATTACATTGACCTGACTGTTTTCAGTCTGCAATATTCAGTAAAGAAAGCACAAGTGGCAATGGGTGATGAATGATCATGATCCAAGTTATAATTCCTCCCAGCAACATATTTTTGACAGGGATCCCAGGCAGTGATCTATGTTCTTTCACATGATTAGCCACATGACTATCCATAACAGCATTTTAAGAACATATTAAAAATCATCCCCCACGTAATGAATGCCTTGTATGTATCAAAGATTCCTACATTCTCAGCCAGGGAAGACATCTGAACTCCTTAGTTTTTTAAGCAAATTATTTGAAACAGCACCCATGCTAGTCAATTGCCACTATCCAAATAATTGTACTGCTATTGGATGAATGTAGGCAAAGATAAGCTATGCAACTTTAACAAACTTTTTAATAGAGACAGTAAATAAAATGTACACCTTCGAACTCTCAAGGAGAAAACTGATATATACACAAGGGATGTGGAAATGTGTATCATTTGCGTTTTAATAATAATGCAAAACTTACAATAAAATGACGCAAAATTATGCATAATTATGAAAAATGCAAATCTGTCATTGTGCGCTATATTTTAGCGTTAAATACATCCTTGCATCATCTTTTGGTGTCAGGATGCACTGAAATAAAAGAACTGTGAGCAAAAGCCATTCACTTTCTGTTTTTCCTATGTGCTTACATTACATTTTTACCACACATGTCGTCATTCGCAGTAAATTGTAGTAGTACGTAATTAAAAAGTGGTGTAAATATGTAATTTGGGGATTTTCACGCAACAAGCATTTCACCCAGGCTTAATTACACACATGTTCCTCTGAAGATTCATGAATGCACAGGTTAAGATTAGCTCTTATGGCAGGGTAAAAAAGCTGTTTTATTCAATATGGTATTTGCTGAATGATGTAACTGAGGCCATGGTTTAGAGTTTAGTGAACAGGGTAATAGAATCTTATTTAGAGTAGGATAGACTGTTCTGTTTCTACCAGTAGTGCTCGTGTTGCCTCCCCATCAGAAACCTTACAGCAAAGGCAAGACCGACAGAGTTATTGGTGTAAGTGCTTCTGACCATCTGCCCTGTTTCGAGCAGATGGTCTAATTGAATTTTTGCCTCTTCGGGACCACCAGGGAAAGCCTTGTGGTCTTGAAGTGAAAAAAGAAATATAACCCTGTCATCCTGGGAGAAAACCCCTAAGGTATGAATATCATTTATTTTTGTTTTACAAAAAGAAACTTGCACTTTGGGTGTTTGTTTTGTACTACAAATAAGTTTACTGACCTGCTGTATGAAACATGGTGACTACTCAGCAGATTTTGAATTAATTTAGAGGAGCCGCCATGATGGTGGATCCTTTAAAGGCATAGAGATCATTGGCACGCAGGCAGAGGTTTCTAAATACAGCAGGATCTAGTCCATTTGGGCGCTAGAAGTTATTACCTCAACTCTCCTGGTGGACGGCAGGCCACCTGTCAAAGCCTAAATGAAGGCTTAAGTCTTTCACAAAGCTTTGGTTAGTAAAAACAGCCACAGGCTGGTGGAAACAAGAAATAACATGCTGGGGCATATTTACAAGAGCATTAGGCCACCGGAATGTCACTTTTTGGGATGCTCTGGTGGCACAATGCCATGTTCCATTTTACAAAGAGGCATTAAGCCACTTTGTGTGGCTTAACGAAGCTTTGTAAGTATTGTCCCCTTTCACGCAATTATCTGCGTGAAAGGAGCGTGCATTGAATGTTGCTGTGGGCATTCTCACGCAACACCCATTGCTTTTTGATGTTGTCCCAGATTTATAAGTATGTGCAAATCTAAGGCAAAGCCAACAACTAACAACACTGAATACAGGTGTTAGTTTGGCACAACGAGGAGGAATACTTTTATTGCTCCATGTTTTTGCTCTTTCTATATGTGCTATGTTCGGCAATACACACAGAAAGAGCAAATCACCTTTAAAGATTGTTTATGTGCAGGAAAGTGTCCCTGGACACCCTGGCACCATGTCACAAGGGTGTCTGTGTTGGCGCTAGGCAGCTTTTGTTTAGCAGCAGTGCTAGAGAAAACACAAGGTTGTGCTGTATTCTTGTAAATATGGCGCATCACTGTGTTTTTTAAACGACACAGTGGAGCAATGCTAAATTGCTCGCAGCACTGCCGTTTCCTAGTAAATATTTCCCGCTATGCCTATTTTGGACAATAGTACCTTAGGCAAAGAGGTTTGATTTAAACCTTCACACAATGTTTAAGCCAACCAATTTATAAATATAGATGCTGATTTTTCAATAATTACACAAATACCTTCTAACCATCAGATCACAAATCTGAAGATAATTAACTGGCCGATAGACAACACGCATTATCAAATACACGCATTATCAAATAGTTGTGTGGGAGACCCTACAGTATCTCGCATTTAGAATTTTAATGTACATTATATATAAGATAGTGCAGATAATAATTAGCTTTTATACAAGTGAGTACAAAGTTTGTCTTGGGACCGTGGCTATCCTATGTACAAGTTGTGGCACTGACAGAAGGCAATGTCTGTAATTAGTTAAAATGTTCTCTCAGAGAAAGGAAACATATTAAAACATATAAGACTTAACTCTTATTATTGACTTACTTTTCAGCACTCAGACTCCTGGCGTGAAGCTCATTGTGCATGGAAACAGAGGAGTGCACAAATGCTGTTTGCATGCGTTCACATATTAAAGCCAGACTTGTTGGCTTTGCCAATTTTTGGGAATGCTTCTCCAGAGAGGCTGTTTTTGGGTAACTTTTAAAGATCCAGTCATGATTTAGTGGCCTGCTAGAAAGCCAGTTTTATTTTCATGTTACATCTTTTGAACTTTCAATAAGGCACCCATAGTCTTCAATCAAGGTGACACAGAACGAAATAACTTGTGACATTCTATTTTATGCCGGAAAACTGCATCAAGAGGATTGCCCGTCTTACCCATACTAATGATGTTTGTGGAATATTCACATCATATCCCTAGTACTACAAACACAGGTGATGTATTTCACTCATAAATTTCACTTCCAAGTATTTGTATCCTCTAAATAAAAACGTACTGAATTCCATCTCCCACGGTACACTGAGTGGCCCTCATAAATTGCTTTCAAGTATTAGATGCTTCCCAAAAACAGATCTACCGGCTAAACTCTTCAGAAAGAATGCCGTTTTATCTCTGACTTACTGATTTTGCTTTGCAGCAGAGTATGAACTGAATTTGCAGGGTGAGCTTCAGTATGCTTTTTAGGGTATTATTTATTACTCATGCAAGGAAGCACTGCACATGTCTTTTGTGACCATCTGCTCAATTTGTTCTTTTTAATATAAAATACTGAATGCTCAAGCTCATCTAGAGCCCTTTACAGAGACTTGTGCACACACACACACACACACACACACACCCACACATACACATCCACACACAGACAACTCTTTACATGGACAAGTATCAAATGGCTCCGAGTCTTGAATATTTAAGCTTGACAGACAGAGCAAAGGGTTCTTCTCAGCAGATATTGAAAACCTGTTATTTCTACATCATATCACTTTTCTGCAGGAAGGGACTGCTGCAAACATTGAATACCTGCAATGCTGTCATAGCTATTTTTATGTCTCAGCTACAGACAGCTTCATTGTCTGTTGACAGACCTGTTGTTTCCAATATATACATATACTTAGAGGGGGAATCTGGTCGGTCCCTTGCTCATTAATGAGTACCTTTTGTAGTTTATCTCAGTTGTCTGCACTTGATTCTATTGCTTTCCTCTCAATTCTTGTGTTTGAACCACTCAAGAGCATTTTGATCTCACAATGTTTTGACTGTAACAGCTGTACACTTCCACTGCTTTGCTGAGGGGACTTTTGTGTAGAATCATACATAGAGCGGGCTTGCAATTTGAATGTATCCTGTGCCTCGTCCAGAGTTTCCTGTGCCCATTTCATGCTTCATATGAATATTGCCTTACCCTACAGATATTGATGGAGCGAGATTTAGAAATATATTTATTTCAACTCGCAAAGTTAAACTTCCATAATAAAATAATTATACTAAACGTGAATGGAGTGTAAATTATTAATCAACCTAGAATAAATTGCAGTTCATGAC
Source organism: Lissotriton helveticus (assembly GCF_964261635.1). NCBI lineage: Eukaryota > Metazoa > Chordata > Amphibia > Caudata > Salamandridae > Lissotriton > Lissotriton helveticus. The sequence continues at coordinate 622,431,411 of NC_136071.1, forward strand.
ATGTGGGAACTAATATATATGTGCTCATATATGTGCTTTATGTTGCAAAAGCATGTTGGAGAGAAAATAATAATTTAATCTTGTCTATTGTTTTGTCAGAATAAATTGCGGCTGTTTTAATAATGGCATGTGCTTATTTCTGTGTGCTCATGTTTTGTCTTTTTGTCTTTATGTTGCACAAATCTGTTTGTTGCTTTATTTGTTTAGCAATTTTTTATTAAAAGATTTTAGATGAAAATACAAAAATACATACACATGTAGATATATAATAAAATAAGATATGAAAATGACATAATTATACATAGGATATTTTAAATGTGGAAAAGGAAAAATATCAAATATTCAATGAGCTATAAAGCAAAAAGAGCAGAGAAGAGGAAAGCAAAATAATGAAGAAAAAAGAAAAAAAGAGAATCCCAGAGTAACAAAAGAAAGGAGATAAGAAGAGGGAAGAGGTGACCTAGACAAATGAAGAGGGATAAGGAGCATGATAAAACCAGGAAGAGTACACAAGCGCAAAAATAAAAGGAAAAATAATTAAGAAGGGATAGCAGACGTTGGGGAGGAAGGAATGGAAACAGAGTCACTATCCACCGTGGCTTCTATGAATGGGGACCATGTTTGAAGGAAAACAGAAGCCTTATCCTGTAAGTTATAAATTACACGTTCATAAGAAGCTGTTTGTACCATGGCCACCAGCCACTCTTCCTGGGAAGGAGATAAGGGAGACTTCCAATGGCGTAATATACAGATTTTGGCCGTAGCCAAAGCAGTATGAAGAAGACGAGTTTGTGGTTTAGACAATGTCGGAAGACCTCGAAAATCATGTAAAATAATATTTGCAGAAGTAAAGGGCAATGGTAATGACATAGTAGATGCCAAAGTCTTTCTAATAAAAAGCCAAAATGATTTAGTACGGGGGCATTCACAAATAATGTGTGTAATATCACAGCCAGAAGCAGAACATCTCCAGCACAAAGAGTGTGTTATCAATTTGGCATGATGTAGTTTAGATGGAGACCAGTGCCATTCATGGATGATTTTGAAAATGCAAAATTTGAGACGAGCTTCTCGGACACCTTTATGTAAACCTTCCAGAACTTGATCCCATTGAGTAATGGAATATGTAACTGATAAGCGAGATTGCCACTTCAATTGAAGAGCTTTCGAGAGGGGTTGCGAAAAAAGAGGATGCAAGAAAGTTTTGTAAAGACCAGAAGTCACACCTTTAAGATTTCCCCACAGATGTAAATAAGATAAAATAGGAGATACGGCCAACAAAACGGGTGGAGAACCTAAGTGTTTTGTGATGGCGTGTTGAAGTTGTGCATATTGATGGGATTGTGTGGATGGTAAATGGAATTCCTCGCTGATTTGAGAAAAAGATTTAAAGTTATTGTCGTGGAATAGTTGTTCCAAAGAGTGAACACCAGCCTCCTGCCACAAAGGCCATGATATCATGCGACCATGAACATGAATAGCCGAATTGGACCATAAAGGAGCTTTGACGTGAAGCCGCGAGTTGGATTTAAGTAAGCGATGGCTTCTTTGCCAAGATTTATGCATAGCAGATAAGATAGGGTTTTTAGGGTCGGAAGAACTAAAACCACTAACATATAAAAGGGACAGGCCAACACTAGAAGATAATAAGTGACGTTCAAGTGGGACCCATTGAGGTATGTCTTTAGACTTGGGCAAAAAGAAGGAAAGTTGTGAAAGATGAAGGGCGAGTGAATAATGCTCTATAGAGGGAAGACCCAAGCCACCATGTAATTGGTGGGATTTGAGTTTGGCCATGGTAATACGCGGCTTAGCCGTACCCCAGATAAAAGATTTTATTTTGGAGTCAATGGACCTTAGAATAGTCAGGGGAATGGTTAAAGGGAGCATACCTAAAACATAAAGGAAGCGCGGTAGGGTGACCATCTTAACCGCCTGAACTCGCCCCCAAAGAGATAAGCAGAGGACTTTCCATTTATCGAAATCTCGTTGCATTTGTGCAATCAGCGGTGTTAAATTGTCCATAACCACATTATCCAATCCTCTGTTAATAAATACTCCTAAATATTTAAGGCGGGAAGATTGCCAGTGAAATGGAAAACCTAAAATTGCAGATTTTGTAGTACCAATGGACATGGGCAGTGCTTCACTCTTATCCCAGTTAATCTTATAACCGGAAAAAGAAGAGAAATTATCTATGATGCGAAGAAGAGCAGGGAGAGATCGGGGAAGATCGGTAAGTGTGAGAAGAATATCATCCGCATATAAATAAATTTTTGAGTGACCAATTGGAAGAGGAACACCAACTACTGCAGTTGATTGACGTATTGCAGCAGCCAAAGGTTCCATTGCCAGAAGGAAAAGGAGAGGGGAAAGAGGACAGCCTTGACGAGTACCCCGTCTGATTGGAAATGGAGTAGATAGGAAATCGCCACAGTTAACTTGAGCTGAAGGACTATCATATAGCAGACGTACTTTAGCTATAAATTGGTCGCCTAAGCCAAATCGTTGCATTATGGTAAAAAGATACTCCCACTCAATACGTCAAATGCTTTTTCGGCATCCAAAGAAAGGAGTATGGCATCACTACCAAGATTTTTAGCTGACCATAAGGCATGAGAGAGAGTACGTAAATGATTCCGAGATGAACGACCAGGAACAAAGCCTACCTGTGAATTGTGGATTAAAGAAGGTAAAACCTTACGAAGACGTGATGCAAGGATACTTGCAAGGATCTTAACATCAGAATTTAAAAGAGATATGGGGCGGTAACTACCACACAGTAGAGGATCCTTACCAGGTTTTGGTAAAACAGCTATGATGGCCTTGTTGGAAAGAGAACCAAGAGAGGATTTCTCTGTGGCTTCTGCAAATGCGGCATGTAGAGTATCAACCATACTCTGACCAGTCCACTTGAAAAATTCAGGGGGGAAACCATCCTCACCTGGTGCTTTATGATGCGGTAAGGTAGCAATAGCTGAGGAAATTTCCTCCTTCGTAATAGCTCCGTCAAGCAGAGCTCTACCATCATCAGAGAGTAGTGGAAGATGAACTGTATCCAAAAAATTGGACATCTCGGACGTGTCTATTTGAGTACTTGGTGAATAGAGAGATCTGTAAAATGAAGCAAATTCATCAACGATTTCCTGCGGTCGAGTGAGCATATCACCAGAACTTGATGTAATAGCGGGAATTGCCATAGCAGCCTCCCTCTGACGCAATTGCGCAGCTAGTAGACGGCCAGCTTTTTCACCTTGCTCGTAGTGAGGCCCTTTCATCCTTTGTAAGGCATATTCGGCCTTAGAAGTAAAAAGACTGTTGAGTGACATGCGTGCCTGTTCCAACAATTTATGATTTTGAAGGGTTGGTTGCGAAACATATAATTGGGAAAGTCGGCCAATATCTTTTTCCAAATCAGCCTGTTTGGCAGCATTTTTCTTGTTATATATAGCAGCGTCTCGCATAAGTTGGCCTCTGATAGTTGCCTTAGCAGCTGCCCATACCGTTCTTTTAGAAGGGATTGAGTCCTCATTATTCAAAAGGTAGTCCCGTAGGTGCGACTGTAGGAGAAGCTTACCTGACGGTGTCTTATATTTATTGATGTTTAAACGCCAGGGTTTGCGCCCCGGACTGGAAAGACCCAAATCAAGAGACAAGAAGATAGGTGAGTGGTCGGAAATGGCTGCTTCTAGAATTTTCGATTCTGTAACTAGCCGGACTGTATGTTGCGAAAGAAGAAAGTAGTCGAGACGGGAGAATGTACCGTGAGTAGAGGAAAAGAATGTGTATTCTTTATCCTGAGGGTGACTGAGTCTCCAGTGATCAACCAGACCAGTATCAGTAAGAATGTCACGCAAAATAGCCCTATCGGATGCATTGACGGTATCAAGGTATCAAGGCAACCTGTTCTGTCAAGGGCAGGATCTGGAGCCAAGTTCCAATCACCTCCATAAGAAATTGGGTAGCATTTATTTCTGTGAGGAGGCGATTGAGTCTGAGAAAAAATTGCTTTTTGGAACCTAATGGAGCGTAGACAGAACCAAGACAAATGAAAGAATTCCCAAGTTTCAACTTAACAAATACATACCGACCATCTGGGTCAGTCCATGTCTTGATAGTCGTAAAAGGAAGTGACAACGCCACATTTACGAACAGGGTTGGGATTAGTGGGGTCCGGTTTAGAAACACTGCTATGAATGACTTTACCCACTCAATCCCTGCTAAGTTTACTAGATTCGATATCGTCCAAATGGGTTTCCTGCAGTAAGGCAACGTCTACATGTTTAGAATGCAAATAAGAAAGAACCTTCTTTCGTTTAATATAATGAGTGAGGCCATGAACATTCCATGAGATCACAGACAACGGATGGGTAGAAGACATGACAGTAAAATTGAACAAGAAGATGAAAGAGGAAAAAGAAAATAAATAAAAAGAGGAGGTTTGTTACTCTGGGTAAGGAGGAAGAAGAAAGAAGAAAAAGAAAAAGAAAAGTGGTTTATAAATGCAGAGCGAAGAGTGGAACAAATAAAGCAAATATGAATAGAGAGAGAGAAAGTATTAAAGATGCAAAGAAGAATTTGAAAAAGAAAGAAAAGAAGAGAAAGAGAAGAAAAAAGAAACCTAGACTGTTAACTACGGGTCTGGGTGCACCTACAACAGCACCAAGGGAGGCCGGACCCCCTCCGAGCAAAGAAGAATGGGGATTCGGGGAACAAGTAATAAAACTGAATATGTATTACATAAGAAAGGAGGTGCGAGAGATAGAATGAATAGTGAGTACAGATAATAAAGCATGGAAATAAGAGCATAGAAAAATACCAGAACCTATTTTAAGAAGTATATGAAAGTATCCAAAACAAAGTGAGCAGTAAAGGAAATGAATAATGTCACGTTAAGTAACGTGTATAATATCATAGGGAAGGAATACATTGGAAAAAGGACCACCATAATAAAGGTAACAAATTGGAGGCAAGCCTACAAACAGAAATATACACTGAGGAGATTAAACGCATATTATAAAACCATGAAAGAACATGGAGGTAAAAACACAGTAGGGAACAAAGAACCGAAGTGATCATACCCCAAAGAGAAAGACAGCGACAGAATAGTACCTAGACGAGGGTATTAGAATGAAGAAAACACGAAAAGGATACAAACCAATAATAGCACCGAAAAAGAGGGAAAGAGATAACATGTAAAGACAGGATGGAAAACCATGAGATCATACAATGGAAGGGAAATTGAAAGAAAATGATCAGAAACAGACTAAAGATAAAAAAACAGTGAAACAAATAGACAACATTCATAAGCGAGATAATCAATAAATGGAATATTGAGTGATTACCCGAACAATAATAACATCACTATAACAGGGAGAATGGACATGAGGAAAGAAAACTACGTGTGGAAAGGTAACAGCCTAATAGTATATAAGAAGCACAATCTGAAAAATGATTAAATGACTGTAAAACTGAAAGTCACAGATTAACAGTGAATATAGAATAACAGTAAGGCATAGGGCATTATATAGAACACTAAATATAAGGAGCCATGTTATACAATGCATGAAAGGCTCAGTAAACTAAAGAAACAGCAAAAGCATTATGAGCAACAAATACTGCTTATAAACTCATAGAATTAGGAAACCTAGAACATAAAAGAAAATTCAGTCCTCATCAGAAGGCAACATTAGCCAAGATCATGCAAAACAATAAATACCACTATGAAACCCAGTGAATAAATAAAGAAAATTATGAAACGCATGGTAGAATTACTGTACAATAAATAATAGCTTGATAAGGAAAGAAAGAAGACTAAAGGGGGTGAAGTAAATGAAGGAATCCCTATAGCATACAGTAAAGGAGACAAATAAGATGTAATAAAGAAACATGGGAAATAGTGTATGGGAGGGAACAAAGCTGAGAATACAAGATAGAAAAAGAGAGAGAGAGTCAGTAAGTAAAAGAAAAAAAGCATCCATAAGAAAACATGAGAGCGTGAATAGAGACAGCATAAGTATAAATGAGTAGAGCAATACAATAAAATTACATTATGCCAAAACCCAAGTATCTAACGAGGCAAATGAACAGTGTGAATCTAAACACAATAACCACAACATGTAGAAGGGCTTGAACAGAAAGCGAGCCCCGCATGTAGAAAGTAATGCATATGCAACATATAGTGAGCAAAACCTAAAATGAGTAAATACAGCAACATTTTGGTAAAAATTCACAGGGTAACAATAAGAGATAAGGCACAAAATAAAACGGTGCCACAATGCATATATTGTATAATACTATAGATCCACAGGCAAGTAAGGAAACAGGTAAAACATCAGATAATAGGAATTATCCTAATCTATAAGACAGCAAAAAGGCAACAAAATAGAAAAATCAGTCAGCATCTGAAGGCTGTTTAAGAGGTGACCTAGACTTGTTCCTTTGTGGCATGTTAGTTAGGGAGGAAACTGAATGCAATGCCGAGGCCTTATCATCCTGAGAACGAGGCAAACGGGTAATATCCCTGCCACGTTGCCGAGGGTCATTAGAGGGTTCCAAAGGAGATGCTGTAGGACCTGCCGACGACGCCTTGGACTGAGAGGTCTGAACAGAGGAGGAAGGTTGAGTGTTCATACCATCAGTCGTGATGTTATCTAAAAATTGCTGAAGAAGAGCAGGATCGTAGAAGTCTTTGGAGTCGCCATTCCTGGTTATACGAAAACGTGCAGGTTCGAATAGACCATATTTGATGTCCAGTCTGCGCAGCTGCGGCCGTAGAGAAAGGAACGCCTTCTTTCTTTCTTTTGTCTCTTTGGAGAAGTCCGCCGCCATGTGAATAGTATGACCTTGGAATAGGAAGGAGCCACGTGAACGAGCCATTGACAAGATCTGTCGAGTGTGCTCATGTCTAAGAAAGCAAGCAATAATTGGTCTAGGTCGAGCAGAAGCATCACAACGTGGAGGCCCTAGTCTATGAGCACGCTGTATTTCAAGAGGAGGAGTAAAGGAAACACCAGTTAGCAGAGGAAGAGTCTCACATAAAAAGAGTTTCATGTCTTGCTTTTCAACATTTTCCGGAAAACCAAAAAATCGAATATTGTCTCTACGGCTGCGATCCTCCAAATCAATGATTTTACTATGCAAAAAGAGGAGATCTTGGTCTGAACCATGGACAGTATCCAGTCGAGTTTCCATATCTGATATCTTAGAGTCAATAGCATCAATCCGTGTATGGAAGGTAGTAAGCTCAGCACGAATAGACTTAGTCTCAGTAGCTAAGGACGTCATTGTGATGTCCAGCCCCTCCAGTCTGCGATTGACACCAGAAAGCTCCAGCAGGATACGCTGCATAGTATCTGACAGAGACTTGTCGCTCTGAGATGAGGCAGCTGATGATGAGGGGGGCGATAATGAGCCAATTCCTTTCACCAGAACATTAGAATTTTGTTTCAGCACTTCAGTAAAAAGTGGCGGTTTGGGACCGCGACCCCCATTTCTGTTATTGGACATTGTAGCACACCGTTGCAAAGAAGGTCTACAAAAACGTATTGATAAGGTATTGGAGTGTGAAGCAATGATGAGACCAGGAGAACAGCAAAGAATTAAATGCAAGGAAGTGTATGCAAGAAAGCAGCGATCATCATGTGTAACAAAACGAAAAACGCAACAAATTGAGGAAGCACTCTGATGTTACCACAAAATAATAAGCAGTGCAGAATGAAACAAATTCAAAGGAGAGCAAAATGCCATGCACACCAAAAAGCCCCCCCTCCTGGTGAAGAAAAGCATGTGAGTACAATGAAGTAATAGAGCAGCAAGGCATTCATCTAGGGCAATGTCAGAGAAAACAATTCACATGAACTAATGATATATAGCGGTGATTGTAAATGAAGGTTCAGCCCTTTTCCAGTTACCCTTCCTCTTCTTTCTCCATTAGAAGTGGAACTGGCAAAGTGTCGCAGTAGAGAAATAGGAGGTAAGAAGACTGATAGGGTCAAGTAACTCTGACTCAAATGTCATATGTGCCTCCTAAAGCGACTGGATGAAAGTGCCAAAGCCAATTAGTTAGAGTCAAGGTGGAAGGTGAAGCAGTAGTCCTGCAAATAAATCTGCCTGCAGTATTTACGTTGACTCTTCAATGAGTATTCATAACTGACTGCTGCATGTATGAGCAATGCTTAAAAACAAGAAGTTATGTAATTGCAGCCTTGCAAGCAATGCTAATCCACCTGGATACTTGCTGACATGTGACTAGAAAGAAAGGTCTGTCAAGTGTACAAATGACAGCTCCTTTTCGTCATAGTGCCGGTATTATTGAAAGATTCTGGCAGCTTAGAAAAGAAATAATCAATTAAATCCAGAGGAGGGCGCTGTTTACTGGGAAATGCAGCCAGAAGTGTTAAAGAAATCAGGTTATAACCACGATGAAGCGCGCCCCCACCGTCTAAGGAGGCGCGGCCTACAACGTGAAGAGGCGCGGTCCTGTAGTTTCAAGGACGCCGCCCTCGCTGAGGAGAGGTGCGGCGTCGGATGCGCGCGATCACCGCAGTGCGCGTCACAGGATCGGGCGGCTCACCGTTATGCAGCTAACTCAGGGACGGAAGCCGCCTGCCAGAAAAGAGAAGTACCGCGGTAATCCCCATGGGTCACCGAAGACTGCCATCCTCCAAAAAAGGACCCATAGGAGCAGGTAAGGTAAGGAGGCTCATCGGGGGTCCGTCCCTCGGCAGAGCTCTCCTAACAGGCGGCCATCTTCCTGCGTGGCCAGACCACGCCCCCCCTTGTTGCTTTATTTGCTTCTGTTAGGTAACATAGATTAATGGATTAATAATTAGCAAAGGTGGGTGGGTAACAAAACAAACTTTATTTCTCACATTAATCGGTGTTTTGTGTTTGTTTACATATTAGTTTTGCGAGTGGGCCTAAAGAAAATGATTGCCAATACTGCAGCCTTCGAGACTTGACCAGAGTGAAGCTTTCACACATGTGCAGAATATTTTGCTAAGCTGACAACGTTTAATGCAAAAGAAATCCTGGTCGAGTTGAATGTGTTCTTGGTGACATTTCCAAGGACAGGACGTTGAATGGCCTGCCAAGATTAGGAAGTAAATGTTTCTCCCAATCAAAAATATCGTTTTGAAGAAGCAAAGAGGATGGTGAAACTAAGAACAATAAGGGCTATGATGAGGCCCCGGACTTGGTCAGGAGTGCGTGACCTGACAGTGGACTGACATGGCTCAGCCAATGGAAAGTTTGGATTGACAGAAAAAACGTCCGATAAAGATACTTTAGTTAGTCAGAAAAGGTATAAAAACTGTTCCCATGGGAGGGAGGGGGCTCTTGATGCTCATCTTCTCCTGATTAAAGTTAGGCGTGATGTGCTGACGGACTTTCTTTGGAGCAGGTAAGGATCAATAGGGTTGAATGACTTTACTTTTTATTCCTTGGCTGAAGTGAGTTTTGGACAGGGAAGTTAGGGCTTAGGTGATGGAAAACTGCTTATTCTTCCTTTAACATGCTAATTGATTTTACTTGAAACTGTCATTCTGATTTGCTATTCCTCTAATGAAATGCACTTTCCTTAAATAAATAGTTAATAAATAAGATTTTGAAAAGACAAGCTGGACTTGTTATTTCATGGTCATTACCATTAGCAGATCCATTTGCCTAAGTGACTTAATTAAATGCAAAGCCTTACAAAAACCATAGTGAAATCATTATACTGCAGTTGTATATAAATGTGTATCTAAAATTGTGAATAGGGTTTTATTAATTAGGTCACATGATTCAGTTGCTCAAAATATGTCACGTTAGTTTATGGGCCTTGTGAGTGTTTTATGATTTATGGTGAGTATCGTGGAGATAGGTAGTGTTACTTATGACATATTTTCTATAGGGGCGCTGGATCAATTCTCTGGTAGCAGAGTTACGGTTGCTATGGTAACTGACATGCTACATGGTAATTACATAGGATCGATGTTTAACATATGTTGAGTTTGTTCACTTGTTACATGTAGTCGAAAAGTTTTTTCCTGCAGTGTGAAAATTCCTAGTTATGCCGGCATATGAGTGGTGTGACAAAGTGAAGTTGCACAGTGCATTTGTTCTGGTTCAAAATAGTGGTATTGTCATATATCACTAGTGTTGTGGACGTACAACACGAAATTAGGGATTTTAGGTGTGATAGGTAGAATGTATAGTGAGGATTGTCTATGAAATTGTAGCTTTCGAGTATAGGGACTTAGAGCCTGTTTTAAAACTCACTGCGAAAATAGTAATATAATTTATCTGAACTTGTGTGAAGGGTAAGGAAGCGTCGTCTATTCTTACTGATAAATGTGAATTTCTATGGTTGGTTAAAGTCCTGCCAAAATGTCATGTACGTATGGTTAGGGAAACTTTCCATTTGAAAGTGCGTAAATGATTTTGTAGATTCGTTCGAGTTAAACTTTGAATTATTACTTAAAGTGCATTCAGAGGGAAACGAGTTCGTTATTACTTGTTAGAAGGGTAGAGTAAAAGATTACTTTATCAACGATTGTATATTCTGTGAGAGTAGCATAGTCTATTCAACGCAAAAGAATACATGAATGATTGTAAAAACTATCACCTTATTTTAGCGAAACAGACAAATTGTTTGTTTATTTGTTGGTATTAATTGAAAATCATTGAAAAAGTTTTCTCAAAATGGCGCTGTGAAAATATTTTGTGATGGAGGGGTGAGCGCTAGGAGTGAGAGACGAGAAGCTGCAGCGGCTGTGTACGTCACAGGGTTCGCACTGTGATTGGCTAACATACGTCACAGCTAGTGCACTGATTGGCTCACGTGACTCTGACGAGCTGTTAGCTGATTAGCTGTTCCAGAAAGTGACAATTCTATTGGTTGAGCAATGTGGTGACGTGGCTTAATCTGATTGGCTCGTTGGTGTGTTTCTCGCACGGATTGGCTAGTTTTGCGGAACAACCAGGAAACATTTACGATCATTTTAAATTAAGTGGATTTGATTAAAACATGAGTTATTACTATAAAAAAGAGGAGAAAAAGCTTACATGGCTTCAGAAAATGAAAAATGTATTTTCACCTGATAAGAAAATTGAGACGCGAGGTGGAAAATTACTTCATAAGTACAAAACACCTGCAGCCTATATGGAAGGTGAATATGGTTATCATACTTGCCTTTGGTTTGATAATTGGATGGATTATACTAAGAATGATGGTGTTTTAGTTTGGCCAGAGGATGGCTCATTTATATGAGAATTTTGAAAAATTTGAGGGAAAAAATCACTGCTCTTGTGCCGAAGCCTAGACCAACACAATTTGAGGCTTTAGTTGAATGGGAGGATGAGATGTTTCAACTTCAACGGGAAGCAAGTGGTATAATAAGACCTCCAAAATCAAATTTTAAAAGAGAAACCCATTAGGATAGAATGCGTCGATGGAGACAGGCAGACATGTGTGATGGTCTCTACCCAGTGAGAGTAATGATTACTGAAATACCAGGTCAAAAGAATAACCAAAAGAGAAATAATATTGAAGAAAGTGATTTGGAAGATCCAGTTTTAGAAGAAATATACATTACAAATAAGAAACAGACTCCTTTAAAACCAGCTTGTTCATGGTCTACCCCGATGGTTTCTACAGGAACCACACCAAGTGCACCTCCACTTAATGAGGAATCACCCAGATTTTACCCAAATAATACAGAAACTCCTGAAAGATTAGAGACAAGAACTAATTCTAGTGCATATGGTGAAAGTAGAAATTTTCCTGAAACTCCAGTTTCAAGGAATGGGACTCCTTCAGGAGGTTTAATGGGTGGCGGAAGAGATGAGGGAACTCCATGTACTTCAGAATATTTACGATCAAAACAGGAATTAATTCGGCAATTAACTAAAGGCATGGAAGCAGTAACAGTTCCTGTAACCATTGGTCCTGTTCAACCTGTTTTTGATCAGGGAGAAATTAGACATCCAGGTTTAACTATTCCATTAAATGCAGAAATTCAAAAAGTAGCTGAAAAACTTTACTCGGAATTAACTGAAATTAATCGAGAAAAGACAATGATACCTGATTTAACCTTTAATCTAGGTTCATTATGTAGAACACCAATGGGTGCAGAGTCAGATATCGAATCTCCAGAAAAGAGTGTTGAAAAAACAGATTCAGTCTCAAAGCTTGATGTTGCGAGACTTAAAGCAGATTTGGAGGAATTAATCATTGGCACAATTGGTCCTGACAGTTTAAAGCATTATCAAGATGACGAATTGTTATTTATTTGCAAAAGTATACAATGGAAAACAAAAAATAAATATGAACAACTAGAAGAATTAGCTACAGAATTAGAAATTGACTTGAGCAAACAGAAAAATTTGGGAAAACATTATAGATTAGATTTTACTGAAAAAGACATTTGGAATTTTAATGTGATGGGAAGAATTCTGCATATAAAAGATTTTATTGTGTACATTAAAAAAGTGGGCGATTTGAGCAAATGGAGAGTGAAGTGGACAAAGAAAAGAGAGGAAGAAAGGAGAGAAAGGAGCATGGTGACTAATCAATACCCAATGAGAGAAATAGCAGGAGGTGGTTAAGCATGTTGCTTGGTCTAGACAGGACATTCTGTTGTTCACAATTGATTTTCCTCGGCTGAGAGAAAAGCCAGTGGAATGGTATCGACAGGTGCACAGATTCATAAAGGTTTCGAAAGTTCTGTGGATTGATTTAGATGGATTCTTTGACATTGTTGTCCCGTCAGATCTTTGGACAGAATGTAAAGTCTCTGTAAGTTGGCCAAAGGTAGAACCTGCTCGAGATGAAGCAACAGGTGCTCCTTCACCAGTTGTTATGGATCTATATGATAAAGTAATTGTCTGGTTGAAAAACAAAATTGCTCCTAAAGAAGTAGACTGGGTTAAAATTGACAGAACAAATCAGGAGCCAAAAGAATCAGTGCAATCATTCTATGAAAGACTACTGTTAGTTTTTAAACAGTACAGTGGCTATGAAAAATTAAGTGAAAAGGATATGAGCCATTTTATATACAGATTTGTTTATGGCCTGAGACCTAAAATTGGAGAGATGATTAGAAACTGTATTGTTGGCTGGCAATCACTCTCAGTTGACGATATACTGAAAAAAGCAAAATATTGCAGTGATGAGATAGAAGCGAAGCAGAAGAAGCTTAAGGAAAAGGCAAAGTGGGCACAGGTAAAAGTAGCTGAACAGCAGATTGCAAATTTGGAGAACAAAAATGTTAATATGAATCAGAATCAAGGTCAGGGAAAATTTAAGGGCAATTTTAATAAACCAAAATGGAATGTTAACATTGAAGAGTTAAAACAAAAGCTGCCTTGTTTTATTTGTGGTGAAATTGGACACTGGAAGCGCGAGTGTAAAAATCACCCAGAAATTTTAAAAATGCATCATTAAATCCAGAATGATGTAAATCTGCAACAACAGCTACAGCGACAGTTAAATGAGTTAAATCTTCAGCAAAATCTACAGCGACAGTTAGCGAATCAGCAGAGTCAGATTCCACACCCTCCTCTTCCAAACTGTGGGAGTGGTCAGAGGTATAATTCGGAAACAGGATTCAGCGGTGGTGATCAGGTAATTAGAACACAAAGAGTGAATGTGCCAAATGTTTCTCGACAATTTTTGATGACAGAAAATAGTGGAAGTGATTCTGTGGATTACTTATGACGGTGCCTGAGAGAGGGGGAAGAGTGTGTGCTTGGAGCCACTCTTGAGGTTGACCAGTCTGGTCCATTTGTTAATGGCAAAGTGAATGATGTAGAAATCACTTTTCTTGTGGACACTGGTGCTACCCGTTCTACTGTTAGATCAGTGGAAATAGAAAACCTGCCTCTCTCTGGCGAATCAATCCAAGTAGTTGGTGTAGCTAATCAGCAGATTAGAACAAATTTGACAGAGCCTGTAAAAATTGAAATTGGTAAATTTAAAGATAAACACAGATTTGTAGTTTGTAACAGCAGTCCTGTAAACTTGCTAGGAAGAGACATTCTCTGCAAGATGAATTGCAAAATATATTGCTCACCGGAGGGTATTGAGCTTCAAACACTGGAAGAAGATGGGTTTTACAGATTAACAATGTTAATGGTTGAAGCAGAGGAAAGTAAATTATTTCCTGCATTTGATAAAGACAATTTACCTGAAGAACTGAAAAAGACAGTTAAAGCTGAAATTTGGGATTTGACAGGAAATGAGATGGGCTTGATGAAAAATGTAGACTCAGTTAAAATTACAGTGAAACAGGGAATAGATTTTCCAAATATTCCACAGTACAAAATGAAAGCAGAGACAATTGAAGGTGTCATTCCTGTAATTGACAAATTCATAAAACAGGGTGTTCTGAAAGAAATTGAAAGCAGTCCTTGTAATTCACCGATTATGGGGATCAAAAAGCCAAACGGAACGTACAGAATAGTTCAAGACCTGAGAAAGGTTAATCAAATAGTTGTTCCATGTTATCCAGTTGTTCCAAACCCAGCAGTGATCCTTTACCAGATTACGCATGATGCAGAATGGTATACAGTCATTGATCTTTGCAATGCGTTCTTTACTGTTCCATTGCATCCAGACAGCCAGCAAATTTTTGCGTTCCGGTTCCAATGTCGCATATTAGCATGGTGTCGTATTCCTTAAGGGTATGCAGAGAGTCCAGCTATCTTTAATCAGTTGTTAAAGAAGTCCTTGGAGAATCTAAATTTACCTGGAATATCGACATTGGTTCAGTACATTGATGACCTACTTGTTGCAGCAAAAACACGAGATAACTGTGTCACAGATACAATTACTCTTTTGAATCATCTGGCAGATGAGGGACATAAAGTGTCACCTGCAAAATTACAGTTTTGCAAACAAGAGGTAAAATATTTTGGTCACAGAATTGCAAAGGGAATCAGACATGTAACAATTTAAAGAATTAAAATGATTCAGGGAATGCAACCTCCAAAAACACAGAGACAAGTTAGAATGTTTCAAGGAATGGTTGGCTATTGTCGTCAATGGATTAGTGGATTTTCAGTAATTGCAAAACCACTGCAGAGATTAACAAAATCAGATATAAAAGATCCAATTGTTCTAACAGAGATTGAAATGGAAGCTTTTGAGAAATTAAAAAGAAGCTTGTGTGAAGCACCTGCTCTAGGTATGCCAGACTATGAAAATAATTTTGAATTATATTGCAGTGAAAGAGAAGGATGTGCATTGTCTGTTCTAATTCAGAGGCATGGAAAACTGAGAAAGCCAATTGCATATTTCTCATCAGTACTTGATCCTGTTGCAAAAGCATTACTTGGCTGCTTAAAAGCAGTAGCTGCAACAAGTGTGAGCCTTGAGCAAAGTGAGGGAATTATAATGGGATTTCCTGTAAAAGTCTATGTACCTCATTCTGTTGAAATTCTCCTTACCAGAAGCAAAACACAGCATTTAACAAGTAACAGACTTACAAAATACGAAAAGTTATTCTGGGATCAGATAACGTTTTGATAGCAAGGTGTGTGAATTTAAATCCTTCCACATTATTGCCTGATGGTATTGTGACAGAAATAAGAAATGAAAACGACATTGACCATGAGTGCTTAGATGTTTTAGAATATTGCACCAAGCCTAGACAGGACATAAAAGATGTTCCTTTGCCTGAGTCAGATTTTGTTCACTTTGTTGATGGTTCTTGTCTAAGAACAGAGGAGGGTTTTCTGAGAGCAGCATATTCTGTCTGTACAGTTGCTGATGTAATTGAAGCATCATGTCTCAAAGGAATTTGTTCAGCTCAAGTAGCAGAATTGTTTGCTTTGATTCGTGCATGTGAAAGAGCAAAAGATTTAAAAATCACTGTAGTGACTGACAGCCAATATGGATACGGAGTCGTGCATGATTATGGACAGCTCTGGTCTCAAAGACGTTATTTAACCTCTTCAGGATCTCCCATCAGAAATGCAAAATTGATTAAGAGATTGATCGATGGCATTCAATTACCAGAAATGATTGCTGTTGTGAAATGTACAGCTCATAAAAAGGGTGAGGATTTTATCACAAAAGGAAATGCCTATGCAGATGAAATTGCTAGGTACTGTGCGAAAAATAATTGTTCAATTAATCGGGAAAAGAATGAAGAACATGTCTTGAGCTCACTTATGCTAACATCAGTAGTTGAAACATGGCAGGGAGTAAAGGATTTACAAGATGGAGCAAGTGATGAGGAGAAAAACGGGAAACATCCTTTACAACACAACTTTTACCACGCAATGCCTTTACAACGTGGTATTTAGAATGAATACCTTTACAACGCATTGTGCTGGGGAGCGCTCTAGGATAGGGAATAGATTTAATTTACTATCCAACACCTTCCCTACTATCCACGGGGACTGGAGTTGGAATAGTAAATTAAACTATTCACTTCACTTTTCACTTTAATTAGTCTTTATTCGATATATTTCAATCATAAAAGACATTTTTCAGAAATAAAAAGCGTTGTTTTTTATCCCACCCCACCCCCCCACCCTACAGAAATACAGAATCCACGCAAGTTAATACAATAAATAAGCAGAAAAAAAGCAAAATAATAAAAAATCTTCCTATCTCATACTATTTACACTACTACTATGTATTCTACTTACATCTTTACACAATCTTACAATATCCTATTTACATTTTTACATAACCTTAAAATATCCAGCTAAGTTCATAGAAGCCAATCAAATAAGGATAGAAGAACAACAACTATAAGTTGAAAATTACATATTTTCTCACGTAGAATGCGACTTAAAAGAAGTTTAAATAAATGCAAACTGTACGACATTAAATAGAAATCCTAACTTATTCCAGACAGGTTTTGCGTGCCCGAATTATCCACATCCAGTGAAGGAACTTTGCCATAGCTATAACAACAGGCTGGGAGGAATCTGTTCTTAAAATCCTGACAGCCTCATTTGACGTCTTTATACCTAACTGGATGCAAATTGGTTTGAGCCATGATTGTCTCGGTATTCTATATTCAGGGCAGGCAAATAACACATGACCAATGTTTTCATTATGATCCGGACAGAAAGGGCACCTTGGAGTTTGTGCTTTATGCCATTTCACTGTTAGGGCATTCAACGGGAGTGTCCCCACCCTCATCTGATGATACCTCTTCCGGTCCCCTGGGACCGTAATCCAATCCCAGTATAGTTCGAGGGCCGGTGAGTGCTTGAGCTCCAAAAAATCATATGTAAAGGAACGGTCAATATGATTCCTAAAGCACTTGATCTCCACCATACTCCAGTAGAGTTCACGAAGTATCTTTTTTGGTGGAAAAACACTATTTAGCGGATCATCCCACATTTGGGATAAACCCAATGCCCTATATAGAAGCTTAGCCTCTTTCAACCAGACTATCTTATTAGCAGTATCTAGGGATCTCACCTCCAGGAAGCCTTGGGCATACTGGGAGAGCTCAGGAGTTGTCCATAGCCTTCTCCAGTAGGCCACAATTCTATACTTGGCTATGTCACTAAAGCTATAGATTCCCAGATCATACTTTAAAGGTATCAATGGGGTTGACATTGGTAGCCCAGTAATGTTGCGGAGAAATTTATTCTGTGCTACCGTCAATTTATTCAGATTACTGGACCCCCATAGTTCTGCTCCATAAAGAACAGCTGCTCCGACCTTAGCATTGTAGATTTTTAAGACAGGTCTAATCGGTTTAGTGTGAGATGAAAAAAGCTCCTTTGTGAGAACTCCTGCAAGTTGAGCATGCTTTGTGTCTAATTCGTTTATATGGTGTTTCCAATCTAGATTGTATGACAGATTGATACCAAGGTACTTAAAGACCTGGGTCTGCTCAAGCTGGACCCCATCCATAATAACTCTGCCTCTAATGTGTTTTCGTTTATGCATAACCATAAATTTAGTTTTGCTGGTGTTAATTACAAGACCATGATCCTTGCAAAATCCTTCAAACACCCTAATGGCCTTTTGTAGCCCCTGCTGCGTCTTTGATATCAGCAGGGTGTCGTCCGCAAACATCAACAGGGGGATCGGCCTTCCTGCCAACCTAGGGGCATCCGTGGGCTTTTGTTCAAAATAACCGATCACCCTGTTGATGTATAGCGAGAAGAGTGTTGGTGCAAGCACGCACCCTTGACGTACACCCCTCGCTACGGGGAACTTCTCAGTAGTACTACCCCGCTGATTCCATCGGACTTGTGCAAAACTATTTTCATGCATCCTAATCAATAAAGAGAGGATTTCTATAGGAATGCCCTGATCATGTAGGATATTCCACAGTTTGTGGCGGGGAACTAAATCAAAAGCTGATTTTAGATCAACGAAAGCTGCAAAAAGCATCCCGCCCTCTAATAAAACTGTGCGCCAATATAATAAAACAAATCTAAAAATTTGATCAATAGTGCTGGTATGACTACGAAAACCAGCCTGCAGGGGAGATAATATATCATAGTCATCTATCCACCCATGAATTCGCTGTAATACTAGCCTTGCCACAACTTTTTGCATACATGCGATCAGGCTAATAGGCCTGTAATTGCCTGGATCCGAGCATGCCCCCTTTTTAAAGATGGGGATAATCTCGGCTCCTTTCCAGGTCTCAGGGATAGGCGAGCCCTTTGCAATAGCGTTGGCTAAAAGCTGAATATAGGTGGCCCATAGATCCTTGTCATGCATAAACAAATCTGCAGGGATAAAATCTAAGCCCGGGGCTCTGGCTTTAGGTATACAGCTCAGAGTTTTTAGGATGTCATCTTTTGAAAAGACTAAGGGGCTCTCGAGGATATCTACAGAAGCTAGACATTCCTCTTCAACTTCGTCCTCAGCAGAAAAGTGGGTAGAAAAATGGGATACCCAGGCTTCTGGTAACACATGGTTAGTGGGTTCTCCTCTACTAGACCCCCTTCCCCATTTGACGATGTTCCAGAAGGGTGTCATGGATCTTTCCCTACTGGCATCCAGTAGGTCCCTCCAATAGCCTTCCTCCCAATCCCTTTTTGCACTAAGTTGCACTTTTTTGTACATAACTCGAGCCTCCCTTATTTTAATTTTGTCTCGAGTTTTAACCGCATCTGACAGTAGTCTATAGGCAGTCCTGCAGGACTTGTCATACCACTGATCCTCCTTTCTAATTGGTCTACGTGGCTTTTTCTTAGCTTTCTTTACAAAAAATAATTTTAAATTGTTAAAAAATTTATCGTGGATCCTGCTAATTTCATCTATCGGGGTATTATTTTCAAGTATATCCTGGACTTCTTGAATGGCCGAAGTTGTTAGATCCCTTATGGCTATCAAGCTTTCCTCATTTGCTGCACAAATTGCCCATCTAATGTGTCTTTGATCGTTAGAAAGGTTTATCTGGACAGTTTCCATCTCTTCCTCTTTTGCCATCAGATCGAACAATTTAAAGGTTAAAATCAGTGGGTCGTGATCACTTTCCACCCTAGTCTCAACCCTCATATCAAGAACTTTCCCCCAATTCTCTTTATTAGTTAATATATAATCAATACGGCTTTGCGTAGTTCCATTAGAGAAGGTAGGGGCGCCCTGCTTGTCCGATGGCGTTCTTCCATTAGTGGCCCTCAGCCCAGACTCAGCACATAATACTTTTAACTGTAATGCAGCCTCAGTCCATCTTTTGATGGGTATCAAGGAAAGCTGTGGGATTTCCCAAATGAAGTCCTCCTCAGTAATGAGGTCAACATCCTGGTTGTCAAATTAAACTATTCACTATCCAGCGCCCGAAAACACTATGCGTTGTAAAGATATTCGTTGTAAATACTGCGTTGTAAAGGCATGCATGGTAAAAGCATGCATTGTAATGTCATACATCCGAGAAAAACTCATGGTTGAAAGCAGAATGTAGACAGCGAGAAGAGGATGGAATTTGGACTTACAAAGATGGCAGACCAGTTTTACCAAATAGCATGATTGCTGACATGGCCAGGATGTATCATGGTCAGGGACATATAGGAAGAGATTCTATGATCAGGCTTTTCAGACAGACTTGGTTCAATCCAAAGTTTAGAATTATAGCAGAATCTTTTTGCCAGAGGTGCTTGATTTGCCAACAAATGAACCCCAACAGAAAAACAGTTGTGAGCATGGGAACCATAGGACGGGAGGGTGGTCCATTTACAAGGTTACAAATTTATTTCATTAAAATGCCACCACACAACAAATTACGTTATGTGCTTGTAATAATCTGTTTGTTTTCAAGATGGGTTGAAGCGTTTCCGAAACGTCACAATGATTTAATTACTGTTGCAAAATTACTTTTAAGGGAAATTATACCTAGGTACGGTTTTCCGGTGACTCTGGAAAGTGATCGTGGAACACATTTTGAAATCAGATTATTACAAATGATTTGTGAAGCTTTACAAATAGAACAGAAGCTACATTGTGCATACAGACCAGAAGCATCAAGTGTTGTTGAGCAAGTAAACGGAACTATTAAGAATAGACTTGCAAAAATGTGTTTAGCTACAGGCATGAAGTGGACTGATGCACTTCCACTTGTTTTGATGTCTCTGAGACGTACCCCTGATAAAAAGACGGGTTTAAGTCCACATGATATAATCATGGGCAGGGTGATGAGACAGGCATTTATACCAGTAGGAAAGTTGATGACTATTAATGATAGCGTCATTTTGGAGTAATGCAGGAACTTTTCTGACGTCGTGACTTCTGTGTTCCATCAGGTGGGAACTGTAGTGCAAACAAGAGAAAAAGAACAGGCACATGATCTGTTACCAGGTGACTGGGTAAGGACAAAAGTTCATCGAAGAAGAAACTGTCTGGTACCCAGGTGGCAGAAAGCAAGACAAGTCATTCTGGTTACAACAAATGCAGTGAAGTGTAAGGGTCTGAAGAGGTGGATCCACGCAAGTCATACAATTTGTGTACCTACTCCTGAAAATTCTGATGAAGAAAGTGACACTACAGCTGATTCAGATTCTGAAGAGGAACCTGAGAGAAATCCAGATTCTGAAGATCGACAAGCAGGTCGACATTTGGAAAATTCAACTGTGAATGAAGCATTGAATGAAAAAGATTTGGAAATTGTGATATTAGACTCTGAAAATGATGAAGATCTGCTAGAAAAAGAAGCAGAAGAAGAGTCTGATCAAGTTGCGATTAAAGACCAGGAGAGTATTGAAAAGCAGAAGAGAAGCTCTGAAAGCAGGAACTGAAATTCTGAAACTGGGAAGTTGAAGGTGATTGAAGAAGAAGAAGAAGACGAATTACCAAGTACCAGCTATAAGGATAGAGTTCCTAACGGAGTGAAATTGCTGAGTAAAGAAATACCTGAGTCTAGAATTCAAATTTCTGACAGTGAAACTGAAGAGAGTGATGAAGATTCTCAGATAAGAAATTTCAGAAAAAGGGCATGGAGAACAGAGTGTAATGTGACCGAGCCAAAGAGGAAATTACTGAGAAAAGGTGATAATTGGCCTAGTGAAAATGAAGGTCTGAAATTCAAACTGTTAAGGAAATCAAAGGAGCAAATTAATGAGATTTCAAGTCAAAAGGATACTGAAAAGAAAAGTGAAGCAGGAAAGAAAATAGAAGTCATTAGTGGTAGGGCAAAGAGAGTTGTGAAACCGAATCAAAAATATAAATCACCTGAGTGGCCTTACATAATTATTCCACCTGTAGTGGAAGTCAACAGCAGTAGTCAGGAAGACATAGAAGACAATAGTGATAATGATTGAAGTATTTTTCTGTTAAAATTTAGGGTTCTTGTTTTTGGCGTAAGGCTGAAGAAATTGTGTTAGGTGACACAAGGTCGACGAAATCTTGTTAGTTGGAAAACAAATTGTGACGCAAGGTCGAAAGCTGTTAGGAAGTAGGG
This sequence comes from Lissotriton helveticus, assembly GCF_964261635.1. Classification (NCBI taxonomy): domain Eukaryota; kingdom Metazoa; phylum Chordata; class Amphibia; order Caudata; family Salamandridae; genus Lissotriton; species Lissotriton helveticus. Next base: position 622,453,280 of record NC_136071.1, read on the forward strand.
TTTAATATAAAAAAAAAGGGGTATTAGAAATTTTAGGATTTTAGAATTTGGACATTTTTAATTTTTGATTTTTGTTTCCTTTGCAAGGCTTTGTTTAAAGAGTGAAAATGCCTTATGTTTTTGTTAATAACAGTTCAAGGTGCTCCATTCTTAGGAGATGCTGTAAGATGTCTTTGATTTGTGTGGTTCTAATAATCGTACTTTGGTTAGTTTTAGCTGTCATTTTCCCTTTTGGAATTGACAAGGAAACGTATAAGGTCAATATGACAAGCAACGCTTCAGTTAAACAAGACAAACATAGAGCGATAAGCAAAACTAACAGAGTTATTGATCATAGACCAGAGATTCACCAAGATAGATCTGTTAGTGATTTTTCTAGCAATACTTTTTCAAGACTCCTGGCTGAGTATGTAAAGGTCATGGAAGTCAAAGACTGTTACATTTGTGTGAAATTGTGTGCTTCTGTTTCAGAGGGAGTGACATATAATATGCTTCCTCTTACTTATGGCATAACCTGCAGTGTGATAGCTAGCTTATTTTATCAGACTGGTCGTTTGGAATATTATTACTCTAATTATGATGAGGTCTTTGCAAATCTGAAAATTGAGAAAAGCTTAAATAAGCACAAACAAGCTAAACAGATGAGGGAATTTTTCATTGTGACAAATGAACTCACCTATGAATATGCTTTTAGAAATAATTTGACTTGCAAATTGAGAACTGAGGAAAAGTCTTTCCTGAATTTGGTTGAGGAGAGAAGAGCAATTTACAAAAGAAATGAGATGCTCAAGTAGACCAAATTAAAATTCTAGCAGTTAGAGGACGAAAAGCTTAATGGTAAATCATTTGAGAATGTTGCTATACACATAGACAAACCAATTAGTGGTAAATTTTGTATTAGGAGAGATAATACTTTGTTCGATAATTATTTTGTGGGTGCAAGTCATTGTGAGGACACATATCAAATCATGAGGGGTTGGGGATTCAAAGGTGGCAAGGATCCAATTTTTCCTGGAATTTATTTTGTTTGTGGAGACAAAGCTTACTATAACCTCCCAGATCACTGGTATGGGACGTGTTTTGTTGGACTTGTTTTTCCAAAAATATTTCATGTTGACAGAAATGCAGAAGGTTCATTTGAAATCAGCAGTCATGTAAACAGGTTTAAAAGAGAAAGTTTTTCAGAAATTCTGGGAGACACTTTTGAAGCAGTAATACCTTTAGTGGGTATAACCCTGAATGCAGGTAGAATCAGAAAATTGTCTATAATTGTTGACAGATTGTCAACTGACACAGCTAGTGGGTTCCAAATAGTGGATACTGAGGTTATTGCTATACGGTCCATGGTAATGCAGAATCGTCTTGCTTTAGACATTCTGCTAGCAAAAGAGGGAGGAGTTTGTGGCATTTTGCATATCCAACAGTGTTGTACCTATATTCCTGATGAAAGTCAGAATATTGAAATGTATATCAAAAATATCACTGAGTTGCAATCAGAAATTGTACCCTTGAAAAAGGATGATTTTTCAGAACGTTTATCCAAAAGATTTGCTGCAATCAAAACCTGGTTTCAAGAGATTGGTGGTTCAATTCTTGGCAAAATACTGACACCTTTAATAGTTATAGTTTTTGTGATATTGTTGTTAAAGATCAGTTGCATGTTACACAAAAGAAAGAAATGCCTGAGGGAAAAGAAGAGAATATACAAGATCAGAAAGGAACAGGAGAGAGAAATAGAACTGGAAGAGTTTTGTAGAACTCAATATGAGAGTTGCAGACAAACAGCTGAGACAAGTCTTTAGAATACTAACACAGTGAAATCGAAACATGTTCTTCTATGGGATAAAATGTTGCTAGATTTTTGGGAGTGGTTTTGTGATTTTGAAATCACCAGATGAGGGAGTTGATGGAGCGAGATTTAGAAACATATTTATTTCAACTCGCAAAGTTAAACTTCCATAATAAAATAATTATACTAAACGTGAATGGAGTGTAAATTATTAATCAACCTAGAATAAATTGCAGTTCATGACATGTGGGAACTAATATATATGTGCTCATATATGTGCTTTATGTTGCAAAAGCATGTTGGAGAGAAAATAATAATTTAATCTTGTCTATTGTTTTGTCAGAATAAATTGCGGCTGTTTTAATAATGGCATGTGCTTATTTCTGTGTGCTCATGATTTGTCTTTTCGTCTTTATGTTGCACAAATCTGTTTGTTGCTTTATTTGCTTCTGCTAGGTAACATAGATTAATGGATTAATAATTAGCAAAGGTGGGTGGGTAACAGAATGAACTTTATTTCTCACATTAATCGGTGTTTTGTGTTTGTTTATATATTAGTTTTGCGAGTGGGCCTAAAGAAAATGGTTTCCAATACCGCAGCCTTCGAGACTTGACCAGAGTGAAGCTTTCACACATGCGCAGAATATTTTGCTGAGCTGACAACTTTTAATGCAAAAGAAATCCTGGTCGAGATGAATGTGTTCTTGGTGACATTTCCAAGGACAGGACGTTGAATGGCCTGCCAAGATTAGGAAGTAAATGTTTCTCCCCGTCAAAAGTATCGTTTTGAGGAAGCAAAGAGGATGGTGAAACTAAGAACAATAAGGGCTATGATGAGGCCCCGGACTTGGTCAGGAGTGCGTGACCTGACAGTGGACTGACATGGCTCAGCCAATGGAAAGTTTGGATTGACAGAAAAAACGTCCGATAAAGATACTTTAGTTAGTCAGAAAAGGTATAAAAACTGTTCCCATGGGAGGGAGGGGGCTCTTGCTGCTCATCTTCTCCTGATTCCAGTTAGGCGTGATGTGCTGACGGACTTTCTTTGGAGCACGTAAGGATCAATACGGTTGAATGACTTTACTTTTATTCCTTAGCTGAAGTGAGTTTTGGACAGGGAAGTTAGGGCTTAGGTGATGGAAAACTGCTTATTCTTCATTTAACATGCTAATTGATTTTACTTGAAACTGTCATTCTGATTTGCTATTCCTCTAATAAAATGCACTTTCCTTAAATAAATAGTTAATAAATAAGATTTTGAAAAGACAAGCTGGACTTGTTATTTCATGGTCATTACCATCAGCAGATCCATTTGCCTAAGTGACTTAATTAAATGCAAAGCCTTACAAAAACCATAGTGAAATCATTATACTGCAGTTGTATATAAATGTGTATATAAAATTGTGAATAGGGTTTTAATAATTAGGTCACATGATTCAGTTGCTCAAAATATGTCACGTTAGTTTATGGGCCTTGTGAGTGTTTTATGATTTATGGTGAGTATCGTGGAGATAGGTAGTGTTACTTATGACATATTTTCTATAGGGGCGCTGGATCAATATGAATTGCATTTGTTTGTTCCTCTCCTGCCTTTATTCTCTCGACTTTCTTCCCTTAACTTATTTTAGTTAGATCCCCTACAATCCAGGTCCTGAGTCTCTGTCTTTACTAGTATTCCATTGTGTGTCTCCCTCCTGGCTGCTGATTTGTCACCAGTTGCAAACCAGTGCATTCTGGGTAAGCTCATTTACCTTGTCAAACATACGTTTCTATCATTCTTGCTATTTATTTTCTTCATTTGGTAGTTTTTAAATGCTCAGGATCCTGACTGTCACTTTCTGACACACGGGTGTCTTTTATACATTCTTCTCGTTCAATCCAATTACCAGGGTTTGTTTAATTTTCCCCATTCTGCTAGGCTTATATTCTTGTACTGACCGTGTTTATTTTATTTGTTCTTCAACTGTTGCATGTTAAGACCCTGTCTCACTATTTAATTAATGGATAGGAATGCAATTCCTTTAATGGTTGTATTATCACCATGACAGAAAGATTTTACTTCTAATCTGCTTTTCTTTTATATTGTACAAAATGTATTGTGTTCCTCAATGATCGCCTCTTTTGTCTTTACAGGACAGAGTAGGTTTTTCTGGGCCAACTTCCTGCTCAGTCTCACCAGGGTTGGATTGCTAACCCCTAATGTGAGGACTTAGTCCAATGCACCTACACAAATTAGCAATCCAGTTTGACTGTGACCCAGACTCAACCCACTGAGAAATAGTGCATAGGAAGTGTTTCCTGGTAATGATCCCACTAGATTAGTTCAGGAACTAAAAACCCTGTTTCGCTTATGAATCACATACTAAAGGATCACTAAAATATCAGGCATACTTTAAAATATCAGTTTTTAAATTGCTAATCTAATGCACAGGATATGGATAGTAACATTACAGAGCATAACAACTAAAGCAGCAAAGCAGTTCATGAACAGCGCAAACAGGAACAAATTGTAGCATGGTTATTGAATTTCTCTGAAGGCTCTAACACCCTCACTGCGCTTTCTCTAGGCACTATGCTAGGTCTTGCTGAGTCAGCAAATAGTCTGTTCTTAGAGTTTGAAGAGGTGGTACGCTTGCCTAGTTTGGGAGAATGGGTTGCATTGTCTGGAGTAGCATGCCTTCTATTCTGGGCACATTGTGTCTCTCTGAGTAGAAACAAAGACCCAGCAGAAGGCTTTACAACTGGAGCCCCGCACAAGCCTTGCAGGAGTCTTCTTCGTTTAAGGTGGAAGCTGGAGCCGAGCCCATCCTGATCCTGATCGCCTGCATGAAGTCTTCTCCTAGCTAAGGTTCGATATCTGGGTTTTAATATTATCTGATCATCAATATTATTGTATATTATGAAAACAATGATGGGTCTAAGAGACACTTTAGCAGCAATAAGAAAAAGCCTCATGGCAGAAAAATTTACTATTTTATTCAATAACTATAAACAATAAAAATGTGTCAGCTTACACAATGAGCAGACATGAAGCCAACATTTCTACGCATGTATGAAAAAACATCACACTTTCTATAAAATGAGATGGAAGAATCTTAAATAAAAAAATTGTGGTCAACCCATAGTATATAGGGAATAAAAATATCTAAAAAAAGTATTTCAAAGCATGTCAGAATTTCCAAGAAAGAAATTGATAAGCTTGAACAGACAAGTGATGTAAATAGAAGTCAGGTGAGACAAATGATGCAAATAATGGAATCAGAAAGGGAACGGTCACAGTGTTTGCAACATTACTGGAATAACTATAAAACTAAACAGTAAACATAGCACGTCTGAGTTTTCTTGTAGATACTTGTTGAACAATTCTAAATTAAGCAGTCATGCAGATATTTAACCCTTACAAATGTGTTTTTTCATAAGCCTGATTATCACCACTTCATGACACATTTGCAGAACGGAAAAATATACATGATAGATGCATTTGACGGAATCCCAGTGGCGAGGAATCAACATATCAAAATAGTTTTATTTAAAAAATATTAGTTATTATATTATATTTAACTTCTTCTATTGTTAGTAAAATTGTTATTCGTTTTGTCAAATATAATTTGTAATTTTAAATGTGTATTTTTTAAATGTAAATATTAATTTATAATGTAATAGTGGGTTGTTGGGTTTATTGGGGAACGTGGTGGGAAGTACATTTAATTGTAATTAATTAAATGTTATTGTTCATTCATTTTATTATTTAAACGTTTAATTTATTATAATGCATTTAAATTGTTTAATTATTGAATTGTTATTTTATTTAAGTTTCATTTTTATTTTAATTTTTATATTTAATTTATATTTTTGTAGTGTGTTTCTGGGTTTGAAGTAGGGCAGGGTGGGAAGTTAATTAAAATATAATTAATTAAATTTATTTGATGAATAGTACTGTTACTGTAAATTGAATATTTATTTGAAAAAGTTTTTTAATGGTTTAAATATTTAATTGTTATTTTCTTTACCTAAGTTTATTTGTAAAGTATAATCTATACTATGATTTTTATACAGCTGTTAGTAATCTATATTTTAGTAGGGTTTGCCTGGTGTTGTAGATCATTATGTTAGGAATGCATTGATGTTATATATTTATTTTGCTAATTTAGTGTGTATGTGTTAATTTTTTGTTGAGATTTAATTTATGTAAAAAAATGATCTTTGTGGTATTATCTTAAGTATTTCCCTCCATTATTTTCAATGAGAGACAGCTTAGATATGCAACTTGGGAAAGTCCCGTTTCCCTCACTAAACCCCTCAATATCCCTCCCTAAGCCAATTTTTAAGTCACTCCTATCCCTACTCCCATATTTAGTCAAAAATGTATTCCTATGTGTGCAGAGTTCTCTGCCATGTTGGGGCCCCTTTTACATAGACAAGCTATGAGAGATGGAGGCGGAGTTCTCTTCCTGTAGATTAGTGTCTAGCATTTTGTAGTATTTGAGTGGTATTACAGTTTTATTACTTTGTATACTACATAATGCACTGTTGAATAGACCCTTCAATGACGTGATCTATCTTTTTAGGGTGACCCTTGGCAGCACATGTGCTGCTCTGCCAGCCATGCCGTATTGGAGTATGAACTTGAAGTCCCGCCCACTATCCACTGATATTTGTCTTGGCTTGTGTCATTGTCTTTCGTAAATGCTGGCTTTCAATCCATTATTAGGCTTGTTAGTCCCTCCTTAGTACAGCCTTGTCTTCATTTGTAACCTCCCATGAGGACTGACCCTTTTACTTCGGTTGTTACATGGCATGTCTACTTTGGTCTGTAAGCACTATTTTCTTTAATGAGTTTCTCTTACTGCAGGAGGGTCTCTCAGGCGCAGTTGTGACCACCGGCTTGTTTATTTAACTTGTAGCAAACTGGGAGATCTTCAGGGGCCATGGGAGACCAAAGGGGGCAACTCAGATATGCCTTTAGGGAGGTCAAAGGTGTGTGATGTAAATTACGCTAGATCTGGCGTGTTTATTTTCTGAACGAACATCTATGTTAACCCCTTTGCTGCAGGGTGTTTTCCCCCCGCTGTGCGGGGGGAGAGGGCCGCGCGCGGCGCCGCTGTGCTTATGACGAGCTCAGCTCGTCATGAGGCACAGTTGTGCTCCAGTTTTGGAACGTTCAGCACAGCGGGGAAATTATCCCCGGTGCTAACGTTCACATGGCCGTGACGAGCTCAGCTCGTCATGAGTGCAGCTCAACCGTTCCTCTCGTCATAAGCACACAACGGGTTAAACAACAATATGGTTTAGGTTTGATCCTCGGCTCACTTGCTGAAAACCATGACTTGAACAAAGAGCTCTTAGCTCTTTTCTCAATTTGTTCCTCTGTGAAATGGATAAAAAAAAAAAAGAATCTTTGGCTGCAAATGTCTCTTTGGACACACTCTCCTGCAACCGCAAGCACAAACCTGATCTAAAGGTATTGGAGCGCTTCACTGAGCAGTACTCCAGTTCCAAAGTGGCAGCTTGTTGCGCTTTGCTCCTCGGCTCAGATTACCTGTAAAGGGTGTGCTTTCACCCCCTGCTTAACATTCCTCTTGCTCATTTGCTTTTCTACCCCTGCCCGCCACATTGCTCTGTCTATTGGTTGCTTCCCTATGCCGTCCGTGCCCTGTCGCCCGCGTGCCATCATTTTTACTTCCCCCACACACGCACCATCAGTTTTGCTTCCCCAAACACTCCCCGTCTGTGTTCCTTCTGCTACCTTCTGTTTGCAATCCCCCCTACACACACACACTTTAAACAAGCATTTGGAATGCAATAGGTCTCGCATTTGCGAGAGTTTAAGCTATTGGCATTGTAAATAACAATGGGGCATATTACCAAGCAATAGCGATAATTATCGATATTGCTTGGTTAGAGACAAAATTTTACCGCTAAGCTGCGGCGATTTTTATCGCAGATAAACCTTGGTATTACCAAGGTTTATCGCAAATGCCATAAAAAACGGCCGCAATGCATGAATATCGCTGAAAAGTCAGCGATATTCATGCATTACCGAGCTAATGCTCTTAGCCATGTTATCCACCTCCCATTGGATAACATGGCTAAGAACTGCTCAGGGCAGGTGTTAGCTTTTGGAGATATTCACGCTTAGCGCGAATATCTCCAAAAGTTGGTAATAGGAGATAGCGATGTTAGCGACTGTTTCCAGTAGCTAACATCTTGGCACGCCCACTTTGCATATCATTAGTGATAAATATCACTGACATGCAAAGTGGGGCCCAAGATGGTCGCTATCTCCTACTGGTGTTAGCGACAGCTAGGTAATAGGGAGATAATTTTATCTCCGCTTTCTTGGCTTTTAAAGCCAAAAAAGCGGAGATAAACCCCCTTGATAATATGCCCCAATGCCTTTTATTTATGTCTTGAAAACAAAACATAAATAAAAGACATTGTCATGTACAATGCCAATAGCTCAAACTCGCGTGAATGCGAGGCCTACTGCATTGCAGATGCTTGTTAAGATATGCAAGTAACATGCTAGGTAAACTCCCCTCACCCCCACCCAATTTTGCTACCTTGTAAACCTTTATTAGGTTACATGACACTTCAATTAAGAATTTATTTTCCTGGTTCAACATGTCTTCTATATTAATGCATGCACAGCTCTCTGAAACCTGCCTATAGAAGGACCGCATTACGTACAACAACATATAGATAGAAAAGTAATGCAAAATAATGATTTTCAAAGCAAAATCTTTTGAACGAGTTCACTGTTGCTTATAAAAACCCACACGGCAACAAATAAAATTTAAATTGGTCGGGGCATTCTGGTCATATAAACCTACACAGAATGTATTGTATACTTCATTCTCAAAGACGGATGTGGCTGGCCACCAGACCATATTTCCTGCCTCACTTCATTACGGGATGCTCGTATGTGCTCCAAAACAGCGCTGTTCACTGATAACACTCTCTTTGTTGCCTTGGAAACACTACACAGTTTTATTGCAAAAAGCAGTCATCCTAAAAAAGTCAATTTATTCTTCCCTTGGAAGTTCGGCATGTATTCAACCCATTAACAATCTCCGGACAGCCATGTTGTTCACCATGCCCGGCTCTCGATAAACACCTTCCCCTCTGCACTTGCTCAATATCCGACTGACTGCTGAGATAGGGTTGAAAAATTCTTCGTTAGCAGGGCAATGCAGCCAGAAATTATGCTGGCTGCAAAATGACAGGAAATGGTAACTCACTTCGAACAACCGGGTGCTCGCAATGTGTAAGGATGGTGGTTTAGTCTATTAAGTGGACTACGGTATTGTCAAGTCCAACAGTGTCTGCGTTCCCTGGTCAGAGTGCCTTTATGGATTGCAGCTGCTTAACATTCTGACACACAAATACAAGCGAATCACCAAAATATGGAATAGATGTGAAAACACTCCTTCAGTTCCGCAAGTCTACGCACCACAGAGCGGAATGATTGGTTTTGCTGAATAAAAATAAGTAACCATTTATTTCACTTCCGTGCCATCAGGAATTCATGGCAAATACTTCTCCTGTCTCCCTACTCAGGGGACATAAAGAGAAACCGCATGGATGCAGAGAGCATGCGTTTACAGAGTAGATAAAACCTGGTGCAGCAAAATGCTGATGGCGCGCGGTGTACATATTAGCATTCTTAAATACACCAGACATTTCAGCCATTCGCTGCATGTTTTCCATCATACATCAGCGCAGCACGATTATCTGAAAACTCCAGAAATTCTGAGAAACCCATTGAGATTTCTCCCACTGAGCCCCCATTATCTCAAGAAAAACAAAGCACGACATTGTTCGAACATTTTTTCCTATCTTTGCTACATGAAGAAACTTCAAAGACGCGTCTTTGCTATGACCAGCTGGAGCCAGAATAAATAGATTGCGCCCATGTAATCTAGGGAATTAGAGTACCTTTTGATTGGTTATTAATCACGACCAGTTTGAACTAACAGCAAGTGTACTGATCAGCTGATGATGCTACATTGTTCTTGCACTTTCATATACAAAATATGGAGAATACAAAATGCACAAAAGATCCCTTCGACAGAGACATTTATTGTTATGACCTTTTAAAATTGTTATAGTCTTTTCAGGAAAATAATCGCCGACGTTTGTTGCGTGGTTACAGGAGTGTATCCGTCACTGACAGTGCAGCAATTTTTTGTGCTCTTTGTAGCGAATAATTTATTAACATTTGTAATATTTTCAGGGGTTTGAAATATCTCATTAAATTAGGCGAAAAGTAGCATAGTAAACAAGGCGGCAAAACTGCAATCATTATTGGCAGACAAAGATGCCCTAGTAAAAAGATTGCACGGCTGGATGGTTCTCCAATCCTATACATCACTTCCACCGGCGGCATACCGCGGAGCAACATACTCGCCCCAGTTGAAACTCAAGTTGATGGCAACAAGATTTGGGGTATTACCAAGCTTAGCTGAACAACCGTCGTGGAAACATAGTGGCGTCAAATCTTGTGGTTTATGTGGTGAAGCCCGGCAAGACATCATCCATCTAATATGCGTCTGTCCCACCTTAAAAATGCAACGTATGCTATTACTGAAAAAGGCTTTTAATGACAGAGGTATTCGAACGTGTAGAGCTGCAATTCTATGGCAGGACAGGAGGCTTAGATTATGCTTTCTCTATTTCTTTACTAACAAACAGCAGCCAATAGAAATGTAGTAAAGAAAAAAATAAACTACAACTCCCATGAGCCCTTAGGCAACCATAGAGAGTACATACTATATAAACCACCATAGAGGACAACACTTCCTCTTTCTTTGCTGCTTCGCAGCCAGTTAAGTCCATTTATCTTTATTATTGCATTGTATCTTTACTTGCATGCGTTTATTGTCTTGTGCCTTGTGCGCTTACATACGCGCTGTGTGCCGCTTGTCAGCTGCTCGCTTTACTTACTGCCGCTTTACCGCGGGGTGCTGGGGCTCGTTTCTCGCCGTTTGGTGCGTTTCTTTTGCCTTTACTTTGAGAGCGCGTGACGCCTCTCTTGTACTGCGGGCGCCTTGTGCCCGTGTGTCTTCTGTTGTGGAGCGGGACCGGGGCTCAAGAGCTCGCGCACTGGTGTCGCGCGTCGCTCTTCTTCTTCCGGAGTGACAGGCTCGCCTCCGCGCATGCGCGTTGGCATTGTTTATGTTCCGTGTGTCTCACGGAGCCCAGACACGCTCGGAGGCAGCGTTGCTTCTTGTGCCTCAGCCCACTGCCTGCCGGAGAGCCCCTCAGACGCCTTTTTCCCTCGAGAAACTGGGATTAGGGCTGTATAACTATTAGAGGCGTTGCCTAGGGTGGCTATCTTTGCAAGCCTGTCCCTCCACTTTGATTTTGGCTGTTTTGGGGCGAGTTCGTGCTCTGCCTGTGAGGCTTGCTTGGGGCTGTCACCCCCCCTGACTGGGTCGCTGGGTTACTGCCTTGGCCCTGTTTGGTGTTTGTTTTGTGGGCTTCCTGGTGTCCTTCCATTTATATCTTCCTCAGTGGTTTTTTCCTTTTTTCTCTCACCATGACTGAGTATGAGGACGCTGATGCATACTATTATGATGAGGAACCTGAAGATTCCTTTGAGTACGACCTGGTCGATGCCCTTGACCAGGGGGTTCGTCACTCAGTCAACACTGCACTGGTCCACGCAATTGGGCCTTTGAAGCGCCATTTGTCAGATTACGCCCAGCAACAGGGCTGGATTCCCTCTTCTTCAACCAAACACTCCTCTAAATCGCCTAGAAACCCCCATAAGTCCGACTTTATGAAATTAGCTCAGTCCTTGTCTGCCCCTACTGTCTCTAAAAGACCCCGTCCTCCTTCCCCAGACACGGAAGACGCTTCCTCCTCTTCCTCTTCTGGTCCTTCTGGTGTTCCCCCTGCTAAAAAGGCACGCAAAGAACATTTTGTTGACGCCTCTTCCCATCCACCAGTCCTGACTTTTGAGCCAACTGATATCATTCATCCAAATTCCAAGATTTGGTCCCCTGCTCCAGAGGTTGCGGATTACATACAGTCTCATATCCGTGACTCCTTTGATCAGGAGGTGCGCTCTCGGTTACGGTCCGAGTGCCCTCGTCCTGACTTGGAGGATAAATTGGCTGACACCCCGGAGGTAGATCCAACGATTTTGACATATCTCAAAAAGTTCTCAAAGGATCCAAAGAAAGGGATTGATCGATCTTGGCGCCTGTGTCAGGATAAGCTTCTTGATCTTCTTGGCCCCCTAACGAAGATCCTGGATTTGGGTTATCAGGCACAAGGGTCGGCATCTGGCATCGACCCTGATGAACTTATTGGATGGGCCCAACGGGCTATCTGTTTCTTGGGCAACGCAAACTGTGCCCTGTCCACCGAACGTAGACGTTCCATCTTATTGAAAATGGATCCCCGGTTGTCTGAACTGGCGACGTCTGAGTCAGGCCCCTTGGCTCAGGGTCTCTTGTTTGGCCAGCCATTTTTGAAGGAGTTGACACAGTTTGTTGCAACCTTTAGTGGCCTTGACAAGGCGCAGTCTTCTTTGCGCAGGGCGTTCCGCCCGGTTTTTGACAGGGCCGGACGTTCCGGGGGACGTTCGTTCGGCCGAGGTTCTGGTCAGCAGCGTGGCCAGCAGTCCCATCAGGGTGGAGGTGGACCGCGTCATCAGCAACAGTCTTCCTATTCCGGATCTAAGGCGACCTTCTACCCCTCCCGTAAAGGTCGTGGTCAAGGCCACAAAGGAGGTTACGGTGGCAACCAAGGAGGTCGACAGGATTTCTCCTCAGCAGGTGAGCTTGATTCCTTACGACACTGTTGTTCTGGGGGGCAGGGTGCAATTTTTTCTAGAGAATTGGCGCACGATCTCAAACGATGCATGGATCTTGCAAACAGTTCAGGGGTACCACATCGAGTTTTATCACCCGCCCCTTCAGGGTCTCGTCCCTTTTCCCCTTGTTTTTTCCCAACGAGATCGGGAGGTGATTTCCGCGGAAATCGATTCTCTTCTTCTCAAAGGGGCCATTGTGCGCACGACCTTACATCCTCAAGGGTTTGTCAGCAACGTGTTTCTAGTGGAAAAGAAAGGGGGAGGATCTCGCCTTGTGCTCAATCTCAAGGAATTCAACAACGGAGTGGTCTATCGCCACTTCAAGATGGAGGGCATCCATCTTCTCCGGGATCTTCTCCGCAAAGGCGACTGGATGGTTCGCCTGGATTTGAAGGACGCTTACCTGTCCATTCCAATATTTCCGCCTCATCGCCGCTTTCTGCAGTTCCAGTGGTCGGGGGAGTGGTTCGAGTACACGGTTCTCCCGTTCGGCCTCTCGTCCGCCCCATGGTGCTTCACGAAGCTCCTCAGACCTGTCATGGAATCGCTGCGGGCACGGGGGGTGCGCCTCATCGTGTATCTGGACGACATTCTTTTGATGGCTCAGTGCCCGCTGCAACTTCGTTCCCATTTATCATGGACAATCGATCTACTTCAATCTCTAGGATTTCTAGTGCATCCTCAGAAATCTCACTTGCAACCCACTCAGTCGATAGAGTTTCTGGGTTTTCTTGTGGACTCGGTCTCTTGCCAACTTCTCTTGCCTGCCCAGAAGGTCAGGTCCATCAAGAGGGAATTGAGGTCACTGTTGTCTGCTCCGAACGTATCATTACGGTCGATCGCTCGGATTGTCGGACTGTTGGCCTCCTCCATTCAGGTAATCTTTCCGGGTCCCTTGCATTATCGGGCCCTGCAGCGTCTCAAGATCCGTCACTTGCAGAAGGGTCTTCGTTATTCCGACCTTGTTCCTCTGTCACAGGACGCGAAGTCGGAGATGTTGTGGTGGCTCCATCACATGGAAGCCTGGAACGGCAAAGCCCTGTTCGGCTCCACTCCGGACTTAGTGCTGGAGTCGGATGCGAGTCTATGGGGCTGGGGAGCCCGTTGCGGAGACTTGGCGACGGGGGGCCGTTGGTCTCAGGACGAATTGGCCCTTCACATCAATTGCCTGGAACTTCTGGCGGGATCTTTTGCGATCCGCAGCCTTGCTCCACAGGCCACCAGCTGTTGCATTTTGCTCCGCATGGACAACATCTCAGCGGTGCGGTATGTGAACAAACTGGGGGGGACACGGTCGAGATTGTTAGCAGAGATTGCGAAGGATTTCTGGCATTTCTGCCTTCAGAGGAAGATCACTCTTATTGCAGAGTATCTCCCGGGTCGTCAGAATCAGGTGGCCGACTGGAACTCTCGCCATCTGCTGGATTTCAGCGACTGGCGCCTTCACCCACGGGTCTTTCGCCTCCTGTCTCGCCTTTGGGGTCGACCTTGGATCGATCTCTTCGCTTCTCGCCTCAATGCTCAACTACCCAAGTTTTACAGCTGGCGTCCGGATCCGGAGGCTCTTGCCACGGATGCCTTTCTCCAGACTTGGCCTCCTCAGCTTTGCTATGCTTTTCCCCCGTTCGCGATGATCCCGCGAGTCTTGGCCAGGACGAAACAGTTTCTGTCGGAAATCATTCTGATCACTCCTCTTTGGAGGGCTCAAGCGTGGTTTCCGGATCTTCTGGAAATGAGTTGCTCGACTCCGTTCCTGCTTCCAACGAAGTGGAACCTACTGTTGGATCCTCTGCTCCATCCACATCCTCTAATTCTGTCGGGCCAGCTCCGTCTAGTGGCGTGGCGTCTCTCGGGGAACGTTGGAAAGTCCCTGGCTTATCTGGAGACGCTGAGAGATTTCTCAATGAAGCTTGGGCCCCCAACACGCGCAAGCGTTATGCGTCAGCTTGGCGTCGGTGGTGTGATTGGTGTTCTGAACGAGATCTGGATCCCGCTTCAGCAGATGTCTCTCTAGTTGTTAATTTTCTTGCTTCCATCGCTTCTTCTGGTTCTGCTTACAGAACTGTCAATTCTTTTCGTTCTGCTCTCTCTGCGGGCCATGATCTGGTCGACGGGAAGCCTATTGGGGAACATCGTCTCATCTCTGCATTGCTTCGTGGCGTCCGGATGGCTAAACCGCCATGTCCAAAGTATGTTGCACTTTGGGATGTCTCCATTGTGTTGCGTTTTCTGGAAGCTTGGCCTCCCAACGCTTCTCTGTCTCGTAAGCAATTGTCTGCGAAATTGGCGATGCTTTTATGCTTGGTGTCCTGTAAGCGTGTTTCGGATGTCCGCGCATTAGATCTCGCGGGTCGTTCTTTTTCCCCTGAAGGCGTTACTTTTACGGTTTCCAAACGTACAAAGGCTAATCTGTCTACTGTCACTTATCCGGCATTTCCTCGCCATCCACAGTTGTGCGTAGTCCGCTGCATAAAAGCTTATGAGGTGAGTACTGCTCCTTTTCGTCAGGATTTGTCTGGACAGTTGTTGATTGCTTTGCAAAAGCCTTTTAAGCCTGTGGCGCCAGCTACGCTGGCTCGTTGGATACGCTGGCTTATGTCCGAGGCGGGCATTGATGTCTCCGTTTTTGGGGCTCATTCCGCGAGAGGTGCCATGGCCTCTAAGGCTTTTCATGTTGGTGTAAGTTTGCAAGACATTGTGAAGACGGCTGATTGGTCTTCTGATACTGTGTTTAAGACGTATTATTTCAAACCTATTGTGGATATTGCCTCTGTTGTGGTGGACCAGCTTTGAACAAGCATAATCTAAGCCTCCTGTCCTGCCATAGAATTAAAAATTTGCAAACATTCGTGACAAGAATTTTCAATTCTATTAAGGACACGGAGGCGAGGATTATCCCACCCATTTGTATTCTACTGCATTGTTTATATTGCATTGTTGCTTTGCTATGATCTGCAATGTTTCTTGCATTGACTTTTTTCCCCACCCTCTGTGATGCTCCCTTTCCAGGGTTTTGGGGTTGTGTATTACGGCTTTGTTTTTCTTTCAGGCTCGGACCAGAAGTGATCCTTCGTCATGGTCTCCTGCACTGTTTCCGTTCCATTGGATGCTGGATTTGCTGTATTTCCTGATGCGACTTCTGTGCTTTTGGATTGTTGCCTGTTTCCTGTTGGCTCCTTTGGTGGTTACCTTCGGACTTTTCCTTCTGGATGGTCAGCGGTACTTTCTTCAATGACTTTTGACTGTTTATGATTCCTGGACAAAGAAAGAGGAAGTGTTGTCCTCTATGGTGGTTTATATAGTATGTACTCTCGATGGTTGCCTAAGGGCTCATGGGAGTTGTAGTTTATTTTTTTCTTTACTACATTTCTATTGGCTGCTGTTTGTTAGTAAAGAAATAGAGAAAGCATAATCCTCGCCTCCGTGTCCTTAATAGAATTGAAAATTCTTGTCACGAATGTTTGCAAATTTTTAATTATTAGAGAACTCGGCACGACAGACCCTCAGCTGACTTGTAAAATAATTAAATTTTTTCACTGTATTATGAGACAAACTTCAAATTGGCATCATGAGAAGGACACCGCTTTTGTTCTATTGGAATTATATAATTAATATGCTTGTTAATGTTTTTTAAATATTTTTTTTTAAATAATTTTATAGGGATATTATATTTGTTTTATGATATTGTTATGGTTTTATTTAACTTAAACAATAAAGACATTCATACATTCATTCATTCATTAAAAAAACACATTAATAGTTCAATTTTTCCACCCGCCCTCTCTTTTGTAAGAGAAGAGGAACTTGCGAAGTTGGTGTTTGAAATCAGATACCTAAATGCTTCTGGATGGATGCAAGGTATGGAACGAGTATGGACAGAAGTTCAGTTATAATGCTGGGCTCTTCTTGTCTATAAAGGCTAAAGGCCCTACGCCACCAAATGTCTTTCAAGTAAGTATGCGTCAACGAGTTTCAACCTCTTCTTGCAAGTCACTCACTGGGATATTTCCGAGACTTTGAGATGGATATGCCTGATGCGACAGGGGTTCATATGAAATTAGTTCCATCGTTTTGGGGAAAAAAGGCAATGTTTTACATCAATCCCTTGCACGAGTAATAGAGACTTCACAAGCAGAATTTGAATATTGTGGGCTGTACAATTCTGTTTGCCAAGCAAGTCAGCCCAAGAGGGCGGGCCACACACAGTCATATGCACTTAGGGTGTGCGCAAACCACTCCTCCGCCTGTGCCATCAGCCCCACCCTAACCCAGCCCCACATCTGCAAAAAATAAAATGATGACGAGTTTATTACCATTTTATTTTTGCTGCTCTGCTATGAGAGCAGTAGGGCAACGCACTTCCGCCTTAGCGGAGGAGCCGCCCCTGATAATGAGGCTTGTTTCAGGTACTAGTTCTAAATTTCCTGGGTGGATATTGACCGGTTAAGAGCCAATCCATATGCAGCCTTTTGGTAGTACACAGCTATTTTATTTACAATTTTTATAACTCGATCATTTTAAAAGCATATAGTATGAAAATACAGGAGGATAATTATAGCAACATTTTGCACTGATTTAAAAGAGGGAGAATAAGGTACAGACCCTGGAGACCATAGAAGCCAATGGAAGCCAATATTGTGTGATACTTTATAATTTATTGTTATTTTAATTACTTACGCTTGTAGTACTAAGCTGTATAAGTTAACTTATAGATAATATTTTTATTATTGCACATTCAATATTTCATAAAAATACATATGTTGAAAAATACTATTCAAACTATAATTAGGGTTGAAAATTATTCAATAATATATGTTAATTTTTAAGACTAAATGAAATATATGAACTTTCCACATTGTTTGTAGAACTGGAGTTAGCTTAGTGACTTTGACCCATCACCCACCCCCTTCCTCATACACACTGATATAAGAATGTTCCCACAATGTTTGCGGATCTGAAGTTAAAATTGTAAATTGGACCTCCTCCCCCAAAACAATATACACTTTCCCCTCTGTTGCTGGGATTGGACGTAGAATATCAAACCTGCACCCCCCCAAAGATGTGCATTCTTCCCAATGTTTGTTGTCTTAAAGTTCAACTAGACTTTTTTTCCCAGAACAAATTTTATTTCTGTTAATGTTTTCGATTTTTGATAAAAAAATAGAATTTTTAATTTTAAACTGTCTTTAATGTTGTTCTTTGATGTAGTGATATTTTCCATGTTTGAGTAATATATTAAAGAATTTAGGACGTTGAAAAAGATAACATGGTTCTTTAACATATATTTAGTTGTTGCTTGAATATTGACTATGTGATTTGAGATACATAAGGAGATTTAAAAAAAATTACAGTAAATGTGATTTAAGTTGAAGAAAATTATTACTATATGCTTCACATTGCATTTAACTGTCCTTACGATATCAAAATATTAATGAATGTATTGCACTGCTTAGAAATCCCAGCTCTAAACTGTTAAGAATATCTTAAAATATATTCTTATGCTAATGCAATGCACATTAAAAATACATTATCTTGGAATGTATGATAAGTGGTGCAAAATATGCAATTGGCCTAACTTTCACCTTTTACATAATTGTTAATTTCAAAATGTAGTTCTTAAAAAAATAATCATTTTTTTCTATTGCACAAACCTTTATCTTGAAACATCGATTTTTCTCCATACAGCTTGTGAAATTTGAATTGATTTGAATTCCTTCCCACATGGTCACCCAGAGTTGCTCCAACACTTTCCAGACTTAAGTTCAGGCTCACATAAACAATGAAAAATGCATGGGGGTGGAGTTTGCTGGAGCCTAAGATGGCCGCACATTGAGTAAGCTTCGCGAATCATCGCTACTATCCGGCAATGATCCTGCATTCATGCTCTTATTGTGATCTCTGATGAACGGCAGGAGGCAGCCCGAGACAGCGCTATAGCCCGAAGTGAATTTTACTGGAACTCGAGCGCTGGTGACACCGGGGGCTGCTGAGGCCTACAATAGTGGCCTGCGTGCTGTCCCATCTGGCTGCTTCCCCAGCCTGGGACCACCTGAGAACAGTCAGATCGGAGGTGCGTTGTGCTGCAGACCACGCACACGACCCTGGCATGCCTGAGGGGGCTTCATCTTGCGTCGACCATCCTTTAGTGCCCAGAGGAGCCTGCTGGAGAGCCGAGGGCGGACGCCACACTGATTGCTCCTGTGAGCGCAGCTCGGCAGGACCTTGGCTGCTGTGCCTTGTAGCAGCTATCGTCTGGTGGCTGGTGTGCCTGTGATCAGCTGCTGGAGCCTAGTGCGCTGTTGCAGAGACCTTGCTGGAGCAGAGTTGTGGACCTGTGGATTGCCAAGTGGACTGTGCCGCCGATCACGGGCTTGGAGTCACTGCCTGGCAGTACGGGAAACCTTGTGGTGAGGAGCTGTGGCGGACCTAAGTGTTCCGTGGCTGAGTTGCGCGATACCTCCGGCCCTGCCTGCCACTATCTCTGGATACCCTGCGGCCTGCCTTTAACAGCCATTTGGGCCTCCTGCGGTGTCACGCGGCAGAGCACTACGGCAAAGCTCAGAATGCAGTGAACACCGGTAGTGAGCTGCGGGGATCAATAAACCTGGCATACGTGCTGAGTGGCCTAAAGTGTGTTCCCTCCTGGAGGTGCTTGGGCACATAGTTCATCCAGCCTTGGCTAGTTTCTATGCTGCTGACCAACGAGGCCCTGACTTCACCAGGGCCTCCTCCAGACGCCTTCCTTTAAACTTAAGCGCGCTGGAGGCCGCAGGTTTGCAACACTCGCCCCCTGTTTATGGAATACCTTCCCTCTGGAGATTCGGAACTGCCAAGACCTTCTCTCCTTCCGGAAAGCCTTGAAGACCTGGCTCTACAGACAAACACTGTAATAAACATTCCGTCCTCATCATCTGCACTTATGTTACTGTTGATTCTAGCGCCAAGAAACCAATCGGTGATAGTGCGCTTAACAAATATTTTAATAACATAACATAATAACATAACAGGATCGGCCTCTGCATCCTGTTTGCCTGGTCAAGCTACCTGGGCGATCCACATGGTGAGGTTCTGGTGGATACTGCATCTCTGTCACACTGGGGGGACCTCATTGTCTGCGCCTCCCACTTTGAGAGCTGAGGGTACCAGGCGGGTCAGTATCCCCTCAGAGTGAGCAGGACGTCCGTCTGTGAAGTGAGAAGACTGTGCTGTTTCCTGTCCTTGTGGCTGGAGTCGGCGCGCAATTGGACTAGTAGTTGTTGGATCTCCTCTACCCCAGTGACCCGGCATGGGCAAGGCTGACAAAACCCAGTCCAGGCTGCAGTTTGAACAGCGCAAAGCGAGATCTAGGCACACAGAGGGTGCCCCTCCCACTGAGGAAAGGGATGACATGGAGGAGGCAGCAGGGATTCTTAAACATATTCTTGCGGCAATGCAGAAAAGTCTACAGAAAAGTCTCTCCACCATTGACGGTAAGATCGTTACCCTAGCATACCGGATGGACAGAATGTCAGAACGCCTAGACAAACATGCTGAACGAATCAACATGACTGAGAGGAGAGTTATTGAGGTTGAGGAGGTGCAGTCGGAGGTTGGCTCAACCTAAAAGCAGTTTGCAAAAACGCTAGTCACACTGCAGGAGAAGGCAGAGGATTTGGAGGCAAGATCCAGGAGGAGCAATTTAAGCATCACGGGGCTGCCGGAATCCACCTCTATCAGCAACATGGAGGTGTTTATTGAAAAATTGCTGGTCACACTCCTGGGTCGAGAAATCTTTTTGGACATGTTCATGGTGGAGTGAGCTCACCAATCCCTTGGACCAGGCCCCCCCAGGGGCACCTCCATGACCGGTAATCACAAAGCTCCTACATTACAGGGATAGAGATGTTGCCCTGAAGCAAGCAAGAGCAAAAGGCACTCTGCAATTCGAAGTTTCTGCGATCTCCCTGTACCCGGACTTCAATATGAAGGTGCAGGATGCCAGACACCAATTTGCTCCTTTGAAACGGCACCTACGTGAACAAAACCTCAATTACGCCATGGTATTCCCCGCCAGGTTGAGGGTAATACGAACGGCCACTCCAGAATTTGCCTCGACCCTAAATTGCTCCAGAAAGCCTTGAGGGACATTCCCAAGGTTGCCTGGAGCAGTCAAGAAACTGTGGGACTGGAAGAGGCGGCCGGTGGCGCAGCCAGTGATGAGGATTAACGTGACACTCACTGTGCTCCTTTGGACTGGTACTTTCTGAGTTGTCTGGTTCAGCCCTGTCCTTTCCCCCTCCTCTCTCAATTCCATTAGTCTGCGATCCTGTGCCTGATTCTCTGTTCCAGTTCTTCATCAGTCACAAACCCAGCGTATCGCAAGTATTGTTTAAATTACCATGTTGGTTGGCCCGACTGGGATTAGTTGGACCTCTTTGACTCTATGGCCTGATGGTAGACTCTATACACTGTATATATGGGGGGGAGTGCCCGGCTGTTATACATGGGCGGGGGTGCCGGGCTGTTACAGCTCAATGACCAGATTTGTCATTGTTAAGCATGGATGCTATGGATTAGCACTCAATGGCAGTACTATGTTTTCTAATCTGTAGAGTTTTTCTTTGTTTTCTGCGGTAGTCAGGTAACATCCGCCCCTGTGTGTTACTCACTGCATTGTTCTTGCTGGATTATGGTCTTTGTTAGTGAGGGTGGGGGCTGGGAGGGTGTCGTCAATGCTAAGTTGGGGTCTGCATGGCGTGGGTGGGGTCTGCTAAGAAATGTTTGTTTTTATTTTTATTTTTATGTAACAGAGTGTATATTATGCTCCACCATTTCAGTAGGGGCATCCTCAATTAGAGCCAGGAGCTGGAGGGTTTTCCAAGCTAGATATGGGAGGGATGCTCATGTTGTAATGATTCCTTATGTAGACATCAGGGCAATGGACTGAAGCTTTTAACCTGGAATATTAGGGGCCTAAACGCTTTCCGAAAAACAAAAAAAGTGATTGCCTACTTTAAAAGACATAATATATATGTAGCGCTCCTGCAAGAGACTTATTTATCTAATGACTCCCATATGCTTACTCACAGGTGACTACATGGAGCCTTTCACACTGCTGGCTACTCCACACATGCCCGAGGGGTGCTTACATGGGTTAACAATAGAGATGGTATATCCCTTTAGGCTTTAGAGACCAACAGGGAGGGAAGGTTTGCAATCTCTAAGATCAAAGGGAAGGGGATGGAGTTTATCACTGTTAATGTATATGGCCCCAATTTTGACAATCCACAATTCTTTAGGGACTTGCTAGTGCGTTTGTGGCGATGGACATCTTTCCCATTGGTTTGGTGAGGAGACTTTAATTGCATCCTGAATCCTGCTTGGGTTCGCTCCGGGGGCCCGGTGCGCAGACAATCGTTGACGGCTAAAGCTATCGAGGTTCCCAGCACAGATTTAAACATGAAAGATGTTTGGCTCTCCAGAAATAGTGGTCTGGGGGGATTCACACACTACTCAGCCCCGCACAGTCTGTATACCAGGAATAATTATTGGTTTGTCACTGGCTTACTTTCTGCTGCAATTTGCGGCTGTGAGGTTCACCCACGCTCATACTCAGATCATTCTCCCATTCAATTACGCCTTAACACCCCATCGAAAAGGCCTGCTCATTTTACCTGGTGATTTCCACCTTAAGCACTGCTAGATAAGACTGAAATGGCAAAAGCCACTGAGGTCTTCTTTGACACTAATATTGAATCTGTTCCTCTATTTGCCATGGCATGGGAAGCCTTTAAGGTTTATATAAGAGGAATTGGTATGTCCAAACATTTGGGGGTACTCCGCTCCATCAGGGATTACCTGGTAGCTCTGGAAAGAAAACTTGCTGCCCTTGAACGGGAGGCCCTAGAAGTTGGAGCCGAGCAGGCGGCGGCAGAATAAAAGACTACACTAGACAAATATCACAAGACTGTCGATAGAGACGTCAAATTTCTCAGGAAGTATGCCGTCGCCAAGACTTATGGTGAGGTGAACGCCCGGGCGCCACACTTACAGCAGTCCTGAAGGGTAGACGTGAAATGAATGGAGTCACAGAACTCTGTGCGGCCACCGGTGAGAGACTACGTGACCCTAATGCCATTGCCAACAGGTTGAGGAATTATTACTCCAAGCTTTATAAATCCGGACCGACAGGAGGGAGTGATGTAGCCATGGACTACCTGGAGCACATAAAGCTCCCCTGGTTGGTAGACTAACACAGGGAATATTTGATGAGGCCACTTGAGGCTTGGGAAATTCAAGAGGCACTAAAATCTATGCAAGCAGGGAGTGTTCCCGGGCAAGACGGCCTAACTGTGGCCTTCTACAAGGAGTTTAGAGAGCTACTGGTCCCCCACTTGATTTCATTGTTCGAAGAAATGGGAGAGAGTCTATGCGGGAGGCCCTACTGGTCACCCTCCCAAAGCCAGGTAAGCTTCTAAATGAGAGCTCATCGTATAGAACGCTTTCTTTGTTAAATGTTGACGCCAAACTATTCACCAAAGTACTTGTCAACCTCTTACCCCCATTGGTGTCGACATTGGTCAGTCCCGAACAGGCAGGTTGTGTACCGGGATGTACCCTCACCCATAACTTATGCACAGTATTCGGAGCCATCCAACATACTAATCCCGAAGTCAAGGCTGCTGCCATATTTTTGATGCCGAGAAGGCTTTTGACTCGGTTGAGTGTGACTTTGTGATGCTCGTCTTATGGCGGATGGGTGTAGGCGACCTCTTCTCTCAGCTATTGTCCGTTCTATATAACTCCCCAACTGCCAGGGTCAAGGTGGGCAATTTGGTCACTTCCTCTTTCAAGATTTCCAGGGGTACTCATCAGGGGAGTCCACTATCACCACTCCTCTATGCTATTGTTGCTGAGCCATTGGTGTGTGCCCTCAGGCAGTAGCATAGCCACAGAGGGATTAATTTCCCTGTATATAATCTAATCATTTCCACTTACGTGGACGACCCTCTCCTATACATCAGAGACCCTGCAATCAACCTGACCCCGGTTTTGAGGGAGGTGGCACTTTACAGTGAGTTATCTGGTCTCTGGATTACCTGGACCAAATCCGCCATTTTCACACTCTCGCTGGCATTGGAACCTATTGAACATGAATTCCCGCTTCAATGGACTACCGACCCTGTGCGATATTTGGGTATCCAGGTGCACACTAACTCCGAAGTGGTGTTTAGTGAGACATACAGCAGGGCGGTGGCTAAACATGAAGACAATGTCAACAGATGGGTGCGCTTTCCCCTATCCCTCATTGGCCGCATCTCCTAAATGAAAATGGTGGTCCTCCCACGGTACTTGTTCCTGTTTTGTAACATACCGATGATTCTCCCTGCTCCTGTCTTTAAGCACATTAAGTCCCTGCTGATTCAATTAGCCTGGGCCCATAAACAACCCCTAGTCAGATGGGATATTCTAACGCTCCCTTACTCTATGGGTGGTCTTGGTGCCCATGAAGCAAACTTTATTATCATAAGGCACAATGCTTGCCTGTTTTTTACTGCTGCATCAACAAAACCCTCCTCCCCAACTGCACATAGAGAAGGTTGCCACGGCGCCCTCCCCACTGGCTACATATCTGTTCTGAGACCCAAATAGACACGCAAGTACACTTGATTCCATAAATGCCACTACACATGCATGGTGCAACAAACTGAAGCGGCGGGCTGCTTCTATTTTATACTCTCCACTTGCTCCAGTCCAACTGCTTTTTGGTTGCCGGTACTCACTGAGCAGGAGGTGCAGCGCGCACCATCATCACTTGATATTTCCCAAATTGGTAACCTCTTTGAGGATGGAGTGGGACGGGGATGGGAAGAAATTGTCTTGGACGGGCGGGATGTCACCCCTTTGATGAATGTTCATTACTATAGGGTCAGGCATGCACTCTGTGACATGTTGGGAGATGAGCTGACTGAACCACCGGAGGTGACCCCCTTCTCCCTCCTACTGCAGGCAGAATCCGCTTGGAAGGTTTTCTCAAATATTTACACCCATGCCCAAGACTATCAGAAACATCACTTCACTAAAGCTTGGCTCGACTGGCAAACCGTTGTAGAAATTGCATGAGACGACGATACATGGCGTTATTGCTGCAAGGCTACATGGAATGTCTTTCTGAACGGGGACACCGTCTTGTACATTTCAAAAATTATCAACAGATTCTATTACACTCCAATCTGCTTACCCAAATACGGCCTCCAGGACACTGCGAGATGTGAAAGGTGTGGTATGGATCCCACAGGATTTATCCATGTGGCCTGGCTGTGTCCTGATGTAACCAACTATTGAATTCCCATTTTCCAGAAGCTTAGTGACATTACTGGAGAGTCTTTGAATCCTCACCCATTGTTGGCTCTGCTTGGCTTCTCCAAACATAAAAGCGAAGGTATTAGACGCTTGGTTGATATGGGACTATTGATAGCTAAACGTGTGGTTACAATACATTGGGCCAGAGGACCCCCCCCACCACAGTGCAATGGTCTCGAGACATGTTATATTGTAACACGCAAATCAAACTATATAGTGAATTACTCCCCCCCCAGAGCCACCCAAGAACTTCTGGAGCCTTTATCAAGATTATCTAGCTGGTAAGGAATAAACTAGGTATTAGTGGAACCTGTCCCTTTCTCACTGCGTGGATTTTTAGGGGGTAGTTGTACGGTATTATTATTTTTCCCCTTAGGGATTCGTTTCCATGAGCTGGCTTAATGTATTGCTTCTGTAAGCTGCTTCTAAGGCCCTACCTCAGATTCTTTCTCCATACATTGTTCCCCTACATCGTCATCATGGTCTCCCAACAATGATTGTAAATGACTCCTTGTGATGCTTGCCCTCCTCCACTGTAAAGCCCTGTGAAACTGTGCACTAATAGCGGGAATCTTCCTGGAATTTTATATAAGCACACTGTGACTGATTTTTATTGTCTCCTTCGTTTCACTGTAATTGGTATCGCTTGTCCCATTTTTTTTTTGTTTGTAAGACTCAATAAACAAATATTTTTTTCTTTTCTTTTTAAACCAATGAAAAAGGCATTTGAAAACATTTGTGAATTTTGCTACCTTAAGACAGTAGGTGCATTAGACAAAATGTCTGACATGAATCCTTAACATTATTCAGCTAGCATTACTCATCAGTAGAGGGTGGACCCACTCAGTTCAAATGTGTATTTTTGTTAACATCCTTGTTATGCCTCATTTTAATTCAACTTGAGGTTGTCAATAAAGTTTCTTGTTGTAACTTGCTCACGAGTAACTAACCTTCACAGGAATAACTTATGAATGCAAAAGCTATGCACACACATGCAGAATGCACCAATAACAACTACATAGTGGTGTAAAATATGCAGGCATGTGAAATATCAATATAATTTAATAAATTAAAAATACTATAATGATGTATTGCTCAAAATATTTAACTAACATTTTTATTATATCATGCATACAACCTTACAATTACATAATGCTGTGGTTTGAATATAAAAACTATATTCTGGTAAGTTGTTACAGCAATGCCAACAAACATATTAAATTATATTTACAAATATTGTAGTAAAAAACAATAATAAGGTTTCACGTCTAGTGCACTCTCATTTTTTTGAACCAGCCACAGTCATATACCATACAAACACTCTAAAAGAGTTTTGTGTCCATATAAACAGTCCAGGAACGTTTCCTAATGGCTCACTCCAATGATATACACCAATGATACATCACATATTTTTGTAGGCTTCAACATAAGTTATCTTCCTTGTTTATACAATTGTTAAACTTTCACAGCCAACACGTGTTTTATGACTTCTGCTGCTTCATCAGGATTGTAACACAAGATTAACAAATATAACCAACCTTGAAGCCATAAAAAATGCATCAACTTTACAAAATTCCACAATAACTTAAATAAATATATATTAATCCATTTGTTATAGTATGTTATATACATTGTACTTAGTTCACATTCTTGTTGTACCATTAAACAGTTGGATAAGTGATCCCATTTTTTCCACCCCCTCTTCTTTCCTGCACCCTCTTCTCACATAAAGCAATAACTCTTTCAAAACTATAAGCACTTCGTCCCTAATCAATAAATCTGGCACTTGCAGTGAAGTCCTCACCCCAGTTCAATGCATCACCATCTCAGCTATTAGCACGTAATCACCATAGGATTTGTATCCATCCACACAATTCAGTGCGAGTTTCACTTTTAAATCTTGTCTCCCTCTTATGCTTTGGCTTCTTGTGTCTTTGTGGATTTTGAAGAAATCAATCCTCACAACTATACTACATTATGCAATTCTTCCTTTTTTCCCCAAAATGTTTTTATTCATTTTTTATTCTTACGTAAATCAAAAACATAACGCAGAGATGAGATGCAAATGCAGCAAAGAACAAAAATACAAATAAATACATTTCAGAGATACCATATTTTCCTTATGTCGATCATTACTATAGAATTAATAAAAAAAAAAAAAAAGAAAAGTAGACAAACACCTCTTATATTGACGTGAGCATAAGCAATCCTAAGAATGGGCTACTAAGATCTTTCCGTTTTTGGTAATAATAGAACACGGGGTGCCATGGAAATATCAAGGATATCATAAATGATAATGCAGCACATACACCTGTGTCATCAAAATGAATCACAAATTGTAAAATACAAACAAAAAGGAAGAAGGACCCTAATTAAATATTGCCTCAGTGTTCATTTTACCGGGGCAAGTTGAGCCATTGATGTGTTTAATGGCCCCCAGATACTCTTTCCTTTAATCCTACTTTTTCAACCTCTCCGATCATAGATTGCTTTCTACAGAATAAATATGTGTAGGAAGCCATCTTTCCACTGCTGAAAGGTCAGAGGAGAGGAATCTATCCAGGCTAAACCAACACAGAGTCTGAGCACGGGCTTTACTATAAACGTGAGCTCCTCCCCAATTTTCCCATTTCGTTGATTTACACCTAATAGCATCAACTGTGGTGAGAGCAGGACATCTTCTTTCAATATATGCTGCAGAAAGCCTTCTATTTTTCGACCAATAGGTTCTATTTTTAGGCAAGTAGCAAAAATATAAATCAGATCCATGCCATATGTCTTGCACCTGAAGCACTGGCCCCCTTCCACTCCTCTCCACTTTGCTATTTTTGCGGGAGTGATGTACAAATCTAAGAGGGTTTAAAAATGTTGAGCCCGCAGGTTTACGGAACATAGAATGGAGTTGCCCATCTCCAGTGATTCCATAAAATGCGACTCCCGGACCCCAAGCCTGTCGTTCAACTTCTGCCCATGCGTATCCACATCGTTCGTCACATCTTCCAGCATACAGTTATATAATTGTGAGATCGTAGTGCTAGTGGGCCTTATTAATACTTCCATCAGGGATAATTTTGAGAAGCCAGCGGCTCCGCCTGCAGTTTTAAGGAGAAAATCCCTTAATTGCTAAAATTTGAAGAAGTCCTGATGACCCATGTTAAATCTTTCCCTAACCATTTCGAATGATGCTATATGGTCCTCAGCCAGCATATCCTCTATCCTATAAAAAACACCTTTTTCCCACCTTGCCAGGCAGTCATCCTGCAAAACTATTGGTAGTTGATCACTACCAACCAAGGGGGAGCAATCTGCTAAACTTACCCATTTTCAGCTTTTTCGGGACACCTTCCCAGTTGCGGAATACGGTAATCAAAGTCTTGAACTGTGTTCTTTTAAAATAACTTTGTTCATATATCTTTAAGAGGCATCCTTTAGCCTGTAATCCGATCATCATCTTGTAAATTGATGGAATAAAACTGGGGCCATATTCTTCTCTAGACCTAGTACCGAAAAGGGACCAATAATATTGCAGAGATGCGGTGAGGTAATACAATTTAAAGTTGGGGATCGCCAGCCCGCCTCTGTGTCTAGGGAGGGACACAAATACATTGGATCTTCTGGTTCTGCCATATGACCAAATGAATGTGGCCACCTCTCTCTCAATTAACCTGAGCCAGTCATTGTGTATTAGTAAAGGAATCGTACGAAAAATATAAAGTAATTTAGGTAAAATCATCATTTTAATCAAATATCATCTTCCAATAATAGACAACTTTAAATTATCCCATTGTCGCATATCATTCTTTATTTTCCCCATTATAGTAGTCAAGTTTATGTTCACGATGTCATCTATCTTTGCCATGATGTGTATTCCTAAATAAACTGTGACCGCCACAATCCTACTATCAGTGGAAGTGATAAATCTATTTGTCATGTCTGAGTCTTTATCATGTTCAAAGAAAACCCTGAATGTGTCCCACCCACCCATGACCTCAAGGTGTTGTGCAGAGATGAGTGAGCCTCGCAGCCAAGATGCTAATCAAGTCATGTCTCAGCCTCTTGGCCGCGATGATCACAGCGCGCACCCCTGAGGACTCCGGTGCAAGTATGCCGGGCCTGCCAACAGCCTCCTCTCACTGTCGGGAAGACGCATAAAACTCCGGTATCCACCGAATGGACTGCATCCGGGTCAGGTCCCTCTTCCATTCTCTTCTGTAGGTATGCCGAAAAATCGTGAGGGATCTTTCGTGGTGCTTCGGCAGAGTGAGGTGAGTGCTCTGCTACGGCGAAAACTAAGCCAGCGTCAACTTGCTTTCCCACAAAATTGGCATTCCATGCAATTCTCCCTTCACTGCTTTATTATCCTCAATTAAATCAATGTAATGAACTTCCAATGCATTGTGCATACCTTTGTGTTAGTCCTAATATGACCACTTCACCATACAAATTCTACGATATCTGTCCAACTTGTCAATGCCACCTTTTTCTGCTTTACATTTATATGTCAACACCAAACAATAATTCTTAATGCTGCTTTCTATACACAGCGGTACAAAAGGGGGTGGTGATGGACGGAGCATCTGAACCAATCAAACACTCACATCCAGTCAACAGATCTGGGTTTAATCCATCACCATTCTTTAGCCCATTCTGCCACCCCAGTTCAGACATGGCCATATGCAAATCAGTCGGACCCTGTGCCTCATGGGAACAGTCCAGACCGAACTGCCAAGCCATGCCTTCCCTGGACCGGAAACAAGCTGCCTAGGACTGGTTTCTGGTATTCCAGCCGTCTTCAGCCAGGCTTGCTTGAATCCAGTGGCAAAGTGAGCAAGGGACTCATGTCTGAGCATACCCTGCCAACTTATGGCGAGCAAAGTGGTACAAAAGGGGGTGGTAATGGACGGAGCATCTGAACCAATCAAACACTCACACCCAGTCAACAGATCTGGGTTTAATCTATCACCGTTCTTTAGCCCACTCTGCCACCCCAGTTCAGACATGGCCATATGCAAATCAGTCTGACCCTGTGCCTCATGGGAACAGTCCAGCCCGAACTGCCAAGCCATGCCTGCCTTCCCTGGACCGGAAACAAGCTACCTAGGACCGGTTTCTGGCATTCCAGCTGTCTTTACCCAGGCTTGCTTGAATCCTGTGGCAAAGTGAGCGAGGGACTCACGTCTGAGCATACCCTGCCAACTTATGGCGAACAAAGCGGTACAAAAGGGGGTGGTGATGGACGGAGCATCTGAACCAATCAAACACTCACACTCAGTCAACAGATCCGGGTTTAATCCATCACCGTTCTTTAGCCCACTCTGCCACCCCAGTTCAGACATGGCCATATGCAAATCAGTCTGACCCTGTGCCTCATGGGAACAGTCCAGCCCTAACTGCCAAGCCATGCCTTCCCTGGACCGGAAACAAGCTTCCTAGGACCGGTTTCTGGCATTCCAGCCGTCTTCAGCCAGGCTTGCTTGAATCCAGTGAGGAACTGAAATCTAAATTAGGCCTAGTGAAGCACGTAGTGACAGTTAGAAATTAGCGTGAAATACCTATTAGTCTAATGAAGGTATTTGAGTATTAATAAACTCACACATGTAATAGTTTAGGGATTAATGTATGTTTTATTCTAGCTATTTGTCTTCTTACGGGCAAATATAGATTGACCCGACCAGCGCCATTTTGTGGCCTGGTCTGCTTGCAGCATTAGTGGAAACCTACCATTACACTTAACACGAGTCGTTCTCTTGAGAAATGGTCTGACAAATGTAACAAGCTGCTGCTTCTGCCCGTTAGGCCTGTCAAGGTTGTAGGTGGGGGTAGGCTGGATAAGCACATCCCAGGAGGTGCTATGTGGACTCTCCAAGACCTGGCAGAAGGGAGTCACCCTCCTCGACCTTGCTATAACGAGCTGAGCTAAACTAAGGATGCTTTGTGTTCCATATATGGTCTTTCATTTGAACCAACCTGTACCAACTTGTATTTTTCCTTTTTAGGTAACGGTTTCGAAATGTAACAGTATATATGTGATCTGTTGATAATGTGCCAGCAGTCTTCTCGGCGGACCTCGAGGGGTTAGGTCGCGAGAAGCTCCTCTGGCAGAGTTGTTTGTTTAATAAACGATTGAACCTTCTACACTGCCAACTGACTGATTATTGGTAATTTGTATCAGGGCTATTCGTTAGTATAGCTCTATATGGTTTTAATTATTTTTCGGTACTTCAGTTGGCGACTCCGCCGGGACTCCGCGTTGGAGTCGTCCCTCCGTAATCGGAAAAGAATGGGACATTGGGAAAGGCAAATCTTGGTCGGGGGAGAACTGACCAAAGTTTGAGGGTTGCTCCGCTCTCCCGATAAGGAGAGCCCCAGCTGCTAGTGACCCCACGCCAGAGTCCTACGGGTGTAACCCAGAAGCAGACCGTGTTGGTCTTCAGGAGCTTGGCAGTGGAGAAGCTTGCAATCGACCTGAGTACACCAGGTGAGTTGATCGTCTTGTTTTGTGTTGGATGTGCCTTTGACTTTGATTTTGATTTAGAGTATTTGGTGGTTTGAGACCACGGAGAACTCGAAGGGGGTCTGACAGGGCAGTGGTGAGACTGCACGGGCAGACGTTCCTGTTTTGAGCAAACTTTGTGATTAATAGAGATCTGGACCAGACGCCTAGGTGTGACTTGAGGATGAAGTTCACATCCGGCCGGACTGCTCTCGGGAATGCTGGCAGTCATGATTGGGTAGCTCCTGGGCAGATCTGGAGCGGCGCTTGGAAAAGCGGGATAAGCCAGAGTAGCACAGGAGGTGAACCCTGTAGGCTGCCGGATGGCCTGTAGGTCGGTCTGTGGTTTGAGAACCTGTTTGGCTATCTCTAGGTAGTCTAAGGACAAGACTACTTGCTTTGGGGCTTTTTCTGAAAAACTTGGAAAGGTATACAAGTTCTCCCTAGGCAGGAGTCGACGGGCTCTGCCTTTTGTTTGGTACAAAATTGTTTTATCCTTTATGCTGTTAAGCGGTTGAGGTCTGTATTGTATGTGTATGATTGTGGTTGCTTTAAACATGGCCATGTATATGAGAGTGTTGTAAATAACCTTTCTTTTCCTTTTCAGCTAGAATACTTAGATTATAGAGAAAACAATGCCGTGTTTTAGTAAGTTATGTTTTGGATGTATCTGCCGGAAAGGGACGAGACTGGACGAAAGCCAGCCGGCCCCTCCTGAGGGGAGTCCCAGCCATGATATGTATTGCAAGCACGGGATTGCACCACTCTTATTTAATACTTTGTGGGATAAATATACTAAAGATAATGTTGAATGACAGTGGCCATTGACAGGGTCCTTTGATGAGAAAAAGATCCAGTATTTACAAGACTGTCTGTTTGCTAAACGCAGCAGACAGGCCATGTTTGACTCCCTCAATACATGGCAGAAAGAAGCAAAGCGAAGACGGATTAGAGCAGAGAAATTAATAAAGATAAAACAAGGACAGACTGTGACGCAGAAAGCCATTGCACATGACAAAAATCAGACTGAGCAGAATATTGATTGTTTGGATAGACAGTTTAGGTTGCAGGTAGACACAAGTTATGTGACTCAAATGAAGCTGAGGATGAAATAGAAGACTTAGTAAACGTTCGACCTCCCCCACCCTATGCGCCATAACGCATATACCCCGCTGTACCTCTCCACACGGCCACTACCCCCTTAGCCTACCCCATTAGTGTCTCTAATCCCTGCAGGTACGTCTCGTGCCGCACCTACCTCATTGAGAGACACGGCTACTCTTATCCCTGACACACGGCAACCCTTGAGAAATCCCCATATCATTTTAGCAACTCCGAGTCCTATATGGACATCTCAATCGGCTGGTGCAACCCCTGAAGAGAGGGATCATACTCCGTTAGGAGACCTAGGTGGGCTGAATGCTTGGCGGCTATTTACAAGAGCCTCGGTGGGCTATAGTGAAAAGGAAGCTATAGCAGAACAAGCGGTTAAATGGATGCGGAAGGATGTATATACGGTGGCTGCCTTATGGAGTACCATAAGGAACCTCGAACCGGTTATGCAACAGCATGCTTTGCACCAAATGTCTCGCTACCTTATCGAGGTTTGGGAGAAATGTTTTCAGGACGGATTGGCTCCTCAGATACTGTATGAAATCTTGGATCGAACTCACAAGTTCGATTTAAGCCCAGCAGAAGTGTACAAGAACGTAGAGACGTTGGTAAAATATCAAGGTAGAATGTTTGTGAAATGTCCCAACTAGGTTTCTCAACATCCCATGAGGGAAGTGCATCCTATTCTCCACCCTTAAATACCTGAATTACGTGATAATAATAATGTAGTTACGAGAGATAGAGTAGAAGCGCGGTTTCAGGAACAATGGGTATACACATCATGGAAAAGGAGCGAAGTCCTTGCTTTAAAATCACAGCTGCCTGACCCTCGTAAGAATCCCACCTCTTACTATAAAGAATTAACTGAAGCTGCAGCCTCAGCTGTAATGACTTTAGCTGATGTTGAATTGTTTTTCGGGTTGTTGGTTCCTGTGGATATATGGCGACAGGTTCATGACACCGATCATGCAGCGGAGTTAGGGGGGACTTGGGACCAGTTGAAGGACTGGGACCAGGATCATAAACCTGGGGACAAGCCTAGAAATGAAATCACTACTCTCCCCGCGAAAATAATTGCTTATATGCACACATTGATTCCTCCGCGTAAAGTTGATTGGGATAAACTGACTGCTTGTAAGCAAAAGAAAGACGAAAGTGTCTCTGATTTCTTTACCCGATTTGAAGGTACATTTATTGATTTTAGCGGACAGGATCTTGCCACGGAGGGTGGGGTCCGGTTGTTTGTAAACCGTTTTGTGACCAACTTGTTGCCAGAAGTCTCTACCCGGTTACAGGCCGCCGAGAGTACTTGGACTACCTCCACTCCCTCTGTAATATTGAGTATGGCTCAATACTATGAGCATAGGGAGAATGAGAGTAAGGACAAGATAGAAAAGAAGGCTAAGGACCTTAAGACCCGGGTGTTATTGCAGCAAGTTGTTAGAGGACGAAGAGGAGCAAGAGGAGTCCGAGGGCCGGCATCCAGAGGGGTGGGGACAGGAAGAGGCGGAGGTCCGGCCCCGTCATTGGGGAAAATCAGTGTGCTTATTGTAAACAGGAAGGACATTGGAGGGCTCAGTGTCCGTTACTGTTAGCACAGAAGGGAGCTGTCCGAGGGCGGGGACATGGCAGAGGTGGCCCAGACCATAGTGATATGCGTAGCGAAGAGACAGCGCAGGGCAAGTTCGAACGGAACCATTTTGACAACCCTCAAGGTAGGCAATACTTCAATGAGGATTATGCATACGGAGATCAAGAGGGGTATGTTTATACATAGGACAGCCAGGGACAGAGTAGGGGCCAAGTGTTGATACCAGTCAATCAACAATGACCCTATGTGAAGGGGGAATTGATGGGGACTTCCGAGAATTTTCTAATTGGCACAGGAGCAATGAATAGTTCTGTTGCTCGATCATTGGTCCCAGGGGCGGCTTTGTCCGGGCAAAATAATGTTTCAGTGGGATTTTCAGGAGTTCCGGTGGTTAGCCCCATCTCTAAACCACTCCTATTCACTATTGGTCCAGCTACAATTGATTCCCCCTTCTTGTAACTTCACATTGTGGTGAAAATCTATTGGGTTTAGATACGTTGAAAAGATTAAATGCGAAGATTTATTGTTCCCCCGATGGTGTTTACTTGACAATTCAACCCCCATCAGGACATATGAAACAGTACTTTGCGAAGAATGAACCTCTTCCACCTGAATTTGATAGCATTCCTACTACGTTGTGGGCAACAGGGGATGCGGGTGTCGGTAAGTTAGACATCCCTCCTGTCCATATCACTCTGAAACCTGGTGTAAAGCTGCCACGGATACCTCAATATAAGATTTCACCGGCTGGTGAACAAGCTTTACTTTCCATTATCCAGGACTTAATTGATAAAGGTGTAGTCAAGGAAACGTCTGCTAATGTTTGTAACAGCCCTATTCTCCCGATTTTGAAAAAGGCTTCTGATTCTGGGAATTCAGAGAATGTCGATACATATCGTTTTGTGATCGACCTGCGGGAAGTTAATAAGATTGTAGTACCTCAGTTTCCAGTGGTGTCTGACATAACTACTATACTTACCATGATCCCTCCAACTGCAAAATATTTTTCAGTTATCGATCTGAAGAATGCTTTCTTCAGCATCCCTATCCATCCTGATAGCCGTCAGATCTTCGGCTTCTCGTTATCTGGCCAAAGCTTTAGATTTTGCCACGCACCTCAAGGCTATACTGAAAGTCCCAGTATCTATAGCCAAGCCCTTAAGGCAGTTTTGGATGATTTGCTTCTGCCTACAGGTAGTGTGCTCTTGCAGTATGTAGATGATTTGTTAATAGCGTCCGATACTGAGGAGGGTTGTAAGGATGCCACTGTTAAATTATTGCACGACCTAGCAGAGAAAGCTAATAAGGTATCCCTGTCTAAGTTTCAGTATTGTCGACAGGAGGTGACCTACCTAGGTCATCTACTATCGAAGGAGGGAAGGCGTTTGACTCCTGAACGGATTACTACTATCTCTAACATGTCTGTGCCTTGCACCCAGCGTGAAGTTCGTGCTTTTCTTGGCATTACCTCCTATTGTTGCCAATGGCTTCCTAATTTTTCCCTTCTTGCTAAACCTTTGTTACATTTAACCACTAAAGATGTGCATGAACCTCTCACTTGGACTGATGAATATCAGTCTTCTTTTGTCTCTCTGAAGTCTGCTCTTTGTTCTGCACCCGTCTTGGGTACTCCTGATTACCGTAAACCTTTTGTACTATATGTGCATGAGGTCGACAGTTGCTCGCTTTCAGTGTTAACACAAGGATTTGGTGGTAAGCAAAGACCTTGTGCTTACTTCTCGGCCACATTGGATAATGTGGCCAGAGCACTTCCCAGCTGTCTGAGGGCCACTACGGCTGTGGCGGTGGCCATCCGGCAGTCGGAAGGCCTTGTTCTAAATTCCAGTCTAACCGTGATGGTGCGGCATGCTGTGGACGCATTGCTAAAGAAAATAAAAACACAGCATCTTACAAGTGCACGCCTCACGGGTTACGAATTGACTCTGTTTGCTCCACATGTTATGATAAAGCGATGTGCCACTTTAAATCCTGCCACATTGCTACCCCTCCCCTCAGGGGAATCTAAAAATGATGTCCATGATTGTATTTTTCGGAGAGAAGAAGAAACGAAGGGAAGAATTGACCTCACGGACATTCCTCTATCTGACCCCCAAAGGGCATTGTATGTGGATGGGTCTTGTTTCAAGTTAACAGATGGCACAACAACAGCTGCATATGCAATCACAACGCTAAAACGGTAGTTGAGACTTCTCGAGTTCCGTATCGATTAGCTCAAGCTGCTGAGCTGGTGGCATTATTACGAGCCTGTGAATTGAGCGAGGGGTTATAGGTTAACATCTACACTGACAGCCAATACGCCTTCGGCGTGGCCCATAGTTTCGGGCGGCTATGGAGAGAACGGGGTTTTCTCAAATCTCATGGACAGAAGATACAGAATGGTCGCTTGGTGTTGCGATTGCTTACAGCCCTGACATTACCCAAGAAAGTAGCGATCATAAAATGTAGTGCGCATAAGGCAGTAGTGGATGAAGTAGGTGAGGGTAATGCTTTTACGGACCAAGTCGCTAAACAAACAGCTCAGTCCACATTCTCCTCTATGTTTGTAACCTCTTCTGCAAGATGGGTGGAGGAATCTGATTTGTTTAATAGCACCATAGAAAGTGTGCAGGAGATACAAAAAGAGGCTACTCCAGTTGAGTTGGTTCGATGGGAACAGGAGGTGGGGAGGTTGGATGAAAATAACTTTTGGGTGTATTTGACTGAAAAGCAATGATGGCTGTTGCCCAATGCTCTGGTACAGATCGTTGTAACCATGGCCCATTGCCCAGCCCATATTGGGGCTAAAGGTATTTGTGCTTTATTGGACCCTGTATGGAATAACCCCAACATCCAAAGAACGGCTGTTCACTTGGTCCAATATTGTATGGTTTGTTTGCAACATGATTCAGGGAAAGGGGAGCGTGTTTTGAGTGGGAACTTTGCTCCCCCGACTTTGCCATTTGAAGTACTCCAAATGGATTATATCCACATGGAGCGCGTTAACAATTTGAAATATGTCTTGGTAGTTGTCTGGGCCTTTAGCAAATGGGTCGAGGCTTACCCCACTAAAGATAACACCACTCTGGCTACAGCCAAAGCTCTCATTAAGGAATTTATCCCTAGATATGGATTGCCCCGTTTGATCTGGTCAGACAATTGGGGGCATTTCCATGGGACTCTTGTCCAACATATCTGTGATGGACTACAAATACGACAGAAATTCCATGCAGCTCGACACCCCCAGTCAGCATTATTAGTGGAAAAGTATAATAGGATTTTGAAACTAAAGATGGCTAAGATTCAAGAGAGTACTGGCCTAAAGTGGCCTGACACCTTACCTTTGGCCCTCATGTCATTACGAGTTACTCCCCATTCACGTTCTGGGCTCTCCCCTTATGAAGTGATCTTTGGGCAGCCTGCTAATGTATGGGGAGTGCCCAGACCGCGGTCATTTACAGATGTTGAATATCCTATGTTGATCGATTACCTGTATACCTTGACTAAAGATCTCTGTTCTATTCATCAGCAGGTAGCATCTGTACTGCAGCCCCTGCCAGAGGGCCCCGGACATCAATTGGAACCCGGCTAGTGAGTACTGGTCAAGAAATACGAGCGAGACACCAGCCTGGCTCCGAGGTGGTCTAAGCCATTTCAAATCCTTCTAGCCACGCGGACGGCTGTAAAGGTGGATGGGAAGAAACATTGGATACATGTTTCTCATCTTAAAAGGTTGCCACTTCCGCTTCCTTATGACCAGCAGCTTCCTGATGGAATTTTGACCCAGGAAAGTGAGAGAGCCACTGCATTCGTTCCTTTTTCCGACGCCTGTGAAATAGAGCAAAGGCAAGAAGAAGGAGTGACGGGATCGGGCGAAACGGCCCCAACAGAATCCGCAATTGCCCTATCACTGATAATCCAGTGAACAGGGGCTCTGATGAAGGAAACGTACCTTCCCCTGTGATATTTCCTGATCAGGAAGTTCCAGGTCATGTGCGTTACAACCTACGGCCAAGAAAACATCACGGTACCTCAGACGACACAGTTAGGAGATAGGGAAAGACTCGAATAAACAGGGTTTGCTAGATTCTTGTCTGAGATACTGAGCGAGACACTGGACTGAATTAGTTGAGAGCTGGAACTCAGGTATTGCGCTCTGTTCAGAAAGAAAGACTGTCACATGTGAAGGGTCAGGTTGTACATCTGATTTCCACAGAGGCCTATTGTTTTCTTGAGATGAACAATAGGAGTCTGCCTGTGAGAATCTAGAGGGACAAAGGAAAGAAGAACCCTCTGGCAGGACGGTTTGCTTTGACCCAGTGTAGTTTTGGACTTTTAGCTCGGTATGTACCCTTTTGGTCGTATTGTACCTGGAGAAGAACGCCCTTTTGCTCCTCGATATTCACCCTTTCATGAGCCAATTTTTTCTGCTTAGACCATGCGTGTAAAAATAGCTTTTGTAGTGACAATAACGGTTATATTAGCAATGTTTATGAGTGTATTCATATATTTAGAGTATAAACATCCGATGCAAGCAATGATGCCATCTACTGTTGCCCCTCCAGAGCATTTGATGTTTTCCTTAGCCCCCATAAGGAAAGGCATCGCCAGACTTATGCTAAAAATGTATTTGTAGAAATGCTTCATCAAACGCATAGTACTACTAACATAACAGATTGTTGGGTTTGTGGACTTCTGCCATCGGTTATGCATAAACATGATTTATTTCTCTCTCTGCCTTTATCATATTTGGGAAGCTGTGAAGCATGGTTCCAAATGTTATCAGCCATGTATAACCAGTATGCGGAGAACCCCAAACAGTACTCAGAGAAAGATTGTAACATGATCTTAGCTTATATTGAAACGCACCAGGTTTTTGATCCAGCAGGAAATGGGGGGGAAGGATCATTGGACCCAAATGCCTGTATAAATTTATATACTACTAATGAAAACAGTACTTCGTTGCAAGATGAACTTTATGATTTCGCTAGTTTTAATCATTCTCAGTATTTTCAGCAGTTTGTTACCAGGAATGTCACCAGTGAACGCATCATGCCCATTCCTATCTTGAATACCTCCTCTGCTTTCTGTGTGCAAGGAATGGGGCATGTACAGGTTGGGAATAGTATCTGTAATTATACATATAGAATGAAAATCTTTAGCAGTCCCCCACTGTTAACACCTCCAAATGTGTATTTCGTATGCAGGGAAAATGCTTATACCTGGTTACCACGAGGATGGGCAGGCCAATGTTATCTGTCTTTCTTGTACCCCCCTGTGTATATAGCGCCTTCAGACTATCAGAAAACTCATCAACTTTATAACACAAAGGTGGTTTCCAATAGGCAACAAAGACAGCTCGGAATGACTGAGGTTGATCAGACTGATACCTTCTTGCAGCAGTTTACTGATTTTACCAAAGGATTGGTCCCCTTCTGGGGACCGATATTCAATAGTAGAGAAATCAGACGATTGTCTAGGGTGGTGGAGAATGTCATTAATATCACCACCGAGATTATGATGAACATAACAGAAGAGCTTCAGGCTACGAGACTCGTTTCTTCCAGAGCTGAATGGTTTTGGACATTATCTTAGCGTATCGAGGAGGAGCATGCCGGGTGATCGGCAGCTCCTGTTGCGTTTACATTCCAGGCTCCGCCCCCACGGTTCATTTAGCCATTCAGAAGTTGCATCGCATTGCTGCGGAAATGCACACTGAAAATGGATCCTGGTCACTCTCCAGTTGGTTTTGGGGATTTCTATCTACTTGGGGATGGAAATTATTGATGATAGCTGCTGGAGCTGCGGGCATACTTTTTACTTGTTGCCTTTGTATGCAATGTGGTCCAGCCTGTTGCTCTTATTGTGCAACCAAATTGACAGCCATGATCGTCCCTTCTCCTACGCCTTCTAAGTCTCAGATGCTCCAGCAGAAGATTCTTGAGTTGATGGCCATTGATGAGGAAGTTTTCCGGGATTAGTTCTCGTTTTAGTTAGCTACATCACGCTAAAAGGAGGGTTTGAGGAACTGAAATCTATATTAGGCCTAGTGAAGCACGTAGTGACAGTTAGAAATTAGCGAGATGTACCTATTAGTCTAATGAAGGTATTCGAGTATTAATAAACTCACACATGTAATAGTTTAGGGATTAATGTACGTTTTATTCCAGCTATTTGTCTTCTTACGGGCAATATAGATTGACCCGACCAGATCGATTTTGTGGCCTGGTCTGCTTGCATCATTAGTGGAAACCTACCATTACACTTAACGCGAGTCGTTCTCTGAGAAATGGTCTGACAAATGTAACAAGCTGCTGCTTCTGCCCGTTAGGCCTGTCAAGGTTGTAGGTGGGGGTAGGCTGGATAAGCACATTCCAGGAGGTGCTGTGCGGACTCTCCAAGAGCTGGCAGAAGGGAGTCACCCTCCTCGACCTTGCTATAACGAGCTGAGCTAAACTAAGGATGCTTTGTGTTCCATATACGGTCTTTCCTTTGCACCAACCAGTACCAACTTGTATTTTTCCTTCTTAGGTAAAGGTTTCGAAATGTAACAGTATATATGTGATCTGTTGATAATGAGCCAGCAGTCTTCTCGGCGGACCTCAAGGGGTTAGGTCACGAGAAGCTCCTCTGGCAGAGTTGTTTGTTTAATAAACGATTGAACCTTCTACACTGCCAACTGACTGATTATTGGTAATTGGTATCAGGGCTATTCGTAAGTATGGCTCTATATGGTTGTAATAATTTTTCGGTACTTCACCAGTGGCAAAGTGAGCAAGGGACTCAAGTCTGAGCATACCATGCCAACTTACGGCGAACATAGTGGTACAACAGGGGGTGGTGATGGACGGAGCATCTGAACCAATCAAACACTCACACCCAGTCAACAGATCTTGGTTTAATCCATCACCATTCTTTAGCCCACTCTGCCACTCCAGTTCAGACATGGCCATATGCAAATCAGTCTGACCCTGTGCCTCATGGGAACAGTCGAGCCCGAACTGCCAAGCCATGCCTTCCCTGGGCCGGAAACAAGCTTCCTAGGACCGGTTTCTGGCATTCCAGCTGTCTTCAGCCAGGCTTGCTTTAATCCAGTGGCAAAGTGAGCAAGGGACTCAAGTATGAGCATACCATGCCAACTTACGGCGAACATAGCGGTACAACAGGGGGTGGTGATGGAAGGAGCATCTGAACCAATCAAACACTCACACCCAGTCAACAGATCTGGGTTTAATCCATCACCGTTCTTTAGCCCACTCTGCCACTCCAGTTCAGACATGGCCATATGCAGATCAGTCTGACCCTGTGCCTCATGGGAACAGCCCGAACTGCCAAGCCATGCCTTCCCTGGACCGGAAACAAGCTTCCTATGACCAGTTTCTGGCATTCCAGCCGTCTTCAGCTAGGCTTGCTTGAATCCAGTGGCAAAGTGAGCAAGGGACTCACGTCTGAGCATACCCTGCCAACTTATGGCAAACAAAGTGGTACAAAAGGGGGTTGTGATGGACGGAACATCTGAACCAATCAAACACTCACACCCAGTCAACAGATCTGAGTTTAATCCATCACCGCTCTTCAGCCCACTCTGCCACCCCAGTTCAGACATGGCCATCTGCAAATCAGTCTGACCCTGTGCCTCATGGGAACGGTCCAGTCCGAACTGCCAAGCCATACCTTCCCTGGACCGCAAACAAGCTTCCTAGGACCGGTTTCTGGCATTCCAGCCGTCTTCAGTCAGGCTTGCTGGAAACCAGTTGCAAAGTGAGCAAGGTACTCACGTCTGAACATACCCTGCCAACTTATGGTGAACAAAGCGGTACAAAAGGGGGTGGTGATGGACGGAGCATCTGAACCAATCAAACACTCACACCCAGTCAACAGATCTGGGTTTAATCCATCACCATTATTTAGCCCACTCTGCCACCCCAGTTCAGACATGGCCATATGCAAATCAGTCTGACCCTGTGCCTCATGGGCACAGTCCAGCCCGAACTGCCAAGCCATGCCTTCCCTCGACCGGAAACAAGCTTCCTAGGACCGGTTTCCGGCATTCCAGCCATCTTCAGCCAGGCTTGCTTGAATCCAGTGGCAAAGTGAGCAAGAGACTCACGTCTGAGCATACCCTGCCAACTTATGGCGAACAAAACGGTACGAAAGGGGGTGGTGATGGACGGAGCATCTGAACCAATCAAACACTCACACCCAGTCAACAGATCTGGGTTTAATCCATCACCGTTCTTTAGCCCACTCTGCCACCCCTGTTCAGACATGGCCATATGCAAATCAGTCTGACCCTGTGCCTCATGGGAACAGTCCAGCCCGACCTGCCAAGCCATGCCTTCCCTGGACCGGAAACAAGCTTCCTAGGACCGGTTTCTGGCATTCCATCCGTCTTCAGCAGGCTTGCTTGAATCCAGTGGCAAAGTGAGCAAAGGACTCACGTCTGAGCATACCCTGCCAACGTATGGCGAACAAAGCGGTACAAAAGGGGGTGGTGATGGACGGAACATCTGAACCAATCAAACACTTACACCCAGTCA
Organism: Lissotriton helveticus; assembly: GCF_964261635.1. Classification (NCBI taxonomy): domain Eukaryota; kingdom Metazoa; phylum Chordata; class Amphibia; order Caudata; family Salamandridae; genus Lissotriton; species Lissotriton helveticus. The sequence goes on from NC_136071.1 coordinate 622,495,970, forward strand.
ACAGATCTGGGTTTAATCCATCACCGTTCTTTAGCCTACTCTGCCACCCCAGTTCAGACATGGCCATATGCATCATCCATCTTACTCCGCAACATTATCATATGGGATCGAACCACACACACAACATGCATACTTTATACTTTCTCTTCACCACTGTGCTAAGGTATCTAAAGCACTTTGATAGCCACATCAATCCCATATTATACTCACATACATCATACTACTATTGCATTCCTCCTGAGAGATATACACAAATTCCATACCCCCTACTCAAATACCCAAATAGTAGACTCCACAGACATTCCTATCCTTACCAATCCTAAGGACCCCCCTTTCACTTGGGAGGGCTCTTGCTACCAGATGTCACCCTTTTCTTCCAAGAGGGGGTGCAAAGATTGGAACCACTTATTCAATGTGTTGTTGTACAGCAAGGATGCAAACTAAGTACAATGTGAATAACATACTATGGTGAACGGATTAATATATTTATATATATTTTTAAGATATTGTTTTCATGAGAATGTTGTGGAACTCTGTAAAGTTGATTAACACTTAATGACCTTGAGGTTGGTTATATCTGTGTATTTTTTGTTCCAGCCCTGAGGAAGTGGCAGAAGCCATGAAACACGTGTTTGCTGTGAAAGTTTTGATTTTTTTAAATCAAGAAGCTACCTTGTGTTGAAGTTTACGACGAATGTGTGATGTATCACTGGAGTAAGCCATTGTGAAATGATCCTGGACTGTTTATATGGACATGAAACTCTCAGAGTTTGATACTTACAAATATATTTCCATACAAACATGTCATATATGATATTAAACACACAGATACTCAAATACTGGCTATTCTCTTGTTAAAAATGGTGCCTGTGATGAGGGAGCAAATGTGTCTAGTGCAGTACTGCTGTATGAATCATACTTTCACGTTTCTTGGGTCCTGGGCCTACCTCCAATATGTCCCCTCCCAGTCTTTCTTTCTCATTCTCTTCAAGCGGCATTGTTCTTCTAGCTCACTCACTTGTTAAGTTTCCTGTGACACCTATGACTAGTATATGGACCAAGGTATGTTTTATATATATTCGCAGTACTGTAGTCCTCTTGGATGGATTCCACCTGACCCGGGCATCTTCTTTTCTGCACAGCTAGGTGTACGCACTTTTCAGGAGGGGACTCAGAGGCAGGAGGGAGACGTGGCATAGTAGACTCACACAAACACTGAAGACAGTCTCATGAAGAATAGCTCGAGTGAGAGAAGTCACTACTATCTCACTGTGTAAAATGTGACGCAACCATAAACTTTGCTACACATAGTGCGTTCTGTGTGATCCACTTTGATATGATAATAAATGGCTACTGTTAAGGATGGTCCAGCATTGAAAGTGCTTCTTCAAAGTCAAATCCATTGCTGTACCACAAGCTACAGCTACCTGCATAAACTACGCACATGTTTCACTCACATTTTGCCATGAACATATGGTTCCAAAATAAGTTGTTTATATATTTCTGGGCCCCTTTAAAAAAAATAAAAAAAAATAAAAAAGATCCTTATCTCCTATACCCCCTGCTCAATTAGGCTTTCCAGTAATAAATAGATTTGTGCACCTGCCATTCTGACTACTGAACCACTTCACAGATCTGTTGTTAACAGAAGCCTTTAAACTGTATTTATCCAGCTGATGGCTTCCCATTCATTGATAGATCTGTTAATGTCAAAACAAGCAGTCATGAATCATGATCACTATCTCATTTTTCTACCTCCTCCATGTCGCAAACACGGATAAATATTTAGGTAATTAAAATAATGCGGTTGAATAAACTGTGAGAATTCTTGCTGTCACACAATGTTCTATCATTTAGTCTCAGCAATTTGTGATGGCCGAGGAGTTCTTTCAGTATTTCTCTTGCTTTATTTGATTTGTATCCATTATATTAGCAAGTGGATAGATCTTACTCCAGTAAATCAGCAAGCGGATAGATCTCACTCCAGTATATCAGCAAGAGAATACATCTCACCATGTAAACATCATTTAAGGCAGTACAATGGAATAGAATAATGCTGAAACTGAATCATTGAAATTACCTACTTTCATTTGTAATAACATGTCAATACGAGCACTGGAGGTTTAAAGTGCCAATTCTTTTACTACCAGCACCAGTGTGGAGTATCTCAATAAACTCAATTTCAGTTCCTATAATAGAACAACACTTAGACATACCGGAGCAGCTAGATTACCTATTTTGTTCGATTATTGAGTGTTTCATGTTAACACTGACATTGGCATGATAATCAAGTAAACAAATAGCTCTGCAGTATGCAGGATAATGTCTTCTATGAGATTATCCATGGTATATAATTGTTCTTTCACAGGAGGTTCATTTACCCAGGTTTTAAAGTCTTTATTTCGATTTTTTAACAAATCATAAAAGACACAAATATAAATACAAAAAAAATATATAACTGAATCAATTCAATTAAAACATCCAACAAAAACAATACTGTAAAAGAAATTTAAACACTAACACAAAAATATAAAAAATAAGTATACAAATAAGAGTAAAGAACATATCATAACAAATTGATAAAACAGGATTAAATTACAATTAATGAGTAAAGAAACCTGAATAATTTTGTATAAGAATAAATAACAGTGGATTAAAAAGTCAACATTACATTTCAAAAGTTACAGTTCAAAATCATTGTGGACAAATCCTTATTATGGCAGAAAGGAAAGAGAAACAAGGGATGCGAATGATGGAACAAAGTCGTGAAATGATTATCAAATACATAATCAAACAGATTGTGGCCATTTGCAAATCACCTTTGTACTTGGTACTAAGTCATGCTGGTTTTTAGTCTTAGGAGCCAAGCCCATCCCAAATACTTTGCCAAAGTTACCACAAAGAGTTCTGAGGTGTTAGTCCTAAGCACCCGTATGGCCTCCATTGCTGTTTTGAATGGAAGTTTTTGGAACAAAGGTTTTAACCATTTCTTTCGGGGTGCACAATACCTTGGGCAGGCAAAAAGGAAGTGACCTTCAGATTCAATATGACCTGGACAACATGTACAGTAGGGCGATATCCCTGTAGACCGTTTATTTAGAAAGATGTTTAAGGGCAGAGCGCCCACTCTAAATTGATGGTACAACTTCTTATCTAACGGTCGAGATATAACATCCCAATATGGCTCTCTTGCTAGGTCAAGTTTGAATGTTAGAAATCTGCCTGTAAGGCCGTTTTTGTTGGAAAGCAAGACTCTTTTTAGGCGAGATGTAGCCCAGTATAATGATTTGAACTCATCTTTAGGTAGGAAAACATTAGATTGCGGGGATGTCCAGAGTTGTTCTAAGCCCATATCTGTAAGGATTGATTTAACAGCAGAAAACCAGGGTATTTTCCCTGAACCCCTAATAGACCTGACTTCCAACAATTCTTTTGCAAAGAGGGATAAATCTGGGGATGTCCATATCCGTCTCCACAATGCCACTAACCTAAATCTTGCCATCTCATTAATGGGTGGGGAACCAAGGTCCAAACAGAGAGGGACCAAGGGTGTGGACTGTGGGAGGCCCACAAGATTTTGAAGGAATCTACATTGAGTTTTAAACAGGTTAAGCAAGTCCATGTGGCCCCACAGATCCGCGCCATATAAGATGGCTGTAGAGATTTTAACATCATAGATCTTAAGGGCCGGTAGGACCCGTTTTGTAATAGATTCCTTCTGCTCTTTAACGAGACAACCAGTCAGCCTAGCAAGTTTAAGATGTTGCATATTAATCTGATCTTTCCATCTTAAACGGCTATCAAGGGTAACCCCTAGGTAGGTCATGGTATCGACCTGTTCGAGGTTTACTCCATTCAACTTTACTGAACTTCGGACAGAATGGTTTTTTGTAAAAACCATAAATTTTGTTTTCCCCACATTAACTACCAAATTATTGATGGCACAGTACTCCTCAAAGCGGTCGAGAGCCCGCTGGAGTCCGCTGCGTGTTTTTGAGAGGATTAAAGTGTCATCTGCGAAGATGAGTAAAGGGAACCTCATCCCCGCCAGCATTGGTGCATCAGTGGGGGTATCCATGAAAAATTTAACAACTTGGTCCATAAAAAGGAGGAAGAGGGTAGGGGCCAGGACACACCCCTGGTGGACACCTCGAGTTACGGGAAATTTTTCCGTCACTTGTCCCTGACCCCCCCACCTCACCCTCGCAAAGTTGTCCTCATGGAGTCTTACAATGAGGTCCAATAGTTCTAGTGGGCACCCCAGATTTTTCAACACACCCCATAGCCTGTCCCTAGGCACTAGGTCGAAGGCGGACTTCAGATCGATGAATGCGGCATAGATGGTGCCACCACCCAACCACACCTCCTTCCAATAGATCAGGCAGAATCTAAAAACCTGATCTATGGTGCTCATTCCCGATCTGAAGCCCGCCTGCATAGGTGACAGAATGTTCTCAGTTTCCATCCAACCCTGGACCCGTCCCAGGACCATGCGTGCCACTATCTTTTGAATCGAATCGATCAAACTGATAGGGCGGTAATTGCCCGGAATGGTTTTATCACCCTTTTTATAAATTGGGACAATTTCGGCCCCTTTCCATGATTTCGGGACTGTAGCTCCAAGGGCCAAAGTGTTAGCTATCCTGGTAATATACGGGAGCCACAAAGTGGGATTAGATTTAAATAGATCAGCCGGAATCAGATCCATACCGGGGGCTTTGCCTCGGAGAGTAAGTGCCAGCGCCAACTCAACCTCAGCAACTGTAAAGGTGAGTTTTTCACCTTGTGGGGTCAGCAAAGGTGCTTTGCCCAAGGGATTTATAGCCTCATCATCACCAGCTTTAAATTGGGCCGAATAGAATGAAATCCAATCCTCGATGGGCACATTATTTCCCGGGGTAGAAGAGTCTGCGTTTTTACCCCATTTGACCAAATCCCAAAACCTTTTCTGGTTGTTAGTGGACGATGCCTCCAAGAGGTCAGTCCAAAACTCATCCTCCCACTCCCGTTTAGCTTTACTAAGGTTTTTTTTGTAGTGGAGCCTTGCAGCTCTCACTCCAGCCACATCCCGAGATTTAATGGCTGAAATGAGAGCTGCATGAGCCCCCCTACATTTCTTGTTATACCATTTTTGGGGCAAAGGATTAGTTTTAGTTATAGCACTCCCACATGGCTTGGATAGGAGAATTTTTAGGTGATCAAAACAGTCAATATGGACACCCATCACATTATTGGCCAATCCAATATCCATCCCCAGCAAATCTATTTGCGACATTTCGTTAAGCGCATCCTCCACCACAACATTAATATTGTCTAATAAACACTCATCTTCCATAACCCGTGACCACTTCAATCTCCTCCTGTCGTTGGTAAGTTGGGCGTCCCCTGTATAGGTGGCAGATGGCTCCTCGTGTCTATTTAGCCCCGGTATCTTCAACGATAGAGATAGTGGGTTGTGGTCGCTTTCCGGGCGCTCTAATACTACCATGTCTATTAGCAGAGACCAATGTTCCATGTTCAGTAATATATAGTCAATACGGCTCTGCCTCAGCCCATTGTCAAAAGTACAATTTCCCTTCATATCCGAGGCAGAGCGGCCATTACATGCACGGAACCCATTTTGTAGACAAAAAGCCATCCAGGAAACTGCAGCCTCTGTTGCTTTAGCCCTCTTCTCCACTTGTAAATCCGGAATGCCCCATACCGAATCGTCTGCCATAGTCCAGGTATCTCCCATATCTAGCACAGGTTCTATGGTGCAATTTAGGTCACCAGCAAGAATGGTAGTAATGCCTGTGTCCATTTTCATAACCGTTTGATCAACTAGGTTCAGCAGGGGTGATCTTCGACCGCCAGACAGACCTCTAGCATAAATATTAACAATGTTCATGATTTGCTTGTTCCCTTTGTTTATTATGATGGAGAGGAGATCCTGACTCTCCACCGGGAATTCCATTGGATAAAAACCCAAGGATTGTTTCACCCAGATCAACAGGCCACCAGCGGCCCGCCCTTTGCCTCCTTTAATTGCGGGTTTGAAGAAATTAATATACCCCAACTTATGAACAGGCTCCGTTGCCCATGTTTCCTGCAACAGGATAATATCATAATTGTCCATAAAGTTCGACCAATCAGTGGACACAAGGCGCGCCTTAATTCCCGCTATGTTCCAGGACAAGATTTTCAAATGATCTTTCAGGTTGCCTGGCAACATAGGGTATAGGGGCTGTACAGGTCCGTGAGACACCCCTGTATCATTGTTAACCACTAAATGCTTAACGAGATCTGCTGGAACTGTGATTTTATCCTCGGTCAAGAACCCCTGAGTAGCTACATATGGTAAAGAGCTAGTTAACAAAGGCATTTGGCCTCCTTCCCCATCTACTCGGTTGGTGATTTGGATTGGGCAGACCATATTTTTATCAATGGGCTCTTGGGCTACTACACTACCAATCAGAGACGCACTAGATGGAGCATTGAGTCAGTCTATAGCTTCAAGCCCAGAAAGGGGACCAAAATGATTGAAAAGGAAGGGGCGCTGGCAGTCAAGTGGGGTTAATGCCAGGGGATGTCTTGCAGCAGGACCTTTACGAAACAGGGGATAAGACTGAAAGGGTATTTGCCTGCGCGGATAAAAATAGGATAAAGCTAATGTTTGTACATCCCCCTGCCTAGCAAACCTGGGTTCTCGTTTGATAGCATCTACCACCCATGAATCTTTGAACGAGATAAGTATACAATCTCCTTCTAAATCTTTTACCTCCGGCCCCACCCAATCTACTCTCCTCACATATAGTATTTCCGTAGGGGTAGAGGGGGGTAGCGGGCGATTTTTGTTCAACCAAAAAGTGACTTTATTGCGAAGGTCACTATAGGATTCCCTTGCACCCTGTTTTAATGGTGCTACACCTGTCAAAACGATGGTATGTAGGGCAGCTTCAGGTGGTAAATCAACACTGGGGATATTTGGTCTTTTACGCCCCCCCCTCCCTGTGGGTAGTGGAGACGGTGCGTGGGGCTCTTGGGGTACAGGGGGGTAGAAGATTTAAATTAGGTTGTGTGCGTGGTCCCATTGTTTGACGCCCACCAGTATTTTGTTTAGCCGCTGGTTTCAATTGGGGCTTTGATACCTGAATATGAGTGCTAGCTCCTATTTTAGAAGAGGTAGTAAGGGTGGTATTAATTTCTTGGCCCCTTTTAAGTATGGCGCTGTTTGTTCCTGTGGTTTTATTAGGGAAATTATTACCCTTTCCCATATAGTTGTTACTGGTAACCTTACTGAATGCCTTACTGGGTGCTGATGTATTAATAATAGCGCCCGTATTATTTGGACCAAGTAATGTTTGAAGCATCGTATGGTTTGAATGGATCAAATCCTCCATACTATCAATTTTAGAGGTCATTAACCTAGTCCGCTCCAGGACTGGTAAGAGTAATGTTTTAATCATGGCCTTCATTTTTGCCAACAAAACCTCATCACTATTAAGGCACGTGGGACAAGTACTTGAGGAGCCCAGAGGAAAAAGGGAGGGGCATAGCATATTGTCGGGCACAGAGGATATTAGTGGGTTTAATTGAGGCTCGGACCCCTGGCCCCCTACATCTTGGACTTTATTTACTTTACTGGTTTTTAGGTCTCTTTCCCCTGAAAATCTAGAATCCCGTTTTCTCTTTTTGGTTTTGGGGCCGGGATTGGATATAGGTGGATTAACACTTTCAACAAGGTTGGACATGTTGGACTGATTGAGGAGAGGAGATCCAGAAAGCTGGCTAAAGTCCTGCTCCTCGCTACTCATGGAATCATTATCCTCCTCCCCGTCCCCCTGACTGTCTTGGGAAGCATTTATACTATTCCTTTCTTCCTTAGTTATATCCCTTGTTGGGCTGCCCCCAATGGTTTCTAAGTGGACTATTGCGTCTGTAAAGGTAGTATGGACACAATTGAAGGCAGCATGGGGTGCAGAGGGTGCAGGAGAGATAGATGTGGCTAAAGCCCCCAGTGAAGATCGCCTTCCACTAATTAGGTCTATTGACAGTCTTTTCTCAACCATGGCAATTTCCTTTTCCAGAATACCAGTGGCCCGTTTTATAAAAGCGTCAATGGGACCAGAAACAACGTCCCTGGTGGTATTAATTTGGACAGTACGTTCCTTCCCTGATCTTAATGGCATTTTCTATGGTCTTCCTAGCGTCCAGGGGGGGTGGGCCTAGGCCGGACTCTGCCGTACTCGAACGGCCTCAAACGGCCCGCTCTTTGCCCGGTCTTCGCCCCGGCCGTTGCCCCGCGCGCGTCCCGCGTGCGCGTTGCTGTTACTGCTTATCAGGCAAGAGGATAGGCGAAAGGGGCGGGAAGAGGACCAGCTGCGGCCGATCAACGCCGCTGGGCACGCTGGTCCTCGCAGTCCCGCCTCAGTGCTTGCAGTCCTGTGGTGCGCTCCCTGAAGTGGCGGTGGTGCTCCTAGCACGTTCTGGACCGGGGCTGGATCCCCAACAACAAAGTCTCTCGCCTACGAGCGGCACCCGCGGAGCGGGGGCCGCGAGGCGTGGCAGCGAAGTGGCCGGAAAAGACGCTGTGCAAACAAGCAGGCGGAATAGAGCACAGCACTCCCGCAGGGTCGACGATGATTCCCAGGCAGCACTCACACCGCGGTGGCTTTACAGTGGAAGGGGCGGGAAGAGGACCAGCTGCGGCCGATCAACGCCGCTGGGCACGCTGGCCCTCGCAGTCCCGCCTCAGTGCTTGCAGTCCTGTGGTGCGCTCCCTGAAGTGGCGGTGGTGCTCCTAGCACGTTCTGGACCAGGGCTGGATCCCCAACAACAAAGTCTCTCGCCTACGAGCGGCACCCGCGGAGCGGGGGCCGCGAGGCGTGGCAGCGAAGTGGCCGGAAAAGACGCTGTGCAAACAAGCAGGCTGAATAGAGCACAGCACTCCCGCAGGGTCGACGATGATTCCCAGGCAGCACTCACACCGCGGTGGCTTTACGGTGGAAGGGGCGGGAAGAGGACCAGCTGCGGCCGATCAACGCCGCTGGGCACGCTGGTCCTCGCAGTCCCGCCTCAGTGCTTGCAGTCCTGTGGTGCGCTCCCTGAAGTGGCGGTGGTGCTCCTAGCACGTTCTGGACCAGGGCTGGATCCCCAACAACAAAGTCTCTCGCCTACGAGCGGCTCCCGCGGAGCGGGGGCCGCGAGGCGTGGCGGCGAAGTGGCCGGAAAAGACGCTGTGCAAACAAGCAGGCGGAATAGAGCACAGCACTCCCGCAGGGTCGACGATGATTCCCAGGCAGCACTCACACCGCGGTGGCTTTACGGTGGAAGGGGCGGGAAGAGGACCAGCTGCGGCCGATCAACGCCGCTGGGCACGCTGGTCCTCGCAGTCCCGCCTCAGTGCTTGCAGTCCTGTGGTGCGCTCCCTGAAGTGGCGGTGGTGCTCCTAGCACGTTCTGGACCGGGGCTGAATCCCCAACAACAAAGTCTCTCGCCTACGAGCGGCCCCCGCGGAGCGGGGGCTGCGAGGCGTGGCGGCAAAGTGGCCGGAAAAGACGCTGTGCAAACAAGCAGGCGGAATAGAGCACAGCACTCCCGCAGGGTCGACGATGATTCCCAGGCAGCACTCACACCGCGGTGGCTTTACGGTGGAAGGGGCGGGAAGAGGACCAGCTGCGGCCGATCAACGCCGCTGGGCACGCTGGTCCTCGCAGTCCCGCCTCAGTGCTTGCAGTCCTGTGGTGCGCTCCCTGAAGTGGCGGTGGTGCTCCTAGCACGTTCTGGACCGGGGCTGGATCCCCAACAACAAAGTCTCTCGCCTACGAGCGGCACCCGCGGAGCGGGGGCTGCGAGGCGTGGCGGCGAAGTGGCCGGAAAAGACGCTGTGCAAACAAGCAGGCGGAATAGAGCACAGCACTCCCGCAGGGTCGACGATGATTCCCAGGCAGCACTCACACCGCGGTGGCTTTACGGTGGAAGGGGCGGGAAGAGGACCAGCTGCGGCCGATCAACGCCGCTGGGCACGCTGGTCCTCGCAGTCCCGCCTCAGTGCTTGCAGTCCTGTGGTGCGCTCCCTGAAGTGGCGGTGGTGCTCCTAGCACGTTCTGGACTGGGGCTGGATCCCCAACAACAAAGTCTCTCGCCTACGAGCGGCACCCGCGGAGCGGGGGCTGCGAGGCGTGGCGGCGAAGTGGCCGGAAAAGACGCTGTGCAAACAAGCAGGCGGAATAGAGCACAGCACTCCCGCAGGGTCGACGATGATTCCCAGGCAGCACTCACACCGCGGTGGCTTTACGGTGGAAGGGGCGGGAAGAGGACCAGCTGCGGCCGATCAATGCCGCTGGGCACGCTGGTCCTCGCAGTCCCGCCTCAGTGCTTGCAGTCCTGTGGTGCGCTCCCTGAAGTGGCGGTGGTGCTCCTAGCACGTTCTGGACCGGGGCTGGATCCCCAACAACAAAGTCTCTCGCCTACAAGCGGCTCCCGCGGAGCGGGGGCCGCGAGGCGTGGCGGCGAAGTGGCCGGAAAAGACGCTGTGCAAACAAGCAGGCTGAATAGAGCACAGCACTCCCGCAGGGTCGACGATGATTCCCAGGCAGCACTCACACCGCGGTGGCTTTACGGTGGAAGGGGCGGGAAGAGGACCAGCTGCGGCCGATCAACGCCGCTGGGCACGCTGGTCCTCGCAGTCCCGCCTCAGTGCTTGCAGTCCTGTGGTGCGCTCCCTGAAGTGGCGGTGGTGCTCCTAGCACGTTCTGGACCAGGGCTGGATCCCCAACAACAAAGTCTCTCGCCTACGAGCGGCTCCCGCAGAGCGGGGGCCGCGAGGCGTGGCGGCAAAGTGGCCGGAAAAGACGCTGTGGAAACAAGCAGGCGGAATAGAGCACAGCACTCCCGCAGGGTCGACGATGATTCCCAGGCAGCACTCACACCGCGGTGGCTTTACGGTGGAAGGGGCGGGAAGAGGACCAGCTGCGGCCGATCAACGCCGCTGGGCACGCTGGTCCTCGCAGTCCCGCCTCAGTGCTTGCAGTCCTGTGGTGCGCTCCCTGAAGTGGCGGTGGTGCTCCTAGCACGTTCTGGACCGGGGCTGGATCCCCAACAACAAAGTCTCTCGCCTACGAGCGGCTCCCGCGGAGCGGGGGCCGCGAGGCGTGGCGGCGAAGTGGCCGGAAAAGACGCTGTGCAAACAAGCAGGCGGAATAGAGCACAGCACTCCCGCAGGGTCGACGATGATTCCCAGGCAGCACTCACACCGCGGTGGCTTTACGGTGGAAGGGGCGGGAAGAGGACCAGCTGCGGCCGATCAACGCCGCTGGGCACGCTGGTCCTCGCAGTCCCGCCTCAGTGCTTGCAGTCCTGTGGTGCGCTCCCTGAAGTGGCGGTGGTGCTCCTAGCACGTTCTGGACCAGGGCTGGATCCCCAACAACAAAGTCTCTCGCCTACGAGCGGCTCCCGCGGAGCGGGGGCCGCGAGGCGTGGCGGCGAAGTGGCCGGAAAAGACGCTGTGCAAACAAGCAGGCGGAATAGAGCACAGCACTCCCGCAGGGTCGACGATGATTCCCAGGCAGCACTCACACCGCGGTGGCTTTACGGTGGAAGGGGCGGGAAGAGGACCAGCTGCGGCCGATCAACGCCGCTGGGCACGCTGGTCCTCGCAGTCCCGCCTCAGTGCTTGCAGTCCTGTGGTGCGCTCCCTGAAGTGGCGGTGGTGCTCCTAGCACGTTCTGGACCGGGGCTGGATCCCCAACAACAAAGTCTCTCGCCTACGAGCGGCACCCGCGGAGCGGGGGCTGCGAGGCGTGGCGGCAAAGTGGCCGGAAAAGACGCTGTGCAAACAAGCAGGCGGAATAGAGCACAGCACTCCCGCAGGGTCGACGATGATTCCCAGGCAGCACTCACACCGGGGTGGCTTTACGGTGGAAGGGGCGGGAAGAGGACCAGCTGCGGCCGATCAACGCCGCTGGGCACGCTGGTCCTCGCAGTCCCGCCTCAGTGCTTGCAGTCCTGTGGTGCGCTCCCTGAAGTGGCGGTGGTGCTCCTAGCACGTTCTGGACCGGGGCTGGATCCCCAACAACAAAGTCTCTCGCCTACGAGCGGCACCCGCGGAGCGGGGGCTGCGAGGCGTGGCGGCGAAGTGGCCGGAAAAGACGCTGTGCAAACAAGCAGGCGGAATAGAGCACAGCACTCCCGCAGGGTCGACGATGATTCCCAGGCAGCACTCACACCGCGGTGGCTTTACGGTGGAAGGGGCGGGAAGAGGACCAGCTGCGGCCGATCAACGCCGCTGGGCACGCTGGTCCCCGCAGTCCCGCCTCAGTGCTTGCAGTCCTGTGGTGCGCTCCCTGAAGTGGCGGTGGTGCTCCTAGCACGTTCTGGACCGGGGCTGGATCCCCAACAACAAAGTCTCTCGCCTACGAGCGGCTCCCGCGGAGCGGGGGCCGCGAGGCGTGGCGGCGAAGTGGCCGGAAAAGACGCTGTGCAAACAAGCAGGCGGAATAGAGCACAGCACTCCCGCAGGGTCGACGATGATTCCCAGGCAGCACTCACACCGCGGTGGCTTTACAGTGGAAGGGGCGGGAAGAGGACCAGCTGCGGCCGATCAACGCCGCTGGGCACGCTGGTCCTCGCAGTCCCGCCTCAGTGCTTGCAGTCCTGTGGTGCGCTCCCTGAAGTGGCGGTGGTGCTCCTAGCACGTTCTGGACCGGGGCTGGATCCCCAACAACAAAGTCTCTCGCCTACGAGCGGCTCCCGCGGAGCGGGGGCTGCGAGGCGTGGCGGCAAAGTGGCCGGAAAAGACGCTGTGCAAACAAGCAGGCGGAATAGAGCACAGCACTCCCGCAGGGTCGACGATGATTCCCAGGCAGCACTCACACCGGGGTGGCTTTACGGTGGAAGGGGCGGGAAGAGGACCAGCTGCGGCCGATCAACGCCGCTGGGCACGCTGGTCCTCGCAGTCCCGCCTCAGTGCTTGCAGTCCTGTGGTGCGCTCCCTGAAGTGGCGGTGGTGCTCCTAGCACGTTCTGGACCGGGGCTGGATCCCCAACAACAAAGTCTCTCGCCTACGAGCGGCACCCGCGGAGCGGGGGCTGCGAGGCGTGGCGGCGAAGTGGCCGGAAAAGACGCTGTGCAAACAAGCAGGCGGAATAGAGCACAGCACTCCCGCAGGGTCGACGATGATTCCCAGGCAGCACTCACACCGCGGTGGCTTTACGGTGGAAGGGGCGGGAAGAGGACCAGCTGCGGCCGATCAACGCCGCTGGGCACGCTGGTCCCCGCAGTCCCGCCTCAGTGCTTGCAGTCCTGTGGTGCGCTCCCTGAAGTGGCGGTGGTGCTCCTAGCACGTTCTGGACTGGGGCTGGATCCCCAACAACAAAGTCTCTCGCCTACGAGCGGCTCCCGCGGAGCGGGGGCTGCGAGGCGTGGCGGCGAAGTGGCCGGAAAAGACGCTGTGCAAACAAGCAGGCGGAATAGAGCACAGCACTCCCGCAGGGTCGACGATGATTCCCAGGCAGCACTCACACCGCGGTGGCTTTACGGTGGAAGGGGCGGGAAGAGGACCAGCTGCGGCCGATCAACGCCGCTGGGCACGCTGGTCCTCGCAGTCCCGCCTCAGTGCTTGCAGTCCTGTGGTGCGCTCCCTGAAGTGGCGGTGGTGCTCCTAGCACGTTCTGGACCGGGGCTGGATCCCCAACAACAAAGTCTCTCGCCTACAAGCGGCTCCCGCGGAGCGGGGGCCGCGAGGCGTGGCGGCGAAGTGGCCGGAAAAGACGCTGTGCAAACAAGCAGGCGGAATAGAGCACAGCACTCCCGCAGGGTCGACGATGATTCATTTACCCAATTCCCACTTCCTAAGCATTAGTTTTACTAACTTAGTTCTGGACCATTTGTGAAACATTTTGCTGGCTAGTTATCAGTTCCCTGTCACCACAAGCGATATTGGTTATAATGAAGGGTGCTTGGGCCATTGCCTATTTAGTTCCCTATGCCCTTCATATCTTGCTGTTTTCATTGTCATGTAAGCTGTCTCTTTTCACAGCGTTGTCAGAGGTTGTATGGTGGAGAGATGTACCCACATCACTACTCTTTCTTCCTATTTATTGGTTATATATGTTTTGTAATGCTGGGTATTTACCTTAACTGTGGACTGAGTACCCAGGGGAAGATGGGCGGATATTGTGTAGCTCCTATTGTAGAAATGTACTGGCTCATTAAGGTCACATTGGGGCATATTTACAATCCACTATTGCCACAGGAACATCCCTTTCTTATCGCGTATGGGGCTTTGCCTTATTCACAAGGCAGCATTAAGCCAATTAACGTGGCTTAATGCCACCTTGCGAATAAGGCCTCCTTTCACACTACACTTAGCGTAAAAAGAGTGGGCAATGGCTTTTGCAGTGGGCGTTCTGCCGCAACCTCCATTGATGTTTACGCTGCCCCATATTTACAAGGTTGGCATATATATGGGACAGTGCCAAAATTAAGACCAGTGAAAACCTAGTCTTAATAAGGCAAAACAAGGAGAAATGCTTAATTTCTCCTCATTTTTGCTGTTTTTATGTGAGCTGCATTGTGCAGCAAACATAGAAACAGCAAAACACCATTGATTGTTTATGTGCAGGAAGATGTCCCTTCCTGCACATAAACAATCATTTAAAAAAGGAGTAGCAACTTCTATGCGTGCTGTATTCTGCGTTTTCTTGTGAATGCGGCACATCCCTGCGTTTGAAAAAGGTCGGAGCGCGACGCTACCCTTCCTCGCTTAACGCCTCGCTCCGACAGTTTCCTAATAAATGTGCCCCTATGTTTTTTCCGTGAACGGTTGAATATATTTTTACATTTTATTTTTCTGTTAATCATATAAAAATAGTCAACAATATGTTTTTAGGCATGCAAGATTAGTTAGTATATCAGATCGGCAACATAGTGTACGAACAGCACTGTTCAATTATTTTCTGAAGCAAGCGTTACATGTAACACTCACAGCTAGAATGCAGGATAAGCTTTTATCAGCTATTTTCATGAAAGTGTAAGTATCAATCAGTCAGCATTTGTAGAGAGTGGCTCTGTTACCCCGGGGGTGGAGGGGGGTATTTGGGAACTGGTGTGCAAGGTCTCAGTCAAAAAGCCAGGTCTGAAGGAAATGGCGAGAAGAGGGAAAAAACTAGCAGATAAAGGCAAAACAGAGAGCAGAAAAACAAGTGAGCAGAAAATGGCAAAATGAAGGGCAGGAAAATGAACAGAAAAGACAAAACAGAGCAAAAGACAAAAAAACAGAGGGCAGAAAAACGAGCTGAAAAGGCAAAATGGAGGACAGAAAAATGAGCAGAAAAGGCAAAACAGAGGACAGAAAAGCAGGCAGAAAAGGCAAAACAAAGCACAGAAAATTGAACAGAAAAGGCAAAACAGTGGGCAGAAAAACGAGCAGAAATGGCAAAACAGAGCAAGATACAAGCAGAGGAGGCAAAAACAGAGAGCAGCAGGTAGACAGTCAGCAGAGGGTAGCGGACTGTGGGCAAGCTGGACCGAAGAACTGTTGCAGGGGATGCTGGCATGAGGTTCTGCTCAATGGGGTCGTGCTGGGGCCTCCATTAATTAGGTCCTGGGGGGAGGGCAGGGTGGTGGGTGGTGGGACTGGAGTGGCAGGCTGCATATGTATGCGGCGCAATTAGTGCTGCAGGCCCACTGGTAGCATTTAAGGTACAGGTCCTGGGTATATGGCATACCACTTTACAAGGGACAACCAGTACATCAAATATGCCAATCAGGTACACACCAATATCATGTTTATGGAAGAAGCACATGCACTTTAGCACTTGTTAGCAGCAGTAAACTGCTCAAAGTCCTAAGGCCAACACAAAGAATCAGCAAAAACAGGAGGTAAAAGGCAAAAGGTCTGGGGAAAGACGACCCTACGGATGACAGGTGTAACACAGAGCATGAACGATGTCACCGTCTACCACAAGATGTAGAGGATATGATTGTATATAGAACCAGGGCGACATAATAATGCAGTTAAAAGTCTGGGCACTTAATCTACCCCTTTATATGGATTGATCAAATGATCATTCTATATGCAAGGATTTTTGCCTTCGCTGGCCATTTTCACCATAGGTGATCTAAGTGATGTGAAGAATGCTTGATTAAGCAAATAGATAATGACGTTTATACAATGTGAAAAAACACAAAGGGCCTTGACTCACAACTCAGCAAGGCTGAGCCAACTTTGAATAAACTAAACAACAACAACTGCCAGTGCTGAGAACCTACCTAAACGGATTTTAATCTGAAACAAAATGGTTATTATGAATACAACAAACAACCTGCTTTATAAATTGCAACTGAGTTTTTAATTCTTTTTCAATGTTTAAACCATATACTTTTTTTTATGCATGGAAATACAAAAATGTTTATATACACAATATACAACAAAGTGAATGAGCGCCACACTTAGACAAAACAATTTCACCATTTATGCAATTCACACTCTCTTGGCCAATCAATCATACTCCATTCAAAAACACAAACATACTGTGATCTCGGTGTCAATGTCCCTTTAAACTTAGCAAATAACTTAGTGATTCTTGTGGTAATTAATTCTATGTACAATTCTTTTATAGTTCATCAAGTTATCAGTGAGACTTTTCACTCTATTTTTAACACAAGCTGTTTTTAGAGAGAAAAACGTTTGAAAGAACCGAGATCAGGTTGGTCTACGCGTTTCAAACCCCGTTAGTAGCCGGGGTTCTCCTCAGGACCAAAATTGTCACTTGCCTTGTGAGCCAGTGCTCCCCTTACAACTTAGTTTGAAGATCCAACGTGAAAATGCACGACAGGGCCGCTGTATGCTGGCGGTGTCTCCGTCTGGTTTAAGTCTTTGGAAACATTCCTCTAGACCGATGGTGTCTTTAAGTCATTTGGTGTGGCGGGACCGCGGAACACTCCGCTGTGTGGACCTTACTGAAGGGGACTGGATGCTTCTCCTTCGCGCATTCAACCCCCTCCCACATCCACACACACTAGGTCCCTCACCCCCACTGCACCTACCGGCAGGAACAAAAGATCCCTGATAAAGAGCCCCGGTCTGGGTGCCCGTCACGTATTGCAGCGCCGACCTGACGTGGGCCAGCCTCATATGATGCAGCATGACACCTAGCTTGCTGGGTGTGTGAGAGCCCTAGTTCCGACAAGGGGAATTCCCCTTTTTTACCAACATAAATTTGTCAGAAATGACCTTCCCTATATTATGGTATCTCTCCTTTCCTTATCTTGAATCCTAGAGGAACTTCGTACCCTTCTTGTACATAGCCTTGGTGGGGCATGTAAGGTGAACCTCGATAAACTTGCCCCTGTGTCCCTCCTTTTAATATAAATAGCGGAATCCGGCCATTCACCAGATTTGTAATTTTATCAACTATTTCTCCATAATGATCTCAAATGATTGCATCCACCCAATGGGGTATCCTAATTCTCAAATGCTTTATAGAATTTCAACTTCTGTAGAAATTCCAAATCACAAAGGTTGGAAACATCTCTCAGCTGAAACACTGTTGATTGTTTCCGGATTCCTATTGAGGACCAAAAACAATAAATACTTTCCTGCAAAATTGGGAGTGGCTATCTGCTGGATATCAGAGGATCAATGTCCTATCAGCGAGGTATGAAATGGCCAAAGGGTGGTGTGGTAAGAATCACAATCCTCCACCTGAGCGGAACTCACAAAAAAGGCTGGCTAAAGACTATGGCAACTAAGATTTGGGATAGAGAAAGCCCCTTCCATGGGCCCTTTTTAATATCAGTGTACAAATAGATGAGCACTTAAGCTTAATACAGGCTGTTTATTGTGTGTGTAGAGGTTTAACATAATCAAACAAGTCACAGGTTTCCTGAATTGGGCCATATATTTCCAGGTGACCTGAAAGTATCTTAACCCAGAAATCTTTGACAATAGTGTGATTTTAAATTAACAAAGCATCTATAACATATCTCCCTGTTACAGTAAAGATGAGGAATATTTAGAGCTATTTATATAATACTCTTCATCAGTCCATTCAGGAAGGTAAGCCACAGTCTCCTTTCTCAGCCATGAAGAATTGACCAAGGTCAAGACTTACTCATAAGGCATGCAATAATGCACAACTGAAAAGGAAATTCTGTTAAAATATTAAAGAACAGAAGTTTGAAACAAAGTTAATAAAACTACAACTGTAACAGCTAAATCCCCGCCAAAACATGTTTGAGAAAATATTGCTACTAGAATATGAACAGGTTTTCCCATTTTCATTTAAATGCAATCGAAACACAGTTGCCCTAGAGGTCTGTTGAAATAAATGTCTTTTTGTGGAGAATGGAGGAAAATAAAAAGAAAGTTTCAGGGTCTTACTTAGAGGTGGCTGAAAAAATGATAGATGACTAATTCATTTAGCACTTAAGCATGTGGAGAAATGCACTTATCTTAAAAGCACAGGGGTCTCCAGCTCTGCCATGGGGAAGACGATCAGAAAGTCACGTCTTTTTTAGAAATATTAGCCTATCTACCTAAATTTGAATTGCTAGTCTACAACGATTTCCAGAGATGCCACTGCTGTACACGACCAGAAAAACATTTCTGAAAGAAATTCACTTTTTTCAGTGAATCAAAAAACTAAATTCAAGATACTGTTATTAATATATAAAGCCTATAAGGAAAAAGGGTCAGACTATTTGAAAATGTTTGGGTCCGAGTACCCTTGTCATGCCAGACGCCGTAGTGATCTGCAGCCAAAACTATGTTGCCTTGTCCGCAGGGTCACGCTACACAAAAACCACATACATACATTCATACATACACACATACCTTCATAAACACATACATAGATTCCATGTTTCTCGGCTTTGGCTAATGGGCAGATATGTATGAAGGCATCATTTTGAAAATTCCACAACAAAACTGCTTCATGAAATACTTTACAATGTGTATGGATTTTAAGTAATATATATTATACCATATCATCCCACTGTACGCCTGAGAGAACATGGTGTTTCATAAGCTTTCTTCGCCCAAGTATTTTTTTTGTCTCCCGGGATTTTACTCTCCCTTGCGGAGTGCCTTAGGGCTATTCGTTGAGCCCCACTCTTTTTAACCTATTTGTTACCCCACTGGCCAAACTGATTATAACATTTGGGTTCTCCCTGGTGTCTTATGCAGACGACATGCAAATTATTGCGTCAGTCAACAGTCCATCCCCAGACACTGCGCCCGTTTCAAAAAAACTGTATGCATCTCATAGGGAAATGGATGCAGACAAACTGCCTCAAATTGAACACTACAAAAACTGAAGTCAAGCTTTTTGGTACCACTCCTATGGTCTGGTCTGACAGCTGGTGGCTTAGTCATATGGGCTCTCCCCCAACACTGGTGACAAAGTTAAGGACCTTAGAGTACTGTTCGACTCCAAGCTCTACTTTGAATCCCAGATCAACAAAACCACATCAACCTGTTTATTTATCATTAAATCCTTTAAAAAAGTCCCTCCATTCATCCCCCTTGAGCTGACAAAAACAGTGGTCACAGCCTTGATTGGTTCAAGACTGGATTACTACAATGCTCTTCTGACCAGTGCACGTAAACACAGTCTTCATAAGCTGCAAACCACCCAGAATGTGGCTGCAAGAGCCCTGTTTGGGCTCACTCGTTTCGACTCAGCTTCCAAGGCCCTCTCAGAGCTGCACTGGCTGCCTGTCATCAAGCGCATCCAGTTTAATGCCCTATGCATTGTATTAAGGGCCCATGGCAATTGTCTCAACTTTTTAAGCCCTACATCCCAGGTTCAACGCTTAGATCATCTTACATTGGCAACATAGCCATTCCCAAGTTCTATAGAGTGAAATGGGGGGGGGCAAAAGTTTCACCTTTACAACTATGTATTTAGCTCCTAGATAGCTTTGGGTCCTGTCGCGCTTTATAAATATATCATTTCATTTCATTTCATCTAAACAAACCCTATCAGTAAACACTCGACTACAACTTACCTGTGACAACGCCATGGCAAGTGATCTAGTGGAGGCAATGTAGCGGTTAAAATAGATAGTGAAGTCGATGTGGTAGGAGTGTACCGTTTTAAGCATTCAACAGATTTTTCTACATGACCATTATCCACAGTTGCAGGTAAGTCTAATTGAAGGTCACAAAGGGCTTTAAATACGCACCACAATAGGTGCATTTATTCTATGGCCTTGTGGTTTTCTGAAGTCACACATTATCTCTAACTGTGAACATACAGCTCTTAAGATCCTTAATACCACATCAGTATTAACAGATGAACGCCAAGCTCCTTTTTATAGGATCTAATGGCTCATTTACAAGTGGCCTGTGCAGACATTATGCCAACATTTTTGACACACCGGCAGCACAGGCAGTACTTCATATTTACAAGTAGATGCATGTGGCCAAATGCGTTAGTTCTTGGAGGCCTGCATCGGAATACACCTGTGCCAGAACCGGCTGCAGCACGTAAGAATTAAAATAGGCAAAGTAGACGTTCCCCCATAAAATCCAGAGTAGAACCCAAGCAGTGATATTTATGATTTTCACATTGTGTGACACATTATCGGCAAGCGGTGCACTGAGGCTGCATTGCATCAAAATTCCTGTTCCTCGGCAACCAACGCATACGAAAGTATGCGTTATCTGTGGTATGTAAAGACAAGTTCCAAAAATCATTCTGGTAAACTCAACCATCCCATGGAGGTGCTTATCTTGCAGCTGGTTGTTGGGAGGAGACCACCACCACCTCCACCGCCACCGCGTAGGCAGCGCTTGAGAAGGGAGTGCGCTTACCGCCAGCGGACTACCCTCATTTACCTCAGAGAGGATGAGATTATCACATATTCCAGACTCCGGAGGGATCCATAGTAGAGATGATGAGCCTGATAGTGCCAATGCTCCACCAACCAACTGATTGTCCCACCAACATTCCTCTGCAGGCCACACTGATAGTTGCCCTCCACATGCTGGTATCTGGTTCATTTTAGACCACAACAGCCAGAGTGCCATGAATATCACAGCCATCTTTTCATGCCTTCCTACCCTCCGTCCTGGATGCCATCATCCACCTAACACCCAAGTACCTCCTCTTCCCCAACACACAACAACTGTAGATAGAGCTCAAGCAAGGCTTCATTGCCATTTTGGGATTCCTACATGTGCTTGGTGCCATGGATTGCACACATGTGCAACTGGTTCTCCCTGCTGAAACATCACACCTGTACAGGAACCGGAAGCAAACATACTCTATCAACGTCCAGGCCATGGTGGACCATCAGGATTGTTTACCAAAATCCTTGCTAAATACCCAGGGCACATACATCTTCAGGCACTCCAAAATCAATAAGCACTTCGAGAATGGGGGATGTGGGAATGGCCAAGACCTGCTAACAGTTAGAAAGTTATGCCATAATACCCATCTCTGTGTCTGTCAAGGCAGATAGGGCCGTATGTATGGGGGATGATTCATGTATCAAGGCACATGTGTAAGACAAACCGCCAAGTTACACAAGTGCCTTTGAATTGCGTAAAGGTACAGAGCAATGCAATGCTGCCCAAATTGCAGTACAGCATAACTCTGTGCAAGGGAGGGGTTCCATGGGCGTTGTTGGGGTGTCTCCATGCAACTCCCATAGTTCATGATGCATATCATGTATACCACCCCAGGGAAACGTTTGAATGTGACAAATCAATTGATTCCAATGAGCCCCGTTTATGGGGAATAGGTATAGGGCAGCACCGCAAGTCTTCTTTCTGCGCTGCCCTACTCAATGTGAAAGGGCAGGAATTCACCTACTATGGTGCATTTCTTTCCTTTCCCCTTGCACTGGTGCACAATTTGATGCCTTGCACTGACATACTTACAACCAAATGGAAATGCCAATGCTGCTACTTATTCTAAATCAACAATTGAAAAAGAGGAGGAGGAGCTTGGCGGGCATCCGAGATGGCCGCGTGAGCACAGCGCTCCCCGGACCCCCGCCGCTCCCGGCATAATATCCTGCATGAATCCTGATTTTTCGCGAGGATTTGTATAGAGGACGTTGGGCTGATCTACCTGGACCTTTCAGAAATTGATTTGGACACCGGGTGCCTGAGTTATGGTGAATTGAACTTCTGGGCTCCGCCCTTGAGGGGCGCCCGGGACTGGGTGAGGTTCGGCGGCCGTCTTGGAGTTGAACAACAACGGCAGGGGGATTGGACTTGTGGGTCCCCTTCTTAAGTTTCGGTTTCGATTCTGCCTCAGACTGGGACATCGGTGAGAGGGTCGGGCCAGAGCTGGTGCCAGGACGCGCGTCGGCTGTCGGGCCTTTGGCTGGACTATTCTCCTCGTTGGCTGCCTCTATCCTAGGGATACCCCTCTTGCGGTCCTTTTGGTCCCGGGGCCTCCATTTCTGGTGCCCGGTCCGTTGACCCTGGTGAATCTCCTTGTGACGCATCTCCAAAATGGCGGGCAGAGGGGACCGGGAGATGCGCAAGACGAAGACACCTCTGCGCGGGGGTCCGGTCCAATCTAATGTTATGGACCGTTATACCCACTCGAAGGGGTCCCCCGGAGCTGTCCTGCCCGGTCCCAGTGCGTCTGACCACGTCGTTGATGCGTCGACGGAGCCCTCCTTGCAGGACATCATGGGCGCCATTTCTGGCATGAGGGAGTCAATAGGCCAACAGTACGAAACCTTGGCCCACAAACTTGATACTGTGGCAATCGAGGTGAATCTCATTCGAGCCGATCTCTCCAAAACGAACGAAAAGGTGAAGTCGCTGGATATCAAATCATCCAGCCTCACGTCGGACGTCTCTGAGATACAGACGGAGATTGGCAATCTCCGTAGGGTGAACGATTTCATGACCCGGCGCTTGGAGGATTTTGAGAACAGGGCACGTCGCTGTAATGTTCGCGTGGTTGGTGTGCCGGAGAACCCAGAACCCCACTCGGTTGATCTCCTGGTTGAAGACCTGATCCAGAACCACCTTTCTCCATCTGGCCTTAGTACATTTTTCGCAGTGGAGCGTGCACATCGTGTTCCGGGGGGCCAGGGTAAGCCAGGCGCCCCGCCGAGACCTATTGTTGCGAAGCTTTTCCACTATAGAGATCGGGACGCTATCCTGCAGGCTTCGCGGGTGAAGGGCCCGGTGGCCTTTGAGAATGCCACGGTGAACTTTTATCCGGACTTTTCCCAACAGGTCCAGAAGCAGCGGATGGGATTTCGTGGTGCTAAGAAGCGTCTTAGGGACATGGGGATGCGTTACGCTATGCTCTTTCCGACCAGGCTGCGGGTTGAGTATAATGACCGAACTTTCTTCTTTGATCGACCGGATGCTGTGAATGACTGGCTGGACTCCTTGCCTAGCCGACCTCCTGAGACTGAGTCCGATGCCCACCCGGGCGGTGCTGAAGGTGGTGTAGAGAGCTGAACATTTCGTCTATGCCTGGTGCCTTGTTTTGAATACCTTCTCCAGGGGTGTATGCCTGTGTTCCTCTACTACTTATGTGTTTGATGTATGTTCTCTTTCTCGTCATTGGTCTTGATCGGGGTGGCGGGTGGTACGGAGCCTTTCCTCCTCCGGGGTCTTTGTGTAGAATAGGGGTTCTTGGGCGACAGGCACACTGCAGGTTGGGGTGGCTTTTTAGCTTTTTGCAGGGGTGCAGGGTGGGGGGTGTTTTCTTGTTATTTGGGGGCAGGGTGGTTGGGAAGTTTGTTGTTTGTGTGTTCTGTTTTCAAGGCGACTTTATCCTGTATTTGAAAATGTTTCTGGTGTCATGCTCATTGGTGGGGGGTTTTGGCTTTGTTGGGTGGGATGGGGGGTAGCGGGTTGAGATTTGTTTCGTGGAACGTTAACGGTCTGGGAGATCGTATCAAACGAAGTGTGGTGTTGAAATGTATACGACGTTTATCTCCTGATATTGTCTTCCTGCAGGAGACTCATTTGGTAGGCAATGTTTGTCATGCAATGAATAGGTGGGGCTATCGCCTCGTAGCACATTCGGGGTTTACCTCGGGTTCTAGGGGTGTGGGTATCCTTGTTCGGGCTTCCCTCCCCCTAGCTATTGATGATGTGATTCAGGATGACCGGGGGCGATATGCTGTCCTTGTGGGTCGCTATGAAGGTCGTGCCCTCTCCTTATTTACTGTTTATGTGCCCCCCGGCTTGCAGACTTCTACCTTTTCAGATTTGGGCCGTGTCTTGTTGGACCTCCCTGAGAGTACTCTCTTTCTGGCTGGTGATTTTAATTCGGTGTTCTCAGGTCTCCACGATCGCCACCCCCCTAGAGATACTCCTGCGGCCCATCAATGGTTGGGTGGATTTTTGGATACCTTTGGCTTGGTGGATTGCTGGAGGCTTTTACATCCTACTCAGCTTCAGTACACCTTTCATTCTGGGGCCCATGGGAGTCTGTCTAGGCTGGATTATTTCCTGATGCCTGCGGCTCAGTCGCCAGCGGTGCGTGAGATTGTACACCTACCCAGGGGTATCTCTGACCACTCTCCGCTCTGGCTTCGTTTTGAGGTTGGAGTGGAGGCAGTGGGCCGGGTGGCTCCCATCAATCCGTGGTATCTTACCTCCCCCGAGACCCGCAGCCTTCTGCTTAAGTCTTTGGACGCGTATTTTCTGGATAACGAGGGGTCGGTTTCCTCAGCTGTGTCCCTATGGGAGGCCTTTAAGACGGTGATTCGTGGGCAGGCCCTCTCCTTTATCGTTGAAGCTAAGAGGGCGAGGAATAGGGAGGTGGTGGACCTTGAGGGAGAGATTTCTGGATTTGGATGATGCTTTGGAATCTGGTGTCACGTCTGCGAAACTCCATGCCCTGGGTCTGAAACAATTTGCCTATAAATCCATGGTCACGGATGCTGCTAAAGTGATGTTTCGGGAGCAACAGGGTTGTTTGTATGATGTGGGTGACAAAGCGGGTAAATTGCTGGCATGGCTGGATAAGAAGGAGAGAGCTAATCGTGTGGTCTTCGAGTGGTGAGAGTGTGACGGACCCGATTGGAATAGTTGACCGTTTTGCTGAGTACTTCCGTGTGGTGTATACCCCTGTGTCTGTGAGAGATGTGGCTGACTCTCGCCTTCTATTGCGTGATATAGCTCTGCCCAGTGTTTCCGATTTGGATCGTGTGGCGTTGGACTCCCCCTTTACTGTTGATGAGATAGCTACTGCCATCCGTTCACTCCGTTCGGGCAAAGCACTGGGCCCGAACGGGTTGCCAATTGAACTGTACAAGTTGCGTCCCGACAGGGTGGCGCCATATCTTCGCGCCATGTTTCTGGAGTCCCGGGAACGGGGTATTCTCCCTTATGATCAGCGACTGGCCACGATAGTTGTCATCCCCAAGGATGGTAAACCGCGAGACCTTTGTTCCTCCTATAGGCCCATATCCCTGCTAAATGTTGAACCCAAGGTATTGGCGAAACTCCTGGCGTCCCGCCTCCTGACGGTCATTAGTGACTTGGTCCATCCAGATCAATCCGGATTTATCCCACATCGCAACACGGCTCTGAACCTACGTCGTCTTCACGGCGCGATTGCGAGGGCGGGGCTTCTGACGGAGCCGGCCATTTTGGCATCGTTGGATGCCTCAATGGCTTTCGACACTGTGGAGTGGCCTTATCTTTGGGCGGCTCTTGAGAAATTTGGTTTCGGGCCTGAGTTTATTGGTTGGATCAAGTTATTATATGCGGAACCTCTGGCACAAGTAGTGGTCAATGGTAGAGTTTCGGCTCCTTTCACCCTTGGTAGAGGTACCCGTCAGGGATGCCCCTTGTCTCCGTTGCTTTTTGCACTCGCTCTGGAACCATTGGCTGCCTGGCTTCGGTGGGAACCTTCGCTCAAGGGGATTCGCTGGTCTCCGGACTTTGAGGACCGCGTTTCGCTTTACGCGGACGACATTCTTTTATATCTCACCTCCCCGCGTAAATCTCTGTCTGTTTTATTTGACGTTCTTGCTTCCTTTGGTGCCAACTCAGGCCTCGTTATTAACTGGGCCAAGTCCTGCGTGTATGTTCTTTCGGGTGTTTTACCCCCATTGCCGAGCAGACTTCCTATCCAGGTGGTCCAGTCTGGCTTCAAATATTTAGGGATTTTTATTACTTTGGACTCCTCGCTCCGCTTTGAGCGTAATCTCCTCCCCCCGTTGCTTAGATTGCGACTGGACGTGGCCCGTTGGCGTAAGCTTCCTTTGTCTCCTCTGGGCAGGGCGGCCCTGTTTAAAATGATGTCCTTGCCGCGGTTCCTTTACGCGCTCCAGAACGCCTATGACGCTATCCCCAAGACCTATTTCCGAGAGATCGAGAGTCTTCAAAGGCAATTGATTTGGGACGGGCGTCCACGTATTGCCCTCGCGAAACTCACCATCCCTTGGTACGACGGGGGCATGGCGCTCCCCGATATCAGGCGATATTACTGGGCTTCCCAGTTGTCTGCTATTAATCACGTGATGTTTTCACCGGGTCGGAATCCTGCATTCGAGATGGATAGACTCCAGCTGCCGGGTGGGGACTTTAATAGAGCGCTTTATTCTCGATCTGCCGGGCGCCATCTTGTGGGCCCGTCCAGGATTGCAGTAACTGTGTGGCGAGCTGCGAATGTGAGTTTGGGATGGGAGGATCGATTGACGCTGGCGACGCCGCTTTATGCCTCGGAACGTTTGGGTTGTCTCTGGTCTACCAAGGGTTTCGACCGCTGGGATATGATTGGGATTTGTAAGGTGGGTGATGTATGCTCGAAGGGTAGTGTGAAGTCGTTCCAGGCCCTCCAGGCGGAATACGGTTTGAATGGTAGGGAATTCTTTCGTTATCTGCAGGTCCGACACGCCCTCGCCTCAGTTTTGACTCCTGATGAGGCCCCGCCCGAGTCTTCCCCCCTCGAAGATCGTGTCCTTGATGGGCACCTGCCTGATAGCACTATTTCCCTGATCTATAAGAAGCTGATCAATAATCGGGCGGACTTATTGGTCCGACTTCGGGAGGCTTGGGTCGACGATGGGTTGGAACTAGACGATGAAGACTGGCAATCGGCACTCTCTTCTCCCAAGGGGGTAGCCATTCCTGCCCGTCTCCGTTTGGTTCAACTTAAGATCCTTCATCGAGTGTATGTCACTGGTCCGCGTCTGGTGACGATGGGCTTTTCCTTGGATGGGTTATGTAAGCGTGGTTGTGGGTTGAGTGCTACCTTTTTACACATTCTTTGGGAGTGCCCGGTTGTAGCGGCTTACTGGACTGCTGTGCTTGAGGTGATGACTGATGTGACTGGTGTGGCCCTGCGGCCGGAGCCTCGACGATGTCTGTTGAATGTTTGGGAGCCCACTGACTACTCTGTGGCCCAGACCAGATGGGCTACCTTGGGTTACATGATTGCGAAACGGGATGTTGCACAACTCTGGGGCGCATCCAGGCCCCCTGAGGTCTCGAAATGGGAGGACAACATGGACTGGTCCATGTTTCGTGAGAAGACTGTTTATGTGGCCAGGGGCAGACCCAGGGCGTGGACGAGGATTTGGGGCCAGTGGAATGAATATCGTGGGGATATCTGTACCCCTCCCCTTGTAGGCACTACTGAGGTTGTCCTATCTCCCTAGGTGAGCGTTCCCGGAACCCTTTCATACTGTTTTTTGTATTTCCGATTCTCCCTGCTGCTCCCCCCCCCCGACCTTGTTGGAGCCTCAGGGCTCTGGGTATGTTCTCCTGATCGTGGACCATCCCCTCCGTTCTTTGGGCTGACCTTAATTACCGTGCATTCGCCTTTTTAGTGTTTGTTTTTCTTTTTGTATAAAATAAAAATTCAAATTGCTCTGTGATATGTTGGGAGTAATGCTTTGTGCTGGATTTGTGCCTTACCACGGGTGTACATTCTAATTCATGCCTTGTGCCTTATTATTAGCGGCCAGCCCGTGAGGTTGTAGGCCCATTCTTGTATTTTTCTATGCTTGCTCAAATAAAGGTTTTTGAACAAAAAAATAAATAAATAAATAAAAAACAATTGAAAAAGATGTGTGAACAAACCATCACTTCATCTTTAAGCTCATTAGTAGCCTTTATTTTGCTTTTTTCATCGCACTCGATTTTTTTCAAAAGAATTTTTTCAATATACACAATACATTACCCACTATACCCACAAATACTGTATAAAAATTACATAACATATATACAACAATTCACACCATTCTCACCATCTCACTCATACATTCATGCATTCCATTCACATCACAGATATTAATACAATCCCAAACCAAACAATATTGCTTTTCAGAATTTTCTGTTGCTAGAAAAATGACTATACAATTTTTACAACAATTTTTACTTTTTTGAATGAACCACATTCATTTGGAAAAGATCCAATTCAATAAACATATAATCTATATCAAGCAAAATGTTTGGTTAATCCATGGTCTACGCGTTTCAAACCCGTTGAGTAGAGGGTTCTCATCAGGACCAAACCTCACTAGAAAAAAACCACAAAAGAAAACACTAATCAAACCATGACCTTAGCCTGTCTTTGACAGAGTCTCACCAGGCTTGCACTCTGCCCTGGCTTACCTCTAAGTGGGTTTCAAAACCAGATGCCATAAATGAATCGTTTCAGCGGGGAGTCTGGTGACTAATAGGGCCGGGGGAGGGGAGGAAAGAGAGAAAGGAGAAAATGATTGTTCTCTCATTTGACTTGAACAGATTGTAATAATTTTGAGTGCAACGTTTTTGTCACTTACATATATATATTGGAGTGCAACTCTGATTTAGTCCAAGCGATGGTGGTGTGGGTGTCTCAAGCACTAATTGAGTGGTTCTACGGGAGAAAGTGCAAGCAATGTGCTGTTGTTAGCGATATGCAATAAGTCCATATGGTGCCATTATTTCCTATGGCGGCAGTATCTTACCTTGCCCGTTGAAATATGGAGTCAAGGCCGCTCTGCGCTTCGTGGTGGTGCTTCTCGCTAGTGCGCTAGGAGTCAACGGATATTAAAGATATTAATGAATCCATTTTGTGGTGGCCGGCATGACTTGAAAAACGAGGCGGTAGCAGCGTTTTACTCGTAGTTCTCTCACCTTGTTCTTCCGCGTACCGCTTCCGTGTGTTCTAGACGATGTGGCCAATGAATGTGCCTGCTATTCCTTCGGTTGACTCTATTGGTTTATAAGCCTGCATGTGAGGCATTCGCGGTGCTGCAAAATGTAGTCTCCCAAAAATTTTGGGGGACACCAAGCCCGTTCTGTGCAGTTCTAAAAACCTTTTCAGGCGAATCAATGCTTAGTCGCAGGCTCCCTTTAACTTGGATTATAACTCACAAAATATTTCAATGAATATAATAAAATATGCGCATTTGGAAGCGCGAGAATCCCCATGCTTAGCCTCCTGGGATTTGTGGTCAAAATCCGTGATGGCGATAATTGCTCAACTCGGGGTTCGAGTCTCATGGGAATTTTTTCAGAAATTGTTGTTTGATCGCTATCATCCAGCTAGCCTGGATGTCCTTCATATTGAAAGTAGATATGTGACTCGCAACTAAAACATTGCACTTAGACTTTCAATTTGACACACTCTGGAAAAATTGTGGCAGGGGATGAGATCTTATAATTTATATAATTCTGAAATTTTGTTTAATCTGGATACTGCTGTGTCAAATTTTACTATCAATAACACTTCTCTTCTTGATAGTTTCTGTTCACGATCTCCTCCTCGAGGGTCTATTTCCACATTTGAAATTAATGTCCAGCGGAGATCTTTTTCCGTATGTAGTTTTTTTGCCCATTGATTTACAAGAGGTGCTGTTTCCACTTTTTTTCCTATACGGGATTTGTGCTGACAAATCCTCTGACGTATCTCTTGGCTCGTTTTTCCAATATATAACATCCCACATGGGCATGTTATTCCATATACTACAAATTTTGTTTTGCAGTTGGAAAAGGAATCATGTTTCCAATGTATTCCTCTATGGGAAAACAATGAACTTCAACTGTTGACTCGCAGCAGATGCAAGTGCCACATTTATGATGGCCTTTCGCTGGTTCTAATCCCATTAGTTGTCTCAATGTTGGTTTTGGTTCTTTTTTAGCCGCTGCTCTCACAATATAATTTGAAATGCTATTCTCTTTTTTGAATGCAAATAAGGGAGCCGTTGTGAATTCCTCATCCAAATTTTTTACAAGGTGCCAGTTTGACTGATAACCTTTTCCAATTTATTTGAGTCTGGGCAAAACGTGGTTACACAAACTTGGCATTTTACAGGTGGCTTTTTCTTTTTCTCCAAGAGAGTCTCACGTGGAGTCCACCATGCTCGCTTCATAGCTGCCTTGACTAATTTCTTTGGGTATCCACGGTCTCTCAGTTTGTTAACCAAATGATTGGCGTGTAACATGTACTCATCTTTTTAGGAGCAGTTGCGGCAAATTCTTAAAAATTGCCCGTAGGGCATATTTTCACGGAGACTTCTAGGATGATTGCTGCTAAATAAGAGTGCTTTGTTTCTGTCTTTCGGTTTTTTAAAGAGTGTGGTTGCTAAACCCTCTGTGTCAGCATAGACCTCTACATCAAGAAACCCTATTCTGTGGGCTGATTGGGATATGCTAAACTGTATATCCAATGTTCTGGAGTTAAGCCATTTGTGAAAACTGTCCAATTGTTCTTCACCTCCCGTCAAGACCATAAAAATATCGTCAATAAACCGGAGCCATGTAGCCACATGCTCCGTGAATGGATTATTGTTATGTATGAACGTATCTTCATACATGGACATGAACAGCACCGCTAGCTCCGGTGCAAAAGGGCAGCCCATTGCCACACCTTTTGTCTGGTAAAAGAAATCATTTCCAAACGAAAAATTATTCCTTTTTAGAGCAAAAGCAGCCAGATCCACAATGAATTTTGTTTGTACTCTAGTTGGTCTTTCTCTACCATACAGGAAACGGGTAAGCACTGCCACTGCTTCGTCTTGGGGAATCTGCGTGTATAATGAAGTGACATCTAGTGTCACTAACAGATCTCTTTCTTTTGTAAATGGGACATCCTCTAATTTATTAATAACATCGATGGTATCTTGAAGGAAAGATTTGACTACTGGCAGAAATTCTTTGAGAAAGCAATCCACATATTTTGAAATGGGTTCAAGGAGGGAGTCGCACCCGGAGACAATTGGTCTCCCAAGGGGATGTGTTGCATTTTTATGAATTTTTGGTAGTATATAAAATACTCGTGTGCGTGGATATTTATTCTGCAAAAAATCATATTCTTTTTGTCCCAAGAATCCTTGGTCAAAACCTTCTTTTAGCATAGCAAAAATGTGTCCTTGTAATTCTTTAGTTGGATCCTTCGGGATCTTTTTATAACAGTTCGGGTCATCCAGTTGTTTAAGCACTTCCTTGGTATATTCTACTGTATCGCAGACTACAATTGAGCCTCCTTTGTCTGCCTGCTTTATAGGGACCTGAGGGTCATTTTTTAATGCAACTAAAGCCTCCTTTTGATCTTTTGGGATGTTGTGTTTCACATACTTTGTTCTTTTTTCCATTTCGGAGATGGCTGATAATACCGTTTTTTTTAACACGAGTATTTCTTTTGGGACTTGACTGCCAGGAGGGCAGAAAGTGGATTTTTTACGCAAACCAGTTACTTCCATTGTCTCGGGTGCTTCTTTTTCAGAGAAAAACAATCTCAATCGTACCTTGCGACAGAATTCAATAAATTCTGTTTTGAGTTTCACAAAATCTGTCTTTTTTGTTGGTACGAAGCTGAGGCCCTTACTAAGGACACTTTCCTCTGCGTTTTTCAGGATCTTATTTGATAAATTGAAAATAGACGAAGTAGCTAATTTTTGTAATGCTGTCTCCGAGTTGTCATCTCCCAAGGCTGGTTGTTGTATCGAATACGACCCCTTGGTTTGGACTGGCATCTTCCTAAAAAAGAGCCTTGTTGATGCTGTTGAGGGTTCCATTTTCTATTTCTATTAGAACGGTTTTCTCCCCTCTCTGTTTCTCCTTCAGAGGAAGATGATGTTTCCAAAAATGAGATGAATTGATTCTTTGATCTACCCTGATTATCAGTAAGGTATCTTCTTGATTCTGTCTTTGAGTAAAAATGCCTGCAAGTACGGGTAGATTGTGTCCAGCGAGAAATTCTTCTTATCCTTCTCAAACTGATTACTTTTTTGATTGATGATATGATCTTTGAAGTCTAATATTTCTTTTTCCACTTTTTCCAAAAGTGTTTTTGAATCCGTAATAGTTGATTGTCTTTAATTTCTGTTTCCAATGTTTCAATTTCTTCTACCTCTCTTTTTGATAATCTCAGCGCTGTTTCTACAGTGAGGACCATCAGGTCCCTACTGCATTTGGTTTAAATACAGCTGAAACCTTTATTGAAAATTGGGTCATCTGTAAAGATGACAGGAATGTTTTTACTTTGCAGACCAACTGGTATTGTACCTTCTCTTAGGTGTTGTAGAAGGAAATGACCGTGTAAATCTATCCTAATTTGCTTCTTCTTGAGTCTTAGTAATTTATCCTATTCGTTTTGTACTTTAGCTGTTGCACTTAGGGAGGCCGACGCAAAAACTGGTGGGGCACTCAATAATTTTTTAATATGGTCTTCACTGTAGGGGAAAGTGTCAGTTTCAGTCATTGTCAGTGTTAAAGATTTGTAAAGAAAAATAAATAATTCAACGGGCAAGGTAAAATATTGCTGCCATAGGAAATAATGGCACCATATGGACTTATTGCATATCGCTAACAACAGCACATTGCTTGCACTTTCTCCCGTAGAACCACTCAATTAGTGCTTGAGACACCCACACCACCATCGCTTGGACTAAATCAGAGTGGCACTCCAATATATATATGTAAGTGACAAAAACATTGCACTTAAAATGATTACACTCTTTTCAAGTCAAATGACAGGACAATCAATTTCTCCTTTCTCTCTTTCCTCCCCTCCCCCAGCCCTATTAGTCACCAGACTCACTGCTGAAACGATTCATTTATGGCATCTGGTTTTGAAACCCACTTAGAGGTAAGCCAGGGCAGAGTGCAAGCCTGGTGGGACTCTGTCAAAGACAGGCTAAGGTCATTGTTTGATTAGTGTTTTCTTTTGTGGTTTTTTTCTAGTGAGGTTTGGTCCTGATGAGAACCCTCTACTCAACGGGTTTGAAACGCATAGACCATGGATTAACCAAACATTTTGCTTGATATAGATTATATGTTTATTGAATTGGATCTTTTCCAAATGAATGCGGTTCATCTGAAAAAGGAAAAATTGTTGTAAAAATTGTATGGTCAATTTTCTAGCAACAGAAGATTCTGAAAAGCAACATTGTTTGCTTTGGGATTGTATTAATATCTGTGATGTGGATGGAATGCATGAATGTATGAGTGAGATGGTGAGAATAATGTGAATTGTTGAATATATGTTATGTAATTTTTATACAGTATTTGTGGGTATAGTGGTTAATGTATTGTGTATATTGAAAAAATTATTTTGAAAAAATCGAGTGCGATGAAAAAAGCAAAATAAAGGCTACTAATGAGCTTAAAGATAGATGAGTGATGCAGGATGCAGCACACATGGAAAGAGGAAAAAACAAGGAGGAAAAATCCTCCTCATTACGCCTGCTCAGGGGAGGTGTAAGGTGTTTGTGCTGCCCCAAGTACACGTGATTTTTCTTTTGGTCTTTATTCAACTGTTATTTACTTACACCATACAGTTTTATGAGTTATATTGTAATGTTGCAAGGATACATGGCCATTATATCAACAACATCAACTGTGGTGAACAATAGAGGGGAGGGGAACATTGGGACATGGCACAAATATAGATCAATTAAAAAAACATTATCACATTACGTAAGGAAGAGCACATTGACAGGCAGTACTTTGTATGCATGCACTTGCAATTTATGACCATGAGTCCCCATTAATCAGTGGATCCTTGACCTGTCACTGTGAAGTCAGAAATGCTATCGGCCTACAAGTTTGAGAGAGGCCGGTCAAAGTGCAGAGACTGCTGGGTAGCGGGATGTACCAGGCGATTCGGGCATATCTGATGTTTGGTGTAGTCATCCATTATGTCTTTGGGTCCAGACCTCAAGGGCATTAACTCCCAGAAGACCGACAGTTGTTCTGGGTAATATGTAGCATCATTAATCCATGTATCAATACAGGGAGCGGCGGATTTACCCCAGTGCATGGCGACTCTAGGTTTCGCCAGTAGAAGCATGGCGAGCAGACAGTGCAATGCGGGTGGGGCATCTCTCACGTAGCCCAGAAGGCCTAACCGTGGAGTGTGCTCCAAGTCTGCCCCAGTGACCTCATCTAGGATGTCATAGACCCTGATCCAAAACTCAGCTATGGGAGGACATTGCAATGCTAGATGTAGAGAAGTGGCATGTGATTGTCTGCATTGGCAACAATTTGCATCTGTTCTGAGACCCATCCGATACAACTGTAGTGGGGTGCGGTATACACAATGAAGGAATTTAAAGTGAATGAGCCTTAATTTATAGTTTGGGGAGAGGAGCTCTAGTTGTGTACAGCAGAAGAGCCATTGTTCATCAGTAAATAGCGGGTCTAATTCTGAGCGCCAGCTCGCTTGCGCTTTAGATATTGTCACTGGGGACATGTGCTATGGGATGTTCCAGAGGTGCATAAGAGTTTCTGAGGAGAGGGATTGTTGAGGATGTGCTCGAGTGTGGGGAGAGCGTGGGCAGTTGGCATAGTGTTATGCAGCCGATGGCAGGAAGCTCGGATTTGGTAATAGAAGGGCAGATCTGCCATGGTGGGGGGATGTCCCAAAACGTCTGCAGGGGGCAATGAAAGTGTCTTCTGGGTATAGATCCACTAATGTAGCTAAGCCGAACTACCGTGCCCTCCCGATAGAACCACTGTCTTCTATCGGTGGGAGTAGTGGGTTATATGCCAGTAGGATGGAAAGAGCGTAGAGTGTCAGAAGGTTAGCTCTTTTGCACAATCCTTCCCAGGCCCATCTTAGAGTCTCCACAGTGTTTCATTTCTCTCCCTGGGTCCCTATAAGCCTGCTACACTGCAACCTGTAGGTAAGTTGGAGACGCTCTTTCTTCCTCCACAGCAACATTGGGTTGGAATGGAGTCGGGTAGAGCCAGTAATGTAAGAATTGGGCTTGTGCAAAGTAAGCATACAGAGTGAGGTCAGGTGTACCTAGCCCCCCCGGCTTAAGCTGAAGAGTCAGTACTTCCCAAGATATTCAAGCCGGCTTGCCTGCCCACACCAAGGCCATCATAAGGAAGCAAAGCCATTTGAACAATGTGTTGTTAAGTGGTAGTGGCAGATTTACAAATAGATATAAGAAATTTAGCTACACCACCATCTTCGCTATGACGTTCCTTTTGGCTAGTGACACAGCACATTTAGACAAGGTAGAAATGTTCTCCTCCAGCCAGTCCACTGTGCAATCCTAGTTCATGTTCCAGAGTTCGTGTTTATCGCTGCTCCGCCAGATTTCCATATATTTGACAGGGCCTTCTGCCTGGGTTAAGGGGTATCCCAGCGTGAAGGGGCATGTGGCTTCTGTAAGGAGAATACATATCGATTTGAACCAGTTAATGTTTATTCCAGACAGTCCCCCAAACAGAGTGACCTTCCTTAGAATGAGGATTAGGTTCACTTTGGGGTTGTGTATGTAACGGGTAATCTTGTTCGCATATAGTGAGACGACCAGTCCCCTAGAGATGAATCCCAATCCTCTAGCGATATGATGATGGTGTAACTGAGCTGCTAGGGGCTCCATCGCTATAGGGAAGAGGAGATGGTATAGAGGGCATCTCTGTCAAGTGCCCTGGGTTACTGGGAATGATCAGAGAGGAGATCATTCACCCTCAGTCATGTGGTGGGGTTCATGTAAAGTATTCAGATCAGCTGAATAAAGGTGGTGCTGAAACCCATTCTGGATAAAATTGAGAACAAGTAGGACCATTCCAGCGAATCAGATGCCTTTGTGGCATCAATAAGGACTGCAAGTGCCTAGATGATGGATTTCAGTGAAAAAGATGCATAGATTATGTACTGTGGAGAATTCCAGAATGAATCCCGATTGGTCAGGTCTGGCTATGAGTGGGAGATGGGGATGTAATCAATTAGCGAGTAATTTGGCATATATATTATTGTCAATTTTGATAAGGGATAGCGGGTGGTATGTGTTGTGGAGATTAAAGGGTTTTCCCGGTTTTAAAAGTGTGTTACAGCTTTGCGCATGGATGAGGGGAGGGTGCCTGTGTCTATCGACTCCTGAAAGACCTCGAGGAGATGTGGCGCCAGTGACGCTGCATATGTTTTGTTGAAGGAGGCAGTCAGCCCATCCAGCCCCATGACCTTATTGCCTGACATGTTGTGTATCACCTGAATTTTGTCCTCGTGGTAAAGGATTCAACGAGGTAGACGTGGTGTGATTTACCCAGTCACAGCAACTCGATTGAGTCTAAGTATTCAGCCAGGCCTCAGTTGACTTAACCCCTTCGACGCTCATGACGAGCTGGGCTCGTCATGAGGTAGCCTCCTCGCACACTCATGACGAGCCCAGCTCGTCATGTAAAGTGCGCTTTTGAAAAAGTCAGCGCAGCAGCAGAATTCCACCCGCACGCATGCGGTTAATAATGGTGGAGGAGTAGAGTGTGGTATAGACCTCCGTAAGGAGATCCAGTAATGCGCTCGGCCCACTAACAGGGCAGGAGTCTGTATCGAGAAGCTTCATAATGTATGATGAAGCAAGCAGATGTCTAAGTATCATGGCTGGGGTTCTGCCAGGGCGGTCCCCCATGCAATAGCGTCTGGCCCTAGCATATTTCTCCAACAAGTATAGTATATGTGATTAAGCAAATCTAGGGAAAACCCACCGCAAAACCCATGGAACACATACATGGCTCAGAGTAAGTCAACACAGCGATTTGCGCTTCTTTGTATTACTCCACATCTATGAGGCCATGCAAAGGCACACAAAGTGGCTTTGTGAGGACTCATAGATATGGTTGAGAGGTTTGTACCACCAGAGAGTCAGAAAAAGTGATGATCCAGTGGGGCACGCCTCTGATAAATAATCCCCTATCTGTGCTGCATTGTGTGGCACACATACATAGACGATCAAGCCTCCAAGGTTGCACCATGTGCAGGAAGGAGCACCCCCCTGCAAAAAGAAATTTCCACATACAATGCAGGCCTTCAAGCACCGCGTTGCAAGTGTAACTGTATTTGTGTTAGTGTGTTAGGCTGCACATTGTGTGCGAGAGTAGGGTGAATGGTCTGGAATGTGCTGTCTGGCTTCAATACTGTGCACTACTGCCATTTTTCAGTGACGCTGTGCAGTGCAGACAGGTGGCTTGCTGCACTGCATAGTACCACTATCCCAAATATCTGGGCCCTTGTGTCATGTGTACATAATGGTAACAATGCACTGCAATGTGTAGACGATGAATTGCCATATTGACATGCACATTCTGATCTGTCAATGGCAGCAGTGACAGAATGTTAATGAGTAGTAATGTGTCATTTGACTCTGTGTGCATGGATGGAACCACATCGACTGCACTGGGTAATGAATCACTAGCCCACACGGTGCCACATGCGTAACAGTTACATCTTTGGCTGTGGCACTGTTGTACTGAGGACGTAACCATTATGTGCTGGCACCCACCCACAGGGCAGATGCTAGAGCTCCACCCTTTGTGGCACTAATTTATGGGAAGTGCTTCCCCTGCCACCCCTGACCCACCCTTTATGATCTGATTACGTCTGCACGCACACAGCAAGTTGACGTCATCACAGCAGGTCAGGGATGTGTCGGATGTATTGGCTTCTAGTGCATATGAGAAAAAGGTACCTTTTTTCTCCTGACGGAAACAGGGACAGAAAAGAGGCAACGGAGGGGAAAGTAAGGAATTTATCTTTTCCCTCTGTGTCTCTTTGCAGTGCATTCCTGCTGTGCAATTGTAGGAGGGGCCGCGATTGTGCAGCAGGAATGCACCCAATAGGCCATCAGGGATTTTTTTTTGCATATCGTTTTGTAGGGGAGCAGCCCCTTGGGCAAGGGTCACGTCCCATACATTTGGGTACTGTTTTGCCCATTTTGTGCCCCCCCCCACCCCGGTGACAGTTCAGCAATATTCTTTGTCCCAAGGGGTCAGAATGCCACTAGAAACCAGGGATTCAAGTCATTCATTTGTTGGGGGTCACTCCCCATTATTGGGGACATATCTTAGCCCTTTTGGCCTTATTTTTAGGCACATCTGGCCTCCCAAGGGGGGCAGAATGGCAATAGAACCATGGATTCAACTTATGTATACATTGGGGAGGGCCCCTTGAGCAAGGGTCACTCCCCATTATGGGGGCAATATGTTGGCCCTTTTCTGCCCCCCAGGGGCAGATGGGTATTATTTGCCTCTGCCCCCAAGGGGGCAGAGAGCCACTAGACATCAGGGATTTTTTCTATTGATATCTCTCGGAGCAGCACCTTGGTCAAGGCACGCTCCTCATTATGGAGGCAATATTGTGGACATTTATTGCCCCCTCTTGGTGCAGTTTAGCCATATATTTGAAGCATAAAACCACAAGACATCAGGGAAAGTTTATGTGTGTGTGTGGGTATGTGTGTGTGAAGTGGAGTTTGGCTGACAGTCTATGTGTACTGGTGCTTGGCTGGCAGTGTTTGTAGACTGCTGCTTGGCTGGCAGTGCATGTGGACTGGTGGTTGGCAGGTGGTGT
Organism: Lissotriton helveticus; assembly: GCF_964261635.1. Classification (NCBI taxonomy): domain Eukaryota; kingdom Metazoa; phylum Chordata; class Amphibia; order Caudata; family Salamandridae; genus Lissotriton; species Lissotriton helveticus. The sequence goes on from NC_136071.1 coordinate 622,534,693, forward strand.
GTGTATACTAGCACTTGGCTGGCGGTGCATGTGGGCTGATGCTTGTTTGGCTGTGATTGTGGAATGACATCTGAATGGCAGTGTGTGTAGAGTGGCATTGGCTGGCGATGTGTGTAGGCTCACACTTGCTTGGTGGGCAGTGTGTGTAGAGAGGCACTTGGCTAGTGGTGTGCAGGGACTGGCGGTGTGTTGGTGACTGGCAGCCAGTAGGTGTATTAAATTGCTTGAGGTGTGTTTGATAGTTGTATGATGTTTGAGTGCTTGGTGGTTTATTAGAGTGATGGGCCCTTGAATGGCACTGTTTGTAAATGTAAGAATTGTATTGTGTTGGGTCTGCAGCTGGCAGTGTGAATGGTTTCCTATGTCTGAAGCATGAAAGATGTGTGAAATGACTGTAAAGTGTTTGATGCCTTGATATGGCTTTACAGCTTATGAGCTGTAAGTCAATGGTTCTCTGTTGATGTTTTTGACAGTATCTTTTCCGGATTGTATTTTGTAAAGTCCGTTTTTTAACGAACCATTGACTTACCCTTGTGCCAAATCCAACCAGAAGGTCTGTTATTGACTAGTGGATGGGTGTGCAGTAATGTTTTGGTGTTTCTTTTGCTTTTTATGTCAGTGCATACTTCCTCTGCAGTGACCACCTTCTGCCCTCAAATATTTTTGGAAACTGGTCACCAAGGGAATAATATGTGATATGTTTTGTGTGGATCTCACAATGTATACTCACACAGAAGCACTTTTGATTAATTTACAAATACATATTGTTTCCTCACATTTCTATGAGAGAAGTTGTGAGATCAGTAGCCCGGCACATATTTCCTACCACCCAGCTTTCACCCAGGTCTCCGAATGAAAATGCTACCTCACTTGTGTGGGTAGGCCTAGTGCAACAGGAAACAGCTCCAAACACATTGTGGAGACATCAAAATTATCTATTGCAAAACGACCTGGTTTTGCAAAGGGAGAACCTGCGTTTTTAGTTATGTACTCAGTGGCCATTTAGGGAAAACTACCACCGAAGACATTTCTGAGAACTAGACACCCAGGGGACTCCTGGTAAATGTGGTTTGTGTGGCTCCCCCTATGGTTTTGTATACATTATCCCCTGCAAACCTCAAATTCAGCTAAAGTAGTCACGTTTTCCTCACCTTTCTGTGTGGGAAAGATGATCACTGGGCCGGAAGAAATTTCCGACCACCCAGCGTTTCCTAAGGTCTCCCCAAAAAAATGCTACCTCACGTGTGCAGGTAGGCCAAGTCCCTGTGACAGGGAAGGGTCCTAAACATATTGTGGAGTAATCAAAATTATCGATCTAAAAATGACCTGGTTTTGAAAGGGGGTCACTTGCACGATACCATTCTCCCAAATATCTGGAGGCATCTAGGGAAACCTACCAAACCCAGACATTTCTGAAAACCAGACACTTGGGGGAGTCCAGGTAGGTGTGGCTTGCATGGGTCCCCAATGTTTTCTTACCCAGAATCCCCAGTAAACCTCCGATTTAGATAAGAAAATCATGTTTTGTTGGTTGAAGGATGCTGTAATTGTAGTCTCTTTTCAGTGAGTTCTGTGAACAAGTTGTCCTATATCTGTGTTAATGAGCAGTCCCGGTTCTTGGTTTTGAAGATTTACAAATAATTGTTTCACTATCACTTTGGTCTTCTGCAGATTCATTTTGTTCACACAGGCGAAACATGGTTAACTAACACTTCGGGCCTCATAACAATGTCGGACGGACTTATGTCCACCAGTCACTGTTGGGGTTTGAAACCGCCCGACCTTAGGTTGATGATTCAGACCGCAGTATTAAGACAGTCACAAACATCCATTTTCCAATTGAAGTCTGTGTGGCAGGAAGAATAGTCCCACAGCACAAGATTCCATTGGAAAATGGATGATTGTAAACATCCCTCCACCATGAGGCAAGCACCATGCGGTGCATGACACATGGTGCAGGGATGTTTAGGGGCCACCATAGTTGTCCCCCAGGCCCCATAGTGGAGGGCCAGTGGGGAAGGGGGCCCTGCTAGGGCCACTAAAAGTTACTTTCTGACAGCCTTTCCATGTAGGAAAGGCCATCATGGAAAGGCTGTTGTAATCCCAATGGGTGGCTCCACTGTCATTCAAGGGATTACAATTCTGCTCCTCTTCCGAAGATAAGCGGAATCCCGCCACTGGTTTGCCTCAGACCACCGTCATCATAATACAGCAGTTGGATGAAAACCCTTGATGTCTGGCAAAAAGCCTCCAACAGATTGTAGCAGTCTTTCCGCCCGACATCAAAATCTGGCCCATAGTCTCGAGAGAGCACTGAAACACACAGAACAAAAGCCATCAACATTAACGTCAAATGAAAGGTCGGGATACGAGCTACCCAGATGCCTTTGTCATGTGATTGCTCAGATTTTACTGTTTTATTTAGCAATGGGGTGATGAAGTGTGGCTGGTGGATCAGCATGCTGCTCACTATCTGTATCTCCGAGGATGAGCCATGACTTTTGCAAGGCAGAGTCTGGCACGCCGATGAGTTTGCAGGAGGGAGCGGACATGAACAATGGAAGCTGTGCCGGTTGCTATAATGGTAACCAGTTGCTATGACTATTGCCCACCAGTGTCACTATGTGATTCACATATTACAAATGGCAACTCCCAGATTATGTTAGCGTGTCACTCCATGGGCTGGCATCTCAACTTCAGATGGCCACCTCCACTATGACCTGCATCTACCTAAGTTCTAAAGTTGAATATTGAGGTAATGTTTTATGACCTGTCTTCAAACTACAAATATTCAAGCAAACAAAAACACCAACTTTCAGTACAGCTGATACCTATCCACTTCTAGGATTGTCAGGTAGGGCTAAGAGTGCACTGGTGGTGACAAGGTTTGATAACGGCACGAAATCCAGTCAATGAAATGACAGCACTCCTCAGAATCCCACGCATATTGCGCTTTTGTTCTGTCTGGTCTGGTCATCACTTTGGAGATTTCTCAATCACTGTGTCATTTTCAGATGAAGTGCTTTGGAGTCAAATACATGTTGTGTCCAATTTTTTTTAAAGCAATCCTGTGTTGCACTAACATAATGTTTGGGAAGTCGATCAGAGGTAGGGTAGAAAATAAACCTTTTTCTTACAACAATTTGACTGAAACTGCTGCAAAACAACACGTTGTGCACAAATCAGTGTGGTTAAATTAAGTAAAGTAAACAAAATTGGTTGGGAAAAGGCTACGTCGTGCAAACAGGCATCTCAAGCAGCTCCCACTGTGGAACTCCACAGAGTAAAGAAGAGTTTTTTAGTAGTTTGAGGAATTCTGCATAGCAGAACTCTGCGAACTCCACCCAGGTCCAGTGGAAAGTCCATGTGTGGCATGTCATGTCAGTGTAGGCCCCATACAAGTGTAAATGTCAATCCTGGATTGCATTGTGACACCAACTTTACAAAACCCACAGATGTTCCAGCAATACTGACAGTCTATATACACACATACATGTAGGCAGACAGCCATATTGACAAATGTAACCAATGGGACAGTTCACCTGTTCTGTGCAGTAAGTAGCCGAAATTAAAAGCCAAGGAATCCAATGATGTTAAACCCACAAAGTCAAACACAATGCTGTCAAAATGTCACACATCAGTCATCAACATAGATTAATATCATACCTGGACAAGGCACCAGGCTGTTCTCAGGATAACAATAGCAACAATCATTTGCCACAGCAATGAGGAAAAAGTCAAGGTATAGAAGTACACACTCCCCTACAAGTTATAGTCATACATATACATGTTAAAAACAAATGTATTGTGTGTACTTTGTAGTACAAAGCTCCTTGTAACAATATAGGGTGTGTCCCACATGAATATGGTAAAGCAAACAGCGAAGGGGTCCACTGCTGTCTTTCCACAGGTTTATATCGGATATCGAATTTCAATTAGTTAGGGTGCTCCTGCAGGTGACATGTCCATCCATGCATGTCAATTCTTAATGCCAAACTGTGCAACCACCAATGTAAGAAAGCATCCCTGCCATGGGCACACCATAGGTTCTTAGTAAAAAGACTCCATCAAAGTTTCTTTGAAGTTTCAAAAGTTTCTTTATTTTTCAAAACTGATATTTCAATTCATATCAGGCTTAATGTATATTTCATTGTGATAAATCATTCAAAGTTGTTGTTTGTAATATGCATTATTAAATACTCCAATGCATTTCGGGCGTCTTGGCACGTCACCTTTATATTGTTTAAATATTTATTGAGAGCCATGATTACATGCTAATGTAAGTAGGTAAATGTGATATGTGTCAATCTGATGGTTATAACCGTGCTGATTGCTATATCCTTATGTTTCAGGGCTCCTTGATAAAGGGCCAAGACCCCCGAAATGCATTGGAGTATTTAATAATGCATATTACAAACAACGACTTTGAATGATGTATCATGATGAAATATACATTAAGCCTGATATGAATTGAAATATCAGTTTTGAAAAATAAAGAAACTTTTGAAACTTTTGAAACTTCAAAGAAACTTTGATGGAGTCTTTTTACTAAGAACCTATGGTGTGCCCATGGCAGGGATGCTTTCACACATTGGTGGTTGCACAGTTTGGCCACATGAATATGGCCCACATTGCAATCCATATGCATCAATCAAAGTGCACCATGAAAACATCTCTGCCCAAAACAATAGTTGAAGCTTCTGACAATGAATAGCAGAACAATCCATGTGACATGTAAGTGTACGATGAAACGGCTGTGCCAATGTCATGTAGGCCACCAATGACATCTGTGGTTTACCATGGACATATAAATGTGTGAGTGTAATACATTTTGGCAATGTCACTACCTACCTAGGGAGGACCATGGAGTCTAATATCTGATCACCATTCTGTCACTTCACACATGTACTGAGTCCACATAACATACAGTGGTCAGGAAGAGCTCCAATTGGCCATCACAGAAAGCTACTGGATCAAAATGGAACTCAGGATGTTGAAGTGTGCAACGTATCAGGCCATGCTCACCATGTGCTATTACACAAAGAAAGGGACAAGACATGTTTAAACCTATGGTCAACTGTATTATTAGCACATATTGTTAAATACTATAATAAATGTGTATGAGTATTTCAACAGACATAACACACATGGGCAGGAACGTAGCTGTAACAGAGAGCAAAAGCATTGACAGTTAGTATTTCTGTTTCACTTTCAGCCGACCAAAGATATGGTCTCCAGCCCTGGGACATGACCCCAATAGCACAGCCCAAGACTGACCAAAACAGAAACTACAATCAGGCACTGATCAAGACTCGCAACATTGTGGAGAGAAACGTTGGGCTGCTCAAGACCCTGTTCAGATGCTTGAGCATGTCATAGGGGAGATTGCTCTACTCGCCTTCTATGGTCCGCAAGATAATACTTATATGCCAGTTTTCAAAATATCTGTGTCCAGACAAATGTCCCATGGGATGGAGACCATCAAGAGCAGGAGCTAGTGGAGGATGAGGACGCAGGAGAGATCCAGAATATAGTAACTGGAAATAGGCGACATAGCCATATTGTGCAATATTTCTTCTCCTGAAGCACACATACTGTGAATGAGCACGTCCAAACATATTCTGAAGGTTCAACATGCAAATAAAAGCTTGTGTTTGTGGTTAAGTCACAGTCTCAGTAAACATCAACTCACACACATCTCGTCAATGAGAGGAAGGGCTCAAAAGGTAAAAATCATGTCATTAGACCTGTTGAGCATCATGGTGCCATGCCTCACATCTATCAATTTCATATAGACAGATATGCTATGTGAAGCAGTATACTACATTAAAAAGACTGGCCAGCATGCCACATTTCAAAATCCAAATTGATCCTCACTCACCCCTTGCACTTGAACAGTGCAGAGGTACATATCTAGCAGTGATGTTGTGTTGTGCAGCAGCAAAGTGTGCAACAGATTGCACTCAGTAAAGTTTGGAACTCAAACCACCAACTTCCGTACCTGAGAATAATCTCACAATATAGTGTGTCTCACCAATGTGTGAGCATGCAGAATAACATCATCTTGCTGGAACTCATGTTGGTGCAGATACTATCAGAGATAATGAGTGACAGTTGTCATGGACAAATGCCTAGTGTCAGGCAAACATGTAAAAGCTGTCACTTGTACAGAACGCATACATGTATCTGTGGCTTTCCAAAAAACACAGCACATGTGAACTATTTGCTGGCCACATTGCCATATATGCAACATAAAACAACCCTTGGGTCTAGATAAAAGAAAAGTGTATGAGAAACACAATAGCATAACATAGTTGGAATGGAGTATTCCTTTTATAGGACAATTTCCCTCACCCGCCAAAAGTAACATTCTTTTTCAACGAAAACCTACTCGAACTGTGAGTCCTAGTCATAGTGCAATCTTCAACTCCCTCACTGAGAGGGAGAAAATAAATTGATGTTTTAAGAGGTATAATAAATACCCTATAATGAGCTCAGGGTGGTGAAGTGGGCAGAACATGTGAAGAAATGACGGTGAATTATCACTGGCTACAGCGTACGTATGCACTTTTATTTATGTGTCTCAGGGTCAGGATTAAAAAAGCAAGATACTGCAGGAAGAATTAAACCTGCTAGGTTGTGTAAATTGATCTGCCATCACGCTGTGCTGTCGCTCATGAGGCATACAGTGTTTGCAAGGTAGATGTGTTCTGGACCAGATCTTTGAGTTTTGCTAAGATGCAATACACTGGAGATGATGAGAGGAGGCAGTTACCACCAGTACACTAACCAGCCTCTATATACATTGGCAATGCTAGAACTTTAGTGACACACACTTTAAGACTTCTTCAGAAGCACAGCATGTGAGTAGAATAATAAAGACCACAGATAGGAATATCTGATACTGCCATGGACAAACATGAAATACTGATTGGATTTTTGACAGGCCCAGTAATATACTCTAACCTGTCCCAGCAATATACTCTAACCTGTCCTAGCGCCGTGATGTCCCTTGGGATGATTGAAGCGCTTTACAAATACCGTAAAATACAAATACAAATATCTGTTGGAACACGGACTGGAGTCACTAATACTCCCAAGGCTAAACTCAGGACACAGATTTGAGTTCATGGCACTCCCAAGGTTAAAATCGGAACACAGGTTTCATTACAAAGTTCATTAAAATATCAAGTGCTCTGAAGGGCATTCTCTTGGAACTACTGTTCATCAGAAACACACGGAGAAAAAGTCGCTGGTGCTTGGGCAATTCTCAGATCAAGCACCAATGTAGCACGAAGGATCCAGAGCTGCAACTGACATGGTAAGCTTGTGGAAATCATAGAGAGCGACTGGAGACAAGTCTGTAGTCTTGGGGAAGCTGATGTTCAGTCCCGCTCAAGAGTATTGATGGATTAGTGCACACTAAACAGACAACAAGTAATAAGCCTAGTTCTTCCTCGTGTCAGAAGTTTAAGGAAAAACTCGAGGTCTTCACTCAGGGAGTTGAAGGGGAACTGGAGTAGCTATGCAAGAGGCAGAGAGGAAGGCTGCTTTCAGGGAGCTGGGCACACAGGAATCACTGATCTAACTTAGAATGCTGAAGACCAGATCGGCTGATTCTTCAGGTGCAGTGGCAGCTGGTGACATCTGAAAGTGGTAGGGCGTAAAATTTGTGGTGTAGCGCACTGCGGAGTGCGAGGGAGACCGAACGACTTAAGGGGGGTCCTCCCTACGAGAACATTTTTAAAAGAGAGTGGGCAAATGGTGCATTTTCAAGCAAATTAAAGAAAGCAAGAAGATTATTAAAGCAGTTGTGAAAGTACAGTTATCTCCAACAGCTCACCTTTCGCACTAGTTTACATAGGCATGCAATTATTAGAACTCGGGCTTTTGTGGTCCACAATCAACAATTTACTTTACCTACAATATATATTATTAGTAATTATTAATAATATTAGCCTTTATTTACCAACGAGCAATCCAACAAGGCAGTTCCACTGCAGTTACACAGACAAGCCTAAGCACTGAAATTGTGCACCATGAAAAGCATGCACTTAAACTCTTTCAAGTGCAGATACATCTGAAGCAAATGTTTCTGCAGCTAGGCCTTGCTGGCACGCATCTCCGAGAAGCATTGGCAGCATTGTATATTCTTCTCAGAGGTGCGTGCCAGCATGCCCTAGCTTCAGAAACATCTATCTACAATATGGAAATGTTTCTGAAGCTAGACCCTGTTTGGAACGCATCTCCAGGGACATCTTAAGGATTTTGGGGCCCTGGGACAAACGTATTTAGGGGGCCCCTGTTAGGAACAGCTTTGAATATATGATCCAGTTTCAGCTGTTTCATGCCCTCTTTTACCAGGTCACTGACAATGCACTGGTCCAAATTTTAAATGTGTTTAAATCTAATATTCCTGGATAGTGGTGTGGTTTCAATATTGCAACACAACAGCAGCTCACTAATATTAATGCAAAATTCTCTGTGACACCCTCCCATTTCTCATATGTTAGGTCCTGTATTGATCTAAAAGAAACTTTTTTCATGGATGCTGCCTAAAACAAACACAGTTCTTTGCAAAATGTCTGTATTAGGCTCACACATCACCCACATTAAAAATAAATGACAGGAAAACGGTATTTTAAGAAATCCGTTTAAAAATTATTAATGGTCATCAGGGCAAGACTCTGCAGACGAAGCAGGCAAAATCAGGGGCCCCTGAAAGGCTGGGGACACTTAAAAAAAATAAGCAAACACCACACACCGATAGCTGTTCGTGTAAAAACCTGAGCAGTAACAATTATACTATAATAAATAAAGATGGGGAAACTGTACAAACATCCTTTGACTTTGTCTGCTGTTTTAGTGTTTTCTGCTCCCTTTCATGGCCAAGTTCCATTCTCGCTAACCTTCTGCTTCCAGTTCCAATCCATGTGCACAACATCAACATACGAACCCAAAAGGTACTCTAAAAATGAGTTGTTTCTTCTCATCTTACACGGCCATATTGCCGTCCTGCTTTTCGGTTCCTAGTACTAACATGTTGAAAAATTTGGCTTTTTATTTAAATATGTCATTGCTTTGTTCCCGGAGCGACAACCATTTTACCTATGGTCTACATGGGTAAGAGTTGCCCCTCGGCCCATCAAGGTTTTGTCAGTAAGATTGCTACTACGTTTTGCCAGATAAAAAACTTGTCGAGAGGAAATTAAAATACATTTATTTGCCTAAATATAGCCTGTTTTAATTTTGTTTGAGGAACCAGCAGCGAGGACTCCGATAAATAAAGAATGCGCTTACAGTGTACAAGTTGAAACTGTGCAGGCTCGAGGCACAGCGCTTCGGTCTGCCCGGTCCTTTCAACCAGGTGCTTCATGCAGTTCGGATGTGCATGACAAGGAAAGGACACAATAATCTCGTGCTGTGTTGGCATCTGGAAAAAAATACGAGTGTCTTAACCTGCCTTTGAATATTAACTCCAGAGTCTGGAGGTATTATTCAAAGGCAGGGCAAGACTCACTGCAAAAACCCCAAGCAAGGCAGCGCACGGCATATCTCAAAATTAAATATACATTTTTTGTTGGCACGGCCGCACGGAGAGATTAAGAGATTTACCCAGAATCACAGAAAGTTGAGTGACGACGCTGAGACTGGTTCCCCTCGGGTAAACCAGGTTTGTGTCTCGGCATTGTCAGCTTAACACGCCTCTATGGTTGGCAGCTCTGCTCTGCTGCTCTAACTCTTTCGACAGTAAGGCTGTAAGGGGGATGCGGAATCCTCTCCCGGTCACTCACGATTTATGATTTTCACTATCAGTATCACTAGATCATCTAGTGAAAATCATGAACTGTGAGTGACCGTCCCCGGCATACATTCGCAGTCTGATTGAGATCACTTGGAGGCCAGGAAAGAGGAAGACAGACGGGGCTGGCTGAAAAGTTTGACACCTAGTGGGATTTTTTGTATGCAGTAGTTTTCAATGAAAAAGTACGTTATTACGGTTCAATAAAATACAACTGGGCGGAAGGCCAACACAACTACGCAAGCAACGCGGTCATATACTTTACTCACTAGCCTCAGTCGGAATCCTTATCCTGTGACCTGCATGCGTCTGAGGCAGGCTCTTGTAAGAAGTAGGATGCCAACTCAATGAAGTTGTGCGCGAGGCCTCGATTCGGCTCAGGGGGCCACCACAACCATGAGGTCTGGCCGGCAGCTGAGAGCTCTCCCCTTGACTCTCTCGCTCCATTGTGTAATGGCGTAAACCTATGCCCAAAGAGCGGGGAGGTGGAGAGAGAAGCTGAGAGCTAGGGCAGATTGACCAATCACTGCACGGCTTCACAATGAAGCTGTGCAGTGATTATTGAATATGCCCCCCACGCTCCAGGCATGGGCACACACGCCCAGTCACAGGCTCTGCGTCGCTAAAGCAGCCAATCATGGTGCTGCTAAGCAGCTCCTGGATTGGCCAGGTCAGGAAAACTCGCCGCTCATCAGGAGACCAGGGGGCTGCAGCTTTGACCCTCCCGGCTCCTTCATTGTAGAGGCGAGAGTGTTGAAAACTGCGCATGTTGGGCTGGCCAAGGAAAGGCACCAACTCAACCCGACATGCGCAGTAATTGTACTGACTGTTCCTAAACATTCCCCACCCACCCCCCAAGCCAGCAGGCGCAAGTGACGTGTGTCATTGGTGATGATTGCAAGGTACCGGCCGGCGGCTGTGACTGCTTTGTGCCGCGGGCTGAGTAATTAGGTGTAAGTAACAATACACTTATTCAACAAATTTTTTTTTCACACAGCTCACAGCTGCCTATGGCAAAATAATGAGGGGGCGATGCCCAAATGCCCTCACAGAGGAACCGCCCCTGGGGCCAATGGAGGTGCACTTGCTCCATGGGGCAAGGATGCAACTGGTACATGCAGGAATAGATGTTACTGTAATAGTGCATCTTACTGACAGTGACCTGAAAAGTATCACCTCTGAATTGTTTTAGTACGTGCAAGGAGCCTGTTTCAAACCTACTCTAAACTCAGAAGGAGTGGGAAAGCAAAAAAAATATATTTTTTATATAACCCTCACCCACTCTAGTAGTGGCATGCTTTATCATGGCTCGTTGCTCGACCTTATTCCAGGGAGCTCTTATGTGGATTTGTTAAATTGGGGGGGGGCATAACTTTACTGAGTTACCCCCTCTGGAGGTAACTCAGTCCACAACCTTGGGTACTACCCAATTTAGCAAGTATTAGCAATGCTTATGAATGCTTTGAATTGAATTGCATACCTTACACTATAACACATGTTAATTACATCTGTGAATGGGCGAAATAAGCACAAATCCACCCTGATGAAAGCCCAGGACCATTGAGGCCATTAGTATATGGCTGAAACATGTCGATGTTTTATGGTCACAGGACCATAATATTTTACTACCAACCCTGATATCGTTTCTGAACCTTTCCCTTCCACCCACTGATAAAGGGATACCTGGGAGTGGATGAGGAATTTTTAAAGTTACACCCCTCGCTTATCACAAATCTACATAAGAGCTATCTGGAATAAGGTCGAGCCCACCCCGGCCTTTAGGAGCCAGGGTGAACCAGAGGATGAAGCATGCCACTACTGGGGTGGGTGAGGATTATATAAAAAAAGGATGTTTTCCTTTTCTCACTTCTTCTCTCCTTGCACTTACTAAAACAACTCAGAGAGGATTCTTTCAGGTCATTAGTAGTAACAATTGGAGGACTTATCCCTACATCCTTGGTCAAAGGATCTTTCTACCCTCTCAGGGCTGTGGAAATTCTTCTGAGTTCCCACACCTTTATGTTGTGAGCGTCTTACTGATAAGCTATATATGCTGTTAGCCCCAGTGCACCAACTATGTGTGCTGCTGTACACATGACACCAATAAAATAGAAGCAATGATGAGATGTTAATGTCTAACTACATGTAATATCACTCCAGTGAAGGTAGCAGTCACTGACACTTTACATGTTTGCCCGGCATCATCTTTCAGTCAAGGCACACATTTATAGCTGATGGGCATAGCTACCCACATGCAAAGGGCAAGGATCCCTCTCTGTTGCAGAGTAATGCAATGGAGAGAATTTTTATATACACAGTGGCACTCGGGATTCATCACACTTGTCTGGCCAACTGAAGCTGGACTCATGTTGGTCATACAATAGGCAAACATATTTAGATTAGACATTTTCCAAGGTGAATTGTGTATGTGCCACACATCTTGTATCTGGCACAGACCATAAAGAGCAGATGTGTCTGGGACATTAAATTCCATAGTGGAAGTTGGCTAGTGTAGTGGGCTAGTTTATGTCTGGTCGACAACCACAGGTGTCATATTGGCCTAATGACACCCATAATAACTGTCCCATAAATTAGTAAGCAGGATGCCACATACACTGTAGACTGGCTGAACCAGCCAGTCTTCGTGCCTCTCTGAGTGTGGCTTGCATTCCGTAACCAAATCTATGTCAGCAATGCAGACAAGGTGTATGAATGTTGGTATGGTGCATGATAGTGTATACAATAGGTATTTTATAGGCATAGCAATGCAGTATAACTAGGCTATCTGGTTTTAGGTTTTAACCTATAATAACTGATAAAACCCCACCAAAAGGAAAATAGCCATCACCGGTGTAAAATTATTAACACTAAAAAACACCTATGCAACCACGAACTAAGTGCCATTCGAAGAAAGGAAAACATGAGTGAAAGAATCATTTGCATTTCTACCTGAAGGGGCCAATACAATGTAACTTTGTTATACAAGGCAGCAGCAAGAACGACTGGGCTAGCATTATTCTGCTTGAGTTTTGTTGTTTAAGGGTGTCACTAAAACACTGTCTCTTCTTCCTTCTGCTTTTTTCAGTTTTTTGGTCTTTGGTCGAAATATGCACTATTTAGAACATGTTTTAGGTCTTATTTAGTTATTTTATAAACTGTAGAGAATCGGAAAATATCAAAATCATATATGGTATTTTGGCTACATTTGATTTAACTGATAGGTAAAAGGGTGGGTTTCATAAGAATATTTCCCAATTTGTACAATCACATTCACCCACAGACAGAGAATGGGTGAAATTCTTTGATACATCAGTACCCTTTTCTAGTGAGTCAGTATTGATTGTAAGTGAATTGCCAAACACCCCAGGCTTTAAACATTCAATGCAAGGTGTAGTGACTGGTATATGTGAAAAGAATGTTGTCACCAAGCATCTGAGGTAGTGGTGAAAACATGACATCAGACGTTTGGTAAAAATGGATTGCAGTGTCACTTGGAATGCTGCTGAAAAAAGTTCCTACCAAGTTCAGTAAAGATTGGAGTGATATTGCGTGCATTTGCAGTAATTCAGCTATGTATATGAAAAAGTCGTATGATGGCCTGTCAAAATCGATACCTGAGCTGAAGTGCTTCCCTGTAAGAGATCCTTGTCACTTGCTAGATGGTATGTTGAAAGCAGATTTACCATCTACAGAGTTAATAAAGAATGCTATTGACTTCTTAGTCCATTCTGGTGCACTGTTTTGTTATGCCCGGGAACTAAAATGCAAATATTTCTCATTTTGTGCTTTGTGAGGCATCAAAGAAAGTCATACTAGCTGTGTCATTTAGCCGGTTGATCTCAGTCCTATAGGCTGTGAATCCCATATTATACATGTGGCGACCATTTACAGAATTTTTGCTTAGTGATGATGCAAAAGACAAGAAATGTGAGGATCTTCGGTAACATATTGAGAGTGATGTGAAAAAAGTACAGTCTACTGCATGCTTTGGTTTTTACAGGAAAACGTGACTGCTATTGTGGACATAATCAAAATACTAGAGTCTGAAAACACCCTTGTCTACCAAGTGTTCTGCGTAATTGGTGTAGATGTGAAACATCTCCTAGAGAGTTGGCTGGGCGACACTTTTAGTGACTTTCGCACTGCAACATGCTCCTTGTTAGAATTCTTGCCATTTGGTAGGTAAAGAAATGTTGAGGAGCAATTCAGGAAATTTTATTTTACAGTCTATGGGAAATGGCTTGCAATGATGCATAGAAATGGCCCTTCACCAACCATGGCATTTGAAATTAATGAAGCTTCAATGAGGTACTTTGCACAATTTCTAGATCCCTTCTGAATTTTCTACAGACTTGAAAAGTACTTCTTCATTTTTGACCGCTTCAATAACTGAGGGCATATGTGCAAATACATAGGAAGGAAAGAGCAAGCGCGCATGATCAAAAACTCACTAAAGAACTATTGTATAGCGCACTACAATAACTTTGATTTGTAAAAATTAATTTGGACCTCTTATGCCCTGTGCACACGCTATCTATACACATGCACTATCAGTCCAGAAAGCAAGCAATAATGACAAAAATAAATTTAAATTCCATAAACACCGAAAAAACACTGTTTCTGTTGTTTTTAATGGCACCAAAATGTGTAACCACTGATAACCACTGTTTTTAAGGTATTGAAAAAACTGAAAAATCCCCACCAGAATTTACCAAAAATAAAAAACTGAAACTGGAAAGCCTAAGTATAATTGAGCTAAAGGATGCCTATTCCACAGCTACCTACGTTCACCCAAACATACTAAAACTCAAAAAAGCAACAAATGGCTTGTTATTTCTCTACACATCACAACATGTATGAGTTCCTCGCATAAACATATAGTCAACCAATATGTCAGCACAAGGAAGACAAAAAACATCCATAGGCGCTATTTTTACAATGACAATAAACACATCTGAAGATATCAAGCCTGTCAGGTGAGACAAGAGGGGCAAGGTAATGAGACCTAAGCTGTGTTCACCTGCATTGTTCAAATCACTACAGTGTATCACAGACAATAGGCCAGTTGTGTGGATCAAAACTCACGCATTCACAAAATTGCATGATGCATTGCAAATGTAACATTGCTCGTAATATGCAAATCGGTGCAAATGCGTTGAAAAACACATTGGGGTCAATGCGTTGTGCCTCATGAATGCATTGGCTATTTCAGTGCCAATGCATCAGAAAAACAAGACATTTGTGATACACTTACCGGATACAGGTAGGGAGTGATGGACTTGGTGTGGCAGGCTGCTAACTAGGAAGTTTGAAGTTGTGTTCACTTTCACTTACTCTCTGTTAGTCGGTGCATTATAAAAGAGGTTGCCTGATAGTGTCTGTTGGAGAAGTGTGTCAATTGGTATTTTGAATGTGTGTTGTGTCCAGATCTTGTCCCTGTTGCTGTCATATATTGTGTGATGTCATTGTTGTGTATTTTATTGTCAGAGTACTGTTGGGTTTTTGTCTTTTGGGGTAATGTATGTAGGGGTAGGTAAAGTGGGTATGGGTTTTAGATGTAGGCTAGGTTTTTGGGGGGGGGATTGTTGAAGTTTGGGAATATGTCTGGGATGAAGTGTAACTTCAGTGAGCCACAGCTGGGGAACTGATCTGTCTCACATTGCACTATATCCTAAGGATGCTTGAGGCTGGTGGCAGGGTGAGCAAGGGCACTGGTACCACGAAAATGCTTTCAAGGTGTCCCATACTACACACCAACTTAAGCACCGATGAGCAAACGTTGTCTCCAGGGAGGCCGATGTAACAGACTTCCTGGGGCTGGAGATTGGTGGACCTGTTGGTATGAATGTTTGTTATTTCTGCATATAGTGATGTACCTTTATCCAAAATGCTAAGCTTAAACACGATTAGTACTTCATTTGTCTTTTCCAACAATATAGGGATATGCAACAGGTATATCAGTGTAACAATATACGAGGGGATGATGGAAAGTAAGGTAACTTAGGTCCTCAACAATGTTGATTTGGGGTAGGCTAGCACACCAATTAGGCTTGCAGTGCTGTCCAACACCAAGAGGTAAGGATAGGATTGCACCATATTCATCCAGGTTGGTGCATTCCTGTTCCTTCACCTTGTAGTGGTGCTATTTTGGCAGACTAGCCCTGAGGCAGGTGCCCCATGGAGTACAAATTATAAGACTTGAGGATGGCTTGCTGCAAACTTGGTTTGGAAGTACAGCCACGCCAATCAGATTGCCAGAAGTGCTAAGGCTGAGCACAGAGAATTCTTTTGTGGCCCTGAGACTTTTAACAGGGGGTCAAGCTTGATAAGCCCTTGGAGTTCCTGGGGTAATTGGATGTAGAGGGCAGTATCCCTCCTCCTTCACTGCAGAGGCCGCAGTCTAACAAAGCAGAGCACATTGCAAAGTAGCAGTCCTTCCTGCCAAAACAGCAATCAGCTCATAGCAGGCCAACACAGCAGAGCAGTGGCAATGTGGCAGTTCCTCCTGGAAGCATTGCGTCTCTGAGTGGCGCGTCTCCTGAGGACCCCAAAGTGAACTAGTTTGGGGGTGACAGAGGTCCAGTAATTATACCAAAGTGTGTCTTTGAAGTGGGGAGACAACAAAAGAGGCCTTTGATCCTCCCAAGGTCCTTGCCCTTCCTTCCCTGGGTCCAGACACACTACAGGTGAGTATGTGTGGGGAAAGGCACAGTTCTATTCAGTTGCAGGTGTCAGCCCCTCCCTCCTAATCTACCACAGGGAGGCCCATCAGCCTGGTGATAGACTATCAGGATGAAAATATCACACTCCAGCTCCCTTTGTGTGACTTTTTAGAGGGAATGCACAAAGCTAAGGTGTCACCCTAACCCAGACTTGCAATCAGAGGCGGGCAGAGGTACAGAATGGTTAAAGTAAGAATATCCCAACTTTCTAACAACTTAAAAAACAACTTTCCTAAAAGATGTGTTTTTAAATTGTGAGTCTAGAGACACCAAACTCCATTTTTTTGTCTGCTCCAAATAGGGAGTTACACTTAAAAGATGTTTTGATGTAATCCCCATTTTAGCCTATGGGTGGGAAAGGCCTTGCAGTACTGAAAAAAGGAAAGTTGCAGTTTTTCACGACCAGGACATGCAAAACCCAAAAGTACATGTCCTGCCTTTTAGTACACTGTAGCCTGCCCTTAGGGCGGCCTACGGCCTGCCATAGGGGTGTCTTATATGTATTGAAAGGGAAGGTTTGGGCCTGGTAAGTTGTTCAATTTTCCAGGTTGAAATGGCAGTTTACAACTGCACACAGACTCTGCAGTGGCATGCCTGAGCCTTGTTTAAAGGACTACTGAGTGGGTGGCACAATCTGTGTTGCAGGCTCACTAAATGTACAGGCCCTGGGCATACATAGTGCAATTTACTTGGGACAAACCAGTAAACTAAATATGCCAATTGTGGATAAGTCAATGTTACTATGTTTAGAGTACAGATCATGTACACTTTAGCTCTGGTTAGCAGTGGTAAACTGCTCAGAATACTAAAACCTTAAAAAATGAAGTCAACAAAACAAGAGGTCAGGGGGGCAAAAAGTCAGGAGGAACCATGCCAAGGATGCCAGGTCTAGAGCCGTGGCCAAGCAACATGGCCAACAGTATGTGAGCATTACAGCTACTGGCCACCTTGCGTATAATCCTTAATAATCCTGAAGTCTGGACCTACAGATTAGCGCTGAGCGGAGCACTGGAACCAGCAGCTCGAGGTGTGCTGGGGTTGCCAGCTCCAGGCCGGGAAAATCGATAATAATGTCTCTCTTTGAGCAAGACTTGACTAGGCCCAGGAAGAGGATGGGCCTCGTAATGCAGCGGCAGTTGTGGAGCCGGGCGCAGGGGATCTTTGCCTCTGAAGCACCCTGAGACCATAGGAGATCTAAGACATTCTCCCAACTGCCCCTGTGGGCTTCCTCTCCCACCCACCCCCTGAGGCATGGAGGAGTCCGTCAGTGCGGGGGGGCACGCTCCCTGGTTAGATGATGCCCCGCTGTGGCTACAGACGATCGGGCTGTGCCCTGGATTCAGTGGGGCTGGGCGCTGCCCGGCTGAGAGGTGGTTCTGCCTTGGAGATTTTACAGTGAGCAACTGCTCTCTGACGGCTGAGGTGGGGCAGGGGCCGGAGCTTTGGCGCTGGGCTCGAGGACGATCTGATTATGATCGCCAGTTTGCTGACCTGTTCAGCATTTGTGGAAGAGCAGCTTGCCCTGACGATGCACGCAGAGCGAGGAACCTTGAGGAGTGGAGCTGAGTGTCCCTGTTGCCTGTAGGGTGCCATCTGTTGTGCTGCCTGTTGTGCCCTTGGGAGTTTGGATTCAACTGCCCCTGTGCACTGATGTGAGTGACATTCCTGGACCCGGAGAGCCCTTCTGCAGTGATGTGGGGTGGTCCGTGGAGCCTGATGCCGGCTGCCCCTCCTTTTGACTAGTGGACTATTTGGACACTGTGGGGGGCTATGTAGATCTCAGATCTCAACCCACTGCACATTGGTACAGTCTTGAATTGAAAACTGAAAGCAACATGGAGGCACCTTGAACGAATATGGAGGGCGGACTACAGTATACCAGCCAAAAAGAGCTATAATGTAGCACTCACAAGCGACAAAACAGCTATCATTGGCACCAAAAAGAACTTCTATACTAGTAGAATTGAGGGGGCTAAAAATTCTATTAGTGAACTCTTCAAGGCATTCAATGCACTATCCAAACTCCAACAGGGTGACGCCTTCACTCCGGATCAAGGGCTGTGTGGCAAAATAGCTCTGTTCTTTCAGTTGAAGGTCCAAACAATGTACCAAGAATTAGAGAGCCCGAATACAGGACCCTCCTCCCTGCAGGCATCCCCCGAAGGTGGAGGTCTCCTCCACATCTTGTAACCTAACGAGTTTCTCCCCCCTGACCACCAACATGGTAAATAACCTGTTAACCTCAATTAAATCTGGACCCTTGCCCACCAGATATTATCCATGGGGTCTCAAACATAGTCAGTACGATGCTCACCCCTCTTTTGAACACTGCCGTTAGTAATAGAATTTTTCCGACCTCTTGGAAGAAGGCATGTGTAAGGCCTATCTTGAAGAAGCCTTCTTTTGATCTTCTTGAGGTGACCAACTATCGCCCAATCTCTTGTCTGCCTCTTGCAGCTAAGGTTCTGGAAAAAGCATTTAATTCAGAGCTAACGAAATACCTAGAAAACAATAAACTCTTAGATCAAACTCAGCTTGGTTTCCGGTCAGACCACTCCACAGCATCGGCACTCATTATGGCCATGGAAGAAATACGCTGGCAGATTGATGGGGGGAGAGGGCTATTCTGATACTACTGGACCGAATTTGACACGGTTAACCATACAGTTCTCAGGCAATGGCTGAAGGCAGTAGGTACTGGAGACACCGCCATTGCCCTTCTCACCTCTTTTCTCTCTGATAGAGAGCAAAGGGTCTGTTGGGTCAATTTGAAATCTGTCAACTTTTACCTGTCTGGTGGAGTACAACAGGGATCAGCACTCTCCCCAACCCTGTTTAACATCTATATCTCCCCTTTAGCCAAACTGATTAGGGACCATGGTTTCTCACTTGTATCATATGCAGATGATACTCAAATCATCATATCTATCTCTTCAACAACAGAACACTGGCTCCCAGTTGAGCAGTGAATTAAGTTTAAAGCTCTTGTTCATAAAGCCATGCATGGAGGGGCACCCAACGACTTACAAAAACTTTTTCAATGGCATGCACCTAGCTGGACGTTAAGATCATCTAATAATGCTCTGCTCTTCGTGCCCAGAGTTAGACGAACCAGGTGAGGAGGCAGATGCCTCTCCTTTCTGGCATTGAAGCTCTGGAATGAACTTGCTTTAAACATCAGGCTACTCTCTTCTAGATCTCCATTAAGGGGACAGATTCAAAACTGGCTCTTCCCTCGCAATCAATGACCAAGACCTTCCTGACTTTTCAAACTTTCTTGCTTTCTCAGCACCAAGACGCCTCGACATTCGTGCGCTTTATATGATTTTACTTACTTACTTATGTAGATAAAGCTGGTCCTCGACTGAGGTGGTGGGATCTTATTCCACCAGCCTCGTGGTTCTCTCACCACTGGGACCAGACCCTACAAGCGCTCGCGGGTCGCTGGTGTAGTGCCGGTCACTGGCACCAGGACTGCAACCTGCCTCTGCCGTGCTTGATGGGAGCTGAAGCAGGTGCACCCCTTGATGTTATCGGCTTTGCGGCGGGGGACAGTCGGCTGGGGGCAGAAGCGTGAGCAAGAGTGATGATCCGGAGATGCCCCCGTGCCATGAGGCAGGCGATGTACCAGGTGCTTGGAGTGGTCCTCTAGGAAGATGTGTAATAAACACCAGCACTTCACCAGTGAGTAGAGGGCACAGGAGTGCCTCTGCCCTGACCATAAGCGAGAAGACTCTCCACTCCTGCAGAACTGTAAGTTGTAGATTGGGATGGCATTGGGTGCGATTTTGTGTGCAATTGTAGTGGCCTATTGTGCATTGAGGGATTGCAGCTGTCAGGCGTCCCAGAGGATGGGCATTAAGAAGCACAGCAGTCATTACCTGTGAGGCTCCCCATGCTATATCGGAATCCTCACTGGAATTAATTCTTATGGCCTGATCAGAGGTGGCACACGCAGGGGAACCTAAACATATTGAGACACGGGGCCGTGCATGGCTCACGTAGGGTGATTGCCCACCTAACACAAAAATGGGCAAGGATAAAGCCTCTAGTGCTGGGACATCTAACACCATCACTCAGTATACCACACCGCGCCACCCTCCACAGTGAATCACGCGTCAAACTATGGGAAAGGACGAGGAGGACAGGTGTGGAGATGTGGAGCCGACGAGGGTGGAGCTGCTGGCTGCCATACAAGGTTTCAGGAAGGAGCTGGAAGCTCGAATAGATTCAGTCTCTATTGATGTAAACCTGCTGTGTGTTTACCTCTGCAATGTAGCAGATAAAGTCATGGTGGTGGTGGAAGATGTATCAGGCATCAAGGGAGCGGTGTCTACCCTGAAAAAACAAGTAACGCAACTAGCCTCCACAACGAAATGTTTTGAATGCTGCAATGAGGATTCGGAGGGGCGCGCCAGTCACAGCAACGTTCATGCACTGGGTTTCCCAGAGAGAGTGGAGGGCAAGTTGGCTGAGCTGGAACAGTGGATAAAAACCCAGCTATGTCCCTCGGGCCTATCTGACATGTTTGCTATTGAGAGGACCAATAGGGCTTTAGTCCCTCCGCTGCCTCCGGGGACACCCCTGCGTGCGTTCATCGCAAACATTTTGAACAATAGAGACAGAGACAACATCATCAGGGCCGCTAGAGAGCAACAGGACATCCAGTTTGAAAACAGCAAGATCTCCATATATTCCGACTACACCAAGCAGGTGCAGGAACAAAGGAAATTGTTTCTAGGTGCAAAGAGTAATATTAAGGGACTTGAACCTGCAATACATGCTGCTATATCCAGCAAAATTGAAGGTTATGGTGCAGGGCAAGGCCCACTTTTTTTAGAGTCCTGAGGAGGTCTGGGAATGGCTGCAGATAAGGGGGGATGCACTTCCACAATGAGAACCTCAGACCCGGACCAAGAAGTGGGGCACCGAACCGCTCCAGGGGACTCGGTCCATGGGGAGGAGTGGAGGGACCTCTGGCTGTGGGCGCTGTCCGTGACAAAAGTATTACAGTTGGGAGCAACAGAATGCTGCAAATGGGTACAGAAGTTGCACCAGCCTTCGATCCCGAGGTTGGTACTCCCGACCGGGACGTTGCCGGTCAGTCACAGTGGTCAAGCGCGTGAGTAGACATGGCCCCGGAAACCTTGCTCGGACAGGAGGGGGAGCTTTCTGAGGAGCATTAATTGGGAATTCTGAAGGAACCTCAAACTTCAATGTTTGTGTAGTCCTGCTGTCTGACTCTACACTACACACAGGCCCAGACCCACAAATAGGGCAGGACCCATTTAGTGTATACAGGGGTGGCCACAAAAATAATGCTCTAGTACTGGTAATATGAAGATTCTCAACATGGGGCATTATCATTTGTTTGGGTCGAAATGTTGGGGTCCGGGTTGGTGGGTCCATATTTTGACATTTAGGGAGGCTAGTGTGTTTTACAGTCCCAGTTGGGCGATATGGCGAGATGCATGTGACCTGGCACGACTTAGGGGTAGGCATTTTGGACGATAACTGTTATTCAACAAATGTCCATGGGTGGGGGGAAGGGTGTTGTTTTTACAAGTTCTTAAACTTGATTTGTTTCAAAGGGGTGCATACCAGTGGCTTCCTCAGGGGTTGTCAGGGCTCTGAGTTAGAAGTATTGGCGAGACCAACTGGCGATGGGGGTTAAGTATAGGTTTCTGACCTGGAATGACTGGGGACATGTACCAAAAGACACAGAATATTAATTTTTCTTAAACGCTGTCACATATCTATTGTTTGCCTTCAAGAAACACACCTGGATGACAACAATAGAGTAGCGAAGAAGTGGCGAGGCCAGATTCGCCATTCTTCTTTTTCTACATACGCAAGGGGCAATCTTAATATGGGTGGCGCCTGGCATTACATTTACACCAACTTATAGTGAATCTGATGTGAATGGGTGTTATGTTATTTTGCGAGGTTTGCTGGATGGCAGGGAAATTGTTATTGTAAATGTATATGCTCCAAACATGGAGGACCCTGTTTTCAGGTCATTCAGGAACTCTTGTCCACAGGTCATTCAGGAACTCTTGTCCAACGAATTAGACGTCCCATACATATGGATGGGAGATTTCTATTGCGTCCTAGACTCAACCCTCGATAGACAATCCTCAAGGCAGGAATAAAACCCAGAATGTCTCAAATGCTTAGGAAGGTCATGCTGGACCTCGGGCCCATGATGTGTGGAGGGAGACCTACCCTACTCTGCCACTCTTCACGTGCCGTTCATATACTTATGGAACACAAAGTAGACTGGACAAGGTTCTGGTGTCGGCCTTTTCAGATGTGGAGGTGACCCACTTGCCACACTTTCTGTTCGAGCATTCCCTGATCCAATGCTTAGGGATCGCCCCTATTAGGCCCGAGGTGTTGGCGATTTCCACCGATGTACTTGAGGGTGAAGTGGGGAGAGCCACAATATCTAAGCCAGTAACAGACTATTTGTTAACAAATTGGGGGGTCCCACTGGGAGGGCTACTGAGTGGGAGGTCCTAAAGGCTGTGACTCACGGGGCGAGCATGGCATTGGTATGTGGGGTGCAGTGGCAGCTGCTTGGAGAGCTGGATAGAGAGGAGAAAGTGTTAAGTGACATACAGACGGTGAACCTGATGGACATAGAGGTAGGCATGAAGGAAAGGAAACAGCAAAAGCCTATTGCCCATATCTGGAACATGCTGGACAAGTACACATTGATGAGTTACACCCAACGACTACATGCTGAGGATGACAAATCAGGTTGCCTATTGGCATGGATACTCCGTGGAGAGCGAGCTCCTCCATCTGTTACCACACTGAGGACTGATGGAGGGAACCTAGTGCACACCAAGACTGGTATCCTAGAGGTTTTTCAATACCACTTACAGAACGTATATACTGCAGTCCCTGGTGTGGCAGCCAAGGGATATGCCCCTGTTGTCGAGGGGTTGATGCTTCATTGTAGAGGAACTAGACGCTATAATCACTGCTGAAGTTCAGGAAGGGTTACGAGCTATGCCCGAAGCTAAGGCGCCAGGGGCCGACTTGTTTCCAGTGGCCTTCTTAAATGGCCTATTCTAGTCAGCTTGTCCAGCCCGTGCTACAAGTCTATGACGAGCCTTTCAAAACAGGGGTGTTGACCCCATCAATGTGTGAAGGGGAAATTGTTATGCCTCTCAAGCCGGGGTGGGAATGACCAGGATCCGTCATCATACCGTCCCCTGAGGATCATAAACTCAGTAAAAATTCTGTTCAAAGTTCTGGCTGCTAGATTTGTCCCCTACATGGTGCACCTGGTTCATGAAGACCAGCGTGGTTTCATACCAACACATAACACAGGCACAGAATATTAGGAGGCTAACACACATTATGCATGAAGTATGACATAGAAATGATGATCTGGCCCTGGTCTTCATAGAGAAGGTATTTGATTCTGTGGATTTGGGGGTACCTGTTGGAGGTCCTCAGGGTGGCTGGTTTTGGCCCATGGTTCAGAAGATGGGTACAGATCTTGTATATAGCACCCAGTGCCAGGGTCTGGGTGGGGAATAGTAGGTCAAGCGAGTGGCTTCTTGTGAGGGGGCACCAAGGTTGTCCACTTTTTCCACTGGCAATAGAGCCCCTGGCAATAAGGGTGCGTAGAGACTTGGGTCACTAGGGCATTTAATTTGGTGAGACGTCCCACATCATATCATTGTACGCGAACGATGCTCTATTCTATGTCTCCTCACCACTGAAGGCTATTCTGAGGCTACTGCAGGTTTTGGATGAGTTTGGGGTTGCTTGGGATTGCGTCAAAACAAAATCATTGTTATTCCCCTTGGCTTGCTTGGCGAACTGTCCAGCGGATACACTCCCTAGAGTGGGCTTACGGTGGGAGACAAAGCACATCAGGTATCTGGGAGTTTAGGTGGCGGGTGTGGACTCCCAGATACTGCAGCTCAATGTCCACAAGTTGATAGATGCATTAAAGGGGGTCGGTGGGCTTTTGGAATACTCTCCTGGTCTGCCTAATGGGCAGGTTGGTGATTGCCAAGATGGTGGTCTTACCCCGCTGTTTGTACATGTTACAAAATGCCCTTTGTCCCGTTCCCAGTTGAATATTCTGGGAATTGGACTCTTTACTGATAGACCTGTATTGGCCAGGTCACCGCACCAAAGGGGCACTTGACACACCGAATCGTACATATGAAGGGGGTGGCCTTGAGGTTCCCCTTATGGAGCTTTATTATTACGCTGCTCATCTTCAGCAGACAGCGAGATGGTTTGCTGTGAGGGATAATTGAGAAAAAAGGCTTCTCCAGGACAGAGTGCAGGTTATTGATTTACAGTCCCTCTTCTTGCAGGGTGTGGGCACCACTGATGCTGTGCCTTATTTGGTCAGACAGACGGCAAGCATCTGGCAAGCATTTGCAGTGCGTATCTTAAAACGAGCCCCGTTCCACTGGGAGCTATCTGTGTGGGATATTACATCTGTTAGAAGGGTGATGTCTCATATGACATTCCGGGCCTGGCGGAATGGGAGTTGCGGTGTTTAAGCAGATCTGTACCCGGGTGAACGCTTTATTAGATATGAACAAGCTTGTGATGACTTTTGACTTGGGGCAGGGACAATATATACAATACACAGCCCTAGTTAACATATTTAAAGAAATATGGCCCACGTACCTAGAGATCCCATAGCTTGCGCAGACACTAGACATTCTACTCATGTGCGGGGTGGCAAGTCACCTCGGATCACTGCTGTATAGGGCTATGAGGAAGGATGCCAGTGCTGCTTCACCCCGGGCTTTTGCTACTTGGAACACAGACCTTGAGGTACCTCTGGAGGATAAGGACTGGAGGGCGGTGGGTGCACTCACACCCTCGGTCTCCTGTAATGCCCGATTCTGGTTAATTCACTACAATTACATGCACCGCACATATATAATCCCAGATAGACGACATATGCCCTAAGTGTCGTGGGGGGGCAATGTCCTGCATCTAGCTTGGGAATGTCCTGAGTTTAGAAGCTTCTGGATAGAGGTGGTGGAGCGGATCAGAGGCAGCGTGAGTTAGCGATTGCAAATGACTCTTGCCCATTGCCTACTGGGGTGTATACGGAAACCTAAGAAGCAAACAATATTGCATATAGACTCCAGCAATTACCATTATTGAGAGCTCTGCGCAGAATTGCTATTGTATGGATGCGAACGCGGGCACCTGAGGTTTTTGCATGGATACGAAATGTGCAAGATTGTACATTAGCTGAGGAAGTGTACATGAAGAGATGTCACAAAGATGAGGAATTAGAGGACGATTAAGGCTTTGGAGGGAACTCTGCAATGATCTGCTGGCTAACGGTACTCAGTCAGGCTCCCAAAGTGAATCAGTAGTGGGTGGCCATGCAGGAGCAGCTGAGGATGGGGATTAAATATATGTTTACTTTGCTTTGCTTTTATTGGTGGAAGGGGGGGTTCAGCTGCTGGTCCAATTTCTAGAACTGTACCACCATATTCAATGACTGCATGATTCTTATTGCTTCATTGGTTACACACCTGTGGTTTGTTATTGTGTAAAACTTTTTAAAAATCTGAAATAAAAAAGGGATGCCGGGTCTAACAGGCAGCAGAGCAAGTCAACTTGCTGTGCTGTCCTACACCAACATCCAAGGAAGTGAATGCACTGTATTTATGCAATACAGTGCATTCCTGTGCTTTCTCTCTGCGGTGACCAGTTTCAGCAGACTAGTGCAAAAGCAGGCACCCTTGCACCATGGTGAAAAGGTGTCTGTGTTGTCAGCAGATTTGTTACTGTGCGTTTAAGGGTCACCTTCCTGCACTGCATCAATCATAAGAGGTATTTCCCTCTTTCTATGTGTGCTGCAAAATTCAGCACACATAGAAAGAGGTAAGAAAAAGTAGAAATGAAGATACAGCTCCTAGTTGCACCTGACCTCGGAAGGCGTATGGATTTTGTGCCTCACCAGGTTTACAGCTCTTGTAAATCTGGGGCAGCGTCAAACTGCATGGGTGTTGCATTGGCACCCGGCAACAACCATGGAAGGCCTTCCGAGGACTGAGTGAGGCCAAGCAACTATTTGGCTTGCGAAGCCTAACTCAGTATTAACAAGGCCACTTTAAGCCATGCAGGATGGCTTAGCGTGGCTTAATTAAATTTATTCAGAGCCCTGCCTCACACTTACAAATTTACGTGGTTCAAACGTGTCACAGGGCTCTCATTAATAAGCCCTTGAGTGAGTGATGGCTGCAACTTGTGTAGCCCTCAATGCCTGTACTGTATCACCTCATCCACATACATTTCTGTTCATGATCAATGATGTGAACTTTTAGTGGCTGCAACTCCAACTCCCAATTTAGGGTAACCAGGCCCATGTGTCAAATGTGTAGCTCTGTACATCTTCCTGAGTGTGAATAGCTGGCCTGTATGATATGGGTTCTATCTCATTGTGAAACAGTTTGTGCAACCACACAGATGGCATTTGACTCAGTTTAACTGGTACTAGTAGGGGATGTCTATGTAGTGACAACATATTGTTCATATCTCGATCCCTATTGCTGGTATTGTTATGGTCAGGGATAGTTTGATTGTCTTGCAATGTCATCATCTTTGTCTTTATTCGACCTTCCGAAGACAGGTCATAAAAGGTACACACAACAACAAACAACGTTAAAATCCATACTCATTTGAAAATTGCAGTCGCAGTACAGGCAAGAACTATGATTTGATAAAAGATAAAGTGGCAGTGTAGATTAATAAGATAGCAGCAAATGTAGGCTGGTAACTTTAAAATATTTAAATCAATCTTGTAAAAAAAGAGAATATTTAGCAGTAACAATAATTATTAGAGCACCAATACAAATACAATACATACCAAGGCGGTTAAAAAACATTAATATTAAAATAACATGTTCCTTCTCTTGGCTAAGATGCACTTCAAAAAGCTTGCAACAGTATAACAAAGATCACAGTCATTAAGCTCCATTAAAAAGTACAAGGCCGCTTTACATTTAGAAAACGTACATCTGCGTAAAAGTGGTAATAAAAATGTATTGGTGAATGGAAGGTAAAATTGGCAAAAAAAGACAAAATGTAAAATGGTTTGGCTCGAATGTTCATCGCAAGGGCAAGTGGTGATAGTTTCAGAAGAATACTGGCCCAAGGTGAAACATATCAGCCAGCGAAAATACCCCAGCCGAAATCTCGTCAGTAGGTTCCTTTCATGAAGATTACTTACATATAAAAGATACGGGGCAATAAAAGGAGGATCTTGAATAAGGAAATAATCTCTGCCAGAAGGTTTGGACACTTCAAACAGTTCCCTAGAGGATTCTTTGTGTTTCTGGAAGCTATCCAACACCCTCTGAAGGTCCCCTTTGCCAATTGATTCCGGGTGCTCAAACAAAGAGACGCAACCGCGATTAATGAGGCAAGATTTAATATATTGTAGCCAAGGGATAGAAAGACCTCGGGAACAACATAAACAGTCTCTAATAATTGCCTGGTTTAGTTCAGTTTCTTTGTTAGCCCAAATGGAGCACCAGGTGGCTAAAGGTGCTGCGTTTATAATATCCTATACATAGTCAAGACCTAGCTCCAGATGGAGATAGAAATGTGGCGATGAGGAGGGAACTCCTAAAACTCTGTGACAAAACTATTATCTTGGGTCTGTATAGCATGCACATCCCTATATCCCCTACATACCCATGCCATATGTTAGGATCGGTACGCATTTACATTTATAGAGCTCTAAAATAGGGTCAATAGGCTTGTTACCTGTTGGACTTGGCCCTTCTGGCAGGTTCACCCCTGAACTTTTTGCTTTTAATGGTGACCTGGTGGTAGGGATTTTTGGGGTTCTGCGCACATTCATTGTGTCCCAGTGGAAAGTGTGTGCGCACTCTGAGTGTGTGGAGTAAGGTTGGCCTGCCCTCCCATAGGAATGCATGGGGAATGTATGTGTCCCTGGTAGTTCCTGATGCGTGGGGTGTGCAGGCTCGAGTCTGGTATGTGCAGACTCGTGTGATTGAATGCTGCGTAATGATGTATGTGGCGTGTATGTGTCTAGTGTGGAAGTGCCACTTCTAGACTTGGCTGTGCGTGTGCTGTAAAGGTGCTGGCGTGTGATTGGCTGAAGCTGGCTGGGGTGCCAGGCTCCATGAGTCATGATGGGTATGCCCGGTGTTGAGTGTTGAGATTAGCATGTGTGATGTGAGGGAGTGGTGCACCTGGGTCCTGAATAGGGCTGGGCTTTCCCCACACAATGCTGGCTCCGCCCCCTGTGTTGCGACTGATGACCCTAGCCTTGCCAGTGAATAGAATGAGGGGCTGAGCACATCAAGAGTGCTCACCAACCAGCTGCAACTGGTTTGCCCCCTCACCCTGTGCCAGAACAAAGGATTGACCTGTGTAAAAATGGGGCTGTGTCCCCACACAAACTGTTCTGTTCCTGATCTACTGGAGGGGGGCTGCTGCTGCTGCTGGGGGCCAGGAGGACCGCTACTTGGACTGCCTCCCTGCCTGGAGGGCCAGTGAGCTGGCCCCTGGGCCCAGCCTTGCCCCCCTGCCTGCTGTAATTCTTGGAGGACTTTTGCTGTACTTGTGGGCCTCTAAGCGCCTGGGAGCGCTTTATTTACTATTCTAGCGCCTGGGAGCGCTTTTCTTTGCACCGATAGCGCCTGGAAGCGCTGCATCATCTCTAAGCGCCTGGGAGCGCTTTCCCCTCTCAGCCGGTACCCACCCGGCATTTTTCCCCGCAAGTTGGTCTATGCCAAGCGGCGCGGGTGCCACCCCGCTCATTGCCGCACTTTTCACTGCCGGTGCCCACCCGACATTGCCCCAGAGATTGCAGCGCCCTGGACGGGAGCTCACCCCATTTACTAGTCAAGTCGAGGGAGCCTACCCCTCGGTTGAGTCAGCCCCCGCCTGCCGTGCCTGAGAAGGGCCGCTGCGCTGCCCGTGATGACCCGGAAGTGGTTGGCCGGCCAGCCAATTGCTGCGCGGCCCCAGGAGAAGGATGGGAAATCCCGCCCCCGCAGCCCGAGAAGAAGGAACCGGCTGCATCGTGCCGGCGAGGCTCTCATGAGGGAGAGCCCCGGCCGCCTGCAAGAAGAGGGAAGAGTCCGGCCGCAGCCCAGCAGCAAGGAGAGGAGACGCCGCAGGAGAGGAGACACCGCCTCCCACCCAGCCGGTGAGTGCAGGCGTCCCCGCGGGTCATTCCTCTGTGCTCCCCCTTTTCTTCTGAGTCCCCGAGGGGGCTCCTGGCAGCATTTGGCGATTGTTGGAGTCCCCAGTGGGGGACTCCACCCCCGAGAGGCTCAAAGCGCACCATTGTCTGGTTGAGTCCCCAGGAGGGGGACTCCAGCGTAGAAGGCACCATTGGTTCTGAGAGCCCCGAGAGGCTCAGGGCACTTTTTTGTATTTAGAGCCAGAGAGGCTCCCACAAGGCGGCAATTGTTTTTGAGAGCCCACGAGGGGCTCAGGTGCCCCAGTTGTTTTCGAGAGCCCAGAGAGGCTCGTGGGGGCATTTGTTTACTTGGAGCCTGAGAGGCTCCTGAGGGCCCAGTAAATTGTTTCAGAGCCTGCGAGGCTCCCACATCGTTTTTGCGCTATTGTTCCTTTTAGGAGACCAGAGGAGATTTCCAGCTGGCCAGCACTTAGTGGGCAGCTGCTACGTTTAGGCCCCTGACATTGGGACACCGGGCGTCCTAGCCTCAACAAGGCCAGTTGGCCAAGGGACATTCACAGGTGGTGACTTGTGTGAGTTCTGCGCAATTGTTCCTTCCTTACACCGCTGAATGTATGGTTATGCATCATGTGTTTTCCTGTGCTGCATCTCTGAATGTGTTTTGATGCGTCATGTGCCTTGTTCCTTACACCTCTGAATGTTTTTAGGCATCATGTGTTTTCCTTCCTTACACCGCTGAATGTATGTTTATGCATCATGTGTTTTCCTTCCCTACACCTCTGAATGTGTTGTGATGCATCATGTGTAATGTGCCTATACCCCTAAATGTATAGTGATACTAAGGTGGTTGTTCTTGCTAGTACAGGTGTTGCTAGTGAGGTCCTGGTTCCCTGCGTGACCTGTTCCTAAGGTGGTTAGGGTTGCGTAGGTGGCACTTACCTGGTACCAGTAGTTACTGGTTGTGTGCTAAAGTGATTATTATTCTATGATCTACAACGTGCTATTTCTAACAGTATTTCTAGTTCTAAAAGTGCTGATTCCTGACAGTGGTCCAGGTGGCCCTGTCTTGTACATATCCCCTGTAAATTCTGCCTGTGCCTGTTGGCACATTGTAAAGTGTGTGTTTTTATCTAATGTGTTTTGGTATAATACAAAGGCTATTTTTATACATAACCTTGTGTGGAGTTTCCTTTGTGATGGGCCTTGGGTGTTGTTGCTGGGGGTGCGTGCGCAAACACTTAACTCACATTGCCTCCGAGTTTAGCCTTACTGCTCGTGCTACGTTACCAAGGGGGTGAGCAGGGGTTATCTTAGCGTGTAACTCCCTTGCCCTGACGTGGAAGTGGTGGTCTTTGACTGACTTTGGCGCAAGCCCTGGCCAGCCAGGGATCCCATTTCTAACATTACCTATAGACATTGCAAGGGAGAAGGCGGTCCCAACTGCTCTCTATAGCGTATTATTCTATTTTTTATGCAGGTATTCCATGTACAGCCTTCCTTGAATTCCAAACCTAAATATGGGAAGGAACTAACCATCTCTAGCCTCTTGCCCTCCACATTCAAGCAGCGGAATTTGGTATTTTTGGGGCCACGAATCACTGTAAAAGTGTTCTTATAGTTTGGCTCAAGCCCCAGGTCCTTTACAAAACAGACATAACTGGCAATACGTTTTTTAGGCTATTTGAAGTCTTTGCCAGAAGTACCGCGTCATCCGCATAGAGAAGTGCTGGCACTGCATTTTTCTCCACTTGTGGGACATCAGCCCCAACTGAAAGCAAGGTCTTCTCCAATTCATTTGTTTAAAGGAGAAATAAGATTGAGGCAAGGACACAGCCTAGGCGCACCCCGCGCTTGATGTTAAACAACTCTGAACACTCCCCGGGATTGCCATACCTCACTGAAGCAGAAAGCCTCAGTAAAGAGACCAGGCCTGGGTCGACTCCCATGTTAATTAAAATGTCCCACAGCTTAGAGCGTGATATTGTCAAATGCACAGGACAGGTCCATAAAAGCCAGATGAGTGGAAGCCCCCTTTGCATATTTATCTTTGGCCAAAATAAGGTGAAGATTAAGGCACTGCTCGATTGTGCCTAGTCCCTTCCTAAAGCCATAATGGCTGTGGGCCAAGATGTGGTTTACTTTAATCCACTCCAGTAGGCGATCTAGCATGACTCTTCGGATAATTTAAGGTGAAGAATCCAAAAGGGATATATACGGATAACATCTGGGGTCGTGCACGTTACATTTTTTAAAAATAGGAACAATGACCAATGAGCGCCAAGACTTTGGCACTCCCTCGTTACAAACAGAATGAAAGTCCACAGTAAGTACCGGGGCAAAATAGTGGATCTTCCTTAAAAATATCCAATGGGATTCCATCTGGTCCTGGAGATTTCTTGCCTTGGCTACACTCAATTGCCTTTTGGACTTCCTCTTCATTAAAAACAAGATTTTTGCATG
Source organism: Lissotriton helveticus (assembly GCF_964261635.1). NCBI lineage: Eukaryota > Metazoa > Chordata > Amphibia > Caudata > Salamandridae > Lissotriton > Lissotriton helveticus. The sequence continues at coordinate 622,566,866 of NC_136071.1, forward strand.
CTAGATTTGACTGTACTGGCTCAACTATAACAGTAGAGTCAATGGAATAGAGACCAGCGTAGTGTGTCATCCAGGTCTCAGGTGATAAATGGAAAGTTACAGTATGGCCTGGTAAGGTAGGAGATAGGACTGACCAAACTGCTTTCCAGAAGCTGTTGGGATCTTTGGAGCGACAAGCACCCACTACTAATTCCCACTTCTCCTCCTTCAAAGCTGACTTTCTCTTTTTTGTGGCAAGCTAGAACAATTTCCTACTTTCCCTAATACGCAATAAAATCTCTGGGTTTTTGCTTTAAAGCCCTGCGTAGGAAGTTATTAGAGTCTCTGTAGGCACTGTCAAACCAAGGATGTCCTTGAGTGCGAGACTGGGTGATGGGTCTAGAGAGAATTTTTTTAACTTCATCTAATAAATCTACAAAGCTAGACAGGATACAGGCTGAGGCACATGGCATGCAATTACAACTATGCAGCAGGGCTGAACAGATGAGTATTACCTGGGACATTATGCTGTTCATGTTCGCTGAGCGCCATACCACACTACGCCCTGCGTCCTTGGTGGATAATAACTGGGTGGATGAAGGCTTGGGCCTCTGCCACATAAGTGCGAGTGCTAACTTGGCAGAGATCAGATTGTGATCACTATAAGACTGAATAAGGACCTCGCAGTCCTTATTAAGGGGGAACATACTCCTGGTGTCAAAAATATAATTAATGATAGTTCCAGGCCCCCATCCTATAAAGGTAGGAATGTGATAGTCTGTCGGTATGGGGCCCCATTAACCATACCCCTTACTAACAAATAGGAAGATAGAACCCTCCCCCTATCATCCATCACATTGAGATTCGACTCTTGGGCAATTGGCTCAAAGGTGGTTAGAGGAAAAGACGGCGGATTTCCCAACTTGCATTGTAGTCCCCTGCCAACAGCAGCTTAAAAGGACAGTCCGCTCGAGCTTCTCTCTCCGCAAGCATATCAATTAATATGAATAGGGCATGGAAGTCCCCCTTGAAGGTAAAATTGTTATTGTAAAAATGTAACAAATACATCTTATTACTATCATTCCAGGTAAAACAAAAGGCCTGTGATTACTCCTGTTCCTGGAATAATTGTACAATCAGGCCAGCAATCTCCACTTTAATCGAAGCTGACAGGCCCCGTTTAGCTCAACATGCTTCAGATGGAATGGCGGTTGGGCTAAAATAAGTAAACCCATCAAAAGTGATATTCTTGCTCTCCCAAGTTTCTTGCAAGAAGACTATATCATAGGTCAAGATAAAAGATTGCCAACCCTCCAATATAAACTTTCGAGCTACTCCAGCTATATTCCAACTTAAAATATTTAATCCTGCGTTGTCTATTAGGATATTTTCTTTACCCACGCACAAGCTGGCCCCTAGAAGGGAAGGGTTCTTAACAGGATCAAGGGGCAGTTGATAGACTGTAGTTAACCTAACAAGGGCCTCCTCTGAGTTCTCGAGGTCCAGTCCTACACCCCCGGGGATTATTTACAGAGGAATTATTCACTTGTACAGCTGGAATAGAGTTACAGGGAAACCCAACCTTCTACATAGGGCCAGGCACCGCGGGCGGGGGATGATGTCAGGGGAGGTTGGCAATTGGGTAAAAAAAAAAATATCAGCTAGCCTGTTCTCCTCCTGGAGATCAGAATGCACAGTTACCTCCTTGAACCGTCACTCGATATCTTTTAGCGCGACCAATGGAACAAATCTGTTGGACAAATGGAGAGATACAGAAGGAGGGGGCCTAGGTGGCCCAGAGTTAAAAACAACAAAGCTATCCGGAGTGTGATATTGATTCGCAATAGGCTGATAAAAGAAGCCAAGTGGAACTATTTTAATGAATTTAGTTTTGACCATTCACGTGCTAGCTTTGTTCAATATTTCCTTTACTAATGTCGGTGTACGAAAATTAACCACAATGACCACACCATTAATACCATGACACATCCCCCAATGCCTCCCACCCTCCTAGCCATCAAAATTTCTTTAGATATGTCCCAGTTACCAGCGGCATTATTGTTCAGCCAGTGAATGAATTTGTTCATCAGGCCTCTAGTGGTTGCTGTGAGCCTGGGTGCATTAGTCAATACAACGACGTACAGGGCAGAAGCTGGGGGAAGATCTATCTCTGGAAGAATGGCCTGGTTGGGGTCAAGGACTGCCTGATGGGTGGCAGGGTGGATAGTATGTAAAATTGGCATGTGGCTGAACATCAGCATTGCTCTCTGTGGAAATGGTAGGAGTAAAATCAGAGGCCAAATACTGGGAACAAGAAGAAGTCCTAAGAATTGGCGATTTCGCCAGGTTGAATTTTTGCTAGGTGATCCAAAATGGGATGTAACTTGGAGTCCAGGGGGTCGCCAAGACATTTGCTGAAACTGTACCTGGTGTTCTCGTTCACCTCAACCAAACCACCGGTCGGGACTCCATCTGAATTCTTATTCTGCAGATGAATTTTAATAGTTCTAGCAGAGTTTCTTGGCTTGGTGGATTTAACAATTTTTCTCCTCCGCTTAGCTCTTGTGGCGGTTTCCCCTTCAAAGTCACAAAGCTGATTACACCCATCTGTGCCAATTAGACCTGGTACATCCCCCGAGCAGACTGAGCTCTCACCCTCATTGTAGACCGGCGACACAGAACAAGCCTGGCTCGTATGTGCCACAGGTGAGCATGTAACCCCTGATGTACTCTGGGTTGTTAGCAGGCTGCATTGACTTTGTTCAACAAGTGGATAAATGGGCTCTTCCAGTAGAAGAGAGAGACGGTGCTCTACCAACCGAATCTCATTTGTAACCATGTCCAGAGCTCGGGTGAGATAATTGTCAATAGTTGAGCGAGTGCGAGGGGAGGTATCTTACTGGAGGTGCTTGGGGCAATCTTTCTCTTGCTCATTGTAAAAATTCTACCTGGCTGAAGAAGGAGTATAGTATATAAAACAATATAATAATGGAGCAAGAGGGATGGACATAATTTACACTAGGCAGACACAACAAACTACTGCTCTCTTAGTATCAACCCGAAAACAAACACTATACCTTAAGACGTATTCTGATAGGAATGTCAAGAAGCCTCATTGCAGGTTTTAGGGGGGTGGCCCAGCCCAGACTTATCAGGGCTGGGCCACCCCCACCCACAATCAAACTGTCAACTGATCTGGGTTTAATCCATCATGGGAACAGTCCAGCCCACGAGGCTGGACTGTTCCCATGATGGATTAAACCCAGATCAGTTGACAGTTTGATGTCTTGCATGTCAGACTATTTATGTACATGTCCTGATTGTGAAAACAATTTATTTAAATTTTCACCCTAGCCATCATAACTGCAGATGAGACCTGTGCCTTAGAGCTGCAGTGTGACAGGTACCAGCATTTACAGAAAGTGTACAAAGCATATTGGAAGATACAGAAATGTGTACACGTGCTAAATTCTCCGGTACTCAATGCCAGACCCAGCACACCGTCAGCCCCTACTTTGCCAACTGGCCATGCCAGACCAGGGCCAAGCCACATACAGCCACCCCCCCAAGCATAGCTCCACCGGCTCTCCCAGCAGCCACACCTCAGCCCACACAGGTCGGCAGTCCACCTTCTCGGACTTGGTATTCCAATGCACCTTTATTCAGGAGCTCAAAATATGAGACCGAAAAGTGGACACTGCCCTTCAGGAGCAGCGCCGGCAGGGAAGGCAGTTGATAAACCTTGATTAGTCAATGGAACAGCTTGCACAGCTGATGTGAACATTGGTTTTTTATTTCTTACATTTTTGTATTTTGCGTCAGATGTTAGGTAGATTTTAGATAGGATAGGTTTAGGTAAAGAAGCTTTTATATTTTTATATATTTTATAATAGGTTTTAGTTTTTACATTTTTATGAGGTTTCAGTGGGTGAGGGGATAATGTTTAGGGTTTGTTATACGAAAAAACATAACAATAAATAAATATATATATATATATATATATATATATATATATGTACATGTATATATATATATATATATATATATATTGTCGCTCCAAGCTTGTCCACCTTTGAGTAGCACACGAGCAGCAGCTTGATTTATGTATATGTGAGGACGGGGATCCGCTTGTAGATGCCGTTCCGTAATGGATCTGCCCGACGCGTTTCGAAGCTCCATATGCTTCTCTTCAGGGGCTTTAACGGAAGCGGTATATATATATTACCTACTGGCGGTCGCCAGTAGGAATATACAGTTAGGATTTTTTTCCTATGGGATTTTTGAAAATTCTATGTCGAATAACTTTGGCGTTTGAGGACAGAATTGGCTGAAATTTTCAGGAAAATGGAACATTTTGTTTCTGAGCAGCCCCCAAAAATTTGGGGGGGTTTCGTCAAGGGGAGGCAGAGAAAAAAGGGGGGTCCCAAAACGCGTTTTTCCCATGCAATTTTCCATAGGGCGGTTGGACTCACTTTTAGCTCGAACGGCTGAATGGATTTCCACGAAACTTGGCAAAATTGTAGGGACTGGTAGCCCGATGTGCCTTTGCTAGGTCTCAATACATGCGGTCCAGTGGATTTTGAGAAATTAAGGTTAAAAAAATATATATATCTGTAACAGCGCTCCGGGCAGCGCCCCGGTTCGCGTACCTGACGCGTAACGGAACTTCGCGAAGCGAAACTGATTGGCTCTCCGGTGTCTGTCAACATTCTAAACAGTCTCTCGATCCTACCGAGAGACAAGAGGAGGCCAAAACAAAGGGGTAAATGACCATAAGGGGGCATAGCAGATCCTCCCTGACCCCCTAGGTTTGATGTGGAGGCTTTAAAAGGGCCCCGCGGGGGACAAAAAAATAATAAAAATTTCGTTTTTTTTGCGTGGGGAGCGCCCGGTACGCGCACCGGGAAGCGGTCTGGGGAGCGTACTATAAGGAAAAAAGAATGATAGACTTTTCAAATATTGTATGTTTATTGATTGTTCATTTTGTTGTTTTTTTGGGTTGCTTTTTTTTATTAAATATAAATTTATTTTTGTGATTCTTTTTCCAAATTTAACAGAACATTTAACAACACATTGTCGGAAATGTCCTCATTTTCAATCAGCGAATCTACTGCATCTACACATTGAACTAATTCATGGTCCTGTGATTCATCCATGAAATCTGAGTCATCATTGTCCTCAATAACTTTTTCTGTGTTGTTCTCCAGAACAATTTTGAAGGAAATAATCTGCTCTCTTTCCATTTTCTTGCTGTAATTTGCATAAAAAATAAATATATCAGTAGAGATAGGGCACTGTTGGGTTTAAGTTCAGACAGGTACTTGTGAGTTTATAACAGAGAAGTAATCTATGGGTACTGTATGGTTTCAGGCGTGAAGTAGTACTATTAAAAAAGTGCCTGTGAAGAAGCCTAAGTAAATTCATAATTATACCACAGAAACCTAAATCAATCCATAATTATAATAAACAAGCCTTTCTCAATATCTAACTCTTACAGAGGGACAGTATATAACTATCTGAAAATGTTTTCCCAAATTAATTTTAAATGCATGACATAGTTCTCCTTTCAAATTTACAAAATAACATCTTACCTTTTAAAAACAAGTTTAAGTTATCAGTGAAAATGCTCTTGCAATGTACGTCAGGAAGTAGTAGTCAAAATGGCTGTGTTTCTCTCTCTCTTTCTTTATATATATTCAGGTACATAACCAATCAAATGTCAGGTAAAAAAAGTAGATAATGAAAGTAACATTTTAATTGGTTGTAAATTCCAACACTTCAGATGTGTTTTGTGAAGTAATTTACCTCAGGGTATTTAGAGAGGTCTACAGGCTAAATGGCTAAATGGAATTCCAACCAAATTTGTGAAAATGGTAGGGGTTGGTATGTAGTATGAGCTAATCTATATTTGGTGAAAGTGTCTCCAGTAGTTTTTCTGTAAATTACTTTCCCACCTTTTTTAAGCGAGCGCTTCCCAGTGCGCGCCCCGGTACGCGAACCGGCAGCGTTACGGGAGTCCTCCATTTTGTGTTTCGGTAGAATTGAGATACAAGATGGAGGGCAAATAATGTTCAGAATGGGTAGAAGGGGGCGAGGTAGACGTATCCTGACCCCCTAGGTTTTCTGAGGGTGGCTGAGGAGGCCCATATGTGCGGAAAAAAAAAACATTTTCTTAAAAATTTTCGCGCGGTTAGCGTCCGGTGCGCGTACCGGGTAGCGCTCCGGAAAGCGTAAATTGTGAAAATTAGTTAAAAAAAAGTTACATTTAAAATTTGTATATAGTGATCATAGTTAGGGTAGCTCTGAGAAGAGCTTTTGGGTCTGTGGTAGATTTAGGTACTTATAAGTAGGTACCAATACATAGTCTTAAATTCAGGATGAAAACTCTGTTCCCCTCATCTGAGAAGTGAACTCCATCTTCTCTGTAGATATCTTGCATGTAGTAACGCAAGTTATTGTTGTAGATGGAGCCCATTCCATGGTCTCTCATGTAAGCTGAAACAGACTTATTTACATGCTTCCTCGATTTCTCAATTTGTGGACAAAATTCGTTTGACCACCTCCATTTCTGTCTTTGGCATATATTTGAATATACCAAGGCAGTTTGAGGAAAAAGTGCCATCAATTGTTCAAAGGTGTCCTTTAAAAGCATTTCCAGACCTACCCCAGTCAAAGTGCCCAAATCATTTCCTCCACAGTGCACAATTAACAGGTCAGGTTTTGGCAAATGCAAAAAGGTTTTCACCAATGGTATCAATTGGTGACATCTTAATCCTCTGTGGCCAATCCAGTTGATTTCCACATTTTGTAAATTGAGGTTGTGTAAGTTTCTGTTATCAGCATACCTTTGAGCCCAATGGATGTAACTATGTCCAACAATCCAGACAGAAAACATAGTGAGAGGAGGTTCTGCTTCAGTCAGATGAAGTGTGGTAATGAAATGGCAGTTGAAACAGTAGGAGTATGTAATGAAAAAAACTGTGGAGTTTCTGTGCTAATGAATCAGTAGCAGTGATTGGTGGATTTTGATTGCTGGAAACAGAAAGTTAGGGTGCATGGATGAGTTCTTTGAAAGATGTAATTTGAATGGTCAAGAAAAAATCATTTTATGAAAGATTGCACTGGATACGCAGGTGTACTGAGAGTTCAGAGTTCAATTGAAACATTGTTGTGTGAACTTGCAAACATGAGAGGTCTTTCAGGAGGTGGTTGCTATGGAAAAAAGGCAGAAAGGGCAGAAGGGGGAAGGGTGTTGATTTGAAAAAAGTGAGGGAAGAGTTTTGAGTGGGTGACATGAGAGATATGTGTGATGAATTACAGCATTTCTGTGCCATTGTTGGTTGCAGCCTCTGGAGTGCATACCTTTTGCTCTGCTGAAGACAAATTGGTGTGTGTCTGAGACTGTTTTGAAACTCCAAAAGTATTTGCTAAGGTGAGAAAAGATTCATTTAATTTAGATAGAGAATAGTATGCTTTAGGGAGAAAATTATGAAGAAAGTTGTGTATTTAAAATGTTGCTTTGTTTCATAGGTTGCTTGGGGCATATTTACAAGGCCTTTGAGTCCCTTTGATGTTATTTTTCCCATTTTAATTTAAGACATTTCCCCGTGGTGTAAGGTCCTTGTAAATACGCCCCCATGTGTGCTTGGCAAATTTAGATTTTGTTTCTTTGAGTTACATAGCCATGTTAAAAGTGATGCAAAAATGGTGCAAGGGCCTTCAAAATACGCTTTCATGTGTGTTAGGGCATTTTAAGTCACTTCCCCTTGAATGTAGTTGAATAACTGCTTTACTTGATGTGTTTAAAAACGTTTATTGAAGTCATTTAAGTTTCTTGATATGTACTGCTAGAGTTTCATAGGCTGCTTGGGGCATATTTACAAGGCCTTTAATGTTATTTTCCCCATTTTAATTTAAGTTATTTCCCCGTGGTGCAAGGTCCTTGTAAATACGCCCCCATGTGTGCTTGGCTAATGTAAGTACTGATAGGGTGTGCTTCTACATAGGACCTGTGTTGTGTTTTCAAATTATGACCAGAAAATCGTTTTTTTTAAAAAAAAAAACGCTTTTCACATTTATGAGAAGGTCATATTGGTGTCTGCTTCTTTAAATAAATATTGAACTGAGAAATATTAAACTGAGGCTTCTGTAAGTGTCAAAGGAGGTGAGTAATGTACATTGCTCTGTTGCATACAGTCCTCATCGTCTGCGTACTCTTGGATATGCTAGACTAAATCTGCTCAATGAGATAACTAAGCTGAGGAAACACAGGTGATGTGATTAGGAATTGAGCATAAATATTTGCACCTTTTTCAATTACATCACCTGTGTTTCCTAACATTACGAATCACATTGTGCAGATGAGGTTTAGGCCTGTCCAGGGAGAGAGAGGAGGTCTGGCCTTTGTTCAAGAGTGCAGTGGACATGACTCACTTCATTGGTAGGCCTGCACATGTATTATCTCCTCTGTACTCTTCAACAAGCCTAAATTTCATCTGCAACCCTGAGTAGGCCTCACCTCAAACAAACCTCTGGATAGTCCACACCTTATCGTCATCCTGAATCAATCATTTAAAATGTTAGGGGCAGATTTATGATGGCCGTGCGCCTCTTTTGCGCCGCTGTTGCGTCACTTTTGTGATGCAGCAGTGATGCAAAAGATGCACCATGTTGCAAGATAGGCCTCACTTCATCTCCAACAAGATACCGTCAGTTTAAACTGTAAACATTTAGGACTGTGTAGGGGGCATGGAGAAGCTGAATCTTCTGTAAATGTCAAAATTGTTGCATTCAGTGCTCAACTTCTGCGTACTCTTTGATATGCTAGACTCCATCTGCACAATGAGATACCTAAGCAAAGGAAACACAGGTGATGTGATTGTGAAATGAGGAAAAGAAATTCCACATTTTTCAATTACATCACCTGTGTTTCCTAACATTACGAATCACATTGTGCAGATGAGGTTTAGGCCTGTCCAGGGACACAGAAGAGGTCTGACCTTTGTTTAAGAGGGCAGTGGACACGATTCACTTCATTGGTAGGCCTGCACATGTATTATCTCCTCTGTACTCTTCAACAAGACTAAATTTCATCTGCAACCCTGAGTAGGCCTCACCTCAAACAAACCTCTGGATAGGCCACACCTTATCGTCATCCTGAATCAATCATTTAAAATGTTAGGGACAGATTATGATAGCCGTGTGCCTCTTTTGCGCCGCTGTGCGTCACTTTTGTGACGCAGCGGCGGTGCAAAAGATTTGCTATGTTGCGTCATATTTACAACTTGATGCATCTAGGCAGATGTGTCATGCAGTAAAGTCCTGTGCCACATGAAACCTGCGTCAGATTTCATGTGAGCGTTTTGTTGTAGGGTGGGCAGTCATTTGCATGAAAGACCTGTAAAACTAACACAGTAAAATTAAGAAGATTTCACTGAGTCACATTTATGGCATTGCTGAATCAAATCCTTACGCCTGTTTGAAACAGGCATAAGGAGTGATGCACCATGCAATGTGTGGCTTGCCCCTGTGCATTGCAGTAGATATGTCGCGCTTACGACGTGATTCCTGCAATGCGCCGTTTTTGTGGAACAGATGCGTGACGCATCTGTGCTGTTTTTGCTCAATGGTGCTCTGCATTGTAAATGCGGCACATCATGGGTGGCAGAGCAGTGGCGCACGTTAACAGGTGCATCCCTGGGGATGCGCCAGTTAACATAAATCTGCTCCTTTAAATTTAAGTATTAGCAGGGGACACAGTGTTGGTGAGGCTTATCCAAGGTTAAGAAGAGATGTGTCCTGTTCACTGAAAAATTGGACATAGGCCTCACCTCCTCAGCATCGCTGGACATGGTTAAATAATATCTGCAAAATGTTACTTTTGTTTAACAATTTTACAATTATAGTCTCTTAGATTTGTCTCTTACTCTGCAACATCTCATTGTTGTTCTCTTTCTTTAAAGATAACGACAACATCAAGCATGAGTGATAATGAGCAATCTGTTGATCTCGATCTTATCATTGAACTTGTCATTGAAACATCAGTGGAAGTAGATCCCTTGGATGATTTATATCCTGTGGATGAGGAAGAATATGATGAGGATGCCGATTTGTCAGAATTGTATGACATAGGGTGGGAAGCTGACCTGCTCGAGCCTATTGAATTATAAAGACTTTTAAAAATAAATTTAAGTTCCTGGAAATGAAAAGTAATCATGTAAACTGTTTCATTTAAAATTAAATACAACTTCAAAAACAGCTTGTGTGTAGTGTCTTTAATAAAATAGTCAAATATGCTCATAAAATTAGTTCAGATTCACATATAAAAGAGCACAGGTCAAATGTAGAAGCATTCCATTTCTTTGCTACTATTTGTGAGTTTTACATTTTTTAAATGCACTAAAAATTATTGTATGTAGAATTGACAACTAGTGTGTTAATTTTTTGACGACTGTTATTGATTTACTGTTTGGTAATAGTGGTTAATAAAGATTTTTATTATATTTTACCACAGATTCAACTGCAGATCATTTCAAAACTACAATATGCCATCTAAAGAAAGAAGCCGAAAGGCTACAAAACGTCAAAGACAGCAGATTACTAAATGCTTGCAGCAGTCCTCTACAATAAAAACTCGTCAAGTCACCAAGAAAGCTCCGGGTAAGACAACGAAATCATTCCTAAGAAACATTTGTAGAAAAAAAAGTATCACTACAGAACATGTTTTAGTCCAGAAAAAAAGAGCCATTTTAAACGGAAAGGAAAGGCCAATCAAAAATGTTACTGCTAGAGCAGGAGATAACTCTGAGCATGGTAGTAGAAGGAAAAATCAGTTTAGGGACATTCGTAGACGAATGTTCCGCAACAGGATAGTTGGCAATTTCTTAAAAAATATTAAGAAAGGTCAACAGAAAGTGTTTTTTTATAAGAGAAAAAAAAGTTGAGAAAATTATTGATCAGGCATTCGAAATTAAGCGAAAGTTATTTATTTTGATAATCAATAGAATTAGGAAACTAAACAAGGCAATTTATGATTTCAAAAAAAATAGTAGATGGAAGAGAACAGTTAATCGTAGTAATTTTTGTGAAGTTTTTTCAGGAGAATGGATGCATAGTTCAAGTTGTGAGGCATTTTTTAATGAGGAGAGTTATTTCCAGGATAATGATTTGGTGCATGCAGTTGACACCAGTGGTCGAGCTTATGAGGTGAAAGATGGTTGTCCAGTTGAAAAAGAAAAACTTGTGACAACAGAAGCAGAAGAGGTGTTGGGTAATGAGGTTTTAGGAAGACGTCCTAAGGGACCAGTGTATACCTGGAAGTGTAGTAGTATTTGCAGTGTGCGACAGGATTCCATCAATTTGCTTTGTGATTTTGTACGGACATTTAATAAGAAAAGTTTAAAACAGAAAATGAAGTTGTTGCAAGAATTAGATCCTTGCAAAGTGAGAGAAGTGACAGGTTTGCATGGTCATTCACTGGCTTGTCTTTCCAGGAGAGTATGCCAGAGTGTTTTTCATCATTTCAGGATGCTAGTAGTGCATCATAATAAAGTGAGGAAATTAGTTAGAATGTTGTATTATGCTAAGAGTCCAGCAATTATGCTTAAACAATTATGCACTGCTCTTTTGCATGGTTCTGAAGTAGATGTGAAGAATATTTGTGAAGAAATTGAGTTTTGTTACTTTGCAAGTAAAGAGGAGAATGTTGAAATTGACCCAGAAGAAGAAGGTAATGTGGAAGATAGTGTACAGGTTTCCAGTACAGATAATTTTCAGAAAGAAATTGCCACATTTCAGGTGAAATCAAGTGAGAGGCCTAATTTCACTTGTGTGTGTTGTCGACGCACTTATTATAAGAATCAGACTAAGTTAGTGGATTTATATGCGAAAAGTGAAAGGGAAAATAATAGTGAATGGAAGGATTTTGCAACATACTTGATGGTAGAAAATTGTTTTGATTTGGGATCGGATCAACGTGTGTGTACTTATTGTTGTAACAAATTAAATCAAAACCGGATGCCTGCTAGAGCGGTTCATAATAATCTGGAATTGGTTGAGATTCCTTCTGAATTGAAGGATTTAAATACTTATGAATCTATTTTGATTCAAAGTATCCATCCCTTTCAGGCTATTGTACGAATGGAGCCAAAGACAGGGAAATTGCCTCAATCAGATTTACAGGGAAGATTAAAGGGAAGAGTTGTTTATTTGCCTCTAGATTTGAAGAAAAACATTAATACAATTGGAGTAGAGAAAGTGGAAGAGGAACCTCTGGTTATCTTAGTTAATGGGGTTCCGAAAAAGAGTAAGAAAATCTGGCAAGATTTAGTGGATGTTAGGAAAGTCAAAAAGGCAACATTGTATTTGAAGAAAAACAATAAGTACTACAAGAATGTATATGTTGCAGAAGAGGAAGTAAGTGAAGAAGAGGATAGCGATTTGTGTGCTGGTCAAATTGAGAAAGTAGAAGCCTCTAAAAATGAAGAAATATATGAACATTATAGTGTTCATCCTTTGCATTCCAAGGAAGTCATGGGGAATGCTATTGAGTTGTTTCAAATGAAACAAGCCAAAGGAAGTCCCATTAGTGTTTGGGAGGAAAGTTTGGAAGCTCGGTGTTTCCCACAGCTATTTCCAACAGGTCAAGGAGGAAGATATGATGAGCGACCTGATCAAATTCCTGCTTCTGAATACTGGACTTTACGATTGTATGCAGAAGATCCTAGGTTTCGTCAATGCATTCCCTATTTGTTTCATCTACTGTTTGAGAGCGATCTGTCTGGACTGTCATATGCAGTGAACCACATCTTGAAAAGAGGTGTACAGATGCAAAATATCTCGGCAAGGGACTTTATGGATAAAGTCAATGTGCAAGACAGTATTTTGGATTCTCACCTGATTAATCTCATGGCGTGTCAGCGTGGTACTAATGAGTACTGGTACCGTCGTCATGGTGATTTAAAATGTATGCTGAGGAACTTAGGAACTCCCACATGGTTCCTCACTCTCAGCTGTGCCGAGTATGGCTGGGAAGACTTACTTGAATTTCTACGAGAGGCAAATGGAAACATTGAAAATATCGAATTCAAGACACCCGGAGAACTGTGCTCTTTGGATCCAGTGAATGTATGCAGGTACTTCAATCATAGATTTGAAGCTATGATGTCTTTCATCATGAACAAGAAAAATCCACCTCTTGGAGAGGTGTTGGATTTCTTCTGGAGAAAGGAGTACCAAGCAAGAGGTGCTCCTCATATACATATGCTGCTGTGGATCAATGATGCACCCAAATTTGGAACAGATCCGGATGACTTAGTGATGAGTTTCATAGAACCGTATTCTACATGTGCTGTTCCAAAGGCAAAGGAAGACAAAAGCCTAAGAGAACAAGTTTTACGCTTCCAAAGCCATCGTTGTGGAAAGTACTGTCGTCGTAAATTCAGAAACAAGGACAAGTTCTACACAAAATGTCGTTTCGCCTTTCCACGACCGGTGATTTCTAAAGGAAGAGTGAACAGTTTGATGTCTTTGCTGCGACATAATGTGATGAAGAAATCACCCAAAAATACCTACAATTTGAAAAGGAACGAAAAGTCCAAGTACATCAACGACTACAACCCAGTGATTTTGTCCATGTGGAATGCTAACATGGACATACAGTTTGTGGCTGATAACTGTATGGCTGTGGCTCGGTATGTGACATCTTACATCACCAAAAAAGAAAAGACAGAATTGAAGGATATGTGGGAGGACATTTCCCATGAAAAGAGCCTCAGTAAGAAGTTGTACAGTTTCAGTCTGAAGATGTTGTCGCATCGAGAAATCGGAGCTTACGAATGTTCTGACCGGTTGTCTTCAGCAAGTCTCTATGCCAAATCCAGGAGTATCATTTGGGCGAGTCTTGGTCTTGCTGCAACGCGTAATCGAGTTCTGAAACCTGTACGGAAAATTGAGTATTTGGCGGAAAAGGAGCCAAACAGTACAGATATTTTGAAGACCAACATGTTGGATACATATTATCCAAATAGAAGCAGTCACCTCGAGAATGTTTGTCTGTATGAGGTTCTACAAAATTACATATTCAAGAGGAACATCAAAGAAGATATTGATAAAGGAGTGTATGCTGTCATTGGAAGTGAGGGATGTCTGGTCAAGCAAAGAAAATGCCAATTGGTAAACCATCGAAAATTGAGTGGCGAATCTCCTGAAAGAAAAGATTTTTTCTATTTAGCACTTTTGCAACTTTTCAAGCCTTGGCGTGCAGAAGAGGAACTGCTTGGAGATTTTGTCTGTTACGAAGATTCTTTCAATGCCGCCAAGGAGACCATAGAATGTCCTGTTTTTCCCAAATATCTAGAAATGTTGAATGCGGAAATCGAGCAGGAAGCAATGATTGCAGCCGAGATTGCTAGAGACAGTTCTCAGGACAGTCAGAGTTCTGTTTCATTGAGTCAGGATCCACTAGGAGGACCAGTTATCGAAAATGAAGCTGCCACTGCCATGATTGAAGTGGAAAGAGCCATGGCACATGCTCAGGAGGATGCGGTTAACTTAGAAGACTTGGAAAGACAACTCAACGTTGAGCAGAGGAAAATATATGATGAAGTTACCAACCAAATTGATCATGGATTAAGTCATGAGAAGAAAGAGTGCTCATGTACGTCGTTGAAGCCTGTCCGACTGTACATGAGTGGAGAAGCGGGAACTGGAAAAAGTTTCCTCATTAATGCAATTTCATGTTATTTGCAGAAAAGGACTGAGTCATCGCTGTCTTGTGTTGTCACCACTCCAACTGGACTGGCAGCACATAACATTAAAGGTATTACATTGCATCGTCTACTGATGCAGCCAGTGGAGCATGATAACAAATTACAATACCACAAGTTATCTGGAGATGCTTGTTGTGAAGTTTCAAGGGTCTTGAGGAAATGAAACTTCTTATCATTGATGAAGTAAGCATGGTTTCCAATGTCATGCTTGCCTTTGTGCATTTGAGAATGCAAAAAGTTCTCAAAACAGATTATGATGTGTTATTTGGTGGCAAACACATCATTGTTTTCGGTGATCTTCTGCAGCTGACACCAGTGAGAGGACAACCTGTGTTCAAAATGCTCACGCATGAAGATACCAGGAAGTGCCTAGGGAGCTTTGGCAACGTCAATATATGGTTAAACTTCAATTATGCTGACTGCGTGAAAATATGCGTCAAGCGAAGGATGAAGATTATAAGAATATTCTACAAGATGTTAGAATCGGAAAAGTGACCGAGCATGGGAAAGAAGCTTTACATGCACGATTACTGTCAAATTTGTATCCAGGAGAAGACGTTGAGTCAGAGAATATTTTTCGGAAAATTACTGAGAAGAAATCTGGAATATGTTTGATGCCAACTCTTGCAGAATGTGCCATCTTCAACAACAAAATGTTGAATTTAGAAAACCAAGAGATTGTGAAACTGGAAGCTATTGACAGAATAGAGCATATGGGAGCAACAATTATCTTGTCTGAGAATTTGAAATCTAAATTGGATTCATTAGAGAAGACTATATCTAAAACTGCTGGTTTTGAAAAGACTCTGAATGTGTGCTTAAATTGCCGTATAATTTTAAGAAGGAATTTACATGTTGAAAGAGGTCTGGTAAATGGATCAATGGGTAATGTTGTTGATTTTGAAAAATACAGAAATAGAGATGGAATTGAATTTTTAAAAATTAAATTTGATGGCATTGAGGAAGTACAGCTAATTGGTCGTTGCTCTGCTAGGTTTTTGCTTGTAAAAGACTTATATGTTCGCCGTAAGCAGTTTCCTGTTTGCTTGGCATATGCGGTGACAATCCATAAATCGCAAGGTTTAAGTGTAGACAGTGCATTGGTGAATATTGGCAGTTCTGTGTTCAAGGAGGGTATGGCATATGTGGCATTGTCACAAGTCAGAAGTTTATCGGGATTGTACTTGATTGAGTGTGATGTCACAAACATTTGTGCGGATCTAGATTGTGTTAAGGAATACAATAGGTTAAGAAGAGAGTATGCGCCACATTTGCCTCAATATCCTTTGTTTGAGAAACGTGTGGTAGGCCGGAAACGAAGAAATGTGACCAATAGTAGGGAGGTTGTAGCAAAAAGACGAAAAGTCGATGAACCTGAAATTATAAGCAGAAAAAAAATGGATTCTGTTGAAGATGTTGTTGGTTTTCAATTTGAAAATAGTTCTGGTGTCAACTGCTATGCTAATGTAGTGGTTAATGTTGTCTTTTCTCTAGAAACTTTAAAAGAAGAGATTGTGGTCAATTCGGATCAAAGATTTTGCAGTTTGTTGAATTCTGTGTTAGAGAAATGTAGCACTGATAGAACAAAAATAGAAAGTGTGTCTGAAATTCGAAATCTGTTAGACAAATGTTCAGGTCAAATGCAATTCTCTCAAAATATTCAGCAAGATTGTCAGGAGTTTTTAATGTATATGCTTGATGTATTGCAAGATGAAGGTGTAGATGTAGATAATTTGTTTGGCCTTTCTTATCAATGGCAGCATGACTGCGAGAACTGTAGGGTATCAAGTACTACTAGTGTAGAGTCTTAAAGATTTATATATTTAACTTTGCCAGACAGTAAATCAGTGTCCTTTAATAAGCTAGTAAAAGCAGCTGATCACAACATGGAGTGTAGCCAATGTAAGTCTACAATGTTCTCCACATTATTTATACGAACATATGGCCAGTATGTCATTTTAATGTTCCAACGATGTAGGCCTGATGGAACAAAATTGACAACTTTAATTAAAAATTTTGTGGCTTCGCAGTTGTCAATATCAGGAAGGACTTTTGTAACTGCAGCAATTATATACATTGATGGTCCTTCAACAACATCAGGACATTACACAGCTTATTTGAAGTCTAGACACGGCTGGTCATTCTGCAATGATTCTGTTTTAACTTTTAAAAAAAACTTTAGGGAAATAATCTCGGGATTTGCTCTGAGGAATTTCAAGAGGTTCTAATGGCTCCTACACTATTTGGACTTGAGGATAAGTGTAGTACAGAGTAAAAAGTTATTTTTGAGTTTTAAGTAGTTCCTGAAAAAAAATAAGGTTTTCTTACAGAAGGTGGTGGGCACGGATTAGTTAAAGGACAACAGAGTATTTCCCAAAGCAAACGATATTCTTACCATAACACCTGACGTCATGGAAAAATAACTGCACTTTGAATGAGTTCAGGATAACTGTTTCTTTTAATAAGCTAATTCAAGCCGGCAATCAATACATGGAGTAGAGGTAATGTAAGTCTGCAACCCTGTCTACATTTTTTGAACAAACTTTTGGTTATAATGTCATTTGAAAATTCCAACTATATAAACCTGATGAAAGTAAGTTTTCAACTTTAATTACAAATGTTGTGGCTTTGTGGGATTTGCTTAGAAGAATTCCAAGAGTTATAAATGGCTCTTACACGATTTGGCCTTGAGGAGAAGTGCGGTAGAGAGCGAGAAGTCATTTATTGTATGTAACATATTTGTCAAAACTGTGGTAAATAAATAATTAATTACCGGTACTATTTTTCTATGCATTAAATAAAACAGATAGCTCAATATATAAGAGGCAGGATCCGGGGTATCTGAGTTGAACAGGCTTTAATCAGGCACAAGGGAAGGGACAGGATCGGAACAGCCTGGCATGAAATGGAATGGCAGCTGCAACGTCCTATTAACAGTACATGGTATATATAGTAAAACATTACAATTGCATGGAATACAGTAGGCGGAACAAGTGACAAACGTAAGATAAGAACACATGGGCGTGAAAAGAAGGCGTGCACAGGGCGTGCACGAAGACATGTGATGAGAACGTCACAGAAGTGTCATGAAATGGGTGGATACATGGAGGGGGCTACCTGGGCAGCTGGAACCTTTAACCTAGCGGTGCGCGCAAACGGACCATGACGTGTAACTAGGGAGAACTGGGGGCTCTGACTTTTACACTAGAAGAGGAGACGAAAGTCTGGGATGTCAGGACGACATGTACCTATAGCATATCTGGTATCTTGTGTTTGGAGTACATGTTGATAGAATCTAAATATCATCAGGGCAAAGGCTACTTGACACTAAGACTGGTGCATGCATATATTCTTCATGTATAGCGTGTGCTATGAATCTTCTATGGATATTAATACAGTAATTCACTTGCATGGAGACAGAAGGACTAGACTATAGCTGGAGATGTTTATGTGGTTCGTTAGCTTAGGAATGTGAAGACGGAGAGCTGAACTGATAACTGTGGGCATAACATATTCTTGGCAGGCAGGCAGGCAGAGCCAGGCCTGGCACCGCGCTGCGCGGCAGAAAGTAAGCGAAGGGTCAGGGATGCAGGTGAGGGCTGCATCGCTCTTCAGAGTGGTTCAGGAGACTAGAGCTTGATTCTGGTGTCCGGGCCCTCATGAGGCCTAGAAACGGGGACAATTCGATGAATTAACGTGCACAATGGAAAAGGGTGCCAACATAGGCCCAGAAGCCTAATTCACGTTGCTTTCACAGGGACTGGATAACTGGCATACTAAATGTTGGACACAACTATAATGGCGTCTTTATTTCGGTCATAGGGGGATATATGCATATTAATCATGCACATATAACATAGGATGGGGAACACGTAGGCACACATGATAAGGCAAAATTCAATTTTCCTCATTCCCTCCTTGTGCCCTACGTTTCCATCAGGAAACATCAATATTCATGATACCATCTATCATTTCATATAGCATCATTTGCTCGTCTCGAATCTTCTTGGAACGGGACTTTGGACTTGGAATACAGGATGTAGCGCACAAGCCGCAAATCGCAGGGCCACATTGTAAACAGAGACAGCAACTGAATATGATCATTACTGCTATACCCAGGAATGACAATACTTTCCATCCCCAGGCAGATATTATACTCCAGAGCCAACCGGACCATGTCCAGGTGCCTGGATTCTGGTGTAACTGATGGGCAATTTTATGAAGTCTGGTTATAGCTGAATAAACAGACGGTGCGTTATTAGGAATGAAAATGCAGCAACTAGATCCGATGACTCTACAAGCTCCGCCCCTATCGGCCAGTATGACGTCAAGGACGAGACGATTTTGAAGCACGACAAATCTCATAGCAGATTGCTCCTCGGTTAGGTTACCTATAGCGGAAGTAGTCTCATTCACTACTGCTTCAAGGGTTCTAGTTAGTCTACGTATTAACTTACTATTCTGGACAGGACCTATGAAGAAAAAGAAACCTTTATTGAAGTCTTGATACTGTTCTAAGGCAGTTTCAGTTTGATCGACAATTGGGGACTCGATCTCCCTTCTATGTCTAACGTGTACTGGATGTGTGTTTCTGTGATAATCGGATGGGGCTAGAAAAACTGGTGGCAGTAGGAAGGCAATGTAACATGTTCCATCCCAATCTTGGGGCAGACGTACATATGCGGTCTGACCACACACAAAATATGAATGACGTGAGGCTTTGAAAGTAGATTTCCCACTGTCACTATACTTGACCACAGTAGTACAATCACTGTGTCCTAGATGTACAGAACCATTCTTTCTGACACATAATTCGCCTTTTACTGGTAAAACTGAAATAGCAGGCAAGTCTGGAGTAGTCTCGGACTGAACATTCAAAACCATGAAATTCGAGGAATAATTACCTAGATCATATACTTCATTTTCTAGATCTATCCCTGTTCTATGGGAAAGACCTTCCTTGTCTGGGAAACATGTTCTATTCAGAAGGGACATATCGTTTGAGGATGACGTTAACGTGGACCATGCTCCACACGAACCATTGTGTGAAAACGGATAGGGAAAGAGTGGCAGAACTCCCTTCGGTGTCTGGAAAGGGGGGAGTCGACCACACACCCAACAATTAGTGGCATTGCTGGTCTGGTGTGAATAGTGTAACATTCGGATAAAAGTATTATTGCGCATGGCAAGACGATAGGATAACTCGTGAGGAGGCAGTTCACTAAAAGTGTGCTCTACTGTAACATTAGAAAACATATGCACATGTGAAACAGTAGGAGGAAAATATACATATAAAATATAACTTATGCCTGTAATCATAAAACTCAGAAATAAGAAAATTAAAAGAGTAACAATGCATCGGCTTCGGAGAGCTTTGTGATAACGTATTTTCTTAGAGTTTCGACTAACTCTCTCACTATGTGGGTCTATCTCATACATGTCAGGAACCTGTCTAACCGTTTCACCCGAGAGGGACTTAGACAATTAAACTGGCTGACTTACTAGACCTTAATTTTTCTTTATACTCCTGCTGCGGAGTTTTCTCTAACAGGGGAAGTTTAGAGTCAGTATCTGGGCAGTCCTTGAGAACGGGGCAGTCTTTGAAAAAAGTCTTTGGACGGAGTTCATGAAACCGTTTCACGTGACTGGAATGCAACCAGCCTTTGCGGCCCTCGATCTTCACAGCGGTCTTTGTGGTCATCAGGACGAGTTTTGGCTCCTTCCAGCGGGGCTCCAGCGGACTTGAACGATCAAAATTTCTTATCAACACCAGATCGCCGGGAACGACCTCGTGCGGTTTCACTTGAGTGTTGTCTGGAAAGGCAGCAGCGACCTGTGAACGACAAGAGAGTAGTGCAGACATCAAGGAAGCCAGGTAATCTGTCAGCATATTACTGTCAACATCAGTTATTTTACGTGGCCTAGGTGTACCCCACATGTTTGGGGGACGACCGAAAATGACTTCGAAAGGGGACAGACCTGAACGGGAGTGAGCGACCATTCTCATGTAAAAAAGGGCGACTGGCAGTGCTACCATCCAATCTACGCCTTTCTCTGCGCATACCTTTGCAATACGGATCTTTAAAGTCTGATTGTGTCTCTCGACGAGACCTGCTGCTTCGGGATGTCGTACACAGTGGAACTTCCACTGGTACCCTAACAGAAGGGATACTTGTTTCATGAGTTCGGATGAGAATGGCTGGCCGTTGTCTGAATACACGACCCTAGGTAAACCATAGCGGGGGAAATACTCACGAACCAACTGCCTGGCAGTGGTCGCGGCAGTGTAATCTGGAACTGGATATGCTTCTGTCCATCTGGACAAAGCGCATACAACTACGAGGACATACTTGAAACCTCGACATCGATCCATCTGGATATAATCCATCTGGAGGACTTCAAAAGGGTGGTCAGGAGGATGTAATCCACCTTGTTCCACCGGAACACCTTTACCTGGATTGAACTGACAACAGATCATGCAGGTACGCACTTTCTGCTTGGCTGCTGCTCGTAAATGCTTATTAAACCAGAGGTTCTGAATACTGTCTAACATGGCTTTTTCTCCTAAGTGTGCTGGGCTATGTGCGGTGTTAATAATGACTTGAACCATAGAGTCGGGGAGAAACCATGTGGCTTTTCCCTTCGTCAACCATCCTTGATCTGTCTGGACCCCTCCTTGTTCAGACCATTTCTTGATTTCATCGGGAGTAGCATGTGACTGTATGTCTAGTACGTCTTGTGTAGGATCCTTAACTGTCATACAAGTCATCTGAAC
Source organism: Lissotriton helveticus (assembly GCF_964261635.1). Classification (NCBI taxonomy): domain Eukaryota; kingdom Metazoa; phylum Chordata; class Amphibia; order Caudata; family Salamandridae; genus Lissotriton; species Lissotriton helveticus. The sequence continues at coordinate 622,588,388 of NC_136071.1, forward strand.
TGGAATGTCTGTCTGTGCCGTGTTAACTGAAATGTCTGGAGTCTGAGCTGTAAGCTTGGCTGTTCGATCTGCCAGGTCGTTACCCTGGGAAATGATGTCAGTGACTTTTGTATGTGCCTTGCACTTCATGATAGCGATAGCTGTCGGTAAATGTATTGCATCTAACAGAGCTTGAATGAGGGGGCCATGCTGAATCTTGGTTCCATGAGAAGTCATGAAACCTCTCTCTTGCCAGAGTACTCCAAAGTCGTGTACGACTCCGAATGCATAACGTGAATCTGTGTATATGTTTACTTTCAGGTTCTTGGCTCGTATGCAGGCTTGGGTCAGAGCGACGAGCTCTGCTGCTTGGGCAGACAGGGTGTCAATACGATGTGTTTCTATAACTTCAGTTTCAGTAGTCACTGCATACGCGGCTACTAGTTCTCCTGTACTTGTCCTCATACATGAACCATCCACATAAAGTGTCAGGTCGGGATCAGGTAATGCAATGTCTGTCAAGTCTTGTCTTGGCTTTGTCATAATGTTAATAACTTCCACACAATCATGTGTGGCAGGATTTGAAGTAACTGAGGGTAACAGTGTAGCGGGATTTAAAATGTTGCAGCGTCTGATTTCTATGTGTGGCTGAAACAGTGTCAGTTCATATCCTGTTAAACGTGCAATTGTCAAGTGCTGAGTCTGTGTTCGGTTTAAAAGAACTTCCACGGAGTGTGGAACTTGTAATGTCAGGGAGTGTCCTAACACTATGGAATCACTTTGTCTGATAGCTAGAGCTGTGGCTGCAACTGACTTGAGGCACGCAGGCAAAGCCTGGGCTACTGGATCTAATGTGCTAGAAAAATAAGCACAAGGCTTGTATTGTCCTGCTTGATCTTGTGTGAGAACAGATAATGCGGTACCATCGCGTTCAGTAACAACAAGTGTAAAAGGCTTACTGTAGTTCGGTGTTGCTAGGACAGGTGCTTGGCATAAAGCTTTCTTTAACTCATTGAAAACAAGTGTATGTTCTTGGGTCCAAGGGAGGACAGTCAATGTGGCTGCCTCCTGTGTCGTTAACTGTATCAGTGGCTTGGCTAGATATGCGTACTGAGGAATCCATTGTCTGCAGTAAGAAGTGAGGCCGATAAAAGCTCGCACCTCCTTCTGAGTCTTGGGCTGTGGAAGATGTGCTATTAACTGGATACGGTCTGGTGTCAACTGCCTACCCCTCTTGGACAGTAAGTGTCCAAGGTAGACCACTTGCTGGACACAAAATTGTAGTTTCGAAGGGGACACCTTGTGCCCCATCTCGGCCAGGAAATACCAGACTGTCAGTGACGCACGTTCGCAGTCACGTTCAGAACGGGCTGTGATCAATAGATCATCGACATACTGGAGCAGGGCAGTGTCAGTTGGCATGTGAATATTATCTAGTTGTCTTTTAAGTGCTTGACTGTAAATACTAGGACTTTCTGTGAAACCTTGAGGAGCTCGTGTGAATTTATAGCTTCTTCCGTTTAAACAGAATCCGAAAAGAAACTGGCTGTCTGGATGAATGGGGACACTAAAGAATGCGTTCTTGAGATCAATAACAGTAAAGAACGTAGCTTCGGAATCAATGGCTGTCAATAGGGAAGAGATGTCTGGAACCACTGGGTACTGGGGTATGATACATTTATTAAGTTCTCGAAGGTCAATTACTAATCGATAAACTGGAGGTGCATTGGGATCAGTACGTTTAAGAATCGGAATGATAGGAGAATTACATATATTGGAGTCAGTTTCTACAACTACTCCTTGAGCGATCAGCTCGTCAATAATTTTGGATAAGGCTGCTACAGCCTCGGGTGGCAATTTGTACTGTCGGATTCGTGGTAATACAACACCTTGTTTCAGAGTGACACGATAGGGTGTAATGTGCATACAACCTACATCAGTTGGACCTTGCGCCCATAAATGCTGAGGTACATTCAGTAATCTTGGATCAAAATCTCGTAACACATAATGACCTTTAAAATCACGTAAAAACAATCTCACTCCTTCTGGGGAGCAACATATAACTGCTCCTAATTCTTTCAGGGTTTTAATACCTAATAAATTTTCTGGACAAGATTTTGTAAGTAACAAGTCTGTAGTTCGGGACAATGGACCAACTTCTAGGGAAACTGGTTTCGATATTTCATTAACAATAGGCTTTCCTGAAAATCCAAGGGAAACATTTCTAGAGCCTGAGAGCGGAGCCCCTGGAACCTCGTCATGACTGATGGTAGTCCTACTTGCCCCTGTATCAATCAGAAACTTTCTGTCTTTCCCTAATACTTGACTGTGTTCATAGGGACCCTCTTGATCTACAGGAATCTCGATGAGAGGCAAGCCAACCTCCCTCTCTAGGCTGTTTCATGAATACTGCTGATATTCTGGATAATCTGACTGTGCATACTGGTACATCTGTTGTGTAACGTGTTGTGTGGCAGCTATAGGCTGCGGTACTGTAACTGTCTGTTGTGCGTTCTGCGGTGGCTGCGTATTCTGCGGAACATGTTCTTGTCTAGGAGGACGTGGTCTCTCTTTCGTCTTACCAGTAGCTATGTTATGTTTCAGAACTGCACATTCGTTTATATAATGACCTAGCTGTTTACAGTAATTGCATGTCCCTTTAACGGGAGCTGCAGAATGACTAGTTTGACTCGGACCCCTCTTCTGACTGTCTTGTGGAACAGACTGTGCAACCAGTACTTTCATTTTCGTGTCTTTCATACGTCTCCTTTCATGTTCTTGCTCCTCCCTGATTCTGTTCTGGTGATACTGTAGCATCTGGAGCATTTGTGACGGAGTATTAGCTTGCCAAGTACTCTCGACTTTCAATACTCGATTTTTAACTTGTGGTGAAGAATTCTCAACTAGTTTGGTAACAAAAAGATGTGGATACGATTCACTACTTGTTTTCAGACCGCTATTAATAATGAAACATTTCTCAAATCTAGAATAAAAATCACTAGTGTCTTCATCTTGTTTCTGTTTACAGGCTGAGATAGCATCCCAGTCTTCCTTTTTCGTGGCTAGTAATCTTGGCAAGACTTGTATTAACAATTCGGGCAATGCTTTAGCTTTTTCCCCAAGACCGGTACCTGGAACTCGTGTGTTATCTTCAGTCTCTAATGCGGTCCAATCTATCTTTTTCTCTCCCACCTCCCATTCTTTTTCTTTGAGTTTTTCATATATGCCCGCAGGCAACAGGACCTTTAACATTTTAATGATATCAGGATACGTGTATTCTCCCATACGGAGCATGTCTTTTAATTCACGGTGGAACCCTGCTGGATCTTTATCGTGACATGGTATTAACTTTTTCATTTCTAAGAGTTCTATTTTTGTGATAGGGGTGTAAACAAATACTCGTTCTAGATCACCCCCCGCTCCCTTAACTGGATGTACTTCTCGCAACGGATTCTGTCTGTCTATGTAGAATGATTTTCTTACTGGGGGTGGAACAGGAACAAAATGCGGAGTCAGGAACGTACTGTATTTATGGCGTTGTTCTAAAATAACACTAATTAAATCGGTACCTAGACCTTTCCATCTGTTTAGGAGTAACTCGTTCAGGACATCATACAAGGGACCTGGATCAGAATGCTGACTTTCGTACAGTGTAATGAGGTGCTGGATCATATACATACCCACCAGACGCTGCTCGGCTGGGGGCAGCTTCAGAAACGTTTGGGCCACTATTTCATCTGAAAACGTGGCAGAATCACTAGTCCATCGGACTGCTGATCGGGCTAGTTCTTGTTCATGCATGGTACTAAGCTCACTATAACCTATTCGTAATTTCAGAATTTTATCTGTAGCCTGGAATACTTGTTCAAGAGAACACTGTTCTGGTACGGGAGGAGGAAAAACTTTCTTGTAATCTAGGCGTGAATGTCGGTCGGAAAATCTAGTTCTACCTACATACGCTATTCTGGTTGGGTTCTCGCTGTCTACCTCTTCACTTGAAGAGTCATTCTCTTTCTCGGTTGCTCTTTTTGCTTTCTCCTTCTGGTGTATACTTATAATTTCTTTACGAATTTTCCTGTACATACTTTCTATACTACCTTGTGTCTTATGTTTTCCCTCGGCTATATTGTCACTCCACCTCGTCAGGGCTTTCATCTCGTCTTTGTCTTTATCAGGTTGATCTTGTTCTCTTATTAAACAGTTAATCAAGAACTGTAAAATCATACTTTGATTCTCGACTTTTCTATGTGCCATAGCTTCGTGAATACTTTCTGAATTCTCCCCTGTACGGATAAAACGATATATTCTGTCTAGATGTTCCTTCATATCGGGCAGGGTGGCCAAATAATTGGCAACTCGTCGTAAACGTATGGAATACATTATCATGTGATCTTCGCCTGGAACTGAATCATATATGCAATCAGTAAGGTGTCGCTTGAGGTCTGCGTATGTAGTCACTTTTGGCTTGCGCTGTAACGCTGCGTCTCTCAGCGTCAGTCGTTTTACTTGAGGCGGGGTGGTAGGAGCACCTCCCCCCGCTCCTCCTGAACTAGAGTCGTCAGTTAATACTGAATGTGCTGGTAAAGTGACTGGTAAAACACGTGGTGTGGACTGGTCCGGGGGTACTGGCACATGGACAGGGTTCCCGGGACCAGTGACTGGAGGAACAGGAATTACATTATTAACAGGGTGCTGAGGTTGAGCAGGCGGAATAGGATTTGCATATTCTGGGACTATATCGTCCAAATAGGACGACAGAAAAATTTCAGCTGCAGTCGGTTTATGACGTAGCTTAGTCGGGACCAAGGGTGGCAGTAAATTACAGGATGCTTCCGGGGTTGCCTTCGGCAAGTCCTCGGCAAGAAGAGGATACATACCTTTAATAAGGGCATTTCTCTGTCTATCTGACTGTTCTGCTCTAACTCGTTCACCTTCTTCTAGAAGTTCCCTTTCTTGGGCTTTTTCTGAGGATTCCCTACTTAATTCTGCTTTTCTGAATTCTTTTTCGGATCTCCTATGCGATTCTTTACGCCATAATTCTATGGCGTCTTTCTGGGATTGTCGGGCTTTCTTTTTCCATAATGCCTCTTCTACTCGCATGATGCACTCGGCATCCCATGTACCTGAAACAGGCCATCTATATTTCTCTTCAAGATTCTTTGTATAATCCACCCATAAATCTAGATACAATATGGCATCTAAGCCATGCTTATGATACATAAAGTGACCAGGACTGTCCCTAGGAGGGACAGGAACCGATTCTTCGAGTAACCCTTTTCTGGTTTTTATCTGACGTAACTTAGAAAACAGCGGCATCTTGAACTTGTACTTGGACTTAAACACAATACACAATAAACACAGTAATGAAATGGCAAACAAATCACTCATACCACGACATAAAAATACATTAATAACAGTTACAGTTACTAACAGAATACTACCTGATACACTGAAAACATAACAGAAATACTAGATGCACTGCTAAAACAGTACAGAACATACCGGTCTCATAAAGAGACACGTCATACCGTATCCACCTAGGTGAATACTTCGGACTGGATCTGTGTACCCAAACCCATCGGACCAGGGACAAACTAATGAACCTGTCTAGATACTTCCCCCGCAACGGTACTCACCGGGAAGCAGAAACTGAAGGCCTCGGACTGGACTGGACTGCTACGACGTCTGGTTACTGCTACGCATGCGCTTCGAGCTTCGGGCTTCAGTTACAGGTGGGCCTCCAGATACCTCGGATCTTGCTCTCTCGGCTTGGGCTCTGGTCGGGACGAACCGCATTCATCACCGCCTCGTCTGGATGCCGGACCGCAGTCTCCGTCTCCTCCGTGAGCCTGAGGGAGACTTGATGAAGCAGAAATATCTGCACGTGCACGGTAGAGTTCCGTCACGGCTGTAGAAGGGTCAGGGGGCCTGCGTTACATCTCCGGCGCGTGGGGAAGGGGCTCGTCCCTATTCGGGCGCCATTATGTGGTAAATAAATAATTAATTACCGGTACTATTTTTCTATGCATTAAATAAAACAGATAGCTCAATAAATAAGAGGCAGGATCCGGGGTATCTGAGTTGAACAGGCTTTAATCAGGCACAAGGGAAGGGACAGGATCGGAACAGCCTGGCATGAAATGGAATGGCAGCTGCAACGTCCTATTAACAGTACATGGTCTATATAGTAAAACATTACAATTGCATGGAATACAGTAGGCGGAACAAGTGACAAACGTAAGATAAGAACACATGGGCGTGAAAAGAAGGCGTGCACAGGGCGTGCACGAAGACATGTGATGAGAACGTCACAGAAGTGTCATGAAATGGGTGGATACATGGAGGGGGCTACCTGGGCAGCTGGAACCTTTAACCTAGTGGTGCGCGCAAACGGACCATGACGTGTAACTAGGGAGAACTGGGGGCTCTGACTTTTACACTAGAAGAGGAGACGAAAGTCTGGGATGTCAGGACGACATGTACCTATAGCATATCTGGTATCTTGTGTTTGGAGTACATGTTGATAGAATCTAAATATCATCAGGGCAAAGGCTACTTGACACTAAGACTGGTGCATGCATATATTCTTCATGTATTGCGTGTGCTATGAATCTTCTATGGATATTAATACAGTAATTCACTTGCATGGAGACAGAAGGACTAGACTATAGCTGGAGATGTTTATGTGGTTCGTTAGCTTAGGAATGTGAAGACGGAGAGCTGAACTGATAACTGTGGGCATAACATATTCTTGGCAGGCAGGCAGGCAGAGCCAGGCCTGGCACCGCGCTGTGCGGCAGAAAGTAAGCGAAGGGTCAGGGATGCAGGTGGGGGCTGCATCGCTCTTCAGAGTGGTTCAGGAGACTAGAGCTTGATTCTGGTGTCCGGGCCCTCATGAGGCCTAGAAACGGGGACAATTCGATGAATTAACGTGCACAATGGAAAAGGGTGCCAACATAGGCCCAGAAGCCTAATTCACGTTGCTTTCACAGGGACTGGATAACTGGCATACTAAATGTTGGACACAACTATAATGGCGTCTTTATTTCGGTCATAGGGGGATATATGCATATTAATCATGCACATATAACATAGGATGGGGAACACGTAGGCACACATGATAAGGCAAAATTCAATTTTCCTCAAAACGATGGAGCTTTTCTTTCAGAAAGTGGCGGGCTGAAAATAATAACAGCACAACAGAGTTTAAGCTGTTCATAGGACATACTTCGACGTCATGGAAAGTAAGTTACTTTTAAGGAGTTCTGATTTCTGATTGGTTATGTTATATGGGTTTTTCCCGCTGTTATATGATGAATACCTTCAAGTCACTGTTTTAAGTGAAATTTGATATATTCTGAGAACAGCAAAAATAAACCATTTAATATGTATAATTAATTCTGTACTTTTTGTATTTATGATATACATTTAGAACTGTGTAGGAGACATGGAGAAACTGAGGCTTCTGTAAGTGTCAAGGGAGGTGAGTAATGTACATTGCTCTGTTGCATACAGTCCTCACCTTCTGCGTACTCTTGGATATGCTAGACTACATCTGTACAATGAGATACCTAAGCTGAGGAAATACAGGTGATGTGATTGTTAAATGAGCAAAAATATTTGCAAGTTTTTCAATTATATCACCTGTGTTTCCTAACAGTACGAATCACATTGTGCAGATGAGGTTTAGGTCTGTCCAGGGAGACAGAGGAGGTCTGGCCTTTGTTCAAGAGTGCAGTGGACATGACTCACTTCGTTGGTAGGCCTGCACATGTATTAACTCCTCTGTACTCTTCAACAAGCCTAAATTTAATCTGTAACTCTGAGTAGGCCTCACCTGAAACAAACCTCTGGATAGGCCACACCTTATCGGCATCCTGAAACAATCATTTAAAATGTTAGGGGCAGATTTATGATGGCCGTGCGCCTCTTTTGCGCCGCCGTTGCGTCACTTTTGTGACGCAGCAGCAGTGCAAAAGATGCACCATTTTGCAAGATACGCCTCACTTCATCTACAACAAGATACCGTCAGTTTAAACTGTATATATTTAGGACTGTGTAGGGGGCATGGAGAAGCTGAGGCTTCTGTAAGTGTCAAAGTTGTTGCATACAGTGCTCACCTTCTGCGTACTCTTTCATATGCTAGACTACTTCTGCACAATGAGATACCTAAGCAAAGGAAACACAAGTGATGTGATTGTGGAATGAGCAAAAAAAATTGCACATTTTACAATTACATTACCTGTGTTTCCTAACATTACGAATCACATTGTGTAGATGCCTCACTCAGTCTGTATCTGACACTCTTTCCTTCACTTCCTCTGTCTCCTCTCTCCCTCACTCTGTTTTCCTTATTCACCCTTTTCTTATATAGTTTACCTTACTCACTTTCTTTTACTAGCTTACACAACTTCAATTTAGTTTTCTCTTCTATCCTTCTTTTCTGTCACTGAAAGTATCTTTCTTTTTTTTCTCTTAGTAATTTACTCTATTTCATTTTCTTTTTGTCTCTGACTGTCTATCACCGTTTCCTTCTCTTTTTTTTCTGCATGTTTATCTCTAACTTTATTTCTTTGTAAAATTGGATGATTGTCAATATAAGGTAAGTGTTTTGTACTCTTTTCGTTACATTTCTATCACATTTAACTTCTATTAGTTCCACTGCTTCATTTCTTTAACCGTCAGTTTCCTGCCTTTGCTACTTCCCTCATTCCTTTTTCTATTACTTACTTACTCTACTCCTTCCACTCCTTTTCTCAGTCCCTCTGTTCTCATAGTTCCTCACTCCTGTTCACTCACTCCGTCTCTATTACTCTCACTATCTCTGACTCATCACTCTTTCACTACTTGTTCATTATGCTTTCTCCCTGTAGTTCAAACACACTAAGGGGCATATTATCAACACAGGCAATAAAATTATCACTGCTTTTATCGGCAGAAAACTGCCGCAAAAGCGGCTTTAGCGGCAGTTTTCTTCCGCAAAAGCGGCTTTAGCGGCAGTTTTCTGCCAATAAAAGCAGCGATAATTTTATCGCCTGTGTTGATAATATGCCCCTATGTTATTTACATTTCTTTGCTGTTTTAATCATTCCTTTTATGTCACTTCTTCTTTTCTGCTTTCTGTTTTTTCTTTCTGTTATTCCACATGTTTTAACCTTAGTCACTGTCATACATCTTGTTTTATTCCTATTTACTTTTGCTCACTGTTTTCTTAACACTTTCCCTCAGGGTTGTTCTTTTAGTCCGGTTCTATGCCTACCTCTCATTCCACATCCTTTACTGTTTTTCTTCTTAATTTAAACATTCACTCACATTCTCTAAGAAACTCTTGTTTATTATTCTTCTACTCTCCTTTTTTTCTTTCACTTCCTTATCTATTTTGTTTTTCACAATTATACCCTCTTACATCTTTTCTTCGGTAAATAGATCTATTAAACAGTATCTCTGTGTTACTCCCTCTAGCTGTCTTTCTTTTAATATTACTCTCTGTTTCCTTCCCTTATACTTTCTTTTCTTTTCTTTTTTTTTCTGGTTCGCTACCGGTTCGCGTACCGGCGCGCGAACCGGGAAGCGAATCAAAAGAAATAGAGGTTGCCAGAGTGCTAAACATTCTAGCAATTTTTTAAAAAGGGGAGGTAGTTCTGAAAAGAACTTTTTTTAAAATAATTTTTGTTGTTTTATATATTTTTTATTATTTTTCTGAACATTTTTTTACTTTTTTTGTATTTTTTGAACAGTTTTATATATTTTTTGGTTTTTTTGGGGGGAGAAACGAAAATGATTCATTATAAAGAGCTCAACAGGAGCAACAAAAAAAAGATAATTTATTGTCTGGGGGTTTTGGACAATTATGATTGTCAATAGCAACATTGATTAAATTTATGCTACTCTCCCTGTAGCAAATCAATTGTCCGCAATAAATGCATACATGTTTCACTTCCCCAAACTTCAGTTGAATATTTGGGACCGTCGCCTTCGCCTCTGGTCCCGTCAGTGCCTCTTGATGTGATGTACTGGCCACAGGACGGGGGTTATCCTGCAGGTCACGGTCCTGTGCAGCACTATAATTGATAGGGTGCCACCTGTCCATATGGCGATGCATGGTATAATTGCCATAACTATATTTTTTATCTGTCTCTCTGGACAGATCTTTTTTGCAAATAAGGCAAGTTACATAGCGGGCATTCACTTTTTTTTGGCCCCGGGGATATTTGAAAAATTGCCAAATGAAACTCTCTTTGACACGGGACCTCCTAGGCTCTTCAGGCAAAAACTCTCTCTCCTCCTCTTCCTCTTCTTCCTCTTCTTCCTCCTCTTGCTGAACGATAACCTGAGGAGGTGGTCCTCTCTTCCTATGAGGTGGTGGTTGTGGTGGGGGTGCACCAGCTGCAGCTACAACACTTGCCATTGCTAAGTAATGAAAAAAGGTCTTCCTCTCACAAAGATGAAAGTCAGAGTGAGGAAACAAGGAGGGGTTTTCATCATTTGGGAAAAAAAATAGTTCTAAACCAATGAAAAGTGTTATTTTTAGGTCACATGACTTAACCTTACATCATTAAGAAACCAAAAGTGAAATGAACCAATGAAAAGTGTTATTAACAAGTCACATGACCTGTTATGCTTACGTTACGCGCTCCGCGCCGCGCCGCGGATCGCTTCCGGGAAGCTGCGCTTCGTGCCTCGCTTCGCGTACCGGAGCACTGCCGAGTGCGCTAACGCGGCGCGTCATATGACGCATTACGCAACAACGCGATACGTCACGCTTACACGACGCGTCACAATGTTGTTTTCTAACGCGGCAGTTGCGCAAACGGAACGTGTACCGGTTCGCGGACCGAGTCGCCGCAACAAATTGAGCTAACGGGGAGCTACCCGGTTCGCGGACCGGGAGCGGAACAAAAAAAATAATAAAAAAAATACATAAAAAAATTGTATTAAAAACATATAAAATAAACTTCTAAACCAAGCTCTTACCGTGAGGAGCTTTCTGGCTGGAGGAGGACTTGCCCATTTCTGCACCGGACCCACCGGACCCTTTGGACCTCGCCGCACCCGCTTCGCGGGTGCCGCATCACCAGCAGTGAGAGGGGCTGCATGATAGACTGAGAGGGAGCAGTTCTGGTACTGGGCTGAGGCAGACAGCGGGGCTGCGAGCGTTGCGGGGACTCCATATCCCAGGAGTCCCTGCGTGACCGAGTGACACCTTCCGGTCCGCTCTCCCTGTTGTCCTGCCCCCTGCCCACTACGTTCCCTATTTCTAAGGTCCATCCTCCCGCAGCGCGGGACGCAGCTCGGGGTGAAGACCGGGCTAGGAGCGGGCCGTTTGAGGCCGTTCGAGGACAGAGAGGACTGGACTGGGTCACCCCCTTGTCTAAATTGCTGGTAAATTCACAGTTTGTAATTGTATTTTGGCCTCATATTCATCATGTGCACACGGAGTAGTCGTAGCAAAACTGCTAAGGGAGGGCAAAAACCCAATGGGACCCTCGATGATTTCATTATCAAGACTAATTCGGCCATTGATCACAAAATCAGTAAAATGCAACATAGAGTATCTGTAGAGTTAGAAGCAGCACGAAGACTATCCCAAGATTTAGCATTTTCCCAAAAATCTTCCTTAGGTAATATTGCCTCCGCAAAAACTCCTGAACGCTTGTCTGGTCCCCGGCCATTGATAGCAAAGGCGGATATTCATCACCTTCCATCAACCCCCCCCTTGGAGCTACCATTTATTCCGTTGTCGATATCTTCTAAACCCACTCAGATTTTGCTGGCAAAAACCCCTGGTTCAGACTTAGGTATCCCCAAAAAATTTGAGATGTCAAAACAACTAGCAAGCGTTAATAAAAGAGATGCTGCACATATAAGGAAACGCCTCGCTAGATCAGCTTATGCCCGGAAAAAGGCCAAAATTGCGAGGGCACATTTCTTTAATAACCGTCGTCTCCTGGCTTTAAATAGAGCAGGTACTGATGTTCCGCAGGCTAACACCTGCCTAACCGGTGTGGAAAATGGTATCAGTATAGATAGTGTAGATTTAGATACAATAACGGGGGAAACGCTCACAAATCCCGTTGAGGGGGCCCTTGAGGGATCGCTAGGTGAGACTGGTAAGCAACAGGGGGGTGACGAAGATTTCCTCAAAATTGTATGGGACACATTGAAAAAGCTGTTATCCCCCCTGGAACTCAGACTCTCTCGTATAGAAAACAACCTGTTAGAAATGGATAAGACAATTGTCACCCTAGCTAGTCTTAGCCTAAAGCAGATGGAGGCAAATACTCTACAGGGAGATGAGAGCATCCCACAGGCCCCAGTTGTAGTTACACCGGTCCTGCCCCTGCCCAATTCCAAACCTATACCCAAACCCCGCACAAAGGTTTGTAACCCTATAGTCATTAGTCCCCAATCTACTGTTCCCACCCCCTGCCCTCCGCATGGCACAGTACCTAAAAAATTGGGTTCTCTACTCATTGTCCAACAACCTAATAAGAGTGTGAACCCTCGTACATTTTCCCAGGGAACTAGAAATGGAAATATACATAACTTTCGTGGGGGCTATATAGATTTACCACCAGATGCCAGGCCTTATGTTGTAGTGTTGGCTGGTGTGCCTGTTTTGGAGCCACAATCTCAAGAGAACCATTGGTCACTAAAAAACAAGGTTATTTATTGGCTCAATGCAAATAGACAATTACTGAACCACTTAAGAAGTAACATCTTAATGGTTCGTAGGGTACCTTGGGTAGGCCCCACATCTAAGTCCATCTCGGGTGACTGTATTGTTGTCTCCTTCGCAGATCCACTTACAGCTCAACATCTATGTTCATGGGATGCACGTGGCGATAATTCTGGTATTATTGTCAAGCCACTTACCTTCTTTTACCCCCCCCCACGGCAACATACAAACTTAGGAGGGAACTGGTCCACAGTCCAAAATACTATGCGGGGTGGACGAAGGGAAGGTTGGCAGGGTCTAAATGGTTGGTGGGAAGGAGTCCCCACTTCTAATATGTTCGGTTGTTTGGATGAGGTTGATTGACTTTGGAGGGTTAATGTTTCAGTTTATAATCCTGAACCCATCTCTATCCCTGCGATTTCTGTCTTTACCCCCCTAGAAGTATGTGTAGATAGTGTTGCTCCTACAGAAGGATCACGATTTGTCCAAAGCCCTGCAAATAGGCTCATTGTCTCTACTCCTCTAGAAGCACGTGCTGATAGTGTTGCTCCCTCGGAACGACCACAACCTGTCCCAAGCCCTACAATCAGTTTCATTGAGACCAGAGTGGAAGATGTAAGCTTACCAGAGGTAATACCTATCAGAGATCTAGTGGGACCGCTCAAGGTGGTTTCCTGGAACATAGCTGGGTTAAGGATAATGATGATTGGGTCGATTTTATCGACTCTTATGACATTGTTATTTTCCAGGAAACGTGGGCAACTGTTCCCCTTTTTAGAGCAGGATACCTGAACCATTTTAAGCCTGCTATACAGAGCCCTAAGGGTAGAGCCTCCGGAGGCTTGGTGATGTGGATTAGAGACTCCTTGGGATACCATTCTACGGAAATCAAGGTAGACAACAAAGACTTACTGTGTATTAATCTTAGTAAGGGCAATAATGAGAGTTTGGTATTAATAAACACCTATGCTCGAGGCAATCAAGGTGGCCGCAAACAACCTGTTTTGAATGACCTAGATTGGCTTCTTAGGAATTTAAGCCGTGACAGTTTTATCCTAGTGGCAGGGGATTTGAACTGTTCATTCAAACCCATTCTTAGTCTGGCTGAAGACGTGGGAGCTGATGAGGACATTGTCTTGAACATTCCCCCTCTAACCATAGATAAGGGTGTTAGGGGAACTGAGGCGGCCCTACACTGGTTGGGATTTTGTATGGAGTGGGGGTTGAGGGCAGTGAACGGCCGCACTCCTTCTGATAAGTCTGGCAACCCAACCTTTGACAATGGGACTAGTGTGAGTCGAATTGACTACATACTAGTAAAAGTAGACTTTTGGCCATTTGTGATGGATATGGAGGTAGTGGTAAGGCCAGAGAGCGATCATAACCCCCTCTCATTGGGCCTTAGGGTACCCGGATTGGGTGATGGATATCCTGTAACAACTTGCCCGACGTCTGAGATTATTTTGTGTAATATTAGAAGACGGGTTAAATGGCCTAGGGTCTTAGCAGATCCTCTGCTCATTAAAGAAATAGAGGCGGTAGTACTTAGAACAATGGGTAAGATGGTGGACCTACCCTCCCCTAGTGGGGCCGACTCTCCAATTATTAACTTACACGAAAAGTGCTTCATGGAACTAAAAGGTTTGCTTACAAAGCCACCGAACATTAAGGAAGTTAAAGTTTGCAAAAGGTGGTACAATAAGAATTGTAGGGAAGCACACAGCAAATTAATAGAAGCTGTTAAATCGAGGATCTCCAATGACATCAAGAATGCTAGGCTAATCTACAAGCAGGTCCTATGGAAAGCCAAGAGGGAATGGGACGACTCTTACTGGTCAGAACTACTCCTGATGTGCAAATCGTCTAAACAAATAAAGTTTTGGGAGACTGTTAAGTGGGGTAGGGATCCGGATTCCCAAATACCCGTTAATCATATCTCTGCTCTGGATTGGGTGGATTTTTACACTGCTCAATTTAATGACTCAAATGTTGTGCTTGATACACCAAACGAGCCCGCACCGGGGTTTCCACTTCATAATATTGGGGCTGCACCCACCTTTTCTTTTTCAGACACTGAGCATGCTCTTGGTTCTGTTCAGTCAGGGAAAGCACCGGGACTGGATGCTATTCCTGCAGACCTTTTTAAATTGAACTTTGATGTATGGGTTCCATACATAACTATGCTAGCCAATGCAATTGCATCAGGAGCCAGGATTCCACAATCTTGGAAAGGGGCAGAGATGTTGCCAATATTTAAAAAAGGGGATCGCTCATTGCCAAGTAATTATCGCCCCATAAGTCTGATCGACTCACTCCAAAAAATAGTCTCTAGAATGGTTCTTGCAAGAATTCAGGGATGGATAGAGCAGGAGAACATACTATCCCCCATGCAAGCTGGGTTTAGACCGGGCACTAGTACCTTAGACCAGGTGTTCAGATTCACTATGCTTTATTGGACGGTGGTTTTTTTAGGTGGAGGGGTTATCTATGCCGCATTTGTGGACCTTAAGTCGGCTTTTGATTTGGTGCCAAGAGCGAAACTATGGGATTCTCTAAGACTTATGGGCCTACCCGCTGAACTCCTTGAAATAGTTGTGAGACTACACAAGGACAACTTTGCCCGGGTGAGGTGGGGCAAACAGGGTCAGGTGACCGACAGCTTCCCGGTAAAACGTGGGGTACGCCAGGGATGCGTGTTGGCTCCCACCCTGTTTCTCCTATTCATTAACCAGGTTGTCAAATATTTCACCAACTTTCAAACTGATGCACCTTCATTGGGTGAGTCTAAATACCCGATGTTAATCTTTGCAGACGACACCCTGCTCCTTTCTAAAACCCGTAGTGGGCTGCAAACAGCTATGAATAGGTTTGCATAGTTTTTGTAGGATAAATGATCTACAGATCAATGTAGATAAAACCAAATTTATGGTTTTTAGCAGCAAAACTCCAATTAAAAGCTCTGTAAGCCTGAACGGTGTTTTGATTGGACAGGTGAAGGCAATGACTTACCTGGGTGTGACCCTTGATTACCAACTTAGCTGGAAACCCCAGATTGAGGCATTAAATCTTAAATTTGTTCGTCTCACGGGTTGTCTATTACAGGAACAGAAGAAATCCTTGACCAAACGAATTACCCCTGTATTAAAGATATATGAAGCCAAGATCAACGCAGCCTCCTTGTACGGGCTGATATTTGGGGCTACAAGGATCTGTCTATTCTGGTCATAGCCCAGAATAAGTTCTTGCGGAATCTGGTAGGGCTTCCCCAGTCCACACCCATCAAACCTCTGTTGTTAGATCTGGGCTGCAAACCCCTAAATGAGATAGCCCGGTTTCGTTTGGTGGCACTATGGCGACGGCTTTGGACGACTCCAGAGCTCAGCCTTTTTGCCAATGAATTGGAGGAGGTAAAATCACTGTGGGGTGCCCATAGAATTCCCTGGCTCAGGGAAGTCAAACACGTTTTGTATGTAATGGGTCTTCCTGAGCTGTGGATCAATCCGGGGGGCACCATCTTCCCCTCAAAACAAGATTTTAAAGACCAATACTGGGCACCGGTCAAATCAATTGCAGTTACCCATTCATCAGACACTAACCTAACAGGGCATTTTATGACCCACAAATTGACACCTTTCTTGGAGCCGTATTGGGACATGATATGTAAAACCTTAGATCGGAAACTATACCATCAGTTTCGCGTAGGGACTCTCCCCATTAATTCCTTCACTGTAAAGTGGGCGGGGAATGTAAACAACAAATGTCCTTGGTGCCCAGATCATGTGGAAAGTATTGGCCATCTGTTTTTTGCCTGCCCAGCCTATCGAGCTCCACGCCTAAGATGGTTGAAACCCTTGTGTAATAGATTGAATGGTGGGGGACACCTTGAAGCCCTGCGGAAGTTTCGTAACATTAGATCTGAGTTTGTTGTGGTTTGTGTGGCCAAGTTTGTAGGAGGGGCGTGGTTGATTTGCATCAGGAAAATGCACACTTTTTAAATCAAATAATAATGTATGAAGGTCTCTTTTTTGCAAAGTCTTTATGGATTGTTTAATAACTTTTTAAATACTAGGTCTCATGAATGTTGTTTTATTAATATTTATGCATTGTATGTTGTCTTTTATGAATTTTATTTCGAAATAAAGACGTATTGACCTTGATATAAAATATATTTTTCGATTTAATGAAGAATATTTTTTTTAAATCTTTTGATATTTGCTATTAAAAAACCATTGAAATTCACTGAAAAAACCATAGGTTATAGACCATATATAGTTAGGAATTAGCATTTACAAAACCTTGAAAATTCACTGAAAAAACCATAGGTCATCAGTGATGTCACTGACCATGTCATGAATGATGTAATATGTGACATGATCAGCAGTGGATTGCGGGTGCGCGATATATAGTTAGTGCAGCTAACTATATATGCGAATTTCAATGGTTTTGTGTGAGTAAAATAAGGTTTTGTAAATGCTAATTCCTAACTATATATGGTCTATAACCTATGGTTTTTTCAGTGAATATATATATATATTCACTGAAAAAACCATAGGTTTCAGGCCTTATATAGTTAGGAATTAGCATTTAAAAACCTTTGAAATTCACTGAAAAAACCATAGGTTTCAGGAGTTATATAGTTAGGAATTAGCTTTTAAAAAACCTTTGAAATTCACTCAAAAAACTATAAGTTTTAGTGGTGTTATAGATAGCTGGACATTTTACTCATACAAAACCATTGAAATTGCTCCTATATAGTTAGTTAGTTGTACTAACTATATTTCGCGCACCCGCAATCCACTGCTGATGATGTCACATATTAGATCATTCATGACATGGTCAGTGACATCGCTGATGACATCAAAAATGACATCACTGATGACATCATCCAGTGAATGTGGTTTGCTTCGTTATTTAAATATGCATTATATATATAGCAATTTGCATTGAAGAATAAGTGGATATATATATATAAATAAATATTTGCATGGAGGATTTAGTAGCAGTGTAATTGACTGTTTACTTGACCAATTTATAATGTCTCACTAAATATAGTGGATAGTGACTAAACTGTGTGAATATCCGTATCACTTTGTCAGTTGTTGTGTAAACTGATTCTACAGTTGGTTACTAGCTATGTGAAAGTCTATATTAGTTATTGATTAGTTAACTGAGTATTTGTATGGGAGTGTGAAAGTGTGTGTGGTTCGGTGGGGGGTGTGTGACTGTCCAAAGATGTGTGAATAGTTGATTCAGTAGATATATGAAGTTAAAACTACATGTTCTAACAGTTGTTTGGGTGAGTGAATATCTTTATGGGTGTGGCGATGAGCAAATATATTTCTCAATGGTACAGGTCCAACAAACTAGAAAAATAAAAGGCAGTGTATGTGTCAGTTGTTGTATACATAAGACACAATGATTGTGTGAGTGACTGTATGGATAACTGTATACTTGTAATAATGATTTTATAATTCACTAAGTATGACTTACTATCTAAATGAATAGAAGAAGTGGTGTTTGTATAAGTGTTTTGCTAAGTAAATATGTAAGTATGATCCATTGTTTGGATAAGTAAGTAGGATGACTTCATATGTGAATAGGATGTGTGCTGTTGTTTAATGTCGATATAGATGTATAAGTATTTTTGATAGTGTTCTATTGTTCATTGACAGCATGTATGAGTGGATCCATAGGTAAGTGATTAGATGTGTGTATACATCTATGAATCACTGAGTGGATTTTTAGATACTTGTATTGCTGTGACAATGGATTTAAATATGATACTCTGTATTTTACAAAGAGTGATGAAAAATTGTAATAGTGTATGAAAAGGTGTATGTGATTGTCATGTGGATGATGTCATCAGTGATGTCATTTGAGATGTCATCAGTGATGTCACTGACCATGTCATGAATGATCTAATATGTGACATCATCAGCAGTGTATTGCGGGTGCGCGAAACATAGTTACTACAACTAACTATATAGGAGCAATTTCAATGGTTTTGTATGAGTAAAATGTCCAGCTATCTATAACACCACTAAAACTTATAGTTTTTTGAGTGAATTTCAAAGGTTTTTTAAAAGCTAATTCCTAACTATATAACTCCTGAAACCTATGGTTTTTTCAGTGAATTTCAAAGGTTTTTAAATGCTAATTCCTAACTATATAAGGCCTGAAACCTATGGTTTTTTCAGTGAATTTGCAAGGTTTTTTTAAATGCTAATTCCTAACTATATAAGGCCTGAAACCTATGGTTTTTTCAGTGAATTTGCAAGGTTTTTTAAATGCTAATTCTATTAGCGGATAACGTTTTTATATATTAAAACGTTTTTTAAATCTCAAATGCCTGCTTTGCTAACAGAGTTTTTAAGCACAGGCTCTTTTGTCTCTGGTGGCCATCTTGGGAGACTGCATATCAGAATTTTTTTAATGAAATATAAGAGGATTTGGGAAGTCACTCAAAATGTGCCCTAATTTTTCTTTCTTCAGCACTAATCATAATTTCTATGGCAAAATGAACCCCCTCATTTTGTTCCTTTGCAAATTAAATGTTTTAAGTGTTAACACTTTATTCCAATCAAGATGACTTCAGGTGTGCCATACTTTTGTCATAAGTAAGACTGTTAGCGCTCTAGTTGTTCTTTAGAACACTCTGGGACATTCTGTTATTGGGCTATAGTTGGGCTACATCTGGCTGATATTTGGGCTACATTTGTTTTTTTTTGTCTCTGGTGGCCATCTTTGGGCTACATTGGGCTACATTGGGCTACATTGGGCTACATTTGGGCTCTGACATATATATAGCCCAATGTAGCCCAATATGTATTTTTTAAAAGTTAATTTTCGTAAAAACCACTGGAGCACATATCTTGAGACATAGCAAAGGCACATTGGGCTACCAGTCCCTACAATTTTGCCAAGTTTGGTGGAAAACCAATCAGCCGTTCGGGCTAAAAGTGAGTCCAACCGCCCCATGGAAATTAACATGGGGAAAACACGTTTTGGGACCCCCCTTTTATATCGGCCCCTGCTTGACGAATCCCCCCCAAACCTTCAGGGAAGGACCGGAGCGCCGCGAGGCAAAGTTAAGGAAAATTTCAGGAAGATTCCTCAACCGGCGCCAAAGTTATTCCCAATAGAATGTTGCGATTTCCCTATGGAAAACAATCCTAGCTATATATACCTACTGGCTATCGCCAGTAGGTAATATATATATACATATATATATATATATATATATATATATTCACTGAA
Source organism: Lissotriton helveticus (assembly GCF_964261635.1). Lineage (NCBI taxonomy): Eukaryota > Metazoa > Chordata > Amphibia > Caudata > Salamandridae > Lissotriton > Lissotriton helveticus. The sequence continues at coordinate 622,608,303 of NC_136071.1, forward strand.
AAAAACATAGGTTTCAAACCAGTTATAGTTAGCTGGAAATGTTACTCGCATAAAACCATTGAAATTCCCACGTTATAGTTAGTTGGACTCACTATAACTTGCGTGTGCAATGCACTGCTGATGACGTCACATATTACATCACTCATGACATGGTCAGTGACATCACTCATGACATCACTGATGACACCATCCAGTGAATGTGTGTCTTTTTAAAAAATAAATATGTGTTATATATGTATATGTAAATGTTGATGGAAGAATAAATGTTTAAATAAGTGTTTACATGGATGTTTTAAAAAAAAATTGATTGGTTAACTGGTTTATTAAGTGTATCTTAGTGAATACATATATTAGAGAGTAATGTTTAAATATTTCAAAATATGTATTAGTGTTTCACTTTGTGTATAAGTGGCTGCATGGGTTGGTGAGTAGCTACATGTGTATGTATATGGGTTATTAGATGTTTTTCTTAGTATCAGTATGAGTGTTTGTATGGTTTGGTGGGGGTATTACTTAGCACATAGATGCATGAATGACTGACTCTCTCTTTGTATGTGTTTTGAAGACAGCATATGTGCAGGACTGTATGGGTGGATGAGTGTGTATATGTGTGTGTTAGTGAGTGAATGACTGTCTCACTAGTGTCTTTATCAGTAACTACATATGTTTTAATCTAGTATATGTGAATATTGATGTATATAAGTGAGTATATGTGAGAGTGAGGAATTGTAAGAGTTCCTGTTTAAATTAGTATGTGTTTCTATAAGTGATTGTTTAAGAGAGTAAGTATGTGTAAGTTTCCTTAGAAGTAAAGTGGTAGTGTGTGTATAGCTGTATATGCAAATAAATGGATGTTCAATAGTTTATTTGCATGTGTGAGTATGTGTGAGAGTATCTTTTGGATGACTGTCGGTGTGTAAGAGGATGTATAGGTGTATCACTACATATGATGAGTCAGTATATGTATGAGTGACTATATAGAACTGTTGGTGAATGAGTGGATGTGTATATAGATGGTGGAATTATTGAATTGGTTGTTGTAACTGGTATGGGTAACTCCATTTTTTTGAAAATTTTAGTTTCTATTTTTGAATATGTGTTTCAAGGGTTACATTACAGTGAAAGGAGGTATGTCACTCTGTCACAAGGATGGTGACATCAGTGATGTCATGAGTGATGTCACTGACCATGTCATGAGTGATGTAATATGTGACGTCATCAGCAGTGCATTGCACGCGCAAGTTATAGTGAGTCCAACTAACTATACGTGGGAATTTCAATGGTTTTATGCAAGTAAAATTTCCAGCTAACTATAACTGGCGTGAAACCTATGGTTTTTTCAGTGAATTTAATAGGTTTTTAAAATGCTAATTCCGAACTATAACTGGTGTGAAACCTATGGTTTTTTCAGTGAATTTCCTAGGTTTTTTAATAGCTAATTTCTATTTTATAATGAATCATATATTGTATATTTATGTAATACTATTTTTTATATATATATATATTTTTTTTTTGCCCTGGAGCGCTCCCGGTGCACGTACCGGAGCGCGTACCGGTAAGCGCAGTCTTGCGGCGCGCCCTTGTGCGCGTACCGGTAGGCGTCCCGTTAGGGCTATTGCCGCGAACGAAAACATCATCGTGACGTATCGCGCAGCCGCGAGATGCGTCTTATGACGCACAGCGTAAGCGCACCCGGAAGCGCCTAGGTTCGCGCTGCGTGAGCTCCCCCGGAAGCGCCTACGTTCGCGCCATGTGAGCGCCCCCGGAAGCGCTCCGGTGCGCGTAGCGTAAGCGCGTCAAGTCATGTGACCTTAAAATAATTCTTTTCATTGGTTCCTAACAGTTTTTTTTTACAAAGAATGAAACCCCCACCCATTTCCTTCACTTCTTCTTTCACTTTTGTGACTGCAAGACCTCTCTTTTTGCTCTTGGATCTTTGTTGGATTACTATCTTGGATTACCATGGCTGCCAGAGCATCCAGCAGTGTGGATGACACAGAGGGATTTCTTGATGAAGAAGTTCCTCAGCCGAAGATAAAAGAACACTTCATGTGGAAGTTTTTTCCATTCCAACTGATCAGAAAAAAGTAAATGCTCCAAAGATGGAGTGCAGGATTTGTCACACTGTCCTGTCACAGGGTGACCCCACAAAGAAATATTCATTTGGAAACTCCACAATGATTCGACATGTCGAGAGGAGACACCCCCAGAATTTTGCCCGGGAAAGTGTCAGGGCTCTGGCACAAGAGGCTCGCAGTGATGGGGCCTCCACTCAACCGGAGGACAAACTGCATCAGGGAGGGAGCAATCACAAGAGCAGATTCCCAACATCCAGCCTGCTTTTAATAAAGGCGTTATTAAATGCAGATATTGCGATAAGTTACTTTGCTATGGGGAACAAAGTGTTCTGCTCATGGTTCGAGCATTGGATAACCATCGCTGCCGTTCCCAGCCCTAATTTTGTTTTGTTTTTTTGCTCCTGTTGAGCAGTTTCCCATTCCCTGTTTTTGTTCTAAAAAAAGAAAAAAAGAAGAAAAAAAAGTTATTTTCAGAACTACCTCCAATTCTCATCAAAGAGCTGTGTTCTTAAAAAAATGAAAAAGAGTAAGTGAAGTGGAGTGCATTGATAAACGAGAAGAAAATGAGTGAGAAAGCACAGAAAGGGATGAAAGGAGAAGGGAAGTGAAGTAGGGGGACTGAAAGAAGGTGAGTGTCTGACCTCACCTCATCTGCACCCTGTTACCATGAATTATACCCAATACATTGAGGCCTGTCCAGGGGGCACAGAGGAGGCGAGTCTTGTCCAAGGGTCAGAGGAGGTGAGTCCTCTCCACTGCACTCATGGACACAGGCCTCACCTCCTTTGCACCCCTGGACATACCTCACCTCCTCTGCACAATCTACTTCCTAATCTGAGGAAACACAGGTGACATGATTGTAAAAGGTTCAAATATATTTATTTAATATTGCAGACACTATTTATTCCTTCTCAAAAATGTAAAAGCCATTCATTTGCCCCAAAATCGTTTTTTAAATAACATTTAATTAACAGTGCGCAGATCCTATGTACAAGCATTCAATTTCACTAGTGAAACGTTACTATTTTACAAAATACAACTCCTCTATCTTGCAAATGTTGATACCAAGCTTTATCAAAAAACATGACACAAACCAACAAGAAAGAATTCTGATTCCTAATCTGAGGTAACACAGGTGACATGATTGTGAAGGGTTGAAATATATTTATTTAATCATGCAGACACTATTTATTCCTTCTCAAAAATGTAAAAGCCATTCATTTGCCCCAAAATCATTTTTTAAATAACATTTTAGAAGCAGACCGCAGGTCCTATGTACAAGGATTCAATTTCACTACTGAAACCTTACTATTTCACAAAATATAATTCCTCTATCTTGCAAATGTTGATACCAAGCATTATCAAAAAACATGACACATACCAACAAGAAAGAAGCTCAATCTGCTTCCTAATCTGAGGTAACAGGTGACATGATTGTGAAAGGTTCAAATATATTTATTTAATCATGCAGACCCATGGTACGCTCCGGGTGTTCCCCCGCGAAAATCGGAAAAAAAAAAATATTCCCCGCGGGGCCCTTTTATAGCCCCCACATCAAACCTAGGGGGTCAGGGGGGTCTATCCTGCCCCCTTATGGTCTTTTCCCCCTTTGTTTTTGCCACTTCTTGTGTCTCGATCCTACCAAGACACAAGATGGCGGCCGCTTCGGACTGTTTGGAATGTTGACAGACACCCGAGAGCCAATCAGCTTTCCGCTCCCGTACTTGTGTAGCGCGCCGGGTGCCTATAGATATATATATATTTTTTAACCTAAATTACTCAAAATCCTCTGGAGCACATATCTTGAGACATAGCAAAGGCACATCGGGCTACCAGTCCCTACAATTTTGCCAAGTTTGGTGGGAATCCATTCAGCCGTTCGGGCTAAAAATGAGTCCAACCGCCCTATGGAAATTAACATGGAAAAAACACGTTTTGGGACACCCTTTTATCTCGGCCCCCGCTTGACGAATCCCCCCCAAACCTACAGCAGGGAAGGAGCGGAGCGGAGCGGGCCATCTAATTTGAGAAATTGGAGAAAATTCGTCCACCGGCGCCAAAGTTATTCCCAATAGAATGTTGCGGATTTCCTATGGAAACTAGGTCCTAACTATAACCACCTACTGGCGACCGCCAGTAGGTAATATATATATATATATATATGTATATATAATAAATCTGCTATTAATACACTCCTGGAGGACAAGACCATAGTATGCAAACCCTCCGATAAAGGAGGTAATATTGTGATTATGTCGAGGCCTAAGTATGTTGCAGAAGCCATGCGCCAACTTCAGGATGTTTCTTGTTACACTGTGATTAAGAAACAGGAATATTCGGCCAGCATCAATGATTTTCACATCTTGCTTAAGAAGTGGTATGATAAACAAATGTTAGACTTGGAGGAATACCTGTTTCTAAAAACTACTAACCCTATACTACCTTGTTTTTATCACCTACCCAAGGTTCATAAGGACATCAAGGAACCCCCAGGAAGACCGATAATTTCATCGATGGGAGGATTGACTGAAAATCTTTCAAAATTCTTGGATCATCACCTGTTTAATTTTGTACTGTCCCTGAGATCGTACATCAGAGACACTACGGATTTCATTGAAAAGGTGGAATTGTTGGATTGGCAATCATCTTACATACTGATCACCCTGGATATCACAAGTCTATATACTTGTATAGACCATGAACAGGGTCTCCACGCAGTGGAATATTTCCTGAGCAAGAGAGAACTTAAATATGCAATGCATAATAAGATGCTATTGGAACTTATTGCATTCTGCCTGAATAATAATATCTTTCTCTTTCAGGACACTGTGTATCGCCAACTCTCTGGTACGGCCATGGGTTCCTGCTTCGCCCCCAGCTACGCGAATTTATTCGTAGGCTGGTGGGAGGAGCAGGTAGTCTGGGCCCCCAGACTCGCCACATGGAACACCAAGGTGGTGACCTGGAGCAGATACATAGATGATCTGTTCCTGGTGTGGAATGGAACAGTTGATGAAGCCAACCAATATATCCAATTGCTCAACGAGAACGAGTATCACTTGAGATTTACTAGTGAAATCAGTAGGGAAAAGGTTAATTACCTAGACCTAGAAGTAAGTGTCAATGAGGGACGCATTTGCACACAACTTTACCGCAAACCCACGGCTGGGAATAGCGTTTTACACGCTTCCAGTGGTCATCCTCGCAAATTGATTAACAATATCCCTTACGGGGAATTTTTGCGGTTAAAGCGCAACTGCAGTCAAAATGTACATTTTGAAAAAGCAGCTGGTGAATGCATGGAAAGATTTATAATGAGAGGTTACAACTCTTCCCTTCTTCAAGAGACCCTCAATAGGGTAAGGAAAATACCCCGTGCTAGTCTTTTTGTTAAGAAGACAGGTCCCAATACTGAAGGAAGATTCCGCATCATAACACCCTATGCTGCTGACTCCTTCAAACTACGATCTATCTTGTCAAAACATTGGCACATTCTGAAATCTGATCAGATTGTAGGGCCTGATATTCCCAACACACCGTTAATCACGTTCAGGAAGGCCAGATCTCTACGAGATCAAATAGTTCATAGCTATTTGCAACCAATACAAAAACCACTAGGCACCTTGAAGGACACCAAAGGTTTTTTCCCTTGTGGAAAATGCAAGGCCTGTGTAGCAAATAAAAGAACACTGACATATCAAGTCCCGGGTAGGAAGGATGGGAGGAAGATAACTAAGTTTATGTCATGTCACACAGACTTTGCAGTCTATTGCCTTATGTGTCCTTGCATGTTACGGTACGTTGGGAGTACCATCAATCCTGTCAAGTTGAGGATATTAGAACACATGCGGGCCATTGTGAATAAAGACTTTACGTACCCCGTGGCCCGACATTTCTCTTTGGAACACAACAGTGACAGGAATCTTCTCAGGTACTTTTGTTTGGACCAAGTTGAAGAGAACCCAAGAGGGGGCAATAGATTGCTCACACTTAGGAGACTTGAGTCTCGTTACATCATAGACCTGGAGACCAAAGCACCTGGAGGCTTGAATATGGGATAAGAATTGGCCTCTCGTTTGGGTTAACAATGTTTATCTCTGTGTTATGAGAACCATTTGAGTCGAATATTGAGTTTCCTATATATCAGTTGAAATGCTTGTGTAATATTTTCTGAAATGTCCTGAGCGTTTTTGTTTTTGTTTTTGTTTTTGTGATGGATGACGCTATTACTAGCAACATTTAGCTAGATGAATTGCTTCAGTTTTTGACTACACCGAAGCTGTGGCAGTCCTATTGGGCTGCAATTGCCGATGCACGGCGAGATCTTGTCCGACTTGACCACATTAGAGTTTTGTGTTTTTGTCGGTAGTTGAGTATTTCTCAACAATGTATTGCTGTCTTAGCCATAAAATGTATTAAGATTAAGTACAATACATGGTTTTGTTTATAAGATATCAATCTTGCCGATACACGGCAGTATTTATGTGTTGCAAACGTGTTAGCAATTCAATGTGAATCGTGTTGAAAGTATACACTCTAAGATGGCGCCCAGTACTGCATGTAAGAATCAGTTCTTTGTTTGTTTTCATCCACTTCGCAAACATTGATAATGGCGCTGCGCACTGTGTTTCAGATGTAAACATTGAGAAAGGGAGGGCTCTCCCGAAACGCGTCTGTTTTTCAAATAAACCGCCCTGCTAAAGAACACTGCCGTGCTCGAGAGTGCTTAATATTCCTGTGACCCGGCTGGGTATTACCAGGACTTTGGAGCTGTGATATAAAGGTCCCAAACCACAATCCTGCGGAAATAAGGTAGCAGCACTCGCAGGGTTGTATTCACAATATTTATTAAACAAGAACGCGCTTTCGGCACTCGGCCTTCTTCAGTAATGAATCAAAGTCGCGGCAAACAACCGCCATTTAAAACCATCACGTGTGATATCAACATAGAGGTCGGACTCAATGACGAAAGTATAGTCGCCATGTTGGAGTGGGTCATTCAAACATTGCATTGTGTGTGCTCAATAGAAACGCCTTCAACATATAGTCTAAATCAAGGACCTTCTCACACAATAATGCAAACCACAGGTATGACGCCCTGAATGGGCACACCCGCATCATAATGCAAACGTATCTGTTATATACATTACTGTCTGCACTCAGACTCGCACCTCCGGTGCTATTATACTGCCCAGGATGGGCCATTATCCCCTCCCTACGGATATGTAAACAATACATTACATCAACCAATAAAATCATGTCACAAATCAAATGCGTCATAAAAAGAGGCAAAGTTCTTAATTAACATATAGAAATCATCCACCAAATTCATTATTTCAATCATATTAAATGAACTCCCAAATCCTCATGCATGTTTAGACCCATAGGCATTTTACTTTGCAGATCGATTATGTATCGCGACTCAAGTCGTCTAAGTTTCTGTAGCCTGTCTCCCCCTCTCTCACTTGGGGGGACAGAATCTAGACAAAAATATGACAACAGATCCCTGTTACGTGCATGTTCCTTGTCAAAATGTCTAGCCACAGGGTAACTTACATCCGCATTCTGGATCGCTCTCTGGTGCTCTAGAATTCTTAATTTCACTGGATTAGTAGTACTGCCGACATACCTCCTGCCACAAGGACATGTCAGGCAATACACAACATACGGCGTAGTACACATGAGGAATTTTTGTATTCTTCTGGGTTTCTCAACCCCTGGAACTTTGTAATGTACAGTGCGCTTGCTTACTTTACACGCCTTGCAGCGACCGCAAGGAAAGAAGCCTTTCATGGGTTCTAACTTAGGTTTGGGTTTGAACTCTTCATGGTGACTGTGTACTAGGTAGTCTTTAAGAGCCCTAGCTTTCCTGAAAGTCAGCAGCGGGTAAGAGGGTAAGTCTTTCTTTATAACACTGTCTGTCATAAGAATATTCCAATGCTTACGCATAATACGTTTGAGATCAGAAGCATTGCTAGAGTAGGTCGTTATGAGTCTAAACTCCCCACCTCCTGTTTTTACTTTTTTGTTTTCTAGCAGTGTTTTTCTCTCTAGCTTGCTCACCTTGCTCCAAGCCTGTCTGAGTACCCCATCTTTGTACCCTCTTGCTTTGAACCTTTGTATGCTGCTGCCCGCAGCTTTGCGGAATTCCTGTTCGTTAGTATTGTTCCTCTTAATCCGGAGCAGTTCCCCATATGGTATACTGTTAACTAGACTAGTTGGGTGACTACTGGTCGCATATAGAGTGGAATTTCCAGCAGTCACCTTACGAAAAAGTCTAGTTTGCAAACTGTCGTTCTCAATGAACACTGTGAAATCTAAGTAATTCACTTCTGTTTGGCTTACTTCTCCTGAGAACCTAAGGTTGTTATAATTGGTATTTAATACTTCAATATATTCCTTGGCCAATTCGACTGACCCCTCCATGATTATAAAGAGGTCGCCGATATAACGGTACCAACCCCTCACGAGGTCGTTCCATTTCTTGTTTGCGGGTGACCAGGCCACCTGCTCCTCCCACCACCCCACGAAAAGGTTCGCGAAGCTGGGGGCGGAGCAGGTACCCATCGCCACTCCCGTCAGCTGTTTAAATAACGCCTTGCCAAAAAGAAAAATATTATTATTCAGACAGAATTGCATAAATTCAAGCAGCATCTTATTATGCTCGAAATATTTTACTGGTCTACTCTCAAGGAACCATGAAATAGCTAGCAGCCCATCCTCATGCCCTATGCAAGTGTACAGGCCGGTGATATCAATGACCAACATAGTGTACCCTTCTCGCCATTCAATGTTTTCAATACAGTTCAAAAAATGTTTAGTGTCTTTCAAATATGATTTCAGATTTACCACATGTGGAGAAAGAAAAGAGTCTATATATATAGACAGATGTTCTGTGAGGCTGCCTTGCGAGGCTACAATAGGTCTACCCGGGGGGTTCACCAGGTCCTTATGCACCTTGGGTAGGTAGTAAAATGTTGGAGTTACTGGATTAAGGCATCTCAAGAAAAGGTGTTCATCACAGTTCAACATATCTCTATTATACCATTTCAAGATCATATCATGGTATTCTTTGATACTGATGTTATAAATAGATTCTGTTACTCTAGTATATGTGGTAGAGTCGTTAAGTTGTCGTAACGCTTCTTTTTCATAGTGTGCTTTAGTGAGCAAAACAATGTTCCCTCCCTTATCCGAGGGTTTGCATACCAAAGAAGAGTCCTCACATAACTTTTTGAGTGCCAAATGCTGTTTATTAGAGAAATTTTGATTCTCATGTTTAAATTTCATCGTACTCCTTAATTTCCGCAAGTCTTGGATCACAGAGTCATCAATTTGGCATTCAAACCCGTTGCGTTATTACTTATCGCTCCCGGCGCTCCTCCCTGTATATCAGCAGTTTTGCTTTTGTTTTTGAACATGCCCTGCTCTGCTTTACGCCGCTCCATTTCGCAAAACATGACTTCAGTTCGTAGTTACAGCCGCATCTACGGTATCAGTATTGTGAACCCTGTCGCCAACAACAATATGACAGTTCGTTTATAGAGGGTGACAGTCGGAGGATCCCTTACCCGTGTTGCCTTCAATTGCCAGTCAGTTTCAATCCATCCGGAGGGCGATAGGCACCGTGTGGGGCTCCGCTGTTAAATCCAAAATTGCCAAAGTTGCGGTGCGCAACGGGTTTGAATGCCAAATTGATGACTCTGGAACGTCTGTACGAGAGAGAGATTAGGAAATGGTGGGAGGCCACCTCTCTCCAGAATTACATTGACGTTGATCGTGTACCCAGAGGACTTAGGATCTACACGATACCGGCATACGAGAACCCAGACCCTCTGCTACTTGATGCATGGGCTGAACACACTGCCCAATCTTGCAAGGGGAGTCTGATGATTTTAGTTCGTTTTGCCTGGAGCGACCGGGATAAGGCTCTTGCACAAATTAAAGACATTGAACATGACCTATCTAAAGAAGAAGATCAATTAAAATTAGAGGAAAAACGGGAGGCAATGAAAAAACGTTTAAAGAAATATGAAGAAAAGATTAAACAAAGAAAAGAAGAAAAATTTGAAAGAGACGAGAGGGATTATAGCAGGGGAAGGGTGCTTACCTTCTCCAAAAAATATGATAATCCCAGGAAGGAATTGAGAAAGAAGAAACCTGAAGTAACTGCCACAGTTCCAGAAACCTCAGATTCTTCCATCACGGGAGATGAAGTGTCAAGCGAAGACGGTCAAGATGGTCCACCTGAGCCGTCGGCTTTTAACGAGGAGTATCATGTTATGCGGAAACAACAACTCCAGGGGGGGAGGGGCAAACCCCAAGAAAAAAGAGGAGCAAGAGGAAGACGAGGAGGGGGGGCTGGAGCCGCCAACATCGTAGGCTCGCCACCCTTAACCAGGAGCAGGAAGAACTTCTACAAGAAGAAGGTGTCGAAGCAACGGACAATTTAACCATAATCAATCTGACATCGAAAATTCTTACTGATGAAGAGCAAAACATCCTCAAGCTTGGACTCACGTTTTGCCCACAAAAAAACTTAGAGTTCACTCAAACACGGATAGACCTCTTTAAATTCACCCGCAAACTAAAACTATATAAATACTTTAAATTGAAACCTCCACCGGGGAAACCAACGGCTGTTGGTAGTACAGGGGAGGGTATATTGACCTACAGAGATCTGGCTGACATTAGATCTTTGGAAGATCTGAGGCTTGAGGGTAACGAGGACGAAGAAACCAATTTGAGAAATACACAATTAGTGACAGAAATGGAAGTGCAGCAAAAGGGTGGTGCTACATCTTTCAAACCTACTTCAACTTTCATGCCTGTAATGGGAACTGATGCTATAGACACTTTCTCGGAGGCTGTGATCCAAGACTTGCGGAAATTAAGGAGTACGATGAAATTTAAACATGAGAATCAAAATTTCTCTAATAAACAGCATTTGGCACTCAAAAAGTTATGTGAGGACTCTTCTTTGGTATGCAAGCCCTCGGATAAGGGAGGGAACATTGTTTTGCTCACTAAAGCACACTATGAAAAAGAAGCGTTACGACAACTTAACGACTCTACCACATACACTAGAGTAACAGAATCTATTTATAACATCAGTATCAAAGAATACCATGATATGATCTTGAAATGGTATAATAGAGATATGTTGAACTGTGATGAACACCTTTTCTTGAGATGCCTTAATCCAGTAACTCCAACATTTTACTACCTACCCAAGGTGCATAAGGACCTGGTGAACCCCCCGGGTAGACCTATTGTAGCCTCGCAAGGCAGCCTCACAGAACATCTGTCTATATATATAGATTCTTTTCTTTCTCCACATGTGGTAAATCTGAAATCATATTTGAAAGACACTAAACATTTTTTGAACTGTATTGAAAACATTGAATGGCGAGAAGGGTACACTATGTTGGTCATTGATATCACCGGCCTGTACACTTGCATAGGGCATGAGGATGGGCTGCTAGCTATTTCATGGTTCCTTGAGAGTAGACCAGTAAAATATTTCGAGCATAATAAGATGCTGCTTGAATTTATGCAATTCTGTCTGAATAACAATATTTTTCTTTTTGGCAAGGAGTTATTTAAACAGCTGACGGGAGTGGCGATGGGTACCTGCTCCGCCCCCAGCTTCGCGAACCTTTTCGTGGGGTGGTGGGAGGAGCAGGTGGCCTGGTCACCCGCAAACAAGAAATGGAACGACCTCGTGAGGGGTTGGTACCGTTATATCGACGACCTCTTTATAATCATGGAGGGGTCAGTCGAATTGGCCAAGGAATATATTGAAGTATTAAATACCAATTACCAACCTTAGGTTCTCAGGAGAAGTAAGCCAAACAGAAGTGAATTACTTAGATTTCACAGTGTTCATTGAGAACGACAGTTTGCAAACTAGACTTTTTCGTAAGGTGACTGCTGGAAATTCCACTCTATATGCGACCAGTAGTCACCCAACTAGTCTAGTTAACAGTATACCATACGGGGAACTGCTCCGGATTAAGAGGAACAATACTAACGAACAGGAATTCCGCAAAGCTGTGGGCAGCAGCATACAAAGGTTCAAAGCAAGAGGGTACAAAGATGGGGTACTCAGACAGGCTTGGAGCAAGGTGAGCAAGCCAGAGAGAAAAGCGCTGCTAGAAAACAAAAAAGTAAAAACAGGAGGTGGGGAGTTTAGACTCATAACGACCTACTCTAGCAATGCTTCTGATCTCAAACGTATTATGCGTAAGCATTGGAATATTCTTATGACAGACAGTGTTATAAAGAAAGACTTACCCTCTTACCTGCTGCTGACTTTCATGAAAGCTAGGGCTCTTAAAGACTACCTAGTACACAGTCACCATGAAGAGTTCAAACCCAAACCTAAGTTAGAACCCATGAAAGGCTTCTTTCCTTGCGGTCGCTGCAAGGCGTGTAAAGTAAGCAAGCGCACTGTACATTACAAAGTTCCAGGGGTTGAGAAACCCAGAAGAATACAAAAATTCCTCATGTGTACTACGCCGTATGTTGTGTATTGCCTGACATGTCCTTGTGGCAGGAGGTATGTCGGCAGTACTACTAATCCAGTGAAATTAAGAATTCTAGAGCACCAGAGAGCGATCAAGAATGCGGATGTAAGTTACCCTGTGGCTAGACATTTTGACAAGGAACATGCACGTAACAGGGATCTGTTGTCATATTTTTGTCTAGATTCTGTCCCCCCAAGTGAGAGAGGGGAGACAGGCTACAGAAACTTATATGACTTGAGTCGCGATACATAATCGATCTGCAAAGTAAAATGCCTATGGGTCTAAACATGCATTAGGATTTGGGAGTTCATTTAATATGATTTAAATAATGAATTTGGTGGATGATTTCTATATGTTAATTAAGAACTTTGCCTCTTTTTATGACGCATTTGATTTGTGACATGATTTTATTGGTTGATGTAATGTATTGTTTACATATCCGTAGGGAGGGGATAATGGCCCATCCTGGGCAGTATAATAGCACCGGAGGTGCGAGTCTGAGTGCAGACAGTAATGTATATAACAGATACGTTTGCATTATGATGCGGGTGTGCCCATTCAGGGCATCATACCTGTGGTTTGCATTATTGTGTGAGAAGGTCCTTGATTTAGACTATATGTTGAAGGCGTTTTTATTGAGCACACACAATGCAATGTTTGAATGACCCACTCCAACATGGCGACTATACTTTCGTCATTGAGTACTACCTCTATGTTGATATCACACGTGATGGTTTTAAATGGCGGTTGTTTGCCGCGACTTTGATTCATTACTGAAAAAGGCCGAGTGCCGAAAGCTCGTTCTTGTTTAATAAATATTGTGAATACAACCCTGCGAGTGCTGCTACCTTATTTCCGCAGGATTGCGGTTTGGGACCTTTGGAGCAGATATTGATGTCGGGTGCACCCCCGACAAGCAGGCACCAGCCTCTGAGTGCGGCAGGCAGGTGTAATTGGAGCAGGAATATATATATATATATATATATATATATATATATATATATATATATATCCAACAAACAGGAACCTTGATGAAGAGATGCCACACAAAGATCATTAATCAGCTCGCTCTAATCTTGTGCACAGCCTGCCAGCAGTAAATCTTCAAGAACAGCATTCACAAGTGTCCGCCAACGCCACCAGACGCGTTTCAGGTATTATCCTTTCTTCAGTGGGGTACAATTGGCAAAAATGTTCCAAACACTGCATCAAGTGCTCAGTTTAAGTTCCAGCATCCACCTCTGTGGGCGTGGCCTCCTCCGAGGCCTTATGGATGTTGTAGTGCACTTGAAATAAAACCCAAGTGGGTGCGTTGTTTAAAGTCTTAAATTAAAAGTTTGTCATTCTTGCCTTAGTCCAAGAAGGCTTCTGCCCCGCTTTAGGACTGCCACACGCAGCTTATAAACTGGCTCCTTCCCTGTCAAAGCGCCAGTACTACTTCGTTCCCAAGCAGCAGCTCCGTTGTGGTTCCGCTGCAGACCCGCGTTGAATGGCGGTGGGCCTCTCTTCGCGACCGGGTTAAGGCCGCTATAAATCCAACAAACAGGAACCCTGATGAAGAGATGCCACACAAAGATAATTAATCAGCTCGCTTTAATCTTGTGCACAGCCTGCCAGCAGTAAATCTTCAAGAGCAGCATTCACAAGTGTCCGCCAACGCCACCAGACGCGTTTCAGGTATTATCCTTTCTTCAGTTGGGTGCAATTGGCAAAAAGGCTCTAAACACTGCATCGACTGCGCAGTTTAAGTTCCAGCATCTGCCTCTGTGGGCGTGGCCTCCTCCGAGGCCTTATGGATGTTGTAGTGCACTCGCAATCAAACCCAAGTGGGTGCGTTGTTTAAAGTCTTAAATTAAAAGTTTATCATTCTTGCCTTAGTCCAGGAAGGCTCCTGCCCCGCTTTAGACAATTTTATGTCCACCATGGCCTGGCCTTCACCACTAGAGGGTTAATAGTTTCCATGTATGCAGACAACATTACCCTTTACATCTGCAATCTCTGAGAAAGTCTTTCTCCAGGCACCCACGAGGTATCTGATTAGGTGGCTATTCAGGCATTCAGGTTAGTTGAGATATTGTTTCCCCTTAATGATGTCACCCAACCCTTCACCACGGATTGCCCACCGAAGTGGGCGATCGATCCAGTTAGATATTTAGGCATTTGGCTCAGCCTGACCCAGACGAACTCTCGAAGGCCGATTACAGATGTGCTGTCTCATGGCTGGAAGACAGAATTCCATCATGGTCTTGGTTGATACTCTCGGGTCAGATAGTGATAGTGAAAATGGTTATCCTACCTAAATGTCTTTATTCTTTCTTCATTATGCGCATACCCATCATGACTGCTTCCTGCCGGCATCTACGATCCAATCTCATTGCGTTGATTTGGGCTGGAAAAAAGCCTTGCGTTTCTTGGGAGCTCCTCACACTACCACTCAACCGGGGTGGATTGGATGCTGCAAAAATCTCACAGAGTAGAGTTTTTCCTCACTCGCGATCACCAGCTTTAAGGTGGTGAGTGTGATCGAGGAAATTCAACAATAGACCACCTCCCAGCGAGATTTCTTAGCACATGCAGTCATGGATTGGTTGTGACAGCTCACAGTGAGAAACCATCTGTAAGTGTTGAGGAAGCTGCCGTTCGAGTAGAAAATCTACTCAAGCAGCAGAAATAAGCAACACCCTCTTGCTGCAAATGCTGCTGTTCGTGCTGATTTTCCAGTATGTGACAAACACCCAGCACTGAAAATCAGCACAAACAACACAACCTAATGCACTCCACCACTTGCGGAACTCCATGTAGCACGGCGGATTATTTTAGTTATTTAGACAAGTTTCGCATAGGGGCACTCCACGAAGTTCGTCCGGGCCTAATCTTTATCCAGAAGGGACTTTAATACCACCATTTGAAGGCCCTACGCCCACTTGTCCTACCGCACTGACAAGCTTTTTATACTAATAACTTCATACTACCTACTGCACACTACATGACACTTTTTCTGCCCCTACACTCCATGCACTAGAGCTTGTACTCACTAATTCGCCACCCTGCAAACTAGTTACTCACCTATACGCTATCATCAAAACTCTCTAACAATCACAATACTGGCTGCTCTCTTGGCGTGGGAGGAGGACAAGGAGCCACCTATTACTGTTACCCAGTGGTCCTATTGTTGTGCTCAGATGGAAGCACTTTCACCTAACAACAGGCTTAGGCTAGTGCACTTTAAGTTTTTACACCGCTTATAGTACTCCCCACACAACTCTTCCATATGAGATTGTTGGTCAACTCATGCTGCCGTTGGTGGAATTCCCCACATGCCTTTTTCATACATCTAGCCTGGCACTGCCCCAGAGCTGTGGAATTTTGAGAGGAGGTGTTCTCTATCACTCATTCCATTATGAGACACATGCCCCTGATGTCCACTAGTTGGACTTCTGGGCTATTTCAAACATGTTCCAGCATGTAGCCCCCGGCTCACCACCATGCTCCTTCTCATGGCCAAACGGAAAGCAGACATAAGTTGGGGCGGATGTCCTGCCCCTACCTTTAAGGCTTGCCTCCATGATATTACATATTGTCAGGAGCCACTTTCTCACTTCTGAGAGCTGATGCCCATACGCTCAGTCCCACAGACATATTGTAACCTTTTTTGACTTACATGCGACAAAGAGACTCCTCCCCATCCCCACCTGGTGAAACCCTCTCCAAAGCCGCCTGATCCTCCTGGTTCTCAACCGCCCTCTCCCAACTATCAAGGTACACCCTATTACAAACAGAACTTGGAATTGGCTACACATAAAATAGACTTGCTCTGCTTTCTTGTAGCTCTACTCCAAGTTACTACATATCATTGTAACAGTCTTGATTGTTAGTCAGTTATTCTCTGAACTCAGAGGGGTTAGGCCCCGTCAAGCTAGGTAGATTGCTAGCCCTGATGCTCACCCCATTTTATCATTGCCAGAGTTGGTAATGTGCAGAGTATAGCACATCATTTGACTCAGCACCGCTCACTTGTACATCTGCATACTTGTACGTGTTCATGACTCCTCTGGCAATCTTCAGTTTGTCCCAGGGACACCTGGGACAACCTACTATCACACACTGATGGCACCCAGATCATATAATGACTCTCATGTGACACCAACAATGTGAGTCACCATATCCAATTGACCCACATGGCGGCCTGTATTTGAGGGCTATGGGTCACGCTGTACCCCACATGCTAGTAGTCATGATATTCTGTGACATGTACCTACCCAGGTATGCCACACAACTAGGCTCATTCACCTCACCCTCCAACCATCCCTGAATCCTGCCCATATTTGTGGTAACCTAGCTTATCCTGTCACTTCACTACTCCCAGTTTCACATCATCCTGCTTTGACATATGTGGCATGGTAAGACATATCTTTTCTGGCACCCTCCTGACACGTGCAACATCTTCACCAAGGTCCTCATCACATGTAGAATGTAGTACACCAACGCTCTCTTCTTTGAAATCCCTTTCCAGCAGCTGTGACACAAGTGTGCCACTATCAGATGCAGCAGTGCAAGTGTATTGCTCAAGCTACCTTGCAGTACACATGCCACTTCTCACCTCCTTGCTCTGCAATGTCTCCCCATTCTGACACAGTACCAGTTCAATGTACTCAGCAAAATCTGCAGTGCTCTGCACTTACAGGGGCACATTGGGCTCACACACAATCTATTCTTTCAACAAACACACATGGGGGCTTATTAATGAGAGCCTTGCATCACCTTTGCACCACGTGAAGTGGTACATGAGGGACGCATATTTCTCAAGCCAAGCAAATTCACCCTGCGCGGCTTTGAGTGGCCTCATAAATGTTGAGTAGGGCAACACAGTGCAAATCACTGCCTCACCTTACTCTGAACTCGGGAGGACTTCTATGGGCGCTGCAGTGGATGTTTCCAAAAGCACCCATGGATTTTGACCATGCCCCAGATTAACAAAATCATGTAAACCTGGGGAAGCGCAAATTCCTTATGCCTCCGAAGGTGAGGCCTGAGAAAGAGTATTTTCTTTATTTCTCCTTGTTTTCGCCCTTTCTATATGTTTTAACATCTGCTGCACACATAAAAAAAAGGAACCCGCCTCTTAGGATTGTTTCTGTGCAGGAAGGTGACCCTTCCTGAAAAAACACTAATCTGCATACAACGTAGGCACCCTTGCACCATGGTGCAAGGATGCCTGCATTGGCACTAGACTGCCTAAACAGCACAAGCACAGGGAGATTGGACAGAAATGCAACATATTGCCTACATACAGTGCATTCCTTTAACTTTGGCAAAAGACAGCGCAGCAAGGTGACTTGCTGAACTGCCCAAAACAAAATTCCTGTCAATGAGGCCAATGTTGCTCTGGTGTGCATCATTTGCAATCAACCACAACCCCAGTATAAATTTGTACATGGCAGAATTTAGAGTTATCTCTACCATGGCAGGCAACAAATGTGTGCTCTCACCCCAAACAGCTGCCTGAAATGTAGTTTCATGCTAGTGACTATGCATGTGGCTCTTCACATGCTCCTATGTGGTGATACTTCACATGGCCCACACCTGGCCCTCCTTTCAGGTAAGGAGTTTATCCTCTGACACCCCCATTCCATTCCATTGCATTACAGTCCAGATTTTCCGGCATGGGCACAAGTAAGACATACTAGCTTCATGGTGCAGGGGGCGTGCATTGTCACCGTCAGGTGGGACAGGGTTCAAGTATCCATGCATGATGTGTTCTTGTCTGTTTTTTGCTTTGTATTGTGGGACTTGTAGTTCTAGTGAGCCATGTGTTACATTCCACTACAAGTACCAGTATACAAAGTTCACCCTTGGCTGGTGCTGCACATCACACATGGAATGAACATGCTTGACGCAGCTGGACTGAGCTGTACAAAATGTACCTGGGCTTGATTTAATTATGTGATGTATGACTGTACATTAGAAAGATTATTACCCATTCCCATACACACAGCGAAGTTCGGCATAGGGGCATAGGTTGGTGCGCTGCACAGCATGACATTTTTGCCCATATTGTCCCTTGTTGCCACTTACCCAGTAGGTCTTGTCTTGTTGGTCCTCATGGCCAGCACTGTCCTTTACAGGAACTCCTGCCACCAACTCTGCTGGGATGACTGCTGTCACCTGTTTCTTCATGGTGGTCAGCTCCTCCAGCTCCTCAAGTCCTCCTCCTCCAATCCGCATTGCTGCCTTCAGGTTTGTGACCAGTTTCTCCTTGCTCCTTACACTTATAATCATGCCAGCACTTATCGCACTGTGGCACTGTCCTTTTTGCTTGCCCAACACTGTTATTAATCTTGTCCACTGTGGACTGCCCAACTGCCTATTTCTTCCCTAATGGCAAAGTTTGAGGTGCCAAAGAGTTGATGTTCATGTACTGTCACCTCTGTTACTAATATTTATTTCTCCTCCACACTAAAATTACTCTTCCTCTTCCCCTTCCCATGGGGGTCTGACTAGACATCCTGCCTAGGGCTGGGGGTTTTAGAGTTGTTGCCCTGGCTTCTGATGCCTGCTCCATATTTCTGTTTTGATGTTTGAATTATTTATTTTTCTAAAGGAGTCACTTTTTAAGTTTTTTTGTTTCTTTTTTTACGCTTGATGCACTCCATTTTACGCTAGAGTGTTTTGCGACACGTAAACAGTGGTTTACGACCCAAAAAGCAGCCTAGCATCACGTTTCCTGCACTTTTGTCAGTTTTCCCTGCACCAATGGGGCCAATGAAAGCATCATTTTTTATGACATTCCATGGCACCTTACGCCACAGTGTGCCAAACCATGAATATGATGCATCCACGGCGTTTCAAACTGGCGTACCACGGAGCAAGATTTCCTGAAGCATGGCTGCCTTACCGTAGCAAAGCGTCAGTTCTCATAAATGAGGCCCTACGTGATAAATAGGTTAGTCAGTCTATTACGGTTGCTTGAACATGGACAGATGATGCTGTTGTAACATTAAAAAGAACTTGAATACATTACCTCGTGGAATATGTAATAATTGTGACCTTGGTTAAGCTAATCTTTTTTTGCAATATATCACGTGTCTATTCCTTAAGAAGGTTAGAAAGCACAGCAAGAATCATCCCAAACTTAAATATCTTATTTAAGGACTAGCAATTCAAATTATGTTGCACAGTACTTAAGAAGAGAAAGCAATTTGCATGCAAAAATTGCCTTCTCTCCTTTCAGCAAAGACGTGCCCCAAACCAGCGATTTATTAACTCTTTGTAAGTGACATGTTGTCTTATTTTCAACCTCCTTTTCGTAACTTAAATGCCTGTCATTTCGATCTTCTGAATTGTGCACGTGACAAATTATAATTACCATTTCTGACACTTTTCCGTGGCACCTAACTTGTCTACAAGAATTTTTCCTGAAGACTTTGAATTCCCTGTAATACTGGAGTGAGTCATAAAGTTGTAGAGAAATGCTTTCATGGCGGAGAGTTAAATTCATCTTAGGAACGAAACCATGAAAGGGGAGAGTTATTTTGAATCAAAAATTGCCTTTCCAAGTTAGCCCTGTCAAAATAACTGGTAAAGAAAAATGATTTAAAAAAACAACGTGGTAAAGCTGTAAGACTTCATATTTTAAATGCACACGGTGACAATTGTTTTCTTTCACGGAAATAAAAATACAAATGAAAAAACGTTCGATGTGCTGTGCAGAAAAGCTCCGTTGTGTTTGCATTTTTTGAGTAGCACAGACCTTATTGCTTGATTGTTCATGCATAGCTCTCGAGTATTATCATGTGTTTTTAGGGTGCCAGGGATTCCATATAGGTGAGGCGGGAACTAGCTGAAGCATGCATAATACGCAAGGATTCAGAGCCCTGCGCCTTACTGCCGACATTCTACATTATTCATCTGTAAACAGGCATAATATAGGAGAAGGCAGTTTTGTGTACAGTGCTATCCACTGTATCTGGTGATTTTTTATAAAATCCATAATTGAAGACCCCCCAATAAAATAAAAAAAGCTTTGGGCCATGTTCTCAAGGAATTGGCAGAGAGAGGCGTTAGCCTTCTTTTTTTTTTTTTTCCTCATTTTCCTTTACCCCCATGTAGGAAACACTGACCACCACTGCGTGTCTACATGAGCGAGTCCAGAAGTCTAGGTTTTAAATGATTAATGGGAGAGTGATATTCAGTGCAGTATTGAGTATCGAATCCAAAGAGACCTTCACTTCCTCCCGAAAGCGAGCTATGGGAGGCCAAATCTTTGAACATGTGCACGTCAGATTCTTCTGGCAGGTCACAATTGTTGCATATTTTCCCTGGCTGGAATTTTGATAATTTTAGGGGCGATAAATATGCACGGTGTGCCGTGAAGAGGTGATTGTGCCTTAACTATGCTGGTTCACTGTTTTGTGGAGAAGATTAAAGGAGTCCATCCACAGCTGCTCACACTGGAAACCCAGCTCCCCTCCCCATAACTCATCGGCGAGTTTAAAGTCCCCATCTATCTCCTCCAAGATCGTCCAATACCAGAGTGAGACCTCTTTGCCACCCCCTGCCCTGCCACCAGCTAGTTTTCCAAGTTACTGTCATTTCCCAGGGGGACACCCTTCCTGCACATTGCCTGAGCCCAGCTATTCAGCTGCATATATTTAAACCTTGAAAGGCTTAAATATCTCCCGTAACTCGTCCCACGACAAAATTGAACCCCCTGCCAGCAAGTCTCCCCATTTCAAAATCCTGGCATCCCTCACGGGACTCGCCAGTCTGTCCTTAAGACAAGAATGAGTACCTGGGGAGTCCCACAATGGTGCAAAGTTTGAAAAATAGCTGAGCCCTATTTTATTTCTAATTGTTGACAAACTTCTGGCCAAAGATTGAAGACTTTTAATTTTACCTTTTTGAAGAACTTTTGGTCTCCAAACTTAAAAAGGAAGCCGTCTGGTGGTAGATCAGCACCTTCTAGCATAGCCCGATACATTTCTCCTCTCGATGTGTTTGAGGATGTTTTTTAAAGCATTCTAGATTATGAGAGCTGAAACGCCCATGCATAATATTGCAGGTCAGGTAGTGTAAGCCCTCCTTTATCTCTCCTTCGCCTCAGCTTCTTCCACGCTAGTCTAGTGGCTCTATATTTCCAAATGAAGGAGTTTATCTCCCGTTGACATTTGTCTATCTGTTTAGTGTCAAACGCCAAGGGGATGGAGTTGAAAAGAAATGTGTATTTAGGCAGGATAGACTTCTTCACTAAATTTGTCCTCCCCAAGATGGATAAGGGGAGGTAGGCCCAAGACTTTAACTGTTTCTGACATTCTTTAAAGACCCGTTCAAGATTGTATTGTGCGATTTTTCCGACCTCCTGAATAATTCTAATTCCAAGATATCGCATGGAGGGCGCCACGTCAAGTTCTGTACTAGTAATATTCCAAGCCATAATTTCAGTTTTATTGGCGTTTACTTCGTACCCGGAGAACTTGCCGAACTCCTCCGCCCTCTTGATAACTGTGGGAAACGCGAGGTCTGGGTCGGATGTCAAAATAAGGATGTCATCTGCGTAGAGGGCTACACACCTTTCCCACCCGCCAAATCTAGCCTCCTCTCTAAGGACCTGAGCAAAGGGTTCGATAAAGAGGTTAAAAAGGAGGGGGGAAAGCAGGCAGCCCTGCCTTGTAACCCTTGTAATTTTAAAGGCCTCCGTCAGAGAGTTATTAACGAGGAGTCTAGCTGATGGAGCTTTATAAAGGAGTGCTATCACCCGGCAGAACCTGTCACCTAAATTGAATTGTTTCATAACCGCTGCCAGATGGGCCCAATTGACCCTATCAAAGGCTTTGGTTGCGTCCAAAGTGAGGGTGGCCAAAGGAAGAGAGAAAGTAGAAGCGATGTCTATGGCCCCAACTAGATCTTGCATGAGGTCTGCTAATTGTCTTCCTTTCATAAATCCTTTTTGATCTTGCTGGATAATCGACTCTGCAACACCCACAACCTTTAAGACAGAATGGCAGCAAAGATTTTATAGTCGATGTTCAGGAGTGATATTGGGCGGTAAGACCCACACTCTGTCGGATCTTTCCCTGGTTTGGGAATTAAGACTACCGTCGCGTTACTCCATGACTTTGGAGGTCCACTCCCTCCAGGAGGATACTGTTAAAGACAGTAGCCAAGATTGGAATAACCTCCTCACTGAGAGCCCGATAGAGTTCCCCTGGTAAGCCGTTGGGACCGGCAGCCTTCCCTCTCTTCACCTGTCTGATGATAGTGCTCACTTTTTCCTCTGAAATCTCTACCTCCAAGCGCCTACTTTGCTCAGATGAAAGTCTAGGCATGGAGACTTTGTCGAGCCAGGAATTTCTCGCTACGTGATCTTCACAAATGTCTTCCTTATAAATAGCCTGGAAGAAGTCCTGAAATGCATTTCCGATATCCGAGTTTGAGAGCCGGGGACCTGATTTGCCCTCCACCCTTATCTCTCTGATATAATTCCGCGCTTGGTCAGCTTTTGTTTTCCAAGCGATAATCTTGCCTGCTGCCTCCCCAAATTCAAAATGGGAAATTTTGCTCGCCTCCCATCTCCTGGCGACCCTAGCTTGTAAGAGATTTTCAAGTTGGTTTTTCAGTAGAGCTAACTTTTCTCGATCTTCGCTTGATCCTATGTGGGCGCCTAGTTTTTGTTCGATAGCCTTCATATCCGCCTCAAGACTGTTAATATTTTCCCTGTATGACCTTCTTCTGTGGGAGGCTCTACTGGTAATACAGTCCCTCCAGAAAGCTTTCATAGAATCCCACACGGTTGAAATGTTTGCAGACTCTAAATTAGCCTCAAGGAAATACTGAGTCTCCAATCGAAGGAAGGCGATTTCGTCCTCCTCTAATAAGATGGTGCGATCGAAGGACCATGAAGCGTGACTAGGATGCTGGCCAGATTTTAAGCTGAAAGAGATAGCTGAATGATCGGAGAGATGGTAGGGGAGATATACTATGTCCTCCAGTGAGTCTTTAAGACTATAACTAATCAGTGCATAGTCTATTCTTGACAGATGCTTATATTTTAGGTTCCGAAATGAAACCCCCAACTTATCCCCTACCCTTTCTCTCCATATATCTGCAAGCCCCAGCTGCGTCATTATTGTCACAAGGACTTGCCTAGATTTAGAAAAGGCACAGGGTCTAGAGTTAGATGATTTGTCGAGTTTAGGGTTTAGAACAATGTTAAAGTCCCCGACCCAAATTACAGGATCTTGAAAGGCTAACAGATGGCCACGGATAATATCTAAGTAGGAAGGATCGTCCTGGTTTGGGGCATAGTATCCTACCAAGGAACACATCAAACTGCCCAGCGAAACCCTCAATAAGAGCCATCTCCCGCTATGACCTTCCCTATACTCTGCAATTTGGGCCTTTGCCTGTTCTTTAAAAATAAACAAGATCCCTCTGATATTTGCAGATTGATCTGTACATACAAAAGTGTCTATCCATTTCTGTTTCTTTAATAAGTCGGAGGTCTCAGATTTAAGGAGATGTGTTTCCTGTAAGGCAATGACCTGTGCCGGGGAATCTCTCAAATATTGAAGTATCCCGTCTCTTCTACCCCTCGCGCGCAGGCCATTGACATTCCAGGATAGGTACTGTATCAACGTCATACCGTTACATCTCCCTTCACGTTCCCCAAAAACCCCTTATCAAATATTCCTAATTCCGTCCTGGACCTTATTATCAGAGTGCTCTGAACTCGATAGCTTGAACCCTGGCGGTGACCTAAACTAAGCCTTATAGGGAACTGCAAGGGTACTGACCTATGAGGAATTTATTTAATTTCACCCCTACCACCCCGCGTGGCACTGCCTCCCCCCACCCCATGGAAAACCCATCCCTACTTACACTGGCCTGATGTATTGCCAGTTTTACGCCCTCAGGCCGCCCCCCTCCTCTACCCACCATACTACGTGTCAGTGCGGGGAAGAAGTGCATTCTCTTATTTGTGTATTTTCCTCTCTATTTTTTTTTCAAGCACCATTGAAACCCATTTCAATTTTATATCGTTTTTTTTTCAGATTGTGATTTTTTTTTTATTATTCTTCTTTTTTTTTTTTAATGCTCACAAGAGATCTTATCGGGAGCCTATATAACCTGTATATCTATGAATAATAATTATTTTTTTCCACATAGTTTAATTACTATATAGAGCCTACCTCTGGACATAATTGGAACCTTGTGCCCTGAAAAATAGAAGGAGATTGATTTACATGTTCTGAAAAAAAGGAACATACTCTCTCTCTAACCTGGCTTATACTCCCATCGAGTTTCCCCCGCCCGTGAGAGATCCCTTAGGGATTCCAACATCTCATCAGACTCAAAGGGTGATCTGATATTATGCATCTTATTTGCACCGTAGCACCCAGAGCTCTAAATTTCTCCATCCTTTGTCCTAGTTCCCATTGCCGATCCAGAGTGGTCTTCGAAAGATCTGAGCGAACCTCAAACGGGAATTCTGGACCTTTTAATGTTTTAGCTTTCAGGGCCAGGTTTAGGATCTTTTCTTTTAGTGAGTACGTGAGGAAGTTAACTAGTATTTTCCTGGGTTTAACTCTGCCAGGATTCAAGCTAAAAGGATCTCTGGAAATCCTTTGAATATCGTTCTCCAAGATGTCAGATGATTCCTCAAGGTTTAATGCTTCTTTTAATAGAGCTGCCACGAAGGTCTTGATATCGCTCCCTTCTTTCCCCTCCGGGATCTTCAGAAGCCGAAGGTTATTCCTCCTTGAGTAATTTTCTAAGGATTCCACTCTGTCGCGTGTAGCGTCTCTCTCTCTTTGAATTTTTAGCTCTGCTGAACCCAAGTTTGCTTTAAGCACCTCTACAGAGTCCTCCAAGGATTCCATCCTTTCATGCAGTCAATCCACTTTTTTCTCAAGAACATCGCATGCTGCCCTAATCTCAGACTGGTTTTCTGCTGAAACCAAAAACCCATTTCTTATGTCCGCCTTCATTGATGTACGAAGGGCCTCAATTGAAGGACAGGCTGAACTCTCTGCTCCTCCTGAAGCACCAGCCTCTGACTGGGGTGGTGGTGGCAGGGCAGGGGTTGGGGTTAAAACCAGTACACCCTCTCTCTCTCTCGAGAAATCGGTATCTGCTAGTGTGGTCAAGAGGTTGGCTGACCCAGTGGAAAAGTAAATTTTGCCATGTTCTGTGTCCCTACGCGTCATCCATCATATGTTATCTGTGCATGATTAATATGCATATGTATTCCCTATGTTCGATTAAAGACGCAATTACAGTTGTGTCCACCTCTAGTATGCCAATTTCCAGTTCTCGTGAATACTACGAATATCAGGCCTATGTAAAGCTACGTTGCCACGTTTCTCAGTGTGCACGTTATTCCATTATAAAGTCCCCGTTTCTAGGCCTCAAAAGGGCCTGGACACCAGATTCAGCTCCTGTCTCCTGTCTCCTGAAGCCTCGCTGAGGAGCGATACAGCCCCCACCTGTATCCTCGACCCTTCACTTACTTCCTGCCTCGCAGTGCCCGGCTCAGCCTGGCTCTGCCTCTGAGTCTGCCAAGAGTATGTTATGATTCCAGTTATCAGTTCAGTCCTCCTTCTCTGCATTCCTAAGCTACTGAACTGCATCAATAGTTTCCGTCATTGTCTAGCCTTTACGTCTCCATGTAAGAGAAATACTGCATTTAATGGTCATTTAATATTCTTCATCACGCACTACATGTAGAATAATGCATGCTCCAGTCTTAGAGTCTGTTAGCCTTTACCCCGATAACTTTTGGATTCTATCAACATGTTCTCTAAACATCAGATACCAGATACTGCTTAGGTACATGTCGCCCTGACTCTCCAGACTTCAGTCTCTGCTCCTAGCACAGAGTTCGAAGCCCCCAGCTTCTTCTAGTAACACGTCATTGCCAGTTTGCGCGCACCATTAGGTCAGGGGTCACGGCTCCTTAGGTAGCCCCCTCCATGTTTCCGCCCCATTCATGACATATTCTGTTACGTTTGCATCACATGTCTATGTATACGCCTCTGTTACACCTACTTTCACCCTTATCTTTCGCGACTGCTATTAACCACACCCACTGCTCCGCCTATCGTATGTATTGTAATGCAACTGTTTTAGTATATATGATCGTGTATTGTTATTAAATGTTAGCGCGCTCATCCCAGATCCAGCCCCAGCAGCTGCTGGGCCCTGCCATCCTATTCCTATGCAGGTTGTCCTGTTCCTGTCCTTTATGCTGTAATAAACCTGCAAAACTCCTACTACCTCGAATCTTGACTCTTATTTATTGAGCTATCTGTTATTCATTTATGCATTCAAAAAGAGAGGTATTATTTATTAATTTACCACATAATGGCGCCCGAATAGGGACTTGCCCTTTCCCCACGCGCCGGTGAAGCCACGCCGACCCCCTGACCCTCTGCAGCCGTGACGGAACCATACCGTGCACGTGCAGATATTTCTGCTTCAAGTATCCCTCAGGCCCACGGAGGAGACGGAGGAGGCGGTCCAGCATCCAGACGAGGCGGTGGAGGAACGCGGCGAGTCCCGACCAGAGCCCAAGCCGAGAGTCCAAGCTCCGAGGTAACCGGAGGCCCACCCGTAACAGAAGTCCGAAGTTCGTCCGTCCGGCGTCGAAGCAGTCCAGTCCCGTCCGAGGCCTTCCGTTCTTGCTGCCCGGTGAGTACCGTTGCTGGGGTAGTATCTAGACAGGGTCAATCTAATTGACTCTGGTCCGTGGGTTGGTGGTACACAGACCCACAAACGAAGTGTCCACTTCGGTGGATGCGGGTCCTGACGTGTCTCTGTAAGAGACCGGTAAGTTTCGTACTGTTTCAGCAGTGCATCTAGTTTCTGTTCTAGTCAGTTCTGTTCTCGAGAAAATTCATGTATTCTGTTTTCCGTATTCCGGGTAGTATTCTGTTCGAACTGTTATTCTGAATGTTATTCATGTATTTTAATGTCGTGGTATGAGTGCGAAGTAATTATCGTGTTTATTGTGTATTGTGTTGTGTCCAGATTATAGTTCAGTCATGCCACTCTTTTCAAAACTGCGTCAGTTAAAAACCAGAAAAGGTCTGCTAGAAGCAGCAGTTCCTGTCCCGCCTGGGGACAGTCCAGGTCATTTCATGTATCAGAAGCATGGCATAAGTGCCATATTATATCTAGATTTATGGGTAGAGTATACCAAACAGTTAGAGGAAAAGTATAGATGGCCTGTATCAGGCACATGGGATGCCGAGTGCATCATGAGAGTAGAAGAAGCATTATGGAAAAAGAAAGCCAGACAGTCACAGAAAGATGCCATCGAGTTATGGCGCAAAGAATCTCATAAAAGAACCGAGAAAGAAATCAGAAAGTCAGAATTAAGTAGAGAATCCTTGGAACGAGCCCAAGAAAGGGAATTAATCGAGATTGGTGAACGAGTCAAAACCGAACAGTCAGACAGACAGAGGCATGCTCTTATTAAGGGTATGTATCCTCTTCTTGCCGAGGGCTTGCCAAAAGCGACCCCGGAGGCATCCAGTAATTTCCCGCCACCACTAGTTCCGACCAAGCTACGTCACAAACCGACCGCAGCTGATATTTTTATTTCGTCCTATTTGGACGACACAGTCCCAGAATATGCAAATCCTGTTCCTACTCCGCCAGTCCCTGTAAATCAGGCACTTCCCGCTCCTCCAGACACCGGAGTACCTGTTACGGTACCCCCGGTCCAGCCCGCTATACAAGTCCAGCCTGCATTTCCATTTCCCACTCTGCCAGGACGAAGAGCATCAGTAGACGACTCTAGTTTAGGGGCCGCAGGGGGAGGTACTCCTCAAACCCCGCCGCCACACAAGCGTTTAACGTTAGCCGAATTACATGCACAAGCGTCACAGCGTACGCCCAGATATCAGTCTGTTGCAGAAATAAGAAAAGCCCTTACCGAATGTGGCTATGATCCAGTCCCAGGCGAGGATAGTATGGTTTTATATTCATTACGCGTAAGAAAGGTGACCGAGTATCTAGTCACCCTACCAGATATGAAAGAAGATCTAGACAGAATATATCGTTTCATCCGTACAGGGAATGATCCAGAAAGTATTAGTGACGTCATGTGCCAAAGAAAAGTTGAAGTCCAGCTCATGATATTAAAGTTTCTGATTAATTGTCTAATAAGGGAACAAGATTATCCGACCAAAGATCGAGCCGAAATGAAAGTCCTGACAAGGTGGAGTGATAATATAGCCGAGGGTAAGCACAAGACTATCGGTAGTATAGAGAGTATGTACAAGAAGATTCGTAAAGAAATAATAAGGATACACGAACAACGTAAAGAAGCACAAGTAAGCGAAAAAGAAAATGACTCTGCGGAAGAGGTAGAGGACGAGAATCCCGACAGAATAGCGTATGTAGGAAAATCTAGATTTCCAGATCGCCATTTGCGCCTAGAACACAAGTCAATTTTTCATCATCCAGCACCAGAACAAGGTTCTCTAGAACAAGTATTTCAAGCTACCGATCACATTCTGAAATCACGAATCGGTTATAGCGAGTTAAGTACCATGCATGAACAAGAACTAGTCCGATCAGCAGTCCGATGGATTACTGATTCTACCACTTTTCCAGACGAAATAGTGGCACAAATGTTTCTGAAATTGCCCCCAGCCGAGCAACGACTGGCGGGTATGTATATGATCCAGCACCTCATTACATTGTATGAGGGTCAACATTCTGATCCAGGTCCGTTACACGATGTCCTGAACGAGTTACTCCAGTATAGATGGAAAGGTTTAGGTACCGATTTAATTAGTGTCATTTTAGAACAGCGCCACAAATATAGAACGTTTCTGAACCCTCAGTTTGTTCATGCCTCACCCCCAGAAAGTAAACCCTTTTACATAGACAGACAGAATCCGTTACGAGAAGTGCATCCAGTTAAGACAGACGGTGGTGAAATGCAACGAGTGTTTGTTTACACCCCTATCACAAAGATGGAACTCTTAGAGATGAAAAAGTTAATTCCCTGTCATGATAAAGATCCAGCAGGGTTCCACCGAGAATTAAAAGACATGCTCCGTATGGGAGAATACACGTATCCAGATATCATTAAAATGTTAAAAGTCCTGTTGCCCGCAGGGGTATATGAGAAACTCAAAGAAAAAGAATGGGAGGTGGGAGAGAAAAAGATCGATTGGGCAGTTCTAGAAGCTGAAGACAAGGCACGAGTACCAGGTACCGGTCTTGGAGATAAATGTAAAGAATTACCAGAATTATTAATACAAGTTTTACCCAGATTATTGACAACTAGAAAGGAAGACTGGGATGCAATCTCAGCCTGTAAACAGAAACAAGACGAAGATATTAGTGATTATTATTCTAGATTTGAGAAATGTTTTAGCATCAACAGTGGCCTCAAGACAAGTAGTGAGTCATACCCCCATCTTTTTGTTACTAAATTAGTCGAGAATTCAAGCCCACAAATTAAAAACCGAGTTTTGAAAGTCGAAAGTACCTGGCAAGCTAATACCCCGTCCCAGATGTTACAGATGCTTCAATATCACCAGAATAGAATCAGAGAAGAGCAAGAACATGAGAGAAAACGTATGAAAGACACGAAAATGAAAGTACTAGTTGCACAATCTGTTCCTCAAGATAGTCAGAAGAGGGGACCAAATCAAGCCAGTCATCCTGCAGCTCCCGTTAAAGGAAACTGCAATTATTGTAAACAGCCAGGTCATTTTATAAACGAGTGTGCAGTTCTGAAACACAACATAGCTACCGGTAAGACTAAAGAAAGACCACGTCCGCCGAGACAAGAACAAGTTTCACAGACTTCTCAGCCACAGAATGCACCACAGACAGTTACAGCACCGCAGCCTATCGCTGCAACACAGCATGTTACACAGCAGATGTACCAGTATGCACAGTCTGAGTATCCAGAGTATCAACCGTATTCATGAAACAGCCTAGAGAGGGAGGTAGGCTTGCCTCTCATCGAGATACCTGTAGATCAAGAAGGTCCCTATGTTCATAGTCAAGTATTAGGGAAAGACAGAAAGTTTTTGATTGATACAGGGGCAAGTAGGACCACTATAAGTCACGCCGAAGTTCCAGGGGCTCCGCTCTCAGGCTCAAGAAATGTTTCCCTTGGATTTTCAGGAAAACCTATCGTAAATGAAATATCAAAGCCAGTTACTCTAGAAGTAGGTCCATTGTCCCGCACTACTGATCTGTTACTTACTAAGTCATGTCCAGAAAATCTGTTAGGCATTAAAACACTGAAAGAATTAGGTGCAGTTATATGCTGTTCCCCAGAGGGAATACGATTGTTCCTACGTGACTTCAAGGGTCACTATGTATTACGAGATTTTGATCCCAGATTGTCCAATGTTCCGCAGCATCTATGGGCGCAAGGTCCAACTGATGTTGGCTTTATGCAAATCACACCCCATCGTGTGACTCTCAAGCCAGGTGTAGTGTTACCACGAATCAGGCAGTACAGATTGCCACCTGAGGCTGTAGCAGCCTTATCCAAAATTATTGACGAGCTCATCGCTCAAGGAGTAGTTGTAGAAACTGACTCCAATGTATGTAATTCTCCGATCATTCCTGTCATGAAACGTACTGACCCAAATGCACCTCCAGTATATCGTTTAGTGATTGATCTCCGAGAACTTAATAAATGTATTATTCCCCAGTATCCAGTTGTCCCAGATATCTCTTCCCTATTGACAGCCATTGATTCCGAAGCCACATTTTTCACTGTCATAGACCTCAAGAACGCGTTTTTCAGTGTCCCCATTCATCCAGACAGCCAGTTTCTTTTCGGATTTTGTTTAAATGGAAGGAGCTATATGTTCACACGAGCTCCTCAAGGTTTCACAGAAAGTCCTAGTATTTACAGTCAAGCACTCAAGAGACAACTAGACAACATTCACATGCCAACTGACACTGCCCTGCTCCAGTATGTCGATGATCTACTGATCACAGCCCGTTCTGAATGTGCTTGCGAACGAGCATCCCTTACAGTCTTGTATTTCCTAGCCGAGATGGGGCACAAGGTGTCCCCTTCGAAGCTTCAATTCTGTGTCCAGCAAGTGGTCTACTTAGGACACTTACTGTCCAAGAGGGGTAGGCAGTTGACACCAGACCGTATCCAGTTAATAGCGAGTCTTCCTCAGCCCAAGACCCAGAAGGAGGTACGTGCTTTTATTGGCCTTACTTCTTATTGCAGACAATGGATTCCTCAGTATGCATTTCTAGCCAAGTCACTGATACAGTTAACGACACAGGAGGCAGCCGTATCGACTGTCCTCCCTTGGACATCTGAACATACACTCAGTTTCAATGAGTTAAAGAAAGCCCTATGTCAAGCTCCAGTTCTAGCAACACCGAACTACAGTAAGCCTTTTACACTTTTCGTCACTGAACGCGAAGGTACAGCATTATCTGTTCTCACACAAGATCAAGCAGGACAATACAAGCCCTGTGCTTATTTTTCGAGCACATTAGATCCTGTAGCCCAGGCTCTGCCTGCGTGCCTCAAGTCAGTTGCAGCCACAGCACTAGCTATCAGACAAAGTGATTCCATAGTATTAGGACACTCCCTGACAGTACAAGTTCCACACTCCGTGGAAGTTCTTTTAAACCGAACACAAACTCAGCACTTGACAATTGCACGTTTAACAGGTTATGAACTGACACTGTTCCAGCCACACATAGAAATCAGACGCTGCAACGTCCTAAATCCTGCTACATTGTTACCATCAGTTACTTCGAATTCTGCCACACACGACTGTGTGGAAGTAGTTAACATTATGACCAAGCCAAGACAAGATCTGACAGATATTCCATTACCAGATCCCGACCTGACACTTTATGTGGATGGTTCATGCATGAGAACTAGTACAGGAGAACTAGTAGCCGCGTATGCAGTGACTACTGACACTGAAGTTATTGAAACACACCGTATTGACACCCTGTCTGCTCAAGCAGCAGAGCTAGTTGCTCTGACTCAAGCCTGCATACACGCCAAGAACCTGAAAGTTAATATTTACACAGATTCACGTTACGCATTTGGAGTCGTACACGACTTTGGAGTGCTCTGGCAAGAGAGAGGTTTCATGACTTCTCATGGAACCAAGATTCAGCATGGTCTCCTTATTCAAGCTCTGTTAGATGCAATACATTTACCGACATCCATTGCTATCATGAAGTGCAAAGCACATACGAAAGTTACTGACATTATTTCCCAGGGTAATGATCTAGCAGATCGCACAGCCAAGCTTACAGCTCAGACACCAGACATTCCAGTGAATCCGACACAGACGCACACTCCAGATCCGATTACATGCATGACAGTTAAAGACCCTACTCAAGATGTCATAGATATCCAGTTACATGCTACTCCCGATGAAATCAAGAAATGGTCCGAACAAGGAGGGGTCCAGACAGATCAAGGATGGTTAACGAAGGGTAGAGCCACATGGTTTCTCCCCGACTCTATGGTTCAAGTCATTATTAATACCGCACATAGTCCAGCACATTTAGGAGAAAAAGCCATGTTAGACAGTATCCAGAACCTTTGGTTCAACAAGCATTTGCGAGCTGCAGCCAAGCAGAAAGTCCGTACCTGTATGATATGTTGTCAGTTCAATCCAGGTAAAAGTGTCCCGGTGGAACAAGGTGGTTTCCAGCCTCCTGACCACCCTTTTGAAGTCCTCCAGATGGATTACATTCAGATGGAGCGATGTCGAGGTTTCAAGTATGTCCTTGTAGTTGTATGCGCTTTGTCCAGGTGGACGGAGGCATATCCAGTTCCAGATTACACAGCCGCGACCACTGCCAAGCAGTTGGTTCGTGAGTTCTTCCCCCGTTATGGACTCCCTAGAGTCGTATATTCTGACAACGGCCAGCCATTCTCATCTGAACTCATGAAGCATGTTTCCCTATTGTTAGGGTACCAGTGGAAGTTCCATTGTGTACGCCATCCTGAAGCAGCCGGTCTCGTAGAGAGACATAACCAGACTTTGAAAATCCGTATTGCAAAAGTTTGTCAAGAGAAAGGTGTAGACTGGCTAGTAGCTCTGCCAGTTGCTCTGTTTTACATGCGCATGGTCGCACATTCCAGATCAGGTCTGTCTCCGTATGAGGTCGTATTCGGCCGCCCCCCTAACATGTGGGGTACTCCTAGACCTCGAAGTATTACCGATGTTTCAAGTAATATGCTGACAGATTACCTAGCTTCCTTGATGTCTGCCCTCAACTCTTGTCGTTCACAGGTTGCTGCCGCATTTCCAGACAATACCGAGGTGGCACCGCATGAAATCGTTCCTGGATCCATGGTTCTTGTCCGGAATTTCGACCGCTCAAGTCCGCTGGAGCCTCGCTGGAAGGAGCCCCGACAGGTCCTCCTGGCCACCCGTACAGCCGTGAAGTTGGAGGGACGCAAAGGCTGGGTGCATCTTTCGCATATTAAAAATTTTTATGGATTGAAACCAATCTCAAAGAACATTTCCGAGAATTTTAAGGACTGTCCCGCAAAAGACATTGCTACGAACCCTTCCCTGTTAGAGAAAACTCCGCAACAGGAGTATAAACTCAAGTTAAGGTCTAGTAAAATAAGTCAGCCAGTTTGATTGTCTAAGTCCTCCCCTAGGTGAAACGGTTAGACCGGTTTCTGACATGTATAAAATAGACCCCCATAGTGAGAGAGTTAGTCAAAACTCAATCCGATGTATCGTTTTTCTATGTTTCATATTATTTCTCAGTATTATGATTTCCTGCACTAGTTATGCATTTTATCTGTATTTTCCAGTTTCTCATGTAAATAAGTCTTCCAATGCTACAGTAGAGCACACGTTTAGTGATCTACCTCCTCATGAACTCTCTTACCGCCTCGCTATGCGTAATAATTCTTTCATCCGCATGTTACATTATTCACACCAGACCAGCAATGCCACTAATTGTTGGGTGTGTGGTCGACTCCCCCCTTTCCAGACACCGAAGGGAGTTCTGCCACTCTTTCCTTATCCATTTTCACACAATGGTTCGTGTGGAGCATGGTCCACGTTAACGTCATCCTCAACAGATATGTCTTTTCTTAATAGTACATGTTTCCCAGACAAGCAAGGTCTTCCCCACAGAACAGGGTTAGATCTAGAAAACGAAGTTTACAATTTAGGTAATTATTCTTCGAATTTCATGGTCCTGAATGTTCAGTCTGATTCCACTCCAGACTTACCTGTTATTTCAGTACTACCAGTCAAAGGCGAATTATGTGTCCGAAATAATGGTTCCGTACATGTAGGACATAGCGATTGTACTACTATTGTCAAGTACAGTGACAGTGGGAAATCTATTTTTAAAGCTTCCCGTCATTCTTACTTTATTTGTGGTCAGACCGCATATGTTCGTCTGCCCCTCGATTGGGAGGGAACCTGTTACATTGCCTTCCTACTGCCACCTGTTTTCCTAGCCCCACCTGATTATCATAGAAACACACATCTAGTACACATTAGACATAGAAGGGAGTCCCCCATTGTCGATTATACTGAAACTGCTCTAGAACAGTATACAGATTTCAATAGAGGTTTCTTCTTCTTTATAGGACCTATCCAGAATAGTAAGCTAATCCGTAGGTTAACCAGAACCCTTGAAGCAGTAGTCAATGAGACTGCCTCTGCCCTAGGTAACTTAACCGAAGAGCAATCTGCTATGAGATTTGTCGTTTTACAGAATCGTCTCGTCCTTGACGTCATATTGGCCGATAGGGGCGGGGCCTGTAGAGTCATCGGATCTAGTTGCTGCATTTTCATTCCAAATAACGCGCCGTCTGTTTATTCAGCTATAACCAGACTCCATAAAATTGCCCATCTGTTACACCAAGACCCAGGCACCTGGACATGGTCCGGTTGGTTCTGGAATATAATTTCCGCTTGGGGATGGAAAGTCTTGTCCTTTCTAGGTATTGCAGTAGCGATCATATTCAGCTGCTGCCTCTGTATACAATGTGGCCCTGCGATTTGCGGCATTTGTGCTACCTCTTGTATTCCTAGTCCCAAGCCCCGTTCTAAAACACGTTCCCAGAAAATTCGAGACGAGCAAATGATACTGTATGAAATGATAGATGGTATCATGAATATTGATGTTTCCTGATGGAAACGTAGTGACAAGGAGGGAATGTGGAAAAGTAAATTTTGCCATGTTCTGTGTCCCTACGCGTCATCCATCATATGTTATCTGTGCATGATTAATATGCATATGTATTCCCTATGTTCGATTAAAGACGCAATTACAGTTGTGTCCACCTCTAGTATGCCAATTTCCAGTTCTCGTGAATACTACGAATATCAGGCCTATGTAAAGCTACGTTGCCACGTTTCTCAGTGTGCACGTTATTCCATTATAAAGTCCCCGTTTCTAGGCCTCAAAAGGGCCTGGACACCAGATTCAGCTCCTGTCTCCTGTCTCCTGAAGCCTCGCTGAGGAGCGATACAGCCCCCACCTGTATCCTCGACCCTTCACTTACTTCCTGCCTCGCAGTGCCCGGCTCAGCCTGGCTCTGCCTCTGAGTCTGCCAAGAGTATGTTATGATTCCAGTTATCAGTTCAGTCCTCCTTCTCTGCATTCCTAAGCTACTGAACTGCATCAATAGTTTCCGTCATTGTCTAGCCTTTACGTCTCCATGTAAGAGAAATACTGCATTTAATGGTCATTTAATATTCTTCATCACGCACTACATGTAGAATAATGCATGCTCCAGTCTTAGAGTCTGTTAGCCTTTACCCCGATAACTTTTGGATTCTATCAACATGTTCTCTAAACATCAGATACTAGATACTGCTTAGGTACATGTCGCCCTGACTCTCCAGACTTCAGTCTCTGCTCCTAGCACAGAGTTCGAAGCCCCCAGCTTCTTCTAGTAACACGTCATTGCCAGTTTGCGCGCACCATTAGGTCAGAGGTCCCGGCTCCTTAGGTAGCCCCCTCCATGTTTCCGCCCCATTCATGACATATTCTGTTACGTTTGCATCACATGTCTATGTATACGCCTCTGTTACACCTACTTTCACCCTTATCTTTCGCGACTGCTATTAACCACACCCACTGCTCCGCCTATCGTATGTATTGTAATGCAACTGTTTTAGTATATATGATCGTGTATTGTTATTAAATGTTAGCGCGCTCATCCCAGATCCAGCCCCAGCAGCTGCTGGGCCCTGCCATCCTATTCCTATGCAGGTTGTCCTGTTCCTGTCCTTTATGCTGTAATAAACCTGCAAAACTCCTACTACCTCGAATCTTGACTCTTATTTATTGAGCTATCTGTTATTCATTTATGCATTCAAAAAGAGAGGTATTATTTATTTATTTACCACAACCCCACCGTCTGATCTGTGAGCTCCACTGCGTTTACCAGAGGGGTCATATGAGCCGAAGGTGGGTCCGACATTAAAGAGTTTTTGTCAGAGGGTGTACCAGAAAAATTAGTGTGGTGAATATTCAAAACCTGGGTTAGTACCTTAAAAAAAGAGCGCAGGGAAGGAATAATACATATTGTGTTATTCTCCCCGCTGCTCTTTTTAGCCCCTACTCTCTGTGTCTTTATAGGGTCTGTAGCTGTAGCCTCTTTTACGCCCCCCCTTTCCCTTGGAAAATCTGACTTAGGCTGCCCCTCTCAGCACCCTCTGAACTGGCCTTGGCCCTTGTATCTGCCCCCGGTGAAGCCTGTAAACGTTGACTGCCTTGACTGCCTTTACCCTTGCCCTTCTCCCGATTGGTTTTACTTTTCACAGCTTGCCTCTTGACTCGCTGCTTGATAGTAGTAATATTTGTGGGGTCACTCCGGTTTCCTACCTTCAACAGACCTATGTCCCCCGACCCCTCCTTGCCGGCACACCCACTCTCAACGCACTTGCTGTCTGTAGCTCCTGATCCGTCCAGTGTCCTCCCAGGGCCAGAGACTCCTGAAACGCCGAGCTTCCCCTCTACTGATGGGGCTGCTGGAGAGACCGCTGAAGAAAAATAGGCACTAATTGTTGGTCGGCCCTGTCTCCGCTTGAGCTGCCTCCACTTGTTCTGACACTGCTGCTGGCTTTGCCCAGGAAGAGACCGCTGGCCGCCGCACTGCGGCGGCGCCTCAGCTCCACGGCTGCTAACTCCCAGCACGGCAAAAAGGCGAGGTATGGAGCCCGCTCCGCGACTCCGAGGCAAATCCACAAGCAGGGCCGCTCGAATTGGTATGGATAAAAGGAAAAAGGAAAAACTCTGCTGGATATGGTCTTATTTCTCCGCTTCTGCCACTTCCGAGCACCTTCCGCACCTTCCACACTAAAATTTACTCATGTGGGCTGGGAGAGAAGGGGCTCTTGCAAGGACGTGCGCGACTGCCTAGCACGCGGGCGCCATGTTTTCCTCAAAGCCCTGCCTTAGCCTTCTTGGCTTAACGCCTCTCTCTGCCACTTCGGAAACGTGAGGCTGCACCTTATTCTCAAGGATATGGTGCAGCACCCTGCAATGGAGCCAAGTTTCACACCTTAGCGCCAACGCAGGCCCCCCTGCAACAGAGTGCAAGGGTGTCTGCAAGCAGGGATGTTTGTTTATGTACAGGAAGGTGTCTCTTCCTGCACATAAACAAACCTTAAATGCCAGCTTGTTACTTACATGTGTGTTGCTTCATGCAGCACACATGTAAGTTACAAAATGGCATTTAAAAAAAGGTTTGTTTATGTACAAAAAGGGACACTTTCCTGCACATAAACAAACCTTGGTATTTTGCTGTTTCCATGTGAGCTGCCTTCCATGTGTGCTGCACAAGGCAGCCCACATGGAAAAAGCAAAAATGAGGAGAAATGAAGCTTTTCTCCTCGTTTCGCCACCTTAAGACCAGATTTTTCCTGGTCTTAAATTTGACGCTACCTTCTATTTGCGCTGCCCTCGTGAATAGGGGGTAGTGTCAAACTCAATGGGTGTTGCGGTGGAACGCCCACCGCAACACCCACTGCACGCCCCTTTCAAGCTAAAAACAGCGTGAAGGGGGCCCTATTCACAAGGAAGCGTTAAGCCACTTAAACGTAGCTTAACGCTGCATGTGAATAGGGCTAAGCCCCTATTGCAACAACAACGTCACTGAAAGTGATGTTGTGGTGGCGAGGGGGACTTGAGAATATGCTCCTTTGACTTTGGTTTTATGCAGTTTGAAGTTGACAAATCAATAGGGGTGGAGCTTGGTGTCAGGTAGGGCGACCCCCTCACTTCCAATCATTTCGGACACTGTTGCTATTCACAAACTTTTCACCTACAATCAATCTATAAGTCAGTGAAAAACATTATTTCGGTTATGTAGGTAACCATAATAATACATCAAAATCACATCAGTAAAATACTCGTAACATTGCATTGTGCAAAATACAGTATATGAAAACACCAGAAATGAAATGAAAAAACATGGTCTCAGTAGCAAGGTAATTATAGAAGTCCTCCTATGTCAAACATCATATCTGGCTGCGCCGAGCCAGGCCTGTATAGACCTTCCTTATTCCTGCTTTCAACCAATATAAAAACAGTTAAAGTTCATGAAAAGAGTAACAAATAATAACACAAAAACCAGAGAGCAATTGTGGGTATAGGTGAAACAAGAACATAAAAATCCATAAAACCTACACAAAACATGGATTTTCTTATGTTAATAGCGCATTTTAAAAAAGAGCAAAGTTATCACAATTAAGTGGGGAGTAAAGTTGTTGCAGGTCGACCATGGAAGCATCACAGTTTTTTAATTCCATTTTCCCTAATAATTGGAATTAAAAACCTTTTACTGAAAACGGAATGAAATTGACAAAAAAAATGAAGCAGGATCTGTGGAGGAGGATTCACCACAAGGGAATATTAAAATGTTTGTTGGATCAATTTGGCCAAGAGGGAAACTGAGGTGCCATTTAACAAAGCCTAGCATAAATCCGTTTTAAAGCAGTTTATCCCAGGTACTATCGACCTACTCTAGATACGGCTCCAAGACTGATGAAGTTTGAAGCATTACTTACTCTCTTATGGTAATTTTTGAGATTTCGGTTTCCCCTCTTTGGCAGTGCCTTCAGGCCTTAAACTTTTTTTAAACCAGACCGTGTCGTATATAGTCATGGCAGAGGGATTAGAATAGAGGGCCGGCTTCCTCAGGATCATCAATTCTGTCTTAATATATTTGAGCCAAGGGATTCTCAGTCCTCTATCACATGATAGGCAATCAGTAATGACCTCCGTGTTAAATAAGACATGTGGGTTCTCCCAGATAGAGCACCACAGTACCAGGGGGACCATTATAATAGTATCAGCCAAGTAGGAAACCCTGATACGTGAGGAAGGTATGGCTTGCAGGAGGGACATCCAAGAACCATCGAAGCACCCTATTCTGTTCACCCTGTACGGAATTAATATTTGAATAGCCCCATATGCCAGTCCCGTAGGTGAGAATAGGGAGACCCTTACTCCTATAAATATCTAACAGAGGGGAAATCAGTTTTTTTTCTGATGGGGAGGCTAGATTAAAAAATATACCCTAGAGATCTCACAAATCTCTGGCGCACTTTAGCAGTTCAAGGTCTCCAATTACCCCTTGCATCAAAAACAATGCCCAAGTATGAAAATTCCTGAGCAAGCATGTCAATTTGGAAGCTAACTTAAATTTTAGACTTTTAGCAACCATAACCTATTTTACCAGTATTAGAGTAATAAAATAGGAATTTATTAGGAATTCTCTTCCCCCTATTGTTCATTATCAAAGACAAAGACCAGCTCCCCTTTAGGCGTGTACTCATCGGATCATGGAAGGTACAGTCAGGCTGTCCACAGTCACTTTTAACAATCACTTCTTCTCAATGAAACATGCTAAGCAAATATTTGACCCGCTTTTGTTATAATTTTACACAACCTCAGGGTAATAGGTACATTTTTTCTAGTGACAAGGCGGAAGGAAACACATTCTTGATGTGTTCAGGTTCATTGCCTCTGGTGGGTCTGAAGTCAACCTTAAACTCTCTTTAGTTATATAAGGAAAAGGATGGGGATGAGAGTGAGAGAGTATGTGTGAGAGAGAGAGAATACAGCTGCTACATCATCTATTCTGGGCTAGTGGAGTGATGGTAACAGTAAACCGCACCTCAGGTTAAATGGAGTTCAAGAGATACATTTGTACCTTAATCTTTTACCACGAAAGCCAGCTGGTATTCACAGTAAATGCCAAACAGTAAAAGGAATAACCAATGTAATACACTACCCAGTTAGTTGTATACTTACAAGTACCTCTGACAATAAGGCAATAATGATCATGGTGAAAGACCAGGAGACATTCCCAGCAACCTTACTAAATGATAGATCCAGGAGCTTCGAGGCAGGAAGTGTAATCAGCCGAGCATTGCAAAACCTTCCTACCCAGAAAGAAGGTGACAGGAGCTGAGAAACGAATAAAGGGTGAAAAGAACGCACATGAAGGTCGAGAAGGTTGGGTGACAAACAATCGAGAGGGCAAGTGACAGCAAAATGCACAGTTGCCAGGAAGTAAGCACTTGGGTAGATGATCCAACACTGATATAGAAACAGGAGCCAAACATACAGAAAATGTTTCCTAAGGTGTTGGGAGACTAAACCACTAACCTATCAACCTAGTTGTCATTTTACTATTCTTCACAATCGGCAATCTCTCTAACTACTTCCTAATCCCTGAAGCCTATTCCCCACATTTCTGGCAGCATCTTCTCTTCGTATTGCTGCAAAGCCTTTCATCAGCATGGAGGCTGGCCCTGGTCTAATCAGACAAGAGCAGCACAATGTGATGCTTGCAGAAACATCATGTTGCTAACAATTCAGTAAGAACTTAACAACCCTTGAGATTTCCAGGGGTCTAAAATAGCTTAAACTTCAAACTCTAGTGTTTCATCTATCAACACCAAAGGGGAAGTTGAAGCTCCAAGCAAGAGTGTGAGCTTAACCCTTGAGATATACCACATGGTGAGAGGCCACTTTGAGCGGAGTTGAACTGAAAAATCTCAGAACGGCCTCAGAAACTAATAGTTGGGTATTGAAAGATGGCCATAATTCATGTCCTATGCAGTATACTGAGGGGCAATGACTGTATGACTGTCGGCATACTAGTAATACACTTTAGATTGTTGTGATGGAGGGATGACTGACATAATATTGATGCATCAAATATCAAAACACAAAAAGATTGAAAATTAAATATTGTTAACAAAAATATCGACTCTATATACTTAACTATAAAAACCTACAAATATCAAGAAAACAAATATTGTTATTAGAAATATACATTGTACTTATATTGAAAACGAAAATCTCAAAAACAAACATATTGTTACCTTTAAATAAACATAGAATATCCCCACATACCACACAATATCGAGTACAATATTATCGCCAAAATAATTAATCATCAATTAAGCAAATAACTTTTCACATCAAATATTTACGTTAAATCTTTCAATAAAACCAACACTTTTTATACCCATATTTAAATTATATAAAAATATATGACATCAACAAAATATTTACTATTCACTCCAAAGAAATTATTTACGTAAAAAATATATGCGATAAAAAAAAGAATAATTAACATTAACTACAAACATGGAAGCAACAACCTCTATATATATCTATGGGTAGTGATAGTTAGAACGTAGTTTCCATAGGGAAAGAATTTTTTGACTTGCCAATATCTTTGGTGGCATTTGATGAATCATCACAAAATTTCCCCAAAAAAGGGTCAAAGTAAATCTGTCAGGAGGCTAAGTAAAAGGGGGTAAAACAAAGTGAGTTTTCCCATTTTAATTCCCATAGGACTACATAGTCGAGCCTACAGCTCGAACCGCAGGATGGAATTACACCAACTTTTGCAGAAAGGTAGATGTTGTTAAGCAGACTGTGCTTTTTATTTTTTGGTGCAAATCAGTTCAGTAGTTCTTGAGAAATGTAAGTTGACAATAATAACAATATCTCTGGCTGTGGCTATTTCGCTGAGTTGTTGCGATTAAATGCAAAGGTACGCGCCAACAGGAATGCTGTGATTGGCTGGATGCAACCTGAGCGGAAAGTTGCGGTCACCATATCATGGATCGGGAACAGTTCCCGGGGCTGAAAATTTGTGTGAAAGGTTATATAAGAGTCCAGCTTGAAGGTACTCTGACCTTATGTTCGAGGAATGGGGGTGTTAGTGACACAAGTTATGAGTGCAAAATGTATTATTTTAGTTCAGTTTACCTGAACATTTAACAATTAGGCAGGGGTAGCAGGTCCGGCTCTGAGTCTCCTGAACTCCTTTTTACATCAGAGAGAGCAGCGAGTGATGCTTGGGGACTACCTCTCCCCTGTTAAGTCTTTGCAATGTGGGGTGCCACAGGGGTCGGCGTTGAGTCCGACCCTGTTCAATATCTATGTGGCCCCCCTTGCAAGGCTAGTAAGATCTCAGGGGATGGAGGTAGTGTCGTATGCCGACGACACGCAGATTATGGTGTCCCTGACCCACTCCGTAAACGTCACCTCGTCCAGCTTTAAAGCCTGTATGCAACTTGTTGCAGAATGGATGGTCTTCAACTCACTAAAGTTGAACGGTGACAAAACGGAGGTCCTGGTCTTCGGCAAAGACCAGGGTATGTGGTCAGGTGAGTGGTGGCCCTCATCGTTAGGCATCTGCCCCACACCCACCGAATCTGCTAGGAACCTAGGCGTCATTTTTGACACTCGGCTCTCCATGGAGCTTCAGGTCAATAGGACAGTGGCCACCTGTTGGGGGGTCATTGGAATTCTGAAAAGAATTGCTCACTATCTGTCCCCACAGGCACGCAAACAGGTTGTGGTTGCCCTTGTTGGCTCAAGGCTTGATTATTGCAACTCTCTCTATGCCGGGGCCAACAAGGGTATTCTACAACGCCTGCAGGTGATTCAAAACGCCGCGGCACGTTTTGTTTTGGCCCTCCCATGGCGGACCTCTGCAACCTTGGCAAGGAAGAGTCTCCACTGGTTGCCCATCCCTTCCAGAGTGTCGTTTAAGCTTCTTTGCCTTACCTACAGCGCCCTGAGGGCAGGCCCGAATGATGCTTTGGGGTCTTTGTTAACTAGGTATGTCCCAAATAGATGCCTCCGCTCTCTCGAGCTTAACCAACTGGTAGTCCCGCGCGCCAGGATGGCGAGATGGGGGAGCAAAGCCTTCTCCATTCTTGCACCACAACTGTGGAATGCTCTCCCCTTAGAGATAAAATCACAGCCTTCACTGGATCTCTTCAGGAAGGCATTGAAAACTTGGTGCTTCATTAAAGCCTACCAGTGAGCTCCTGGTTTCTGTTTGCCGTCAGCTAGTTTTGGAGTTAGGCGCCTTGACGCCCATTGGGCATAGTTGCGCGGAGATAAATAACATTTCATTCATTCATTCATTCAATTATTATATATATATATTTATATATATATATATATATATATATATATATATTCACTGAAAAAACCATAGGTTATAGACCATATATAGTTAGGGATTAGCATTTAAAAAACCTTATTT
This sequence comes from Lissotriton helveticus, assembly GCF_964261635.1. NCBI lineage: Eukaryota > Metazoa > Chordata > Amphibia > Caudata > Salamandridae > Lissotriton > Lissotriton helveticus. The sequence continues at coordinate 622,652,465 of NC_136071.1, forward strand.
TACTCACACAAAACCATTGAAATTCCATATATAGTTAGTTGTACTAACTATATATCACGCACCCGCAATCCACTGCTGATGATGTCACATATTACATCATTCATGACATGGTCAGTGACATCACTGATGACATCACTGATGACATCTCAAATGACATCACTGATGACATCACTGATGACATCATCCAGTGACTGTGTGTTTCTGTAAAGTTTAAATATGTTTTACATATTGAAGAATGAGTAGATGTAGAAGTGTCTGGATGAAGGATTTAGTAGGTGCGTGACTGACTGTATGAGTGAGTGATTAAATGTGTCTCACTGAGTGCATGGGTTAGTGACTAAACTGTCTTAATTTGTGCATCATTATGTCTGTTGTTCTGTAAACTGCTGCATGTGTTGATCAGTAGCTATATGAGTAACTATATAGGTTATTGATTGGTTGCCCAAGCATTTGTATGGGAGACTGAGTGTGTGTGTGAGTGGCTGGGAAGTGTATGACTCTGTGCATAGATGTATGGGTTCAAAAGTGCATGTTGGAAACAGCTGTATGGGCGGTTGACTGTGTGCATGACTGTATTGGTGAGTGAATAGATATCTCAGTGCTACATGTCAAATTAAGTACATATGTAAAATACAGTACATGTGAGAGTTGACATATATAAATAACTGTGCATAAGAGCCAGTGAATGTGTGAGTGGCTGTATGGATCATTGTGAACTTGTATCCAGGATTGTATAAGTGAGTAAATATGTTTTAGTATTTGTTTGAATAAGTAAGTAAGGTGTGTTTAACTGTATAGTTAAGGAAATGGAGGTGTGATTGATTGTTTGCATGACTGTCTAGGTGTGTGTGTAACTTCATGGATGAGTGACAATCTGTGAGTCTGTGTTTACACTGAGTGTATCTAAGGTTATATTAGAGTCTGAAGAGGTTCATCGTATTATCACAACAGTGATGTCATCAGTAATGTCATTTGAGATGTCATCAGTGATGTCATCAGTGATGTCATTTGAGATGTCATCAGTGATGTCATCAGTGATGTCATTTGAGATGTCATCAGTGATGTCATCAGTGATGTCACTGACCATGTCATGAATGATGTAATATGTGACATCATCAGCAGTGGATTGCGGGTGCGTGATATATAGTTAGTACAACTAACTATATATGGAATTTCAATGGTTTTGTGTGAGTAAAATAAGGTTTTTTAAATGCTAATCCCTAACTATATATGGTCTATAACCTATGGTTTTTTCAGTGAATTTTTAAGGTTTTGTAAATGCTAATTCCTAACTATATATGGTCTATAACCTATGGTTTTTTCAGTGAATTTCATTGGTTTTTTAATAGCTAATATCAAAACCTTTACAATGTATTATTCTTTAAAAAGAAAAATATTTTTTACATGTTTTTTATACAATTTTTTTTGTATTTTTTTTTGTTTCGCTCCCAGTACGCGTACCGGTTAGCTTCCCGTTAGCTCAATCCGGAGGCGCGACCCGGTACGCGAACTGGTAAACGTTCCTTTTGCGCACCTCTCGCGTTACAAAACAACATCGCGACGCTTCGCGTCAGCATGACGTTTCGCGTTCTCGCGTAATACGTCATATTACGTGCTACGTTCGCGTACCCGGAAGCGCAGCGGTACGCGAACCGGAAGCGATCCGCGGCGCGGCGCCGACCGCGTAATGTAAACATAGCAGGTCATGTGACTCGGTAATAACACTTTTCATTGGTTCATTTCACTTTTGGTTTCCTAATGATGTAATACAAGGTCATGTGATCTAAAATGGACACTTTTCATTGGTTTAGAACTTTTGTTTTTCCCAAATGATGAAAACCCCTCCTTCTTTCATCACTCTGACTTTCATCTTGGTGAGAGAAAGACCCTTTATTGAGACTTTGTGATGGCTTCATTAGTAGCTTCAGCTGGTGCTAGCCCACCACCTCCACCAAATCCAAGAAAGAGAGGACCACCTGCAGAAGTAATTCTGCAAGAAGAGGAAGAACAGGAAGAGGAGGAAGAGGAGGAAGAGCATGAGTTTTTGCCAGAGGAGCCCAGGAGGTACAATCGACAGGAGAATTATATCTGGCAATTCTACAGAATTCCTGAGGGGCAAAAGAAAGTGAATGCTCGTTACGTGTTTTGCCGCATATGCGGTGATAGATTGTCAAGGGGCACTGATAAAAAATATAGTTATGGCAATCATACTATGCATCGGCATATGAGTAGGTGGCACCCAAATAATTATAGTGCTGCCCAGCTACGTGACCAACAACAAAATCCCCTACAAATGGCAAGAAGATCGGTGGTTCCAGAGGTGTCGGGACCAGAGGCGAGGGAGGTGATTGCAAACATCCAAATGTTGTTTGGGCACGTAAAACAAGTGTGCGTGGAATGTGGCGCTTTCATCTGCTACAGAGAAAGTAGCATCACTTTGATTTTGCGAGCAATTCAAAATCATATTAATGTTTGCACAAGACGCACCAAAAAATAAATTCTTTTTTTTTTTTTGCTCCTGTTGAGCCCTTTATAATGGATCGTTTTTGTTTCCCCCCCCCCCAAAAAAACCAAAAATTTTTTAAAAACGTTCAGAAAATACAAAAAAAGTAAAAAAATGTTCAAAAAATACTAAAAAAAATATAAAACAACAAAAACATAAAAAAAAAAGTTCTTTTCAGAACTAACTCCCCATTATAAAAAAATTGGTAGAATATTTGGAACTCTGCCAACCTCTATTTCTCTTAGTTCGCTCCCGGAGCGCTACCCGGTACGCGTACCGGAAGCTAACCAAAAAAATATTTTTTAAAAAAGAACAGTAACTATAAGGGAAGGAAATACACAGTTATGTTAAAAGAAAGACAGCTCTAGGGAGTAAACTAAGGATACTGTTACCTACAATCCACTGTTGATGATGTCACATATTACATCATTCATGACATGGTCAGTAACATCAACAGCAGTGGATTGTAGGTAACAGTATCGTTAGTTTACTCCCTATAGCTGTCTTTCTTTTAACATAACTGTCTATTTCCTTCCCTTATAGTTACTGTTCTTTTTTAAAAAACATTTTTTTGATCAGTCATAAACAGTGACATTAATAGAAACAGAGAGAGTGAACAAGAGTGAAGAAATATGGTCCTCCTCAGCCACCCTCAGAAAACCAAGGGGGTCAAGATACATCTACCGTGCCCCCTTCTACCCATTCTGAACATTATTTGCCCTCCATCTTGTATCTTGATTCGAACGAAACACAAAATGGTGGACTGCCATAACGCTGCTGGTTTGCGAACCGGGCAACTTCCCAGGAAGCGGTCCAAAAAAAAAAAAAGTTGGGAAAGTAATTCACAGACACTAAGAGTAATAGAGATGGAGTGAGTGAACAAGACTGAGGAACTATGAGAACAGAGGGACTGAGAAAAAGAGTGGAAGGAGTTGAGTAAATAGGTAATAGAGAAAGGAATGAGGAAAGTAGCAAAGGCAGGAAACTGAGGATTAAAGAAGTGAAGCAGTGGATCTAATAGTAGGTGAATGTGATAGAAATGTAACGAAAAGAGTACAACTATTTACCTTGTAATTGCCGTTAAATTAATCACATTTTATTTCTATACTTTCAATCTGTGAAAGAGAGAACCAACATTTGAAAAAAATTAAAATATGTATTTAAAAATTACAAAAGACAAGGGAAAATATTGAAAGACAAATAGTTTTTCAACAACTTTGACACTGACAGAAGCTTCTGCTTCTCCAGGTCCTCTACACAATCCTAAAGATATACATTTTAAACTAACAGTATCTTGATGCAGATGAAGTGAGGCCTATCTTAAAACATGGTGCATCTTTTGCATTTTTCTTGTTTCAGAAAAGTGTCGCTTCAGTATGCCAATAACATGTCTCCTATCCAGAGATTTGTTTGAGGTGAGGCCTACTCAGAGTTCAAGATGAGATTTACACTTGTTGAAGTGTACAGAGGAGATAATATCTGTGAAAGTCTACTAATGAAGTGAGTCATGTCCACTGCACTCTTCAACAAAGTAGAAACCTCCTATGTTTCCCTGGACAGACCTAAACTTGATCTGCACAATGTGATTCGTAATGATAGGAAACTCAGGTGATGTAATTGAAATATGTGCAATTTATTTTGCTCATTTCACAATCACATCACTTGTGTTTCCTTTGCTTAGGTATCTCATTGTGCAGATGTAGTCCAGCATATGAAAGAATACGTAGAAGTGCAGCACTGCATACAATAAATTTAACACTTACAGAAAACTCACCTTCTCCATGCCTCCTACACAGTTCTACATATACATCATAAATGCAAACAGTACAGAATTAATTATACATGTTAAATGGTTTATTTTTGCTGTTCTCAGAATGTATCAAAATTCACTAAAAACAGTGACTTGAAGGTATTCATCATGTAACAGCGGGGAAAAAAAAACACAATCAAAATGATTGTGTTTAAAAAACCCATACAACATCAGAAAATAAAATTCAGAACTCCTTAAAGTTAACTTACTTTCCATGACGTCCAAGGATGTCCTATGAACAGCTTACACTCTTTTGTGCTGTTATTACTTTCAGCCCGCCACTTTCTGAAAGAAAACCTCCATCGTTTTTAAAAACACGTTACATGCAATAAATGACTTCTTGCTCTCTACCACTATTTTCCACAAGGCCAAATCTAGTCAGAGATATTTATAACTCTTGGATTTCTTGTAAGCCAATCCCATCATTTGGCATTTCCGCAACTTTCAGAATTAAAATGTTGAAGATCATTTTCACAATCCTGGAATAGTAATATCTTCCCCTTCTTGCTCAGTCATGTTCTACATTTCCTATGACACTGATACTGCTTAATATGAAGCAGACTTACACTACCTCTATGAGTACTACAATTATTTAATTCTCTACATCACTTTTAATCACAAAGCAATGTAAAACAGTAGACAGCATTGCAGACTTACATTCCCTCTACTCCATGTTTTGATTGGCTGCTTCAATTAGCTTATGAAAAGAAACAGTTTTTCTGAACTCATTTAAAGTGCACATACATCTCCATGATGTCCAATCCTATGATTAGAAGTTATGTCTCTGAACTACACTTATCCTCAAGGCCAAATTGTGTAGGAGCCATTAGAACTTCTTGAAATTCCACAGATCATATCCCGAGATTATTTTCCTAAAATTTTGGTTTTAAAAACACCAGGTAAGAGTTTTTAAGGTCATACGGCAATTTTTTTTTGAAAATTAAAACAGAATCATTGCAGAATGACCAGCCATTTCTAGACTTTAAATAAGCTGTGTAATGTCCTGATGATATTGAAGGGCCGTCATGATATATAATTGCTGTAGTTACAAAAGTCCTTCCTGATATTGACAACTGCGAAGCTACAACATTTTTTATTAAAGTTGTCAATTTTGTTCCATCAGGCCTACATCGTTGGAACATTAAAATGACGTACTGGCCATATGTTCGTATAAATAATGTGGACATCATTTCAGATTTACATTGGCTACACTCCATGTTGTGATTAGCAGCTTTTACTAGCTTATTAAAGGAGACTGATTTACTGTCTGGCAAAGTTAAATATATAAATCTTTCTGAGTCTACACTAGTAGTACTTGATACCATACAGTTCTCGCAGTCATGCTGCCATTGATAAGAAAGCCCAAACAGCTGATCTACATCTACACCTTCAGCATGTAATACATCAAGCATATACATTAAAAACTCCTGACAATCTTGCTGAATATTTTGAGAGAATTGTGTTTGCCCTGAACATCTGTCTAACAGATTTCGAATTTCAGACACACTTTCTATTTTTGTTCTATCTGTGCTACATTTCTCTAACACAGAATTCAACAAACTGCAAAATCTTTGATCAGAATTGACCACAATCTCTTCTTTTACATTTTTTAGAGAAAACAAAACATTAATTACTACATTAGCATAGCAGTTGACACCAGAACTGTTTTCAAACTGAAAACCAACAACATCTTCAACAGAATCCTCTTTGTTTCTGCTTGTAATTTTAGGTTCATTCACTTTTTGTCTTTTTGCTACAACCTCCCCAGTATTGTTCTCATTTCTTCGTTTCCGGCCTACCAGACGTTTCTCAAACAAAGGAAACTGAGGCAAATGTGGCGCATACTCTCTTCTTAACCTATTGTATTCCTTAACACAATCTAGATCTGCACAAATGTTTCTGACATCACACTCAATCAAGTACAATCCCGATAAAGTTCTAACTCGTGACAATGCCACATATGCCATACCCTCCTTGAACACAGAACTGCCAATATTCACCAATGCAGTGTCTACACTTAAACCTTGCGATTTATGAATTGTCACCGCATATGCCAAGCAAACAGGGAACTGCTTACGGCGAACATATAAGTCTTTTACAAGCAAAAATCTAGCAGAACAACGAGCAATTAGCTGTACTTCCTCAATGCCATCAAATTTAATTTTTAAAAATTCTATTCCATCTCTATTTCTGTATTTCACAAAATCAACAACATTACCCATTGATCCATTTACCAGACCTCTTTCAACATGTAAATTCCTTCTTAAAATTATACGGCAGTTCAAGCACACATTCAGAGTCTTTTCAAAACCTGCAGTTTTAGATATACTCTTCTCTAATGAATCCAATTTTGTTTTCAGATTCTCAGACAAAATAATTGTTGATCCCATATGCTCTACTCTATCAATAGCTTCCACTTTCACAATCTCTTGCTTTTCTAAATGCATCATTTTGTTGTTAAATTTGGCACATTCTGCAAGAGTTGGCATCAAACATATTCCAGATTTCTTATCAGTAATTTTCTGAAAAATATTCTCAGGCACAACATCTTGTTCTGGATATAAATTTGACAGTAATCGTGCATGTAAAGCTTCTTTCCCATGCTCGGTCACTTTTCCAATTCTAACATCTTGTAGAATAGTCTTGTAAACTTCATCCTTTGCCTGACGCATATTTTCATGCAGTTCAGCATAATTGAAGTTTAACCATATATTGACGTTGCCAATGCTGCCTAGGCACTTCCTGGTATCTTCATGCGTGAGCATTTTGAACACAGGTTGCCCTTTCACTGGTGTCAGCTGCAGAAGATCTCCGAAAACAATGATGTGTTTGCCACCAAATAACACATCATACTCTGTTTTGAGAACTTCTTGCATCCTCAAATGCACAAAGGCAAGCATGACATTGGAAACCATGCTTACTTCGTCAATGATAAGAAGTTTCATTTTCCTCAAGATTCTTGAAACTTCAAAACAAGCATCTCCAGATAGCTTGTGATATTCTAATTTGTTGTCATGCTCCACTGGCAGCATCAGTAAACGATGTAAAGTAATCCCTTTAATATTATGTGCTGCCAGTCCAGTTGGAGCAGTGACAACACAAGACAGCGATGACTCTGTCCTTTCCTGCAAATAGCATGAAATTGCTTTAATGAGGAAACTTTTTCCAGTTCCCGCTTCTCCACTCACGTACAGTCGGACAGGCTTCAACGACGTACATGAGCACTCTTTCTTATCATGACTTAATCCATGATCAATTTGCATGGTAACTTCGTCATATATTTTCCTCTGCTCAACGTTGAGTTGCCTTTCCAACTCTTCTAAGTTAACCGCATCCTCTTGAGCATGTGCCATGGCTCTTTCCACCTCATTCATAGCAGTGGCAGCTTCATTTTCAATAAGAGGTCCTCCTAGTGGATCCTGACTCAATGAAGCAGAACTCTGACTGTCCTGAGAACTGTCTCTGGCAATCTCGGCTGCAATCGTTGCTTCCTGCTCAATTTCCGCATTCAACATTTCTACATATTTGGGAAAAGCAGGACATTCTATGGTCTCCTTGGCGGCATTGAAAGAGTCTTCATAACAGAGGAAATCTCCAAGCAGTTCCTCTTCTGCACGCCAAGGCTTGAAAAGTTGCAACAGTGCTAAATAGAAAAACTCCTTTTTTTCAGGAGATTCGCCACTCAATTTTCGATGGTTTATCAAGTGGCATTTTCTTTGCTTGACCAGACATCCCTCACTTCCTATTACAGCATACACTCCTTTCTCAGTATCTTCTTTGATGTTCCTCTTGAACATGTAATTTTGCAGAACCTCATACAGACAAACATTCTCTAGGTGACTGCTTCGATTTGGATAATATGTATCCAACATGTTTGTCTTCAAAATGTCGGTACTGTTTGGCTCCTTTTCCGCCAAATACTCAATTTCCCGCACAGGTTTGAGAACTCGATTACGCGTTGCAGCAAGACCAAGACTCGCCCAAACGATACTCCTGGACTTGGCATAGAGACTTGCTGAAGACAACCGGTCAGAACATTCGTACGCTCCGATTTCTCGATGCGACAACATCTTCAGACTGAAACTGTACAACTTCTTGCTGAGGCTCTTTTCATGGGAAATGTCCTCCCACATATCCTTCAATTCTGTCTTCTCTTTTTTGGTGATGTAAGACGTCACATACCGAGCCACAGCCATACAGTTATCAGCCACAAACTGTATATCCATGTTAGCATTCCACATGGACAAAATCACCGGGTTGTAGTCGTTGATGTACTTGGACTCTTCGTTCCTCTTCAAATTGTAAGTGTTTTTAGGTGATTTCTTCATCACATTGTGTCGCAGCGAAGACATCAAACTGTTTACTCTTCCTTTAGAAATCACCGGTCGTGGAAAGCCGAAACGACATTTGGTGTAGAACTTGTCTTTCTTTCGGAATTTACGACGGCAGTACTTTCCACATCGATGGCTTTGGAAACGCAGAACTTTTTCTCTTAGGCTTTTCTTCTCCTTTGCGTTTGGAACAGCACACGTAGAATACTGTTGGATGAAACTCATCACTGAGTCTTCTGGATCCGTTCCAAATTTAGGTGCATCCTTGATCCACAGCAACATATGTATATGAGGAGCACCTCTTGCTTGGTACTCCTTTCTCCAGAAGAAATCCAACACCTCTCCAAGAGGTGGATTCTTCTTATTCATGATGAAAGACATCATAGCTTCAAATCTATGATTGAAGTACCTACATACATTGACTGGATCCAAAGAGCACAGTTCTCCGGGTGTCTTGAATTCGATGTTTTCTACGTTAGCATTTGCCTCTCGTAGAAATTCAAGTAAGTCTTCCCAGCCATACTCGGCACAGCTCAGAGTGAGGAACCATGTGGGAGTACCTAAGTTCCTCAGCATACATTTTAAATCACCATGACGACGGTACCAGTACTCATTAGTACCACGCTGACACGCCATGAGATTAATCAGGTGAGAATCCAAAATACTATCTTGGACATTCACTTTATCCATAAAATCACTTGCCGAGATGTTTTGCATGTGTATACCACTTTTCAAGATGTGGTTCACTGCATATGACAGTCCAGACAGATCGCTTTCAAACAGGAGATGAAACAAATAAGGAATGCATTGTCGAAACCTAGCATCTCCTGCATACAATCGCAAAGTCCGGTATTCAGAAGCAGGAATTTGATGAGGTCGCTCATCATATCTTCCTCCCTGACCTGTTGGAAAAAGCTGTGGGAAACACCGAGCTTCCAAACTTTCCTCCCAAACACTAATGGGACTCCCTTTGGCTTGTTTCATTTCAAACAACTCAATAGCATTCCCCATGACTTCCTTTGAATGCAAAGGATGAACACTATAATGTTCATATATTTCCTCACTAGTAGAGGGTTCTACTTTCTCAATTTGACCAGCACACAAATCGCTATCCTCTTCCTCACTTACTTCCTCTTCTGCAACATATACATTCTTATAGTATTTATTATTTTTTTTCAAATACAATGTTGCCTTTTTAACTTTCCTAACATCTACTAAATCTTGCCATATTTTCTTATTCTTTGTCGGAACCCCATTAACTAAGATAACCAGAGGTTCCTCTTCCACTTTTTCTACTCCAATTGTGTTAATGTTTTTCTTGAAATCTAGAGGCAAATAAACAACTCTTCCCTTTAATCCTCTCTGTAAATCTGATGGAGGCAATTTCCCTGTCTTTGGCTCCATTCTTACAATAGCCTGAAAGGGATGGATACTTTGAATCAAAATAGATTCATAAGTATTTAAGTCCTTCAATTCAGAAGGAATCTCAACCAATTCCAGATTATTATGAACTGCTCTAGCAGGCATCTGGTTTTGTTTTAATTTGTTACAACAATAAGTACACACACGTTGATCCAATCCCAAATCAAAACAATTTTCTACCATCAAGTATGTTGCAAAATCCTTCCATTCACTATTATTTTCCCTTTCACTTTTTGCATATAAATCCACTAACTTAGTCTGATTCTTATAATAAGTGCGTCTACAACACACACAAGTGAAATTAGGCCTCTCACTTGATTTCATGTCAAACGTCGCAATTTCCCTCTGGAAATTATCTGTACTGGAAACCTGTACACTATCTTCCAAATGACCCTCTACTTCTTGCTCAATTTCAACATTCTCCTCTTTACTTCCAAAGTAACAAAACTCAATTTCTTCACATATATTCTTCACATCTATTTCAGAACCATGCAAAAGAGCAGCGCATAATTGTTTCAGCATAATTGCTGGACTCTTAGCATAATACAACAGTCTAACTAACTTCCTCACTTTGTTATGATGCACTGCTAGCATCCTGAAATGATGAAAAACACTCTGGCATACTCTCCTGGAAAGACAAGCCAGTGAATGACCATGCAAACCTGTCACTTCTCTCACTCTGCAAGGATCTAATTCTTGCAACAACCTTATTTTCTGCTTCAAACTTTTCTTGTTAAATGTCCGTACAAAATCACAAAGCAAATTGATGGAATCCTGTCGCACACTGCAAATACTACTACACTTCCAGGTGTACACAGGACCCTTAGCACGTCTTCCTAAAACCTCATTACCTAACAACTCTTCTGCCTCTGTTGTCACAAGTTTTTCTTTTTCAACTGGACAACCATCTTTCACTTCATAAGCACGACCACTGATGTCAACTGCATGCACCAAATCATTATCCTGGAAATAACTCTCTTCATTAAAAAATGCCTCACAGCTTGAACTATGTATCCATTCTCCAGAAAAAACTTCACAAAAATTACTACGATTAACTATTCTCTTCCATCTACTATTTCTTTTGAAATCAAAAATTGCCTTGTTTAGCTTCCTAATTCTATTGATTATCAAAATAAATAACTTACGTTTAATTTCAAAAGCCTGATCAATAACTTTCTCAACTTTTTTTTTTCTCCTATAAAAAACTAATTTCTGTTGACCTTTCTTAATATTTTTTAACAAATTGCCAATTATCCTGTTACGGAACATTCGTTTACGAATCTCCGTAAACTGTTGTTTCCTTCTACTATCATGCACAGATTTATCTCTTGCTCTAGCAGTAACATTTTCATTTGTCCTTTTCTTTCCATTTGATTTACTTGTCATTTTATGGATTGAAACATTTTCTGTACTAATATTTTTTTTATTAGAAATATTTCTTATGAAATATTTAGAGCTCTTACCCGGTGCTTTCTTCATGGCTTGAGAAATCTTTTTGTTAGAGGACTGCTGCATTTTTTTTTTCTCCTGCTGTCTTTGACGTTTTGCAGCCTTCATCTCTCTTATTTTTGTAGGCATAGTTGAATCTGAGGAAAAATATAATAAAAATGTTATTAAACATTATTATCAAACAGTAAATCAGTAATAGTGATCAAAAACTTAACACACTACTTGACATTTTAAATAGAAGATTTTTTAGTCCTTGCAAATTTACAATACAGAAATAGCAGAAAAGAAATGAGATTTATATTTATGTTACCTATGCTATTTTATATGTGAATCTGATCTAATTTTATGAGCATATTTTAATATTTTATTGAAGACACTACACATAACCTGTTTTTGAAGGTGTCTTTATTTTTAAATTAAACGGTTTACCTTTTTACTTTTTATTGATTATAAAATTTAAAAATAAATGTTTATAATTCCAAAGGCTCAAGCAGGTCAGCTTCCCATCCTATATCATATAATTCGGACAAATCTGCATCCTCATCACGCTCTTCTTCATCCTCAGGATTTAAATCATCCAATGGATCAACATCCACTGATGTTTCAATTACAAGTTCAATGATGAGGTCAAAATCAACTGATTGCAGATTGTCGCTCATGTTGAGGTTGTCTTTATCTTTAAAGAAAGACAACAACAATGAGATGTTGCAGAGTAAGAGACAAATCTCACAGATTATAATAGTAAAATTATTTAACAGGAGTAACATTTTGCAGCTATTATTTAGCCATGTCCAGCGATGCTGAGCAGGTGAAGCCTATGTCTAATTTTTCACTGAACAGGACTCATCTGTTCTTAACCTTGGATAAGCCTCAACGACTCTGTGTCCCCTGCACATACTCAAATGTTAAAGTGCAGATTTATATTAAATGGCACATCCCCAGGCATGCACCAGTTAATGTGCACCACTGCTTTACCACCCATGGTGTGCCGCATTTACAATCAGATAGGAGAAAGCTGCTTCAAAACCCTGCGCCTGCTTGAAGCTGGCATAGGTCTTGACGCAGCATTGTATAGATGGGGCACCCCTGATCCTTGCTGGAGCTGCATCGCACTTACGATACAACTCCAGCAATGCGCCACCTTTACGGCACAGATGCGTCACGCATCTGTGCCTTTTTTGCCCCATGCTGCGCCGCATTGTAAATGCAGCACACCATGGGTGGCGGAACAGTGGCGCAGGATGACTGTCACATCCCTGGGGATGCGCCACTCATCATAAATCTATCCCTAAGCTTCTTATCTTGTTACAGATGAACTGCCATATGTATCATCAAAATATTTTACATATTATAAATAGCAAATTTTAAGGAATAAATAGCGATTCTTTACTATTCCTAATTTGCAATGAGCAAATTGCTAATTGCAAATTACCCATTCATTTCCATAGGCTAGGAGGCTCATAGGAATTAATGTTGCAAGTTGTGATTAGCAATTAGCTCATCACAAAATAGGATTTTTTTCAAGCGTGCAGGGGTATCTCAAGAACACCCTGCTGCACCCCTGAAAAAGAAATTTGGGAGCACATGGCACACCTACATGCCCTAATGGCATGTATGGGCGTCATATGGGACCTTTTTTTTTTAAAAAAAAAAAATGCTTTTTGAAAAGAATTCGCAAATTACCACAAACTAGAAGTTGGTGGTAGTTTCCAAATCCTTAATATCATTTTTTACATATTTTTTTTTGATACATTGCATTTAAGGAATCACAAATTTTGAATTATTGACATTTTAAGTAATTTCCACATGTGCACTGTTTTCTAAATATAATTTGAAAATCGTTTTTGGGGAAAAGTAATGGTTTGCAAATTTATGACAAGGACATAATGGTGTATGCTTCTCTATAAGGCATTTCAGTATCTCTAATGTCATTTTTCCCATATTACATTATAAGACCTTTCCCCATGAAGCACATTCCTTGTAAATATGCTCCCACCAGTGCATTGCAAATTTAGATTTTGACTGTTTCAGACACATAGCCATGTTGAAAGTGACCCAAAAAAATTGCAAACGTTTTAAAAAAAAACATTCATGTGTCTTAATGACATTTTAAGTCATTTCCCCATGGACAATGTTTTCTAAGTGGCACAAAAGAGGTATACACCTATCATAAATCTGTCCCTAGCATTATAAATGATTAAATCAGGATGACAATAAGATGTGGCCTATCCAGAGGTTTGTTTAAGGTGAGGCCTACTCAGGATTGCAGATTAAAGTTATGCTTGATGAAGAATACAGAGGAGATAATTTATTGTAAAGGCCTACCAATGAAGTAAGTGATTTCTACTTCATTGCACCAGTCATCATAAATGTATCCGTAAGCTTCTTATCTTGTTAGACATCAACCGCCATATGTATCATATAACTATTTTGCATTTCCAAAAAAGCGAATTTTAAGGAATAAATAGCGATTCTTTACCATTCCAAATTTGTTTGAGAAAATTGCTAATTGCAAATTACCCATTCATTTCCATGGGCTAGGAGGCTCATATAAATGAAGGTGCAATTTGCGATTAACAATTTGCTCATCACAAATTAGGAATTTATTCCAAAAGTGCAGGGGTGTCTCAAGAACACCCTGCTGCAACCCTGAAAAAGAAATTTGGGGGCATATGGCGAACATAAATTTTAACAACATTCCTTTACCTCAAAAACGATTTTCAAATCATAACTTCAAAACACTACACATGGGAAAATTACTTAAATTGTCCTTAAGACACATAAAAGCGTTTTTTGATTGGCTTTCCTGCATGGTAGGGTCACTTTTAACATGGCTATGTAACATAAACATTCAAAATCAAAATTTTCAATGTACAGGTGGGAGCATATTTACAAGCAATTTGCGCCACAAAGAAAGGTCTGACATTAAAATGGGAAAAATAACATCAGGGACAGTCAATTGCCTTATAAAGAACCATACACCATTATGTCCTTCTCATGAATTTAAAAACAATTCCTTTTTCCCAAAAACGATTTTCAAATCATAATTTCAAAAAACTGCACATGAGAAAATGACTTAAAATGTCAATGAAACACATGAAAGCGTTTTTTTATTGGCTTTCCTGCATGGTTGGTTCACTTTTATCATGGCTATGTAACACAAACATTGATAATTAAAATTTTCATGCACATGTAAGAGCATATTTACAAGCAATTTGCGCCACAGAGAAAGGTCTTACACTAAAATGAGAAAAATAACATCAAGGACAGTCAATTGCCTTATAAAGAACCATACACCATTATATCCTTGTCATGAATTTAAAAACAATTCCTTTTCCACAAAAACGATTTTCAAATCATAATTTCTAAACACTGCACATCAGAAAATGACTTAAAATGTCATTAAAACACATGAAATCATTTTTTGATTGGCTTTCCAGCATGGTTGCGTCACTTTTAACATGGCTATATAACAAAAACATTCAAAATCAAAATTTTCCATGCACATGTGAGAGCATATTTACAAGCAAATTGCGCCACATAAATCATAATTTTCTCCTTAAAGCACACTATTCTCTATCTAAAGTAAAGAAATATTTTCTCACCTTAGCAAATACTTTGAGTTTGAAAACAGTCTAAGAAACACACCAATTTGTCTTCAGCAGAGCAAAAGGTATGCACTCCAGAGTCTGCAGCTATCAAAAGCACAGAAATGGTGTAATTCTTCACACATATTTCTCATGTCACCCAATCAAAACTCTTCCCTCACTTTTTTTCAAATGAAAACCCTTCCCCCTCTGCCCTTTCTGCCTATTTTCCATAGCAACCAGCTCTTGGAGAAACTCTGGTGTTTGCAAATTCACACAACAATGTTGCAATTGAACTCTGAACTCTCAGTGCACCAGCATATCCAGTGCTTTCTTTCATTTAATGATTTTTTATTGACCACTCAAAATACATCTTTCAAACAACACATCTGTACACCCTAACTTTCTGTTTTCATCAATCAAAATCCACCAATCACTGTTACTACTTCATGAACACAGAAACTCCACAGTTTTTTTCATTTCAAACTCACATTTTTTCAACTACCATTTCATTGCCACACTTCATCTGACTGCAGGAGAACCTTCTCTCACCATGTTTTCTGTCTGGATTGTTGGTCATAGTTATATTCACTGGGCTCAAAGGTACGTTGAAAGCAGGAATTTACCTAACCTCAATTTACAAGATGTGGAAATTAAGTGGTTTGGCCACAGAGGATTAAAATGTCACCAATTGATACCATTGGTGAAAACCTTTATGCATTTGCCAAAACCTGACCTGTTAATTGTGCACTGTGGAGGTAATGACTTGGGCACTTTGACTGGTGTAGGTCTGGAAATGCTTTTAAAGGACACCTTTGAGCAATTAATGGCACTTTTTCCTCAGACTGCCTTGGTATATTCAAATATATGCCAAAGACAGAAATGGAGGTGGTCAAACCAATTTTGTCCACAAATTGAGAAGTCGAGGAAGCATGTAAACAAATCTGTTTCAGCTTACATGAGAGACCATGGAATGGGCTCCCTGTACAACAATAACTTGCGTTACTACATGCAAGATATCTACAGAGGAGATGGAGTTCACTTCTCAGATGAGGGCAACAGAATTTTCACTCTGAATTTAAGAATGTGCATTGGTACCTACTTATAAGTACCTAAATGTACCATAAACCCAAAAGCTCTTCTCAGAGCTACCCTACATCTAATCACTCACAATTATTATTTTACTCTAACTTTTTTCACTAATTTTCAACAAAGTACACTCCCTGGGGCGCTACCCGGTACGCGTACCGGGAGCTAACCTCGCGAAATTTTTAAAAAAAATGTTCTTTTTTCGCACATATGGGCCTCATCAGCCACCCTCACAAAACCTAGGGGGTCAAGATAAGTCTACCGTGCCCCCTTCTACCTATTCTGAACATTATTTGCCCTCCATCTTGTATCATAATTCGACCGAAACACAAAATGGTGGACTCCCGTTACACTTAAGGTTCGCGTACCAGGGCGCTCACCGGTTCGCGTACCGGGTCGCTTCCTGGGAAGCGCACCATCAAAAAAGGTGGGAAAGTAGTTCACACAAAAGCCACTTGAGACAATTTCACCAAATATAGATTAGCTCATACTACATACCAATCCCTACCATTTTCACAAATTTGATTGGAATTCCATTTAGCCATTTAGCCTGTAGACCTCTCTAAATACCGTGAGGTAAATTACTTCACAAAACACATCTGAAGTGTTGGAATTGACAACCAATTAAAATGTTACTTTCATTTTCTACTTTTTTTACCTGACATTTGATTGGTTATGTACCCGAATATATATAAAGGAAGAGAAGGAAACACAGCCATTTTGACTACTACTTCCTGGTGTACATTTCTATTAGAATTTTCATTAATAACTTCAACTTCTTTTTAAAGGTAAGTTGTTATTTTTAAAACTGAAGTATATTGTGCACTTTAAGTTAATATGGCAAACTTTTTCTGTTAGTTATATACTATCCCTCTGTAGTACTTATAAATTTAGATACACTTTTTTATATTCCTACTTCCACTCTGATACTATACACTGCCCAAAGATAAATTCTCTGTTAAAAACTGCCTATCTAAAATTAATCCCAACAGTGCCCTACCTCTACTAATATATTTTTTTTTTATGCAAATTTCAGGAAAAATGGAAAGTGAACAAAACATTTCATTTGAAATTGTCCTTCCAGAGTCCAACACAGAAATCATTGATCCAAATGAGATTGAATTTATGGATGAAACATGGGACCAAGAACTACTGCAATGTGTGCAAGCAGTAGATAACCTCCTTGCAAATGAGGACATTTTACAACCTCAGAGACTACAATCTATATTCCATGATTATGAAATTTCTGACAATGAAATGTTAGAAAGTTTAATAAATTATGAAACACAATAAAAAAAGTTTAAAAAAAAAAAAAAATAATCAACAAAACCAACAATCAATTAACATACAGCATTTGAAAAGTCTATCATTCATTTTTTATTGTGATACGCTCCCCAGTACGCTTCCCGGTTCGCGTACCGGGCGCTAACCACGAAAAAAAACAAAAAAAAATTTTTTTTTTTTTGCTTAGCGGGGCCCCTTTAAAGCCTCCATATCAAACCTAGGGGGTCAGGGAGTATCTACTATGCCCCCTTATGGTCATTTGCCCCTTCGCTTTTGCCTCCTCTTGTCTCTCGATCCTACCGAGAGACAAGATGGCGGCCGCTCCGGACTGTTTAGAATGTTGACAGACACCGGAGAGCCAATCAACTTCGCTACGCGAAGTTCCGTTACGCGTCAAGTACGCGTACCGGGGCGCTGCCTGGTCCGCGCTTACAGATATATATCTTTTTTTGAACGTTATTTTCTCAAAATCCACTGCAGCACATATATTGAGACCTACAAAAGGCACATCGGGCTACCAGTCCCTACAATTTTGCCAAGTTTCGTGCAAATCCATTCAGCCGTTCGGGCTAAAAATGAGGCTAACCGCCCTATGGAAAACTCAATGTTAAAAACACGTTTTGGGACCCCCCTTTTTTCTCGGCCCCCCCTGGACCAACCCCCCCCAAATTTGCAGGGGCTGCTCAGAAACAAAATGTTCCATTTTCCTGAAAATTTCAGCCAATTCCGTCCACAAACGCCAAAGTTATTAGACATAGAATTTTCAAAAAACCCATAGGGAAAAAATCCTAACTATATATACCTACTGGCGACCGCCAGTAGGTAATATATATATATATATATATATATATATATATATATATATATATATATATTACCTACTGGCGGTCGCCAGTAGGTGTATATAGTTAGGATTTTTTCCCTATGGGATTTTTGAAAATTCTATGTCTAATAACTTTGGCGTTTGTGGACGGAATTGGCTGAAATTTTCAGGAAAATGGAACATTTTGTTTCTGAGCAGCCCCTGCAAATTTGGGGGGGGTTCGTCAAGGGGGGGCCGAGAAAAAAGGGGGGTCCCAAAACGGGTTTTTAACATTGAGTTTTCAATAGGGCGGTTGGCCTCACTTTTAGCCCGAACGGCTGAATGGATTTCCACGAAACGTGGCAAAATTGTAGGGACTGGTAGCCCGATGTGCCTTTGCTAGGTCTCAATATATGTGCTTCAGTGGATTTTGAGAAATTAACATTCAAATAAAGATATATATCTGTAAGCGCGCTCCAGGCAGCGCTCCGGTTCGCGGACTTGACGCGTAACGGAACTTCGCGTAGCGAAGCTGATTGGCTCTCCGGTGTCTGTCAACATTCTAAACAGTCCGGAGCGGCCGCCATCTTGTCTCTCGGTAGGATTGAGAGACAAGAGGAGGCCAAAACAAAGGGGGAAATGACCATAAGGGGGCATAGTAGATCCTCCCTGACCCCCTACGTTTGATGTCGAGGCTTTAAAAGGGCCCCGCGGGGCAAAAAAAAAAACGCGAACCGGGAAGCGTTCTGGGCAGCGTACTATAAGGAAAAAAGAATGATAGACTTTTCAAATACTGTATGTTAATTGATTGTTGGTTTTGTTGATTATTTTTTAATTTTTTTTATTTTTTAAGCAATTATTTATTATTGTAATTGTGTTTCAAAATTTAATAACATTTCTAACATTTCACTAGTTTATGAATTACATATAAAAATGATTAAAGACTCAAATAATTTTTTAATATTACATATAATTTTATTTTTCGGATTGTTTTTCAAAATTTAATAGAATGTCTAACATTTGACTGTCAGATATGTCCTCTTGTTGAGTGAACATAACTTCCCACATTTGACCGTCATCATAATGAAGTAAATGATCCACAGATTCTACACATTGAACTAATTCATGGTCCCGTGATTCATCCATGAAATCTGAGTCATCATTGTCCTCAATATCTTTTTCTGTGTTGTTCTCCAGAACAATTTCGAAGGAAATATTCTGCTCTCCTTCCATTTTCTTGCTGTAATTTGCATAAAAAATAAATATATCAGTAGAGATAGGGCACCGTTGGGTTTAAGTTCAGACAGGTACTTGTGAGTTTATAACAGAGAAGTAATCTATGGGCACTGTATGGTTTCAGGCGTGAAGTAGTACTATTAAAAAGTGCCTGTGAAGAAGCCTAAGTAAATTCATAATTATACCACAGAAACCTAAATCAATCCATAATTATAATAAAGAAGCCTTTCTCAATGTCTAACTCTTACAGAGGGATAGTATATAACTATCTGAAAATGTTTTCAAATTTATAATATAAATAATATCTCACCTTCTAAAAAGTTTAAGTTGTGAGTGAAAATGATCTTGCAATGTAGTTCAGGAAGTAGTAGTCAAAATGGCTGTGTTTCTCTCTCTTCCTTTATATATATTCAGGTACATAACCAATCAAATGTCAGGTAAAAAAAGTAGAAAATGAAAGTAACATTTTAATTGGTTGTCAATTCCAACACTTCAGATGTGTTTTGTGAAGTAATTTACCTCAGGGTATTTAGAGAGGTCTACAGGCTAAATGGTTAAATGGAATTTCAATCAAATTTGTGAAAATGGTAGGGATTGGTATGTAGTATGAGCTAATCTATATTTGGTGAAATTGTCTCCAGTCGCTTTTCTGTAAACTACTTTCCCACCTTTTTTGATGGTGCGCTTCCCAGGGAGCGACCCGATACGCGAACTGGCGAGCGCCCCGGTACGCGAACCTGAAGCGTTACGGGAGTCCACCATTTTGTGTTTCGGTCGAATTAAGATACAAGATGGAGGGCAAATAATGTTCAGAATGGGTAGAAGGGGGCACGGTAGACTTATCTTGACCCCCTAGGTTTTCTGAGGGTGGCTGAGGAGGCCCATATGTGCGAAAAAAAAACATTTTGTAAAAATTTTTGCGAGGTTAGCTCCCGGTTCGCGTACCGGGTAGCGCCCCAGGGAGCGTACTTTGTTGAAAATTAGTGAAAAAAAGTTAGAGTAAAATAATAATTGTGAGTGATCAGATGTAGGGTAGCTCTGAGAAGAGCTTTTGGGTTTATTGTACATTTAGGTACTTATAAGTAGGTACCAATGCACAGTCTTAAATTCAGAATGAAAATTCTGTTGCCCTCATCTGAGAAGTGAACTCCATCTCCTCTGTAGATATCTTGCATGTAGTAACGCAAGTTATTGTTGTACACGGAGCCCATTCCATGGTCTCTCATGTAAGCTGAAACAGATTTGTTTACATGCTTCCTCGACTTCTCAATTTGTGGACAAAATTGGTTTGACCACCTCCATTTCTGTCTTTGGCATATATTTGAATATACCAAGGCAGTCTGAGGAAAAAGTGCCATTAATTGCTCAAAGGTGTCCTTTAAAAGCATTTCCAGACCTACCCCAGTCAAAGTGCCCAAATCATTACCTCCACAGTGCACAATTAACAGGTCAGGTTTTGGCAAATGCATAAAGGTTTTCACCAATGGTATCAATTGGTGACATTTTAATCCTCTGTGGCCAAACCACTTAATTTCCACATCTTGTAAATTGAGGTTAGGTAAATTCCTGTTCTCAGCATACCTCTGAGCCCAATAGATGTAACTATGTCCAACAATCCAGACAGAAAACATGGTGAGAGAAGGTTCTCCTGCAGTCAGATGAAGTGTGGCAATGAAATGGCAGTTTAAAATGAAAAAAACTGTGGAGTTTCTGTGTTAATGAAGCAGTAACAGTGATTGGTGGATTTTGGTTGCTGAAAACAGAAAGTTAGGGTGCATGGATGAGTTCTTTGAAAGATGTATTTTGAGTGGTCAAGAAAAAATCATTAAATGAAAGAATGCACTGGATATGAGGTGCACTGAGAGTTCAGAGTTCAATTGCAACATTGTTGTGTGAACTTGCAAACACCAGAGGTCTTCCAAGAGGTGGTTGCTATGCAAAAAAGGCAGAAAGGGCAGAGGGGGGAAGGGTTTTGATTTGAAAAAAAGTGAGGGAAGAGTTTTGATTGGGTGACATGAGAGATATGTGTGAAGAATTACAGCATTTCTGTGCTTTTGATAGCTGCAGACTCTGGAGTGCATACCTTTTGCTCTGCTGAAGACAAATTGGTGTGTTTCTGAGACTGTTTTGAAACTCAAAGTATTTGCTAAGGTGAGAAAAGATTTCTTTAATTTAGATAGAGAATAGTGTGCTTTAAGGAGAAAATTATGAAGAAAGTTGTGTTTTTCAAATGTTGCTTTGTCTCAAGTGTTTTACAAATAGATTTTGTTTCTTTGAGAAATTGTAATTGGAGAAAATGTGAAGTATTAGTACTGACAGGGTTTTTTTGTGCATAGGAGCTGTGGAGTGTTTTCAAATTATGACTTGAAAATCGTTTTTGAGGAAAAGGAATGGTTATAATATTTATGACAAGGACATAATGGTGTATGCTTCTTTATAAGGCAATTGAGTGTCTCTGATGTTATTTTTCCCATTTTAATGTAAGACCTTTCCCTGTGGAGCAAATTGCTTGTAAATATGCTCCCACCTGTGCATGGCAAATTTAGATTTTGAATGTTTGCGTTACATAGCCATGTTAAAAGTGACACAAACATGCTGCAAAGGCAATCAAAAAACGCTTTTATGTGTCTTAAGGACATTTTAAGTCATTTCCCCATGTGCCGTGTTTTCAAATTATGATTTGAAAATCGTTTTTGGGGAAAAGGAATGGTTTTAATATTTATGACAAGGACATAATGGTGTATGCTTCTTTATAAGGCAATTGAGTGTCTCTGATGTTATTTTTCCCATTTTAATGTAAGACCTTTCCCTGTGGAGCAAATTCCTTGTAAATATGCTCCCACCTGTGCATGGCAAATTTAGATTTTGAATGTTTGTGTTACATAGCCATGTTAAAAGTGACCCAAACATGCTGGAAAGGCAATCATAAAACGCTTTCATGTGTCTTAAGGACATTTTAAGTCATTTCCCCATGTGCAGTGTTTTCAAATTATGATTTGAAAATCGTTTTTGGGGAAAAGGAATGGTTTTTAAATTTATGACGAGGACATAATGGTGTATGCTTCTTTATAAGGCATTTCAGTGTCTCTGATGTCATTTTTCCCATATTACATTAAAAGACCTTTCCCCGTGGAGCACATTCCTTGTAAATATGGTCCCACCTGTGCATGGTAAATTTAGATTTTGACTGCTTGAGTTACATAGCCATGTTAAAAGTGACCCAAAAAAGTTGCAAAGGCTTTAAAAAAACACTTTCATGTGTCTTAAGGACATTTTAAGTAATTTCCCCGTGGGCAGTGTTTTCAAATTATGACTTGAAAATCGTTTTTGAGGTAAAGGAATGTTGTTAAAATTTATGTGCGCCATATGCCCCCAAATTTCTTTTTCAGGGGTGCAGCAGGGTGTTCTTGAGACACCCCTGCACCTTTGGAAAAATTCCTCATTTGCGATGAGCTAATTGCTAATCGCAAATTGCACCTTCATTCCTATGGGCCTCCTGGCCCATGGAAATGAATGGGTAATTTGCAATTAGCAATTTGCTCATCGCAAATTAGGAATGGTAAAGAATCGCTATTTATTCCTTAAAATTCGCTATTTAGGAAATGCAAAATAGTTTGATGATACATATGGCGGTTCATCTCTAACAAGATAAGAAGCTTGGGATACATTTATGATGACTGGCGCAATGAAGTGGACATCAATTACTTCATTGGTAGGCCTTTACATGTATTATCTCCTCTGTATTCTTCATCAAGCGTAACTTTCATCTGCAATCCTGAGTAGGCCTCACCTTAAACAAACCTCTGGATAGGCCACACCTTATCGTCATCCTGAATTAATCATTTAAAATGCTAGGGACAGATTTATGATAGGTGTATGCCTCTTTTGCGCCACTGTGCGTCACTTTTCTGATGCAGCGGCGGTGCAAAAGATTTGCTATGAGGCGACAAAATTACAAATTGATGCATTTAGCAGACCCCCCAGGATATAGCGGCATGGATTAGCAAATTTAGCGGCACAAAAATGGAAATTTAGCGGCACAAATATGGAAATTTAGCGGCAATTTAGCGGCATTTTATTTGGCGGTTTTTCCTACAACAAACACAGATATCTGTGCGGGTTGGTCCCTGGTGTGTCTGTGGTCTGTGTGTGTTGGTCCCTGGTGTGTTTTATGGTCTGTGTGTGTTGTTCCCAGTGTGTTTATGGTCTGTGTGTGCTGGGCTCCAGTGTGTTTGTGGTCTGTGTATGTTGGTCCCTGGTGTGTTTGTGGTCTGTGTGTGTTAGTCGCTGGTGTGTTTGTGGTCTGTGTGTGTTGGTCGCTGGTGTGTTTGTGGTCTGTGTGTGTTGGTCCCTGGTGTGTTTGTGGTCTGTGCGTGCTGGGCTCCAGTGTGTTTGTGGTCTGTGTGTGATAATTACGGGTGTGGAGTTTCCATCCTGCAGTTCCTAACGAGGGCTTCAGATGGCACCTAAGATTGTTGGGTTGATGCTTTGTGATCACTTTGGCAAATTGTTTTAGCTTGGCAAATGTACGAACCATGTTTCACTTTCGCCAGGTAAATACAAATAATATTCCTAGCATGCAATGCAGGTTTTTATATATGCAAGTAATAACAGATGCCAAGTGGAAATCGTCATATTTACTTGCAGGAGTAAAAAAGGGAATTACTTCCTTTTTAAGCGGTCATCGAAAATGCTCTAAAAGGATGTGAAAAAAGAATTAGCATGGATCACAACATTAAACATATTGTCCCTGGCGCCAACCCAGAAGAAAGAACTGAAGCACATTTTCAATAATAAAAAAATGGTGCCAACTGCCTAATCTGCATCTGTATAAGTACTGTTTGGCGTTATTACAGTGCTACTGCCCCAAAGTGCGCCAGAAATTACACACCAGGCACATGGCGCCCCCTGCTGATCTCCAGCGGCAGTGAAAGTGTCATTTTCCCAGGCTTCTAATTGTGTCTCGCCTCCGTAGACAGCAAAACTCTAATGCCTGTGGTCAGCGAGTTTTTTTATGGACAAAGGCGGGGTTTTAGGTTTTCGCATCTGCAGGAATCGGGATATTTTTATGGCGCTGTGTTTTCCATTTCTTTAGCTTACAGACTTTAATCTGCTTTCACTTCACTGCCGCATGGAAACCACCACAGCTTCTATTTATCCACCGACCACTATATACAGGGAGTGGAAAGTTTATTGAGCAACTCGGCCCTCTCCCCTCGATCATGGGATTAGCAGAGAGCACCCCTGGAGGGTCTCACAGAGCGGCCCCTCCCCAGATGGCTCTTTCCACTAGAGCCCTCACCCCTCCGCAGCCGGCCCCGCCCCCTTGAAAGGGGTCTGGATGTCAAGATTTCGCTGGCACTTTAGTAAAAATCCCACTATTTTTACAAAAGTGCCGATTTCGCGGGCACTTTTGAAAAAATAGCGGCTTTTTCACGAAAGTGCCGATTTCGCGGCAAATCGCGAAATCGCGATATCCTGGAGGGTCTGATTTAGGCAGATGTGTCATGGTGTAAAAAAACCGTGCCACATGAAACCGATGCAGCAGTGATGCAAAGATGCACCATGTTGCACGACAGGCCTCACTTGGGGCCATATGTATCAAGCTAATTAGCATTCGCAAAGGCCAAAATTCTGCGAATTTCAGCCTTTGCGAATGCTAATTAGACAAATGGTATGTATCAAACAAGTTTGATGCAAAATAAGGAATAGCAAAATTTGCTATTCCTTATTTTGCGATTGCACTTAAGGATTTGCAAATTTTGCGATTCCTTAAATGCAATGTATCAAACCAAAAATATGCAAAAAATGCCATTAAGGATTTGCAAATTACCACCAACTTCTAGTTGGTGGTAATTTGCGAATTCTTTTCAAAAAGCTTTTTTTCCAAAAAACAAAAGGTGCCATATGATGCCCATACATGCCCTTAGGGCATGTATGTGCGCCATATGCCCCCAAATTTCTTTTTCAGGGGTGCAGCAGGGTGTTCTTGAGACACCCCTGCACCTTTGGAAAAATTCCTAATTTGCGATGAGCTAATTGCTAATCGCAAATTGCACCTTCATTCCTATGGGCCTCCTGGCCCATGGAAATGAATGGGTAATTTGCAATTAGCAATTTGCTCATCGCAAATTAGGAATGGTAAAGAATCGCTATTTATTCCTTAAAATTCGCTATTTAGGAAATGCTAAATATTTTGATGATACATATGGCAGTTTATCTCTAACAAGATAAGAAGCTTAGGGATAGATTTATGATGACTGGTGCATCACCAGGGATGTGCCAGTCATCCTGCGCCGCTGTTCCGTCACCCATGGTGTGCTGCATTTACAATGCGGCGCAGCATGGGGCAAAAATGGCACAGATGCGTGACGCATCTGTGCCGTAAAGGTGGCGCATTGGTGGAGTTGTATCGCAAGTGGGATGCAGCTCCAGCAAGGCTCAGGGGTGCCCCATCTCCACAATGTTGCGTCAAGACCTATGCCTGCTTCAAGCAGGCGCAGGGTTTTGACGCAGCTTTCTCCTATCTGATTGTAAATGCGGCACACCATGGCTGGCAGAGCAGCGGTGCACGTTAACTGGTGCATGCCTGGGGATGTGCCAGTTAACATAAATCTGCCCCTTTACATTTAAGTATGTGCAGGGGACACAGAGTCGGTGAGGCTTATCCAAGGTTAAGAAGAGATGAGTCCTGTTGAGTGAAAAATTAGACATAGGCTTCACCTGCTCAGCATCGCTGGACATGGCTAAATAATAGCTGCAAAATGTTACTCTTGTTAAACAATTTTACTATTATAATCTCTGAGATTTGTCTCTTACTCTGCAACATCTCATTGTTGTTATCTTTCTTTAAAGATAAAGACAACATCAACATGAACGACAATCAGCAATCAGTTGATTTCGACCTCATCATTGAACTCGTAATTGAAACATCAGTGGATGTTGATCCCTTGGATGATTTAAATCCTGAGGATGAAGAAGAACGTGATGAGGAGGCAGATTTGTCAGAATTATATGACATAGGATGGGAAGCTGACGTTCTTGAGCCTATGGAACTATAAACATTTATTTTAAAAATGTATAATAAATAAAAAGTAAAAATGTAAACCGTTTAATTTAAAAATAAAGACACCTTCAAAAACAGGTTATGTGTAGTGTCTTCAATAAAATATTAAAATATGCTCTTAAAATTAGATCAGATTCACATATAAAATAGCACAGGTAAAATGAATATAAATTCCATTTCTTTTCTGCTATTTCTGTATTCTAAATTTGCCAAGCACTAAAAAATCTTCTATGTAAAAATGTCAAGTAGTGTTTTAAGTTTTTGATTACTGTTATTGATTTACTGTTGGGTAATAGTGGTTAATAACATTTTTTAATATATTTTACCACAGATTCAACTGCCGATCATTTCAAGATTTCACCATGCCAACCAAAGAAAGACTGAGAAAGGCTGCAAAACGTCAAAGACAGCAGGTCAATGAAAAAAAGCAGCAGTCCTCTAACAAAAAGATTTGTCAAGTCACCAAGAAAGCACTGGGTAAGAGTACAAAAACATTCATAAGAAATATCTGTAGTAAAAAAAATATTACTACAGAAAATGTTTCAGTCCAGAAAAAGAGAAGCAATTCAAACGGAAAGGAAAGGCCAATGAAAAATGTTACTGCTAGAGCAAGAGATAACTCTGTGCATGATAGTAGAAGGAAACAACAGTTTAGGGACATTCGTAAACGAATGTTCCGCAACAGGATAATTGGCAATTTGTTAAAAAATATTAAGAAAGGTCAACAGAAAGTGGTTTTTTATAAGAGAAAAAAAAAAGTTGAGAAAGTTATTGATCAGGCATTTGAAATTAAACGTCAGTTATTTATTTTGATAATCAATAGAATTAGGAAGCTAAACAAGGCAATTTATGATTTCAAAAGAAATAGTAGATGGAAGAGAATAGTTAATCGTAGTAATTTTTGTGAAGTTTTTTCTGGAGAATGGATGCATAGTTCAAGCTGTGAGGCATTTTTTAATGAGGAGAGTTATTTCCAGGATAATGATTTGGTGCATGCAGTTGACACCAGTGGTCGAGCTTATGAAGTGAAAGATGGTTGTCCAGTTGAAAAAGAAAAACTTGTGACAACAGAGGCAGAAGAGGTGTTAGGTAATGAGGTTTTAGGAAGACATCCTAAGGGTCCTGTGTACACCTGGAAGTGTAGTAGTATTTGCAGTGTGCGACAGGATTCCATCAATTTGCTTTGTGATTTTGTACGGTCATTTAATAAGAAAAGTTTGAAGCAGAAAATGAAGTTGTTGCAAGAATTAGATCCTTGCAGAGTGAGAGAAGTGACAGGTTTGCATGGTCATTCACTGGCTTGTCTTTCCAGGAGAGTATGCCAGAGTGTTTTTCATCATTTCAGGATGCTAGCAGTGCATCATAATAAAGTGAGGAAATGAGTTAGAATGTTGTATTATGCTAAGAGTCCAGCAATTATGCTTAAACAATTATGCGCTGCTCTTTTGCATGGTTCTGAAATAGATGTGAAGAATATATGTGAAGAAATTGAGTTTTGTTACTTTGGAAGTAAAGAGGAGAATGTTGAAATTGACCAAGAAGAAGCGGGTAATGTGGAAGATAGTGTACAGGTTTCTAGTACAGATAATTTCCAGAGGGAAATTGCAACGTTTCAGGTCAAATCAAGTGAGAGGCCAAATTTCACTTGTGTGTGTTGTCGACGCACTTATTATAAGAATCAGACTAAGTTAGTGGATTTATATGCAAAAAGTGAAAGGGAAAATAATAGTGAATGGAAGGATTTCACAACATACTTGATGGTAGAAAATTGTTTTGATTTGGGATTGGATCAACGTGTGTGTACTTATTGTTGTAACAAATTAAATCAAAACCAGATGCCTGCTAGAGCAGTTCATAATAATCTGGAATTGGTTGAGATTCCTTCTGAATTGAAGGATTTAAATACTTATGAATCTATTTTGATTCAAAGTATCCATCCCTTTCAGGCTATTGTAAGAATGGAGCCAAAGACAGGGAAATTGCCTCCATCAGATTTACAGAGAGGATTAAAGGGAAGAGTTGTTTATTTGCCTCTAGATTTGAAGAAAAACATTAACACAATTGGAGTAGAAAAAGTGGAAGAGGAACCTCTGGTTATCTTAGTTAATGGGGTTCCGACAAAGAATAAGAAAATATGGCAAGATTTAGTGGATGTTAGGAAAGTTAAAAAGGCAACATTGTATTTGAAAAAAAATAATAAATACTATAAGAATGTA
The DNA here is from genome assembly GCF_964261635.1 of Lissotriton helveticus. Lineage (NCBI taxonomy): Eukaryota > Metazoa > Chordata > Amphibia > Caudata > Salamandridae > Lissotriton > Lissotriton helveticus. The sequence continues at coordinate 622,681,260 of NC_136071.1, forward strand.
TATGTTGCAGAAGAGGAAGTAAGTGAGGAAGAGGATAGCGATTTGTGTGCTGGTCAAATTGAGAAAGTAGAACCCTCTACTAGTGAAGAAATATATGAACATTATAGTGTTCATCCTTTGCATTCCAAGGAAGTCATGGGGAATGCTATTGAGTTGTTTCAAATGAAACAAGCCAAAGGGAGTCCCATTAGTGTTTGGGAGGAAAGTTTGGAAGCTCGGTGTTTCCCACAGCTTTTTCCAACAGGTCAGGGAGGAAGATATGATGAGCGACCTCATCAAATTCCTGCTTCTGAATACCGGACTTTGCGATTGTATGCAGGAGATGCTAGGTTTCGACAATGCATTCCCTATTTGTTTCATCTCCTGTTTGAAAGCGATCTGTCTGGACTGTCATATGCAGTGAACCACATCTTGAAAAGTGGTATACACATGCAAAACATCTCGGCAAGTGACTTTATGGATAAAGTCAATGTCCAAGACAGTATTTTGGATTCTCTCCTGATTAATCTCATGGCGTGTCAGCGTGGTACTAATGAGTACTGGTACCGTCGTCATGGTGATTTAAAATGTATGCTGAGGAACTTAGGAACTCCCACATGGTTCCTCACTCTGAGCTGTGCCGAGTATGGCTGGGAAGACTTACTTGAATTTCTACGAGAGGCAAATGCTAACATAGAAAACATCGAATTCAAGACACCCGGAGAACTGTGCTCTTTGGATCCAGTCAATGTATGTAGGTACTTCAATCATAGATTTGAAGCTATGATGTCTTTCATCATGAATAAGAAGAATCCACCTCTTGGAGAGGTGTTGGATTTCTTCTGGAGAAAGGAGTACCAAGCAAGAGGTGCTCCTCATATACATATGTTGCTGTGGATCAAGGATGCACCTAAATTTGGAACGGATCCAGAAGACTCAGTGATGAGTTTCATACAACAGTATTCTACGTGTGCTGTTCCAAACGCAAAGGAGAAGAAAAGCCTAAGAGAAAAAGTTCTACGTTTCCAAAGCCATCGATGTGGAAAGTACTTTCGTCGTAAATTCCGAAACAAGGACAAGTTCTACACCAAATGTCGTTTCGGCTTTCCACGACCGGTGATTTCTAAAGGAAGAGTGAACAGTTTGATGTCTTCGCTGCGACATAATGTGATGAAGAAATCACCTAAAAACACATACAATTTGTAGAGGAAGGAAGAGTCTAAGTACATCAACGACTACAACCCGGTGATTTTGTCCATGTGGAATGCTAACATGGATATACAGTTTGTGGCTGATAACTGTATGGCTGTGGCTCGGTATGTGACATCTTACATCACCAAAAAAGAGAAGACAGAATTGAAGGATATGTGGGAAGACATTTCCCATGAAAAGAGCCTCAGCAAGAAGTTGTACAGTTTCAGTCTGAAGATGTTGTCGCATCGAGAAATCGGAGCTTACGAATGTTCTGACCGGTTGTCTTCAGCAAGTCTCTATGCCAAGTCCAGGAGTATCGTTTGGGCGAGTCTTGGTCTTGCTGCAACGCGTAATCGAGTTCTCAAACCTGTGCGGGAAATTGAGTATTTGGCGGAAAAGGAGCCAAACAGTACCGACATTTTGAAGACAAACATGTTGGATACATATTATCCAAATCGAAGCAGTCACCTCGAGAATGTTTGTCTGTATGAGGTTCTTCAAAATTACATATTCAAGAGGAACATCAAAGAAGATACTGAGAAAGGAGTGTATGCTGTAATAGGAAGTGAGGGATGTCTGGTCAAGCAAAGAAAATGCCACTTGGTAAACCATCGAAAATTGAGTGGCGAATCTCCTGAAAAAAAGGAGTTTTTCTATTTAGCACTTTTGCAACTTTTCAAGCCTTGGCGTGCAGAAGAGGAACTGCTTGGAGATTTCCTCTGTTACGAAGACTCTTTCAATGCTGCCAAGGAGACCATAGAATGTCCTGCTTTCCCAAATATGTAGAAATGTTGAATGCGGAAATTGAGCAGGAAGCAACGATTGCAGCCGAGATTGCCAGAGACAGTTCTCAGGACAGTCAGAGTTCTGCTTCATTGAGTCAGGATCCACTAGGAGGACCTGTTATCGAAAATGAAGCTGCCACTGCTATGAATGAAGTGGAAAGAGCCATGGCACATGCTCAGGAGGATGCGGTTAACTTAGAAGAGTTGGAAAGACAACTCAACGTTGAGCAGAGGAAAATATATGACGAAGTTACCATGCAAATTGATCATGGATTAAGTCATGACAAGAAAGAGTGCTCATGTACATCGTTGAAGCCTGTCCGACTGTACGTGAGTGGAGAAGCGGGAACTGGAAAAAGTTTCCTTATTAAAGCAATTTCATGTTATTTGCAGGAAAGGACAGAGTCATCGCTGTCTTGTGTTGTCACCGCTCCAACTGGACTGGCAGCACATAACATTAAAGGGATTACTTTACATCGTTTACTGATGCTGCCAGTGGAGCATGACAACAAATTACAATATCACAAGCTATCTGGAGATGCTTGTTGTGAAGTTTCAAGAATCTTGAGGAAAATGAAACTTCTTATCATTGACGAAGTAAGCATGGTTTCCAATGTCATGCTTGCCTTTGTGCATTTGAGAATGCAAGAAGTTCTCAAAACAGAGTATGATGTGTTATTTGGTGGCAAAAACATCATTGTTTTCGGAGATCTTCTGCAGCTGACACCAGTGAAAGGGCAACCTGTGTTCAAAATGCTCACGCATGAAGATACCAGGAAGTGCCTAGGCAGCATTGGCAACGTCAATATATGGTTAAACTTCAATTATGCTGAACTGCATGAAAATATGCGTCAGGCGAAGGATGAAGTTTACAAGACTATTCTACAAGATGTTAGAATTGGAAAAGTGACCGAGCATGGGAAAGAAGCGTTACATGCACGATTACTGTCAAATTTATATCCAGAACAAGATGTTGTGCCTGAGAATATTTTTCAGAAAATTACTGAGAAGAAATCTGGAATATGTTTGATGCCAACTCTTGCAGAATGTGCCAAATTCAACAACAAAATGTTGCATTTAGAAAAGCAAGAGATTGTGAAACTGGAAGCTATTGACAGAGTAGAGCATATGGGATCAACAATTATTTTGTCTGAGAATCTGAAAACAAAATTGGATTCATTAGAGAAGAGTATATCTAAAACTGCAGGTTTTGAAGAGACTCTGAATGTGTGCTTGAACTGCCGTATAATTTTAAGAAGGAATTTACATGTTGAAAGAGGTCTGGTAAATGGATCAATGGGTAATGTTGTTGATTTTGTAAAATACAGAAATAGAGATGGAATTGAATTTTTAAAAATTAAATTTGATGGCATTGAGGAAGTACAGCTAATTGGTCGTTGTTCTGCTAGATTTTTGCTTGTAAAAGACTTATATGTTCGCCGTAAGCAGTTTCCTGTTTGCTTGGCATATGCGGTGACAATCCATAAATCGCAAGGTTTAAGTGTAGACAGTGCATTGGTGAATATTGGCAGTTCTGTGTTCAAGGAGGGTATGGCATATGTGGCATTGTCACGAGTTAGAACTTTATCGCGATTGTACTTGATTGAGTGTGATGTCACAAACATTTGTGCGGATCTAGATTGTGTTAAGGAATACAATAGGTTAAGAAGAGAGTATGCGCCACATTTGCCTCAATATCCTTTGTTTGAGAAACGTGTGGTAGGCCGGAAATGAAGAAATGTGACCAATACTGGGGAGGTTGTAGCAAAAAGACGAAAAGTCGATGAACCTGAAATTATAAGCAGAAACAAAAAGGATTCTGTTGAAGATGTTGTTGGTTTTCAATTTGAAAACAGTTCTGGTGTCAACTGCTATGCTAATGTAGTGGTTAATGTTTTGTTTTCTCTAGAAAATGTAAAAGAAGAGATTGTGGCCAATTCTGATCAAAGATTTTGCAGTTTGTTAAATTCAGTCTTAGAAAAATGTAGCACTGATAGAACAAACATAGAAAGTGTGTCTGAAATTCGAAATCTGTTAGACAGATGTTCAGGCCAAACACAATTCTCTCAAAATATTCAGCAAGATTGTCAGGAGTTTTTAATGTATATGCTTGATGTATTGCATGCTGAAGGTGTAGATGTAGATCAGCTGTTTGGGCTTTCTTATCAATGGCAGCATGACTGCGAGAACTGTAGGGTATCAAGTACTACTAGTGTAGACTCAGAAAGATTTATATATTTAACTTTGCCAGACAGTAAATCAGTCTCCTTTAATAAGCTAGTAAAAGCAGCTGATCACAACATGGAGTGTAGCCAATGTAAATCTGAAATGATGTCCACATTATTTATACGAACATATGGCCAGTATGTCATTTTAATGTTCCAACGATGTAGGCCTGATGGAACAAAATTGACAACTTTAATTAAAAATGTTGTGGCTTCACAGTTGTCAATATCAGGAAGGACTTTTGTAACTGCAGCAATTATATATCATGACGGTCCTTCAATAACATCAGGACATAACACAGCTTATTTAAAGTCTAGAATGGCTGGTCATTCTGCAATGATTCTGTTTTAATTTTCAAAAAAAAATTGCCGTATGACCTTAAAAACTCTTACCTGGTGTTTTTAAAACCAAAATTTTAGGGAAAGAATCTCGGGATGTGCTCTGAGGAATTTCAAGAAGTTCTAATGGCTCCTACACGATTTGGCCTTGAGGATAAGTGTAGTTCAGAGACATAACTTCTAACCATAAGACTGGACGTCATGGAGAAATAAGTGCACTTTGAATGACTTCAGAAAAACTGTTTCTTTTTATAAGCTAATTGAAGCAGCCAATCAAAACATAGAGTAGAGGGAATGTAAGTCTGCAATGCTGTCTACTGTTTTACATTGCTTTGTGATTAAAAGTGATGTAGAGAATTAAATAATTGTAGTAGTCATAGAGGTAGTGTAAGTCTGCTTCATAGTAAGCAGTATCAGTGTCATAGGAAATGTAGAACATGACTGAGCAAGAAGGGGAAGATATTACTAGTCCAGGATTGTGAAAATGATCTTCAACATTTTAATTGTGAAAGTTGCGGAAATACAACATGACGGGATTGGCTTACAAGAATTCCAAGAGTTATAAATGGCTCTGACACGATTTGGCCTTGTGGAAACGTGTGGTAGAGAGCGAGAAGTCATTTATTGTATGTAACATGTTTTTCAAAACGATGGAGGTTTTCTTTCAGAAAGTGGCGGGCTGAAAGTAATAACAGCACAACAGAGTGTAAGCTGTTCATAGGACATCCTTCGACATCATGGAAAGTAAGTTAACTTTAAGGAGTTCTGAATTCTGATTTGTTATGTTGTATGGGTTTTTTAAACACAATCATTTTGATTGTGTTTTTTTGTCCCCGCTGTTATATGATGAATACCTTCAAGTCACTGTTTTTAGTGAAATTTGATACATTCTGAGAACAGCAAAAATAAACCATTCAACATGTATAATTAATTCTGTACTGTTTGCATTTATGATGTACATGTAGAACTGTGTAGGAGGCATGGAGAAGGTGAGGCTTCTGTAAGTGTCAAAGTTGTTGCATACAGTGCTCATATTCTACGTAGTCTTTCATATGATAGACTACATTTCCACAATGAGATACCTAAGCAAAGGAAACACAGGTGATATGATTGTGGAATGAGCAAAATAAATTGCACATTTTCAATTATATTACCTGTGTTTCCTAACATTACACATCACATTGTGTAGGTGAGGTTTAGGCCTGTTCCTGGAGACAGAGGAGGTCTGACATTTGTTCAAGAGTGCAGTGGACATGACTCACTTCGTTGGTAGGCCTCCACATGTATTATCTCCTCTGTATTCTTCAACAAACCTAAATTCCATCTGCAACCCTGAGTAGGACTTACCTGAAACAAATCTGTGCATAGGTTACACCTTATTGGCATCTTGAAACAATCATTTAAAATGTTAGGGTTAGATTTATGGTGGCCGTGCGCCTCTTTTGCTGCATTGTGGGTCACTTTTGTGTAAAAGATGCACCATGTTGCAAGATAGGTTTCAGTTCATCTCCAGCAAGATACCATCAGTTTAAAATGTATATAATTAGCACTGTGTAGGGGCATGCAGAAGCTGAAGCTTTTGTAAGTGTCAAAGTTGTTGCATGCAGTGGTGCACTTCTGGGTACTGTTTAATATGCTGCACTACATCTGCACTATGAGATACCTTAGCCTAGGCAACACAGGTGATGTGATTGTGAAATGAGGAAAAGAAACTCCACATTTTTCAATTACATCACCTGTGTTTCCTAAGTTTACAAATGACATTGTGCAGATGAAGTTTAGGTCTGTCCACGGACACAGAAGAGGTCTGGCCTTTGTTCAAGAGTGAAGTGGACATGACTTACTTCATTGGTAGGCCTTCACATGTATTATCTCCTCTGTATTCTTCAACAACTCGAAATTTCATTTGGAACCCTGAGTAGGCCTCACCTCAAACAAACCTCTGGATAGGACACATCTTATTGGCATCCTGAAACAAACATTTAAAATGTTAGTGTCTTGCGACACTTTTGTGAAACAACAGCAGTGCAAAAGATGCACCATTTTTTAAGATAGGCCTCACTTCATCTGCATCAAGATACTGTTAGTTTAAAATGTATATCTTTAGGACTGTGTACGGGGCCTGGAGAAGCAGAAGCTTCTGTAAGTGTCAAAGTTGTTGAAAAACTGTTTGTCCTTCAATCTTTTCCCTTGTCTTTTCTAATTTTTAAATACATGTTTTAATATTTTTCAAATGTTTGTTCTGTCTTTCACAGATTGAAAGTATAAAAACAAAAAGTGAGTAAGTTAATGACAATTATAAGGTAAATGTTTTGTACTCTTTTCGTTACATTTCTATCACATTCACCTACTAGTAGTTTGACAGCTTCATTTCTTTAACCCTCAGTTTCCTGCCTTTGCTACTTCCCTCATTCCTTTCTCTATTACCTACTTACTCTACTCCTTCCACTCCTTTTCTCAGTCCCTCTCTTCTCATAGTTCCTCACTCTTGTTCACTCACTCCGTCTCTATTACTCTTAGTGTCTTTGACTGATCACTCTTTCACTACTTGTTCATTATGCTTCTTCTGTGTAGTTGAAGCACACTAAGGGGCATATTATCAACACAGCCAATAAAATTATTGCTGTTTTTATTGGCAGAAAAGTGTTGCAAAAGTTGTTTTAGCGGCAGTTTTCCGCCGCAAAAGCGGCTTTAGCGACACATTTCTGCCGATAAAAGCTGCAAAACTTTTATTGCCTATGTTGATGATATGGCTCTATGTTATTTACATTTCTTTGCTGTTTCAATTAATCTTTTTCTGTTATTTTTTATTGTTTGTTTTCTGTTTTTTCTCTCTGTTATTCCACATGTTTTACTCTGATTTTGAACATTCACTCACATTGTCCAAGAAACTCTTCTTTGTTATTGTTCTACTCTCTTTTTTTTCTTTCACTTCCTTATCTATTTTGTTTTTCACAATTATACCCTCTTAAATCTTTTCTTCGGTAAATAGATCTATTAAACAGTATCTCTGGTTTACTCCCTATAGCTGTCTTTCTTTTAACATTACTCTCTGTTTACTTCCCTTATACTTACTCTTCTTTTTCTTTTTAAAAAAAGTTTTTGGGTTCGCTCCCGGTTCGCGAACCGGGAAGCGAACTGGGAAGCGAACTAAAAGAAATAGAGCTTGCCAGAGTGCTAAACATTCTAGCAATTTTTTTTGAAAGGGGAGGTAGTTCTGAAAAGAACTTTTTTTTTTAATGTTTTTGTTGTTTTATATATATTATTTTTTTTTGAACATTTTTAGTTTTTTTTGTATTTTTTGAACAGTTTAATGTTTTTTTTTTGTTTTTGATGGAGGGGAAACAACAAAAAACAGGCATTGAAAAGGGCTCAACAGGAGCAACAAAAAAAAATTACTGTCTGGGGCGGTTAGGGCAATTGTGATTGGTATAAGCTAGGTTGATTGAATTAATGCTCATGTTACCACATGATATCAATGCACCGCAGTACAGACAAGTATATTTCATATGCGCAAAATTCTCCTGGATGTTTGGCACGGTTTCCCGTGCCTCTGCTGCTGTCAACGATATTAGTGATGTTGACCTGGCCACAGGAGTTGTTGTTGGGTTATCTTCCATGTCACGTATCTCCGCCCGGCTGTAGTTCAATGGATGCCACCTGTTCATGTGACGATGCATTGTATAGTTTCCGTAGCTATATTTTTTATCAGTGCCTCTGGATAACTGTTCTTTGCAAATCAGGCAGGTGACATACCTAGCATTTACTTTTTTTTGCCCTCGAGGGATTGAAAAAAACTGCCAAATAAAGCTGGCTTTCCGACGGGAAACACTGGGCACCTCCTGTAAGAACTGTGGTCCTTCGGTCTCCTCTTCCTCTAGTTCATTCTCTTCCTCCTCTGTCTGGCTGATAAACTGGGGAGGTGGTCCTCTCTTCCCATGAGGAGGTGGAGGTGGTGGTGGGGGTGCACCAGCTGAAGCAACTACTGAAGCCATTGCTCAACTATGAAAAAAGGTCTTCCTCTCACAAAAATGAAAGTCAGAGTGAGGAAAGAAGGAGGGGTTTTCATCATTTGGGAAAAACAATAGTTCTAAACCAATGAAAAGTGTTATTTTTAGGTCACCTGACCTAGCCTTACATCATTATGAAACCAAAAGTGAAATGAACCAATGAAAAGTTTTATTAACAAGTCACATGACCTCTCACGCTTATGTTACGCGCTGCGGAACGCGCCGCGGATCGCTTCCGGGGAGCTGCGCTTCGCGTCTCAGTTCGCGTACCGGAGCACTTCCGGGTGCGCTAACGCGGCGCGTCATAAGACGCATTACGCGACAACGTGATACGTCGCGCTTCCGCGACGCGTCACGATGTTGATTTCTAACGCGGCAGTTGCACAAATGGAACGTTTACCGGTTCGCGGACTGGGTCGCGGCTTCAAGATGAGCTAACGGGAAGCTTCCCGGTTCGCAAACCGAGAGCGAAGAAAAAAAATATAAAAAAAAAAAAAATTATTAATAAACATATAAAATATATTTTTGATTTAAAGAAGAATACATTTTACAGCTACAGATATTAGCTTTTAAAAAAACAATGAAATTCACTGAAAAAACCATAGGTTATAGACCATATATAGTTAGGAATTAGCATTTACAAAACCTTGAAAATTCACTGAAAAAACCATAGGTTATAGACCATATATAGTTAGGAATTAGCATTTAAAAAACCTTATTTTACTCACACAAAACCATTGAAATTCCATATATAGTTAGGTGTACTAACTATATATCGCGCACCCGCAATCCACTGCTGATCATGTCACATATTACATCATTCATGACATGGTCAGTGACATCACTGATGACATCACTGATGACATCTCAAATGACATCACTGATGACATCACTGATGACATCTCAAATGACATCACTGATGACATCACTGATGACAACATCCAGTGACTGTGTATTTCTGTAAAGTTAAAATATGTCTTACATATTGAAGAATGAGTGGATGTAGAAGTGTCTGGATGAAGGATTTAGTAGGTGCATGACTGACTGTATGAGTGAGTGGTTAAATGTGTCTCACTGAGTGCATGGGTTAGTTACTGAACTGTGTTAATTTGTGCATCATTATGTTTGTTGTACTGTAAACTGCTGCATGTGTTGATCAGTAGCTATATGAGTAAGTATATGGGTTATTGATTGGTTGCTCAAGTATTTGTATGGGAGACTGAGTGTGTGTGTGGGTGGCTGGGAGGTGTATGACTCTGTGCATAGATGTGTGAGCAGTTGATTCACTAGATGTATGGGTTCAAAAGTGCACGTGGAAACAGCTGTATGGGTGGTTGACTGTGTGCATCAGTATATTGGTGAGTGAATGGATATCTCAGTGCTACATGTCAAAGTAAGTACATATGTAAAACACAGTACATGTGAGAGTTGGCATATATAAATAACTATGCATAAGAGCCAGTGAATGTGTGAGTGGCTGTATGGATGATTGTGAACTTGTATCAGGGATTGTAAAAGAGAGTAAATATGTGTTAGTATATGTTTGAATAAGTAAGGTGTGTATAACTGTATAGTTGAGGAAATGGAGGTGTGATTGATTCTTTGCATGACTGACTAGGTGTGTAAGTAACTCCATGGATGAGTGACAGTCTGTGAGTGTCTGTTTACACTGAGTGTATCTAAGGTTATATTAGAGTCTGAAGAGGTTCATCGTATTATCACATGAATGATGTCATCAGTGATGTGATCAGTAATGTCAAATGAGATGTCATCAGTGATGTCATCAGTGATGTAATTTGAGATGTCATCAGTGATGTCATCAGTGATGTCATCAGTGATGTCATTTGAGATGTCATCAGTGATGTCATCAATGATGTCACTGACCATGTCATGAATGATGTAATATGTGACATGATCAGCAGTGGATTGCGGGTGCGCGATATATAGTTAGTACAACTAACTATATATGGAATTTCAATGGTTTTGTGTGAGTAAAATAAGGTTTTTTAAATGCTAATTCCTAACTATATATGGTCTATAACCTATGGTTTTTTCAGTGAATATATATATATATATATATATATATATATATATATATATATATACATATATATATATATATATATATCCAACAGCTGCAGTCTCTCAACACGCCGATTTCCACGACAGAGAAAACCACACAAGTCCGACTTTCCTTTTGGCATGAAGTTTATTTAGGTAAGAGTTTCCAAAATCTGACGCTTTTCGGGCATCCGCCCTTGCTCACAGACAGTCAGTAAATGAAATATCTATCACTTAAATAGTACTTGTTCCACAGTTTTTTTCCCACAGAGGCATTTTTTTCTTTCTTTCATTTCCACCACGTGTAAATGGAAAGTGAGGACACACTACTCCGAAAAAACCATATTGAGTATATATTTACCATAGAGAGACTCAACTGATTAGTCAAATTAAAACTGTACTAAATCAACCAATAAAATTAAATTATAAACTACTTTAATCAATGAAATCAAACAAACGATGGCACAATGCCTTCTAATCCACACTAGGCAGAATGCAACCGACATTATTCAAATTTATAGAAGCTTTACAAAAGAGAAAAACTACAAAGAAATGAGAATGGAGCAATCTGTTAGGCAAATTGTCCCTAAACCTAGCAAACAGCCAAAAGAATGTATGATGTTATAAAATGTAAAATGCAACTCTTCATACTTGCCAAATTTCCCAGGCAAAATAAATTAAACAATCGAAACATACTGTTCTGGAACTGCAGATCCGTCTCTGCCTCCACGTAACAAACAATTATCATCCAACAAAAAATGTATAAATTAAAGCGAAAAAAATCCCTTCAAAAAATGCAAAAATATAACAAACCCAATCTAAGTCCCTTAAAGCAATCCCAAGTATCAAGGTTCCTTCAATACCTGAAAATGTGTGTTTAAAAAAAGAAACGGTCCCATAAATCCAAAAAAGGAAATCAAAGTAAAAACTATGGTTCATTATAAACCAAAACTGATTTTCTTTAAAATAAAAGTAAATTCCAAAAGCCCATAGAACGCTTTCATAAGCAAAAACCTGTAAAATAATTTTTAAACACCTACCCGCAAAAAACATTCCCAAAATATATATACATATTAGTTAATCATCAAAATATAACTAACATCACATAATGTAACATAGCATAGTTTACCATTATTGCAACAGTGTAAAAAAAACACAAAATGACAAACTAGTGTAAAATTCTAATAGCAATACATCTAAATACATTCAAAGCCGACAAAGAACACCAAAACTACGTTTAAAACCTCACGCTTATATCCCCCCTACCATCAAAATCCTAAATATCCTTAGAAAAGACTTACGTGTTCCAGCGAACAACAGCACCTTACGGTGACCGGTGTTCTGTGAAAATAGACTTAAAATAACACAAATAGATTACCAAACAGAAGGTAGCCGGTAAAAAAATGTCCACTAAATGAAACCAATAAAAAGACTATCTCTCTATAGAAATGAATCTAGCTATATTAATTACATTAAAAATCATTTCTATTCAGAAAATTAAAAAATCATGCAAGTGTAATTTATTTTAGTTTATAATTTTTTAACTTAACTTTTCCAAGTATTCTGCTTAATTAATTTGTTTAATGTTTGAATATTTGATATAATAATTTATTAACATATGAATATGACACATTTAAATACTCAAAATTATTATTTTGCATATCTTTAAAATAATTACTTTGCCATTTAAAATGTTATTTTCTTTTAAATCTTACCCTAAATACGTAATATCCGGCTACCCATAAAAATATTCTACGATTATTTATATACATTATTAAAACAAAAAAATACAAACTTCAACAATTTCATAAATAAAATACAATCTTACTAAAAACACGAATAATAAATATTAAACACTAGCAATCAAACATCACAATACATACTAAAGAACACAAATTATATTACCTACAGCAATATTTTCAACATAAATATTTTTTTCAAGAATATTAAAAAGAACACCAAAGATGATATATTTCGCTTTGACATTCCTGTGCACAAGATATATATATATTATTTAGGGCATATATTGTTTATGCCCTAAATAAACAAACTTTCCGGTACCTGGTGGTGTGGCTTGTCATCCTTTTTCCTGAGTTGAAGAGGAATCCGTGGAGATATATATATATATATATATTACCTACTGGCGGTCGCCAGTAGGTATATATAGTTAGGATTTTTTCTCTATGGGTTTTTTGAAAATTCTATGTCTAATAACTTTGGCGTTTGTGGACGGAATCGGCTGAAATTTTCAGGAAAATGGCACATTTTGTTTCTGAGCAGCCCTTGAAAATTTGGGGGGGGTTCGTCCAGTGGGGGCCGAGAAAAAAGGGGGGTCCCAAAACGTGTTTTTAACATTGAGTTTTCCATAGGGCGGTTGGCCTCACTTTTAGCCCGAACGGCTGAATGGATTTGCACGAAACTTGGCAAAATTGTAGGGACTGGTAGCCCGATGTGCCTTTTGTAGGTCTCAATATATGTGCTCCAGTGGATTTTGAGAAATTAACGTTTAAAAAAAGATATATATCTGTAACAGCGGACCGGGCAGCGTCCTAGGACGCGTACTTTTCGCGCAACGGAGCTTTGTGAAGCGAAGTTGATTGGTTCTCCGGCGTCTGTCAACATTCCAAACAGTCCGTAGCGGCCGCCATCTTGTCTCTCGGTAGGATCGAGAGACAAGAGGAGGCGAAAGCGAAGGGGCAAATGACCATAAGGGGGAATAGTAGATCCTCGCTGACCCCCTAGGTTTGATGTGGAGGTTTTAAAAGGGCCCCGCGGGGCAAAAAAAAATAATAATAATAATAATCGAACGGCTGAATGGATTTGCACGAAACTTGGTAAAATATTAGGGACTGGTAGCCCGATGTGCCTTTGCTAGGTCTCAATATATGTGCTCCAGTGGATTTTGAGAAATTAACGTTCAAAAAAAGATATATATCTGTAACAGCGCTCCGCTTCGCGTACTTTTCGCGTTACGGAGCTTTGCGAAGCTGATTGGTTCTCCGGCGTCTGTCAACATTCCAAACAGTCCGTAGCGGCCGCCATCTTGTCTCTCGGTAGGATTGAGAGACAAGAGGAGGCCAAAGCGAAGGGGGAAATGACCATAAGGGGGCATAGTAGATCCTTCCTGACCTCTTAGGTTTGATGTACCATTTTGCCAAGTTTGGTGTAATTCCGTTCAGCCATTCAGGCTGTAGACGTATGTAAATGTCCTATGGAAAATTGCATGGGGAAAACACATTTGAAAGTGTTGAAATTTAGAACCAATTAAAATGTTACTTTGGTTTTGTATTTGTGTGTGATGAAAGTTAATTGGTTATGTATATATGTCAAATGAGAGGAAACCACAGCCATTTTGTGATACTACTGTCTGAGGTACATTTGTGAGGAATTTTTGGTGGTGAATTTCTGGTGTTTGATTTACACAGTACTAACACTTCTGCTACTTTTAAAAAGGTGAGTTGTTAATTTGTAAGGGGAACTATGTTGTACACTTGAAGATAATTTGAAAAATGTTTTCTGTTATTTATTTGCAGTCCTTCTGTTATACTAAATACTTGATGAAGTTAGTTTTATATTATGTATTACTAAAAACGATAAATGAAAGTGATTATTTTTTTCTGCAATTTACAGCAAGCAATTTCAAAATAAAATGGCTCACAATGAAGAGACCGTGGCAATTTCTTTTGAATTGTCCACTACATTGATTGAAATTGAGAGCACCAATAATGAAATATTGTCACAAGGAGGACATGACTTGTATGATTCCATTAGATTGATTGAAATGGACAGCACCAAGAATGAAATATTGTCACAAGGAGATGACTTGAATGATTCCACTACATTGATTGAAATTGAGAGCACCAATAATGAAATATTGTCACAAGGAGGAGATGGCTTGTATGATTCCATTAGATTGATTGAAATGGACAGCACCAATAATGAAATATTGTCACAAGGAGGAGATGACTTGAATGATTCCACTACATTGATTGAAATTGAGAGCACCAATAATGAAATATTGTCACGAGGAGATGACTTGAATGATTCCACTACATTGATTGAAATGGACAGCACCAATAATGAAATATTGTCAGAAGGAGGAGATGACTTGAATGATTTTTTTGATCAATCTCTTGATGGCGAATTTATCGAGTGTTTGGAGACCATAGAGTTACAAGAATCATCATTGCAGACTTTTAATGAGGAGATTCCAGATGAGATGATTGAAGAGGAAATTACTGATGAGGACATGTTACTAGTTGTTTCAAATTTAGAAAATTCTGAAGAATAAATTTATATTTAGAAATCAAAAATTGTTTGAGACATTATTTATTTTTATTTTTAATTTATGAGGTTGTAGCGAAGTGATTGTAGTATAAAATGAGACTTATAGTATAGAGTGCAACATTTTTATGTTACATGGTAAGTTTACTCATATTTACTTCCCTTCTGCCACTATATTATCTCCAATGTGTATTTGACATGTCTTCTTCATCTCCGGCCTCCTTTCTCTCACTGTGTGTCTCCGATGCATCTTATCGCTGGTATTTTGTGTAATTACAGAAGAGAGTAAAATAAAATAGTTCGGAACGTGAAAAGGGGGCAAAGTAGAGTACTCCTCACCCCCTAGGCCTTTTTAGGCGGTCCCAAAAGGATCAGTTTCTGCTTTCCTGAGAGATTATGGTATGAGTTCCATATACCACAATAACTTGCATTACAACATGCAAGATATCTATCTCCTATTACCAACTTTTGGAGATATTCGCGCTAAGCGCGAATATCTCCAAAAAGTAACACCTGCCCTGAGCAGTTCTTAGCCATGTTATCCAATGGGAGGTGGATAACATGGCTAAGAGTATTAGCTCGGTAATGCATGAATATCGCTGAGTTTTTAGCGATATTCATGCATTGCGGCCGTTTATTATCGCATTTGCGATAAACCTTGATAATAGTAAGGTTTATCTTCGATAATTTCTGACGATGCTTAGTGGTAAAAAATTGGTTGGTAAGCATCGTTAGCGATAAATATCGCTTAACTTTGGTAATATGCCCCAACGTCTGTTAACGTTCGATTCGAAGGAAATGAGGAAGTGTTGAAAAACATTGTCTGCGCCATCTTGCCTTTTTTGAAATGCCACACTTTTGTCGTGCACGGCAGCCATTTTAGATGTCTTGACCAGACCCACTCTCTGCACGCTGTCGATTCGTAGCATGGCTCCTCACCCTCGCAAGCATCTTCCCCAGGCACTGGTCACCCCCGCTCTCTGTCTTATGCATGGGCAATAAACCTCCCCCCATCTGCGCTGCTCTTCCCTGAGAATCACACTGTGCCCGCCCGACACCTCCCTTTCGCCCTATTCACTACCGCACCCTCTGACACTCCTCTTCCTCTGTGTCCGATTGTCCAGGCTATCAGCTAGCCCTGCAGATGTAGTTTATGGCCCCAGCTGTAAAGAATCACCCCTCTTCAAAGGAGTTATAGTAGATCAAGGCCCACACCCGATGAGATCCGTCACACCACACGTGTTCCTACTATCTGAAAACTATCCTGTATTGTGATTGGGGAGGGGACCGAGCCTGAAGCGGAAGATTCCAGGAATGACTCTTTGTACATCAAAGTTTTTACAATTATGTGTCACATAAAAAATATATAGCACTCCAACAAAGTAGTAGGAATATAAAACTTTAATAACATATAAATATATACAACAAAACAAAAACAGTAAAAACATTTAAACAACGAAGAGACCGTGGCAATTTCTTTTGAATTATCCAATAGATTTATTGAAATTGACAGCACCAATAATGAAATATTCTTGTCAGTAGCGGTCTGTTGTGCGAATAGTTCCAAGGCAGCAGAACGCGCTGAAATCTAGATGGCACGAAAGTGATGTCTAGCAAGTTGCCGCCCAGCAAATAACGGCGTGGGGCGCCGCGGGGGTGAGTGAGTCCAGTAGGCACCACAGCTATTCTTACCGGCATTGCAGAATTACTGCTGGGGACAATGCCTGTGCTGGAGCAGGGTCACAGCAGAAACAAAAAGGATTCTGTTGAAGATGTTGTTGGTTTTCAATTTGAAAACAGTTCTGGTGTCAACTGCTATGCTAATGTAGTGGTTAATGTTTTGTTTTCTCTAGAAAATGTAAAAGAGGGGGAGGCAGTCCAAAGTTCCGTTAAAAGGGCAAAGGAAAGGATCGGTGGTTTGAACTATCAGTCAAAAAGGGGAGGGGGTGCAACAATTTTTCCTACCGGGTCACACTGTGCTTTCACCGGAAGTGAGGTCTGCAGGATTCTAGTAATTCAAAGTGAGGCTGGCGCCGACGTCCCGCGGATACAGTTTCGTCACTCCACGGGTGATCATGGCAGTCATTCCCCATCGGGGGTCGGAGACTCCCGCGGCTCCTCTAGAATCTTCAAGGTCGTGGAGGACTACGGTGGTGGAGTCAACCAGTGACCGGGCCATTTCTTTATGCTGGGCCCGCTCTTGCCAGGTCGACCGCCATTTTGAGAGTTCGGTAGCTACTGGCGATCGCGGGGTCAAATGAGCGGACGGGCTCCACCCTGCCGGGCGAGACGTTGCAGCATGGCCACAGTGGAAGAACTCTTTTCCGGGCGCCTGGAGCGCTGAGGGTGCAGCTGGGAAGCCTCCACTGGGGAGGCGGGAGAGGCCTGTTCGCACCGTCTCTCCCTCCCAGTGCACCCCACGGCGTCTCGCTTGAGATTTGTTATGGCCGGACCAGGCGATGAGGACGAGGGGGGGGGGTCGGAGGCATGTGCAAGACATCCCCCCCCAGGGTTGTTGCAGCAATTATACAAGAAAGAAGAAGTGTCCCGTCCGTCTTCGGGCCGGGCTTCCGGTAGATGTCGGCCGGACGTCCCTGGCTCTGGCCCCATGAACGGGTTTCTTGGTTTATCGGCTGCAGCCGGATTCCGTCGGCCTCGGCCCCCCGACCGTTGGTGGCCGGACCGGAAGAGCATGTGGCGGGACTACCTGCAACTCTCAAGGGCCACCGCGGCCGGACTGGGAGAGAGAGGGGAGGGTCGAGGAGACATTCCCCCCCCCTGCAACTGTTCAGCGTTGTAAAGGCAATCCCCTGGCCGGGTCCCGTTGGTCTCGGCCTCTCCTCCGGCTACACCCTACGTTAGGATCTCCTGGCCGAGGCGTGGCAGCAGGACCTGCCTTATATGGGCTGCTCCCGGCTGGGCGTAGCCGGAACCCTGCCCCACCTTGGAAGTTTCCAGAGTGGGGGCGGATGTTCTACTGACTTGCATTTTCCCTAGTCTATCGATTTTTTTGGCGTGGCAGGCGGTGGGACAGCGAGGGGTGATTTGGTTTCTCTTACTGTTTTTCTGGTCTCTCACCACTGGCATATTTTAACGTTTTCTTGTTTCTAGGACATTAATAGGTTTTATCATTACGTTATGTTATCGTTTCTTTGTTCGTTGTTTAATAAAAGTTCATGTTCATCAGTGGCCTACTGATTTTCGTTTTCCTATTCTTTTCTTTCCAGGTTGTTTCATGCTAAAGTTTCTGTTAACAGGATACAGTGATCACTTCGTTATTATTGCATATGTCCTTTTCACTAGGGGTGCTCTCTGGTCGGGCCAGATGACGTATGTCTAGTAAATGGTCCGGGTGAAACAGGTGCATCAATCAGTGGGGAGTAGATAGGCATGACAGATTACAACGGGGGAGAAAGGTCCGCATTACGTACCCTTTCACTACTTGCAAAGATTTTCCTACGTTTATTTGCAAACAGGGAATACCTCCAAAAAGAACTAATTCCCAAACAGTCAATGTTCGGACAATCAATCAATCAATGAGGAATGAAATAGGTACGACGTGTTAAAGGCTTGCGTTACCTACCCTTCACTATCTGCAAAGGGAGAGAGAATATTCCTATTCTTCCTCGTTTGCAGGCAGAGAAGATCCTTAAGAGAACCAACTTCGAACAATTCAATGCTCGATTCAAACAATCAACAAGGGGTACTGTGAACACAAATGAACGCCGCTTATGTACATACGCATTGCTATTTTCAACAGGTTGTTCCTAATGTTTCTATTTTAGCGAGGTCAAAAAGAGATCCCATTAGTGGCCTACTGATTTTGCTCGATTCCTTTTGTTTTTTTACACGGTTTTTCGCTATCTGCAAAGACTAAACAGAGTATTTTGACTCTGTGCTTGTTTGTAAATAGAGAATGAACCAAAGAGAACAATCAATCAAATGGAGAGAGAAGCAGGCACGACGGATTACAAAGGGGGCAAAGGGCTGCGTTAACTACCCTTCACTATCTGCAAAGAGAGAGTACTCCTAATAGAAATGAGGGGTGGGGGGCAGCATTCAAAGCAGATCAGTGTGCATAAACACGAAAATGTTTTTACTTACCACGTACTTGACATTCGACAGCTTATGATATTTGCTATTAAAAAACCATTGAAATTCACTGAAAAAACCATAGGTTATAGACCATATATAGTTAGGAATTAGCATTTACAAAACCTTGAAAATTCACTGAAAAAACCATAGGTTATAGACCATATATAGTTAGGAATTAGCATTTAAAAAACCTTATTTTACTCACACAAAACCATTGAAATTCCATATATAGTTAGTTGCACTAACTATATATCGCGCACCCGCAATCCACTGCTGATGATGTCACATATTACATCATTCATGACATGGTCAGTGACATCACTGATGACATCACTGATGACATCATCCAGTGACTGTGTGTTTCTGTAAAGTTTAAATATGTTTTACATATTGAAGAATGAGTAGATGTAGAAGTGTCTGGATGAAGGATTTAGTAGGTGCGTGACTGACTGTATGAGTGAGTGATTAAATGTGTCTCACTGAGTGCATGGGTTAGTGACTAAACTGTCTTAATTTGTGCATCATTATGTCTGTTGTTCTGTAAACTGCTGCATGTGTTGATCAGTAGCTATATGAGTAACTATATGGGTTATTGATTGATTGCCCAAGTATTTGTATGGGAGACTGAGTGTGTGTGTGGCTGGCTGGGAGGTGTGTGACTCTGTGCAGATCAATGTGTACTTGTATCAATGATTGTATAAGAGAGTAATTATGTGTTAGTATATGTTTCAAAATGTAAGGTGCTCTATGTTTAACTGTATAGATTAGAAAATGGAAGTGTGATTGATTCTTTACAGGACTGACTAGGTGTGTGAGTAACTCCATGGATGAGTGACAGAGTGTGAGAGTCTGTATAGGTGTATGAGTGCATATGATAGTGTTGTAAAGATGAGTGATTGTATGTATGAATGATTGTATGGGTAAATGAGTGAATGTGTGTGTAAACATAGGAATCACTGAGTGCGTATGTAGTAACTAGTATTGGTGTGTCAATGGTTTCAAAAATTATACTCTGTATTTAACACTGGGTGTAACAGAGGTTATATTAAAGTGTGAGGAGATGCATTGTATTGTCACATGAATGATATCATCAGTGATGTGGTCATTGATGTCAAATGAGATGTCATCAGTGATGTCATCAGTGATGTCATTTGAGATGTCATCAGTGATGTCATCAGTGATGTCACTGACCATGTCATGAATGATGTAATATGTGACATCATCAGCAGTGGATTGCGGGTGCGCGATATATAGTTAGTGCAACTAACTATATATGGAATTTCAATGGTTTTGTGTGAGTAAAATAAGGTTTTTTAAATGCTAATTCCTAACTATATATGGTCTATAACCTATGGTTTTTTCAGTGAATTTTCAAGGTTTTGTAAATGCTAATTCCTAACTATATATGGTCTATAACCTATGGTTTTTTCAGTGAATATATATATATATATATATATATATAAATAAATATACATATATATATATATATATATAGTTCATCAGATGGTAAATCGAGAGTATAATAACAAATTCGTCACCAGGTGTGGTACATAACAAGGAGTGCCTTTTCACACAATAGCAGGTTAGCTAGCTGTCATTTTAAAAAGATGTAACAACATTTTTTTACTTATAAAGTGCGACTGAAACAGTGTGAGACAACTGCAGAGGAGATGATCTCCATACTAACGCATACATATTTCCTGCTTCTCCTATATAGTATTATTCTCTGCTGTACATAGTGGAAAATACCCCTAAAACTGTAAAATGTTTTGGTTTGGTTGATCTTCTTGCCATATATATTATAGATGTCGTATCCTACTCATTTTCATTTTCCATTGATCAAAAAATGGACATCTAGAGGATTCCCAACACTGTAAAATAAGTGACCTCGTAATAGAGACTGCCATAAAAATAAACTTATGTTCAGATCATGCAAAAAGCTTAATTATTGGTCAATATTGCAAAAAATGCTACTAGTAAATGAGGCTCCACCCTTTTAGATGTTCCTTGAGATAGAAAAGGGGATGTCTGGTACCAAAGCAAATACAGGGAAGGCCAGGTAAAAAAGCATATGTGACCAAATCTCCCTGTACCATTGTGGTACATCTAAAGCAGTTATTGGGGACATTAGGAAAGCATTTCTTTAAAATTGGAGGATATGATAAAAAGCTCATCTAGCAAAACAATTCATACATTTAAAATGTGCCACCCTAAACAGTTTATGCCCAAATACTGAAATGTCCACCCACTGATATTGGGAGATAACACGCTCAGCGACAGACGCAACTTTTTGGAAATGCTTTCAGATAATGCACTGCTGAGGAAGCAGACACAAGACTTTGTACCAACTCCCAACTCCAATCATCTTATACTTGGAAAATAATTTCAAAAAGTTCACAGTGGCGGATAACAATAAAGATTGCCATTACGCAGAGAGCTGGAAATTTGAGCATGACTAAACCATAGGGATGGATTTTAGTATGATAGCTGACTCAATTGCTGCCAGTTCTTCCATCTACAATTAATACTGAAATCAGCCAGAGTAGCAAACCCCAGTCTATTTCAAAGTGCAGTAGGGGATTAAAGAATGTGCATACCCAAACTATCATAATAATGTTTAAAAAAAAGGGCTGCCCATCCAAAATCTTACATCTTAAACCTAATTCATGCTTACGCAAAATGATGGGTTTTAGCATTTTTTATCTTGATTTCTTGGGACATTTCCAAGATTTTAGAAAAAGTTGAATGAGTGCCTCTTGCTCCTGCACCATCAATTTTAAAGCAAATGTATCAGGTGAGAATGGATCAGCATATAGACATGCATGATTATCAAGAAAATCTCCCTGGTAATATTGATACAATTCAGGAAGAGCGGACTCATCATGGTCCGTCTCTGATTTAATAACTGACCAATCAATATGTGAGCATAGTTGTCTCAATATAAATCTGCAAATTAAGCTATCCATTTAATTAGAAACATCTTACTAATCTAAAAGGAACATTAAAAAACATCATTACTAAATGAGACTGGATCTACACTTTAATTAAAGCACCTCTGCCTATGATATACAAGGACAAAAACTTTGAGCACTAAAACATTCTCTAATCTTTGTCCAACATTACGTGATAGTTTATCTCATACAGATCACAGATGTTGGAGGTAACAAAGACACCAAGATACCTAATAGGCCAAGTAGGTTCCCAATGCTCCCTAAGTACAATAGGGAGATCGTCAGCACAAGAATTAAATAAAAAGATTTCTACTTTGTCGTGATAATTCCTATAGCCCTCAATTAATGAAAACTCATTAAACCTATCAAGTGTCTTTTAATAGTTCGATCGGAATCTAGGTATAGAATAATGTCATCCACAAAGAGTTTTAGCTTGCACATACCGGACACTGGAGGTAAAATAGAATCATCATTTTGTAAAGCAATGGCCAATGGTTCAATAAAAAAAAAGTCAATAGAACTGGTGAAAGTGTACACCCTTGGAGCATTCCACGTGAAATGTATACATGGCCTACATTACTTGAGTTAATGCTAAGAATGGCTAATGCTCCTGAATAGATGTTCTTAAGAATGCTTATAAACTGGGTGGGAAAACCAAACCTCCTCAAATTCTCAAATAGGGCCACCCAAACCAGCTAGGTTGAAAGCTTTTTCTGCATCAATCCTGATTATGGCAGCTTTAGTATTATTAAATGAGAAATAGTCTATGGCCTGGATCAGGTAGTTGGTGGTATTTACCATAGACCTTTTAGGAGGAGAATTATTTTGATCCTCATGAATTCATTTCCGGGCAACAGGAGAAAGACTGTTGGTTGAGATCTTCATTAAAAGTAAATAATCCGCATTTAACAAATTAATTGGCCTATATAAATTAGGATTTAGAGGTCATTTATCTTTTTTCAGAAAACTTCAAACAGTAGGTAGAGTAAATACTGGGGAGGCAGGGCAACCTGCAATAATTGCATTAAAAGAATGTATCAATATATATTGGAAAAGTGCACCAAATATTTATACTTGATGGAAATGCCATTTGATCCTGTTGCCTTAGCATTGGCCATAGAGGCCAGAGATATTCTAAATTCCATTTCCAATATTGGATTTACTAGACTGTCTTGCTGTTTGATTGATAACTGAGGGAAAGAAATTATGTTGAAGAAGTTTGCAATAGTATCCACTATAAACTCAAAAGATGCCTGAGGGCAGAGTAATGCTTAAAGAATATTTTCTGGATATCTTCACTGTTAACAGATTGGATTTGGCCCTAGATTTTACTGACCAAGCCAAGACACAGCCCATATGCTCACTTTCCTCATAGGCCTTCTGAAAAGCAATCTCATCAGTCACAATTTCCTCATCCCAAAAAAATCTCAAAGCTTAATTTTAGCCAGTTTTAATGATTCACTGGGAAACATAGAAGCTACATTTAAACAGCCCTAGATCTCCTTTTCTATATTTGCGTTCATTCCCTCAATCAAGGACCGCAAGATCTAAAATGAGATTGCTTTAAACGCAATGACCTGGCAATGAAAGCATGCCTTAAATTCTGCTAAAATATTTAATAGGGAGGCTGAATTCTCATTGAATCTCAAAAATTCTTTAATGAAAATGCATGCATCACGTTTTCATTTACCTTGAGATAGCAGGGACCCATCAATATGCCATCTGGTCATCTTAAATTAAAAGAACTGATTTCCAATTGAAGGGAAATTACAGAGTAGTCCAAAAAGCTATTGTAAATCAAGTCTGTTGAACTGTGACAAGAATAAAAAAAAAACAATACGTGATGCAGACTTAAAAGCTTTAGAAAAACATGTATAAAGTCTAGCATCCAAATTCGTGATACGCCATGGATCTGACAGATCATATTCATCTTTGAGTCAAATCACAAGAAAAGCTGATTTATACTTAAGTGGTTTCTTATCCTTGCATGAGGCATCAAACTGGGGATTCTGCAACAGATTAAAAATAAAATCGCCCCCCATGATAATCGCCCCCCTTGTGTCCATGAATCAAGAATGAATTTTTTCAAGAGGGTGCGCTCCATACGTTATTGGGCCATATTAGTAAATAAAATTAATATGTTGGGAATATAGATGGACAACCAACCAAAGCCAGCTTTTCTGTCTATCCCTGTTGATATTCTTGAATATGTAGTTAAAGGATCTAAAAAAAAAGATTGATACCCCCCTACAAGATACCCCCACTGGTGAAATAAAAGCATGAGAAATCCCCAGGGAAATAGACATTTTGGAAGTATCTGAATTCAAATAGGTTTCTTGCCAAAAGATAACACATGGGTTATAGAGTTTTAACCAGCTACGTGCAGCCACATATTTCCATGTGTTGCCCAACCCATTAATATTGGAAGAAATCACCATCAAAGATCTAGCCATTCTCACCTCACAATATACAAGCTTCCACCACTTCCTGTGACAAAACTTTGAACTGAGCAAAGAAAACTACATATTTTACAATACACCACCCCAGTGCTGATCCCCCTCCATCCATGTGAAGCTCCCATACCCACCATCACCACCACCACTACCCAAAACCACGGACCTCTAAGGTCCCCCCTACTAGAAACTCCAGGACCCCACCCACTTTGATCCCTGAGTTCCCCTCTTTCTTGCCACCTTTGGCATATTGGTTTTGTGCCTTGTATCCCTCCCCTTCCCACAGTGCTCTCTACCACCAACATTCTCTTTAAAGAAACTTGATCATTGCAATTACTTCCCCTGATGTTATTTCCTTCAAGAATCCCCTTGCCTCCTCAATTGTTCCAAAGTAATTGAAGTGGCCTTATTACAAACCTTTAAGCTTTGCAAGCTGGATAATCATTGCCTGTGCCCCTAACTGTTGGAAGGAAGGTAGCAAAGTCTTACATTCTTTAAGCCAGCAAGCAGAGTCTACAGTCATATCCAAAAGATTTTAATCAAAAATTCATTTTCAAAAGTTTTCCCACTAATTGGCTTACTTGGACCATTTTCTTTAATGCGAAAGTTGACAAAATGTATTAAACATATGCGGGGGAATATTGCATTCACCAAGGAATGGAAAGGTATGTGATGAGCACGGACAATGGTCAGATCTTGTGTGTTTTCTGGGAAGACACATTTCTTTGTCAAATCATTCATATAGTTAACAGGATCTGCAGTATCCTCTTTTGCTCAGGTATTCCAGCCATTCTCAAATTGGATCTTCTAGGGTGATAACCAATGCTCCATTTCATTCATCCAGCCAAGAACACAATTTGTTGCACTCTGCTACGGCTCCTGCAGTGTTCTCACTTTGTTTATTGTCCATGGAACGTAGTTATGAAGAACAAAAACATCCACGCATATCACTTAAACTCACTATTATCCTTGAGCAATCCACAATTTTATCAAATGCACATTCTTGCAAGCACATTCCTTATCATTCCTAGGGAGTCGTGTTGTGTAGAGAAACAAGGCTTTTATTTATTTTTTTACAACAAAGTCCTTCACAGCCGACGCGCGTTTCGCCCTTTGCGGGCTTTCTCGAGGCCAGTTTTCAAAGTCTTCAGCACTAACAAAGTTTGGGTTTGAGCTAAACACTCTAAGTAATTCTTCTTATCAATGTTACCTAGTATGTAATCCAATCCTTCTCAGCACAGGTCAATATACACAGTAATCTTCATGTTTTAAAATCCAGGAGCCATGAAGGGTTCCATCGTGAACGCCATTTGTCTCGTCAACCTCCTTGTCCAATTTTCCGGCAAACACGTGGATCGTTTTTTGTAAAGGAAAGAGACAAATTTTGATGTGCACCGGTTAGCAAATCCGCCCTCTTGTGATGTTCATGGAACGTAGTTATGCTGTGCCAGCTGCTGCCCTGGAACAGTTATCCATCCTTGAACCTCTCCTTGCCTGGCGAGTTTCTTCCTGCATCCCTCTAGACTTTGTATTTGTAAGGTAGGTTAATTTGACCATAGCATCCACGGAAACAATAGTTGTATTTGCCATGTTTACCAAAAAAGGGGAGAAGCTCAATGGTTCTACTGATCAATGATGCCCCTGAAGTCTCTCATGGCTCCGTTTGATTCGTAGGAGTTTTATTAGAATTGAGAGAAGGGAGGGAGTCCCTGCATGTCTTTACACATTCCAGCTCTTTTTCCATATGCCTAGCCCTCCTCCAAAATGTTACCGAGGTGCTGCTCCTAGCGGGATTTGTGCCGCCACTGTCTCCTGTGGAACGCAGTGAAGCACCATTTAAGAGGCTGCTTTCACTGGCTGGACAGTTCTTTTATCTGCTGATTTTCTTGCTGTTTCTCTGCAGTGACCTCTCTTAACTCACGCTCTTCTCCGTATGAAGGCTTTACTGACTCTGGGCCCTCTCTAAGCAGTTTGTAGGCATGTCACATTCCTGATGTACAGCTCCTTGAGTTCTTTATCTCAATAAGGTTTACCAGCAAGGAGTGTTCATGAGCATCAGTTACAAGTAGCTTCATAGCACATTCCCTGTTGAGTAGTAGGTTCAGTCTCACTGTGCTTACCTCCCCGGGCATTTGGAGAACTAAATGTGGAACGCTGCTCCTCCTAGCTCTTAGCCCAGCTCACTTTCGTACAGGTGATATCGTCTTCGAGCTCTGAGTTATACCAAATAGGGATAATCTTGCCAGGTAGCCAGAAACTGGGTCAGTAGCAAGGCTGGGCAGCATTTACAGAGCCAAGCAGAGTAGAAGGCAGAAAAAAGCAGTCAACTGTCCCAAAAAATACACCAAAGAAGAATATGCAATGCTAGCATCCAAGCAGCAACACTGCTAATGCAGGCTTCTCAATGCTCCCCACTACTTTCAGCTTTCAACTCAAGGTGGATCATCATAGCAGCATTTTCCCAGCATTCCCCTCAGGGAGCATCTTGCTTTGCCAGAGAGAACTTCAGGGCGAGGCAAGGGAAAGCTGCGAGTGGTACGTTATAGGTTGTGCCCTCGCTCCATTCTCATCCATGATATTTTTGATGCCCCGATATTCTTTGCATGATATTTTTGCAAAACAATAGTTTTTCTT
Organism: Lissotriton helveticus; assembly: GCF_964261635.1. NCBI lineage: Eukaryota > Metazoa > Chordata > Amphibia > Caudata > Salamandridae > Lissotriton > Lissotriton helveticus. The sequence continues at coordinate 622,708,270 of NC_136071.1, forward strand.
ATTTTTTCTCCGAACATCAAATAGAGAGTATCCTGTTGTCAAACTGCATCAATTGTAGACTGCAGATACTAAAGGAACCTCAACGTCGAGCATAGATAAAGGAAAGAATGAACAACATAGCAACAGAGGAAAGGAGAATTACCGAAAGTTCTGTGTAACAGGTCAAGAGTAACCACTACATAGATGCCTCCCGCCGTGACATAAGGTAGCACCACAAGCATTATTTGAGTAATAGATTGAATCTCTTGGTCTTTCCATCTGTCTGTGGGCAATAGCTAGTAGAGTGATGACAAATGGTTCCAGCACCTTATATAAGCTCATTCAAAAGATTTAGTATAACTGTGTTCCTGTGATTCACTAGCATATCTTGCAGACCATGCAGCTGAAATATTTCTCTGATAAAGACCTTTGCTAAGGCCGGGGTTGGTGACTCTTTTGTAAGTCATATAATGAGTTCACATCTTACTTAACTAGTCTTTCACCACTAAAACAGCATTGTATTCCTTTGAATCAGGGAGTTAAACAATGAAGTGCACAGATATGATGGATCTAGGAGAGTAAGTTAAGTTACTCTTGTGTAATATTGCAGCTTTGCCTTCCAAATCATTTAAAGAGAGTTGGGTTTCATTGGTCAATCAACATGAACCCTGAGCCAAGTTGGATAGGTAGTATGATGGTTCTCCCTCATTTGTTGTTCCAACTATCACATTTTCTTCAGGCTTATGATGTTTTGATTCTTTAATCTGTCAGTCCAAATGTTCAAATGTTAATTGTAAAATTGCATTGTGGTCTTCAACTGTTGCTGGCCAATTTTTATAACAATATTTTTTTTAGTGGTGATTTTACTAATATTACTTCCTTATGTAGCATGATTAGTAATAATGTCTAATTCAACAACTTTTGTTTATCAGGACATTCCTCAATAATTTTAGGTGGGGATATCGATAGAGCGCGCAGGTCACCCGACTAGGAATTTACCATACTCACCTGGGCCCATAATTAGTTACACATTTCTTAAATCAGGTAACCTATGCTCTAACTACCAGATATTTTACCTACTAGGTCCTATGCCATTGACTTACCATTCCTTGTCACTGGTACCTGTAACCTATTGATTCAGGGAGTTAGAATAATAGGTAGCAAATACCATATGCACTCATATAATACCCACAGATACGGGAAAGTTTTAAACTCTTTATCTAAACTTCATCAATGGTAATGATCCATAGATTGAAAACAATAATTTATTTATTTATTTATTTAAACTTCTAAAGCGCGCAGCTACCCGCAGTGGGTTTCCCGGCGCTCAGGGACAGACTGAAGAAGAGAGACTGGCGAGCTGAATAAGACTCTCAATAACGAAAATCAGAAATAATGTATAGCTATGCAAAAGATATATTATGCCAATCATTTAGCAATGTAAAGGCAAGGTAAGAACAGGGAACATGCTATTAAAACAGACTTGCACAATTTGTCTAAGGGTGGGGAAAAAAGGAACATGCTATATAACACAACTTTAAGCAATTATTCAAGGGTGGGTAAGAAGAGGGAACATAATATGCAATCACAAAATCAATTGGAGCATATAACTATAGGGAAGGGAAGTAAATGGAACACACTATTAAATCAAATGACGAATTGATCATTACAAAGGGAAGGGTAAGAAAGAGGAACATATACAATCAAAGTTTTACCGATTTGAGGAAAGGTAGAGAAAAGGACACACAGAAATATAATGACGATACCCACACAGATTTATATTTACCTAGAAGGGTGTGAAGACCAATCCTGGCCACGGGTCAGTTAAGGACAGAAACCCCAAAAGTTGCAGTCGCCAGTAGGCTTGCAGGTGCAGATTAGAATCATGACAGGATAAACCAGATTTAGATCAAGACCGGACCACCAAAGATTAAGACCAGCACCCGCAGTTCAGTTGCAACGCCTGCGCTACTCCCTCTCTGCAGCTAACCGTCAGAACCCCGATTGGGTTATCGATCTCACCGACAAAGTGCTTCACCAGCACCTCAGCTTCCCAAACTCGATTAGGTCAGCGAATCTTCTGACAGAGTGCTCCGCTGCACCTCTGTTCTCGGTCACCTATTGAGTGCATTGGGTCAGTGACAGGTCAGCTATTTGGACAAGTCGGACAATTTCTCTAACTAAACCTACGCTAGTTATACTATTTTCCAGGTCAGTGTACCACCCCCCAATGTTGCAAGTGTAAGGATCCCGAATTTTGATTAGATAAAGAATGAGGAGAGGTCATCACACCACACCAAATTTTGATACTTCAGTGTTAAATATTAATTTTATGTTCCCGCCCATTAATTTATTTTCTCATGACATCTTTATTCCACCCAACAATGGAGAATTTAACATTGGATACATTGTAATACAACGGGTACAGTTTAGCTTCCTCTAACAAGGTGAGGGTTCAGTTTCCCAGGCACATCTTGGCTGTGACGGTCTTTTAGCTTGGTTTCAATGACAAATGACTTCAGCTTTTCTCTGGAGCTTGTCATGTGCAGAAAGACTTTCAAAATGGAGTAACAACGTTCCCCAGGCCCAAAGATTATGATATATGAGAAGTAGAAAGAAACATTATTAGAACACAGAATAAATGAATACACTGTATACCATGGGGCAGATTTATGTTAACTGGCGCATCCCCAGGGATGCGCCAGTTAATGTGCGCCACAGTGCGCCACAGCTGCCCCACCCATGGTGCGCCGCATTTATAATGCGGCGCACCATGGGGCAAAAACTGCACAGATGCGTGACGCATCTGTGGCGTTAAGGTGGCGCATTGCTGGAGCAAGGCTCGGTGGTGCCCCATCTCAACAATGCTGCATCAAGACCTACGCCTGCTTCAAGCAGGCGCAGGCTTTTGATGCAGCATTGGCCAGAAAGTGACTGAGTGAAATCTCATAGATTTCACTCAGCCACTTTTGCAAGGCGCACCTGCCACGGAACGCCCACCCTGCGCCGGAAGGCTCACAAGCGGCGCAGGGCTTTACAACGTGACGCATCTGCCTAGATGCGTCACGTTGTAAATCGTTCGTAGGGATGCGCCACGTTTACGCAGCCTTGCGTGACGCAACAGCGGCGTAAACGTGGCACAAGGGCTTCATAAATCTGCCCCCATGTATTTCTACTCTATACCCATTATCTTAATTTTAACTATAGCATTAGGATTTAGGCAGAACGAACAGCTTGGCGAAAGCAGCAGTGCAAGCTTCTCGCATGTGAGAACATAGAGCAGCCATATTAACACTAGTGCGCAGAAGCGGCAGCTTCCCTCCAAAACAACGAATATGTCATGTCACGTGAGTATGACAGACGCGTGTGCAATAGAAACCCTCGCGTAGCAGCACCATATTAGATGCAAGCGTATTAGGATTAGTAAACACATAAGCAAGCTTCACTCGGACACCCAATATTGATGTAAAATATGCAAATTAGTAAAACAAACATGTTGGTTACTTTATTAACGTTATTCGAAGTTCATGAGTACGAGCAAGTCTCTTCATGTGCGAATACTTGCTCCATCAATATCAATTATAAAGAACAATGGTCCCTATACGAAATTGGTAAACACAGAAGAACAATAATCATATACTTGATAAGTAATATGTCTTCTGCCCGTTTGGACAAGGTTTATTTGTCAATGAGTGCATAGATAGAAAATATTCTTTTTGAAAAAATGTCAAGCGGGCACAGCCGTGACCCTTAACATACAAGACAAAAACAAAACGGAGGAAAATGTGAACAAGGCAAAAAAAATATAAGTCTGCATACTTGTACATCAGTAAGGCAGGCACACAATATAATGAAACCACTCCATTGCAAATTTGTACATAGGTAAGTCGCATATGGGGTTTTTTAAGGTCGACGACGTTTCGATGCCTATACAAATGAGGGCATCATCATCAGGACAAGAGGTAACATTATTGTTGTCTTGGGCGAAAACAATAAATAATGCCTTAAATTTACATTTACTTTTACAACCATATTTACAATTGGGAGAAAAGAAAAGAGAGAAAAACAACAAGAATTGAGATGAGTAAGGGCATGTATTACTGATCTTATTATTTACAAATACGTGAACTGTTCCTTAGTGAAGTCCGTGAGTTAAAACCAATTAATTAGACGCAGTGACTCTTAACGGCGCAGTGAGTCTAAAAACGGCGATATTGCCTGTGAAGAAATAGTGAAATCGACCATTTCAAGGAAGTCTTAAGGATTCAGAGATTGTAACAGGTAAGTCATAACATAAGTCGATTGCTGCTAGTCTGTGATCCAGTTTAACATGCAGGACAGTTTGAGATAAGTGAGGCAGATGTGCACGGAGGCGCAATGGTTGCGTGCGAGTGATGAAAAAAACGGCAGTGTACATACTTTGTCTTAAAAAGACGCTGTCCGTTTAGGATTCGGGAAACCGTTTATTCTGAAATGGTAAGTGAGCGTTACTACATGCGAGCACATGCTAGGCATCTACATTACTTAGTGCGGGGGAGGTTTTACCTAGTCAGCCCGATGGTTATCTGCACCGATGGGTGATTAGCAGATTACGAGCCGGAACTCAATGGCATCAATGGCGGAGGAGCACAATGGCTTCCTAACACGAACAAAAAGGAGGAAATGTATCAGAAATATGCCTCCATTCCGTGTGGGCAAAATAGGGACTAAAGACGGCTGTTCTACTTACTCGTGGAGTGCGGCGGCACTGCTGCGGGTGTGACATCCAGTGAACCGAGAGCTGGACTCCCGGGCTTTTTTGTAAACCTACAGTGAGGTAAACAGTGTAGAAGGACTGGTTGGCGTGTGCCGTCAGTGAAAGGGGTGATTTCGGCGGCCATCTTGTAACGGTAAAACTACAGTGAGGTGAAAGTGTGGAAGGACTGGCTAACGAGTGCCGCTCGTGAAGGGGGTTATTACGGCGGCCATCTTAAAGTGGTGATGTTTATACGTGAGCATGCAGTTCAGTTAAAAACGGACACAAACATAATATCTGTACATTTCAATTTGCAGCAAGGACTCCACATCCTAAATCCGATTTAGTTAAAACCAAGGATCAGACAATCACATATATGTATTTCGATATATATGACATTACAACAGGGATGTCCAGTCCTCAATCCGATTTAACCCGTTCCGAATGCTGTTGGTCCGCAGGATCCAGTGTAGTTCCACTTTGTTTAGTAATTGGGCCATGTCTGCCCCCCTAGGGGGGGGTTTGATAACCGTGATCACTGTCCATTGTAGGTCATTCTCATTGTGTCCATTTTCATCACTCGCACGCAACCATTGCGCCTCCGTGCACATCTGCCTCACTTATCTCAAACTGTCCTGCATGTTAAACTGGATCACAGACTAGCAGCAATCGACTTATGTTATGACTTACCTGTTACAATCTCTGAATCCTTAAGACTTCCTTGAAATGGTCGATTTCACTATTTCTTCACAGGCAATATCGCCGTTTTTAGACTCACTGCGCCGTTAAGAGTCACTGCGTCTAATTAACTGGTTTTAACTCACGGACTTCACTAAGGAACCGTTCACGTATTTGTAAATAATAAGATCAGTAATACATGCCCTTACTCATCTCAATTCTTGTTGTTTTTCTCTCTTTTCTTTTCTCCCAATTGTAAATATGGTTGTAAAAGTAAATGTAAATTTAAGGCATTATTTATTGCTTTCGCCCAAGACAACAATAATGTTACCTCTTGTCCTGATGATGATGCCCTCATTTGTATAGGCATCGAAACGTCGTCGACCTTAAAAAACCCCATATGCGACTTACCTATGTACAAATTTGCAATGGAGTGGTTTCATTATATTGTGTGCCTGCCTTACTGATGTACAAGTATGCAGACTTATATTTTTTTTGCCTTGTTCACATTTTCCTCCGTTTTGTTTTTGTCTTGTATGTTAAGGGTCACGGCTGTGCCCGCTTGACATTTTTTCAAAAAGAATATTTTCTATCTATGCACTCATTGACAAATAAACCCTGTCCAAACGGGCAGAAGACATATTACTTATCAAGTATATGATTATTGTTCTTCTGTGTTTACCAATTTCGTATAGGGACCATTGTTCTTTATAATATATAATTGCCCAAGGTCCCTATAAATATACCTTAAGGGTCCCCTTGTTCTGTTAAACCATCAATATCAATGTCAAGTTGGGTTCTAATTCAACCCAACACAATATTTTTCTTTTATTGGGACAACCACATTTCTAATCTGTAGTTAGATCTATGATGCAAAGCCTTACTTGATTTTCCTAATTGAATTACATTTTTTTTAACGTTAAATAGCCAGATGTCAAATTTATACCTACATTTGCGTACAGAAGTTGTTCATTAATCATTGATTATAGCTTTAATGCTAGGAATCTGATTGATAATCTTTTTGTTTTTCTTTCTTTTATCTTGGGTCTAGTGATCATAACGCCTTATTTATATAACATTTGTTTTGCACCCCAGTGAAATTCTTTCTCAGAGTGAAGCTATAAAAGATGGTGGCAGATTTTGTGGAACATGATTGATTCATATAGCTTTCTTAAAAAAATATTGTCAACATGTTGTGTTGAAGTACTGGACTGTATGGATCGTAATACTTGTACTGTAGGAATTGATATATACTTGTTGTTGATTTTCACTACTACCAATCACCTTTTATTAAAGTCTCAATGACCGTTGGATTTGCCACTTATTTATTATTCACAGTTTGTTGTCCTGCAGTACATATGTCTGCAAGCCTTCAACTTTAATGCTGGATACCCACTTTCTTTCTACATTGCAAACTTTAGTATAACATTAACTTACGGGGGGCGTGGTCAAGATGGCTGAGTGACCAGACATGCTCAGGGACCTCTTCGCTCTGGCCCCGCAACAAAAGCCTTATACTAGCACTGGATCTCTTGCATAGCAGCCCCCGGACCTCAGGGATCTGAAGGTCAACCGTGAAAACTGTTCCGGTGTGCAGATTCGAAGCCCCGCCATAGTAAGCAGACCTGGCAGCCGACCGAGGCCTGGGTGGCGCAGAGGAGGGTGAAGATGAGAAACCGGCACCTGCACCGCAGGTGCAGCTCACTGGGGTGCATGCGTTGCTCCACAGATAGAACCCAGGTACAGGACATCAGCCCCTGGGACAATGACGACAGACCCTGGCTCCTCCGTCCGACTGCCCTGATCTCCAGACAAGACTTCAGCACGGAGAGGGGAGCGCACCTGGCCCGGTAAGATGAGAGTGGAGACGCGCCTTCTCCGGAAGGGTGGGGGTGCGGTGGCCCCTCCACGACCAGGTGGGAGAAGCTCGAGCCAGTCAGCGGGAGAATATCCCACGAGCACTAAGAGAGAAGAAGGCCTGGGTGGTGCGCATGCCTGGAGGTAGAAGGTAAGAGGCCCAGGGACAGCACCGCACGGCGACCCTCAGAACTCATGGAAGTGGGAGCGTCCATCCACTCTGAGCAAGTCTCCCGGGGGTTGGCGGCCTTTTAGCACCATTGACACCAGCTTGGGCCCTGAGAGAGACATGGGTTGGAGCTGGGGGCGAGCGAGGGGCGTAGGACCGGGGGGGCCAGACGCAGCACCACTGGGGCATCCGACAGCAGAGACACCAAGGATAGTGCAGCGGTGCCATGCCACATCACGGCAGGCCCCCGCATGAGGGGCACACCACCTGGACCCAGCCTATTTAGTAGTCCTAGCTCAGGGAGCTTCGGCCTGGGACACACAAACTTCTAGATCCATAAGCACCGCCAAAGAGGGAGGTCTTGGTTGGACAAAGAGGAACTGGGCCAGCCTGAGCGTGGTGATCAAAGGGTGCAGGGTCCTAGGCAAGAAGAAAGAGTGGAGACAGGAACCCTCAGAGAGGGGCCATGCACAGCGCCCCCAGAGCATATGGCGGCTGCGATAATAAGGCAAGTGAAGCGGTGCACTGCCATATCATGGCAGCCCTCCCTGAGAGACATATTGCTTGGACTTCCCCCTATCGAGTGGTCCTAGCTCAGGGATTTTCAGCCTGGCCAAGGACACACACAAACTGCTGGATCAGTGGCACTCTACGACCTGGCGCCTGATGTTAGCTTGGGCAGCATGGAGGGGGGGTTTGCTGGTCCCCTGGTGTCCCAGGTGGTGCACATCAGGCTGGGTCCGCTGTGCTGAGTTAACTGGAGAAAGGCGCCAGTTAACCTCGCTTTCGCTACCCCACCCCGGAGGCTAAAGATAACTTTCCTCTGTACCAAACGACGCATAAGCTCCCGCTCCACAGAGGAGTATGGTGATGGCCAGAGTTAAAAAAGACTACACGCTAAAAGACATGGTCACTAAGACCCCAGCTCAGGACTGCCTGGGCCTCTCGGAGACCTAGTCAGGGATCTGCAAGGGGTCAGGAAGGAGATCTCTGACATAGGAGATAGAGAGGACACACTGGAATCAAACGAGACCACCAGGGAAGAAGAGCTAAAGCAACTCTACAAGAAATAATCCGCGTCTCGGATTGACAGATAGATCTCCAGGCCTGCGCCGAGGTCCTTGAGGACAGATTAAGGCGCAACAACATACGAATCAGGAATGCCCCAACATCTGTTGAGGCAGGGGACGTAGAGGAATATGTCAAGGCTCAGATCCTAGTTGACACATCAGAGTCAGACATTCACCTGGACAGAGTCCACTGGTTTGGGCCCCCTAGTACTTCGAGACGGCCGCCCTCTGATATTCTGGCATGTGTGCACAGTTTTCCTCTGAAAGAATGCCTCCTCCGGGCCGTTAGGGACCCTGATCCGTAGCTCCTTCTTGGCTTCCTGCTCCAGCTGTATCAAGATCTGTCACATATTACACTGCAGAAGAGAAGGGAGTTTCATCCAGTGATCACATTCCTTAGAGAATGTAACATCTTGCACTCCTGGGACCATCACTTCTGCTTGATCTTCGCATGGGAAGGGAAAACTCGTTAAATGCGATCCTTCAGCACAGCATGTACCCTTCTTCAGCTCGTGTTGACAGAGGTATCAACAGGGGGCACAGCCGGAGAAGAGGCCAGGCCCGGCCACTGGCAGCAGCAGAGATGGAGGTGGCGGTGCAGGGGGCTACAAAAACCTGATCCAGCAGAGATGGTGCAGGAGATAAAGGCGGTTTTGGAAAGCCTTGTGGGCGACTTAGTGTCTGTTTGAGCTCCTTAATATTAAACAGTTCGACCTGTCCACTACTGGGGCACACACCACTCGCTAACCGGGGCCATGAAGGAGTCGATCTCCAGGAGGACTTTAGGCCTCAAAGAACCCCTTCTTCTGTTTTCTCTTTGTAGGGCAGAGACCACTCAAATGAGCCACTTCCTTCCAGAGACGTTGTTCATTACTTTGGAATGTTGTTTTTTCCCGCTTTTTGTTTATACATGTTTGTTTGAAATGTACCACTCTGCTGCACTGCTGAAGGGCATAGTTACAGGGGCAACAAAAGCATTACCCCATTACATCCCACACCTGGGGCTCCTGTGCCTCAACACAATATTGCTAGATGAATAACAAGGAAGGCCACTACCGCACAGCAAAAGTGCAATCATCCACCATGCCTATATTTGACGCCTTAAAGATCATATCTCTAAACGTAAAAGGGCTCAATAATCCAGTTAAACGCAAAGCAGTCCTCTCTTACTTGGAGAACACAGGGGCGGACATCTGTCTTCTTCAAGAGTCTCATCTCCTTGTTGGCGAAACTCACCGGCTTGAATACAGATCATTCCCTCAGCAATTGTTTTCCATCTCGGGCGTAAGGCGGCAGAGGTGGCTATTATGTTTTCCCGCACTTTTCAGGGCTCAATTGGCCCGAAACAGACGCAACTTAACTGCCGTGTCCTGGTTTATCAGATACAGCTGGGCTCAGAGTCACTAACCCTGGGTACCCTTTACGCACCAAATGAAGGCCAGGATCACTTCATTCGGGAGGCCTTGGCGGGGACTCTGATATCCCAGGACAGATTAGTACTGATAGGAGATGACCTTAACATAGTCTTTGATTCGTCCAGAGAGATGGGGGCACTGGGTCGTTGACAGCGAACGGGCTCGCCTGGCTTAGGGAAGCTGGACTAATAGATTTATGGAGGGCTTCCCATCCCAATATTCAGGACTTTACATTTTACTGACACGCTCACAAATCTTATGCCCGATTAGATTATTTTCTAGGAACCCAAGACCTATACTGACTCCTCCTCAAGGTCGAGATAGAGCCAAGAACCTTATCCGAACACTCAGCATTGGTACTGGAGATACACAATCTCCAACTAAGGCAAGTGCGATGCCACTGGCGGTTCAGGGAATCATTTTTGCAGAAGCCAGAGGTGGTTGTGCTGCTTAAGACTGCTATTATTATTAATGACTATTTAGAATTCAACAACCACTCCAAAGTGCAATTTTCCATGATCTGGGATGCGCTGAAGGCGGTTGTCAGGATGGAGCTAATATCCCTCTCGACCGATGAGAATAAGCAACGTGAGCACAAGTGGGCCTAGCTGCAGGAAAAGGTGACAGAATTAGAATTCATTCATCTACGAACAGGTGCCCCCAGGGTCCGGCACCAGCTGGAGGCAGCTAGGAAGCTAGGAAGCAACTTTCTAGTTTGGATCTCGACAGGGCAGAAGTTGCTTTGCTGTGCCTCAAACATTCATTCTATCTGAACAGGAATAAGAGCAGCAGACTTTTTGCCACCAGGCTCAGAGCGCAAAATAATCAGTTCCCTTCTGATAGAGACTGGAGAGGAGATGGTTGACGAAGCTTCCATAGCATCCCATTTTAAAACCTTTTATGCAACACTACACTCAGATCAATCAGTTCCCCCCGAGTATAGCACGCTATCTTCAGGACTCTCCTGTGATGAAACTGTCTTCTTCCCAAGTCATATCTGTTATTTCGAGGCAAAAACCGCTGAAATCCCGAGGCCCAGATGGATTTACCTCTGGGTTTTATTAAACCTTTTGCGCAGAGCTCGCTCCCCTCCTCACTCGCCTCTTTCATACTATTGGGGTCTCGGACCCCCTCCCGGCCTTGATGCTAGAGGCGACCATAGTCGTCATTCCTAAACCTGGGAAAGACAAATGGTTCCACGCCAACTATAGCCACATAATGCTGCTAAACGCGTACACAAAGCTCCTCACAGGAGTCCTTGGAGCTCGCCTCAATCCTCTAATGCAGGGTCGTATACATCCCGAACAAGCGGGATTTGTCTCACAGAGACAATGTGCAGACAATACTAAATTACTCCTGCACTTAATAGACAAGGCGCACTGCAGGCAAGGCTCCAGTACGCTATTCTTAGTTGATGCCGAGAAAGCCTTTGATCGGGTCCACTGGCCCTTTCTGCAGGAGACACTGGTGCATTTTGGATACAAGGAGAGGTTCCGATCCTGGATACTAAGCTGCAATGAGTCTCCGACAGCTTCAGTGAAGGCTAGCGGGCTGGACTCAGTGATGTACCTAATACACAGAGGCAGGCAACAGGTCTGCCCGCTCTCTCCCCTCCTATTTGCTCACTATACGGAGCCCTTTGCACAGCGGGTGCAAGACTATCCTCTAATAAATAGGATTCCCCTTGAAGAGGAAGAACACTGCATCAGCATGTATGCAGATGATGTTATGGTCATGCTTGATAATCCAGTCGAGAGCTTACCCCCCCCCTTCTAAACGAATTGGCAGAGTTCGGACAGGTGTCCGGATTCCGAAATAATCTTCAGAAGTCCCAAGCTCTGAACCTCAAAATTCCCCCTGCTGAGATGGAAGCACTAGAGCAAGTGCATGCGATAGGCTGGGCGTCCGACTCAATCCCCTTCCTAGGTGTTCAGCTTTGTCAGACACTAGAAAAGGCAAACGCACTAAACTACGGAACAGTAAAAGGATGCATATGCACCAAATTAGATCAATGGTGACATTATCCGCTTTCCCTACTGGGCTGGTCCACGGTCACTAAAATGCCTCCTCTGCCTAGCATTCTCTTTCTATTTCTGGCCCTACCATTAACCCCACCCACTGGTACGATTGCGACCATCCAGGCCACACTGAACCACTTTATATGGACAGGTAAACTACCCACGATGAGCAGAGAACGGAGCTGGCTATCCCAGGTGGAGAGTGGTTTGGGGACGGGGTCCCCTATCTTCTTCGGTACTACCAGACTGCCCAGCTTCGCTATCTAGTGCAGTAGTCTAGGACTGAATCAGAGAAACACTGGTTGTTTATGGACAGAGCCCTAGCGAGGACTTTGCTGGCGAAGATCCCGTTCCTGCCACAAGCTTACTAAGCATCTAGCCTATCCATCTTGCCGATAACACACTCTCTACAAAGGGTATGGGACGGATGTGTTTGCAGATGGAGACAAACTACTCTACTGTCCCCCTTGAGTCCGATAGCTGACAACCCTTACTTCACACCTGGACTGGGACCAACATTCCAGGCATGGTGGGAAGCGCCGGGCCAGGTGATAGGACATTTTTTTTATCAAGACAGGATCCTCTCTTTCTATGTGCTACAAACAGAATATGCTATCCCTGAGACTGACTGCTCTGGATATCTCCAGATTAGATATTGGCTAACACATCCGTCAATGCGCCAAGGAGCAGGAAGGTCACTGACATCTTATGAGTAAACAAACAGACAAACGTCTTATTTCAGAGTTGTATACCCTACTTCAGCCTAACCTGACCGGCGATAGAGCCACCTCCTAGAAACAACGGGAAACCGAAATAGGCTGCCAACTTTCCCTGAAGGAGTGGCATGACATATACCATTGAGCCCGACATACCACCTGCAACATAGCTAGTACGAAAATGGCCTTTAAACTCACCTCATGTTGGTACCTCACCCCAGATCGGCTACACCAGGGAACCCGGCCCGCAGCAACAACTGTTGGCATCAATGCAGTGCTAAAGGCACGCTTACATATAAACTCTGGGATTTCCCGATGGTTACAATGTTCTGGGAGCTAGTACTGGATGACATAGACACTCACTTCTCTACCCAGCTTCCCATCATACACTCTATTAGGCCTCCCAAATCCACTCACTTATCCTGTCTCATCCCGTAGAGGGCACCAAATTAGCACAGCACTGGAGACTGCCCACCGGACCATCCTGGATTTATGGGGAACACCTGCAATTCCTACTCACTTGACCTGGCTCCGGCGTTTATGGGATATACTCGGCATGGAAAAACCCTTGCACTTGCATCACAAAGTGACACATTCAGAACCATTTGGCCCCCTTCATAGCTCTATTTCCAAGGAATTTAGGAAACTGACCTGCCCTCATTGTTTGTGGTTATTACATCTCACTGACTCAGAAGACATTTAACCCACAAAACATTCATCTGAGCTCTATGAAATCCTGATACTGAATATTACACAGTGGTACAAAAGGGGGTGGTGATGGACGGAGCATCTGAACCAATCAAACACTCACACCCAGTCAACAGATCTAGGTTTAATCCATCACCGTTCTTTAGCCCACTCTGCCACCCCAGTTCTGACATGGTCATATGCAAATCAGTCTGACCCTGTGCCTCATGGAAACAGTCCAGCCTGAACTGCCAAGACATGCCTTCCCTGGACTGGAAACAAGCTTTCTAGGACCGGTTTCTGGCATTACAGCCGTCTTCAGCCAGGCTTGCTTGAATCCAGTGGCAAAGTGAGCAAGGGACTCACGTCTGAGCATACCCTGCCACACTTATGGCGAACAAAGCGGTACAAAAGGGGGTGGTGATGGACGGAGCATCTGAACCAATCAAACACTCACACCCAGTCAACAGATCTGGGTTTAATCCATCACCGTTCTTCAGCCCACTTTGCCACCCCAGTTCAGACATGGCCATATGCAAATCAGTCTGACCCTGTGCCTCATGGGAACAGTCCAGCCCAAACTGTCAAGCTATGCCTTCTTCTTCTAGGAATTGGGTGAGCATTAGTCCTAGTGACTGCATAGAGTCCGCTACAGTCTACACAAAACCTCATCTGTCTTTTTCTACCCTTGGTGTGAGGTTTGGGTACTCGGACTACTAGGCTAGCCCAAGGGCTGTCTGAGGGATCAATTACTCCCAACTCCAGCATCTTTTGGACCTCTGTTCTGATGCAATCTCTGATATGGTCAGAATGCCTGTAGATTGTATTCTTAACAGGTAGACGGTCACCTGTGTCCACTTCATGGCTACACCAGGTGGTTTGACTGGGAGTCAGTGAAAACATATGCCTGGATTGATTGAGGACATTCCTGCAATCAATCTGCTGCTGATCAGTGAGTCTGCCTGTCAAGGCTACTGCATCTACTGGCACAACATCAGGGTTTTTTGAGCGGAGATAAGGTAGAGGGTCACTCTCTTCCTCCTGTCCCTCATCAGTTGCCATGAGCAAGCCCATGTGAGCCCTGTCAACAAAAGGTTTCAGCCTGTTCACATGGAGCACCCTGTGTTGGCTTCTCGGAGTGCCAAAGTCTACCAAATAGGTGACCTCACCCTTTTGTCCAAGTATGGTGTGGGGTCCACTCCATTTGTCCTGGAGAGCTGCTGGGCCACAGGCTCCAACACCCAGACCTTTTGACCTGGCTGGTAGACTGTCAGGACAGCCTTTTTTTCATGCCAAGCTTCCTGAAGTTCTTGGCTGACCTCCAGGTTTTTGCTTGCCTTCTTCATGTACTCAGCCATACGGGAGCGCAGACCAAGTACATAGTTCACTGTGTCCTGTTTGGGCGGTTTGAGAGGTAACTCCCATCCCTCCTTCACCAGACACAATGGACCCCTAACTGGATGCCCAAACGGAAGTTTAAAAGGGTTGTAGCCAACCCCCTTCTGAGGGACCTCTCTGAAGGCAAAGACAATGCAGGGTAATAGTACATCCCATTTTCACCGAAGCTTTCCTGGGAGGCCCATAATCATACCCTTGAGGGGGTTGTTGAATCTTTCAACTAACCCATTGTGTTGAGGATGGTAGGGTGTGGTGAATTTGTAATTCACTGCATACTATTTCCACTTTGCAGTTATACAAGTTGGCATGACGTTTGTACCTCTGTCAGTTAAGACCTCCTTAGGGAAGCCCACTCTGGAAAAAATCCGAAGAGGGCCCTTGCCACCACAGGAGCTGTAGTGGTCCAAAGGGAATGGCTTCTGAGTAGCCACTAATAGAATATAACTGTTCCAAGATGCTTTTGGAGGGCTTATGGGACCAATAATATCAATTCAAACCCTCTCAAAGGGAACCCCAACCACTGGAAGTGGAATTAAGGGGGCCTTTGTGATGCCACCTGACTTACCACTGGCTTGGCAGGTGGCACAGGAGCGACAAAACTCCTTAGTGTCCTCAGACATGTGGGGCCAGTGAAAGTGAGGGACAAGTCTATCCCAAGCATTGCTTTGCCCTAAGTGTCCTACCAGGAGAATATCATGTGCAAGGGTGAGTAGAAACCCTCTAAACTATAGGGATATAACCAACCTCCTGGTGGCACCAGGCTTAGGGTCTCTACCCTCTGAGTAAAGAAGTCCTTCATCCCAGTAGATCCTATGGGACTAACTGATATTTCCATCAGCTAAACCAGCAACTTGCTGTCTGAGGGGTTCAAGAGAGGGGCAGATGTGCTGCTCCAAACCCAAATCTGCTCTGGAAGGGCCCCCTGCCCCCAATAACTCAATCTGATCAGGCTCAAGTTCATCTGGGGCAATACCTTCACAGAGGCTAAGATGATCTCCCTCAAGAGATTGATCTTCACTCTGAGTTTGGGAGGACGGTCCACCTTACCCCTCCTACTCCTTCTCTTGGAAGGCACCTGCTTCATTGTTCCAGGATCCAGGGCCTGTTCAGTGGAAATCTGTTTGGCGTGTGACCTGATCACATCAAACAAACTTGCAGAGGTGCCCAACATTTCTGCCTGAGTCCTGAACTCAATCTCAGCCCAGGCTGAAGTTTCTAAATCATTGTCCAACAGAGAATCTAAAGGTAGGTCTGAGGATATCCCAACCTTTTTAGGTCCAGTTACCCCTCCCCAGCTGAGATTCACAATTGCCAAGGAATGGTCAGTTCTGAAATTGCTAGCATTGGTCACTTGGTACACTCGTTCAAGTAGGATTTGGTCAGGAGACACAAGTTTTTCTGTCACCATTGTGACACTGGCCCCTGTGTCCCTATAGGCCATTGCCTCTTTTCCATTCATGAAAGGCTCTTGCCTGTACTTGATCAGGTTAGTGAGACTTACTAGTAAGGTGGAAAGATCTATGCCACCATCACAGACTAGAACAGCCTGAGCTGGGGTTCTGACTAAGTCAGAGCCCACCTCAGAACCCAAGTTTAACCCCACTAATGCCTTGCTTCCAGGACCACCAGTTGTACTTGTGCTAGGGGGGGCAGCTGCCTTAGGGGCAGTGGTGGTAGTAGGTGTCTCCTTGGCTTTTGGACAATCACTATCCTTTGTCCAATGGGTCTTTACCTTACATACATAGCACCAAGGGTTCTTCTTGCCTTTCTTGGATGATTGTGACTCCCCCCTCAGATGCAGATTTTTGGGGCCCTTCGGAAGACTTGTTTTTATCTTTGCCCTTGTCCCCATCCTTATCCTGGGATTTTGAAGAATCATGTTTCTTCTGGTCACCACCATTGCTCCGAGTTTTCTGCTTAACCCTGGTTCTGACCCATTTATCTTCCTTATTTCCCAATTCTTGGGGAGACGTCAGCTCTGAGTCTACCAGGTATTTATACAAAAACTGATTCTGACAATTATTAAGGATCTGCTCCCTTATAATCGAATTGTACAATCCTTGGTAGTCCTGCACTTTGCTGCCCAGTAACCAACCTCTAGAGCCTTAATGGCACTATCCATAAAATGTACTCAGTCCTGAGTTTGTGCTTTCTGGGTGTCTCTGAACTTAATCCTGTATTGCTCAGTGGTTAAGCCGAACCCATCAATGAGAGCACTCTTCAAGACATCCTCTTCTCTAACAGTGATGAGCTTATCTCTACCTTTGTCAGCAAAGGATAGCCACAGGATAGCTGCCCTCTGCTCTTGGGAGACCTTCTGAACTTTACAGGCCCTTTCCAAAGCAGTTATCCATTTGTGGATGTCATCTCCAACATGGTAGGGAGGGACAATCTTGTTCAGGTTCCAATGTTCAAAGGAATGTTCCTTAACTCCAGGGACACGGTTGCTGCCACCATGGGACTCTAGTCCCAGTTTCTTCCCTGCTCTCTGGAATTCTAGGGACTCAGTGTCCAGGGCCAACTCCTCTTGCCTGAGCCTAAGCCTAGCTTTCTCAAGTTCAAGAAGTTGGTACTCCCTGTCCAAAGAGTTTTCCCTCGTACTAGCAATTGAGGCCCCTACTGAATGTTATGTTATGTTATGTTAATTTAATTTTCTAATGCGCACAGCTACCCAACAGGGTTTCCCAGTGCAGATCCTGAAAGAGATTCTGAAAAACCTAATAAAGAATTATTGGTTAAAAAGCCAAGTTTTTAATTGCTTACGAAAGTTGGAATACAAGTTCTCTTTCTGCATCATGTCAGGTAAAGAGTTCCACAGGGTTGGACCGAGAAAAGAGAAGGAAGGCACTCCCATTCTCACCATTTTGAACCTGGGAATTTCAAATTTCTCTTCTGTAGAGGAACGTAGCAGGCGGGCAGGGTGGTATGGACGCACCAGGTCTCGCAAATATTTGGGAGTGGAGCCATGCTTGATTCTGAACATATAACACAGAGCCTTGAATTTAGCACGGCTTTCGACCCTGAGCCAATGCAGTTCTCTCAGGGCATTCGACATACTAGCCATTCTAGGAAGTCTACACAACAATCTGGCTGCGGAATTCTGCACCACCTGCAACTTACGTAACACATCCCTATTTGCACCCAGAAACAAGACGTTTCCATAGTCCAGGCGGGATGTTACAAGGGCCTGGACCACTGTCCTCTGGGTAGCAACAGGGAGCATCCAAATGATTTTCCTTAACCATCTAAGAATGGTAAAGCAGGTGGCCGCAGTTTGAACTGCCTGTTGTTCGTTGAAAATTTATAGTTGATAATGACACCAATGCGAACCTGAGGGGAGGTCATGGGTAAAGGCCCCATTTCGTCGGGCCAATATTGCACACCCCAATGTTCTACATTATTACCGAAAATGAGCACCTCCGTCTTTTCCCCATTAAGTTTGAGCAGGTTAGATTGCATCCATGATGCAATATTGCGCAGGCCCAATTGTAGGGTCGAAGGGCCCACTTTCTTGTCAGACGATAAGGAAAAGATGATCTGAGTATCATCGGCGTACGAGAAAATCGCCAACCCTGCATCTTCAGCAATCGCTGCCAGAGGTTGCACATAGTTTTTAAAAAAGAGCGGACTCAAGATTGAGCCCTGCGGCACCCCATACGGGGAGGTAAAGGATTTAGAAGTGGCCCTAGAAGAGAAAACCTGAAACGTTTGCTCGGATAGAAAAGAAGACAACCAGTCAAGTGCCAATCCAGAAATGCCCATGGCATGTAAAGACTTTATTAATACGGTATGAGAAACCGTATCGAATGCGGCACTTAGATCTAAAAATATAAGTGCCACGTCTCCCCTAAATCCAAGCGCTGGCATAGCATTTCCGTGACACCCAACAGGGTAGTCTCAGTAAAGAACCCTGCTCTAAAACCCGACTGGGAGGGGTGCAGAAAATTGGAGGATTCCATGAGCGTAGACAGTTGGGCATTCACGTGTTTTTCCAAGACTTTGGAAAACACAGAAAGCAGGGAAATAGCTCTAAAATTAGTTGGCCGCGCAGGGTCGGCGTTTGACTTTTTCAGTAGTGGCACGACCATTGCATGCTTCCAAACCGATGGCACCACTGCCTCACTAAGAGAGGCAATAAATAACTCCATAACAACTCTCAAAGCGGGATGTTCCATTTGCAGGAGCACCGAGGCTGGGAGAGGATCGCAGGGAGAGCCTGATTTAATACTTGCCAGGATGCTTCTAAAAGAATTCATGTCCAGCGATAACCACTTCACTAATTTAACCAAAGGTTCGGCTACCACATTGGAAACTGGCGCAGGACTAAATGGAGCAGGGGTCAATGCACAGGTTCCTCCTAATGGCTGATAAATGTGTTCAACTTTATTTAGGAAGAAGTTGGCAAGAGTATTACATTGTAATCCATCAAGCACCGGTGGGCTGGGTTGAGTGTCTGAACCAGCTAACTTCTTAACCATTGCAAATAAAGTACGAGGATAATTCTTTGCCCCCAAAATCGTGGAAGAGACATACTCCCCTCGTGCTGTTTTACATAAGGCATGGTATTTTTTCAACACCATTTTATAATTACTTTTAGTTTCGGAGGAGTAATTCCTTCTTCAACATCTTTCCATGGCTTTACACTTACTTTTTACAGATTTTAACTCCTCTGTAAACCATGGGGCAGGAGGACGCTGATTATTAAATTTTTTCACCGATGGGGGGAGGCATGTATTGGAAGCAGTATTAATCCAATTATAGATACTGTCCAAAGAGGAGAGTGATATCAAATTAGGACAAGGAACATTACTTAGCAATAGTTGGTTGAATCTTTCTATATCCAATTTTCCCCAATTCCTGTACCAGATGACAGTGGGGGCGATTTTGATGGAACTTCAAATTGAAACTTAACCGCAAAGTGATTGGACCTTCAGAGAGGCAACGCATTAGGACAATAAATATTGGACAGATTAGAGAAAATAGGGTCCAATAAATGACCTGCTATGTGTGTAGGGCCTTTATTACAGAGGGGTAGATTCAACGCAGATAAAGCTGTGATCAGTGCCCTACTTGCAGAGCAATCATTACTTTTGAAGTGAAGATTTAAATCACCCAAAACTGTAAAATTAGCCAATTTCACCAGTCAAGGGGCTATCAAATCCGGGAGTAACGACACCCACGAACTGGCCGGTCCTGGAGGGCGATAAATCAATACCCCCGAAAAGGTGAACTGGGGGTAGAGAGTAAGTTTAAAAAGGGCATTTTCACAGTCTATCAAAGGAAGATCCTCCAGTTTGCAGGAATAACTTCTTTTAGAAATAATTGCAATTCCTCCACCTTTCCTAAGGGTTCTATCTCTCCTTATTATAGTGTAATTGTCAGGAAGAGCTGTCGCCACATCCGGGCCTGAGCTATTGATCAGCAAAGTTTCAGTTAAAAAAATGGCATCAGGTTCTTCACTATTTAACAGATTAAAAATATCCTCCTTATGTTTAGGCAGGGAGTTACAGTTTATACTCCAAAAGTTCAAACTTTTGATATTATAAGGGGACTTTCCCGACAATACCTGATCGCTCGGACCCACCGTAGTAGGACAGGTGTCCGTATTCGGACTATAACTATAAGAACAGGAGGTACAGCCATTACACAAGGAGTTAGCCTGTGCAGGATTTAATACACTACACTGCATGCTCCTCCTACCTCGCAATCGAAGCAGCTAATCTGAGGAATATTGTAGAATAGGCGTATGGGCAAGGACTTTTTGGGCATGGGTTCTGGCCCCTGCTCCTGGTCGGTCTCGGATGGTCACAGAGGGTCTTGCCTTTGTCGCGC
Organism: Lissotriton helveticus; assembly: GCF_964261635.1. NCBI lineage: Eukaryota > Metazoa > Chordata > Amphibia > Caudata > Salamandridae > Lissotriton > Lissotriton helveticus. The sequence goes on from NC_136071.1 coordinate 622,728,824, forward strand.
CTTCGTCGCTGCGCGTAACCGCTGCGCGTCAAGGCCATGGCTCTTAAATACAGGCAAGTGATCGGGCGGCGTGCAATGTATGGAGCGCTGTCCTCCGTCAGCGTATGGCAATTCAAAAATGGCCGCCCGGGACGGAGCACGTCCCAAGTGAGCAGGGGTTTTAAAAAGCAAATACCCCAAATGTCATGCCACTCCGCAAAGGAAAAGTCTCCCCCCTGAGAATGAGGATACTTGTCAGAATCCCTGCACAATTACTATTTCAAATTAAAAGTTTTTGTTTGTTCATAAAAATCAAATTAGCAATAGATTTTAGCAGCCAGAAGGACTATTATCCCCCAACAGTGCAAAATTTCCCAGTTCTGATTAAAAACACAACACTACTACATAAAAGCTTCAAAGCCTCTTACAGCCCCGCGTGACCAGCCCACACCCCTTAAATAGCAAATACCCCAAATGTCATGCCACTCCGCAAGGGAAAAGTCTCCCCCCGAGAATGAGGATACTTGGCAGAATCCCTGCACAATTACTATTTCAAATTAAAAGTTTTTGTTTGTTCATAAAAATCAAATTAGCAATAGATTTTAGCAGCCAGAAGGACTATTATCCCCAACAGTGCAAAATTTCCCAGTTTCGATTAAAAACATAACACTACTACATAAAAGCTTCAAAGCCTCTTACAGCCTCCTACAGTCCTGATGCATTGGATTCTGCAGAGGAGGACTAGCCCTCCGTGGTCGACTCTGCACTTTCCCAGGAGGAACAAAAGGGGCTTCCTCAAGGCCACCCGCTATATCCTCTGGGCGTTCTAAGTTCTCCAGGTGGGAGCCATCAAGCTCCACCTGGTCAAGGTTAGATTCAAGGACAAAGAGGGGCTCCCCTCCTGACCTATCCTTATGCCCTTACCCACCCACTCTTTCCTGTTCATCTGACTCACTAGTTTTCCTGAGGTCATCTAACAGTAACATCTCTAGGAGGCGTTGAGTGTTGGCTCCTTTCCCTGTCTTTAACTTTTTTAGATGCACCCAGTGCTTTCAGTTCTTGGAATGAAAGTTCAGTGTATCTAGCAGTCAGAGAGCCACTGGCATGCTAAGTGTGATGAGATGTTGTTCCTTCCTAATCTAGTGGGAACTAAACTCTCTGAGGTTGGAGAAAGGGTGTGCTAGACCCTTGACTATCCAACTCGAAGTTCGGTAGAATTTACTATTTTAAGCTTTTATTTTATGTGCCTCGTGTTAGTAATAATTTTCAATTAATCAACACAAGGATTTATCTGGTAAAACAACGCAGGCTTGTATCCCACCTGCTGCACACCAATGGACACCTTGCATCAGTCCAGGCAACCATTATGGTGATTTAAGAGGTCCTAGACAACCTTAGAAAGTTCTCTAAGAGGTAGCTATGGAGAGCAGCTTTCAGGCTTAGTCCATAAGGAATGTAAAGTAGCTTGTATTACCAGAATACAATCTTATAGTATAGATTAGGTGAAAAATAACCACACAAGGTATTTATAAAAATATGTATTTATTATATAAGACTCTCTAGCATATACAACCATCTCCTACCCAGAGATATGCACAATGCACACAATACTTGCAAAGAAATCATAGTAAATAGCACAAAATACACAGTGGGTCCTGTGGGTTCCAAACCATATACTAAGAAAGTTGTATAAGAACAATGATTGGAGTCAAGACAATGTTGTGAGGATGTAGAAGTGCTGGGGACCAAAGGAACTACCCAGGTGAATGACTAGGAACCCCCAAGCAGAGAGGACAGAGTCTATGTCACTTAGGAATGACCAGGTGACTTGGAAGACAAATGCCCTCCGATGTCAGGTGTTGCAGGAGAGTTGATTAGGACCTTGACTCTGCAGCTGTGAGGACCAGGCAACACTGAGGAAGTCCAGGAGGAAGACACAAGCTGTCCCACTTCGTATGTCGATTGCAGAGGGGTCGGTGTCCAGCGAGAGCATCAACAAGTCTTGGCAAATGCAGCCAATGCAGAAGTCAAAGAAAGTGCAATGTCGGAACCAGCAAGGTACAGGGGGCTTACTAAAAGTAGAGGAGTCAGGGCAGGCCCCAAGCAATCAGGGGAGCCCAACAGGAGTAAAGGTGACCCTCACTTAAACCCACAGGCCGGAGGCACTGGAGTCGTGAGAGGACCTAAAGCAGCTAACCATCAGAAGCAGGTCACAGTGCACGAGATGCTGTGTGGCCAAGGATTCTGGTCTCAGGAGATGCTCGAAGGTTGGGGCTACTTGGAGCCCGAAGATCTTCTTGGAAGGAACTCAACAAACCTTTGCAACTGCAAGGGGACTCTGTGTACAGGGATTCGGTTATTACAGTTCACAAGAGGGATACTAGCCTCAAATTTGGGGATAGAACAGGGCAGGCCTTGCAATCTGTGGAAACCACCACCTGTGTTGCAGAACTTTCATGAGTCTGGAGGAGCTCAGGATCAGCAACCGGTTGACTTAGTTGCGGTGCCTGTGAATGCAGGGAAGTGGCTCCTTCACTCCAAGAGAGATTCCTAATCCCTTCAGGTGTCTTTAATGCCCACAGGCCTTGTAAGGTTACTGTATGGTGTATAGGCACAGACGATGCAGCAGACTGGAAGGGAGATAAAGTTGAGCCCAAACGAAGTCCAGCGAAGTCCAGGGTGCCCAGACGGTAGAAGAAAAAGTGGTGTCTAATCTGAGTCCTATCCCACGCCGAATCTAGGGACTCACCCACAGGTATGCCCTCAAGTACCCTTAGGACAAGGATTGGACAATTCAGGGTATCCTCCCAGGGAAGGGTCTGGGCAGTGGGGAGGTTATTCCCACTTCCTTTGTACAGTTTCGCTCCAGAGCGTTTTGAACTGGACGATGCATGGTGACACCACATGTGCCCCACATTCAGAATGAGTGGCGCAGGCAAGTGCACCCACCCTGCCCCAGTACACTAAATCACATCTGGGAGGTGCTCACACCTTCCTTGTGACAGGATGCCCATAGTTCTGCCTTCCCCTACTCAAGCTTGGCTCAGCAGCAGGTGGGCAAAATTGTGTCTCTGGTCGGCAGCAACCATTTTGTGCTGTCCGGGTCTTGAAGACTGGTACTGGGGACATGGAGAGCCTAACAGAGGGCTCTTCCAGTGCTTGGAATCATACCTCCCACACCGGTTACAGTTTGGGGATATGATTCCAACATGTTTGATACCTGCCTTCAGGATTGCAAAGGCCTGCTGTAGGGGTGACTTATAGGTTTTAAGTGCAGTGACCCTAGATATAGGAAACCTATATCTTTAGTAAGTTGTACTAGCACCAACTTACAAAGGCTGCAATGGCAGGCCCCTAGTTCCATTTTGAATGGACTTCCATGGGTGGCAGAACACATGCTTCAGCCCATGGGAGACCTCTGTGCCACCAATGCCCCGGGTACCTAAGTACCATATACTAGGGACTTATAAGGGCACCCCAGTATCCAATCTGGGTTATACCTAAGTACTGAACATAACACTTTAGAAAGTAGGCAGATAGATTAGGGTCCTGATTAGCAAGATGCCAGTCAGACTAGCCAGTAACAGCTTAGCACCAGGCAAAAAGTGGGGGTAACCATAGAAGCAGATCCTACTTTCCTACAGGCTTCATCCCATTAAACCCCCCCCTCTTCGTATGGTCATGGTTAGCTGGGGATTCCTTCCAATTGAAACTCTTTTGGGGGCATGCACAAAAACAATCCTCTGAGGCAATTTCATCTTTCTATGTGTCCTGTAAAATGCAGAAACAAAGATATTTGTCATTGTTGCACCTCACCTGGGGAGGTGTAGCCTTTTGGCGTATTCACAGGTGTAGCGGTAATTCATAATTCCATGGGCTGATACATAGGAACATTCATACATAGGAACATCCATCCTCCTCCCATGGAACGCCTCCCTGGGGCAGAGTAACTTAAAACAACGATTTTCGCTGTGTTGCGCAACTCTAAATTTATCAAGCCATGCAGGGTCACACCTTGCATAACTTCATAAATCTAACGTAGTAGTTACATCGCCTATGAGCAGGTGCGAGGCAACTCAATGATAAATATTCCCCAATATTTGCAATACTTCAGTTTCAAAGGGACCTATCAATCCAAACATCAGAAATATATTAGGGTGGGAATAAGAAAGGGTACAATGCTCGAATATTCGCAAGCCAAGAGTATACTATATTGAGCTGAGTAACTTTTTCAGTTTTTCAAAAGTTTGAAATGTGGAGGGAATATGGATTCATTTTTCTTTCTAATTTTCTTGTTTTGCTTATGTCACTTTACATTCTGGATTTACTTTCTTTTGTTGGTCATTTCCTCGGTGAATAATTATTTGCTGTATCTCACTTTATATATCTTGTAATTTTCTTCCTTAATTAGATTAGTCACCGCCACTTCCGCTTACTCATTTTAACATTGTGTACTTTCATGGCTTTCGTTTTTGTAAACTGAGCAGTGTTCCCGATCTCCCGCGGTGCCCCGTGAGGCACGCGCACCTTTTTCTTATCCGGAGAATGGGTACAATTTACAATGATGCCAGTTAAGCATTGTGTGGGTGAGCAAGAAAACTGCTCACACTAGGCATTAGCGCCAAAGGCCATTCTTTAATAATAATGTAACTTATTAAAAACTGTAAACCATCCCCTTTTATAAGAAGAGTTCTTTACAATTTATTATTTTCCTTCCAGATCTTTAAAGTGCCAATATATTTCAAAGTTTAACAGAGAAAAGGGCTTAATGACAACAGCAGTGCAAGTCGGTTGAAATATCTGGAGAAATCGAGGGAGTTAGAAGTAGGGCTTTGCGAAAAAAGACAAATTGTAATATATTTGAAAATGAATCACTTCAGAAAAAAAAATATGCTGAATACCAAATCAGAAAGCTGCAATGGAAATAGGCTGCGGCTTTGACCTTCATTTACATAACACTGAGAATGAATGCAAGATGCCTTTGGTAATTTGTCACCGCGCACAATAGATATTTTTTTCTGTAATGGGTTTGGACCACCACAGGGCCTCACAGTCTGACACTCTGTTCATCTTGAACTTTTATGCCTTTGAAAGTGCACTCAGTGAAAAGATATGCCAGCAGTAATGCTGCCATCCACTTGCAAATAACATGGAGTTAGTCATTAGCCCTTAACGTCGAGGCTTTTTCACTTCCATCATCTGCAAGACCCGGGAAGGATTTGATAACAAAGTGCCCAGTTTTTAGTAAAAAGAAAGCCTAAGTTATGTTAATTTATTTCATGAATAACCATATCAAGTTGTCCCCTTGTAGAGATAAGTTAAATTAATTAAATCTAGAAGTCAAAGTGACTGTTAAGCGAGTGTTTAATAATATACTTAAAATCACACTTTGAATAACATGTCATAGATAAGTGAAAGAATAACGTGATGATGGTAATAATAACGCTTATTGTTATTTGTAATAATAGTAATACAGGACAATTTATATTTCTAAATGGCTGCACACTGGGTGTGTGTGTGTGTGTGTGCACCCATGCCTGTGTGCTTGTGCGAGTGTTGATGTAGGTGTTACCATCATCCTGTTAAAGAATGCTTCTATAAGATCTATTTGACATGAGCATGAACTTTCTCATAAAGAACCCAAGAACAATGTGTAAATGAGTGTGTTTTGACCAGATATTTTATGCAGAACTCCATAGAGGAAAGTGACAAACTATCATTCTACTGAACCACAGAAGCAAGGTTTTAGACTTCCTAGAGTAACTATACTTAACTTTGTAGTTATAGTTTATAGTTTTTATAGTTTAAAATTTATAAAGCGCACATACGCCCATGGGCTTCTTGGCGCTGGGAAAGAGATTAATAACACAACAAGGAAAATACCAATAACAATCACTACTCAAGATATGCCTGTGTGAAAAGCAGAGTTTTATAGGCCCGTCGGAAAGTAAGGAGGTCCCTACTCTGTCTAAGAGTGAGAGGCAAAGAATTCTACAAGGAGGCTGCCAAGAAGTGGAAACAACTGCCTCCCTGTCGCTTTCTCCTAAACTGGGGTACCTCCAGTAAATCTTTATGGGCTGATCGCAAACTACGCGAGGGGATGTATCTCCCTATCAGCTGCCTTATAAACAGAGGGCCCTTGCCTTGTAAGGCCTTGAAAATAATACACCCTGCTTTAAAAGCCGCTCTCTGGGCCACAGGTAGCCAGTGTAGTTTCTCAAGTCCTGTTTTGATAGATTCCCATTTGGGTACCTTACAGATCAGCCTGGCAGCTTGATTCTGAAGATATTGCAATCTTCTAAGTTGACCTGCAGGCAAACCCAGGTATAGGCTGTTGGAAAAGTCAATATGGGAGAGAACTAGGGCAGTGACTACTTGGATCAAAGCTGAATGAGTAAGGAGGTGTGCAATTTTTTTTATTTTCCTTAATTGGAAAAAACCTGAGGAGACCACTGTTCCGATCTGTAATTTTAGGGAAAGATCCTCATTGATGGTCACTCCCAGACTCTTTACCGAGTGCGACTTTTTGGGAGGGAGGCCCATGTCTAAAGGCCAAAAGTGAGGACCCCAACTAATCTCGCTTTTCCCAGGCAAGATCAGCTCGGTCTTTCCTGGGTTCAGTTTAAGATGGTTTGAGGACATCCACCTCTGAATGTGGGTCATAGTTGCCTGAAAATCCTCAACAGCATCGAGCGAATTTAATGTAAAGACTAACTGTAAGTCATCTGCATAGTTATATGTAGTTACTTTGTAATTTCTCAGTGAAAACAATAAAGGCCTCATGTACAAATTAAATAATAAAGGAGACAAAGAGGAGCCCTGGGGGTCCCCGCAGAAGGAATTGATTTTAGAAGCTGTGAATGACCCTAGCCGAACAGACTGAGTGCGTTCCGATATAAAAGAACGCAGCCAGGCCAAGGCAGAATCTCTAAGGCCGGCCTGTTCGACACGGTTGACCAGAATGGAGTAGTCAACCGTGTCGAACGCTACAGACAGGACAAGAAGCACTAAAGCCTGATGGAGGTTATTATCGGCATTGGACCTCAGAGTGTTCTGGACGGCCAGTATCACTGCCTCTGTAGAGTGGCAGGGCCGAAAGCCTGCCTGATTAGGTTGCAAATATTCAGAATCCTCTATAAATTTCGATAGGCAGTTGGTGACATGAGCCTCCAAGATCTTTGAGAGGTAGGGCAGGAGAGAAATTGGCCGATAGTTTGTGAGGTCAAGGGGGTCTTTACCGGGTTTTTTTGTCAGAGGGATCAGTAGGGCCTGTTTAAAGCTGCGAGGGACCATTCCAGACAGGAGGGATTCGTTGAGCAATGGTAACATGCCATTAGGAATAGCAAGTCCGATCTCCCTCATAATGTGCGGAGGGCACATGTCCTCAGGGGATCCTGACTTTACTCTGTTTAATAAAACTGAAAAGGTTTCTAAGTCCATGAGAGGGAAGGAATGAAGTGTTAATGGATTATAAAAACAATCATCCAAGATGGCGCACACAGGAAGTTTGGATATATCTTGTTTAATAGTGAGTATCTTTTCACTGAAAAAATTATTTAAAGAGTCGCAGAGTGCTTGTGTAGGGACTACAGGAAGGGAGGTTCTATCGTCATTGCATAAGTCGTTCACAATTCTGAAAATTTCCTTCGACTTGTTGGTAGATGTTAGTATTTTAGTCGAGAAATATTCAGTCTTGTGTTTAAGAAGGAGTTTTTGGTACCCTTTCCTAGCTAGACAGTAAGCTGCCCTAGCTTGTGGGCAATATTTTAATCGCCATGCTCTTTCTTGCTGACGGACTTCCAGTTTTAGTTTTTTTAGGTCAGGTGTAAACCACCTATGGGCATCCACGTTTCTTGAACTGCCAAAGCTGATCAGAGGAGCATGATCATTAGTGGCTATGTTTATCCATTCTCTGAGCCTAGAGTCCGCTACCTCTACGTCAGTGCTCAGTGAGGGGAGGGAAGTAATTAGTGAGTTTAAAAATGCTGGCATGTCCACTGAATTCCATTTCCTAGTGGTCTTGCTGGCTTGTTGCCTAAATTGAGTGATTTTATCTATAAAGAATGAGAACCCTATAGTGTAATGGTCAGACCAACTGCAAGGTTTGATATCGATGGAGTGAATTGATAAGTTTGAAGTCCAAATTTGGTCGAGGCTGTGGCCCTTCTGATGGGTCGAGGTGTTAATATGTTGGGTCAAGTTAATGTCATTTAGAAGATCTTTCATCTCTGCTGCTTGCGGATCTAATAATAGGTTATCGAACCAATAGTTTAAATCTCCAATCAGGAGTAATTTGGAGTGGTTCGTAACTAAGAGGGCCAGCTGCTCTGCTAAGATGGCAGAAAATGTGGTCATTGTTTGTGGCGGACGGTACAGAAGAACCACTACCAGTGTTCCATTGATGGTATCTAGTTTGGCCACTATATTATCTGAATTGGGCAGAGGTAGAGATGGTAATTGCCTGAGTTGATATTTTTTATTAATGATGATGGCCACTCCTCCCCCAACCTTCCCTAAGGGATGGATTGCTGATATGATATAATAATCAGCTGGTAAAGCAGCTAAAATGTCCGGTAGGGAATCCGGGGTAAGCTAGCAATTAAGGGTCAGCAAATATGAAACTCGCGGTTGAGATGCAAAAAATCTTCGACAAAGGGCAATAGGTCTAACTTTTATATAGTACAAGCACATGGAAAATGCACAATATTCATGGCCAAATGAAAATATACAGCATGCATAAATTCACACACACAAACATAGAACAACTCTATAGTTATCCATAAGCACACAAGCTAAGATTACTTTTGGTATCAAGCACAGATGAGAGTAAATATACACACTTGTGCGCAGAAACCAATAGACAGAGGTGCATGTGCATATGTTGGCCCCACTCCTACACAAAACACATAAAAGCACACATAGACAAATATATACACGCAATCCAAGCATATCTGTACACATCTAGCCAATGACAATACATATCTAGTCACTCATGCACATGCTTTCTGATGGATGAATTGGTGGATGGGTTTGTAGATGTGAAATATTGAGTGGACACAAAGAATGAAAAAATGGTTGAATGGATTTTCAAGTTGCATACAGATTTCTGAAACTGAACAAAATGGCTGAATGGTCGCTATTTGGGCAGGTGCAAAAGCGTGACTTTTGACATCATAAGCGGCTATCCACTCCTTCTACTGACCTTAAAAAAAGAAGCTCAACTTCTGCTAAGAATATCATGGTGGCATCCACACCACAGGAGAGCAGTACAATTTCTGCCATTTATAAACCCAGTGAACCTTATTCTTTATGCACTACCTTTGTCAAAGAAATACCAGGTGATAAAAACAAGAGACTTAAGAAAAAATCAGCATCACCTAACAAGTCAGCTTCCTGTTCATTATAGAAGATTTTAAAAAAAGAGATAAGACATTTAAAACAATTTGTCAAGAAAACCAATGATATCCTTAAAAATAATGGAATAGAAATGGTCAAATCTAGAGTCATGGATGTTCCCCAGAAGGATTTATGATATTCAGGATGCTGTGGCAAAAGTTGATTATATGGCCAAAGAAATTATCCTCCTTGAACAGAAACTGTAGAATTGGAAAACCCATTAGAATAATTGTTTAAAGAATATATGGCATACCTCAGGGGATTGAAGGGTCGGATATGGTTTTCTTTTTAAATGTTAATAAGCCTAAATTGATTGGAAATTCAGGCAAATTTACTCTTAGCATTAAAAGAGCTTGTTTAATAGGTCCAAAAATCTCTTTAGTGTTCAGCCCTTCTAAGACTGAAGCCATTCTAGCCCTGTTTCTGTGAAACACTGAAATAATGAACGTGTCTCTGACTGCAAAGCAATAAAAGCAAATTATTTGCTTTGGTTATAAAATGCATCCCTCACAAGATATAGTAAGAGTCTATGCAAATAGGAGGGAAGAGTTTCTGGAACTGCCACCTCACCGGACATCGATGAATGCAACATTTAGTCTGACAACATTTTTACTTCAAGGTCACCTCTAAGGAGTAATCAATTATATTTAAAACTCCTGATCAATTATGAGAATTTAAGGGCTGATTACAATGATGATGAGACTGCCACCGACAATCTCGCCGCCATCATGTGTGTGTTTTCTGCCCGCCATATAAAAATGCAGGGCGGAAGTATGGAGGTCGGAAAACCTGACCGCCATGCACCCGAACCCGTTGGTTTGTTGGAGACAGCCAAAATTCCTAAATGGTGGCGGTGCCTGTCTGGCACTGCCATAGGTATTATGATGTCCCTTGCTGCCAGCCATTTCATGAGGGTTTACTCTCCATGAAAAGGCTGGTGGAAAGGGACATTGGGGGCCCCTAGCTGTCCCCCCTTCCCCCCTGGCCCTTGGATGTGGGTGTTGGGGGGCACCTATGGTGCCACCTTACATATCCCGGGACCATGTGGCAGACACCACATGGTGCCTGCCATGTAGTGCAAGGATATGTTTACTGTCTATTTTTGGTACTGTGGTGTGTGCTGCAGCACGCAGCACCTGCCGCAATACAGAAGATGGACTTTGTGATCACCTTGGAGGCAGTCGCATTGTAATCACACCGACGGGACCGCTTACAGAAAGTTGGGCGGTCCCGTGGTCCAATAGGGTCTACCCGCCATCCTAATCACCCCCTTAGTCATCTTCTCAAAGAAGAAGGTAAAGATGTTGCTAAAACTTCATTTTTCAAACATGTCTAGTTTACTAGTTTACCAAATGTGTTTGTTTCTGTTTCTTTTCTGCAACTGTTGAGGTTTAATTGTGCTTCTCTTTTTCAGTTCCCAAATTGGGTGTGAAAACTTGAATTGCTGTACTTCGAGTTGCTTATATGTATAAAGTCATTGTAGTTACCTAATGGTGTTCCTTTTTCACTATGCTTAATGTATTTGTTTCTCCTGCCTTACTACTACCATTATCTTTCTTTTTGGGGTTGTTGAGGACTTGCTTGGCTATTGGGTCAGGTCTCTCACTATTGCCCTTATCCATTATTTACAATATATCTATGTGTTGTATTATGGTTAAGATTTACTTGACCTTTCCCCATATTTTTATTTTAAGTTTATGGGTTCATCTTTGTACCCTCTTTTCTTGTTGTATTCTTGTTCTTGTTTTAATTTACTCCACATCCATCATGCAGAATTCTTTTGAGATCTTGTGAGAGGTTGGCCTGGTATATGCTGTCCACTAATTAAAGATAACCTTAGAAAGCTATCCAATTGGTAGCTGTGGAGAGCAGCCGTCAGGCTTAGTCTTGAAGGACTGTTAAGCAGCTTGTTTTAGCACAATGCAACCGTAATGTATTGGTTAAATGAAAGGGGAACCACACAGTAGTTATGAAATATGTATTTATTATTATAACACACTCTAAATACTTCACAATATCTGCTATACATAGATAAACACAAAACACACAATACTGTAGCACAGAAACAATCGTAAGTAGCACTAATACACAGTGTGGTCCAGGGAGAGACCAAACCATATACCAATAAGTGGTACAAGAACCACGACTCGAATAAAGACAGTGTCTAGAGTATGTAGAATCACTGGGAACCCAAGGAACCACCCAAGGTGAGTAAGTCGGGACCCTACGGAGGAAAGGTGCAGTGTGGGAACATGACCGCGTGTTCCATACAATTCTATGGTAGAGTTGCAGTTTTAAAGTTTAAGGACTCTTCTGAATGGACTTCGAAGAAACCCCATGGAACTTAGGAGGTTGCAGAACCCCCCCACCCATGGATACCGTAGTACCAGGGAAGTCGGGTGCATAGGGTCGAAGTGGTGTCGCAAACTGCAGTCGAACTCAATAGAGGACTTGGAAACAGAGCCACTGCAGGAAAGAAGGTAAGTGTCCATCGGAATCCAAAGGTGGATTCTTGAAGAAGCGTACCTGAAAGCAGAGGGGACAGAGTCTGGGTCACTTAGGAGTGACCAGGGGCTCGGTAGACGAATGCTCACCGATGTCGGCTGCTTCAGGTGCGAAGAGGGGGTTCTTGACTCCGGAGTCACAGGGACCAGGAGACATTGAGGGTGACCAGGAGCAAGATATGGGCTGTCCCACAAAGGATGTCAAGTGCTAAGGGGTCGGTGTCTGGCTGGAGCACCAACAAGCGTTGGCAGCGGCAACCCATAAAAAAGATCAAGAAATGTAATGCTTCGGACCAGCAAGGTCCAGGTGACTCTCCAAACACAGAGGAGTCAGAGCAAGCCTGGAGCAACCAGGGAAGTCCAAGAAAAGCAGTTTTGACCCTTAAGTAGATCCACAGGCCTGAGGCACATGAGTCACAAGGGGACCTCAAGCTGCAAAGCAGCAGCCCATAGAACACTCGGTGTGAGGAGGCTGGAGTTCTTTGGTGGAAATAGTGCCAAAGGTTCAGGCTACTCGGAGCCCAGTGAACTTGTTTTGGAAATGCCAACAAGCATATGCACTTGCAAATGTACACAGTGCACAGGGGTATGGGTATCGCAGACTTCAGACTTGGTGAGAGACAGATCAGAACTTGAGGGACTTGGAAACCCAACTTCTGGATTGCTGGAACCTTCGGAGTCCATAGGACCTCAGGAGCAGCAGACTAGTCAATTGCAATGTGGTGCCTGCGGATGCAGGGGAGTTACTCCTTGACTCCAAGGGAGATATCTTCAGTTGTCCCTGATGCTCCACAGGTCCTGCATGGTGCCTGTATGGTGCACAGGCACAGACGATGCTTCAGATTGAGAGGGAGATGAAGTCAGGCCCAAACGAAGTCCAGCGAAGTCGAGAGTGACCAGATGGTCGAAGTTCAGTGGTTTCTGGTTCAGAATCTTGTCCACATCGAATCTAGGGTCCTATAGCCAGGTGAGCTCTTTTGTATCCATGGGAGAGGTTTGGACAGATTCAGGGGACTCTCTCAGGGGAGGGTCAGGAGAGTGGGGAGGTTACTCCCATGTCCTTTGTTCAGTTTCATGCCGGAGCAGGAGCCAACTGCTCCCAGGACTGGGTTGAACTGGACTATGCACAGGGACACCAAATGTACCCCTCATGCAGACTTTTGGTCATTGGCAAGCGCACCCACCCATGCCTAATACACTAAGGGCCAGATGTAGGTAAATCTATTTTACCGACACTTAAATACCGAATTTTACCGATTCGGTATTTAAGAGTCGGTAAAATAGATGTACCGAGATGTAGGTAAATCCAGATGTGGATTTACCGATTCTTTAAAAGTCGGTATTTACCGATTCGGTAAATACCGACCTGTAATGCTCCATTCATTCCTATGGGCTTTGAAGCCCATAGGAATGAATGGGGCATTACAGGTCGGTATTTACCGATCGGTAAATACAGATTTTTGGCAAGGGTGCAGGGGGTGTCACTTTGACACCCTCTAGCACCCCCAAAAAAGGTTCGGGGGCCATATGGCAGGCATACCTGCCCTAAGGGCAGGTCTGCCTGTCATATGGCACAGGTGTGCATGCACACATTTGCATGCTCACCTGAATCGGTATTTCACCATCAAATTGAATTTGATGGTAAAATACCGATTTCTTAGGCCTTGTGGGACTCATCAGAGTCCCACCTACATATCGATTTTACAGAATCGGTAATTTTACCGTTCTGTAAATTTACCGACCGGTATATTTACAGATTCTGTAAAATTACAGATCGGTAAATTTACAGAACGGTAAAATTACCGATTCTGCCCCCTACATCTCGAATTCCTTTTACCGGTCGGTAACGGCCGAATTCGGCCGTTACCGACCGGTAAAACCCTACCTACATCTGGCCCTTAATCTTGTCTGGGAGGTGGTGACACCTCCCTGTGACAGGATGCCTATTGTTCTGCCTTCCCCTGCTCAAGCCTGGCTGAGCAGCAGGAGGGCAGAAATGTGTCTCTGGTCAGCAACAACACTTTTGGGCTGCCCTGGGACTAGAAGACTGGTACCGGGAACACCAGGGACCTCACAAAGCTAATTTCTGAGGGGTGGAATCATGCCTCCCACACTGGTTACCAGTGTGGGGGTATGGTTCCACAATGTTTGAGACCAGGGTTACTTTCAGCTGTTTTAGAGTTGGTCATTACGCGGTCACAAAATGCCACTCTATATGTCGTAAATGGCTGATACACTGACAACCTGGGAGAATGGACTCCGTAGGACTTAGAACCAAGCACCCTGCCTTCAGGATTGGAAAAGGCCTGCTATAGGGGTGACTTATAGGTTTTAAGTGCAGTGAGCCTTAGATATAGAAAACCTAACTCTAAAGTAAGAGGTGCACGCACCATTTTAAACAGGCTGCAATGGCAGGATGGTAGTTCCATTTTGCCTGACCTTTCATGGGTGGCATAATACATGCTTCGGATCATGGAAGACCTCTGGGGTACCAATGCCCTGGGTGCATAGGTACAATATACTAGGGACTGACAAGGGTACCCCAGTATCCAATCTGGAGTGTACCCAAGTACATGGCATAACGGTTTAGGGAGAAAGCAGATAGACCGGGGTCCTGATTAGCAGGGTCTCAGTCAGACTAGTCAAAAACAGTATCACATGAAGCAAAAAGTGGGGGTAACCATAAGAAGCAGATCCTACTTTCATACAGATCTAATTAGGCACTTAGGGCCACATTTATGAAGCTATTTTGCGTTCGCAGATTCAGCCCTTTTGCAAATGCAAAGAAGGCTTTTCCAATGTACCAATCTCTATTTGTGTTTCGGTATTAGAAAGGGTCATGTTTAGAGGTGCTCTTTCCTGATGCTGAATCGCAACTGTATGTATGAATGTTTTGCAACTGAAATGCGGTTGCAAAACATTTGCATCTTACCACCTACTTCAAGTAGGCGATAACCCATTCACAAATGGGAAGGGGTCCCCAAGCAGTCCCCAAGGGGCACCTTCCCTTTTGAGAATTGTGGCAAACATGTGTTTTCAGAGTAGGCAGTGGTCCCACTGACTTTTATTTTTTCATTTTTCTTTTTCAAACGCAACAGGCTGCATTTAAAAATAAATGACTGCTCTATTTGAAAGCAATCATGAACATGGCAGTCTGCTTACCCCAGCAGGCCATCCCTGTGATTTTAGTGATTCTTAATGGGTCACAAATAGCAATCTACCTCATTTATATTCAAGAGATAGGTCGATTTGCGAATCCTTTGAATCACATACATTAGGAATAGCAGTTACCTAGTAGTGATTCAGAGAAAAACACATTTAGGTAATCACTATTCCTAATGTTGATACATGTGGCCCTACTATGTTTATTTGTTTTTCATAAATGTGCCTATGGCTTTAGCTTGTATTACTTTTATTTGTTATATGTATTTCCAATTGCAGATGCTGTTATGACTAGTCTCTGTGTTATTTCCTGGATTGAAAAAGGTGTAAGTTAAACCCTAAAGGGGAAGATAATCTTTACCCCTTTGTCTAAGTTAAAAGTGTCAAGTAGCTTTACCACTGAAAACTCAATTTTCTGAATAAATATTCATGTTACAACAAAACTTAGTTTGTCATCACAATTATTCCTTCACCAATAGGAATAACAATAGAGTTGTTGTTCTTTTTCATAAAGCTCTAAATCTAGAGGTTGCCAAGCATGAAGCTGATGATAATGACAGACCATTTCTTAATTATCTTGGTTTAAACTCAATGTACCATTCTCCCTTCTAAATATCTATGGGGCATATTATCAAGAAACTGAGTTAAAATTATCGCTGCTTTAGCGGAAGGAAACTGCAGCGAAAGCGGCAATAATGGGCTTGATAATATGCCATTGTGAATTCCCATAGAAGCCCATGTTCTGGTGTGAACATGGGCTTCTATGGGAATTCTCTACGGCATATTATCAAGCCCATTATCGCCACTTTAGCGGCAGTTTCCTGCCGCTAAAGGGGCAATGATTTTAACTCAGTTTCTTGATAATATGCCCCCCATGACTCCAATGGAGTTGATATGAACTTCGTGTCAATCTACATCATCAAAATCGATGTTGCTTCAAATTAAAAGCTTATGGGGGATTGCGATTGAATCAGCTTAAGGGCCCTATCATCGAAAGAAGCTGACCCAAAAATATTACACATAAAATGCAAAGACTTTTTAAAAAGTCACTCTCTTCAATAGTAT
Source organism: Lissotriton helveticus (assembly GCF_964261635.1). Classification (NCBI taxonomy): domain Eukaryota; kingdom Metazoa; phylum Chordata; class Amphibia; order Caudata; family Salamandridae; genus Lissotriton; species Lissotriton helveticus. The sequence goes on from NC_136071.1 coordinate 622,744,930, forward strand.
TGATTGATGGATGGAGAATCTTCAAATCTACTGTTATGGAATATACCATTTGATCCCCCGTCCAACAAACTTGATCAAGAAGAGGTAATATAATTCTAATTTTAAATATTACTTAAACCCTGACAAACACTGAAATTTGAGGAATTCTAATTTCTGATCAATTTACTGTTAGGGTAGATGCAGATTTGTTTCTGGAGTTCTTAAACTCAAACAGTCGGATGATTAATAATTTATTGCTTCATGGCCAGGTTTTTGTTGATAAATCTGAGAAATGTGCGATTGAAGCCTTTGATATTACTAAAACATAAGATTCCAAATGTACTTTATCTGAGATTACTTTAACCCGTTAAGTGCTGCCGTTGGACGTTGAACGTTCGGAGCCCTACCTGGCTGGTGCTGCGCACGTTCAATGGCCGACGCAGCCCCGCCCGCTCTTTAAAACGGCCGCACTGCCGGAAAAAAACGGCCGCGGTTAACGGGTTAAAGCAACTGCAAGATATTATGTAATTAACCATGTCTGCTGCAAACTAAAAAAACTGCCCTTCAGAAAATTCCGTGCCTCATACAGAGCATTAAATAAACTAGAAATGTAATTGTATTCTTCTAACCACAAAGATACAGTAGATCACTTCACCCAGGCTGAATTAGACTTTAATACTACATCTATTGAATATGCTTTTGGTTCATTAAAGAAACAAATATTCATGCTAAATAATATTGAGGGCGAAAAAAGGTCTGGGAAACTGTTAGCTAAATACTTAAAACGAGAAAGTAAAACACAGAAATTGATTGTTAAGGTTAGTAGTAACAGGCAATAGAAAGATTCTGAAATACTCAAATGTTTTGTTGAATATTATAAAGATTTTCACACACCATAATATCTTTCATTGGAGGACACCATAGATCCCTTCTTTAGCTCACTACCCAAAACCCCAAAACAAATATCAGACCTCTCCTTCCTGGAAACAGGTACTGAAATAAATTACATACATGACGCCATATCTAAACTCTCTTGAGACCAGACAGAAGGGTCACATGGTGTTTCTGTTCAATTTTACCCACATTTTCTTGGGATTCTGGTACTGAAGCCACTACTGTTATGGCAGCATGCCCTTTCTGTAGAAACGCCATGTGGATGCTTTTTTAGTGGCAATGTCGTGTCAGATAGCAAAAAGAAATTGGTATTCATCTGCTTGCAAGAATTGTAGACCTATTTCACTTATTAACACTGATTATAACATTCATGAGAATAATGTTGGCTTTGCATATTAACAAGCACTTTCCCCACTTGTACTGTACCATGCACAGTGTTCCTATACATTATTTTATTAAATATGCCATGAGTCTTGTTAGGAATGCCATCATTTACCATGCTACAAGTGATGTAGTATGAATGGGTATAAGGAGTGCTTGGAGAAGGCGTGAGTTATAGTTAATGTTGTGTGGCTATTGATTTTATAACAGTGTTAGAAGGTGTATAAATTATATTAGTTTTGGTACGGGGAAGTAGTTATATGTCTAAGTTACAACTATAGTTTTGAAATTTCAAAGGTTTGTGGGGTTTTGTTTGGTTTTGTATTGTAATAATAAATAATGTTTCCCTAGTTATACCCAAGCTTCAACACCTGTTTTGTTCTTTGAATTTCTATGTTTTTAAAAAAAATGTTTGTGTTATAATTGACTTTTGTCTTCCCTGCTTCTCAGCTAGCATGAGTGTTAGAATGCCTGATGACCTCATGGAATGTTTGGGTACCTGGCTTGAGTGTAGAGTGTCAGTTGATGGCAGGCAGGCTGAGCGGCAGGGAGGCTGCTCTTGGTGGGGTATTTATTGACAACTTGTCCGCTTTTCGCAAAGCAATAAAAACTCACCTGTTCCCAACACTGTAAGCTTCTGCCCTCCCTACCCCCTCCTAGTAGGTTATGCTATGGTTCTTAGCGCCGGGACGCCCCGTCGCTGGGGCAGCTGTCGCGCTCAACAAACCCGTAACATAACATTCCATCTACTTATATGCTTCTAATGAACTTAACCTGGAACTTAACTTAAATAAATCTAACAGGGTAGGTTTATTTGAGCTTTGTTCCAAGTTAGATTCATTAAGAGAAGAAAGGCAGATGGAAATTAAACCCCACCAGGAGCAGCCTCCTTGCTGCTCAGTCTGCCTGCCATCAACTGCCACTCCACACACGAGCCAGGCACCAAACATTCCATGATGTCACCAGGCATTCTACCACTCACACTAGCTGAGAAACAGGGAAGTCCCAGCCAGGGAAATGAAAGAGACAAATCAATTATAACATTTTGAAACATTTATTTTTAATGTAATGCAATTAAAACCATAATTAGTTTTCAAAATAGTCATGCCGCTTCATATATAAATTTAACAGTTTTATGTATGAACATTTATACATGTATATGATTAGGTATAAACTGTTATTTCTATGTTATTTTTTGAAAGAAGAAAGAAAGCTTACTATATTCGTGCAATGTATATGGTCGTTGCTGTAAGTTTAGTAGTATTGGACTATGTTCATAGCCCATTTGTTATTACTTTATAACAGTAACCACAGTCTCTATAGTTGTTGGCTGCTTTCTAGTAGTATTGAGCTCTGTTAATAGCCCAAATTAAATCATGTTTTGTTACTTTTTTAGGTTGTAAATCATGTATATAGTTTGTGAAAACTACAAACTCGATTGTAACAGCCTGCTTATATTATGTAACTCTGGGTGGAGTATGCTTAGTGGCACTCCACAGAGTACACAAAGTTAAAAAAACTCTGTGGAACACTGCTCTGCACCAGTCCCACCGATTTGTTTGTAAAAAGGGTAAAAAAAACACTCTTACCTGCTCTCTGGCATCTGCAGGCCACCCTCCTCCTCGCCCTGGTGTCTCCTTGCCGCCGTCCCCCTCCTCGCTGCCGGTCGCAACCCACTACGTTTTACGTCTTGTGTGGTCTGTGCATGCGCAGTCCATGTAAGACGTAAAATGTAGGGGTTTGCAGCGAGGACGAGGATGGTCGGCGAGGAGGGAGTTGAGACACCACGGCGAGGAGGAGGGTGCCCAGTAGATGCCAGAGGGCAGGTAAGTGTTTTTTTCATAAAGCATTAGGCTTTATTCTTTATGCATGGTACAATTGAGTTGATAGGCAGGGATGCAAACAAACCTGGCAAATGCCTCAGACCCATATAGGCTTTTGTGTTAGGCCCAAACATGTTGGTGCTTCATGTAAAGGTTGGAAGAGTCATGATTACCTATCCAACATCTTTTTTGTTTTAATTTTAACCATATCTAAATTACTCAATAAGTAAAAGCAAATCCCTTGGGTAAGATATCTTTATTTACCTCAATACCTGTCTTTTATCCAGTTTTGATTTATATAGATCTCATATAAACTGTTGAGTCCACCATGGTGGTATTCACCTACCGAGGTGTGGATAGGTGCATATGATAAAGCATGCCACAAAAAGTTGTGGTTAAGGTATATACTCCAAAATCCTTTTGTGATTCTTCCTACGGGAACTCCAATGTGAAAAAATATCCTTCACCTGGTCATCTTTTTGTGTTTACAGTTTAATATAGGAAGGATATGACCAGGGCTTTTTGGCCTCTCTTTCTCTCTCCTTTTACGTATGACTAATAACTTTTCACATTGTACTTGGCCTGGGAAGGCTCGACTCCACCGTAACAAATCAGGCTAGCCATATCTCTGGAATCATCCAAAGGAAGAGCTCCCCTTTGAAGTCTTGAAGGGATTGGGAGAAGGCAGTTGTGGCAGTTAGGTGCTGGGCTTATCCTGTCAGGGAAATATCTTTCATTAGACTGTTTGAAGACGCCATCTTGGACAAAATTGCCTATTTTCTCGAAATGCACACCCCCTCTTAAAATCCTTGCAGAAGGGAGATACTGGTGAGAACAATCTGAACCTGCAGAAACAACATCAGAGAAATGCCCAGCTAGAAGAGGGAAGGCTCCTCACCCCTACTGGAAATATGGACTCAAGGTCTTTTGGACTCCAAATGGCAGCCAAGGATTAGGCTTTGTCTCTCCAGGGTCAGTAGCATTGCTCTCCTCCATCATTTGGGGGACAGGACTGGGATGGACCACTTAGTGTGTGACCTCCAACAAGACGGAGGCCATTGACTTCCACTGGCACAGGGTCCCTACAAGTAGTCAAAGAAAGTCTTGAAACCTAAGGGTGCAGAAACGAGGATACTTTGACTTGGAATCCCAATGGAGCTGCTGAGGAAGGCCCTCGAGAAGTGCCATTGTGCCCAGACAGGAGACAGGTCCTGTATGAGAAGCAACAGAGCAGGATTACTGGCCCTGAGCTCTCCCTCATTGAATGGAGACCTGCAAAAACCAAGCTCCTAAAGACTAGAAACCTTCTTAAGGCCAGATCTTATGAAAAAAACAATACTGATGGTTAAATCACACCACCAGGAGTAAAATGCAACTGAATCAAAAATGTTGCAATAGGGACAGATAAAACAGACTGACAAATGTTGACTCCCCAGGGACCAGACAAGATTTGGTCATATGGCATCCTGTCTGATTTTCTGCTAAATGAACTTGGGGGTTCCCATTTCTCCATGGACAGAAGCATGAGAACCACAGAAGACAATTTTTGGGACTGGTCGAATGGTGCCCCCGTTAACTAATTTAGAAATGTCCCTGGGGCCCAAATCTCTATAGGGACCAAAGAGGAAGAAAGAATAACTGCATGAGCATGAGAACCACTGAGCGCCACTACTCTCTCTTGCGGTATTGTTGTCAGTATTAATATTAAAATCCAAATTTGCATATTTTGGTTGTCTCTGGAAATATTGGAAAACAATGGTTAATATGATGTCTATGTAAAAATAACAGCGGTGTTGTGATATTTCACAAAATTGAAGTTGATTTCCTGAAGAACATGTGGAAGTAAAATACATAGTTGGAGAAGTGGTGAGACTAGCCACAGACAGGTTTTTCAGGAAGTCAAAGTTGTCTCAGATGATGTTGGTGGGAGTATTCCTATGTTGGAGGGAGAAGTTGGTTTGAAAACTATATTAAGAAAGCAATTTGGCAGCTGCTTGCTTCCCAAGCCAGTTAATCTCTTTTCTCAGTCTGGACTGCTGTCTCTGCCTGTCTGTTTTCAAAGAACTTTCAAGTAGAATGCATGATTTTGTGTTATCTTCATTTGTAACCTCTACCTCAAAATTTGTGAACCTTAACTAATTAGATCATAACATTTGAACTGAAGATTTCTGATTTCATAAAGCCTTTGTTTAAAAAACAAATTGTTTGAACTAAGCTGTCAAAGTGAAAGAAACTGGACAAAATATTGCAGATGCAACTAAAACATGTTCTGTATAATAATGTTTGAAAAGGATGTGCAAGTGCATGTTTATTTTGTGAACATTATTTAGTTTGGAGTTTAGGTTTACAGGTTTACATGGCTATACATCTTGATATCCAGAGAATGACTGTATAAACTTGCCGATTAACTTTGTTTCATTTGTAAATAGCTTTTGTTGAAGGACAGCAAGCCATAAATCATGGCATTTGGAATGACAGTGAATGAACTTAAAGTCAGCAGGGTTATCTAGTAATTAGAAATGTTCTGTGCTGTCTCTTAGGAGTTTCAGTATGAGGAGAGAATTATTTGTTTAACGGATTTTGAGTTATGAACCATTCATTTCTTTCAAGTATCCTCAGCATAGAGGTGGCTGTAAACATGCTTCTTGACAATTTGAGTTTTTTTTAATTCTGTTGACACATCATAAGAGTATGTTTATTTTGCAGATTACCATACTTGATGAATACCATAGAAAAGAGATCACTTACAAAATTTAGTGAAAGCAGCAAGTATAGCAGTTTTCCAAATGAGAGAATTTTCCAAGTTCAATCATATGCTTAGTTAAATTCTGTTCTTTCTTCTTAGATTACCAATGAAGAGAGACTAGAAACTCAGCACTCCAGTGAGACATACACCGAAACCAGGTGTCTTCCAAATCCTCTCTCTACCAGAACCCTACCGTGCCAACAGTGAATTCCTTTTGGGTGATGGATTCTGATAGGGCAAATTGGAAAGTACTGTAGATGTTGTGGTGTTCCTACAAGACAGGTATATCTGAATGTGTGACAATTATACAGGGGAAACCCCCAGTTCAGTGGCAGCAAAGATGACTGAATGCTACCTTGCTCTAAAAGTTTGGATGCTCCTGGGAAAGGCCAGAGCTGTGGAAGTACCATAGTGTGCCACCTTCTGCTCCTCATGCCCATGTTGGAGGAAAGCAGGGAGGAGCAGACAATGAGAAGGAACTGTCTGCAACCACAGATGGGAGATGTTAGACCTGGCACTTTTTTGTTGTTGCCTTGTGTGTTTTCGCTGGTTATAGATGCTTTGGACACTGGGCCACAGCTGTCCAGTGCCACAGTGCAAGTGCTCCCTCTGGTAAATTGATGCATGGATTAGTGACTCCGTGATTGGCTGGTTTGGTTTACTTGCCAGACCCTAGTACAGTGCACCGAGTGTGCCCACGGCTTGTAAACCAAATGCTTCTGGTGGGCTTCCAGCACTGGTTGTGCCACCCGCAGAAGCAGCCAGTAAAAGTGTGTCCTAGGTCTGCCATTGCAGAGCCTGTGTGCAGTCTGGTACTGACATACTGACTGGGCAAGTGCAACCACTTGCCAGTCCCTAAACCTTCCCTTTTCTGCATATTAGTCACCCCTATGGTAGGCCCAAGGCCAGGGTGCATTGTGCGTAAAAGGTAGGACACACCCTGATGTGTGTGGCATGTCCTAATAGTAAATTACAGCCTTTTTCATTTTTCACTATTGCAAGGCTACCTGTTCCCCGTAGGCCAGAATGGGCAGTTTGATTATTATATTTTATAATCCTAACTGACTCATGGAACTAGGTGGACATTCGAGTTTAGTATGCCTGAATTCAGAATGATAACATACATATTTTAGTGAAGTTGGTTTTAACATTCTATGTTTGAAAATACCACTTTTAGAAAGTAGGCATTTTCTTGTCTAACCATCCAATCCTGCCTCTGCTAGGTTGTATATTCCTTGTCAGGAGCTTGAGTGACAGGGGCTGGGGGATTCCAGGAGACAGGGTGAGTCAGCACAGGGCTGAATAGAGAGATCTGCATGTAGATGGGTGGGAGGAGTTGCACCTGGGACCTGAATAGGGCTCTGCCTTCCCTCCACAATGCTGGCTTCACCTCCTGTGGTGCGTCTAAATCTACCAGGAGAACAAAGATTTTTGGATCACGACCACTAAACAGCTGGCTTGGGTGCACGTCTGGGAGTTCCAGTAAGGCCCCTTTTGTCAGTGAGGGCTCAGGCACCCATAGAAGGACTAGGGGCAGCCAGATCCTAAAGAATGAGAAAACAACACCAGAGGGCGTATTTAAACAATAAAAGAAAGCAAGATCATAGCAGTATGCTGGCCCACAGTGGATCAAGGCATGGCTGCTGGCCCGATCAGTTTCACCTGCCATCATGAATATAGTTAATGTGTAGTATTCCTTAGTGTGTGTAATGTAGTACTTTTCCTATTTATAAGTTAAAGCACTGAATGAACAATGATTTTTTGGGTGTTGTTTGTTGCATGACTGTGGATTGGAGGACAAGCCCACACCACCTACTGTGGTTGTGATGGCTCCATAAATGATGCAGCTGGTTTTTTAAATGATGTGGGCCGGCAAAGGGAGCCAAGTGAATTCTATCAGGAGGGTGATGATATGATCATACTTCTTCAGCTTCTGGATGAGACATGCTGTGGTATGTAGGATGCCCTTAAATTGTGCCACTGTGGATTATGGAATGCGATTGAGGAGGGTGTTAGCACCATTCAGATGTGAATGAAAGAATGCTTGCAACATGTCAATGGCTCTTTACCTTTTTATTTAATGGAAGGCTTGTTTTCTATATAAAACATGTAATACTGGCAGTACATTTAAGCTGCTATACAATATGCGTGTGATGAGTGTACTAGTATTCTACCTCCAATCACTTTATGAGCGTGCTCCTCTCCCCTGAAAGCCAAAGACTACATTGAAGATAACTAAGCAATTTGATGAACCTGTAGTTGTATCTGGTTCATGTGTTTCCAGTGGAAACAGACACACTTGTCAAAAAGGTTGCCTAGATGCCTGTAAGTCCTACTTGACCTCGAAAACTGGCCTGACATGATTTAATATTGCTTTAGTATCGAGTTATTCATCCCTGAAAGGCATTACCACCCTAAATGTTAACTGTTAAATCCTGTGGGAATACAAATTATTGTTGGAGTTTTTCAAACAAGCGATATACTGTCCAATCTATGAAGGCAGAGGCCTCTATGTCATTGAGTATCTGTCTCAGGGCAACCAACACCACAATGGATTTCAAAGGAATTTCATATTATTCTTGGAAGCACTTGGTAGGGAACTCAGTGTCAAGTAAGCCTCACTTGGAACAAGGAAAAGAGCATGTGACCATTCCACAACAAACTAGGACTCCCACAGAAAAGCCTAGAAATCTCATTCAAATAATCCAATCAATATGTAGAAAGGTACATGAATGCAGGCAGTATGGATGGTTTGGAGAAATACGAACTTGTAATACATCATACATTGCCCCAGCCAAACAATGTCTGCCATTAAACTCCTATAACTCACTGGTTGTTTACTGTGTAAACATTATTATATCTCATAATATTGTTTCAGACTTAAATTACCAGATTCTGATTTTATATGTAACTTTTACATCTTAATACGTGCCTCTGAGCCACACAAAACAACTCCAGAAACCAATTTATTTTAGGATAGCTGTAGAGGAGGTGGTGTCTCCCAATCATTTATTTGTTCAAAAAATGCCCAGTGAATGTCATCATTTATCCCGTGTATGTGGATATGTAGCCGGAAAACCCAATGCTGTTTCCTCTCAAGAAATATTTTTTCAGGACACTTGATGCCTGTCTCTAGTTTGCCGATATCACCCATTTTAACTCTGTCATGGTATGTCCTTTGGTGATACAGTGGTTAGACTTTTGTTTTGTTCTTTTTACATTGTAAACTGTAAATAAACTAGGGCAACTTCAATTAAATTAAAAGCTCAACAGACGCTGAATAATACAATAATAAGAAATAGTGACACTAAGTATATAGAAAAGTACAAAAATATTTATTGATTATATATTTTATATATGGTAGTCAATCTAAAAAAGAGAGAGAGAACTGATCATTATGCATCTATCAGAGAAAATGACTTAAGCTATATATTTAGCTTTGATCGATCATCATACATTCATGCTTATCGATTGAATATTGACAGTGCTTATTCTTTAGATCAGCGTACAAATCATTGGTCAGCAGATGTTGTTATTGTCATATTGGCCAATTGTACTTACTTTGACTAGGACTAGTCAAATGTAGAATCCAATATTTATCTTCAAGTGAACATACTATTTTGGAGGTGGAACTCCTGAGGAAGGCAGTGTGTGCTGCCGAAACGCGCGTTGAGGGACAACTTGGAAACCACCCGATAAATTATGTGTTCAATGGATTTCTTCTACAATAACAACATCTGATGATCTAACTTTTTAATCCTCTGTGATCTTTGGTCGATGCTTGCCACCCTCATGTCACTTATCGCTCTAGCGCCGGGGACACCTCTTTAGAGGTAGCTATTCGCGCACTACAAATGGCTGTATTATTATTATTATTATTATTATTATTATTATTATTTTTATTTTTATTTTCATTATTAGGAGGCTGTGTGTGTGTGTAGGAAAAGTCTCAGTTTTTTGATAGTTTCTCTTGTCTTCTAGGACGCTCATTGATGTTTTCCTATATTCAGCTCTTGTCTGAAAGACAATGCCCCCTCCCTTTTCTGTCGATTATATCACACCATTATGATCTTCAATTAGGCCTCTTAGGGCTGGCAGTTCTTCCCGTGCCAGGATGCAAAAAACATTTTGGGTGTCAGGGTCAATCAAATCTACCTGTCTAAGATCAGTCTGTACAAATGCTAGGACCTCGACTTGGAACGCTGATGTTGAGGGTGATAATGAGTATTTTTTCCTTTATTCCTGTGTTACCCATGTCCGTTATGGTTTCCTTGTCATGAAAGAAGGAGAAAAGTTTGATTTTCCAAAATAACTCCACTGATTTGCGGTGCAACTTGAACTTGTTATTTGAATTGGTACAAATTCTAATCTTATCTTCAGAACTAGAAATTGTGCATCATTTAACTGTTTATCAGTGAAGGTGACTACTAAGTGTAGCTTGTCCATGGTATTGCATCTTTGCTTGTGTTACTTGTTTGTACTTTCTGTTGTCCGTCCTCCCACTGTACCTGCATTTCTTTTTTATTTTCCCTTTCTGTGGTTCTTGGTCTTTGGTTAAAAAAGAGAACCTATTTACTTGTACATGTGACAGTATGTATTGGTCTTATGGGTTACTCCATCCCAGAAGATCTGGAGGGTGAAAAAGAGGGGGTGGAGGCGGTGGTTGGTAGAATTGTAGTGAGAAATGGTAATAATTCTGCCATAGACATCGCCACTGTTTCCATCTTTGTCTACCCCTCCATTTTCTCTGTGAGTTACCTTGCGTCAGATAGGGTGTATATGAGTGCAGGTGTTGAGATGCATTCATCCATGCATTTTGTTGCAAACCCCTGTAAACCATGGGTTTGCTCCAAAATAGAAAATCTAGGGGAAAAGATTGTTGGCCTAACAGCTAAGGCGGTCGACCTCGAATCTGGGCAACTGGGTTTGAGTCTCGGCAATGACGCTGAACATCCTCTGATTCTGGGAAAATCACTTAATCTACCCGTGCCTAACAAAAATGAATGTGTCCTCATGTAATGCAACTGGTGTCATGTAAAGCGCTCTGATACCCGATTCGGGTCAAGTTTCTGCTTTATAAAACTCTAAAAAAACTATAAGAAATGCTTGTGTAACAAAGAGAAATATTATTTCTTCTCATTACTTCCCTTCTGCATGTGTGCTGCATTCTGCAATTGAATAGGAATAGATTTTGTGCAGGAAGGTATCTCCGCATAAAAACTGTTCTGACCACATTGCAAGCACCCTTGCAACATGGTGTAAGAGTTCATGCATTGGTGCTAGGCAGCCAGAAGTGCGCCATTGTTACTGCAATATATCCTGGAAAAGATGGCACTTTCTCCTCTCTCCCTTTGACACAATGCAGCCCAGGGACTTCCCTTGTTGTGTTGCGTTGCGTCAAAGTTTAGTAAATCTGAGCCCCAGTGTACACAAAGTCAAGAACTTATCACCAAATATTCAAAACCATTCCCCTCTACCCCACGCCATTCATATTGTGGTCCCATCATTTTAATAACCATGCACTATGTTGCTGCTAGAAAACGTTTATTTTGAGTGCCATTCGTGACAAATTGTTCAGTGGAGCGAGTGCATTTAGAAGCCTATGTTTAGGTTCATTTCAAGGAAGGCAGCAACTATCAGCTGTGATTGATAGTGACAATAACAACTGCTGCACATATCTATTCCTGATTCCCTGATGTTTCTCAATTTCTCAAAAATCGTTCTTCAGATTGTTAAATTTGCCATTGAAATGTTTCTGCAGCATCAGGTATGTCAGTCTCAATTATATGAGACGTCGGTGTCACATTTGCAAACAGTAGGGGAAAAGGCATCTTCATAATTTTCTCATTTACGGTTGGTAACGCTGAGCATGCCAAACCTAACACACGACATTAAAAATCAAAAGCACCCGTATTGGGCTAGGCTTTGAAGTTTGACAAGACACTTTCATCTAGATAAAAATATATTTTGTTTAAGAAAACCTTCGAAAAAGAAATACTGCAATTGTTCATTTGTCAACATATACATAGCAAACGATAAGTATATTTATAATAACTAATAATTAAATTCAATAATACACACACAAATCTACTTCAACAAGAGTTAATTATAGACACACAAATGTGGCAAAGTATGAACAACAAATACACTCCAAAGTGTTCATGTATTTATTTATTCATTTATTTAATTATTATGCACATACTGAGTAGGTTTCCAACAGAATTGCTCAGAAGAGTAGAATTGCTGCTTAAACAATATACAAAACATAAGTCCTGAACTGCTGCACATTGCGTCTATAGTTACTTAATCCACTTGAACTGAATTCCGCTCAAAACACTAAACTAATATTTCCAGGTGCTCATTGGAAAGTTTTCCTCAGAGTGTGCTGAGGGTATGCTTAAACGAGTAAACAACAACTGTAGAAATTAAACCTGAAGCCCCAAATAGGTATCTGTTACTAAGATTTGAGAAATAAAGATGAATGTCTAATGGATTTTTATATGGTACAAAAGACAATGGTCCTAGACCTTTACTCTTAAACGATATGTGTCAAATCTACACTTATTATTAGAAAATAATTTTTGAGCATGCACAATTTTTAGCTCATACTAATAAATACAGTAACTTTAGACCAAATAGTGCAACAACCAAGATACATTTCACCAAGAGTTTATTCCAGATCATAAGGGGAACAGTAGATTACTTACTGTATCAAACAAGGAGAGGAAAGGGGGAAGGTTGCTCTAAAGGAACGTGGGAAAAGAGAAGGTGCTCTGGTGTGGAAGTGGTGAAAAAGAATTTCAGATAGTGTAACAGGGGAAATTTAAGGACATTTTTATGTTGGACTGATAAACAATTCCCAGTCTTCTCTTGCCTGGCCACATTGAGACAATCAAGGTTCCTTTACATTCAATTACAAATACACAATATGTATCCTTGTGTGGCACGATAGATTTGGGGCTTGAGATCCAGGCTAATTATGTGGGCGTCAACGTTTTGACCCAACTTAGGGCTCACGGGGTAATTTAAGGCGTCGGCCTGCGGGTCTTCTTCAGGACTGTGTGGGGCAACCTGAGTAGGTATGATGTCCGTGTCGCACACCTATGGGGTTGAAAGCAAGTAGTGCGGGGGATCAGGATGTTGCACTAGGATACTGATGGAGATTACGCCATTATAGATAACTGCTTACCCGCAAGGTGTTTGGGGGCGTGGGATATTCCTCACAGTTTAGTTAAACTGTAATCAGAAGTGCTAATTAATAGTGATCAAACTCATGTAATGCAAAAACACTTTCAATATGAGATGGGAAGGCTATACTCTTACCCGTTAATGAATGGTGGCCCATTTGCCTAAATTCAATGCTGTTAATGCAGAAGCTGTGAACAATATTATAAAAGGAGGGAGTCAGGAATGTCACTTCCTTGTAGGGAGATGATGGCTTACTGGTGTTAGAATATGCGGCAAACATCCAGGGATTCGTTACCTTAGAACTGGCACAAAACAACATCCGCGGTCCGCAAGAGTTTTTTCAGGAAACTGACAAGACTGCGGCGAGGACGTTACTTAAAAGTCCCGCTAGCGTGAGCATCATGCTGATGGCGTGTGCACTCGCAATGGAAGAAAAACTTTCCATTCAAAGTGTGAAGGGGATATTTGCAAATAGACAAGGTTGTGCTGACTAGGGTGGTCACAATTTGATAGTTGTGCTTGTGTATAATAATGATAAAGTGACATGAATGAAAACAATTGACATGAATAAAACCAGTATGTGAACAGTTTTTGCTCATCGCACATATTCAGACAGGTACTTGGTGTTCATCAATAAAAACCATACTAATGAATATATATACACACAATGAAATAAATTGCTAGAGACATCGATACAAATTATATACGTACATGGGAATAGATCCAGTTGTTGAATGCCAAGTAGCGACCTATAGTGAGAGGCAAAAGTAGTTTGCTTTACTAAGGTCATCGGCCCTAGATACGTAAGGTACGTGCTAATGATGACATGAGATTGGCGCATGCGTGCCTTTGGCGCATTGTCCATCAGACACTCCATATCAACCAAAGGAAAATAACATAATTGTAATGTACACAGAAATGCGAAAAGCATATTTGGACAAAAGTACAAAAATTGTCAGTGAACTGTAAGAGAATTAGATAAATAGTGACAGTAGTTAGTACGTATATTCTAATGCATACATGGAGTGTAAGATTCTTAGGAGCATAATGCGACCAAGCTTGTACTGTCATGTGATCAAAGGACAGTTGAATAGAGTTGTTAGCCATTGTTCAGTATTGCCACTTGTCTACTGATCTCCTTGTACTCAATGAGGCCCCGTGGTATGGTGTCAAATATGTGTATCCACCTACATTCATGTGTACTCAGTAATTCAGTATATTCGTGAAATGGATTTTTATGGCAAATGCTATTAGTGGCCACCATCACTGTCAAATAGAGTATATATTACGCGCTAGTAAAACACCAATAATACCCTCTACGATTTGCATGAGTTGTTGTCACATGCGCAACATGATATGATTGACAGAACTTTCATCAGTGGTTCCGTTAAATTCAGGCATTTCCATCCATCAGTTTTTAGCACAGTCACCCTAATTGGCTTGCATATATTACCCAGACTTGAGTCTCAAGTTTGCTCTGGCACAGACCATAAAGATACACTCAACCAGGCCTTACACAAGCACCTAGCAGCCAGGGCCTCTTGCCCAGGTCCTGGACTTTTTGCGGCCTTGTGCTTCTGTTACAATATGAATGAAAATAATAAGTAATTAAAAAACACTGCCATCCCACTGAGTGGCTCAACATATTGGGCCTGATAACGATGTTCTTTGGACAAACATCTGACCGACACTGACAACGTAGCGGGAATGGAATTGCACGACTATTAGTTGGCAGGTTCCAACCGCAATATTTGGATGCAACAGCCCTATGGCTGGTCAGAAACATCCCTTTTCCTATTGCAGCCAAGAGTGGCTTGTGCAGGTAAGAGCGGTGGGAAGGGGCTTGACAGAAGACGACAAGGGAAAATTAATTTATTTCATTTTCCTCGTTATCTGGCGAGTCCTCCCACCTCGCCCCACTGCTCTTACCTGCATGGCCTGCTCCTGATTGCGGTACAAAAGGGGATGGTGATGGACGGAGCATCTGAACCAATCAAAACACTCACACCCAGTCAAAAGATCTGGGTTTAATCCATCACCGTTCTTTAGCCCACTCTGCCACCCCAGTTCAGACATGGCCATATGCAAATCAGTCTGACCCTGTGCCCCATGGGAACAGTCCAGCCCGAACTGCCAAGCCATGCCTTCCCTGGACCGGAAACAAGCTTCCGAGGACTGGTTTCTGGCATTGCAGCCGTCTTCAGCCCGGCTTGCTTGAATCCAGTGGCAAAGTGAGCAAGGGACTCACGTCTGAGCATACCCTGCCACACTTATGGCAGCCAAAGCGGTACAAAAGGGGGTGGTGATGGACGGATCATCTGAACCAATCAAACACTCACACTCAGTCAAACGTTCTGAGTTTCACCGTTCTTTAGCCCACTCTGCCACCCCAGTTCAGACATGGCAATATCCATCTCAGTCTGACCCTGTGCCCCATGGGAACAGTCCAGCCCGAACTGCCAAGCCATGCCTTCCCTGGACCGGAAGCAAGCTTCCGAAGACCGGTTTCTGGCATTGCAGCCGTCTTCAGCCCGGCTTGCTTGAATGCAGTGGCAAAGTGAGCAAGGGACTCACGTCTGAGCATACCCTGCCACACTTATGGCGGCCAAAGCGGTACAAAAGGGGGTGGTGATGGACGGAGCATCTGAACCAATCAAACACTCACACCCAGTCAAAAGATCTGGGTTTAATCCATCACCGTTCTTTAGCCCACTCTGCCACCCCAGTTCAGACATGACCATATGCAAATCAGTCTGACCCTGTGCCCCATGGGAACAGTCCAGCCCGAACTGCCAAGCCGTGCCTTCCCTGGACCGGAAACAAGCTTCCGAGGACCGGTTTCTGGCATTACAGCCGTCTTCAGCCCGGCTTGCTTGATTCCAGTGACAAAGTGAGCAAGGGACTCACGTCTGAGCATACCCTGCCACACTTATGGTGGCAAAAGCGGTACAAAAGGGGGTGGTGATGGACGGAGCATCTGAACCAATCAAACACTCACACCCAGTCAAAAGATCTGGGTTTAATCCATCACCGTTCTTTAGCGCACTCTGCCACCCCAGTTCAGACATGGCCATATGCAAATCAGTCTGACCCTGTGCCCCATGGGAACAGTCCAGCCCGAACTGCCAAGCCATGCCTTCCCTGGACCGGAAACAAGCTTCCGAGGACCGGTTTCTGGCATTGCAGCCGTCTTCAGCCCGGCTTGCTTGAATCCAGTGGCAAAGTGAGCAAGCGACTCACGTCTGAGCATACCCTGCCACACTTATGGCGGCCAAAGTGGTACTAAAGGGGGTGGTGATGGACGGAGCATCTGAACCTATCAAACACTCACACCCAGTCAAAAGATCTGGGTTTAATCCATCACCGTTCTTTAGCCCACTCTGCCACCATAGTTCAGACATGGCCATATGCAAATCAGTCTGACCCTGTGCCCCATGGGAACAGTCCAGCCCGAACTGCCAAGCCATGCCTTCCCTGGACCGGAAACAAGCTGTCGAGGACCGGTTTCTGGCATTGCAGCCGTCTTCAGCCCGGCTTGCTTGAATCCAGTGGCAAAGTGAGCAAGCGACTCACGTCTGAGCATACCCTGCCACACTTATGGCGGCCAAAGCGGTACAAAAGGGGGTGGTGATGGACGGAGCATCCGAACCAATCAAACACTCACACCCAGTCAAAAGATCTGGGTTTAATCCATCACCGTTCTTTAGCCCACTCTGCCGCCCCAGTTCAGACATGGCGATATGCAAATCAGTCTGACCCTGTGCCCCATAGGAATAGTCCAGCCCGAACTGCCAAGCCATGCCTTCCCTGGACCGGAAACAAGCTTGCAAGGACCGGTTTCTGGCATTGCAGCCGTCTTCAGCCCAGCTTGCTTGATTCCAGTGACAAAGTGAGCAAGGGACTCACGTCTGAGCATACCCTGCCACACTTATGGCGGCAAAAGCGGTACAAAAGGGGGTGGTGATGGACGGAGCATCTGAACCAATCAAACACTCACACCCAGTCAAAAGATCTGGGTTTAATCCATCACCGTTCTTTAGCGCACTCTGCCACCCCAGTTCAGACATGGCCATATGCAAATCAGTCTGACCCTGTGCCCCATGGGAACAGTCCAGCCCGAACTGCCAAGCCATGCCTTCCCTGGACCGGAAACAAGCTTCCGAGGACCGGTTTCTGGCATTGCAGCCGTCTTCAGCCCGGCTTGCTTGAATCCAGTGGCAAAGTGAGCAAGCGACTCACGTCTGAGCATACCCTGCCACACTTATGGCGGCCAAAGCGGTACAAAAGGGGGTGGAGATGGACGGAGCATCTGAACCAATCAAACACTCACACCCAGTCAAAAGATCTGGGTTTATTCCATCACCGTTCTTTAGCCCACTCTGCCGCCCCAGTTCAGACATGGCCATATGCAAATCAGTCTGACCCTGTGCCCCATAGGAATAGTCCAGCCCGAACTGCCAAGCCATGCCTTCCCTGGACCGGAAACAAGCTTCCAAGGACCGGTTTCTGGCATTGCAGCCGTCTTCAGCCTAGCTTGCTTGAATCCAGTGGCAAAGTGAGCAAGGTACTCACGTCTGAGCATACCCTGCCACACTTATGGTGGCAAAAGCGGTACAAAAGGGGGTGGTGATGGACGGAGCATCTGAACCAATCAAACACTCACACCCAGTCAAAAGATCTGGGTTTAATCCATCACCGTTCTTTAGCGCACTCTGCCACCCCAGTTCAGACATGGCCATATGCAAATCAGTCTGACCCTGTGCCCCATGGGAACAGTCCAGCCCGAACTGCCAAGCCATGCCTTCCCTGGACCGGAAACAAGCTTCCAAGGACCGGTTTCTGGCATTGCAGCCGTCTTCAGCCCGGCTTGCTTGAATCCAGTGGCAAAGTGAGTAAGCGACTCACGTCTGAGCATACCCTGCCACACTTATGGCGGCCAAAGTGGTACTAAAGGGGGTGGTGATGGACGGAGCATCTGAACCTATCAAACACTCACACCCAGTCAAAAGATCTGGGTTTAATCCATCACCGTTCTTTAGCCCACTCTGCCACCATAGTTCAGACATGGCCATATGCAAATCAGTCTGACCCTGTGCCCCATGGGAACAGTCCAGCCCGAACTGCCAAGCCATGCCTTCCCTGGACCGGAAACAAGCTGTCGAGGACCGGTTTCTGGCATTGCAGCCGTCTTCAGCCCGGCTTGCTTGAATCCAGTGGCAAAGTGAGCAAGCGACTCATGTCTGAGCATACTCTGCCACACTTATGGCGGCCAAAGCGGTACAAAAGGGGGTGGTGATGGACGGAGCATCTGAACCAATCAAACACTCACACCCAGTCAAAAGATCTGGGTTTAATCCATCACCGTTCTTTAGCCCACTCTGCAGCCCCAGTTCAGACATGGCGATATGCAAATCAGTCTGACCCTGTGCCCCATAGGAATAGTCCAGCCCGAACTGCCAAGCCATGCCTTCCCTGGACCGGAAACAAGCTTCCAAGGACCGGTTTCTGGCATTGCAGCCGTCTTCAGCCCAGCTTGCTTGATTCCAGTGACAAAGTGAGCAAGGGACTCACGTCTGAGCATACCCTGCCACACTTATGGCGGCAAAAGCGGTACAAAAGGGGGTGGTGATGGACGGAGCATCTGAACCAATCAAACACTCACACCCAGTCAAAAGATCTGGGTTTAATCCATCACCGTTCTTTAGCTCACTCTGCCACCCCAGTTCAGACATGGCCATATGCAAATCAGTCTGACCCTGTGCCCCATGGGAACAGTCCAGCCCGAACTGCCAAGCCATGCCCTCCCTGGACCGGAAACAAGCTTCCGAGGACCGGTTTCTGGCATTGCAGCCGTCTTTAGCCCGGCTTGCTTGAATCCAGTGGCAAAGTGAGCAAGCGACTCACGTGTGAGCATACCCTGCCACACTTATGGCGGCCAAAGCGGTACAAAAGGGGGTGGTGATGGACGGAGCATCTGAACCAATCAAACACTCACACCCAGTCAAAAGATCTGGGTTTATTCCATCACCGTTCTTTAGCCCACTCTGCCGCCCCAGTTCAGACATGGCCATATGCAAATCAGTCTGACCCTGTGCCCCATAGGAATAATCCAGCCCGAACTGCCAAGCCATGCCTTCCCTGGACCGGAAACAAGCTTCCAAGGACCGGTTTCTGGCATTGCAGCCGTCTTCAGCCCAGCTTGCTTGAATCCAGTGGCAAAGTGAGCAAGGTACTCACGTCTGAGCATACCCTGCCACACTTATGGTTGCCAAAGCGGTACAAACGGGGGTGGTGATGGACGGAGCATCTGAACCAATCAAACACTCACACCCAGTCAAAAGATCTGGGTTTAGTCCATCACCGTTCTTTAGCCCACTCTCCCACCGCAGTTCAGACATGGCCATATGCAAATCAGTCTGACCCTGTGCCCCATGGGAACAGTCCAGCCCGAACTGCCAAGCCATGCCTTCCCTGGACCGGACACAAGCTTCCGAGGACCGGTTTCTGGCATTGCAGCCGTCTTCAGCCCGGCTTGCTTGAATCCAGTGGCAAAGTGAGCAAGGGACTCACGTCTGACCATACCCTGCCACACTTATGGCAGCCAAAGCGGTACAAAAGGGGGTGGTGATGGACGGAGCATCTGAACCAATCAAACACTCACACCCAGTCAAAAGATCCGAGTTTAATCCATCACCGTTCTTTAGCCCACTCTGCCACCCCAGTTCAGACATGGCCATATGCAAATCAGTCTGACCCTGTGCCCCATGGGAATAGTCCAGCCCGAACTGCCAAGCCATGCCTTGCCTGGACCGGAAACAAGCTTCCGAGGACCGGTTTCTGGCATTGCAGCCGTCTTCAGCCCGGCTTGCTTGAATCCAGTGGCAAAGTGAGCAAGGGACTCACTTCTGAGCATACCCTGCCACACTTATGGCGGCCAAAGCGGTACAAAAGGGGGTGGTGATGGACGGAGCATCTGAACCAATCAAACACTCACACCCAGTCAAAAGATCTGGGTTTAATCCATC
Organism: Lissotriton helveticus; assembly: GCF_964261635.1. NCBI lineage: Eukaryota > Metazoa > Chordata > Amphibia > Caudata > Salamandridae > Lissotriton > Lissotriton helveticus. Next base: position 622,764,966 of record NC_136071.1, read on the forward strand.
ACCGTTCTTTAGCCCACTCTCCCACCCCAGTTCAGACATGGCCATATGCAAATCAGTCTGACCCTGTGCCCCATGGGAACAGTCCAGCCCGAACTGCCAAGCCATGCCTTCCCTGGACCAGTGTCAGGCTCCGCCTCTATCTCTTTGGAACTGTGCTGAAAGACCCACACCTTCCCCCGAAGAACTACCCCAATGTCCGGGTTACAACAGAGACCATTAAGGCAGTTTCACCGGGGAGGGAAAGGAAGGGAACAGTGGGGCGGGAGATCTGGAATGACAAATAAACAAGCTATTAGAATAAATCCCCCCCGTACCCACTTCTTTCTAACACTCCTCCTATTCACAAAACCAAGCAAGTATTACTCTCTTTCCCACATACCTGTAAAGGAAAAGAACAAGGACTAGCGCGAGGAGAAGAGACTTGAGGTGATACCAGGGATTCTGTTTAGCTGTATAAGAGAAAAAAGAACTTGCATGAAACCCTGATGCTAACAGAGACTACGCTATTCACTCATAACGCTCCACACATAACATTTCAGTGATGCTCATACAACAGCACAGGACCCCTCGAACTTGATACCCCTCTCTCGTTTCTCCTGCGTGAAAGAGAAATAAACAATATTGTTGAGAAAACAAAATACTGCAAACAGGGTTAATTCATCCTTAACGCTGTCTGCACACTGGAAACTTTAGTGTCTCTATTCTCGTGTTGGCAGTCCAGTGAATTCGAACATGAATAAAGTGTCTAGGCGACGCTGTACAACTGCGCCTATAATTATGTACACAGGAAGTCCTCTCCAAACAAATATGACCTCTCTCAGCCGAGAGAGTCACTCGGAATCCAGCACACACGCTACTTGCGTGCTCGAATCTGAAGCTCAAGAAAAGTCACTGGACATCCAATACACATGCCACTTGCGTCTTTGAAACTGTAGCCCCAGAAGATCACAGAGAGTTTCGAGGGCACCCGCAAACAACAATCCGAGTGCTTACCGCTACCATCGCTTACCGCAACAAGTCCTCTGGACTTAGCTGAATTATCGGCGCCGCCGCTGGTTTCAAGTGCGGTCTTTATTTCCGGGTGTACGTCTGACCCCGCGTCTCTTGCGTGATGCGATTCTCGGCATGCCGGGAATTGTAGTTCCGACTCCGACCTTCGCGGGACTTGGCAATGTTCGGTGTTGCTCCTCACACGGGGAGGGTGTTGAGTCCTTGCCATTCCGAGGGGGGCGAGATCTGACAGTACATCCCCCTTCACAAGGGCCACCGACCCTACACGGGTTTGTCCGGACAGGCTTTGTGGAAATTAGCCACCAACCGGGGGGCGTGCACAGCCCCAGCAGGCTCCCACGAATTCTCCTCCGGGACGTAACCCTTCCAGGATATCAAGTAGAGCAAACGCCCCCTCACCCTCCTGGAATCCAGGATCCGTTGCACCTCATACTCTCTGTCATGATGAACCCAGATGGGCACGGGCAACCAACGTTGCGGACAACGGGAAGGCTTCAAAAGGGATACATGGAACACCGGGTGTATCCTGAAATGAGCAGGTAGGCGCAATTGCACAGCCACTGGGTTAATGTGTTTTACATCCTTGTAGGGCCCTATAAACCTTGGATTGAATACGCTGTGCCTTCTGAATCTAATGTGCTTCGTGGACAACCATACCATATCACCACTCTTGTACACCGGACTCGGCCTCCGATGTTTGTCAGCCTGCCTCTTGTAACTAGCCTTGGCCTGTACAAGATTCTTGCGCGTGGCAAGGAGCACCTTGCGAACACGCAACAACCTCTCCCTGACGTCTGGCAGCTTATTGCACGTACTAGGCAGTAACAGAGGGGTAAATCTGGGATGATGCCCATACGAACAAAAGAAAGGAGTATGCTGAGTGGACGAATGTTGGGTGCTGTTATAGGCGATTTCTGCCAACCACAACCAATCCACGCAAGCATCTGAATTGTTCTGAACATAACAGCGAAAATACTGCTTCAGAGTCTGGTTTAGCCTCTCAGTCTGCCCATCGGTTTGCGGATGGAAACTGGTGGACAAAGAGGACGCTATTTGTAACTCCGCACACCAGGTTTTCCAGAAGCGGGCAGTAAACTGCGCCCCCTGTCGGACACTATAGCTCTAGGGAGACCGTGTAGCCTTACAACGTGAACCAAAAGGAGGTGAGCCAACTGACCAGCCGTAGGGATCTGCTTACATGCCACGAAGTGACCCATTTTTGTTAGGTAATCCACAACAACGATGATGGCGGTGTTCCCCTGATCTTTGGGGAGGCCGACTATGAAGTCCACCGAAAACCTCTCCCAAGGGTGTTCTGGCATGGGCATTGGTTTCAGGAGTCCCTGTGGTTGCTGTCGATTGGATTTCATCTGGGCACATGTGGCACACTCCCTCGCCCATTTCTGTACATCCGGCCGCACAGAAGGCCACCAGAACTGTCTCAACACCTTCTCCAACTTTTTCACGTATCCCATGTGTCCTGCACAAGGGGTGTCATGGCACCAGGAATACACAAGCCTTCTCAGGGTGTTTGTTGGCACGAGTACTTGTTTTCCTCTCATGGGTACTCCATGTTTCATCGTCCATTCAGGATGATGCCTAATCCATGTTCTCCACACACAGGTCTGTACACCGTTTCTCACTCCGGAGAGGAAATCCCTGGTTTGTGTAACACCAACCACTCGAGAAGGTTCGATGATCGCTCTATCTGGCTTCAGGGTATGCATTGTTGGATGTTCTTGTCGGGTCAAGGCATCCGCTTTCTTGTTGTTTGAGCCAGGTCTGAAAGTGATGATAAACCGATACTCCTCAAAGAACAACATCCATCGCAATTGTCGCGGTGTGAGATGTCTTGCGTCCCGCATGAACTGTAGGTTCCGATGGTCGGTATAAACAGTGACCAATAATTTTGCACCCAGCAACCAATGTCTCCATTCCAAGAAGGCATCCCGGATGGCCAACAGCTCCTTTTTGGCGATTGTTTAATTACACTCAGCCGCGCTTAATTTCCGAGACATGAAAGCGATGGGGTGCAACACTCCAGTGGTCTTGTTTCTTTGGGACAGTACTGCACCAATCGCAACTTCTGAGGCATCCGCCTCCACCACAAACGGCAATTCAGGATTGGCATGGATCAATATCGGTGCCGTGGAGAAGGAGGTCTTTAACTGCTCGAACGACTGCTGTGCCTTCTGATCCCAAACAAAGGGGACGTTCTTCCGTGTAAGGCGGGTTAGCGGGGTCCCAATCCAGAAAAATCACGAACGAATCTCCTGTAAAAGTTAGCGAACCCCAACAGGCTCTGTATATCCTTGACGTTACAAGGACTTGGCCATTCTTTCACCGCCTTGACTTTTCTTTCCGCCATCACTTGTCCCGATGGGGTAAGCATCACTCCCAGAAATTCCACGGTGGTAACATGGAACTCACATTTAGTGATTTTACAGTATAGATGATGGGACAACAGGGCTTGCAACACCTGGCTTACGTGTTCTTCGTGGTCTTTCATGGAATCCGAGTAAATCAGGATGTCGTCGATGTACACAATGACGTGATGTTATGTTACGTTATGTTACTTTGGTTTATATAGCGCCAGCTCACCGACAGGTCTCAAGGCGCTCCAGGTGGTCCAGGAATTCCCGTAAGATTTAATTAATGAAGAATTGAAATGCGGCCGGGGCATTGCACAATCCGAAGGGCATCACGAGATACTCATAAAGCCCATACCGCATCTTAAATGCTGTTTTCCACTCGTCAACGTGCCGTATTCTGACAAGGTGATAAGCCCCCCTCAGGTCTAGCTTGGTGTACACGGTGGCTGATCTCACTTGCTCTAACAGGACCGGAATCAATGGCAGTGGGTATTGGTTCTTTACCGTGATGGTATTCAAGGCTCTATAGTCAATACAGCATCTTTTCTCACCATTGGCTTTAGGGATGAAAAACAGTGGCGATGCCGCTGGGGACCTAGAAGGCCTGATATATCCAAGGGCCAGGTATTTATCTAGATAGGCTCGTAGGATTTCGTTCTCTGGTATCGTGAGTGCGTATATTCTGCCATTGGGCACCACCGATCCTGGAAGGAGGTCGATCCGGCAGTCATACGAGCGGTGAGGAGGAAGTGTCTCGGCTTTAACATCGCTGAACACCTCTTCGTACGCAGTATAACAAGGAGGAAGGGAGACTTCTTTTTCAGTGGCCGTGGCGATATGTAGTACCGAAGCCAATGCCCCTGAATGGTTTATTCTTGCGAAACAGCAATGGTCTTGGCAGTATACAGACTGGAAAAGCACCTTGCCGGAGGTCCAGTGAATAAGGGGTTCATGTGTCTTCAACCACGGGAGTCCCAGGATGACCCCGTACTGAGGTGCCTCTATAATATTGAATGATATCTCCTCATGGTGTGTTCCGTCATAGGAAAGAACATATTCCGGGGTGTGATACAGTATGGGTCCCGTATTCAACCCTTTACCGTCAACTGCATATACCGTTTCTGGACGTTCTTTGGCGATTAAGAGTACCCCTAGGCGTTTGGCTTCCGTGAAATCCATGAAACAACCGGTAGCGCCCGAGTCGACCATAGCTCGGATGTTCCTTTCCTTAGATGCGATTACTAGAGACATGTGTATGAACAGGTGGTTCTTCTCGGTTTCTTTTTCTGGTGTGATGGAAGGGATGGTAATTCTGCTTGATGGTTCCCCTCCGCACGCCTTCAAGCTTTGTAGTTTTCCTGTTCCGTTTCAGTGGTTCCTGCTGCTACTTGTCCAATCTTGCCCCTGCCAGGCTTAGGTTTTACCGGACATTCCCTCAGGAAATGTCCCTTCTTCCCACAATATAAACAGAGACCTTGTTTCCGACGGTAGTTCTTTTCACTAAGCGTCAACGAGGCTCGATCTGCTCCGATATCCATTGCTTCCGGCCCCAAGGAAGTCTTTTCCCCGTGCCCTGAGTGCTCATAGGGTAGAACAGGCTTTTCCTCTGTCTGATGATCCCCTTTTCGCTCTTTCATCCTGTGATCAAGGCGTAAAGCAAGTTCAATTAGTGTGGAGCAAGTACGAGGTTGTGGATCAATTTGAGCCAACACATCCTTTAGGTCATCATTCAGGCCTTGGTAGAAGAGGGCAGATTGTTTGTCTTCAGGCCAGTCTGTTTCAGCCACCAAACGACGGAAGTTATTCAGATATGTAACCAAATCTGAGCCGCCTTGTCTTAATTTCAGCAGGTCCCTATGAGCCGAAAAGGTCTCAGCCCGCCTGTCAAAGGTTTTCTCAAAAGCAGCACAAAAGTCATCCCAAGCATACAGTAAGGGGTCATCTCTCCTCACAACAGGGACTGCCAATTGGGCTGCCTCACCCCCTAAATGCGAGATGAGAAATGCCACTCTTGCTTGATTGGTGGCAAACATCTTTGGTTTGCACATAAAGTGCAACAATACTTGTGTTATGAACACTTGTACTTTACTGTTGTCTCCGTAAAAACGTTCAGGTGGGGCTAGAGGTATCTGAGCAGGCATCTCCACTATCACTGAGGTAGAAGGAACTTGACTCCCCCCTCCCAGGGCCTGAGGCGTTTGGGTTCTGTCCATTCTGGCTTTCAATTGGGCATTCTCTGCTCTGGCAGCCGCCACTTCTCTATTGGAGGCTGCAAGTTCGACTTGAACCTGCGCCAGAGCTGCCAGTACATCGTCTAGCGTGGTCATGGTGTTTTCCAGCACAGCCAAGAAGAGAGAATATTCTTGGGCCGATAATGTTAATGTTAATGTTAATGTTAAAATAGGACTTTTATAGCGCAACGGCTACTCCAAGGGAGTGTCCCGGCGCTTTAAGCTCCAAACCATAGAGGAGAGCATGAAACATAACAGTAACAGAAAGGATAATAATTCTGTCAGGCTCCGCCTCTATCTCTTCGGAACTGTGCTGAAAGACCCACACCTTCCCCCGAAGAACTACCCCAATGTCCGGGTTACAACACAGACCATTAAGGCCGAGAGAGTCACTTGGAATCCAGCACACACGCTACTTGCGTGCTCGAATCTGAAGCTCAAGAAAAGTCACTGGACGTCCAATACACACACCACTTGCGTGTTTGAAACTGTAGCCCCAGAAGATCACAGAGAGTTTCGAGGGCACCCGCAAACAACAATCCGAGTGCTTACCGCTACCACCGCTTACCGCAACAACTCCTCCGGACTTAGCTGAATTATCGGCTCCGCCGCTGGTTTCAAGTGCGGTCTGTATTTCCGGGTGTATGCTGACCCCGCGTCTCTTGCGTGACGCGATTCTCGGCATGCCGGGTATTGTAGTTCCGACTCCGACCTTCGCGGGACTTGGCAATGTTCGGTGTTGCTCCTCACACGGGGAGGGTGTTGAGTCCTTGCCATTCCGAGGGGGGCGAGATCTGACAACCGGAAACAAGCTTCCGAGGACCGGTTTCTGGCATTGCAGCCGTCTTCAGCGGTACAAAAGGGGGTGGTGAAGGACGGAGCATTCGAACCAATCAAACACTCACACCCAGTCAACAGATCTGGGTTGAATCCATCACCGTTCTTTAGCCCACTCTGCCACCCCAGTTCAGACATGGCTATAGGCAAATCAGTCTGACCCTGTGCCTCATGGGAACAGTCCAGCCCGAACTGCCAAGCCATGCCTTCCCTGGACCGGAAACGAGCTTCCGAGGACCGGTTTCTGGCATTACAGCCGTCTTCAGCCCGACTTGCTTGAATCCAGTGGTAAAGTGAGCAAGGGACTCACATCTGAGCATACCCTGCCACACTTATGGCGGCCAAAAGCGGTACAAAAGGGGGTGGTGATGGACAGAGCATTCGAACCAATCAAACACTCACACCCAGTCAACAGATCTCGGTTGAATCCATCACCGTTCTTTGGCCGCCACAAGTGTGGCAGGGTATGCTCAGACGTGACTCCCTTGTTCACTTTGCCACTGGTTTCGGGCAGGCCGGGCTGAGGACGGCTTTAATGCCAGAAACCGGTCCTCGGAAGCTTGTTTCCGGTCCAGGGAAGACATGGCTTGGCCGTTCGGGCTGGACTGTTCCCATGAGGAACAGGGTCAGACTAATTTGCATATGGCCATGTCTGAACTGGGGTGGTAGAGTGGGCTAAAGAACGGTGATGGATTAAACCCAGATATTTTGACTGGGTGTGAGTGTTTGATTGGTTCAGATACTCCGTCCATCACCACACCCTTTTGTACCACTTTGGCCACCACAAGTGTGGCAGGGTATGCTCAGACCTGAGTCCCTTGCTCACTTTGCCATTGGATTCATGCAAGCCGGGCTGAGGACGGCTGTAATGCCAGAAACCGGTCCTCGGAAGCTTGTTTCTGGTCCAGGGAAGGCATGGCTTGGCAGTTCGGGCTGGACTGTTCCCATGAGGCACAGGGTCAGACTGATTTGCATATGGCCATGTCTGAACTGGGGTGGCAGAGTGGGCTAAAGAACGGTGATGGATTAAACCCAGATCTTTTGACTGGGTGTGAGTGTTTGATTGGTTCAGATGCTCCGTCCATCACCACCCCCTTTTGTACCGCTTTCGCTGCCACAAATGTGGCAGGGTATGCTCAGACGTGAGTCCCTTGCTCACTTTGCCACTGGATTCGGGCAGGCCGGGCTGAGGATGGCTGTAATGCCAGAAACCGGTCCTCGGAAGCTTGTTTCCGGTCCAGGGAAGGCATGGCTTGGCAGTTCGGGCTGGACTGTTCCCATGAGGCACAGGGTCAGACTGATTTGCTTATGGCCATGTCTGAACTGGGGTGGCAGAGTGGGCTAAAGAACGGTGATGGATTAAACCCAGATCTTTTGACTGGGTGTGAGTGTTTGATTGGTTCAGATGCTCCGTCCATCACCACCCCCTTTTGTACCGCTGCTCCTGATTGCAGCTTGTGCGGCAGCCGGAAAAGGGCCGCAGCACAAGCTGCAATAGAATTATGTTTTTGAACATCCCAGCACCATGTGGCTGGCATGATGCAATAGAAGCAAATGCTGCTTACTGCTTTGAAGTCTTTTATTCTTAGGTCAATTTTCCTGCTGTTGATGGTAATACAAATATATTTCATAAAGACACTGCACCTGCTGCACCAAATTAATGCGTAGCGTATGCACTCATAGAAAGTCCTTTATCCTACTGGTTGCTTGGCACCCTTCCACATGTACCTACCCCTGTCCGAATGGCGCCCTTAGTAATGAGACTATACTCCATACCCTGATATGGCTAATCAATATCTTGTGCAGGCATGAGCATTATGACATACTCTAGTTACCTTAAATAGATGCTTTATTCAATTTGTTTTATGCACCTTGTTGGCACGGCCAGCAAGGGTTGGCCTGTCTGCAATAAGTCCTGTAATTGTTCATTCAGTTATGTGCAAGTGACCCACTAATCATGAGGAAATTCCTTTTTGGCTCACCCAATAAAGTAACCCAACTTGAAGCTGTATTACCCTAACAGGACCACAAATCATATCGTTTCCGAGAGAGATTTTCACCTGTTGACAGCGTGTATTCACACACTTAGAGGGAAAACTTTGGTCATGGGATGAATTGTAAAAACACAGTATAATTTTCTTTGTCGAACTGTTTTACATTGAGTGTGTGTAGAAGTCTGAATCTACAATCTAACAGTTTTTTTTTCAAACTTGTAGTGAACCCCTGAAGACGGCTTCTGGAAAAGCCGAAATGCATTGGGCAAACAAGATCAATCACTAAGGATGAACTATGTATGTGTCATGCTGTGGAAAAAGGCCTGGAAGGGCATATCTGCCGCATTTGAAGCTTGTCATACATAAGTGCCTCACATGTAAAATGATAAAAGGAAACAAGCATCATAAAACTTTGAAATATGTTGAATAAATCGTACAAAACGTGGATGAGTTTATGGCATTGTCATTAAGAAATATAGATTGTGCCGTGCGTCCGGTTTGGAATTAAATTTTGTTTGAATTTTTTCATGGTATCTACAAATGTGTGGAGGGCAGACCACGTTTCCAGGCTGCACGCTGAAAAACTTAAACAATTTGAATGGTGAAGCAATTTGGAAGAAACAGGAGTGCACTTTGTTACCCCCTCTTTTTTCACTTTTAGAAAGTTGGCATTTTTATGTCCTATCCATTTGTTGTCTGCATCCTGTGTCCTTGGTCACACCACTGTGTGTAGTTGGCAGCTGGCCTTTGTGTATCCTCCCAGACATTGAGACAAAAAGTGACTAGATGTTGGCAAGATGGGCCATCTTGCCTGGATAGGAGGGACGGAGCTGTTGTAGAGCTGTTCCGTGCCCCACTTACATTTCAACAGGTCTGTCTCTAACATATTCACAATGCACTTGCCACCATTCTTTTGTCATTCTAGACCTCTTGGGGCCAGAGCAGAGGAAGGGGAGACATTTCAATTTGTAGAAGGGCCTAAAATATTCTCCCACTTCAAAGGCTGGGACCTGGAATAAGTATTGGACCCACAGACCAACTCTTCACTATATTGCCTGCTGGACCTGTGGAAGAATTCAGAACATACTTGTACTCTAGAGTACTGCCCTACTGCTTGAGGCCTGTCTTATTTCTCAGAGGCTGCCATTCTGCTTCTAGAGCACTGCCCTGCTGGTTGAGACTTGCCCTGTTTCTTAGGGGATTGACCTGCTGCTTGCAGCCTGTTTTGTTCTTCAGAGAACTGCCCTGCTGCTTAAGGCCTGCCTTGCTGAATGATGGAGAAAGAACCCTCTCCTTGATGAGGACTTCCAAAGTAACTACAGCGACTAGTTGGCTGGCCTCCTGTTCCGAGCTACAGGAATACATGTAAACTGAGATGGAAGCAAATCAGCTGTATATTGGAGAGAAAGCAGTTTATTATTTTCTAAAACAAAATGAGAGAAAAATGCATTTCTGCAATAATGTTTTACCCCCTACGCCGCGGGGCTAATTCCCCCGCGGCACTGGGGGAAGGGGGGGCGCATGCACCGCCACGGTGCTTGTGACGAGCTCAGCTCGTCACGCTGCACAGTGGCGCTGTGCTCATGACGAGCTGAGCTCATCATGACCATGCCTGTTTTTCAGAACGCTCAGCACAGCGGGGGAATTAGCACCGCGTGTGAGCGCCGCGCGTGTCATGACGAGCTCAGCTCGTCATCAGCACAGCGCAACCGTGCCTCATGAGGAGCTGAGCTCGTCATGAGCATGGGAAGGGTAAACTTAAAACTACAACTACAGAGACAAGCACACCTGGCCATCGCACAAAGTCAATGTTTGAAGCTCCGAAGAGATTTGGACTGGTAGTCATGATATATTAGATGCCTCTGAGAACTCTAAGTAAAAATTGACCCAATAAATTTTACAGACAAAAGTCTACATTTGTCATAACATTACATTTTGTTTTTGTTCTTTATGGGATTTAAAGTCCCTGGAAGGTACGGACATACTTGAAGCAAAACAATCTAAAATTGTATTAGGATATCCCATTGCGTTATGATCTAGGAAGCTGATTATCTTAAATCTATTTTGCTGTTGCTCGTGGAAATTATGAAGGCTAAAGTATATTATGCAGTGTCCCCCCCTCTTTAACTCTATAAAAGGGATCGGAAGAAAATCAATTAGACCATATTTCATCCATTCTGGAGCTATGAAAAAAATAGATATCATGTTTGTTATGTTTGCTTTGTGTATTGTGGACGACATCAACTTGGATTTATATGTAAGCAATTCTCCCTGTTTTGGCTATTTGCTTATATAAAATCAGCCTGCTAATATTTTAGGACTTCACTAGTCTCAAATCATTATTTGCTTTACATATTGTGCTACGGTCGAATACCTCTGTTTTCATTGTGACAAAAATGTATTTTTATGAAATACGTTGAACACATTTAGAACTAAGAAATGCACTATTATTTCGGAAAACATTCTGCCAGGTTTTTTTTCTTCAATTTTTAAAAATACACTCATCATAGATTGCGCTGGATGATGAGGTATATAAACATAATTAACATATTCACCCTTTCTCCAGTTTCCTTACTCAACTGCGTGTTCTTCTTCTAATTGCTGTCACCTTCGACTATTGCATCCTTATTATCAGCCTTCTACATGACTAGATGATTACGTAATCCCCATAGCCGAGCGAATAATGAGCTTGTGAGACACTGATAGCCACATAACTAAGAGTAATTGGAGGTGGGGTTAGTAACTAATGTGCCTTTCTTTTAGTGGAACGACTTATAGTCCAATGGAGTAAGCAATGAAGAAATCAACCTGGCAAACAATTGCTGACTAATTTTCTAATTAATTGTGGCTAAAAACATGGATTTTAATGTTTCCATGCTTACTCCAATGTCTCCCATGAACATCAAGTCTAATTTCACGATCTCAGAATGCAAAATACTTTTACATACATAAAGAATACGCCACTGTGTATCAAATCATATTTTGTCAGCGGCGTCTTTAGTTATGAATTCAAGATTATGAAAGCGTGTATACTACAGCATTAAAAAGGAGTGTACCCTTTTCCGTATAAAGTTTTGAAAGAATCAGTAAAGTTTGTTAAGCTTCCTTTGCTTTCTTCCACTTTGCCCAAGTGAACCTTTTCAGCCCCCCTTATTGGTCAGTTAATTTTCAATCCAACAGAAACCATTTAAAACGTATTTCGTGGAAAACAGATGTACATTGTCAATCAATCAATCAAATAATTTGCAAAGCAGGTTTTAAGGCGCTGAAGGGAGGGGAGGAAGGGGGTGCTGTTGCTACTGGTCGAACAGCCAGGTCTTGAGTTGTCTCCTGAAGGATAGAAGGTCTTCGGCTTGTCGTAGGATGAGGGGGAGGGTGTTCCAGGTCTTGGCGGCGCAGTGGGAGAAGGATTTGCCTCCGGCTGTGGTTTTACGGATGCGTGGGTCGGTAAGCAGGGAGAGGTCTGCAGAGCGGAATTTCCTATTGGGGACGTATAAGGAGAGTCGGCTGTTGAGATAGGCTGGGCCGGTCTTGTGGAGTGCCTTGTGTGCGTGGATCAGGAGCTTGAAGGAGATTCTTTGGTCGACAGGGAGCCATTGCAGGCTCCTCAGGTGGGGGGTGATGTGGTCGCTGCGCGGGATGTCGAGGATCAGGCATGCAGAGGCATTCTGGATTCTTTGAAGCCTGTTGATGAGCTTGGTCGGGTCTCCAGCATAGAGGGCGTTTCCGTAGTTGAGTCTGCTGCTGACTAGGGCCTGGGTGACTGTTTTCTTTGTGTCTGTCGGGATCCATCTGTAGATCTTGCGGAGCATGCGGAGGGTGTTGAAACAAGTGGAGGAGACAGCGTTGACTTGTTTAGTCATGGTGAGTTAGGAGTCGAGGATGACTCCCAGATTGTGTGCATGGGTGGTGGGTGGTGGGAGCGGGGGGTGTCCCCAGTGATGCAGGCCACCAGGAGTCACCCCATGCTGAGCGGTTGGACCCAAGGATGAGGATCTCCCTCTTGTCTGCGTTCAGTTTCAGGCGGCTATGCTCCATCCATTCGGCGACGGCCATCTATCCCTGGTGGAGGTTGGATTTGGTGGTGAGGGGGTCCTTGGTGAGGGAGAGGATCAGTTGCGTACCGTCAGCGCAGGAGATAATGCTGAGGTCATGCTTTCGGGCGATGCGTACGAGAGGCGCCATGTGGACGTTGAACAGCGTTGGGCTGAGGGAGGATCCCTGCAGGATGCCGCAGATGATCTCGGAGGCTTCGGATCGGAACGGGGCGAGGTGGACTCTCTGAGTTCTGCAGGAGAGGAAGGAAGAGGTCCATTCCAGGGCCTTGTCTCGGATCCCTGCGTCGTGGAGTTGTGTGCGTAGTGTGCTGTGGCAGACGGTGTCGAAGGCGGCGAAGAGGTCCAGAAGGATGAGAGCTGCCATCTCACCATTATCCAACAGGGCCCTGATGTCGTCTGTGGCGGCAATGAGGGCAGTCTTGGTGCTGTGGTTGCTGCGGAAACCTGACTGGGAGGGGTCCAGAATGCTGTTGTCTTCGAGGTAGCGGGTGAGCTGGATGTTGACTATCTTCTCGAAGACCTTTGGCGGGAACGGGAGCAGGGAGATGGGCCGGGTATTTTTCAGTTCGCTTGGGTCCACCTTGGCATTCTTCAGTAGGGCGTTGATCTCGGCGTGTTTCCAGCTCTCAGGGAAGGTCGCGGTTGCGTAGGTTGGGTGCGATGGAGCTGTCGGCTTTGTTGAAGATGTGGTGTGGAAAAGGATCAGACGGTGAGCCGGAGTGGATTGTGCCCATGGTCTTGATTGTTTTCGATGCTCACGTTGGCCCAGGTTGTCAGGGGGTCATAGTCGGTGGGGTGTGGTGGTTCCTGCCTGTTGGGGCCTGTAGGGGTCATCCGGGGGTGAAGCTATTGTGGATGTCAGCGATCTTGCGGAGGAAGAAGGTGGTGAGGAAGTCGCACAGGGATGTCGTTGGCGTTGGAGCTGGGGTTGGAGAGTTCCTTCACGACGTTGAAGAGCTCCTTGCTGTTGTGTGCCTTGTTGTTGAGGCGGTCTTTGAAGGAGGTCCTCTTGGCGGTCCTGATGAGGTGGTGGTGGTTGCGGATGGCGTCTTGGAGGGCTGCGCGACTGCCGAGCGACTTCTCCTATGCCATATGTTCTTCAACTTCCGGCAGGTGCGCTTGGACGCTAGGAGTTCCGGGGTGAACCGGTTGGCTCTCTTGCTGGTGTCTTTGAGGGTTTGCTTTTTCAGCGGGCTAAGGTTTAGGCGCAGTCGTCCATCCGTCGTCTGAGGGTGCGCGCGCCATTGTCGGGGATGGAGGGGTTGGTCGGTGGGTTGAGTGCGAGGTTTGTCTGTAGTTCTACTTCTGTGATTCTGCCCCAGCAGCGACGGGGGATCTGTAGGGTGAGGTGACTGGTTGAAGGAGAAGTGTGGGCTTGAGGAGAAGATGGCGTCGAGTGTGTGTCCGGCAATGTGGGTCAGCGAAGTGACGAGACGTTCCAGTCCGAGGTTGGTGAGGTTGTCTATTAGGGTGGAGGAGTTTCTGTCGTTGTTGTTCTCCAGATGGAAGTTCAGGTCTCTGAGGAGGATGTAGTTGGTGAAGGTCAGTCCGTGCTTGCTGATGAAGTCGGCGATGGTGTCGCAGAATTGTGGTCGGGGTCCTGGTGGTCTGTAGATGAGGGTGCCCCTTAGGGTGGTCTTGGGGTCCGTATGGATCTGGAAGTGCATGTGTTCAGCGGTGCTGAGTGTGTCGTCGGTGTTTGTTGAGACCCTTATGGTCTTCTTGTGGACGATGGCGATTCCTCCTCCGACTCCATTGGTGCGGTCTCTGCGGGCGATCTTGTATCCATCGGGGATGGCTATTGCGATGTCTGGGGAGGAGGCTTTGTTCATCCAGGTCTCGGTCAGGAAAGCGACATCTGGAGATGCGGTGTCAAGTAGGTCCCAGAGCTCGACGGTGTGTTTGCGTGCGGAGTGGGTGTTAATCAGTATGCAACGGAGCTGGTTGTGTTTTGTCGTGGCGGGTTTCTCTGCGTCTTTGATGCAGGAGAAGCTGCAGTTCTGGCAGGCGAAGGGACCGTTGGTGCGCTTCGGGGTGGCCTGGCAGCAGGTGGGAGTTCGTCCTGGGTTGAGAGCGATGAGGGTGCTGGCATTGTATCGGAGGCGGTCAAAACGGCTGGTGTGGGGGCCAAGGGTTCTGGCACTGGGCGCGGTCCCGGCGCAGTGGCCGCCATTTTATGGGGAGGTTGGAGGGAGGAGCAGCTGGGAGGCGGTAGGCGGGTGGCAGGGGCGTGCGAATGGGCATGGGGGGCGGGGCCTCAGGGGCAGCAGCGGCGGGAACTGCAGCATGGACCGGGGAACCGAAGGGAAAAGAGCACCAAGGAGCAGCAGGCAACCGGGCACAGGGGCACTCAAGCGCTGGCGGCACTGCAGCGGGGGGGCAACCTACCAGGCAAGGTCATGGGTCAGACCCTTTTTGGGTTATCACAGGACAAGCAAGGGCTACTGAGAGTAATCCATTGGTACTCGCAAACATTTTCCCAGGGGCCAAAAAGTTTGGTCTGTGATGTGACCAAGCGGGTGCATTGATGCCACCTGGGTGGCGGTGGGGGTTGGGGCTAGGGGTGTTGGCAGCATTGTGAGGTGACCACTGCGCCTTCCGGCCTGGTCACCCCCAAGCTCCTGTGCCCGTGCCTGCTCCCGCAGCCCCAGCCACCCGAGGGCCGCCGAGCCCACACCAGCCTCCCGCAGCCCCAGCCACCCGAGGGCCGCCAAGCCCGCTCCAGCTTTTCCCGCCGCCCTACCCCGCGGCCCCGCCCCCCCGCCAGCCGATTGGCTCTCGCTCCCGCCTCCCCGCAGACCCTCCCGACCGGCTCCCTTCTTAAGGGGAGCCTGACCAGAACCAGGGAGTGACCACTGCGCCTTCCGGCCTGGTCACCCCCAAGCTCCTGTGCCCGTGCCTGCTCCCGCAGCCCCAGCCACCCGAGGGCCGCCGAGCCCACACCAGCCTCCCGCAGCCCCAGCCACCCGAGGGCCGCCAAGCCCGCTCCAGCTTTTCCCGCCGCCCTAGCCCGCGGCCCCGCCCCCCGCCAGCCGATTGGCTCTCGCTCCCGCCTCCCCGCAGACCCTCCCGACCGGCTCCCTTCTTATGACGTCCCCAGAGCGACCGCGCACCGGACGCGCGCAGCGGGAGCACCGATTGAACGCCGAAGGTGCGCCAAAGGTAAGCCCGTCTACGCCCGTCCGCGCCTGGACCGCGCCCAGTGCCAGGACCCCTGGCCCCCGCAGAGGCCACCCCTCCCGCCGGACGTACGACGCCGCCACCCTCAACGCACTCAACACCGGCCGAGCCCCGGGATGCTACCGAGCCACTCCGAGACGCACCCACGGACCCTTCAGCTGCCACGCCTGCAAGTTCACATGCATCCGGACCTGCACTACACCAGCACCCACCAAGCCGAACACCAGCAGCAACCACCTGAAGTGCAGCCTGCTCAACACCCGCTCCGTCCACAGACACGCCGTTCAACTCTGGAACCTCCTCGACACCACAGCTCCAGACGTCGCCTTCCTCATGGAAACCTGGATGAACGCCTCCTCAGCGCCCGACATCGCCATCCCGGACGGATACAAGATCACCGGGAGGGACTGCGTCAACCAGACGGGAGGAGGCATCGCCATCATCCACAGGAACACCATCCGCATCACGACCAACACCGACGACACCCTGACAACCGCCGAACACCTGCACTTCCAGATCCACACCGACCCCAAGACCACCCTCAGAGGCACCCTGATCTACCGTCCCCCGGGACCCCGCACACAATTCAGCAAAGACATCGCCGACTTCATCAGCCCGCACGCCCTCCCCTCCGCTGACTACATCCTGCCCGGGGACCTCAACTTCCACCTGGAGAACACAATGACCGCAATACCACCACCCTGCTTGACAACCTCGCCAACCTGGGACTCAAGCAGCTGGTGACCACCCCCACCCACCTCGCCGAACAAACACACTCGATGCCGTCTTCTCATCCAGCAAAGACATCGCCTTCAGCCACGCCACCGGACTTCACTGGACGGACCACAGCTGCGTCCACTTCAGCTTCAGAAGGACCACGATCCACCACCACCAGCAACAGGTTGCACGAAGAAGCTGGAACAAGATCACGGCCGAGCAGTTCACCGCAGCCCTGAACCAGCACCCTCCCGCCAGCTCCGCGAACCCCAGCCAGGCCGCCGACAACCTCACGAAGTGGATCAGCAACTGCGCAGACGACCTCGCCCCACTGAGGACCCCGCCCAGCAGACCCGGCAGCAAGAAAGCATCCTGGTTCACCGACGAACTCAAGAGCTCCAAGAAGAACTGCCGAGCTCTCGAGAAAGCATGGAGAAGAGACCCAACACCGGACAACATGACCACCCTCAAGCTCACCAATCGAAAACACCATCAACTGATTTGCGCCACCAAGAAAACAGCATTCAAGGAAAGACTGGACAACAACGCACACAACAGCAAGGAACTCTTCAACATCGTGAAAGAGCTCTCCAACCCCAACGCCGGAATCAACGACATCACCCCATCACAAGACCTCTGCAACTCCCTCGCCTCCTACTTCCACAACAAGATCGCTGACATACACAACAGCTTCAGCACACAACCAACGCTCCCCACGACCGCACCAACGCCCCCCACCACCACCCTCAGCGCCTGGACCCCTATCAACACCGAAGACACCATCCGCACAATGAACTCCATCCACTCCGGATCTCCAACCGACCCCTGCCCTCACCACGTCTTCAACAAAGCCGACGCCGCCATCGCACCCCAGCTACGGGACATCATCATGCTTCCTTCGACACCGCAACCTTCCCTGAGAGCTGGAAGCACGCCGAACTCAGCGCTCTACTAAAGAAACCAACAGCAGACCCCACCGAACTCAAGAACTACCGCCCCATCTCGCTCCTCCCGTTTCCAGCCAAAGTCATCGAGAAGACAGTCAACAAGCAGCTGGCCGCCTTCCTCGAGACGAATGGATCCCTCGACCCCTCACAGTCGGGCTTCAGGGCCAACCACAGCACCGAGACCGCCCTCATCGCTGCCACCGATGACATCCGTGCCCTGCTTGACAACGGAGAAACAGCGGCCCTCATCCTCCTAGACCTCTCTGCGGCATTCGACACTGTCTGCCACCGCACCCTAGTGCAATGCCTCAGGAACGTCGGAATCCAGGAGAAGGCACTGGAATGGATCATCTCCTTCCTCGCTGGAAGAACACAGAGAGTCCGCCTACCCCCGTTCAGGTCAGAGGCCACCGAAGTCATCTGCGGCGTTCCTCAAGGCTCCTCGCTCAGCCGCACCCTCTTCAATGTCTACAGGAGCCCCCTTGCGGCCATCGCACGCCAACACAACCTCAACATCATCTCCTACGCCGACGACACACAGCTGATCCTCTCCCTGACCAACGACCCCCCCACCGCCAGAGCCGACCTACACGAAGGGATGAAACACGTAGCCGAATGGATGATGACTAGCCGCCTGAAACTGAACTCAGACAAGACGGAAGTTCTCATCCTGGGCTCCTCGCCCTCCGCCTGGGACGACTCCTGGTGGCCACCCGCCCTGGGCTCCGCACCCAAACCAACAGACCACGCACGCAACCTGGGCTTCATCCTGGACTCCTCCCTCTCCATGACCAGACAAGTCAACGCCGTCTCCTCGTCTTGTTTCAACATCCTGCGCATGCTACGTAAGATCCCCACCGAGACCAGGAAGACGGTCACCCAGGCCCTCGTCACCAGCCGTCTGGACTACGGCAACGCCCTCTACGCCGGAACCACCGCCAAGCTCCAGAAGAGACTCCAGCGAATCCAGAACGCCTCAGCAAGACTCATCCTCGACATCCCCAGACAAAGCCACATCTCCAGACACCTGAGAGACCTGCACTGGCTCCCGGTCAACAAGAGAATCACCTTCCGCCTCCTCACCCACGCACACAAAGCCCTGCACAACCAAGGCCCGAGTTACCTCAACAGCCGCCTCAACTTCTACGCTCCCACACGCCACCTTCGATCGACCAGGCGCGCCCTCACCGCCGTCCCCCGCATCCGAAGAGCCACAACAGGAGGAAGATCCTTCTCCCACCTGCCCGCCAAGACTTGGAACTCCCTCCCGACCCACCTCCGCCTGACCCAAGACCACCTCGCCTTCAGGAAGCAGCTCAAGACCTCGCTGTTCGAGCAGTAGCGGACCCCCCCCTCCCCAAGCGCCTTGAGACCCTCCAGGTAAAAAGTGCGCTATACAAATGCTATGATTGATTGATTGATTGATTGAGTGTAGAGAAAGCATAGCATATATATCTATAGGCTGATTTGCACAATATGAAACCAGAAAACTGGAGATTAATCTCAGCTTCACCCACTTTAACCAATTTTGGGATCCTAGGCAAGTTTTTTTATTTTACTTCCACAGATTTTTCTTCATTATCACATATAAGAGGGTCTCGACATACATGAGCTCAGGATGTGCGCTGTACCAAATGTTATCCAGTGTTTGATTTAATAAAATATCATGTTTTTCATGTATAATAGTAACCTAGCCCACCAAAAGAGTGTACATAACAACTGACTTGCCTCTTAGTTCACTACTGGCAATGTTGTCAGGGTGGGGAGAAAATAAATGTTTCTGAATTCATGTTTGAAAACTATCACCTTTAGAAACAAATGCTTTTCAATGCATGCCTATAATCTAATGTACTAAGGCAAAAAGATTTGCATTTTAATGAAATGCACTTTTTGAATTTTGGCTTTGTCATATTTTTACCAATTTGCTGCAAGATGTCTTTCAATATGAAGACATTCCTAAAGCAGTAGATAGCAACCTATTTATTTCCTTTCTTTAACTTCAATTAACCTTTAAATGAATGCTTCCCCGTTTATTAACATCTTATTTAACATATTTTTTATGTTAGTGCTTAGTCGAATAAACAGCAGTAGACCAGGGGCCGCATGCTTTGGTCAGAAGGGCCTCATGCGGACCCCAGGACATACTTTGAGTATCAGTGGTGTAAACATGAATGTCATTTGGCAGTAGTCAGGGTTTGCAGCTGTGACCTCCAGCTTGCTCCCTGCTACTCCTGGCACTTCCTTTGCGAACCCTAGCCTCAGAGGAGGCAAACACCTTGGGGGCTGATGTTATTATACTCTGATGTACCGAGGGCTGCACTAATATAGCAGTTCAAATTCATCCAAGTTCAACCCTTTCAGCACTTGCATCTCAGTGGTAGTGAAGGCAAGCAGTCACAGGTTTCTTAGGTAGTGTAGAGGTGCTTGAGCTCACTACAAAGCAAACACACATCCATACAATAACATTGTCCAATCAAGTGCTTGTTTTTCAGATTTATTTTTATTTCAAAACACACTCAAACTTAATACTACACATATATATATGCACACAATTTAGCAGGTGCGGCCCATGCAGGTAAGAGTGGTGGAGCGGGGTGGAGGCGATTCAACATACAACAACAAGGAAAACCATGTTTTTCTTTTTTTAAATGTATGTTTCCCTGGTCGTTCTATGTCAAATCCCCCCAACCATGTGCTCCCTGCCTTACCGCTCTTACCTGATTGGGCCGTGCCTACAATTTAGTGCACTGACATTGAGAGAGCATTTCTTTGCTCTACTGACTCCGGTTCCACCTGGCCCATTTGTGGACCGGATTTTTACATCCTCTGGTCAGGTACTTAGAGTGAATAGACTCAGCTGTAGATTGGCCCTGTACTCTTAAGTGAGAGCACACTCTTCAGCAGGTCTCTCTTGGATCTCATCCCAGAGTCTCTCACAGTCCATGATGGGGGCACAAGCTTGTTTTGGCAGCCGTTCCATTCTTCTGGGTCTAACTCGCTCACCCGCATTTGAGCTAAGCATGAGCTTGCAGTCTACCTCTGCCTCCTCAGCAGTCACGTTTGGTGATGTGGTTGCATTCAAGGACAGTTGCATTCAAGAAAGTTGGATACTCTTCATAGCTGGCTCGCAGATGCTCATTGTAGCCCTACTGAGGCTGTTAGGGTCTCGGTCATCGGGTTAGTGCAGCCTAGAATGGCCAGACCTGAAGCAGAGGTGAAGACCTCACTCAGGCCTCTCAGGTACTGTGTTCAACCAAGCCTTAAAGCATGTCACACTCATGGTTGCACAGCAGATCTGGGTCATGCTGTGATGCAGACAGGTGGAGCACTTTGCTGCTGATTCACAGTTTAGACACTGCACCTCAGAACATGACACAGCCTTCCACAGTTCAGACACTGTAGGAGAGATCACACCACAACTGTCAGATTGGCACTGTAACTCAGGTCATGCAACACTTCTCAGAAAGGGCATAGTCACTTAGGCAATGCCATTAATCTCAGCTTGGGCTTGGGCAAGCATGTAATCTTCATGTTTCCCACCAGGAATTACATAGGACAATCTAGGGCCCTCTTATACCAGGGCAATCAGATTGCAAACCGCAATACTTCTTTTTGGCCATCCAGTGCTTCGTGATGACACTGTACCACACTCCTCCTGGGCAGCTACTCCTCCTGCAGGAATGACAGGCACCTTCCTCTCTCAGCATCAGCAATTTTGGGCAGGTAATCAGCTCTTGCAGCAAGAGGTAGACTTAGGGGGTGTCCTCTCAGCTTTGGGATTCTCTCAAGTCAGGCAGGCCCCAGCTCTGCTTGAACATCAGTTATCTGAGAGTACTCCATTCCTTGGTCATGGGGAGCTTGCAACTGGTAAAACAAATGGGTCAGTGAGTGCTGCTTGTATATGGTGAAGCAGAGTGGAGTTGTGGATACACTGCCTGCACTTTTAGAATTGATTTGGGTGGTTATATTTTTCAGTTTCTTCTACAGGCTGCTCTCCTTTGTGTAGTGTGATGCTCCTCTCAGCAGGGTAAGCAGGGTAGTCTCCAGCCAGGAGCACCCACAACAGAGGCCCAACGAGGTGTGAAGGTTGTGCTTCTGGCTGTCATCAGCTACACTAAAGAATGATTGGTGGAAAGACAAAAGGCTGTCCTCACCTAAGGGGTCTATTTCACCTTGAACAACAGAGGATGCAGAACTACTTTTCATACCCCATTTACCAAATGGTTGTGCTACAATAAGACTAATCAAAATCTCCTCTCAGCAAAATAATTAATCAAATTTCTGGAGGAGCCTTGTCTCCTATTTCCTCACTTCAGTGTTTAGTTTCCGCACTCCAGCTCCAGGAATTTCAGCAATACTCTTCCACTGTCTGAAAACACAACCTTCATTCACATCTTGTGAAGATTGGGATATCCAAAATGGATTCCACAGGCCTCATTACTCTGGTTCAGTCATGCACACCATGAATGTACAGCAAAGGCTCCACATACAAACATGCATGCCCTACAGTAGGGATGTTAGCACTAGCTTCTGCCCACAACTATTGATCTATAAAACACAGTAGGCTCCAGCACCACTTTATGTGATCAACCAACGTGGCTTGTAATCAGCTCCTGATGTAAAATGACCCAAGCATGACATCTTCTATGGTGGGGACTTAATAGAATGCGGCTTTTTTTGGTCGGTTGTGACAATTCATCACACTATCTTTTTCTAGCAGTGTCGCACAAACCTGAGGCTTCATACCTGAGTGGTTTTGTCAAATGACCTTCCTCTCCAGCATCATGACCTCCCTAACTGCTCCTTGTTACTAACATGAGTTTTTACCTGCTGATTTTACATATATTTTATTGTCTTTCTCAATTATCTCATAGACATGCCCTTGCAATTTCTTTAATTGCCCTCCCTGTTCGCTGCCTTCCCTAAAAAAACGGTTCTGTTGTATAACAGGAAGTCGTAAAATGTATCCATCATATCATTAAAAAAAGTTATAGTTAGGTGAATTTTCAGTGACAACATTAACATTTTGAACTTAAAAAAAACACAGAAATTCCCCAGTTATAGTTAGCAGTGCTAACTATATCTTCCTCCCCGCTATGCACTGCTAATGGGCTCACACACTACATCACTGATGGCATATTCTATGGCCTCATTGATGACAATGCTGATAATATTCAATGAGTGTATTAATTTGTTTTACAAAATACATAGTGATGGGTAGCTACTATATAATTTTTCAACCTAATTTTATACATCTATATCCTGCTAAAACTTGTGTTTACAAAATGCATGTGCCCCTAATGCACCATAGGTATGAAGGTGTATTGAACATGAAGAGTAACTTTTTGTGCAGTCAGGTGACATTAACAACTTGTGTCCAGTATGTTCCACACAAGTTTTTTGGTTCTGCTGAAAAAGTTTCCAGCAGGGCAAATAATCTATGTACTACACCCTGAGGGGCTCATTTATGGGAAAGTCATGCAGTGCAGTGCTGTGTGAGAGGGAAAGGGCAGGAATGCACAGTATTTAAGGCAATATGGCACATTTGTTTCCTTTACCTTGCAGTGGTGCCCTTTTGGCAGCCTAATGCCAACACAGGCATCCTTGCACATTGGTGCAAGGGTGCCTGCATTGCATGCAGGATTGTTTTAGTGCAGTAAGTGAGACACCTTCCAACAGCAAAACAATCCTGGGAGGCGTATTAATCTTTCTAAGTGTGCTGCATAATAAAGCCCACATCGAAAGAGGCAGAAACTACAAGAAATATAAATATCCCCCCTCATTACACCTCCCCTGAGAAGGTGAAAGATGTTGGCGCATCCCCAGGGTTACAAATTCTTGTAAATTTGGGGATGTGTCAAAATGCATGGGAGTTGCGCACAACTCCTTCCCAGGGCAATGCAACACAGTGATTTGTGCTGCATTGCGTAACTCCAGATTTTTGGAGCCACTCAGAGCCACGCAAAGTAGTTTTGCATGCCTTCAAAAATCTGTCTTAAGCTTTGCATCACTTGTGAACCACTTTGCATGGCCAAGACTAATGCAAACAGCCTCACAAATAGGCCCCCAAGTATTCTAAGGAGCCTTAACTTTTTAGACAAAATAATCTGACAATGACAATTTCAATTTAACTTAGAAGATTGCATGCCCCAGGTACTATCCTATGTAAATGTGCTTGTTTAGCTTCAGAAGATGGGATATCTGTAAACGTTTCACCACAGTATGAAGGCTGTAGGTAATATGACCTTTAGCACCTTCACACCCAGGTCATTTTAATGTTTCTTTAAACACATTTTGCATAGAGTGTACAATGTTCTTAGTACTAGGGGTGGGTGGAATTTGTGTAATCGCGTTACGCAAATCATCATTAATGCCATCAATTATGTCATTGGAGATGATGTCAGTGATCTCCTAAATGATTTCCTAGAACATGTCATAACTGATGTCATATGTGAAGTCATAAACAGTGCATGGTGGGGAGCTAAAAATAAGTGGTACATTTTTGTGGATTTTTAGTTCAAAATGTTTATGTTGTCACTGACAAATTCACCTGAATAACGTCACTTTAACCTTTGTTTTTTCAATGAAATTCTAACAATTAAACAAAAACAGATCTTATTATCACACCTACCTATAACGCAACTCAGCGTCCACAGCGTTCGACCTAGTAAATAGGTCGAAGCTGTGGACGATTCTCTCAGAGTTGGGTTTGGACGCTGCACTGGTAAACTTTTTAGCCTACCTGCACAGTGACTTGACTGCATCAGTGCGTATGACAATGGATGGTAAATGCACCGCTGGTTTTAGATCAGCAAGAGGGGTTAGACAAGGGTGCATTTTGGCCCCCATGTTATTTTCATTGTATATCAACTCCCTGTATTCAGTTTTATCAACAGCTACTTCAGATATACCTAACATGGGTGGGTCACCTCTGCCTGTACTGATGTATGCCGATGACACGGTCCTCATTGCCAGAACCCCTAATGGTTTACAGTTACTTCTTGATTCTTTTGGGGCTTTTATGTTAAAACTAGATTTGGTTGTAAATATGGAAAAGTCGCACGTTATGTCTATAGGGAAAGGAAAGAAAACTACAAAAACCCTGTGATGTAATGGAGTGATATTGACCAAAGTTAAAACATTTACATACCTTGGTGTCATTTTTGATGATTTGGGCACCTGGACCCCACAGATTGTAAATAAAGCGATGGCTATACGAAGGTCATTTGCAGCCATATTGGGCTTTGCAAAGAGATTGGGGGGGAAACCTACTGAAGCCATACTCACCTTGTATAGAGCCAAAACCCTGGCCCTGGCTAGATACGGGGCTGGGATTTGGGGATATAGGGACCTAGTCCCGATACAGAAAGAAGAGAATAGGTCCATGCGCTCTCTATTGGGTCTACCACAGTCTACACCCACTTTCTCCGTCCAGTCGGAATTAGGGCAAGGATACATCGAGGACACCCTTAACCTGGCCCCACTACTTCTTTGGGTGAAACTATGGCTGAACCCCAGCTTGACTCTAAACCGCCAAATCATCAGGGACTGCATGGGGAGAGACAGAGTTCAAGATATAAAATGGCTGAACTATATCAAATCTGTTGCTACTCAATTGGGCCGTACTGAATTGTATAGTAATCCGGAAAAGCTATGTAAAGATGATGTTACATGGATTAAAGCTCACTTTCCAAAATATAGAAACATGCAACGTGAAGCCCAGGAAATTGAGAAAAACACTGTAAGGGCTCACTACATTTTACTCTCAACTATGTCCATTCAGCCTTATTTGATGGTAGTAAACAGGCCATATCACCGGTGGCTTCTCACGAAATTCCGTTTCAATCAGATGCATCTCCTTCTGGGTGAATACCCGAAATGGAATAAGCCAAGGGATCACGCTCCATGCAAATGTGATGCTTTTACAGACCAAGACCTGACTCATTTTGTATTTTTCTGTCCTTTTTTCGCGGAGGGGAGAGAAAAATATATTCTACCACTTTTGAGGCACAGGGGATTTATGCAAGTGAAACCCGCCCTGTGGTTTCTACAACTTATGGAGACCCCTATTGTAATGTTTGGGGTTGCAAATTTTTTGGTAGCAGCAATGAGAGCCAAACGGCTTAGATTATTGAATACTTCATTCATTGAATGTACTCTGTAAATAGCAAGGTTTAGATCAACCTTTTCCCTTATGTGTCGTACATTTTTGTTCCCTGAAGAATCAAAGTAACAGGGGAATGACAATGAAATTATCTGCAGAACCAAAAAGTGATGGATTAATTAAGGTACATGATCTATTGTTTACAAGAAAAAAGTAATAATCGAACCTGACTTTTTCCCTGCATAAATGTTCTTAACCGTTTTTTAATGTTTTTAAAATAGCTTGTCTTTGTATTGAATAGTATTGTCTTATAAATGTATGCATGTCTTTTTTATTTTTTATTTTTTGTGCCTGTAGTATACTTTTATGATTTTAATTAATCGAATAAAGTATTTTTGACTCTGACTCTGACTCTATAACGCAACTCTATCCTTAGTTTTTTTCAGTGTTTGTATGTGTCACTTCCCTCAATTAACACTGTAACATCTAAATTAAATAAATACTTCCCACCCTATTCCCCTATAAACCCATAACCTGCTACAGAACTAAAAAATGCAAAATGTAATTAGAATAAAATTCATAACTATTAGGAATTTAGCACATATATTAAACAAGATAAACAATGCTTATGCAAAAAACATAGATTAAAAATATAAATGAAAATACATAACTCTAATTAAAAGATCGATATTTTAAACATCTATATTTTTGCAAACATTATTAACAACTTCTATATTTTTAAGAACAATATTTCTTACCTTAAATTCGATATTCTTGACCATGATATTCTTCCTGTTGATTTTTTTGAATCACGATATATTTACAACTCAATATTTGTGTAGGTCGATATTTCCAAATTGATATTCCCTCTCAGCACTGTATGAATATGGACTTGCAGGTCTTTCCATTGAAGATTCATCTTCACTGGTGTCCTGTGAGTATACCTTTGCTGCAAGATGCGTACTCCGAGTGTTTAATGGATGCTTTAGCTCCTGGATTAGTAGATCTTGGCTTCTCCTCTGTAGGTACACTGCTGGCTGATACACCATCAGCAACTGCTGATTGGGTTGGATATGACCATGTTTGTTCTTGGAACGTTCATTTCCGTGCTCACCGAAAACATTGTCTGCTGTAGCTGGTTCCTTCATGGATCCTACAGACTTTAGGAACATGGAAAACATTTTGAAAGGTGCCAGAGTTTTAATTCAGTATTTTGTTTTTATTTCAAGTTGATTTTAATTCATTTTTATCAATTGTGAGTTTTTCAATGGCATCATTTAATGCAGTCTGGATTTCATTCACTTGTATTATTAAAGTGCATTATGATATTCCTTTTATAATTTTAGCTATATATATAAATATACCAAAGAACAACTCCGCTTTGCTGGGGGCCACCGGTCCTGCAGGGCGAGCTCAAGGCCAGGAACGGAGATCCTGGAAAACTGCAGGTTTGACCACGAACAAAAGAAGAGCCCAACAGCGACTTGTGGAGCAACTGACTTTATTCGTCTCATCGTGTGCAATCATGCTCATAATCCTTACGTGTTTCGGCGTCACTGACGCCTTGTTCACAGGTGAGCAGTATTAAAACCAAGTGGTCACGTGCCTGCACAAACGTACCTCAGGCCCCAGAATGCACCAACAAAGTCATTTAGAACATGCATGTAGATTCAATGTATGCTTAATAGCGTGATTTTCTTGTATGCAATAAAGTTTCAAATCGGTGCATTTGGTAAAGCTGCTTAGTGCCAACTGCTGTCACACAATGTTAAAATAACTGCCGCATCCGCGCTGTTCCAAAGAGAGGAATCGCCCTCCCTCTTCTCCCTTTCTCACTCGTCATTGCCATATTGCTGCGGTAGTCCTTTTGAGCTGGCAAACGGCGAGGAGCGGTCCAAGCCCCCTCATTAAACATACCAAAGAACAGCTCCGCTTTGCTGGGGGCCACCGGTCCTGCAGGGCGAGCTCAAGGCCAGGAACGGAGATCCTGGAAAACTGCGGGTTTGACCACGAACAAAAGAAGAGCCCAACAGCGACTTGTGGAGCAACTGACTTTATTCGTCTCCTCATGTGCAATCATGCTCATACTCCTTACGCGTTTCGGCGTCACTGACGGCTTGTTCACAGGTGAGCAGTATTAAAACCAAGTGGTCACGTGCCTGCACAAACGTACCTCAGGCCCCAGAATGCACCAACAAAGTCATTTAGAATGTGCATGTAGATTCAATGTATGCTTAATAGCGTGATTTTCTTGTATGCAATAAAGTTTCAAATCGGTGCATTTGGTAAAGCTGCTTCGTGCCAACTGCTGTCACATGATGTTAAAATAACTGCCGCATCCGCGCTGTTCCAAAGAGAGAATATGCCCTCCCTCTTCTCCCTTTCTCACTCGTCATTGCCATATTGCTGCGGTAGTCCTTTTGAGCTGGCAAACGGCGAGGAGCGGTCCAAGCCCCCTCATTAAACATACCAAAGAACAGCTCCGCTTTGCTGGGGGCCACCGGTCCTGCAGGGCGAGCTCAAGGCCAGGAACGGAGATCCTGGGAAAATGCGGGTTTGACCACGAACAAAAGAAGAGCCCAACAGCGACTTGTGGAGCAACTGACTTTATTCGTCTCCTCATGTGCAATCATGCTCATACTCCTTACGCGTTTCGGCGTCACTGACGGCTTGTTCACAGGTGAGCAGTATTAAAACCAAGTGGTCACGTGCCTGCACAAACGTACCTCAGGCCCCAGAATGCACCAACAAAGTCATTTAGAATGTGCATGTAGATTCAATGTATGCTTAATAGCGTGATTTTCTTGTATGCAATAAAGTTTCAAATCGGTGCATTTGGTAAAGCTGCTTCGTGCCAACTGCTGTCACATGATGTTAAAATAACTGCCGCATCCGCGCTGTTCCAAAGAGAGAATACGCCCTCCCTCTTCTCCCTTTCTCACTCGTCATTGCCATATTGCTGCGGTAGTCCTTTTGAGCTGGCAAACGGCGAGGAGCGGTCCATGCCCCCTCATTATACATACCAAAGAACAACTCCGCTTTTCTGGGGGCCACCGGTCCTGCAGGGCGAGCTCAAGGCCAGGAACGGAGATCCTGGGAAAATGCGGGTTTGACCACGAACAAAAGAAGAGCCCAACAGCGACTTGTGGAGCAACTGACTTTATTCGTCTCATCGTGTGCCATCATGCTCATACTCCTTACGTGTTTCGGCGTCACTGACGCTTTGTTCACAGGTGAGCAGTATCAAAACCAAGTGGTCATGTTCCTGCACAAACATACCTCAGGCCCCAGAATGCACCAACAAAGTAATTTAGAACGTGCATGTAGATTCAATGTATGCTTAATAGCGTGATTTTCTTGTATGCAATAAAGTTTTAAATCGGTGCATTTGGTAAAGCTGCTTAGTGCCAACTGCTGTCACATGATGTGAAAATAACTGCCGCATCTGCGCTGTTCCAAAGAGAGGAATCGCCCTCCCTCTTCTCCCTTTCTCACTCGTCATTGCCATATTGCTGCGGTTGTCCTTTTGAGCTGGCAAACGGCGAGGAGCGGTATAAATATATATATATATATATATATATATATATATATATATATATATATATATATATATATATATATATATATATATATATATATATATATATATATATATATATATATCAGCTCGGGAATTCCTCCCCAGCAGGAAAGGAATGGCCTCACTCGTGTCGATTCAAAATGAATTTATTGCTGCAAACAAATCATACAGGACCCGTGATTCGTTTCGGCACATGCGCTTTCTTTCTGCTGTATAATGTACACACTAAATAAGCGCCATTTATTTACAATCCTCACGTTGTCTATGGCACTGACATCAACATAGAAAGCGGACTTCACCGCCACCATTATTTTAGGCGCCATGATGGAACATGCAATTTTGTAATAGTCTTCATTTTTCTCTCAATCAAAAATCAGGAAAAAGTTAATCTGAGTTTAAACATAATAACATAATAAACGGATCACTGAAAGAATATCGATGGCAAAAATATAGACCTACGAAAATATCGCGTAAAAAATATGGAATGCCAAAATATCGACTTCCTATCTTCAAACGTAAGTACAATAATATCGAACCAAAAATATAGACCTACAAAATATCGAATTTTTTAAATAGTTAAAAGTAATTTTAAATTAATGAAATAATAATATTAACTAACTTAAACATACTTAAAATACTTTAATAACATTAAAATTAATAAATATTTAATATAAATAAAAAACAATTTTTAAAAACATATATATATAAACATAGTATTAATAAAAAATATACAATATATTTACCATATGATAGCAAGAGTGTTCAATTTACTATTCCCACTCCAGTGAGTGCAACAGTAGAGAAAGCGTTGGATAGCGGGAGGGTCAAAATTACTATTCCCTCTCCAGAGAGTGCAACAGTAGGGAAAGCGTTGGATAGCGTAGGGGTAAAAATTACTATTCCCACTCCAATGAGTGCAACAGTAGGGAAAGCGTTGGATAGCGGGAGGGTAAAAACTACTATTCCCAATCCAGAGAGTGCAACAGTAGGGAAAGCGTTGGATAGCGTAGGGGTGAAAATGACTATTCCCACTCCAGTGAGTGCAACAGTAAGGAAAGCGTTGGATAGCGTATGGGTAAAATTACTATTCCCTCTCCAGAGAGTGCAACAGTAGGGAAAGAGTTGGATAGCATAGGGGTAAAAATGACTATTCCCACTCCAATGAGTGCAACAGTAGGGAAAGCGTTGGATAGCGTAGGGGTAAAAATTACTATTCCCACTCCAGTGAGTGCAACAGTAGGGAAAGCGTTGGATAGCGGGAGGGTAAAAATTACTATTCCCACTCCAGAAAGTGCAACAGTAGGGAAAGCGTTGGATAGCGTAGGGGTACAAATTACTATTCCAACTCCAGTGAGTGTAACAGTAGGGAAAACGTTGGATAGCGTAGGCATAACATTTACTATCCCCACTCCAGTGAGTGCAACAGTAGGGAAAGCATTGTATACCGGGAAGGTAAAAATTACTATATCCACTCCAAAGAGTGCAATGGTAGGGAAAGCGTTGCATAGCGTAGAGGTAAAAATTACTATTCCCACTCCAGAGAGTGCAACAGTAGGGAAAGCGTTGGATAGCGAGAGGGTAAAAATTACTATTCCCACTCCAGAGAGTGCAACAGTAGGGAAAGCGTTAGATAGCATAGGAGTAAAAATTACTATTCCCACTCCAGAGAGTGCAACAGTAGGGTAAGCGTTGGATAGCGTTGGGGTAAAAATTACTATTCCCACTCTAGTGAGTGCAACAGTAGGGAAAGCGTTGGATAGCGTAGGGGTAAAAATTACTATTCCCACTCCAGAGAGTGCAACAGTAGGGAAAGCGTTAGATAGCGTAGGAGTAAAAATTACTATTCCCAATCCAGAGAGTGCAACAGTAGGGAAAGCGTTGGAAAGCGTAGGGGTAAAAATTACTATTCCCACTCCAATGAGTGCAACAGTAGGGAAAGCATTGGATAGCGGGAGGGTAAAAACTACTATTCCCAATCCAGAGAGTGCAACAGTAGGGAAAGCGTTGGATAGCGTAGGGGTGAAAATGACTATTCCCACTCCAGTGAGTGCAACAGTAAGGAAAGCGTTGGATAGCGTAGGGGTAAAATTACTATTCCCTCTCCAGAGAGTGCAACAGTAGGGAAAGAGTTGGATAGCGTAGGGGTAACAATGACTATTCCCACTCCAATGAGTGCAACAGTAGGGAAAGCGTTGGATAGCGTAGGGGTAAAAATTACTATTCCCACTCCAGTGAGTGCAACAGTAGGGAAAGCGTTGGATAGCGGGAGGGTAAAAATTACTATTCCCACTCCAGAAAGTGCAACAGAAGGGAAAGCGTTGGATAGCGTAGGGGTACAAATTACTATTCCAACTCCAGTAAGTGTAACAGTAGGGAAAACGTTGGATAGCGTAGGCATAACATTTACTATTCCCACTCCAGTGAGTGCAACAGTAGGGAAAGTATTGTATACCGGGAAGGTAAAAATTACTATATCCACTCCAAAGAGTGCAACGGTAGGGAAAGCGTTGGATAGCGTAGAGGTAAAAATTACTATTCCCACTCCAGAGAGTGCAACAGTAGGGAAAGCGTTGGATAGCGGGAGGGTAAAAATTACTATTCCCACTCCAGAAAGTGCAACAGTAGAGAAAGCGTTAGATAGCATAGGAGTAAAAATTACTATTCCCACTCCAGAGAGTGCAACAGTAGGGTAAGCGTTGGATAGCGTTGGGGTAAAAATTACTATTCCCACTCTAGTGAGTGCAACAGTAGGGAAAGCGTTGGATAGCGTAGGGGTAAAAATTACTATTCCCACTCCAGAGAGTGCAACAGTAGGGAAAGCGTTAGATAGCGTAGGAGTAAAAATTACTATTCCAACTCCAGAGAGTGCAACAGTAGGGTAAGCGTTGGATAGTGTAGGGGTAAAAATTGCTATTCTCACTCCAGTGAGTGCAACAGTAGGGAAAGCGTTGGATAGCGGGAGGGTAAAAATTACTATTCCCACTCCAGAAAGTGCAACAGTAGGGAACCCGTTGGATAGCGTAGGGGTAAAAATTACTATTCCAACTCCAGTGAGTGTAACAGTAGGGAAAGCGTTGGATAGCGAGAGGGTAAAAATTACTATTCCCACTCCAGAGAGTGCAACAGTAGGGAAAGCGTTAGATAGCGTAGGAGTAAAAATAACTATTCCCACTCCAGAGAGTGCAACAGTAGGGTAAGCGTTGGATAGCGTAGGAGTAAAAATTACTATTCCAACTCCAGAGAGTGCAACAGTAGGGTAAGCGTTGGATAGTGTAGGGGAAAAATACTATTCCCACTCCAGTGAGTGCAACAGTAGGGAAAGCGTTGGATAGCAGGAAGGTGAAAATTACTATTCCCACTCCAAATAGAGCAACAGTAGGGAAAGTAAACACTTCATAAATAATTAAAAATAAATTAAATATTAATACCAATTACAAATTATTTAAAATTAATTCCCAATTTAAGATATTATAATAATTATTCAATTAAAAATAATAACATTAATTTAATTACTACAAAATATTTACCTAATAATACAAAATATTTACCAATAACAATAAATTATTAAAAAATAAAAATAATTAACAATTAATTCAAAATAAATACCAATTTATATATTATATATTAAAATTTTTAATTAATTACAATTAAATAACTTCACACCCAATTCCTCTATAAACCCACAATGCACTACAAAAATTAAATAAAAAAAATTCACAGAATTATCAATTAAAAAAATAACCAATTATATATTAATTAAATACCGATTAAAAATTAAATAACAATTAATTGTAAATAAGTAGCAATAAATAATTTAACATATTTAATTAATTATAATTAAATTACTTCCCACCCTATTCCCCTATAAACCCACAACCCGCTCCAGAAAAATATATAAATAAAATTAACATAATTATCAATTAATCAATTAAAAAAATTATTTAGCAATTATAATTTAATTAATTACCAATTAAAAATTAATTAACAAATATTTTTAAATAAATACCAATAAAAAAATTACAATATTTAATTAATTATAATTAAATTACTCCCCACCCTATTCTCCTAGAAACCAACAACCCGCTCCAGAAAATAAATGAATACAATTACCATAATTATCAATTAATAAAAATTTATGACCAATTATATTTTATTTAATTGCCAATTAAAAATTAATTAACAATTAATTGTAAATAAATACCAATAAATTAAAATATTTAATTAATTATAATTAAATTACTTCCCACCCTATTCCCCTATAAACCCACAACCCGCTCCAGAATTATATTACGCAAACATTAAATAACCTAAATTTACTTACTTACTTACCTAAAATTCGATATTTTTGCTGTCTATATCTGTCCCTCGATATTTTTGTTGTCTATATTCTGTCCATTCGATATTCTGTCCATTATATATTTTTGATTCGATAATATTGTCATTCTATTCGATATTTTTGTAGTCTATATTCTGTCTTATCTATATTCTGTCTACTCGATATTTTAAACTCGATATTTAGCTACCTCGATATTTTTGTGGTCGATATTATGTCTGTATACCATAATAAACACTTTTTGTTACATAATTGAGCCCTGAATGGACTATGATCATACTCATGATTTCAGAACTACCAATACCTACAGCATTCAATCCCATCCTAAACAATTTAGTATTCAGTGCCTAATTTCATCAATCAATATAGTGCAGTCTCAGACATCAAGATATAATATATGTAATACCATCAGAATATTAGCAGCATAACATCAAACCCCTTGTAGGTAGACTCCCTTTCAACCTAAATGTATGGAAAGTTCTTCTTCCGTATTAAGACCGTATTAAGGCCACTGCGCTCACTACTTGGAATGTGGTCAATGCAGAAAAATTTCAAGAGATTAAGGGGTCCATTACGATGTCGGGCGGATTTCCTCCGCCAGGTTGGCGGTGGCTACCGCCAGCCTGGCGGAGAAAATCCACCCGACATCATCAGCCCAATTCCCCCCGCCAGATTTGGATGGCGGGAGGGACCGCGGCGGTGTGAAACACCGCCCGCCTGTTTTCCGCCCCGGTCGCCTAGCAGCCGGGGCGGAAAACCAGTAACATGGTGGCAGTGTCTTTTAGACACCGCCCGCCGTATTACTATGGGCTGTGCACAATGCATTTCCGTGGCGGCAATGCCGCAACAGAAAGGCATGCGGAGACTCCCTGCGGGGCCCCTTTGTGGTAAATAAATAATTAATTACCGGTACTATTTTTCTATGCATTAATCAAAACAGATAGCTCAATAAATAAGAGGCAGGATCCGTGGAATCTGAGTCAGAAATGGCTCTAATCGGATGGCTCGAGCCTAAAGACCATAAAGTGGCATTCAATGGAATGGAATGGCAGCTGCAACGTCTCATCAACAGTACATAGTATATATAGGAGAACATTACAATTGCATTGAATACAGTAGGCGTAACAAGTGACAAACGTAAGATAAGAACAAATGGGCGTACAAAGAAGGCGTGCACAGGGCGTGCACGTAGACATGTGATGAAAACGTCACAGAAGTGTCATAAATAGGTGGATACATGGAGGGGCTACCTGGGCAGCTGGAACCTTTAACCTACTGGTGCGCGCAAACGGGCCATGACGTGTAACTAGGGAGAGCTGGGGGCTCTGACTTCTGCACTAAAAGAGGAGACTAAAGTCTGGGATGTCAGGACGACATGTACCTATAGCATATCTGATATCTCGTGTTTGGAGAACATGTTGATTAAATCTAAAAGTTATCAGGGCAAAGGCTACTTGACACTAAGGCTGGGGCATGCATATATTCTACATGTATTGCGTGTGCTATGAATCTTCTATGGATATTAATTCAGTAATTCTCTTGCATGGAGACAGGAAGACTAGACTATAGCTGAAGATGTTTATGCGGATCGCTAGCTTAGGAATGTGAAGCCGGGGAGCTGAACTGATAACTAGAGGCATAACATATTCTTGGCAGACAGGCAGGCAGGCCAGGCCGGGCACCACGCTGCTTGGCAGAGAGTAAGTGAAGGGTCAGGGATGCGGGAGGGGCTGCATCGCTCCTCGGAGTGGTTTCAGGAGACTGGAGCTTGAATCTGGTGTCCGGGCCCTTATGAGGCCTAGAAACGGGGACAATTCGATGAATTAACGTGCACAATGTAAAACGTTGGCAACATAGGCCTAATACTCGTTGCTTTCACGAGGACTGGATGACTGGCATACTAACGTTGGACACAACTATAATTGCGTCTTTATTCGGGTAAGGGGGAACATATGCATATCGATCATGCACATATAACGTATAATGGGGAACACGTAGGGACACATGACAAGGCAAAATTCAATTTTTCTCATTCCCTCCTTGTGCCCTACGTTTCCTTCAGGAAACATCAATATTCATGATACCATCTATCTGTTCATAGAGCATCATTTGCTCGTCTCGAATCTTCTTGGAACGGGACTTAGGACTAGGAATACAAGAGGTAGCGCACAAACCACAAATCGCAGGGCCACATTGTAAACATAGACAACAACTGAATATGATCATTACTACTATTCCTAGGAATGACAATACTTTCCATCCCCAGGCAGATATTATATTCCAGAGCCAACTGGACCATGTCCAGTTGCCTGGATTCTGGTGCAACTGATGGGCTATTTTATGAAGTCTGGTTATAGCTGAATAAACAGACGGTGCGTTATTAGGAATGAAAATGCAGCAACTAGATCCGATGACTCTACAAGCTCCGCCCCTATCGGCCAGTATGACGTCAAGGACGAGGCGATTTTGAAGGACAACAAATCTCATAGCAGATTGTTCCTCTGTTAAGTTACCTAGAGCGGAAGTAGTCTCATTCACTACTGCTTCAAGGGTTCTGGTTAGCCTACGTATTAGCTTACTATTCTGGACAGGACCTATGAAAAAAAAGAAACCTTTATTGAAGTCTTGATACTGTTCTAAGGCAGTTTCAGTTTGATCGACAATTCTATGTCTAACGTGTACTAGATGTGTATTTCTGTGATAATCGGATGGGGCTAGAAAAACTGGTGGCAGTAGGAAGGCAATGTAACATGTTCCATCCCAATCGAGGGGCAGACGTACATATGCAGTCTGACCACATACAAAATATGAATGACGTGAGGCTTTGAAAGTAGACTTCCCACTGTCACTATACTCGACCACAGTAGTACAATCACTATGTCCTAGATGTACTGAACCATTCTTTCTGACACATAATTCGCCTTTCACTGGTAGGACTGTAATAGCAGGCAAATCTGGAGTAGTCTTGGACTGAACATTCAGAATCATGAAATTCGAGGAATAATTACCTAAATCATATACTTCATTTTCTAGATCTAACCCTGTTCTATGGGAAAGTCCTTCCTTGTCTGGGAAACATGTTCTATTCAAAAGGGATTTGTCGTTTGAGGATGACGTTATCGTAAACCATGCTCCACACGAACCATTGTGTGAAAACGGATAGGGAAAGAGTGGCAGAACTGCCTTCGGTGTCTGGAAAGGGGGGAGTCGACCACACACCCAACAATTAGTGGCATTGCTAGTCTGGTGTGAATAGTGTAACATTCGGATAAAAGTATTGTTGCGCATAGCAAGTCTGTAAGATAACTCGTGGGGAGGTAGTTCACTAAAGGTGTGCTCTACTGTATCATTAGAAGACAAATGTACATGTGAATCAATAGGAGGAAAATATACATGTAAAACATAACTTATGCATGTAACCGTAAGACTCAGAAATAACATAAACAATAAAGTTATTACGCATCTGCTGCGCAAATTTTTACAATAACGTATTTTCTTGGAGTTTCGACTAACTCTCTCACTATGGGGGTCTATCTCATACATGTCAGGAACCTGTCTAACCGCTTCACCCGAGAGGGACTTAAACAATTAAACTGTCTGACTTGCTAGACCTCAGTTTTATTTTATACTCCTGCTGCGGAGTTTTCTCTAACAGGGGAAGTTTAGAGTCAGTATCTGGGCAGTCCTTGAGAACGGGGCAGTCTTTGATAAAAGTCTTTGGACGGAGTCCATGAAAACGTTTAACGTGACTGGAATGAATCCAGCCTTTGCGGCCCTCCACCTTGATTTCTGTCCTTGTGGTCATCAAAACGAGCTTTGGTTCTTTCCAGCGGGGCTCCAGCGGGCTTGAACGATCAAAATTCCGGATTAACACCAAATTGCCTGGAACGACCTCATGCGGTTTCACTTGCGTGTTGTCTGGAAAGGCAGCAGCGACCTGTGAACGACAGGAGAGTAGTGCAGACATCAAGGAAGCCAGGTAATCTGTCAGCATATTACTGTCAACATCAGTTATTTTACGTGGCATTGGTGTACCCCACATGTTCGGGGGACGACCGAAAACAACCTCGAAAGGGGACAGACCTGAACGGGAGTGAGCGACCATTCTCATGTAAAAAAGGGCGACTGGCAGAGCTACCATCCAATCTACACCTTTTTCTGCGCAAACCTTGGCAATGCGGATTTTCAGAGTCTGATTGTGTCTCTCGACGAGACCAGCTGCCTCGGGGTGTCGTACACAATGGAACTTCCACTGGTACCCTAATAGAAGAGATACTTGTTTCATGAGTTCGGATGAGAATGGCTGGCCGTTATCTGAATACACGACCCTAGGTAAACCATAGCGGGGAAAATACTCACGAACCAACTGCCTGGCAGTGGTCGCGGCAGTGTAATCTGGGACTGGATATGCTTCTGTCCATCTGGACAAAGCGCATACAACTACGAGGACATACTTGAAACCTCGGCATCGATCCATCTGAATATAATCCATCTGGAGGACTTCAAAAGGGTGGTCAGGAGGATGGAATCCACCTTGTTCCACCGGAATACCTTTTCCTGGATTGAACTGACAACATATCATACAGGTGCGTACTTTCTGTTTGGCTGCTGCTCGTAAGTGTTTGTTAAACCAAATATTCTGGATGCTGTCTAACATGGCTTTCTCTCCTAAATGTGCTGGGCTATGTGCGGTGTTAATAATAACTTGAACCATAGAGTCGGGGAGAAACCACGTGGCTTTTCCCTTCGTCAACCATCCTTGATCTGTCTGGACCCCTCCTTGTTCAGACCATTTCTTGATTTCATCGGGAGTAGCATGTGACTGTATGTCTAGTACATCTCGTGTAGGGTCTTTAACTGTCATACAAGTAGTCTGGACTGGAATATCTGTCTTTGTCGTGTTAACTGGAGGGTCTGGAGTCTGAGCTGTAAGCTTGGCTGTTCGATCTGCTAGATCGTTACCTTGGGAGATGGTGTCAGTAGCTTTCGTATGTGCTTTGCACTTCATAATGGCAATGGCTTTCGGCAAATGTATTGCTTCTAACAGAGCTTGAATGAGGGGGCCATGCTGAATCTTGGCTCCATGACAGGTCATGAAACCTCTTTCTTGCCAGAGTACTCCAAAGTCGTGTACGACTCCGAATGCATAACGTGAATCTGTGTATATGTTTACTTTCAGGTTCTTGGCTCGTATGCAGGCTTGGGTCAGAGCGATGAGCTCTGCTGCTTGAGCAGACAGGGTATCAATACGGTGTGTTTCTATGACTTCAGTTTCAGTAGTCACTGCATACGCGGCGACTAGTTCTCCTGTACTTGTTCTCATACATGAACCATCCACATAAAGTGTCAGGTCGGGATCAGGTAATGCAATGTCTGTCAAGTCTAGTCTTGGCTTTGTCATGATGTCAATAACTTCCACACAGTCATGTGTGGCAGGGTTTGGAACAGTCGAGGGTAACAGTGTAGCCGGATTTAAAATATTGCAGCGTCTGATTTCTATGTGTGGCTGAAACAGTGTCAGTTCATAACCTGTTAAACGTGCAATTGTCAAGTGTTGAGTCTGTGTTCGGTTTAAAAGAACTTCCACGGAGTGTGGAACTTGTACTGTCAGGGAATGTCCTAACACTATGGAATCGCTTTGTCTGATAGCTAGAGCTGTAGCTGCAACTGACTTGAGGCACGCAGGCAAAGCCTGGGCTACTGGATCTAATGTGCTAGAAAAATAAGCACAAGGCTTGTGTTGTCCTGCTTGATCTTGTGTGAGAACAGACAATGCTGTACCATTACGCTCAGTAACAAAAAGTGTAAAAGGCTTACTGTAGTTCGGTGTCGCTAACACAGGTGCATTACATAAAGCTTTCTTTAACTCATTGAAAACAAGTGTATGTTCCTGGGTCCAAGGGAGGACAGTCGATGTCGCTGCCTCCTGTGTCGTTAACTGTATCAGTGGTTTGGCTAGATATGCGTACTGAGGAATCCATTGTCTGCAGTAAGAAGTGAGGCCGATAAAAGCTCGTACCTCCTTCTGTGTCTTGGGCTGTGGAAGATGTGCTATTAACTGGATACGGTCTGGTGTCAACTGTCTACCCCTCTTGGACAGTAAGTGTCCAAGGTATACCACTTGCTGGACACAGAATTGCAGCTTCGAAGGGGACACCTTGTGCCCCATCTCGGCCAGAAAATACAAGACTGTAAGTGATGCACGTTCGCAGTCATGTTCTGTACGGGCTGTGATCAATAGATCATCGACGTACTGGAGCAGGGCAGTGTCAGTTGGCATGTGAATACTGTCTAGTTGTCTTTTAAGTGCTTGACTGTAAATACTAGGGCTTTCTGTGAAACCTTGCGGAGCTCGTGTGAATTTATAGCTTCTTCCATTTAAACAGAATCCGAAAAGAAACTGGCTGTCTGGATGAATGGGGACACTAAAGAATGCGTTCTTGAGATCAATAACAGTAAAGAACTCTGCTTCAGAATCAATGGCAGTCAATAGGGAAGAGATATCTGGAACCACAGGGTACTGGGGAATGATACATTTATTAAGTTCTTGAAGGTCAATCACTAATCGATAAACTGGAGGTGCATTTGGGTCAGTACGTTTAAGAATCGGAATGATGGGAGAATTACATACATTGGAGTCAGTTTCTACAACCACTCCTTGAGCAATAAGCTCGTCAATAATTTTCGATAAGGCTGCTACAGCCTCAGGTGGCAATTTGTACTGTCGGATTCGTGGTAATACAACACCTTGTTTCAGAGTGACACGATAGGGTGTAATGTGCATACAACCTACATCAGTTGGACCTTGCGCCCATAAATGCTGTGGTACATTCAGTAATCTTGCATCAAAATCACGTAACACATAATGACCTTTAAAATCACGTAAAAACAATCTCACTCCTTCTGGGGAACAGCATATTACCGCTCCTAATTCTTTCAATGTTTTAATACCTAGTAAATTTTCAGGACAGGATTTCGTGAGTAACAAGTCTGTAGTTCGGGACAATGGACCAACTTCTAGGGAAACTGGTTTCGATATTTCATTAACAATAGGCTTTCCTGAAAATCCCAGGGAAACGTTTCTTGAGCCTGAGAGTGGAGCCCCTGGAACCTCGTCGTGACGGATGGTAGTCCTACTTGCCCCTGTATCAATCAGAAACTTTCTGTCTTTCCCTAATACTTGACTGTGTACATAGGGACCCTCTTGATCTACAGGAACTTCGATGAGAGGCAAGCCAACCTCCCTCTCTAGGCTGTTTCATGAATACTGCTGATATTCTGGATAATCTGACTGCGCGTACTGGTACATCTGTTGTGTAACGTGTTGTGTGGCAGCTATAGGCTGCGGTACTGTAACTGTCTGTTGTGCGTTCTGCGGTGGCTGGGAATTCTGCGGAATCTGTTCTTGTCTAGGAGGACGTGGTCTCTCTTTTGTCTTACCTGTAGCTATGTTGTGTTTCAAAACTGCACATTCGTTTATATAATGACCTGGCTGTTTACAGTAATTGCAGGTCCCTTTAACAGGAGCTGCAGAATGACTAGTCTGATTCGTACCCCTCTTCTGACTGTCTAGTGGAACAGACTGTGCAACTAGTACTTTCATTTTCGTGTCTTTCATACGTCTCCTTTCGTGTTCTTGCTCTTCCCTGATTCTGTTCTGGTGATATTGTAACATCTGGAGCATTTGAGATGGGGTATTAGCTTGCCAAGTACTTTCGACTTTCAATACTCGATTTTTAACTTGCGGTAAAGAATTCTCAACTAGTTTGGTAACAAAAAGATGTGGATACGATTCACTACTTGTTTTCAGACCGCTATTAATAATGAAACATTTCTCAAATCTGGAATAAAAGTCACTAGTGTCTTCGTCTTGTTTCTGTTTACAGGCTGAGATGGCATCCCAATCTTCCTTTTTCGTGGCTAGTAATCTTGGCAAGACCTGTATTAACAGTTCGGGCAATTCTTTGGCTTTATCCCCAAGACCAGTACCTGGGACTCGTGCATTGTCTTCAGTCTCTAACGCGGTCCAATCTATCTTTTTCTCTCCCACCTCCCATTCTTTTTCTTTAAGTTTTTCATATATGCCCGCAGGCAACAGGACCTTTAACATTTTGATGATATCAGGATACGTGTATTCTCCCATACGGAGCATGTCTTTTAATTCTCGGTGGA
The DNA here is from genome assembly GCF_964261635.1 of Lissotriton helveticus. NCBI lineage: Eukaryota > Metazoa > Chordata > Amphibia > Caudata > Salamandridae > Lissotriton > Lissotriton helveticus. Next base: position 622,806,502 of record NC_136071.1, read on the forward strand.
ACCCTGCTGGATCTTTATCGTGACAGGGTATTAACTTTTTCATTTCCAGAAGTTCTATTTTCGTGATAGGGGTGTAAACAAATACTCGTTCGAGATTACCCCCCTCTCCCTTAACTGGATGCACTTCTCGTAACGGATTCTGTCTGTCTATGTAGAACGGGGGTGAAACTGGAACAAAATGCGGAGTCAGGAACGTTCTGTATTTGTGGCGCTGTTCTAAAACGACACCAATTAAATCGGTACCTAGACCTTTCCATCTGTTTAGGAGTAACTCGTTCAATACATTATATAAGGGACCTGGATCAGAATGCTGACTCTCGTACAGTGTGATGAGGTGCTGGATCATGTACATACCCGCCAGTCGCTGCTCGGCTGGGGGCAGTTTCAGAAACATTTGGGCCACTACTTCGTCTGGAAACGTGGCAGAATCACTAACCCACCGGACTGCTGATCGGGCTAGTTCTTGTTCATGCATGGTACTAAGTTCACTGTAACCTACTCGTAATTTCAGAACTTTATCTGTAGCTTGGAATACTTGTTCAAGAGAACACTGTTCTGGTACGGGAGGAGGAAAAGCTTTCTTGTAATCTAGGCGTGTGTGTCTATCGGAAAGTCTCGCTCTACCTACATACGCTATTCTGCTGGGATTCTCGGTGTCTACATCTTCGTCTAAAGAATCATTCTCTTTGTCTGCTACTATTCTTGCTTTTTCCTTTTGGTGTATACTTATAATTTCCTTACGGATCTTTCTGTACATGGTTTCTATACTATTTTGTGTCTTGTGTTTTCCGTCTGCTATATTGTCACTCCATTTTGTCAGGACTTTCATCTCTTCCGGACTTTTATCAGGACGATCCTGTTCTCTTATTAAACAATTTATCAGAAATTGCAAAATCATGCCTTGAATCTCGACTTTCCTGTGTGCCATAACTTCGTGAATACTTTCTGGATTCTCCCCTGTTCGGATAAAGTGATATAATCTGTCTAAATGTTCTTTCATATCTGATATGGTGATCAAGAAGTTTGCAACTCGTCGTAAACGTACGGAGTATAATATCATGTGATCTTCGCCTGGCACTGGATCATATCTACAATCAGTAAGGAACTGTCTGAGGGCTTCGTACGTAGCCACTTTTGGCGTGCGCTGTAATGCTGCATCTCTCAGCGTCAGGCGCTTTGTTTGAGGCGGGGTGGTAGGAGCACCTCCCCCTGCCCCCCTTGAACTGGAATCGTCAATTAATACTGGGTGTGCGGCTGCTGGTAACGTGACTGGTACAGTAGGGATACGTAATATGGGTTGATCCTGGGGGACTGGCACATGAACAGAACCAACGACTGGAGGCACAGGAATTACATTATTAACAGGATGCTGGACTTGAACTTGGCCTGGCGGGGTGGGATCTGTATTAGCATATTCTGGGACAGTGTCGTCTAAATAGGAAGAAAGAAAAATTTCGTCTGCAGTCGGTTTATGACGCAGCTTAGTCGGAACCAAGGGTGGCGGTAAATTACGGGATATTTCCGGGGTCGCCTTCGGCGAACCCTCTGCGAGAAGAGGATACATACCTTTAATAAGGGCATTTCTCTGTCTGTCTGACTGTTCTGCTCTAACTCGTTCACCTTCTTCGATTAATTCCCTTTCTTGGGCTTTTTCTGAGGATTCCTTACTTAATTCTGCTTTTCTGAATTCCTTCTCTGTTCTTTTATGAGATTCTTTACGCCATAATTCTATGGTATCCTTCTGGGACTGTCTGGCTTTCTTTTTCCATAATGCTTCTTCTACTCTCATGATGCACTCGGCATCCCATGTACCTGATACAGGCCATCTATATTTCTCTTCGAGATGCTTCGTGTAATCAACCCATAAATCTAGATACAGTATGGCATCTAAGCCATGCTTATGATACATGAAATGTCCAGGACTGTCCCTAGGAGGGACAGGTACTGATTCTTCGAGTAACCCTTTTCTGTTTTTTATCTGACGTAATTTCAAAAACAGCGGCATATTTGAACCGTACTTGAACTTGAACACAATATACAATAAACACAGTAATGAATAGCGAAACAATCATTCATACCACGACATCAAGAACACATTAATAACAGTTCGAACAGAATACTACCTGATACATTGAAAACGCAATACTTGAATTTCTCGAGAACGGACTTACTAGAATTACTGGATGCACTGCTAAAACAGTACAGAACATACCGGTCTCCTAAAGAGACACGTCATACCGTATCCACCTAGGTGAACACGTCGGACCGGATCTGTGTACCCAAACCCGTCGGACCGGGCACAAATTAATGAACCCGTCTAGATACCCCCAGCAACGGTACTCACCGGGAAGCAAACTGAAGGCCTCGGACTGGACTGGACTGCTACGACGTCTGGTTACTGCTACGCACTACGCATGCGCTTCGGGCTTCGGGCTTCGGTTACAGGTGGGCCTCCGGATACCTCGGACCTTGCTCTCTCGGCTTGGGCTCTGGTCGAAACGACCCGCCTTCCTCACCGCCTCGTCTGGATGCCGGACCGCAGTCTCCGTCTCCTCCGTGGGCCTGAGGGAGACTTGAAGCAGAAATATCTGCACGTGCACGGTAGAGGTTCCGTCACGGCTGTAGAAGGGTCAGGGGGCCTGCGTTACATCGCCGGCGCGTGGGGAAGGGGCTCGTTCCTGTTCGGGCGCCATTTATGTGGTAAATAAATAATTAATTACCGGTACTATTTTTCTATGCATTAATCAAAACAGATAGCTCAATAAATAAGAGGCAGGATCCGTGGAATCTGAGTCAGAAATGGCTTTAATCGGATGGCTCGAGCCTAAAGACCATAAAGTGGCATTCAATGGAATGGAATGGCAGCTGCAACGTCTCATCAACAGTACATAGTATATATAGGAGAACATTACAATTGCATTGAATACAGTAGGCGTAACAAGTGACAAACGTAAGATAAGAACAAATGGGCGTACAAAGAAGGCGTGCACAGGGCGTGCACGTAGACATGTGATGAAAACGTCACAGAAGTGTCATAAATAGGTGGATACATGGAGGGGCTACCTGGGCAGCTGGAACCTTTAACCTACTGGTGCGCGCAAATGGGCCATGACGTGTAACTAGGGAGAGCTGGGGGCTCTGACTTCTGCACTAAAAGAGGAGACTAAAGTCTGGGATGTCAGGACGACATGTACCTATAGCATATCTGATATCTCGTGTTTGGAGAACATGTTGATTGAATCTAAAAGTTATCAGGGCAAAGGCTACTTGACACTAAGGCTGGGGCATGCATATATTCTACATGTATTGCGTGTGCTATGAATCTTCTATGGATATTAATTCAGTAATTCTCTTGCATGGAGACAGGAAGACTAGACTATAGCTGAAGATGTTTATGCGGATCGCTAGCTTAGGAATGTGAAGCCGGGGAGCTGAACTGATAACTAGAGGCATAACATATTCTTGGCAGACAGGCAGGCAGGCCAGGCCGGGCACCACGCTGCTTGGCAGAGAGTAAGTGAAGGGTCAGGGATGCGGGAGGGGCTGCATCGCTCCTCGGAGTGGTTTCAGGAGACTGGAGCTTGAATCTGGTGTCCGGGCCCTTATGAGGCCTAGAAACGGGGACAATTCGATGAATTAACGTGCACAATGTAAAACGTTGGCAACATAGGCCTAATACTCGTTGCTTTCACGAGGACTGGATGACTGGCATACTAACGTTGGACACAACTATAATTGCGTCTTTATTCGGGTAAGGGGGAACATATGCATATCGATCATGCACATATAACGTATAATGGGGAACACGTAGGGACACATGACAAGGCAAAATTCAATTTTCCTCACCTTGCAGGCCCCATGGGAGTCCGTGGCTTGGGGGGTGCACATGGGGGGTACCTATGGTACCCCCCCGCATTTCAAAGTGCAACATGGCAGGCACCGCGGGGTGCCTGTCAAAGTCAAAGTCAAAGAAATTTATTGCATAATTAATTAAAATCATTACAATTTCCACATGTCGATGTTATGATACAAAAAATAAATGCTACTAAAAAGAAGATTAGACTCTTCCTTTGTTAAAAATGATATTACACAATTTTAAAACAAGATTCCTCAGATGAACTACTATCGGCATTAAGAGGTCAGAATGATTGTTACATATTAATGCAGGGTTTACCAGTCTTAGGGATTAGGGCTGAGTTATTACACCGCTTATTTCATCATGTCCTAGTTCCACAAGACTCAGGCATTTATTCACTTCTGCCAGGAATTTTGTTCCCCGGCATGCCAAAATAATTGAACTCCCTCCTAGCCAGCTAGTTACCGCTTGCCTACAGGTGCGGATGTTTAACTCGTTACAGATGTTTTTCAATAGTCTTCGACGTTGAACCAGTAGAGTCGGACAGACGCACAAAAAGTGGGCTAATGATTCCGTTTTATAGCCACAAAGTCTACAGCTCTCAATCTGGTGTTTACCTTTCCAGGAAGGTGCTAAGTCTTTCGAACTGTGCATACCCATCCTGTAGGCTGTAAAGGCTCTTTTTAGGTGCACATTAAAATGAGAGGTTAGATAAGCGTGCGGTCGTCCAGCTTTGAAGGAGTTGATTATGGTCCAACCATGTCGGCGCTTGAGAAGTAGCGCTTTGTCATCCTGAAAAGATTTCATCCTTGCTGCCTTATTAGCTAGTCTGCTTATTGTTGCTTTGTCCGTCACAGATTCCCAAATTCCTTCCAACCCCAGCTCTTTCACGCAGGTTTTCAGGTATTTTCCCCAAGGACAAGGGGTTCCAGTTGCTCCTTGATTTTTTATGGCTTCCCAGTTTAACCAATCCATCGAGTCCGGATCTGCAGATCTTAATTTGTGACACAGTTTTATGAAGCCGCTCATGCTTCTATATGTCTGGTTTTGCAGACCGAATTCCAACCTTACTTGCGGTGCTGATGCACTCTTTGGGAGGTTAAAAACTGCTTTATAAATTTTTGTTTGGAGTTCATTTAGTAGGTCTACTTCCTTGCCACACCAGGTGACGAGACCGTAAGATAATGATGGTAATATTTGTGCTGACATGACCTTCAGGAGGTGACTATAGTTCGGGCAATTCATTTTTGTTTTTAGCAATCGATAAGCAAAGATTAGTCTTTGAGCTTTAGTTCGAGTTGCAGTTTTATGCTCTGTTAGTCTTGCTCCCTGGGATAATGTTACTCCAAGGTATTTATACGAGCCTTGTTCATTCACCTTCGTCCCGTTAAATGACCATATATAACTAAGTTTTTTTGGGTCCACTAATCGTACTACTTTAGTTTTTTCTTTGTTTAAGTCCAGTCCTTCTTGTCTTAAGTACTCTGATAAGATGTTTAAAGCTCTTTGTAGACCCACTGGGGTTTTACTCAGCAGGACAATGTCGTCAGCGTATTGCAGGCAAGGAATTCGCCGGTTTGCCAATGACGGAGGGTGCACCTCATCTGTGTCCAAAACTGTTGCGAGATCAGAAAGGAATAGATTAAAAAGGGTAGGCGCTAGAACACAACCTTGTTTTAGGCCCTGAAATGTTGGTATGTTCCTTGTTGTATACGCTCCGTCTCCCAATTTAACCTTTGCCCATGTATCTTCGTGCAAAGTTTTTATTGCCTGTATTAATTTTGCAGGCGTCCCCCAAAGCTGCAGTTTTTCCCATAGACGCTCTCGATTTACTCTGTCGAATGCAGATTTGATGTCTACAAAACAGGCGTATAATCGTGCGCCCTTTACTGCTATTCTGTCCATTAGTACTGATAGGCAAGTTAAGTTGGTGAGTGTCCCCATATCCCTCCTAAATCCCGTCTGGAACCAGGGGATTCTCTGAGATTCTTCTATCCAGTCTTGCAGCTTAAGGAGGATACAAGAGGCATAGAGCTTGGCTTCCACATCTATCAACGATATAAGTCGGTAATTTGTAGGGTTACCATGATCACCTTGTTTAAATATTGGGTGTATCACGTTGCCCTTCCATGATGCAGGAACCTGTAAATCTCGATAGATTTGGTTGAACAAAGGTGTCAGGATTTCTGCCCAAAATACCGGGTTATGTTTAAAAATGGCATTGGGCAGTCCATTCGGGCCCGGTGCTCCTGTCATGTTGCACTTTGAAAAGCACAACGTGCACTTTTACCATTGCGGCGGGCGGAGATTCCTGCTCCGTCCACCGCAATGGTAAACATACAGGATGCGCCGCCTGTGTGGCGGGCGCATCCTAATGCCATTTTCGGGACCCCCGCACTGTTAGCGGGCGGTCCACTTCTCCGTTAGGGTGGAAATGTCTGGCTACTATATATATATATATATATATATATATTAAGTATAATTTTAGGATATGCCATTAAGTTTAGTTTGAAGTTAGAGTCTCCCGCCGCCAAGGAGTCGGAGTTGTAGGGTTGTAGGGCCTGTGAACAAAAGCATTCATGTTGTACTACATGTTTTAACTACATATTTTAGGCATTGACTTTTTACATGCTTTTCACGCACATGATAACATACTCAGAAAGTGTTCTGCTTGCAAGCACATTTCTTTGTAAGCATTTTATCATGACACTTGTGCATTCTAACCAAGCCTAAAGAACACTAAGCACAATGCCCTTGCATTTTGTTGTCTGGTTGGATACAGATCTGAATCGGAAAGACAAACATTCACATCATCCTTGCACTGCTGACACAGTGTAAATGAAATTAGACTTTGACTATTAAACTGCTTCTAAGCTAAGTTCCTCAGAGCAGCACCTCTATGGATTTTCCTGGACAAGGGGAATCAGGTTCAGTCTTGCTGATTCCAATCCTATCTTGCAAAGAATGGTAGCCTGTTCTATGCCAGACTGGCTCTCTGATACATCGTACACATAAATTGGGAAGCTGGATTGTCCCAAGCGATATGGCAGACAGTACTCTCACTATGCTCTTGATAATATAGGTAGTATTAGGTAAGAGTATCAGTATGACATATAGTCATATAATCATTGTGGCATTACAATGGTGGAATTGCTTATCATTTTCACCATCCTTGTAATGCTGGGAACAATGCTTTGTTTCCTCCTGCTAATAATTGAAGCTCACGTTCTTTACACAAGAATACCTTGGTTTCAGATTGGGGCATAAGGTTGTCCTGTGTACTTTAGTGCACTGTTAAAGACCATGCACAGCTAGCGGTTAACCACTCACAGCAGGGATGGGCAGAGGGTCTGGCCTCTGCTCCAGTACAGAGTCCTCCTCAGCAAGGCTTGGAGGAGGTGAAAAAACACAAAATGCATATTCGAAAACTGGAGGTCATATGTCACCATTTTTATTAGAGACATCATTCAAAATACTTTATTAAGACAGTCAACTCTATCAAAGTGCAAAAGTGCCAGATTGAGTTAAAATAATAAACAGTACCTAATTTTCTACAGAACTGTAGATGATTAGACAGAAAAACCATCATCTTCATGTAGGTTCATTCTATAGTGGTACTGTTAATAATTTAAAATACATTTCAATAGGCAGCGTATAACTCAATAAGATGATCTTTTGTTAAAATAACACACTGTAGTATCAAAAATACAAAAAGTAAAAATCTTCCACATTGGACCAAAAAAAGCTTGCTATTTCTATTTGGTCTGCATTATTAAAAGAAACTGCTTTATTTAAGTGGAAATAGTATATTTGTGTGTAAGAGTTATCCCTGGTACAGCGGCGATACAAGGTTCGGCTGCTTCTTCTTTTCGTAATTCTGGATTATTTCTTAGTTGCTTGTCTGTATTATCTAGAATTTTTACAAGTTTGGTACTGACTTGCGGCTGTGCATTATTCAATAGGTGGCTGACGGCAGATGATAATGTTTGTTATTTATTAGGGACCTGGTGAGCCAGTTGTGGGTGGTGCAGGTGGGCAGTTGGAGAAGGGGTCGTTTTTTAGAGTATTGTTTTAAAGGATTAGAAAGGGGCTGGGGATGTTGTGGCAGTGCTGATGGAAAAGTTGGGTATAGCATGAACTTCATTATGATCAATTTTGGGGGAATTAGGGAGCCAGTTTGCCTATAGTGGGTGGGAATTACTTTTTATTAAAAATAAATAGTTTTTTTTCCTACTTATGTTTTTTTTTATTATTATGGTTATTAGTTACTTTTATTCGGGTTAGTAGTTCTGTTTTTTGTACTATTTACTCTATCATCTGCAAAACAGGATGTTCTTTGTAGCTAACACCAGAGCAGTTGCTGAGTCCTGCACCTTGCACATCATAAAGAATTTGTCTAATTATCCACCCTAATCATTCTTGCTCTAGTCTACTGTGTGATGATTGTGTGACTTTAGATGGCAAAAACAATATCAACGTATCCAGATGTTGCCACAGAAATATTAAGAATCAAAATATTGTGATCCTATACTTACACAGGGAAGACACACACATTGATAACAAACGTTTTGCAGAACACATATCTAAAATACAACAATATTGAAAATAAAAATAAAGAACTATCATCAATGCATTGAAATTAAGGAAACATATTGAACACTGGAGAATCAACATAATTCAATCCTAAACAAACCATCTTTTTCTAGAGCCAAGTACCACTCACCAGAAATCCAGGTTCTGTGGGAGAGAAGACTAGGTTGCACACTCTCCTTCAGACAAAGCCTCCACACATGGAAGAACATGAGTACGGGCAATTAGCCTTTAGGGGAGAGGGGAAAGGGGAGGTGGAGAGAAGGGAAAGAGGAGGTACATTAGTCTGATTATGGGATGAGTTCCTGACTACAATTGCTTACACTGTCTTCGGTGGGTAAGCTACGCCTTAATGCAGGCAGAACATTTTGTGTAAACAGAAAGACAAAAATCATTTGCGTATACAATTCTGGCACATCTACCCAATGTGCAATACTCTGGACCCAGGGTTAATACACTCACCATTCAAGTTTCTTAGTTAGCTTTCAAGAAACTATATCCTCGTAGATTAGGAGACGAACATGCAGCAATAGTAGAGGCAGTAACGTGTTTTTTATCTTTAATACTCAAGTCTCTGGTTAGCAGTGGCAGTTTACAGTATTAGTAGCACAAAAGGTTCTTTTATTGTTAGCTATCACAACAAGCATTATTTGGAGTGCCAAGTTCCCTTTTTTAAAACCTATATTTGCATAGATTTTGTTGAAATCCTGATTGTTCTGCACTCATTTCTCACATATGCAGAAATATGTGATAACTACGATCTCCTAAGTATTTTTGTGTACAGTGCATTGATAGTATGGGTGATGCTTTAAGTGCTGTTGAGCACAAGAAATGGTCTTGCTTTGCTTTTACTTTCTTTTTTTCTTGTGTTTTCTCTTTCAGGTGCCTCACGATGCCATGCAGTGGGAGTCAGAGCCTTAAGATGTCATGCAGCAGGTCCCAAAGCCTCAAGATGTCATGCAGCAGGAGCCGGAGCCTCAAGATGTTGTGCAGTGGGAGTCGGAGTCGGAGTCTCGATGTCATGTAGCGGGGGTCGGACGAAAACAGGATCACCAATGCTGGAGCGGGCGGGAAGCAAGATCACAAGAGCTGGAATGGGGAACCTCCTCCAGGTAGGTACTGAGGCCAAGCAACACAAAAGACTTAGGACAGGGTTTATATAAGCCGTGCCTTAAGATGAACCCCGAAATCGGGTGGGGCCAATTTCTCGTGAGATCTCACTCTTCCAGGCCCCCTAGTAAAGGTGGACAAGGATACTGCCTAAACCAGATGTGGGGGTTGAGCAGTTTGAGGTTGACAGTGTTATTTTTACAGAAGGTTTTATGCAACCAAGTCATGGCCACATTATTTGCACTGCCCTAACAATGCTTGAATTAAATTTTTTAAATAATTTAAAACTATTTTTATACTGTAACATCCACAGATAAAATGTTGTAGACAGTAAAATACATCAAATACTAAAAAAGGAAGCTGCTTTTAAGTGTTAAAAGATATACTTTTTTTAAGAAAAGCCCTACGATGAAAAACACTGGAAATGCACACAATATTATTCTAACACATACTATAGCAGGGCTAACACTGAAAATGAAATAGTAGAATACAAAAGGAAACATAACCATCTTCCTAATATTACAGAAATATAAGTGAGAAATATATTACAAGATATGAACAAGGCCAGTATGAGCTCACACGAGCCAACAGGAATTATACTAAAAAATTAATATTAAACGTTCCTGTACAGGCAACAATGGCCAAGTTCCTTCCATACCAAACCTTAAAGAGTAATTGGCAAAATAAATATGTAGAACAGCGAGGAAAACATCAATAGCACCTAAAACATGTGCAGAAATAGACATATCTCAACACTTACTAAGACATATAGAGAAACATTTTTAATATGGAAAATACAATAACGAAAAAATGATTAGCATGTATGCTACTAACACATTTATTAACCTTAATTAACCTTAAATTGTCTCCTCCATCATTTAGTCAAATGTACACAATAAATGATCAGTATGAATATACACACATCTCATTAGTGTATACACTTCTTCCTAACAAAGTTTAGCCTACAATGAAAGGCTAACACATTATAAACATCAAACTAAAAAATATAACCCTGAGTGCAGGGGTGCTACTATAATATCATCCAAAGAATAGGGATGGACCTACATAATGTACCCTTAGTATAAGATATGCATCTAATCTAGAACGTGTACACAAAATAACAAGTTTAGCATATGCCCCTGTAACAGTCATCAAACATCACAACATGCGAATTTCCCTATTACCAAAAGCATGAAATAAAACAGGCCTCACAAATGAATAGTTTAGAAGATACTTAGGTTTATCCCCTGCACCAACCATTCCACAGACACCAACCCAGAATAACATTTGATGGGTGGATGTCTGTAATAGCGCTATATCCCAAGAAGCAAAGACAAAAAACAGTGGAAGGGAGGCAAAATTCCGTCCAATGAACATTTTGTAGAAGTTACCCTACATTCTACCAATTCCTATACATTCTTTAAAAATAACAAAGCTACCAGGAACCAAGAACAGAACAATGCCTAAACTAACTCAATCCAAAATTATACGAATAAAGAAATGCATGAACTCCATGCATGCAAAGTGACACACTTTGCCACCAATGAATCAACATCTCCCATATCTAGGTTCTATAGAAAAGTGAATTAGTAATTGGGATGACGGGAAGGCCACCACAAATAATAAAGTCACTAACCTGTTAGGTCCAGGCAATATTTCAATAATTTTAAACTGAGCTCAACCCCTGGAAGGTGTGACAATAAATGAAAAAAGGACATAATAAAAAAGAGTAAAATCTAATAAACATAATAGCACCAAATTTCTAAAATCCAATAAAGAGAGCCATATAAATGTATGAATTATTAAGAATTAATACATCTGGATTTAGATGATTTAGGGAAATTAGTGACAAAAAGCACTAACTGCCAATGGTAGTCTAAGGTCAAGGTAGACCAGGAACAAGGCAAGATTTCAGACAAACAGCGAATAGGGGTGGGGGCGTGAATCAGATAGCCCAACCAGTTTTTTCATGATTGGAGATTTTACCTTGGAACTTGGGGGGTTTACGACAGCAGTCTCTTCGCCATCGTAATGCAGTTTTCCACCCGCCATATTACAATGGTGGGCAGAAGTGTGAGGGTCAGAAAGACTGACCGCCATGGTACAGATGGGCAGATTCAATCCGACCACCTGTCGGAACGACCGCTAGCCTCTGCATTGTGACGGTGCCTTCCAGGCACCACTGTAGGGATTATGATATCCCTTTCTGTCTGTCATTTTGCGGCAGTCAACCTATGGTGCCCCTACATACCCCAGCACCATAATGCAGGTACTGCATGGTGCCTGCCACGTAGTGCAGGGATATGTAAGCTGGCTTTGTTTTTGTTGCAGCACCCGCCGCAATACAAAACATAGGCAATGGGACCACCTCAGTGCCGGTCACATGGTAATGCATACTGTGAGACTGCCACCTTGTAGGCAGACCGTCCCAAATACGAAATGATGGCGGATGGACAGAAGTCTGTCTGCCATCGTAATCAGCCCCTTAGTCTCTGAAATGGCAGTTGAAATCCTCCACTGAGACAAGATTGCAGGCAGTAGCCAAAGGAATCCACTGAAAGTCAAATAGTCATTAGATGGGGCCTGGTGAAGGAATTGCTTTTGGTGGCAAAAGTTCTGAGTGGAATATTCGAATTTTGGGGCACGGAAAGGCCTTACCTTGAACAGATACTTTTGGTAATTGTGGCCTGTCAAAATGTATATGTTTGAACTTAGCCCCTTTTTCAGAGCTCAAAATCCCCTCGCAAGACAGGTTTGCAGACTCTATCCTATGATGTGTTCCATGAGGCTGGATACCTTCTTGTTGAGGGCACTCTGACATGGATTTGCTGCTGTGGAAAATGTCCAAGCAGGAGACACCTCTTACTTCAGCCCTGCAAAGTCATGCTTTTGGTGGATTGGCTTGGGTGGTTGGTCGCTGTCCTTGGGAAGTCTGAAGTCCAGACATTTTTTACATCCCAACTGTTCAGAGTTGTTAAAGAAAGTCCAGTTAGACATATCAGAAGGTACTGGGACAACAGCATTTGAGAGTCAAGACTCACTCCAGCAGAGGTCACCAGCAGGGGAAAGTCCAGGCCCAGTTGCAATTGGTCAGCTGGGCAATTCAGGGAAAAGATCTGTTGTGGCTTGGAGACCCCATTTTTATTTCCTGTACAAGTGGGACTAGGTCCAGCTCTTCAGGTCTCCTCTCAGGTCTCAAATAGCAGGAGCAGTCCGTATTCTGTTCTTCCACAATTCCAGAGAGTGTTCTGAGGAAAGTGCCTTGAAGTGTGTGGGTGTGACGCCTGACTCCTCATTAACCAATGGTGTTAAAATTTCCGAGGACAACCATACCCACTTTTGCAGCAGTAATTGTTTGCCCTATTGTGAAAAATCCCACAGTGCACCTTAGTCTCAAGATACACAATGGAGGACCCCTTTCTCCCTTGTGCAGAGAGGCTGTGTGCCGACCCAGAGATGTAGCCAGGGAAAGAAAGGCACATCGCTCTTCTGTGATAATTTCAAACCAATTTTGGGGGTAACTCCCCTCCCACTGAGCTTAGTGCCAGCCTGGCTGGGTGAACAAATGGTTGCTTTCTCCAAGTCTCACCTTGCATTTTCTTATGAAAGGGCATGCCACTTTATAAGTTAATGACATTCATTGGTCCAACCTCACTGGTCTTCCTGCAAGGGGAAGAAAAACACCTACCAACACCGAGGGCATTGTTCCTGCTCTGGAAGACGTTTTCACACCTCGTGAAGGTGAAGCTCTGGTTTGGTAGCTGCTGGAAAGATCTAATACAGATAAACCTCATCTTAAATATGCATTAGAAATCTTAATCAGGGTGAAACCAGTCTTAGGTTGCTTCTGTTCGAGGTAAGGAAGCACATGCTCTGCAGATTAGATTAGATTAAACCGTACTGGACTGTTCTGAATAGAGTTGAGTCAAGGCTGATCTGCATTTGGCTGAGTACAAATCTGATGTGGCATGGTAGGCAAAAGAACAATGGATTGGAATGCTATTCTAAGCATTTGCCAGTGGTTAGACTTGTTGCAAGCATTCCTCCCATCAATGTTTGTGTGTTTTATATAACAATATAGCACTACATTATACAATATGTTAAATTTTCCGGTATATGTCATCCATAGTATGTTATTTCTTATATATTATGTTATTTGATATATGTTATATGTGATAGATTATTCATCATATGTTGTTCATATTTGTATACACACAGACACACACATATATAGTTAGAAGTTATATGTTATACTATGTAGAATACCTTATATTTTAAACTTTATTATTATACGGTATATATCATATATGTTACATATTACACAGCATATCAAAAACATGCTTCATATGGTTTTTGTTCCACATTATATGTTATACGTTAAGTGATATATGTTATTTGTTATATGTTCTATACTATATCTTATACATTTCATGTTATATATTATACATTATATCTTATAGGGTATATGTTATCCCTTACATTACGTGAAGTATACAAAAAAGTCATGGTTGGAATGCTCGAATTAAACGCAACCACTGGTAATTACTCGGGCAACATCCCAGTCCATCATTATTTTGTACAACATGCCACCTCAGTTTTGACCCAGCTGTATGAAAATCAGTCTTAACACTGCTCCATTAGTAACAGTCACTCTGAACTGCCAGGCCAAGTCTACACTAAATCAGGATTCAAGCAAACGAAGACCAATTTCTCCAAGAGAAACAAAGACCAATTTCTCCAAGATTTCAGTGGCGTAACAAAAGCCCCCTCAAGCCGTACGTTGCACGGAGCCCCGAGCACCAGGGGGCCCCCTCCGGCAATGTGCACGGGTGGAGGCTAAGAGGTCCCGACTGAGTCCGGAGGGTGGGAGGTCCCCCAAATACTTTGCAGGGGGCCCCCTCAAGTTTCATTACGCTACAGCTTGATTTGGACTCATCAGTCGGGCACAGATTGGTTCTCGAGGCACCATGAACATGGGACCATCATCAGGGCATACCAATTGCGCTTAGGTCATTGTACTGAAGTAAACAAAAGAGTGGGATGGAATGCTTGAACTATTCCCGGCCTCTGCTGTCACTTCTATCCGCATCCAAGTCCATCCTTGTTTTGCACACTATGCCACCTCATTTTTTACCTATTTAAATGCAAGTCAGTCATGAATCTGCTCCAATAGGTGCAGCCCAGACAGAATTGCCAGGCCATGCCTCCGGAATAGGAACGCAAGCAACCCATTTATGTATCGCTCACTCTTTGGTTCGCAAATCATGTTATCATACTACCCTCCAAATGGAAGAGCAAACCAAATGTCTGCGATTCAGGCCTGATTTTGAGTGCTGCTGGCGTGTTACTCCGTTGGTGGCAGTTATCCTATCTGCATTGTTAATTGTGCATTTTCTCTTATGGCACTTTTAATAAGGGGGATGGGAGGTCAGTCAAATTTATTACGGACTAACGTGTCTACCAAACTCAAAGTCAGTCTTTCAGTCTCTTGAAACAAGAACTGTCACAAATTAATTGCTCATACTCCAGGAAATTCCAAGCCGTTCATTGTTTACAATAAAATTCGTGTCCAAAATTAAAACGACCCTTATAAAGTGTTTTATAGAAAGTTATGTCAATTATGGCTACCTTCTTGCAACGCGAATCACAGCACCAAGCCGTGCAGCTTGTTATGCTATTTATTAGCCTACATACAACCACAGAATGACAGACTGGCACAGCAGCCTGTCAGACCCGGAAGTATCGCCTTTGCCTTTCAGGAAGGTCAAACTCTGTACACCATGTTTGACAACAACATTAAATGGGCAGCAAATTGCAGCCATCACATCAACAACTTCTATTTCAGTGGTGGAGTTAAACCATAAACTGCAATGTATGTACTTCGCAACACGTTTTTAACAACATTCTTCTATGGACCTATAAAACGTGTTTATTTTTCGTAGAACTAGACGATTTTCCGAACAATAGAGACAATTTCATTTTTACAATAACTGCGAAGAATGAAAAAAGGTCACTGGGTAATGTCGCCTGTTATTGACATGTTGTAATCCTGTATGCACTGTACAATATCATCAAAGAGCCATCATGATTGATTAGCTTCGCTGAGCTAGACATGAAAGGAAATAATTTCAGCAAAAGCAATTTCCTCATTCTAGCACAGTAGATAGTCCTTGGAGCCTGTACTGGAACAATTGATTACTGACTTTTCTCAAGTTTAGGGAGACCATTTTTTGTAAATTAATACTGCTACTTCAGCTTATCTTCAGCCTGCTTCCGGTTGAACATCTTTTCAATAACACAGTATGAGGCCCTTCACTTTGTATTTAGAAGCGCTAATAGTACACTAGGACCGGTGTCACTTAGAGAGACTCTCAACCTTGGTGTGGGCCTCTCTGTAGGCTACACTGAAGGCCCTGACTCTGGTGTGAGATTCTCTATTATTATTATTATTAGGGATATTTGTAAAGCGCATGGTTACGCAGAAAGCGTGTCCCCGCGCTGGAACTGGGGCTTAGAGACAGAAGGGGGGGGGGGAGCCTAATTAACCCTGAAAGAGATGCATTTTAAGTTTCTTTCGGAAACTTGATTCTGAGGGGTCCAGGCGAAGGTTGAGAGGTAAGTAATTCAAGCTTTTCGCCACCAGGTAGCGGAAGGACCTCCCTCCCATGCGAGTCCTGCTAACCCTAGGGACTTTTAACAGGCCTCCGTGAGAGGAGCGCAAGGCGCGTGATGGTGCATACCTGGTTATAAGGTTATGGAGTGGGGCTGGCGCCTTTCCAGCAAGAATGCGATGGCAAGTGCATAGGGCCTTGAATGCGATTCTGCTTTTTACTGGCAGCCAGTGAAGGGTCTGAAGGGCAGCTTTGGAGTTGGATCTTTTGGGGAGATTAAGGATAAGGCGGGCTGCCGCATTCTGTAACACCTGAAGGCGGTTAGTTGCCTTACAGGTTGCTCCCAGATACAGTAGGTTTCCGTAGTCCAACCGTGATGTGACGAGTGCATGCACCAGCGTTCTATGGGCGGACGTAGGCAGGAGAACAAGGACCTTCCGCAAGCTTTTCAAAACACTGAAGCAGACACCCGCCACCCGGTCTATCTGGGGTCCAAAGGAAAGGTCCGCGTCGAGCCAGATGCCTAGGTTTTTGACTTCCTGTCGGGGCGTTGGGGCTTCTCCTAGGCATGGTGGCCACCACGCCGATGACCAAGCAGACGGATTCTTCCCTACTACGAGCACCTCGGTCTTGCTGCCGTTAAGTTTGAGGCAATGGGTGGACATCCAGGTTGCTAGTTCTTGCATGCAGATTCTGAAGCTGTCCATAGCAAGGGCGGGTGCACGCGAGAGGGAGATCACCAGCTGCGTGTCATCGGCGTAGGACACAATTTGCAGCCCATGCCCTGCAGCAATGGAGGCCACTGGGGAGACATAGAGATTAAAAAGTGTAGGGCTCAGGGACGATCCCTGGGGAACTCCCTGGCCCAAATCTATGTCCCTAGAATAGTGGTCGCCCTGGCGGACCTGAAAGCTCCTCCCAGTCAGGTAGGATTGGATCCATTGGAGTGCAGCTCCTGATATTCCTCCATTATTCAGACACTGTAGCAAGGTGGTGTGGGCTACAGTGTCGAATGCTGCACTCAGATCCAATAGGATGAGGGCCATAGTATGACCCTCATCCGCCCCCTGGCGTAGGGACTCCACCGCTGTCAGGAGCGCAGATTCTGTGGAGTGGCGGGGACGGAAACCAAATTGGGTGTCGTGAAGTAAGGCAGCCTTATCCACGAAATCCATAAGTTGCCGATTGACCGTTTTTTCTGCCACTTTGGCCAGGTAGGGTAGAAGAGAGATAGGTCTAAGATTATCTAGTTTGTCAAAACTGGCGTTCGGTTTCTTTCTAAGGGGTAAGACCACCTCTTTTTTCCAGTCGTTGGGCACGGTCTTGGTGCTGAAAGATGTGTCTAGTAGATGTCTTATGTAGGGTTCCAGTCCCACTAAACTATCTGTTAGGCGTTTGGGTGTAGTGGGGTCGCGTGGAGAACCCGACTTCACTGATCTGCAGATTTTTAGAAGTTCGTCTGAGGGCGGGGTGACGAAGTTGGTCAGTCTTTGTCTATCCCCCCATGTCCTAGGGCTTTCAGCAAATTCTAGCCCGTTAATGGGTTGAGTTGGGAAAGCCGAATACATTTTTGTTATTTTTTCAGAGAAGAAATCTGCGATCTGATCGCAGGATTCAGGCGAGCAGTCTGCTGGGGTAATTGCAGGTTTTCCGCTTGAAAGAGTTTTGTAGATCAGAAAAAGCTCCTTCATAGAGTTACCAGCTTCGCTGATTCTCGCTGTATAGTAGGTTGACTTGGACTTTCTGATTAGTCCATGGTAGAGGCGCCTCACACTCAGGTAGGTGTCCCTGGTTTCTTTAGAGGGTGCCCCCCGCCAGTGTCTTTCTGCTCTTTTCAGTGCGGCTTTCCTGACTCGCAGTTCATCATTGAACCAGGGGGCTGTTTTTTGAACACGGCTGCCTGTTTTGGCTTTTGAGAGGGGAGCGGTGGAGTCAAGTGCCTCATGAATGCGCTTGCAAAGATTGGTGTTAGCCGTGTCGGCATCATTCCCTCCGGGGTTTCCCCCTTTAGTTAGTGCCTCGCAAAATTTGGATTGGGAGAAGGTGGCCCATCTCCTCCTAAGGTGGTAAAGTGCCACTGGTGGCGGAGTTTTTCTTCCAGGAATACGTATGGAAAAAGGTACTAAATGGTGGTCGGACCAGGGGATCGGGATAGGGGTTGAAGCTTCTATTTCATTCCAATTAACAAATATAGGGTCGAGCAGATGTCCTAATTGGTGAGTAGGACCCTTAACAATTTGGCTCAGTTGAAGGGCTCCTAATGCCTGACAGAAGTTATTGCTGACGCTATCAGAGGGATCATTGAGATGTAGGTTGAGGTCTCCGAGTACCAGAAATTTTTCTTTGCATAGTGCCGTCTCTATGATACCCTCGACCAGGCTCTCTTCGATTCGCACGTTGAGTAATCCGCATTGCAAGATATGGTCTGTAGTGGCTGTGTTCGCGTCGAGATCAGGGTCATAGGAGAAGTGACAGTTTTCGCAGCCTATGTTGTCCTCCACTCGTAAGGTGTGTGTGCAAGTTATGGCCGTGTTGTGGCTGAATTTTGTCAGTTCCTATAGGTGTGCACAGAGCGCCCAGAACAAACTCCTATGCCTAAACAAACTGAGAGGTAACCCACACATTCAGGGCTGGCTTTAGCAGTGCGACAATGTTAGTTGGCACCCCCAATGACCACCTCCACCACGGATTCTCTCACTAGAACCCATTAACAGTGACCAAGTCTCCATAACCATTCTCTCTCAGATGCATTGAGTAAGTTAAATAGTGCCACTCATACCAGTAAAGGATGTCAGAGCAATTTGCATCACACACACATTACACAGAGGCAATCAATCATACAAATCTGTGTATAGGAAATGTTACATAAGCCAAAGTACTTCAAGTGTAGGAGTCACATGCCCATCCATACTGGTAGGTAGTATAGTTTAGGTGTGCCGGTGTGAAGAAGCACAAACTCAGAATTGAAAAAAGAAACTGAATAGTTGGGCGCTCTCTTTAATAATAAGAATCGCTTTTTACCCAAATTAACCCTTTTTGC
Source organism: Lissotriton helveticus (assembly GCF_964261635.1). Taxonomy (NCBI): domain Eukaryota; kingdom Metazoa; phylum Chordata; class Amphibia; order Caudata; family Salamandridae; genus Lissotriton; species Lissotriton helveticus. Next base: position 622,825,709 of record NC_136071.1, read on the forward strand.
AACATTAATCTATGCTCTAATGTATACTTTGCAGTGTGTATGAAGTTCTATGATGAAAGTTAATAGCTCACTATTCTACAATAGGACTTTAAGTTATAAATTGCAAGTAACAAAAGGATGTCTCTTTTAAAAGCAGTAACCTGCTGACCTATGTACATTATATACACTCTGTAATCTACATGGTACACGTTTTTTGCAGAAGGCATGTTAACCCTCTGCACTGCCTTCACATAAGTCAAAACCTCACTATACAAAACACCTATCTCTCTACAGGAAGAACATTAATCACAGGAGTTATCTTGACGTTTTTGTGTTTTGACTAGTAATAGCTGGAGGGAAGGAATGCGGAAGCAGGTGCTTTAAAAAACATTATAAAATTGCCAACAGAGCACCCCATCACACCGCCCTAGAGCCGGTCTGCACACATTGATGTGTGCTGTGCACTTCAGCACACCTGAGTTATTTTTTAAATGAAAACAGATCCCCTTTAAAAAAAAAAAAATGTTTTTATTGAAAAGTACAAGACAGATCATAGAACCATTTCTTATATTATACATTTGCAAGTTACATCTAGCATCGTGCTTAGGACCAAGGTCGAAAAAACATCCTAGACACTGTTTTCCCCATCCCTTTGCCTTCGTAATTCCAATTCTACCACAGACGATACACAAATCTCCCCCCTATACGAATTCCACCGGGACCATTTCCTGTCCCACTTCTTCTGGCACCCCCTAGCTGCATACACTTCATTCTCAGCTATCATACATTTGTCTAGCTCTTTCTGCCAGACCGCCACTACAGGTGGCATCACTCCACCCCAGCCCCTCGCTATTTCCCTCTTAAGCAAAGTAAAGTCTAGCGTCACAAACTGCTGCTCCGTCTCAGTAAGGTCTGTGGCTTCCCATATATTGAGCAAGCCCAGGTGGGGCGTCAACGTGAGCGGTTTCCCTATTGCAGATTGCATATGGGCCGCGGTTCTGTCCCATTGTCTTCGTATCAGCGGGCAGTCCCATATCATATGATAAAAGGTGGCCGACTGCCGGCAGCCCTTCATACACAAGCCGTCTTGTCGAGACCCGATTTTCGCTAACGTTATCCCGGTCAAATATCAGCGATGTAAAATACGAAGTTGAATTAGTCGAAATCTAAGTGTGATGGCAGCCTCTCTAGATGACATCAGCGCCTGTCTCCAATCCTCCTCATCAATAAACCCGAGGTCCCCTTCCCACCGCTCCCTAAGCTTCCCGAAGGAATCAGGCATGTTATTACTGAGTTTCCTATAAGTCAAGGAGATCGCCTTGGAGTGCATCTGCCCATCCAGCAGTCGATCTTCAAGCGGAGACAATTCAGGTATGTCCTCATAACTGGACAGATCCCCTTTTTAACATTGTCTTAATGAAATAATTATTTTTAGATGTGAAGCCCTGTCTCGCTCGTAGAATGGACTTTGCTTTAAAAACCTATGGTGTTTGCACTGATCCACCCTAGCAGTAATGTCCAATTGATGCAAAATGACGTAAAGCAGCACATATACATTTTTGCTTTGAGAAAAGGGCATTTTTCCTACACAAAACAGATTAATAAAATCCAATGCATCACTTCGCTTCACTTTTTGATGGTGCAAAGCCTTAGTACATATGGGATCTAGGCTTTTAAAGTTCCTCAGGCTCATGTCTTCAAGGGTTGGTGACGGGGCCATCATGTAAAAAGCATGCCATTCCATTAGTAGTAAAAGTGTCAGGGAGCCATGCTTGCACTATATTATTGACCTCACTTTGGAAGGTGAGGATAGTCGCACCATTATTAAGAAGGTACAATCTGTAGTTCACCTGCTACGTCCTTCCCAGTGAGGCCCTGACAACTTTTCTACTCTTTCTATAGCACATACTAAAGGAGTTTGTTTAATGTTTGTGATTGCCACAGGATCAAGTATTCGGCATGCCTGCATAGGATCTGTTTGTAGTACAACCTTGCATAAACAGAACATACACACAGTTAGCTAAAGATTCCTTAATATCTAATGATGGAAGGCCATCCTAACATTTTACACTCACTGGAGAACTAGGAAGGTATTCTTATACAGCACCTGCAAGTCAAGCAGCACAATGTAAATGTACAGGAATTTATATAGCGCAAATCACCGAGCGGTTTCTAAGCGCTTGCTTAGGGAACCCGTCCTGGTATTCCCCTGTGAGATAACCCCGGCAGGGTTTCCGCAAGGTGAAAGCCAGGCATCCCGCCGCGAGGGGCCGTTGTGGAGATTAAGCAAGCTATTGCCCAGAGTCGCAGAGTGTGAACCCGTGAATCGAGTAGGCACCGGAGCGAGAATTGTCGAGTCCATGGACATTTTAGGACTCAAGACCCCGCCGAGCCGGGAATTGAACCCTGGTCCCGGGCTGACCTCTGCTTCCAGGTCTGCCTCCTCTAACCAGTGAGCCACACTTCTCCCATCGGCAATGTATTGTCTTGTCAAGGGCTGTGTGTATGAGGAAAACAAGAAAACAATGGATGGATATCATATTCGTAGCAGCAACCTGCTGGGATGAAAGACCTCTCATTTATGAAGTTCCAGCTGAGCCCAATTTAACTGCATCCCTAAAAGGACCATTATCATGCCTGTTGCTTGATCCTGGCTGGGAGTTTGCTGGAACTTAAAAAATCTTGGGGACTGCAAGAATTAAGGTTGTTTGTTGAGGTGGGTGAGCAACACAAATAATAACCTCAGTCCTTGTAAGGGTGACCCACTAAACTCATCTTGGTAAAGAGCTTTATTTTCAGACTTAATTTCAGGAACTGAAGTCAACCTCCTGAGTGGGCCTTGGGAAAAGGCTATGACCAAAGAAAGCTCTAGGCTCTAAGTCGTTGGATAGCCTCTGTTAGAAGATCAGGTGACACTTTTGGTGGGAAAACTCTGAGCAGGGGAGAAATGTCTTTATTGTTTGATTAATAAAAATCATTACAATGGTGAACATGCGAGCGCTATAAAACATATATCATAAATAGTTAAAATATTTACATTTATACCATCACAATAGAAATGAGGGGTAAAACTCGTCAGAAAAACAATTTAAAATTCCAATAGCCTGTTAAAAACAGTGCTAATCCATAGTTGTCCGTTCTAGTTTTTCCATCTGGTCGGATGGAATGCAGACATTTGCTTATAAGAAGCAACATTTAATGACTTTGGTAATATAGTTCAAGGTTTATGGTAAGAATCCTGGGGCTACAGTCCATTTGTGTAATGAGCCCCCTGCATACAGTATTTCTAGGGATTCACAGGGAAAACGAGTCAGTCCATGTGCCGAGACTGTTATCAACTGTACTTGCGTACTACGAAGGATTGTAGAAGGCGGGTGAGAGTACAACAACATAGACGCTAGGCTTCGTCTGTTTTTTAATGGTTAACCGTTGGTGGCTTGCAGAGTCTCACTGTTTGTAAATTTCCTTGCTGTTACTGTAACAAACTTGGTGAACCTGATGTTAAGTTGTGGATTATCTGGGTTCATTGATGCAAGAATAGCCTGACGGCGTGTACGAATGCCTAGTTTGTTCCATTCACCCTTTAACAATTTCCTTCGATCATCTTGAGCTGCAGCACAAATACATACCACATGCTCCATTGTTTCTGTACTGCTCCCGCAGCCTCTGTACGTTACATTTGAGTTTGCACGTCGCCATACCGGTATGTGATACAGAAATGGCCAGTCTCCCATCCTGAGGGCCAGGAATCTTTTTTTCCACTGCAATGAGTAGGTACATGACAAGTGTGGGCCCTCAATCCCTGGCTTAAATCCTGATACAACTGTCCAGGCATGCTTACGTTGAATCAGTTGAGCTCTGTCAGAATGGAAAGACCAGAGACGGACGTTTCTTTTGATGTGGGTTTTAAGTACCTGCTGCAGTGGATTAGAAGACCAGATTTCTTCTATGTCAAGGAGTTGTATGGAGTCCTGCAAGTTACGCCAATATGAGCCGCCGATTTGACCGGCTGAGATCTCCAGCCACAAAAGGGCCTCCAGGCTTCCCTCTCTGGAGTTGCGCAGCTTGTTGCACAGCCTGATGTACGCTCCACGCCATATTGCTTGGTGGTCTTGAAGACCAAATTCAAGGCGTACTTCAGCGGGGGAGGAGGACTTGGGTAGGCCCAGTACCTGTTTAAATACTCTTGTTATTATTTTATTCACTCAGCTGTTGTCTTTCCCTTGCATGATCTCCTGGCTGTATGTAAGGAAATTGATGATTTTTGCCTTCATTACAGTTATAAGTGGGGTTAGGCTAGGGCCTGACAGATGTCTTGCGAGGGTCTTAAAAGCCACTTGGATGGTCAGGGCTTTGGCTTCCACCTCGTCTCTATGTTTAGAGAATGTTCCCCTCCTGTCCAAGTAAACCCCCAGGTACTTATATGAATGAGGGATCACTGACATAATATCGACGACACAAATATCGAGATACACAAATATCGAGTCAAAAATATCGATTGACAAAATATCGACTCCCTATCTTCAAACAGGTAAGTACCAAAATATCGACTCCAAAATATCGACTTACAAAAATATAGACTGTCAAAATATCGATTTTTTAAAATGTCTTAAAATTAAGTTAAAACTAATATAGTAATACATATATTTAATATAAACTTAGAAATAATTATTAAAAAAATATAATTTTAATAAATAATTTATATAATTAAAAAAATTATATCACCAAAAATTACACACACACATATATATATATATATATATATATATATATATATATATATATATATATATATATATATTTAAACATATTATTAAATAAACATATATAACATTTTAGAAAATGTTTAAAATTTATTGTTACAACTATAGTGAGTTCAACATTAGCAAAAGTGTTGGATAGCGTAGAGGTAAAATTTACTACTCCCACTCCAGTGGGTGCAACAGTAGGGAAAGCGCTGGATAGCGTAGAGGTTAAAATTACTATTCCCACTCCAGGGATGTATGACGTTACAACGCATACTTTTACAACGCCTACCATTACAACAAAACTTTTACAACGCAAAAACTTTTACAACGCATACATTTACAACGCAAGATTTTACAACGCATATACCTTTACAACGCATACCATTACAACATAAGTATTGGTAAGTATATAATAATTTTTTGAATATAAATTAATAAAAAATATTATAATATAATTTAATATAATTTAATTTTATTAAATAAATGTAATTTAAATGTAATTTTACTTTATTTTTACAAAGTACCCCTGTACCCCAAAAACCCCAAACTGACCCTGAACCCTAAAAATACCCCTTTACCCATAAACTGAAAACTGACCCTGAACCCTAAAAATACCCCTTTACCCGAAAACTGAAAACTGACCCTGAACCCTAAAAATACCCCTTTACCCAAAAACTGAAAACTGACCCTGAACCCTAAAAATACCCCTTTACCTACAAACTGAAAACTGACCCTGAACCCTAAAAATACCCCTTTACCCCAAAAACTGAAAACTGACCCTGAACCCTAAAAATACCCCTTTACCCAAAAACTGAAAACTGACCCTGAACCCTAAAAATACCCCTTTACCTACAAACTGAAAACTGACCCTGAACCCTAAAAATACCCCTTTACCCCAAAAACTGAAAACTGACCCTGAACCCTAAAAATACCCCTTTACCCAAAAACTGAAAACTGACCCTGAACCCTAAAAATACTCCTTTACCCAAAAACTGAAAACTGACCCTGAACCCTAAAAATACCCCTTTACCCAAAAACTGAAAACTGACCCTGAACCCTAAAAATACCCCTTTACCTACAAACTGAAAACTGACCCTGAACCCTAAAAATACCCCTTTACCCCAAAAACTGAAAACTGACCCTGAACCCTAAAAATACCCCTTTACCCAAAAACTGAAAACTGACCCTGAACCCTAAAAATACCCCTTTACCCAAAAACTGAAAACTGACCCTGAACCCTAAAATTAAAATATTTATCAATTAATCAATTATAATTAATTACCAATTATATTTTAATTAATTACCAATTAATAATTAATTAACAATTAATTCTAAATTATTATCAATAAATAAATTAACATATTTAATTAATTATAATTAAATTACTTCCCACCCTATTCCCCTATAAACCCACAACCCGCTACAGAAAATAAATTACTAAAATTAAAATATTTATCAATTAATCAATTATAATTAATTACCAATTATATTTTAATTAATTACCAATTAATAATTAATTAACAATTAATTCTAAATATATATCAATAAATAAATTAACATATTTAATTAATTAGAATTAAATTACTTCCCACCCTATTCCCCTATAAACCCACAACCCGCTACAGACTTATATTACACAAAAAATAAAAATTATTATTAGCTTACCTTAAATTCGATATTTTTGTTGTCTATATTATGTCTAGTCGATATTATGTCCATTCTATATTTTTGATTCGATATTATGTCCATTCTATTCGATATTAATTTTCTCTAGTCGATATTTTTGTTGTCTATATTATGTCTAGTCGATATTATGTCCATTCTATATTTTTTACTCGATATTCTGTCCAGTCGAAATAATTGACTCGATATTATGACTGTACACCATGAATGAGCTCCGTCAACTTTTTTGCCATTGTATTGCTATCCACTACCTTAATATTTCCTTTGCCCAAAGGTAATTGCCTTTGTCTTCGTTAGATTAAGTTCCAGATCGTTTTCGATGGTATATAGGGACAGCTGATCAAGAAGTCTCTGCAGGCCCACCCTAGAGTGACTAAGTAGTACCAGGTCATCTGCGTACAGTAGATTACTGACTCTTGTCCCGGCCAGTTTTGGAGCATGGGAGTTGACTTTGTCAAGTATCTCTGACAGATCAGAGATGAAGAGGTTAAAAAGTAGGGGCGCCAGCACACACCCCTGCTTTACTCCACGAGTCGTTTGTATTTTCTTAGCGATATGTGATCCATCCCCGAGTTTTATGCGGATCCATGTGTTGGAATGTAGCGCGATTATGGCTTGTAATAACGTTGGTGGAATCCCCCATTTCTGCAATTCAAGCCATAGTCTGTTTCTAGGAACGCGGTCGAAGGCGGCTTTGAAGTCGACAAAACAGCCATGCATCAGCATTCTTGAGGTGGACACTTTATCTAACAGAACGGAGATTGCGAGCAGGTTTGTTATAGTTCCTGATTTTTGCACGAATCCTGTCTGATTAAAGGGTATGAGATGTTTTTTTTCTGTAAAGCAACAGAGGAGTGACTCAAATAATGAAAACAATAAAAGTGAGACACAAAGAAAAACGGTGGGTGTCAAGTGGAAAAATATCAAAATGATTTTGATAGAACCCTCACTCACCCGTCTATTGGGTGACATGCTTCATCATTGGGTTATATTCACCGGGCATGCCAAATGCGTGCCCGGTGTGCTACTACACCTGCAACTGCAGTGGAGCTGGTTGCTAATTTAAAAACAGTGCGAAAAGTGCTAGTGAAAGAAGGTGTAGAAATAAAAATGTGCGAGTTCCAATCTAAACTCAACTTTAATAAAGGTTGAAGCAGGCACGTCGTTAAAAAGGTTAGTGGACAGGCTTGACTTTAAGTTTGAGTCAAAAAGTCCTACTTGGTACAACACATGGTCAACATGTTTCTGCTCATGGTGGCCGACTTGGCCGAGCTTTCATCAGGACCAAACTCCAACACTGGGCGGTATACGCGCGCTAAGGCGTACCCTGACCTCAGTGTGATTGAAAGAAAAAGGTTACAAGACTCACGGTTTCTTATTACCGGATCACGCTGGTATTTCCAGGATTTTAAAATCTGTGGAAGGAAAACAAAGAAACAACCATACACGCAGTCATAAGTATGAAAAAATGAATGGGTTCCTTTACATGCCACAAATCGTTTTCTAAGACACCACCGAATTAAGTGCTCTTCATTAGTTTCCCTCTTTATTTGCCAAAAAATGGCGGTTTTAATTGAGGGTAATCAAATTATATTTTGATCGGGTCATAGGTAAGAGTTCACTCTTCACTCTCATTGACAAACCAAATCAAGGACGCCAAAAATGCGCCGGTATGTGTTTTCATAATTCGCCAAACACAATGCAACTTTATAGATTATCACGATTTCCACATGTGGATCACAAGGAATTGTGCAGTTTAAAATCAAAATGATTAAAAACCAAAACACTCGCACAGTGAACCTGGAGGGCAATGTATAGCAAGGAGGATAGTATTGATTTATAATTACGTGAAGGAAAGGTTCACTTCATGGGTCGGTGGTGGTGGTATTCTTCACACCGGAATAGTCTGGTGGGGAAAATATAGAGAGGGCAGTATTACAGCCCGCTCAAAGATCGAAAACGGGTAAAACATGAAAACGGACGCATCCGCGTGTCACCCACCTTCATTCCGATGGCTCCCCGCATCAACACCTACGTAGTGCACTCCCACCGCCCGAATAATGGTGGGTGCGTAGTGCTGGCCAAGGGATATCACGTTGCGCAAAGCACGTGATACTACCGGCGAATCAGATGTTACGTGCCGGATTACGTCAGGCGTGTGGTTTGTTGTCATGAAATTTTAAAGGGATAGTGAGTAAATTCCCTGAGTCCCAATAACTTTATTAATCTTGACAGGCTGAGCAGTTGCTCACGTTTAGAACTAGCTTCTTTCTAGTGTATGTTTGGCAATCTGTGATATACAATTGGAGCAAAGCATTCTTAACTATACGAAACGGGTTACTTCATAGTTGTTGTGCTCACCCATAACTCACAAAGAGCTATTTAATATCTGAGATGATCAAATTTACTAATACAGTCTAGACTAGATGGCAGTAAGCGGTCAGAAAGATTAGCGGCGCTTCACACTGCCCCAAGGGATATTATCATTAAGACCCCGTAAGTGTGTAGATAGGCCTTACTCGAGGATCACCCCAAGTCTAATGACAATGAAATTCCTTTGACTTTCCTTCACATAATTATAAATCAATACTATCCTCCTTGCTATACATTGCCCTCCAGGTTCACTGTGCGAGTGTTTTGTTTTTTAATCGTTTTGATTTTAAACTGCACAATTCCTTGTGATCCACATGTGGAAATCGTGATAATCTTTAAAGTTGCATTGTGTTTGGCTAATTATGAAAACACATACCGGCGCATTTTTTGCGTCCTTCATTTGGTTTGTCAATGAGAGTGAAGAGTGAACTCTTACCTATGACCCGATCAAAATATAATTTGATTACCCTCAATTAAAACCGCCATTTTTTGGCAAATAAAGAGGGAAACTAATGAAGAGCACTTAATTCGGTGGTGTCTTATAAAACGATTTGTGGCATGTAAAGGAACCCATTCATTTTTTCATACTTAGGACTGCGTGTATGGTTGTTTCTTTGTTTTCCTTCCACAGATTTTAAAATCCTGGAAATACCAGGGTGATCCGGTAATAAGAAACCGTGAGTCTTGTAACCTTTTTCTTTCAATCACACTGAGGTCAGGGTACGCCTTAGCGCGCGTATACCACCCAGTGTTGGAGTTTGGTCCTGATGAAAGCTCGGCCAAGTTGGCCACCATGAGCAGAAACATGTTGACCATGTGTTGCACCAAGTAGGACTTTTTGACTCAAACTTAAAGTCAAGCCTGTCCACTAACCTTTTTAACGACGTGCCTGCTTCAACCTTTATTAAAGTTGAGTTTAGGTTGGAACTCGCACTTTTTTATTTCTACACCTTCTTTCACTAGCACTTTTCGCACTGTTTTTAAATTAGCAACCAGCTCCACTGCAGTTGCAGGTGTAGTAGCACACCGGGCACGCATTTGGCATTCCCGGTGAATATAACCCAATGATGAAGCATGTCACCCAATAGACGGGTGAGTGAGGGTTCTATAAAAATCATTTTGATATTTTTCCACTTGACACCCACCGTTTTTCTTTGTGTCTCACTTTTATTGTTTTCATTATTTGAGTCACTCCTCTGTTGCTTAATTGAATTTTGACTGGGGTGTAGGAGTGTCCTGTGAACCCTTCCTCTCTTGTTCTTTCTATATATATTTTTTTCTGCCCAGGATGCCAGATCTTGAAGTAGCTTTTTGGCATAGTATTTTGATTCCACGTCCATTAAGGTGATCATCCTATAATTCTTTGGGTCTGATCTCTTGCTGCCTTTATAGATTGGGTGTATAATAGCTCCTTGCCACGATTCTGGTAAAACCGAGTTAATCCGGCAATAGGAAAAAAGAGGTGCCAACTTGTTTGCCCAGAATTCTATGTCCTGTTTGAACAGAGACTGGGGTAAACCATTTGGCCCTGGCGCTCCTATCGTTCGGGCGATTTTTTCTGCGGATATTTCTAGGGTTGTTGGACCAGTTTGCCCATTTTGTGATTTCATATCAGTTATGCTTGGAGCCCTTATGTATGATTCGGTATAGATTCCTGGTGTCTTCACATCCAGCTAATGGTCTATCCGATGAGGTTTCATTTTCTGGTTCATCAAAATGATCTGTTAGATAGGATACCCATTCGGTTTCAGAGATGTTAGCGCTGCTTTGTCCTCCTTGTTTGTATATTTTAGAGTTAACAAGAGACCAAAAAGGCTTTGAATTATCATTTTTGCTTGCGTGTATCAGTTTTAACCAGAACTGCTCAGTTTGTTTCTTTTTCTCGATGAAAATTGCATTTCTGAGGGCTTTTTGAGCTTGCTTAAAATTGTTTTTATTATGGTCTTCCCCCGGGTGCCTGCGTGCCTGTCTTAAGGCGCTGTTAAGTGCTGATTTTAAATTCCGGATTTTTCCAGTTGTTATTACCTGATTTCCTTTCGCGGCTTTTTGTGTGATACGTGGAAATTTCTTAAGCAGTGCACGGGAGAAGCCCTCCCATGATACTCATGGGATGTTGCTGGGCTCTGCATTGACTCATTATTGCTGGTATGGTCGAATCAGTCCATTTTAACCTTTTGAGATTTTCAGTGTGGTTACCTTCTGTAGTTTGGCTGGTCGTGGCGTGATGTGTTAGGAGAAGTGACAGGGTGGTTACTTGGGGACGATGGTCACTGTCCCCTCGAACTGCTATAGTGTAGTTCTCGATAAAAGGGAGGATTTCCTTACTACAAATGGTGTAATCTAAATACGAGTGGGTTTGACCATTTGTTCTCGTCCAATTAGGAGGATTGTCCTTAGGAAAGCGACCATTTAAGATTGTATAACCCAAAGCTGTGAGTTGCAACACCATGTATTCGCCTAGTTTGCTATGTTTATTGCCGGCGGGTTTTTTTTGTTCCATGGTGTCTGGCCATGGTGTGTCATGCTCTTCCGGGACTTCTTGAAAAAGATTTGTGTTGTAATCTCCGGACACTATACAGGCTGGTCTTTTGTCATTACTTTGTATGTTGCACAGTACCTGGATTAGATGGTTAAACTTCGTTTTTTTCTCCCTGGCGCTTGGTGAAATGTAGCTGTTAATCAGAATCAGTTGTTCAGTCTGTGTGCGGTTGTTAATAAGTACGCCAGAGATCCAATCTTCTTCAAAGGTCAATTGTGTTGTATTAACATTTAACTTGGTTGAAATGTAGATTGAAAGACCTCCGCTAGGTCGACCGGACTTATGCGTTTTCTGAGCGGGTGTTCTATATTCCAGATATCCTTCTAGCGGGAGGATGACTAAGGACCATTTTTCCTGCAGTAGTATAACCTCATGATCTTTAAAGAAGTTTATCACGTCTGGGGATTGAGATTTTGATTGGAGGCCGTTACTGTTCAATGAACACACCGAGAGACCGGGTTGAGTTCAGTTTTGGTTGTCGCCATCCAGGGCCGCTGGCAGCCAGGCCCAGTCTGTCACTGTGGTTTTTGTCTCCTTCATTTTTAGGTGGCACTCCCTGGCTGGGGAACAGCCTTTGGCTGATCTTTGGAATTTTGCACCCAGAGAAGGTCCCTCACCAGCCAAGTCTTAGAGCAAGATGTTGGAAAAAATTTCTAAATCCTAGGATTCAGGATTTGTTAGGAGAAGTACACTTTGACACCAGTCAAGGTTCATGGTCCTTGGGGACAGCACTTGGGGTTCAAGACTCACTCCAGCAGAGGCCAGCAGCGGGGTTCCGGGCAGGTCCATTTGGAGCTGACCAGATAGAAATGTAGGAAAAGGACTCATGAAGTTTATAGTGTCTCTGCAGCCTAATCTGGTCAGCTTTAAAACTTTTGGACAGTGGCGGTTGGAGAAATGTAAATTACCACATTAAACTGTACCTAGTGTGTAAGATTTAACCTCCTGACAGGTTTTGGAATCTTCAACCTTCCAAGGCATTTTTTTAAATTACAAAAGCAATGCACTTTGCAACACAGCTTCTACAGAAATTAGCTTCAAATCCAAAGTCTTTGCAGGAATTTTGAAAAAGAAGCTCTTGAAATATTCCAACACTTTACAGTCTGCATTGGTAGAAATCATGTACATGACTGACTTTGCCCATTATGAAATTGTGCACCCAGTTGACACACTTAAAATCAGCAATTCTGGTACAGACCTGTTTTGAGCTCGTTATGCTTCTACAATATGATATGTTGTTAATGCTACGTTCATATACCAGGACAGACGTATACTTTAGCAGTTTTTACTTTGAGAAACTGTTGGCTGAATATAAGTGAATATTTTTTTAATGACAGTTTCCCCCCTCATGTCATCACTCAGTGAAGGGTGCTGACAGTACCACTTTTATTTTCCTGTCAATGTTTGCGCACAAGAAACGATTAGAAGAAAAGAATGTAAATAGCAAGCCTGCTAAGGCGCATCTCCATTTATTCTTCATTTCTGTGGCAATGGTGTTCAACTTCAAGCTTTCAGTAAACCTCCTTACTCAGATGTCTTAAAACCAATGTTTTTGAGCCGCAACATTGTGTATTTTCAAACACTGGAAACATCAAAAACCACCAGACAAAAATACAGCTCTCTCTGATGGAGGTCGAAGCGTTAAAGAATCGTTTTTAGAGTGCAGCCTGCATTTTTATACAGTGTTTCAATAAAGACCATCGAAAATTACAATTCAGTGCCAGATTTCAGTATTCATCCTCTCTTTTTGAAGATGACCTCAAGAGTTCGCAATGGCAGAATTCAGGCCTTACATGCCGCCTGCTACAGACGGAGTCCAACACTATAGATGCCGGGCCTGCATGTCACAAAGCAAAAATCACCTTTCTTTAACTCCCTCGCGCACAGCGCCATATTGAGTCCGGGGGAGAAGAAAAGAGCATGTCGTCAAGCTCAAGGGAACAGAACAAGGCCAGTCACTGTATTGGCTACAAAGTAAACAGATTGGCTATGTTCTGGGAACCTACACCCCCACGTTGCTCCCTGTGCATGGGACTTGGATGACTACCACCCGGCACCCAACCCAATCCAGATGCTGCTCTCATGGTGCTTATCTTAGTAAATAGAATGAGAACAGCACGAGGACTAGTTGCAGCAGACAAACCCAGTGCTCATTAGGAGACTGGGAGGCTGTTTTTCCCTGGCTTCCTGGACATTGCATAGAAATGAGTAACCTCAAGTGTGCATGTCAGCCTGGGCACAGTAAAACACTGGCCAGACCCAACATGTGCATTTCATTTCAAGTGCTCGGAGGAGAGCAACTCCTACTTCCTACTGCCAATCAAGCCCCATTCCACCCTCAGCCAGTACAGCAGCAGGTCTGCAACACAAGTGAGAGAATGCTTCTAGCAGGTAAAAAACAGTTTATTAAAAGCAGCTCGACTCTAAATTGTAGTAAGTGGTGGTTCACAGCAGGGGGTCAACATCTTTTTGCCCCGAAGGAGGAACTGCCCCACATTTGGAGTCCACTTCTTTGTCCTTGATACAAGAGGGAAAGCAGGTCCAGTCTTCAGGCTCTTCTCAGGCCACGTACAGCAGGTCCAGTCCTCTTCTGTTCTGCCACAGGTCCAGAAGTGATCAGAGAAGTGTATCATGGGTGCCATTTTTATGTTCTGTGCCAGCCTGTAGGTGGGGGAAAATAATGGCCACTCCCTAGCAAATGGGGTAAAGGTTTCTAGGGGGAACCTACCCCTTTTGCAAACCATGTGTGCTTTACTCTAAATAATCCCTCAGTGTCCCTTTCTGCCCATATCAACATGGCAGAATCTTTCTTCCCTTGTGCAGAGCTCCTGTGGCCACCCTAGAGGTGTGGTCAAGGAAATGGGGAGCCAATCTTCTGTGGTCACTAAAAACTGGTTGTAGTGGAATCTCCTCTCCCACACAGCCTGGTGCCTGACTGCCTAGGTGAACAAATGAAAGGGGCACACCCAGGTGCTAGCCACATCTGCTTGTGACAAGGTAGGCCCCTTTGAAGTTCATTTAGTTCCCCACACCCAAGGTCTTTGTATCAGCTCTGGGAGCAAGTTCACACTTCATCAGTTAGTAGCTCACGCAAATGGCTTCTAGTGGCTTAAGGCAGGCAACAGGCAACTTTTCTAAAAGTACTTGCTTTGAAATGTGTATTACAAATCTGACTTAACTAATGAATTGGGCTTGTAATAAATAATTTGAAAAGTCCAAATATAAATTCTGTAGCTGTTGGAAATAGCAACTATTAAAAGGATTATTAAATGTAATATTGTATCCCAAAGCTTTCCTATGGAACAGCTATCCATGCTACAGTGAAAATGGCTCTGAAGGCTTTTTCACTGTAAGAGTGTTTAACATTAAACCTTTACAGGTCCTATTTTTAAATACCATGCACCCAGCCTTATAGGCATATAAAGAAGGCCAACTTAGGGGGTAACTTATTAATATTTAAAAGTAGAGATTAGGACCATGAAGTTGGGGTTATTTTGAAATGTTGGCTTTGCAGTTTAAACCTGCACTGTCAGGCTACTATAGTGTAAGGAACAATGAGTGCTGAAGTTCATTTGTGACATTTAACTAGGGGTGTGTGAAAAAATCTGTTTTGCCAGTGGACTTTGCAGAGTTTTGCCCACTTAGGATTATGCTTGTAACACGGAGTTCCGGCAAAACTAAAGCAACCTCTGTGTGGCAGAATGTTTTCTCGCTTGCAGCACTGCAATGTTAAATTAGCGATCACGAGTGAAAATTAGCATTTCCTAGCACAATTTTCAGGCACTAGAATGCCACCTGGTGAAATTTTCTCAACAAAGGCAGACCCAGCTGGTTGACAAAGCTGTCGCTTGAGTAGAACATCTACTCATGCGGCAGAAAGAAGCAGCTCCCTCTGGCATGCAGAGTGATGCCTTTCAACCTGATTTTGCAGTGCGGAACTAGCTACCAGCAACAATAATCAGCAAGTAGCATGACATGCCAAATTCTGCTGGCTCGTGGAACTCCGCCGAATCTAACAGAGTTTTTATGTAACTTCATGGAATTCTGCAGTGTTAAACATCACAAGTTACACCCACCCATACATTTAACTAGGTGCTGCGCGATAAACTCTGCTCCATGGTAGAGTTTGCAGACTTTTGCTCACTTTGTGTTACGCTTGTAATGCAGAGTTTCAGCAAAACTCTCCCAACTGTCGCGTGGCAGAGTTTTTTTCCCACATAACTTGCCAGCATTAAGTTGCCCAGCATGAGCGGCAATTTGCGTCCTTTAGCACAATTATTGGGTGCTAGAACGCCACCTGGCAAAATTTTCTCAACACGGGAGGTTGCGGCAGGTTGTTACTGTTCGCTTTGAGAAAGCTGCAGCTCAAGTAGAAAATGTACTCAAGCTGCAGAAGTAAGCAGCATGCTCTGGCGCACTGCGCGCTGCCGTTTAAACTGATTTTATAATGCAGAACAACTTCCCAGCACCAAAAATCAGCACGAGAGGTGGGGCATGCTGAGTTCTGCCTGTTTGCAGTACTCCATAGAATCTCACAAAGATTTTCTGTAACTGTGTGGAATTCTGCAAAGAGAAACTCCATGATTTCAGCCCACCCCTACATTTAATTTACAGGTTCTTGGCATACTGTGGCACCATATTGCAGGGACTTGCAGGTAAATTACATTTGCCTATACAGTGGATGTCAGTTTCATCATGTTGAAAGTGGGATCACAGGCACTTTATCACCGTTTAGCAGAGGTGAAGGGCACAGAGTTCCACAGCCAGCAGAAACAGTCAGGGCAGAAATCTGAGGTGGTACCACACAAATGATGGCCATTTTCAATATTGTCAATTTAATATCAAAATAAGTGTTAATTGTGCAATTAACTTTTTACAGTTTAATTTTAGTTATGCATTGTTGGGATTATGTGGGAAGTTAAATAATTGTTATGAATTTTAATGTGTTTTTTAATTAAATATATGTATTTAATTGGTAATTAATTATGTTCGTTGAGGAAGTAATTTTTTTATTTTTAGATTTGGGTTGTGAATTGTTGGTGTTATAGGGTAGAAAATAAAAAAAGTAAACTTATGTAATAATTAATGTTTTTGTTCCTAAATAATTTTTAATGAAAAATATGTTTTTGTTTGGAAATTATATTTTAATTTATTCAATATAATATTTGTAGGTATTTGTTATATGTATTTAACATGAAAATATGATTTTTTTGTATTTAATATTTAAATATAATTGTATTTGAATTTTTAACATATATATTCTTTTATGTATTTGTTTTTTCAATATTTTTACTGTTAACATTGTGTCTGTTTTTAATTTTGAATTGACTGGGGTGAGAATATTAATTGTTACTCCTCTGCAATCGAACACTTTTGCTACTGTTGCACTCACAGGTGTTGGAATAGTAATTTTTACCCTTCAGCTATCCAACAATTTCCCCACTGTTGCAGTCACTGGAGTGGGAATAGTAATTTGTACCCCTCTGCTACCCAACACTTTACCTACTGTTGCACTCACTGGAGTAGGAATAGAAATTTTGACCCCTCCGCTGACCAACACTTTCCCTACTGTTGTACTTAATGGATTGGGAATAGTCGTTTTTACCCCTCCACTGGCCAACAATTTCCCTACTGTTACACTCACTGGAGTGGGAAATTTAAGTTCGACATTTCTTAAACAGTTTAATGTTTTAATTTATAATAGAATGTTTTTATTTTAAATAGATTTTATGTTATTGGTGCACACAGACACACACACACACACACACACACATATATATATATAAATATTTTTCTAAATTATTATATAATTTTGAAATTATAAACTAAATTAAAATTAACAGTTAATTAATTGTTTTAAAGTAAATATATATGAATTATTATGTATGTGTGTTTAACCTTTTTTAATTAAGGTTATTTATTATATTTTTTTAATGTATATTAAATCTACTTTATTTGTATATTAATGTTAATATTTAACATATTTGATATCTATTATTTTATTATATATATAAAAATTAATGAATATGTTGTACAACTATATGTTTTACTTGGTTAAATATAGGGAGTCGATATGTTGCATCCATTTTTTTACTTCTATATTTTTAACATCGATATTTAAAATTAATAAAAAAGCAAAACATTTGAGAACGGGAGTTCGTCCCATTATTCCTCGCCGCCAAGGGAGGTTTGTGTACTTAAATATTAAGCAGCGTGGTTCTGCTGCAGGGACTACGAACCAAGCGTCGAGCGCTGCATTTCCCGGGCACGGGGAACCGAAGGCAGGATAGTTTCAGCCGGGAGCAGTGACCGCTGGATAAAATGGAGCCTGGAAAGCCTCACATCGCCCAAACCAAGGGAGAAGGTAAGCGTGTGAGTGAAACGGCTTAAATGTGTATGCCAGTGCGGAAGAATCAGTAAACGCGTGTTAGCGTGCCGCCAGCTTAGCTTGCAAGACGGAAACTGCGGGGTGAGTCCGTAATTGAAAGTTCTAAATAGAACCAACGGAGAAAATATCCCAACTAGAAGGCGGTATAACGTCATATTGCACGTTCTCAAGAAATTGTGAATCAAAAGCCGGAAATAATACAAATAAGAAATATGCAGCGGAGAGAGGAAAAACGGAGTGAAAAACTAACCACAATGTTTACAAAAGACAAGATAAGTGAAACCTCAATGGCTGGCTCATCGAGCAAGGTTGAAAAGGTGGATGCAAAATCCAAGCTACGGGCCTGGGAGAGAATAGGTCGGTAAGAAATTAATAAGTCTTGGGAATTAATAACATTGAAGAAGTATCTGGAAGTCCAAAGGGTACCACGAGGATTAAGAATCACACTAATGCCCTGTCATCAAGACTCCTCAAATGAATTGTTACAAGAATGGGGAGAGTTTATTTTGAAATCATCACTTGGGCTTATCGACATTTTGGTAAAACACATAGAAATCAACCTTAACAAAGTAAAGGATGAATTGACTGAAATTGAAAAAGAAATTGCAGCAATGAAATTATCAAGTGAAATGATCAAATTTAAGGAGGAATTAGAAGTACAGATAGAAAAACATGAAGACACTGTGAGAGAAAGAAAACACTCAAAATTCCTCAGAGACGCCAATGATTATGAGGAAGGGCGAATTTTTACATATGCTCGAAAGTACGATGCAATGAAGGCACAACTATCCTGGAGCAGTGCGACAAGCTGCACGAGTAGCGCATCGTCGCTGGTATCGAACGAAGACAGTGAGGAGAACAGATGCAAAAATTCTTTTTTAGGGGACATGCGCCTCGAATTGCAACAGCGACAGCGGGATCAATCTCACCCCACATTCCATCAACAAGGAAGAAGAGGACGTGGCAGGCAAAGGTATCAAAGAAACCCACAAGAAGGGGCAAAAGATGCCGGACAAAGTACGGAGAAAATAGGCCCAGAAACCCGGAGCATGCGCCTGAAGAAAACATAAGGGATGAGCTACAAGTAGTAAATCTATCAAACCGTGAGATAACAGACAATGAGATCATGCTACTAAAAAAAGGAATACAATTTTGTCCAACAAAAAGAATGGACTTAGCACAAGTAAGAATAGACCTTTACCTCTAATTTCGAAAAATTAAATTAGCAACGTTTTTTGCAGAAAAAGAAAATGTGACATCACGAAAGAAACCACAGGAAATCATTGAGGGCTTACAAGCTAAAGATGCTGGAAGCTATCTGACACTACTGAACCTGGATGTAATTGAAGGGGATGAAATAAATTTGAATGAAGCGGTGGAACAAAAAGGAGGGGGCCTGAGTGGGCTGAGACCAAAATCTAAATTCTATCCACAACTCGCACCGGGCAATAAGGTTGATTTATTTCAGGAAGCTGTAATTGAAGATGTGTATAAAATAAAAAATCAAACCTATAAAGACAATTTGACCAAGGAGGAAAGAGAAGCCTTGAAAAACCTGATGAATGATGACAACATAGAAATCAAAATTGCTGACAAGGGCGGTAACATCATAATCCAAGATAAAACAGCATATGTCCTTGAAGCCCATAGACAACTTTGGAATAGCACTTATTATGAGAAACTGAAAAAGAACCCAACAAAAGAAATTAAGGAAATGCTGGATGCAAAACTTCAGGAATGAACTATGAAAAATCTAATCAATGAGGAAGAGTGCAAATATCTAACTGTGAATTATCCTATTTTGGCAAAATTTACTTCTTGCCCAAGTTGCATAAGGATCAAAAAAAGCCACCAGGCCGACCGATACTATCGGCGGGGGGCTCTTTACTGGAACCGCTAGCTAACTTCATTGATTACTTCCTACAACCGTATGTGAAACAACTCAGTTCCTATATACGAGATACGACAGACATATTAAATATGTTACAGAATACACCTTGGCAGGAATCTTATCTGTTGGTAACGATGGATGTTGTATCTTTATATACAACAATAGACAATGACTTTGGAATAGAAGCGTGCAGTTTCTTTTTACAGGAGAGAAATATAACATATCAAGATCACAACACCATGCTCAGACACATGATTAAAATCTGTCTGAACAAAAACATTTTTCTCTTTGGTGATGAGCTATATAGGCAAAGAAATGGCACAGCAATGGGCTTTTCCTTTAGTCCAAACTACGCTTGTCTCACGATGGGATACTGGGAAAAGGAAGTGGCGTGGAAGGCGGAAAATGACGTCTATCTGAATAAGATTATCTCTTGGAAAAGATTTATAGACGATCTTTTTATAATTTGGGATGGAACAAGTGATGAGTTTCGAGAATACTTCGAAATCTTAAATAACAGCACCACCCAATTGAAATTCACGTTCGAGACCAGCAAGGAACGTGTAATATTTCTGGATACAGAAATTTATATCAGAGAAAATCAGATCCACACCACTCTGCATCGTAAAAGTACGTCTACGAACTCAACTTTGGAAGCAACCAGCTTCCATCAAGAATCATTAAAAGCCAGTATCCCTTATGGGGAATTCCTCAGAATCCGGAGAATTTGTAGTGAAGAACAAGAATGGCAGAAACATGGACAACAGACAGCGGAACGTTTCAAAAGGAGAAAGTACAACAATAAAATAGTGCTGAAAAGCTGGGAAAAAGCGAATGAAAAGCAAAGAGAGGAATGCTTAAAGCCGAAACCAAAGACAAACGTGACCAATAAGGAACCAATACGATTCATAACCGATTTTTCGGTAGAAAGTAAACAAGTGACAAGTATCCTGAGAAGGAATTGGAAAATTTTACAATTGGACAGTACGGTTAAGTAAGTGATGGGGAATCATCCGGTAGTGACATACCGTAGACCAAGAAACCTAAAGGATCACCTAATCCACAGCCATTTTGAACCAAAAAAGAAGGAATGCGATTGGCTCAAAACAAAGGGATTCGTGAAATGCCACATGTGTAAAGTGTGTCAAATCGCAAAACAAACTAAAACACTGAAAATGAAAAATAACAAGTCATGGGAGATCAGACAACTAATAACATGTAAAACACAATATGTGGTATACATAGTAGAATATCCATGCCCAATACAATACGTTGGCAGCACAATCTGCGAATTAAAAAAACGGATCCTGGAACACGTCAGAGCAACGGTGCATAAAGATCGAGCAAATGCCATCGCAAAGCATATGGAACAACATCATCAAGGTGACTGGATGCAACTAAAGTTCTTTGGAATAGACACAGTGCCACAAATGAAGAGAGGCGGTGACAGGGAGAGAGAACTTCACCGAAAAGAATCGAGGTACATCATCAAGCTAAGGACAATGCACCCGTATGGTCTCAACCAATCGGAAGAACTTCATATACATCTATAAGAAAAATTGAGGATAGGAAACACTCCGTAAAACTCCAAGAGGTGTGCAAGCTGATTCGGATCAACATCGATAAAAAACAAAACTAAAAATTGAATCTAAAAAAGAAAACAAATGCGAACTTTGAGATATAAAGAAAAGAAGGAACACACAAAGAAAGAACAGAAGAATCAATAAAATAAAAGGGGTAAAAGTGCATGAAGAAATTCCACAAGAAGTTAAGAAATGAAAACTCCTGAAAAGGATGGTGAAATAATGACATAGCCCATTAAAATGAACACATATAAATGAAACTTCTGAAAATGAAATGTGATAAAAACAAAATGAAAGAAAAAATTTTTTGGGGTACAATGTATACTATGCCAAAGAATAGTATTGATGTCGAAATTGGGACCAGCTTACATTAATATGATGAATTTAAGCATAAGTTTATACTTATGGTTTTAAATAAAAACTACAGCCTCCAGAATGCTTTGAGCTAAGAGACACACGAAACAGGAAATGAAATGATGCGACTTTAAAAAGGACTAACTTCCTGGGATCAGGTGATCGTGAGCAAGGGAGAGGTGCTCCCGAAACGCGTTGGTCAGTATTTGTCTGCATAATGCTAAATTGAAGGCTTTAAAATTAATTAAAAAAAGCAAAACATTTGAGAACGGGAGTTCGTCCCATTATTCCTCGCCGCCAAGGGAGGTTTGTGTACTTAAATATTAAGCAGCGTGGTTCTGCTGCAGGGACTACGAACCAAGCGTCGAGCGCTGCATTTCCCGGGCACGGGGAACCGAAGGCAGGATATATATATATATATTCACTGAAAAAACCATAGGTTATAGACCATATATAGTTAGGAATTAGCATTTAAAAAACCTTATTTTACTCACACAAAACCATTGAAATTCCATATATAGTTAGTTGCACTAACTATATATTGCGCACCCGCAATCCACTGCTGATGATGTCACATATTACATCATTCATGACATGGTCAGTGACATCACTGATGACATCACTGATGACATCTCAAATGACATCACTGATGACATCACTGATGACAACATCCAGTGACTATGTTTCTGTAAAGTTAAAATATGTCTTACATATTGAAGAATGAGTGGATGTATAAGTGTCTGGACGAAGGATTTAGTAGGTGCATGACTGAATGTATGAGTGAGTGATTAAATGTGTCTCACTGAGTGCATGGGTTAGTGACTAAACTGTCTTAATTTGTGCATCATTATGTCTGTTGTTCTGTAAACTGCTGCATGTGTTGATCAGTAGCTATATGAGTAACTATATGGGTTATTGATTGATTGCCCAAGTATTTGCATGGGAGACTGAGTGTGTGTGTGGCTGGCTGGGAGGTGTGTGACTCTGTACAGATCAATGTGTACTTGTATCAATGATTGTATAAGAGAGTAAGTATGTGTTAGTATATGGTTGAAAACGTAAGGTGCTCTATGTTTAACTGTATAGAGTAGAAAATGGAAGTGTGATTGATTCTTTACAGGACTGACTAGGTGTGTGAGTAACTCCATGGATGAGTGGCAGAGTGTGAGTGTCTGTATAGGTGTATGAGTGCATATGATTGTGTTGTAAACATGAGTGATTGTATGTATGAATGATTGTATGGGTGAATGAGTGAATGTGTGTGTAGACGTAGGAATCAGTGAGTACGTATGTAGTAACTAGTATTGGTGTGTCAATGGTTTCAAAAATTATACTCTGTTTTTAACACTGGGTGAAACAGAGGTTATATTAAAATGTGAGGAGATGCATTGTATTGTCACATGAATGATATCATCAGTGATGTGGTCATTGATGTCAAATGAGATGTCATCAGTGATGTCATCAGTGATGTCATTTGAGATGTCATCAGTGATGTCATCAGTGATGTCACTGACCATGTCATGAATGATGTAATATGTGACATCATCAGCAGTGGATTGCGGGTGCGCAATATATAGTTAGTGCAACTAACTATATATGGAATTTCAATGGTTTTGTGTGAGTAAAATAAGGTTTTTTAAATGCTAATTCCTAACTATATATGGTCTATAACCTATGGTTTTTTCAGTGAATTTTCAAGGTTTTGTAAATGCTAATTCCTAACTATATATGGTCTATAACCTATGGTTTTTTCAGTGAATTTCAATGGTTTTTTAATAGCAAATATCATAAGCTGTCGAATGTCAAGTACGTGGTAAGAATTTTTTTTTTCGTGTTTATGCACACTGATCTGCTTTGATTGCTGCCCCCCACCCCTCATTTCTATTAGGAGTACTCTCTCTTTGCAGATAGTGAAGGGTAGTTAACGCAGCCCTTTCCCCCTTTGTAATCCGTCGTGCCTGCTTCTCTCTCCATTTGATTGATTGTTCTCTTTGGTTCATTCTCTATTTACAAACAAGCACAGAGTCGCAATACTCTGTTTAGTCTTTGCAGATAGCGAAAAATCGTGTAAAAAAACAAAAGGAATCGAGCAAAATCAGTAGGCCACTAATGGGATCTCTTTTGACCTCGCTAAAATAGAAACATTAGGAACAACCTGTTGAAAATAGCAATGCGTATGTATATAAGCGGCGTTCATTTGTGTTCACAGTACCCCTTGTTGATTGTTTCAATCGAGCATTGAATTGTTCGAAGTTAATTCTCTTAACGATCTTCTCTACCTGCAAACGAGGAAGAATAGGAATATTCTATCTCCCTTTGCAGATAGTGAAGGGTAGGTAACGCAAGCCTTTAACACGTCGTACCTATTTCATTCCTCATTGATTGATTGATTGTCCGAACATTGACTGTTTGGGAATTAGTTCTTTTTGGAGGTATTCCCTGTTTGCAAATAAACGTAGGAAAATCTTTGCAAGTAGTGAAAGGGTACGTAATGCGGACCGTTCTCCCCCGTTGTAATCTGTCATGCCTATCTACTCCCCACTGATTGATGCACCTTTTTCACCCGGACCATTTACTAGAGATACGTCATCTGGCCCGACCAGAGAGCACCCCTAGTGAAAAGGACATATGCAATAATAACGAAGTGATCACTGTATCCTGTTAACAGAAACTTTACCATGAAACAACCTGGAAAGAAAAAAATAGGAAAACGAAAATCAGTAGGCCACTGATGAACATGAACTTTTATTAAACAACGAACAAAGAAACGATAACATAACGTAATGATAAAACCTATTAATGTCCTAGAAACAAGAAAACGTTAAAATATGCCAGTGGTGAGAGACCAGAAAAACAGTAAGAGAAACCAAATCACCCCTCGCTGTCCCACCGCCTGCCACGCCAAAAAAATCGATAGACTAGGGAAAATGCAAGTCAGTAGAACATCCACCCCCACTCTGGAAACTTCCAAGGTGGGGCAGGGTTCCGGCTACGCCCAGCCGGGAGCAGCCCATATAAGGCAGGTCCTGCTGCCACGCCTCGGCCAGGAGATCCTAACGTAGGGTGTAGCCGGAGGAGAGGCCGAGACCAGCGGGACCCGGCCAGGGGATTGCCTTTACAACGCTGAACAGTTGCAGGGGGGGGGAATGTCTCCTCGACCCTCCCCTCTCTCTCCCAGTCCGGCCGCGGTGGCCCTTGAGAGTTGCAGGTAGTCCCGCCACATGCTCTTCCGGTCCGACCACCAACGGTCGGGGGGCCGAGGCCGACGGGATCCGGCTGCAGCCGATAAACCAAGAAACCCGTTCATGGGGCCAGAGCCAGGGGCGTCCGGCCGACATCCACCGGAAGCCCGGCCCGAAGACGGACGGGACACTTCTTTCTTTTATAATGGCTGCGACAACACTGGAGGGGGATGTCTTGCACATGCCTCCGACCCCCCCCTCGTCCTCATCGCCTGGTCCGGCCATAACAAATCTCAAGCGAGACGCCGTGGGGTGCACTGGGAGGGAGAGACGATGCGAACAGGCCTCTCCCGCCTCCCCAGGTGGAGGCTTCCCAGCTGCACCCTCAGCGCTCCAGGCGGTGGCATCCTAACAACTACAGTGCTGCACAGTTTCGGAACGACCTAGATAACGGTTCTTCCACTGTGGCCATGCTGCAACGTCTCGCCCGGCAGGGTGGAGCCCGTCCGCTCATGTGACCCCGCGATCGCCGGTAGCTGCCGAACTCTCAAAATGGCGGTCGACCTGGCAAGAGCGGGCCCAACATAAAGAAATGGCCCGGTCACTGGTTGACTCCACCACCGTAGTCCTCCACGACCTTGAAGATTCTAGAGGAGCCGCGGGAGTCTCCGACCCCCGATGGGGAATGACTGCCATGATCGCCCGTGGAGTGACGAAACTGTATCCGCGGGACGTCGGCGCTCCCATGCTGGCGCCAGCCTCACTTTGAATTACTACAATCCTGCAGACCTCACTTCCGGTGAAAGCACAGTGTGACCCGGTAGGAAAAATTATTGCACCCCCTCCCCTTTTTGACTGATAGTTCAAACCACCGATCCTTTCCTTTGCCCTTTTAACGGAACTTTGGACTGCCTCCCCCTCTTTTACATTTTCTAGAGAAAACAAAACATTAACCACTACATTAGCATAGCAGTTGACACCAGAACTGTTTTCAAATTGAAAACCAACAACATCTTCAACAGAATCCTTTTTGTTTCTGCTGTGACCCTGCTACAGCACAGGCATTGTCCCCAGCAGTAATTCTGCAATGCCGGTAAGAATAGCTGTGGTGCCTACTGGACTCACTCACCCCCGCGGCGCCCCACGCCGTTTTTTGCTGGGCGGCAACTTACTAGACATCACTTTCGTGCCATCTAGATTTCAGCGCGTTCTGCTGCCTTGGAACTATTCGCACAACAGACCGCTACTGACAAGAATATTTCATTATTGGTGCTGTCAATTTCAATAAATCTATTGGATAATTAAAAAGAAATTGCCACGGTCTCTTCGTTGTTTAAATGTTTTTACTGTTTTTGTTTTGTTGTATATATTTATATGTTATTAAAGTTTTATATTCCTACTACTTTGTTGGAGTGCTATATATTTTTAATGTGACACATAATTGTAAAAACTTTGATGTACAAAGAGTCATTCCTGGAATCTTCCGCTTCAGGCTCGGTCCCCTCCCCAATCACAATACAGGATGGTTTTCAGATAGTAGGAACGCGTGTGCTGTGACGGATCACATCGGGTGTGGGCCTTGATCTACTATAACTCCTTTGAAGAGGGGTGATTCTTTACAGCTGGGGCCATAAACTACATCTGCAGGGCTAGCTGATAGCCTAGGACCGGCCTGGACATTCGGACACAGAGGAAGAGGAGTGTCAGAGGGTGCGGTAGTGAATAGGGCGAAAGGGAGGTGTCGGGCGGGCACAGAGTGTGATTCTCAGGGAAGAGCAGCGCAGATGGGGGAAGGTTTATTGCCCATGCATAAGACAGAGAGCGGTGGTGACCAGTGCCTGGGGGAGATGCTTACGAGGGTGAGGAGCCATGCTACGAATCGACAGCGTGCAGAGAGTGGGTCTGGTCAAGACATCTAAAATGGCTGCCGTGCACGACAAAAGTGTGGCATTTCAAAAAAGGCAAGATGGCGCAGACAATGTTTTTCAACACTTCCTCATTTCCTTCGAATCGAACGTTAACAGACGTTGGGGCATATTACCAAAGTTAAGCGATATTTATCGCTAACGATGCTTACCAACCAATTTTTTACCACTAAGCATCGTCAGAAATTATCGAAGATAAACCTTACTATTATCAAGGTTTATCGCAAATGCGATAATAAACGGCCGCAATGCATGAATATCGCTAAAAACTCAGCGATATTCATGCATTACCGAGCTAATACTCTTAGCCATGTTATCCACCTCCCATTGGATAACATGGCTAAGAACTGCTCAGGGCAGGTGTTACTTTTTGGAGATATTCGCGCTTAGCGCGAATATCTCCAAAAGTTGGTAATAGGAGATAGATATCTTGCATGTTGTAATGCAAGTTATTGTGGTATATGGAACTCATACCATAATCTCTCAGGAAAGCAGAAACTGATCCTTTTGGGACCGCCTAAAAAGGCCTAGGGGGTGAGGAGTACTTTACTTTGCCCCCTTTTCACGTTCCGAACTATTTTATTTTACTCTCTTCTGTAATTACACAAAATAGCAGCGATAAGATGCATCGGAGACACACAGTGAGAGAAAGGAGGCCGGAGATGAAGAAGACATGTCAAATACACATTGGAGATAATATAGTGGCAGAAGGGAAGTAAATATGAGTAAACTTACCATGTAACATAAAAATGTTGCACTCTATACTATAAGTCTCATTTTATACTACAATCACTTCGCTACAACCTCATAAATTAAAAATAAAAATGAATAATGTCTCAAACAATTTTTGATTTCTAAATATAAATTTATTCTTCAGAATTTTCTAAATTTGAAAGAACTAGTAACATGTCCTCATCAGCAATGTCCTCATTAAAAGTCTCCAATGATGATTCTTGTAACTCTATGGTCTCCAAACACTCGATAAATTCGCCATCAAGAGATTGATCAAAAAAATCATTCAAGTCATCTCCTCCTTCTGACAATATTTCATTATTGGTGCTGTCAATTTCAATCAATGTAGTGGAATCATTCAAGTCATCTCCTCGTGACAATATTTCATTATTGGTGCTCTCAATTTCAATCAATGTAGTGGAATCATTCAAGTCATCTCCTCCTTGTGACAATATTTCATTATTGGTGCTGTCCATTTCAATCAATCTAATGGAATCATACAAGCCATCTCCTCCTTGTGACAATATTTCATTATTGGTGCTCTCAATTTCAATCAATGTAGTGGAATCATTCAAGTCATCTCCTTGTGACAATATTTCATTCTTGGTGCTGTCCATTTCAATCAATCTAATGGAATCATACAAGTCATGTCCTCCTTGTGACAATATTTCATTATTGGTGCTCTCAATTTCAATCAATGTGTTGGACAATTCAAAAGAAATTGCCACGGTCTCTTCATTGTGAGCCATTTTATTTTGAAATTGCTTGCTGTAAATTGCAGAAAAAAATAATCACTTTCATTTATCGTCTTTAGTAATACATAATATAAAACTAACTTTATCAAGTATTTAGTATAACAGAAGGACTGCAAATAAATAACAGAAAACATTTTTCAAATTATCTTCAAGTGTACAACATAGTTCCCCATACAAATTAACAACTCACCTTTTTAAAAGTAGCAGAAGTGTTAGTACTGTGTAAATCAAACACCAGAAATTCACCACCAAAAATTCCTCACAAATGTACCTCAGACAGTAGTATCACAAAATGGCTGTGGTTTCCTCTCATTTGACATATATACATAACCAATTAACTTTCATCACACACAAATACAAAACCAAAGTAACATTTTAATTGGTTCTAAATTTCAACACTTTCAAATGTGTTTTCCCCATGCAATTTTCCATAGGACATTTACATACGTCTACAGCCTGAATGGCTGAACGGAATTACACCAAACTTGGCAAAATGGTACATCAAACCTAAGAGGTCAGGAAGGATCTACTATGCCCCCTTATGGTCATTTCCCCCTTCGCTTTGGCCTCCTCTTGTCTCTCAATCCTACCGAGGGACAAGATGGCGGCCGCTACGGACTGTTTGGAATGTTGACAGACGCCGGAGAACCAATCAGCTTCGCAAAGCTCCGTAACGCGAAAAGTACGCGAAGCGGAGCGCTGTTACAGATATATATCTTTTTTTCAACGTTAATTTCTCAAAATCCACTGGAGCACATATATTGAGACCTAGCAAAGGCACATCGGGCTACCAGTCCCTAATATTTTGCCAAGTTTCGTGCAAATCCATTCAGCCGTTCGATTATTATTATTTTGGGTTTTTTTTGCCCCGCGGGGCCCTTTTAAAACCTCCACATCAAACCTAGGGGGTCGGCGAGGATCTACTATGCCCCCTTATAGTTATTTCCCCCTTTGTTTTGACCTCCTCTTGTCTCTCGATCCTACCGAGAGACAAGATGGCGGCCGCTACGGACTGTTTGGAATGTTGACAGACGCCGGAGAACCAATCAGCTTCGCTTCACAAAGCTCCGTTGCGCGAAAAGTCCGCGAACCAGAGCGCTAACCGGTCCGCTGTTACAGATATATATCTTTTTTTAAACGTTAATTTCTCAAAATCCACTGGAGCACATATATTGAGACCTACAAAAGGCACATCGGGCTACCAGTCCCTACAATTTTGCCAAGTTTCGTGCAAATCCATTCAGCCGTTCGGGCTAAAAGTGAGGCCAACCGCCCTATGGAAAACTCAATGTTAAAAACACGTTTTGGGACCCCCCTTTTTTCTCGGCCCCCACTGGACGAACCCCCCCCAAATTTTCAAGGGCTGCTCAGAAACAAAATGTGCCATTTTCCTGAAAATTTCAGCCGATTCCGTCCACAAACGCCAAAGTTATTAGACATAGAATTTTCAAAAAACCCATAGAGAAAAAATCCTAACTATATATACCTACTGGCGACCGCCAGTAGGTAATATATATACATATATATATATAAATTCACTGAAAAAACCATAGGTTTCAGTGATGTCATAGTTAGTTGGACATTTCACTCGTACAAAACCATAGAAATTCCCCCGTTATAGCTAGTTCAGCTAACTATAATTTGCGTGCCCGCAATCCACTGCTGATGACGTCACATATTAGATCACTCATGACATGGTCAGTGACATCACTCAATACATCAGCCGAACGGCTGAACGAAATTACACCAAATTTGGTAGAGAGGTAGAGTTCGGTTCGCAGATTGTGCTTTTTGTTAAATGATGTAAATCTATTCAGTAGTTCCTGAGAAAATCAAAAGTAAAATCATAGCGATATCTAGAGACGAAGTACGGCACACGTACCGAAATCCGTACAATTACAAGGACTAGCTGCATGCTGATTGGATGTCAACTGTCTGTCAACACTCCAAACCAGGAAGTGTTGGCAGCCATCTCGTGCCTCGGTAGCACCGAGTCACAAGAAAACAGTAAAACAAAGTTGAAAATAAGGAAAGGGGACAGGGTAGAAACATGTTGACCATCTAGGCCTGCTCAGGGGGTCCCATATGGATCTTTAGGCGCAAACATGTTTTTTTTTTAAATAAAAAAACACAGGGTACGCGTATTGTACTCGTACGCGAAAAAAACTAGAGGTCCGTTTTATTCTTAATTAGCTCCCGGGGGGGGGCAAATCCCGGGGCCAATTTCTTTCTATAATGGGGGGCTTGGAAGTGTGTAACAGGAAAAAAAGAATGAAAAAAAAAAACTAATGTCGAGGACAGCGATGCTCCTGCTTCCTACGTTTTATCAGGTCAATATACTGTTTCCCATAACACAAAAGTTTATTACAATAAATGCGTAGAATTTTAACTTTAGCAAAATCAGGATCCATTTGTGGGAGTGGCCTGCATGCTGAAAATGCTGCTGCAGCAGTTGATGTGCTTGGTGCAGTAGCAGGTGGGTTGTCCTTCAACCTCTGTGTTGCAGCTCGAGCAAAGTTGTTGGGGTGTAAGTTCTTCACGTGCCGCTCCATATTTGCTGTGCCAAAGGAGTCTTTTTGAGATGGATCACTCCTTGAAAGAGTTTGGAAAATTTTACAGGTTACTTTTGAAGCATTAACCTTTTTTTGCCCTACTGGAAAAGTAAAAAACTGCCAAATTAGAGCTTCTTTCCTCTTCTTTGGAGGTTCTTCAGGAATTAAATATTCCTTTGAAGAATGGCTGGAAGATAAGTCCATTGCTGTTATTATGGTAAACTTTGTTCTGTTTGACAAGATTCTCAGAAGAGATGCTTCTTCTTAGAAAGTCAAAGTAGATTTATTAAAATGGGACGGAAGTTTCAACAGTTGTAATAGGAAGTGTTATGAACCAATCAAATCTCCTCTTTTAAAGTCACATGGCTTTGCGTACGCTTACGCTGTGCTTACGGTGCTCTTACAATGCGAGTACGCATGATGTTCCACGTGATTTGTGTAATTGCTTTTAAAAGTAATATAGGATTATTGGAACTTAAACATTTTTTTTTATAATTATCCTAGATAATGTCTTCTGTTACTATGTTCATTAAATACATAAATATATGTTTTTAAACAATCAAAAAAATGTGCGTCTTTCTGTACAGGGCGCCATACATGACGTCACACGGAAGCTTTGATGTGAGGTGTAACGTGAAAGCGTATTCGTAGCGTATGCTGAGAATTATTAGCAGCATAAACTATGGTGCGATCACTTTCTCACTGTCAAATCAGAGCACAGGGCGCGCTATGAGAATGCTTAGAAGTGGTCACTCATTGGAGATCCAATTCAGCTGTGTGGCTCACCCACGGTATCATAACGTTACTTTTTAGCCTGTTTTAGTTTGAGGTTTGCATGAAATACTATGCTATAGGCAGATGTGGATCTTTAGGCAGCGCTTATCTCCATGAAGCTTGGTTATTATCATTTACATATTGGTGACTGAGGGAGGGAAAAGAAGTCTATCTGAATGGCAAGGATTGCAGAATAGCACCAGATCGCTCCTTAATTTGTAGACACATACAATTGCATGGCTCTTGTCAGCCTCAGATTGGTAACGGGGGCACTCGGGCAGTGGCCAAGGGGCCGGTATCCGAATTCCAGCCGTGGGCTGCTTTTTTGGGCAGCCTGGGGGGCCGATTTGGGCAGTGTCTGTGTTGTTCATGCCGAAAGAGGCCCAGTGGGTGCCTGAGTGGCCTTTATGGTGGTAGATGCTTCATTTACCTCCCTTTTATCAACAGGCAGTGAGTGGTGTCACTCCCTTTCTCTCGCTGGGCCTGCCCGTTAATATATGCATTTTGAGTGGGGGCAGGGGGCCTGGGCAAAAGTGGCCACACTTGTTTTCATGTGTATTTCACCAGTGTAAACTGATCCGTGCATTTTTCTTAACACTCCCCCTTTTTTAATACAATTTCGCCAAAACAGTGTTTTGTGGTAAGGCGATATGCAAATGTGGGCCACTTTTTTTTACTGTGCCCGGGCAGATTTTTAATCCCAATCCAACCCTGGCTCTTGTAATCAAGATGCGCCTAATTTGGCCTGAGTTTTGAAAGGCACTCCGACACCTGCTATCATACCAACGTTCAGTATACTGGAAATGTGAGTTATTTAATTTGAAATAATGCAGATTGTTGTGCAATGTTAGCAGGCATCGCTTACATGATTACGGTAACTGAGCGTGTGGTTTGCTATAAAAAAGTTGTGTTTACTCCTCTACATGCGAAGCTGGATGTTTCCATCTGGCTGACGATTCCGACCTTGAAAGAAGGGTCAACCAAATGAGCCGTATAAGAGCGCTATTGTCTCCAAAAGAGGTCATACTGATTCTCCAAAAACCAACTAATGACCCATATAGACACTTATATAGCTACTCACGAACCCATGCAGCCACTTATACACAAAGTGAGACACTGATAGAGATATTTAAATATTTAAACATTACTCGCTAATACATGTATTCACTAAGATATACTTTAAGTCAGTTATACAATCAATTTTACAAAAAAACATCCATTTAGACACTTATTTACCCATTTATTCTTCCATCCACCTTTATATAAAAATATATAACAAATATTTATTTTTCAGAAAGACACACTTTCACTGGATGATGTCATCAGTGATGTCATGAGTGATGTCATGAGTGATGTCATGAGTGATGTCACTGACCATGTCATGAGTGATGTAATATGTGACGTCGTCAGCAGTGGATTGCGGGCGCGCGAGTTATAGTTAGCTGAACTAACTATAACGGGGGAATTTCAATGGTTTTGTATGAGTGAAATGTCCAGCTAACTATAATATGTGTGAAACCTATGTTTTTTTCAGTGAATTTCAAAGGTTTTTTAAATGATAATTCCTAACTATAACGTGGCTAAAACCTATGTTTTTTTCAGTGAATATATATATATATATTATTACAATTCCGGTACTGTTTCGAAGCTGTCTACTGCGGGCGGTCTGGACAGGGTTACCGGACTGCCCCGTAATTATCATAAACACTCGCTCAGTCACAGAAAGAATGTCCAGACGCTCGTGGATATTTCAAAATTAAGTCAAGTTGTGTTACAATTTATAGCTTTGGAGATAACAAACTGTCTCTTTGAGTTGGGAATTTGAAAGTCTTTACAATCTGTGCTGTTCTTACAAGCTTTCCACTTGGCAGAGCAACAAAATCCAATCGTGTGTATGCTTTAATGTGTCCGTTCCAAATGATGTAACTAGGCAGCACAATTCACCAGGATAAAAAGCGCGTACTCGAACATGTGCGTGCCATCCGACATAATAATCAACAGTACCCGGTGGCACTGCACTTTTTTGATTCTCATTTTCAGAATGAAAATCTTTTGAAAATAATGGTGATTGATGCTGTTGATTTGGATATCAGGGGAGGTGATAGAAAACTCTCTCTGAGGAAATTGGAATCAAAATATATTTTTGATTTTGAAACAAAGATGCTCAAAGGTTTGAACTCCAATGAAGAATAGCAATACACTTGAGCTGTTGAAGTACAACATGATGATTGATTTGTAAATTTCCTTCTGAATGACTTTTTAGTGGTAATGGTTTTATAATTTTTTTTACAGGCACAGACACTTTTTTGAAACACTGGTTAATGATGTATCTGTATAAACATCTGTTTTCATCTTTGACATCGACAACACAAGATTGGTTGTTATGAAGAATTGCTTACTATTGCAGCAGATATTTCTATATTTATTGTAAATAGGTTTGGATCAATTGCGAGGTTTATTCTCATTATTATTTATAGACCCACTGGGGCAGGATGGTGCAAAAGCTGTTTCTCCATATTATGTTAATATGAAAAAATATTTTATGATATACTGATATATTTATGTAGTATCCTCGCAAATCAAATTTATGTTCTGAAATCATGTTTAAAAATTTACGATCTTAAATCATGTTTAAATGTCTGCATTTAATATCATATTTTTATGATTGATGTTATCATGGTAATACATGATTGACTAGGCAAAGATGGCCGAAATGGAAACTGTATTACAAGATGGCCGATACTTTTTTCACTTTCACGTGGTGTTTTACATGAAAAACTTTATTGCCCGTGAGCAAGGCGTAAAGCCGAAATGCGTCGGGATTGTCATTAAATTGACTTAATTTTGAAATATCCATGGGCGTCTGGACATTCTTTCTGTGACTGAGTGTTTATATATATAGATATAGATATAGATATAGATATATATATATATATATATATATATATATATATTTAAATATCTATATCTATCTATATCTATATCTATATATATATCTATATTACCTAATAACAAAGATACATAAAGGTACATTACCAACTCCGGGCATACCGATAATCTCTGCCATAGGCAGCATGGCAGAACATCTGGGTAATTCATTGATTATTTTCTGCAAGAGTTGGTGACGAATTTACCTACTTTTAACAAAGACACTGGGGATTTTTTGAAGAAAATTAAAGATATCCCATGGACATCAAATTCTTTACTTATTACTTTGGACATAGAAGCTCTTCATACGAGCATTGAACATCAAGCAGGTCTAACAGCACTAGAATATTTTTGGGGAACAAGACCTCTCCATTGTTATAAACACAACAAAATGATTTTAGAATTTGTAACTTGGTGTCTTCACAGTAACTATGTTGTCTTTGGTAAAGATGTATACCTACAGAAGAGGGGTGTCGCCATGGGGGCCTGCTTTTCCCCCAGCTATGCGTGCTTGCACGTAGGCTGGTGGGAGAGGTGGATCCTCATGGGAGAGCACTTTCAAACATTTTTGGAGCATGTTGCATTATGGGTTCGTTATATTGACGATGTGTTTTTAATTTGGAAGGGCGATGAAGAGAGTGCTAGAATGTTCATTTCAGGTCTCAATATTAATTCAGTCAATTTGAAATTTACTTCAAACATCAGTAGAGACTATGTGAACTTTCTAGATGTCAGAGTGTCCCCTAATAACAACAAACTTTCCACCTCCCTTCACAGAAAAGACACAGCTGGGAACTCGACCCTTCATATGAGTAGCACCCACCCACGTCATGTCATAGACAATATACCTTATGGCGAATTGCTTCGCCTCAAACGAATCTGCAGCAGTGAAGTGGAATTTAGTAAATGCACCTCTGAGGCAGTGACTAGATTCAAAGCCAGAGGTTATAGTGATAAGATACTTAATATGGCAATTAACAAAATCAAGTAAAGAACGAGAGAGTCACTGTTTTTACCTAAATCTCCCAATAGTAACACCGGTATTGATCAAACCAATTGTATCATCAGGTTTATTACAGCGTTCAGTTGCCAGGAAAGAAAAATTAGGGCTATTCTGACCAAGAGTTGGCCCATTCTTATGACAGACAGTGTTCTGTCATCTCAACTCCCTAGCAACCCCTTTGTTACATTCCGTAGAGGTCCCTCTATGAGAACATTGGTGTCCAATCCTTTTCCTGAACTACCCATAGGCACATCTTGGTTCAAACCCCGGCCGGGGTTTTACAAATGCTCAAGCTGTAGAGCTTGTATATTTGGGATAAATACTACCCACTACAGTACACCCTTTAGTGCCGTTCCGTTGTCCATCAAAGGAAATTACAGTTGCAAAACGGAGTATGCTGTATATGTTCTGGGGTGCACCTGTGGCCTGAGATATGTTGGCAGCACCAGGCTACAGGTGCATGCCAGAATATTGCAGCATCTTCGGGCAATTGTCAACAATGACAGTTCTTACCCTGTCGCGAGGCACTTTAGAAGCACACACAATAACAACTTACAGTGTCTCACTTATTTTGTACTCACCTCTGTACCTAGATCTCGAATGGGAGGCGACAGGGATAAACTGCTTCGACAACTTGAATCAAAGATGATACTAGAACTGGATAGTAAGGTTCCCAATGGACTTAACACGACTGAGGACCTTTACCATTTTCTATAGGGCTCTATGGAAGATGAGGGGATGGTCACAATTGATGGATTTCTTTGGGTAGATACTTTATATATACTGTTTCTCGATTTTGAGCCTCCCTTGCCCGTCTTGATTTAATTCTGTAACATTATATATTTTCATGAACTATTACATTTATCTTATTCTTTAAGTAATTTTTTCAGAAAATATCTCTTTCTCTTTACAACACAGGGTGATACAGCTCTGGTTTATTAAATCCAGCTGTATAGGTACATTTAAATTTTTCATGGCAATTTTTGTTGGCTTTCCCATATACCATCATGGTTTCCACTATTTTCATTTAATGTTTCAGGTATAGGTTGTTCAGGCTTTATGACATTATGGGGCTGCCATCTAGTTTAGATGTCCCCATCAACAATAAAATCAGTTGATTTATTCTTGACAGTACTTCTACTAATCAGTAGACATTGTATGAATTGATATGTTTACATTGCGACATTTTGCACATTCCATTAATGGAAAAAATAGTTTTTAGGAATTAGTATATTTGTATGTGGTTTTTAAGTATTTAAAATATTACTTTTAACACATGTCACACTAGTTGCACGTTGCACAAATGATTACAAATATGCGAGATTTTGCACATTAATATCATGCTGCTAACATATTGATACTATGTTTTTGAATCACCAAGTACTGTATCCAGCTAGTCTGTTATAACCTATATTCATTTATGGCATTTATGCAGTTATATACTTTCTTGAATGAATGTAACAAGAAACAATTATGTTTTAGTAGTGGAACTAAGATATATTTTACAAGTTAAATATAAGGGATTCTTCCACATGACCATTGATGGTGCCATGTTCACTTTCATAGTTTGTTGTTTATGTTCATTAGTCACATGGTGTACATCACAGCATATAAGAATATGCATTTGCATTTTATTGTGATCAAGGGCATCCGCCCGAAATGCGTCATTCCGCTGTTTGCTTTTTTGAAACTGGTGCAATAAAACGTCTTGCCTTACTTTTGGGATTCGCTGGTCTTTGTTCACCACTGGTTGGAAGTTCAAGATCGTGTGTTTGGATATATATATATATATATATATATATATATATATATATATTTTTTTTACTGAAAAAACCATAGGTTTCACACCAGTTATAGTTAGCTGGAAATTTTACTCGCATAAAACCATTGAAATTCCCATGTTATAGTTAGTTGGACTCACTATAACTTGCGCGTGCAATGCACTGCTGATGACGTCACATATTACATCACTCATGACATGGTCAGTGACATCACTCATGACATCACTGATGACACCATCCAGTGAATGTGTGTCTTTCTGAAAAATAAATATGTTTTATATATGTATATGTAAAGGTCGATGGAAGAATAAATGTTTAAATAAGTGTCTAAATGGATGTTTGTTTTTAAAAAAATTGATTGGTTAACTGGCTTATTAAGTGTATCTTAGTGAATACATATATTAGCGAGTAATGTTTAAATATTTAAATATATGTATTAGTGTTTCACTTTGTGTATAAGTGGCTGCATGGATTGGTGAGTAGCTACATGTGTATGTATATGGGTTATATGTTTTTCTTAGTATCAGTATGAGTATTTGTATGGTTTGGTGGGGGTATTACTTAGCATATAGATGCATGAATGACTGACTCTCTCTTTGTATGTGTTTTAAAGACAGCATATGTGCAGGACTGTATGGGTGGATGAGTGTGTATATGTGTGTGGTGTTAGTGAGTGAATGACTGTCTCACTAATGTCTTTTTCAGTAACTACATATGTTTTAATCTAGTATATGTGAATATTTATGTATATAAGTGAGTATATGAGAGAGTGAGAGATTATAAGAGTTCCTGTTTAAATAAGTATGTGTTTCTATAAGTGATTGTTTAAGAGAGTAAGCATATGTAAGTTTCCTTAGAAGTAAGGTGGTAGAGTGTGTATAGCTGTATATGCAAATAAATGGATGTTAAATAGTTTATTTGTATGTGTGAGTATGTGTGAGAGTATCTTTTGGATGACTGTCGGTGTGTAACAGGATGTATAGGTGTATCACTACATATGATGAGTGAGTATATGTATGAGTGACTATATAGAACTGTTGGTGAATGGGTGGATGTGTATATAGATGGTGGAATTATTGAATCGGTTGCTGTAACTGGTATGGGTATCTCCATTTTTTTTTAAAATGTTAGTTTCTATTATTGAATATGTGTTTCAAGGGTTACATTACAGGGAAAGGAGGTCTGTCACTCTGTCACAAGGATGGTGTCATCAGTGATGTCATGAGTGATGTCACTGACCATGTCATGAGTGATGTAATATGTGACGTCATCAGCAGTGCATTGCACGCGCAAGTTATAGTGAGTCCAACTAACTATAACTTGGGAATTTCAATGGTTTTATGCGAGTAAAATTTCCAGCTAACTATAACTGGTGTGAAACCTATGGTTTTTTCAGTGAATTTAATAGGTTTTTTAAATGCTAATTCCTAACTATAACTGGTGTGAAACCTATGTTTTTTTCAGTGAATTTCATAGGTTTTTTAATAGCAAATCTCTATAGGTATAAAAAGTAAAAAATGTTATAACGAATTTTATATTGTATAATTATGTAATTATTTTATTTTATTTTATTATTTTTTTTGCCCTGGGGCACTCCCGGGGCGCGTACCGGTGAACGCACGGGTAAGCGCAATGTTACGGCGCGCCCCGGGGCGCGTACCGGGGAGCGTCCCGTTAGCGCTATTCTCGCGAACGAAAACAACATCGTGACGTTTAGCGTGACCGCGTGATGCGTCATATGACGCACTGCGTAAGCGCACCCTGAAGCACGCGAGCGCATACGATCGCGCAACGTCCTGACGCGCTTACACTACGCGCCCCGGAGCGCGCCCCGGAGCGCGCCCCGGAGCACGACTACGGGCGCGACCCGGGGCGCGTAGCGTAAGCGCGTCGGGTCATGTGATCTGTAAATAACACTTTTCATTGGTGCAGAACAGTTTTGGTTTCCAAATGATGAAAGCCCGGGTCATGTGACCTGAAAATAACACTTTTCATTGGTTCAGGACAGTTTTGTTTTTCCAAATGATGAAAGACCCCACCTTTTTTCCTTATTCTGACTTTGTCCTTTGACTGAGGAAGACCTGTTTCAACAATAAAGAGAATTATTTTGTACTTTCAAATGGCTACTGTAGCAGCAACAGCTGGAGCATCTGCACCACCACCACCACCAAGATGACCACCACAACAGTACATTGGTGGTCAAGAAGAGGAGGAGGAGGAAGAGGAAGAGGAGGAGGGGAGAAGATGGCTGTCTGAAGACAATACCCCATACAAGCCAAGGTCACACATTGTATGGGAGTTTTTTTCAATCCCAGAGGGCAAGAAAAAAGCCAATGCGGCCAAGGTAACTTGCATAATCTATGGCATGGAACTCTCAAGGGGCAACCCAAACAAAAAATATTCTTTTGGTAATAATACCATGATTAGACATATGACCCGCAAGCATCCAAACAACTATTCTCGTGCAGAGCTCAGGGAACTGGCCAGTAACCTCCCCCAGTCTTCAAGACCACCTCCAAAAGATAGCAACCCACTCCATCGGGACCAGAAAACAAAGATTTGAGGATTTCCGAATAACATGTATTCATTGTGGCAAGCTCATCTCCTATGGTGAAAAGAGCGTAAAGCTCGTCGTCCTTGCTGGTGACAATCACAAATGCCCCAAAAAACCCTAATTTTTTCCGTTTTTTGTTTTTTGCTCCAGTTGAGCCATTTTCAATTCCCTTTTTTTGTTTCTCCCCATAAAAAATACAAAAAAAATATAAAACTGTTTTGAAAAGCCAAAAAAAGTACAAAATGTTCAAAAAACAATAAAAAATATATAAAACAACAAAAAGAAGAAAAAAACAGTTCTTTTTAGAACTACCTTTAATTTATAAAAATAAACCTATATTTTTAAAGAATCTCTGTCAATTTTTTTCCTTAGGGTACGCGTACCGGGGCGCGCACCCAAAAAAAAAGAAGAAAAAAAATAATGAAGGAGTTAGCATGAGGGAAGAACACAAAGAGAGTAATGTTAAGAGAAAGAGAGCTACAGGGAGAAACACAGAGGGATTGTTTATTACATAGTAAAAAACAGAGAAGGTGTAATAGGGTGAAAGTGAGAAAAGTAAAATGACTAAAGGAGCGAAAGAAAGGAAGAGAGAGGAAGAAAACTAAAGTAGAGATAGTGGGAGAATGTGAATGGGTGTTTAAAGAAAAAGAAAGGACAGTAAAAAATGGAGAATGAAGGGTAGTGGCGGAACCGGGATAAATGAAGAACGGTGAAGGAGGGTGAGAAAAGACCAGTTAGTGTAAGTAAAGAGGGGTGAAAGAGGGTGTAAAATTAAATTAGGATAAGACATGGGGAGTGACAAAGAGAAAGGACAAAGAGAGTAAAGGAAACAGTGCCTGAATGGGTTTGAGTGAAACAGCAAAGAAAGGTAAGTAATGCAGTGTGTGTGACTTATAGGGAGTCAGTGGGTGTAGGTTGGGGTATGGTTGTGTAAGGTGTGTCTGTGGGTGTGTGTGTGTGGGGTGTTTTGGTATGGGTGGAGGTGAGGGTGTGTGAGATATCTGTGAGGGGTGTATGGGTGTGGGGGGTATGTGTGTGGGATGTATGTGTGTGTATGGAATGTGTGTGTGTGTGTGTAAAGAGTGTGTGTGGGGGTGTGGGGGTGCGTATGAGGTGTGTGTGTGGTGTGTGTGTGGGGTGTATGTCAGAGGTGTGTGTATGTGTTGGGAGGGGGATGAGGTGTGTGTGTAGGAGTGAAGTAAATAATTAAGAAAAAGAGAATGAGTGAAGAAGTAAATGAAGGGAACAGAGGGTAAGTGAAGTAAAGAATGGGAACTGAAAGAAGTTGAATATGAGAGGGGAAATAGGGAAAGGGGAGTAAACATGGAGAATAAGTGAGGGAAGCAGAGTAAAGAAACAGGAGTGAGGTTCGTTGAGAAAATATTAGTGAGGTTAAAGCAAAGGGTGATGACAAGCTACATTTTTAGTCACACTTACCATATAATTAATGTAAACTTAATTACATGTTTTTACTACACTTTGTATCTGTGAAAGAGAGAAGAAAAAATAAGTTATAATTAGTAAAATATGTATTTTAAATTAAAAGATACAAATGAAGAGGTTAAAAATCATAACAGTGTATTTAGAAATAAAGTAAGAGTGAAGGACACAGAAAGGGAAATAAAGTAAGGTAGAAGGACAAAAAGAGAGAAAAAGAAATAGAAGGAGAGCAAATTACTAAGAGTAAGGAATATAGATTCACTGACAGAGAGGAAGAGAAGAACAGAGAAATGAACTGAACGTAAGAAAGATACTAAAACAATGTGAGTTAGCAAAACTAAATCAGGAAACAGTAGTAAGTAAAAAGATAATGACTGAGACAGAAAAGAGTCTAATTAAGGATGCATTTAGTAGAATGAGGAATAGAAGATAACTGAGAGTAAGTGAAGAACAGTCATAGAGTGAAGGGAAGAAGGGAGAGAGGATAATATACAACGATTGAGGGAAATGGAGTGAGGAAGTTAGTAGACAGACACACTAAGAGAAAAACTGAGTGAGGTGGAGTACAATGAGTGAGAAAAGGAAATGAGTAAGGAGCAAAAAAAGGAAAGAGAGGAGAAGACGACTAAAACAGTGGTACTGAAAGAAAATAATTTGGTGATGAAAGTAAAGTTGAAAGAAAGGAAATGAGGGATAGTAATGGAACCAGAGTAAAAGAAATGGGATGAAGAACGATGAGAGAGGAGCAGTGAAGTTGTTGTAAAAGAAATGATAGAAGGTAGATAAACACAAGTGAACATAACACAAGGAGAGTGAGGCACTGAGGACATAGAGGTAGTGAACGGAAAATAGAGAGAAGAGGTCAAAAGAAAGGAGCAAACAAAGATAAGCGAGGGAGAGTGGGTGATTTATAGTGATAGAGTGTGATAATACTGCTGAGTGAGTAAACAGGAATTACTAAAAGAGCAAAGGAGGAAAATACGGAAAAGGGAAGTAAAGCAGAGAGACTGAAAGCTGAATAGTTATGCAAGGGAGAGCGGGGATGCAGACAGTTGAAATGAGAATGAGGGGTTGTCAAATAAGTGGAGTAAAGGAACGGGGGTTACAGAGAGTGAGAGAAAGACATTATAAGTGAGTAAAAAGAGCTGAAAGAGGATGGAAAAAGGAAAGTGAGTGTCAGAGAATGGGAATACAATTTAATTTACACAATCCAAAGTATAGAATAACTTGTACAACATGTTACATAGTTTATTTTTGCTGTTCTTAGAATCTATTGAATTTCACTTAAAACAGTGAGTTCAAATTACTCATCATATGACAGCGGGAAAAAAAAACACAATCTAAAAGATTGTGTTTTTAAAAAAACCTTAGATACTGACAAATGACAAATGTACACTAATCTTTGATTGACTTACTTTTCCTTGAGGCCAAATAGTATATCAAGGAGGTCCTTTTCTCGTTGCAAAGTACTCTGCTGTTCACTAAAAAATCGATTTCATCGACTTTCTAGAAGAAAAGCTCCAAGAACATCTGAAATATTTTCATTATTTTTATATACTCCTTTTTTTCAGTCATGACTCTTTACTCATTCCTGTACCTTTCCCTTTGGACAAATAGTGTCAGATGTATGAGTATATTTTCTAATTAATTCTAAGAAACTCTGAAATTACCTTTTTTCCGACGTTCTGAAAGAAAGGCTCATACAACATTTTCACAATATTTAAGTATTTGTAAAACCATCTCTGACTCACTCATGTTCATCATTTTGTATAATACTAATATCACTTACTATGAGATCCACTTACAGTACCTATATGACAAGTCAATTTTTTATATTACCTGGATCACTTTTACTCAGAATATATTTTTAAACAGCAAAGTAACCTTTATTAACTGCTCCCGTCTTCATAGGCCAATTACCTTTACTTAAATTTTGGTTCCAAAAACACTAGGTATGAATTTTTTAAGCCAAAAGGCAAACGTTGTCTGAAAGTCAAATGAGTGTCGTTACAGTGGGTCCAACCTTTACAACTTTTTAAATAGCATGTGTAATGCCCTGATGTCATGATAAATAATAGCTACAGTTGC
Source organism: Lissotriton helveticus (assembly GCF_964261635.1). Classification (NCBI taxonomy): domain Eukaryota; kingdom Metazoa; phylum Chordata; class Amphibia; order Caudata; family Salamandridae; genus Lissotriton; species Lissotriton helveticus. The sequence continues at coordinate 622,868,961 of NC_136071.1, forward strand.
AAAGGTTCTTCCTGATATTGATAACTGAGAAGCCACGAAATTTTTAATAGAAGTTGTCAATTTAGTTCCATCAGGTCTACATCGTTGGAACATTAAAATTACATACTGACCATAATTTTGTAGAAATAATGTGGACAGCATTGCAGACTTACATTGGGTACACACCATATTGTGATCCGCTGCTTTAACTAGATTATTGAAAGGCACTGATTTGCAGTCTGGTAAAGTCAAATATATAAATCTTTCAGTGTCTATTCTAGTAGTACTTGATAAAGTACAGTTGTCGCAGTCATGCTGCCGTTGATAAGAAAGGCTAAAAAGATTTTTTATATCTACACCTTCATCTTCCAGTACATCAAACATATACATTAAAAATTCCTGACAATCCTGCTGAATATTCTGTGAAAATTGATTTTGACCAGAACATATGTCTAGAAGATTTCGAATTTCTGAAACACTTTCTATTTTTGCTCTATCACTGCTACATTTCTCAAACACGGAATTCAACAAACAACAGAATCTTTGATCCCGATTTTCAACAATCTGTTCTTGTATATTTTGAAGAAAAAAACCAACATTAACCACTACATTAGCATAGCAGTTGACACCAGAACTGTTTTCAAACTGAAATCCAACAACATCTTCAACAGAATCCTTTTTCTTTCTCCTTACAATTACAGTTTTATCTACTTGTTGTCTTTTTGCTACTACCTCACTGTAATTATTCTCATTTCTTCTTTTTCGGCCTACCACACGTTTTTCAAACAGAGGATATTGAGGCAAATGTGGAGCCTACTCTCTTCTAAACCTATTGTATTCTTTAACACAATCTAGATCTGCACAAATCTTTGTTTCATCACACTCAATCAAGTACAATCCTGATAAAGTTCTGACTCGTGATAATGCCACATAAGCCATACCCTCTTTAAACACAGAACTTCCAATGTTCACCAAAGCGCTATCTACACTTAAACCTTGAGATTTATGAATTGTCACCGCATATGCCAAACAAATAGGAAACTGTTTTCGGCGAACATATAAGTCTTTCACAAGCAAAAATCTAGCTGAACAACAACAAATTTGTTCTATTTCGTCAATGCCATCAAATTAAATTTTTAAAATTTCAATTTTTGTAATTAACAAAACCAACAACATGACCCATTGCTCCATTTACCAGACCTCTTTCAACATTTAAATTCCTTCTCAAAATGATACGACAATTTAAACACACATTCAGAGTCTTTTCAAAACCAGCAGTTTTAGATATAGTCTTCTCTAATGAATCCAATTTTGATTTCAAATTTTCAGACAAAATAATTGTTGCTCCCATATGTTCAATTTTATCTATAGCTTCCAGTTTCACTATCTCTTCATTTTCTAACTTTAACATTTTGTTGTTGAACATGGAACATTCTTTCAGAGTTGGCATCAAACATATGCCAGATTTCTTCTCGTTAATTTTCTTAAAAATATTCTCTGGAAGAATGTTTTCATTTGGGTACAAATTTGAAATTAATCGTCCATGTAAAGCTTCTTTCCCTTGCTGACTTACTTTTCCGATTCTTACATCTTGTAGAATATTTTTATAATCTTCATCCTTTGCCTGCCGCATATTTTGAAGCAGTTCTGCATATTTGAAGTTTAACCATATATTAACGTTTCCAATGCTTCATAGGCACTTCCTGGTATCTTCATGCGTGAGCATTTTGAACACAGGTTGTCCTTTCACTGGAGTCAACTGCAGTAGATCTCCAAAAACAATAATATGTTTTCCTCCAAATAAGACATCATAGTCTGTTCTAAGAATTTCTTGCATTCTCAAATGCACAAAAGCAAGCATTATATTTGACACCATGCTTACTTCATCAATGATAAGAAGTTTCATTTTCTATAGGACTCTCGAAACTTCGGAACACGCATCTCCAGATAGCTTGTGATATTGCAATTTGTTATCATGCTAGTCTGGCAGCATCAGTAAACGATGTAAAGTAATCCCTTTAATATTATGTGCTGCCAGCCCAGTTGGAGCGGTAACAACACAAGATAGCGGTGATTCAGTCCTTTTCTGCAGATAAGTTGCAATTGCTTTAATCAGAAAACTTTTTCCAGTTCCCGCTTCTCCACTTACGTACAGTTGGACTGGTTTAAATGATGTACATGAGCACTCTTTTTTCTCATGAGTGAATCCATGTTCAATCTGTTCTGTGACTTCGTCATATATCTGTTTCTGCTCAAGGTTTAGTTGTTTCACTAAATCTTCTAAGTTAACTACATCATCTTGAGCTTGTTCCATAGCTCTTTCCACCTCATCCATGGCAGTGGCAGCTTCTTTTTGAATAATTGGTCCTCAAAGTGGATCCTGACTCAATGAAGCAGAACTCTGACTGTCTTGAGAATTGTCTCTAGCAATCTCTGCAGCAATTGTGGCTTCTTGCTCTATTTCTTCGTTCAACATTTGCAGATAATTTGGAAAAACAGGACATTCTATGGTATCCTTGGTTGCATTAAAAGAATCTTCGTAACAGACAAAATCTCCAAGTAGTTCCTCTTCTGTACGCCATGGCTTAAAGAGTTGCAAAAGAGCTAAATAGTAAAATTCCCTTTTCTCTGTATTTTCGCAACTCAATTTTCGATGATTAACCAAATGGCCTTTTTTCTGTCTCACTAGACATCCTTCACACCCAATGATAGCATATATTCCATTGTTGATATCTTCTCTGATGGTTCTCTTATAAATATGGTTCTGCAAAACTTCATACAAACAACTGTTCTCAAGATGACTACTTCTATTTGGATAGTATGTATCCAACATGTTTGTCTTCAAAATATCTGTACTTTCTGGTTCTTTCTCCGCCAAATACTCTATTTCTTGTACAGATTTCAAAACTCGATTTCGTGTTGCAGCAAGACCTAGACTCACCCAAATGATGGTTCTAGATTTGGCATAGAGACTTGCTGATGACAATCGATCAGAACATTCATATGCTCCAATTTCTCGATGCGACAACATCTTCAGACTGTAACTGTATAATTTCTTGCTTAGACTCTTTTCATGTGAAATGTCCTCCCACATTTCCTTCAGTTCTGTTTTTTTTTCTTGTGATGTAAGATGTCTCATTTTGAGCCACAGAAATAGAGTTGTCAGCAACGAATTGAATATCCATGTTAGCATTCCACATGGACAAAATCACTGGGTTGTAGTCGTTGATGTACTTAGACTCTTCGTTTCTTTTTAAATTGTATGTATTTTTTTGGTGATTTCCTCGTCACAGTATGTCGCAGAGAAGACATCAAATTATTTACTCTTCCTTTAGAAATCACTGGTCGTGGAAAGCTGAAACGACATTTTGTGTAGAACTAGTACTTGATTCTGAATTTTCGACGACAGTACTTTCCACAACGATGGGATTGAAAGCGTAAAACTTGTTGCCTTAAACTGTTTTCTTCGGTAGTTTTCGGAACAGCACATGTTGAATACTCTTCAATGAAGCTCATCACTGTTTCATCCGAATCTGTTCCAAATTTGGGTGCATCTTTAATCCACAACAACATATGTATGTGAGGAGCACCTCTCGCTTGAAACTCCTTTCTCCAAAAGAAATCCAAAACCTCTCCAAGGGGATGATTTTTTTTGTTGGTAATAAAAGACATCATAGCTTCAAATCTATGATTGAAATATCTGCATACATTCACTGGATCCAAAGAACACAGTTCTCCAGGTGTTTTGAATTCTATATTTTGTATATTTGCATTTGCCTCTCGTAGAAATTGAAGTAAGTCGTCCCATGCATACTTGGCACAGCTAAGAGTGAGGAACCAATGCAGGAGTTACTAAGTTTCTTAGCATACATTTCAATTCCCCATGACGACGGTACCAATACTCGTTTGTACCACGCTGACATGCCATGAGATTGATTAAATGAGATTCCAAAATATTATCTTGCAGATTCACTTTCTCCATAAAGTCCCTCGCCGAAACATTTTGCAGACGTGCTCCGCTTTTCAGTATATGTTTTACTGTATAAGAAAGCCCAGACAAGTCACTTTCATACAGTAAATGAAACAAATAGGGAATGCATTGACGAAACCTTGGATCTTCAGCATATAATCTTACTGTTCGATATTCAGATGCAGGAATTTGAAGTGGTCGATCGTCATATTGTCCACCTCGACCTGTTGGAAATAGCTGTGGAAAACAACGAGCTTCCAAACTTTCTTCCCATACACTAATGGGACTTCCTTTTGCTGCTTTCATTTGAAACAATTCAATTGCATTCCCCATTACTTCTTTGGAATGCAAAGGATGAACAGTATAATGTTCATATATTTCTTCACTTCTAGACACATCAACTTTTTCAATTTGGCCGCCTGAACAATCACTGTCTTCATCTGCAGCTGTTTCCTCTGCTGCAACACATACATCTTTGTAATACTCATTGTTTTTGACTAAATACAACGTTGCCTTTTTGACTTTCCTAACATCCACTAAATCTTGCCAGATTTTCTTACTCTTTGTCGGAACCCCATTAACTAGAATAACTAAAGGTTCCTCTTCTACATTTTCTATACCAATTGTATCAATATTTTTTCTGAAATCTAGAGGCAAATAAACAACTCTTCCCTTTAATCTTCTCTGCAAATCTGTAGGAGGCAATTTCCCTATCTTAGGCTCCATGCGAACAATTCCCTGAAAAGGATGGACACATTGAATCAAAATAGACTCATATGTATTTAAAACCATCAATTCACGGGGAATGTCTACCAACTCCAGATTATTATGAACAGCTCTAGCAGGCATTCTGTTTTGATTTAATTGATCATAACAATATTTACAAATACGCTGATCAGAACTCAAATCAAAACGATTCTCCACCCACAAATAAGTTGCAAAATCCTTCCACTCATAATTATTTATCTTTTCACTTTTTACGTATAAATCAACTAATCTAGTTTGATGCTTATAATGACTTCGTAGACAACACACACAAGTAAAATTCGGCCTTTCACTTGATTTCACCTTAAACCTGGTAATTTCCTGCTCAAACTTTTCTGTGCTTGAAATCTGTACATTGTCTTCCACATTACCTTGAATTGCTGTGTCAATTTCTACACTGTCCTCTTTTGCACCAAAATAACAAATCTCAATTCTTCACAAATCTTCTTCACATCTAATTCAGTTCCATGCAAAAGAGCACTGTTTAATTGTTTAAGCTTAAGTGCAGGACTTTTTGCATAATACAACATTCTCACTAATTTCCTCATTTTGGTATGATGCACTGCTAGCATCCTAAAATGATGAAAAACACTCTGACAGACTTTTCTAGAAAGACAAGCCAGTGAATGCCCTTGCAAACCTGTGTTTTCTCTCACTCTGCAAGGATCTAAGTCTTGCAACAACTTCACTTTCTGCTTTAGACTTTTCTTACTATATGTACGTAAGAAATTACAAAACAAATCAATTGATTCCTGTCGCACACTACAAATGCGACTACACTTCCAAGTGTACACTGGACCCTTAGTACGTCTCCCTAAAACTTCATCAGTTAACACCTCTTCTGGTTCTCTAGGCACAAGTTTCTCTTTTTCAATCGGACAACCGTCTTTCACTTCATACGCTCGACCACTGGCGTCAACTACATGCACTAAATCATTCTCCTGGAAGTAACTCTCCTCATTAAAAAATGGCTCACAACTTGAACTGTGCATCCATTCTCCTGAAAAAACTTTACAAAAATTAGTCCGATTAATTACTCTTTTCCATCTACTGTTTGATTTGAAAACATCAATTGTCTTGTTAAGTGTCCTAATTCTATTGATTATTAAAATAAATAATTGTTTCTTAACTTCGTTTCTTAACTTCAAAAGCCTGATCAACAATCTTCTCTACACTTTTCTTTTTCTTATAAAAAGCAGCTCTCTGTTTACCTTTCCTAATGTTTAACAAATTTAAAATCACCCTATTGGAAACATTCCTTTACGAATGTCTCTAAACTGATTCTGCCTTCTATTCCTATACATATTATTCTCTCCTGCTCCAGTTGTAGGATTCTGTGAGGGTCTCTCCTTCCTTTTCAAATTTACTCTCTCAGTCTATTTTTCTACATGCTGTCCAACATTTTTTTTATCTACATATGTTCCGTAAGAAAGACTTAGTTGTCTTACCAGGAGCTTTGTTCCTGTTTTTTGAAGTATTTGTTGTGGAAGAGTGCTGTAAATCCGTTGCTGTTTTTGTTTTTTTGCGGTTATCATGTTTTCTTCTCCTTTGCCTTGAGGGCATCTTTCCTTACTCTTGAAATCTTGATTTCAATCTGTGTTAAAGAAATAAATTAGCACATTATAGACCACAATTACCAAACAACAAAGCAATGACAAAAAGCAAACGGTCTATTCAGGGTTACAGATCAGGTGAGGATTCTCCAGGGGTGCAGAAGAGGTGAGGTCTGTATTGAAGAGTGTAGAGGAAGACAGCTCTGTCCACAGGTACAAAGAAGGTGAGACCTGTGTCTAAGAGTGCAGTAGGGGACAGGCTTCATGAAGTCTAGTCCACTGCACTCTTACACACAGGCTTCACCACCTATGCTTCCCAGGAAAGGCCTCTCTCCCACTACAGTCTTGAACATAGGCCTCACCTCCTCTGTCCCTCTGGACATGCCTCACCTCATCTGCACAATCTACTTCCTAATCTGAAGTAACACAGGTGACATTATTGTGAAAGGATAAAATATATGTATTTAATCATGCAGACACTATTTATTCCTTCTCAAAAATCTAAAAGCCATTCATTTTCCCCAAAATCGTTTTTGACATCACATTTAAGAAACACAGCACAGCACCTATGTACAAGCATTCCATGTCACTACTAAAAGTTCAGAATTTTACAAAATACAATTCCTCTCTGCAAACAAACTCTATATGCGCGCTACACTGAGTTAACACAGGTAACATCATTCTGAAAAGGTCACATTTATTTCTTTCAGCATGCAAACACTATTTATTCCATCTCAAAAGTGTAAAAGCCATTCATTTTCCCCAAAATCGTTTTTGACTTCACATTTAAGAAACACAGCACAGGTCCTATGTACAAGCATTCCATGTCATTACTGAAACCTCACTATTTTACAAAATACAATTCCTCTATGCAAACAAACTCAATGTGCTTCCTACACTGATTTAACACAGGTAACATCATTGTAAAGAGTCAAATTGACGCCTGTGTCTAAAAGTGCAGTCGAGGATAGGCTTCATAAAGCCTAGTCCACTGCACTCTTAGACACAAGCCTCACCACCTATGCTCCCCAGGAAAGCCCTCTCTCCCACTACAGTCTTAAACAAATGCCTCACCTCCTCCGTACCTCTGGACATGCCTCACCTCATCTGCACAATCTACTTCCTAATCTGAGGTAACACAGGTAACATCATTGTGAAAGGGGCACATTTATATCTTTAAGCATGCAGACACTCTTTATTCCTTCTCAAAAATGTAAAAGCCATTCATTTTCCCCAAAATCGTTTTTCACATCACATTTAAGAAACACAGCACAGCTCCTATGAACAAGCATTCCATGTCACTACTGAAACTTCCCAATTTTACAAAATACAATTCCTCTATGCAAAGAAACTCAATGTGCTTCCTACACTGACTTAACACAGGTAACATCATTGTGAAAAGGTCAAATTTGTTTCTTTAACCATGCAGACACTATTTATTCCTACTAAAAAATGTAAAAGCCATTCATTTTCCCCAAAATCGTTTTTGACATCACATTTAAGAAACACAGCACAGGTCCTATGTACAAGCATTCCATGTCATTACTGAAACCTCACTATTTTACAAAATACAATTCCTCTATGCAAACAAACTCAATATGCTTCCTACACTGAGTTAACACAGGTAACATCATTGTAAAGAGTCAAATTGACGCCTGTGTCTAAGAGTGCATTCGGGGATAGGCTTCATGAAGCCTAGTCCACTGCACTCTTAGACACAAGCCTCACCACCTATGCTCCCCAGGAAAGCCCTCTCTCCCACTACAGTCTTGAACAAAGGCCTCACCTCCTCTGTACCTCTGGACATGCCTCACCTCATCTGCACAATCTACTTCCTAATCTGAGGTAACACAGGTGACATCATTGTAAAAGGGGCAAATTTATTTCTTTAAGCATGCAAAGACTCTTTATTCCTTCTCAAAAATGTAAAAGCCATTCATTTTCCCCAAAATCGTTTTTCACATCACATTTAAGAAACACAGCACAGCTCCTATGAACAAGCATTCCATTTCAATACTGAAACTTCACAATTTTACAAAATACAATTCCTCTATGCAAAGAAACTCAATGTGCTTCCTACACTGACTTACCACAGGTAACATCATTGTGAAAAGGTCAAATTTGTTTCTTTAAGCATGCAGACACTATTTATTCCTACTCAAAAATGTAAAAGCCATTCATTTCCCCCAAAATCGTTTTTCACATCACATTTAAGAAACACAGCACAGCACCTATGTACAAGCATTCCATGTCACTACTAAAACTTCACAATTTTACAAAATACATTTCCTCTATGCAACGAAACTCGATGTGCTTCCTACACTGACTTAACACAGGTAACATCATTCTGAAAAGGTCAAATTTATTTCTTTCAGCATGCAGACACTATTTATTCCTACTCAAAAATGTAAAAGCCATTCATTTTCCCCAAAATCGTTTTTGACATCACATTTAAGAAACACAGCACAGGTCCTATGTACAAGCATTCCATGTAATTACTGAAACCTTACTATTTTACAAAATACAATTCCTCTATGCAAACAAACTCAATATGCTTCCTACACTGAGTTAACACAGGTAACATCATTGTAAAGAGCCAAATTGACGCCTGTGTCTAAGAGTGCAGTCGGGGAGAAGCTTCATGAAGGCTAGTCCACTGCACTCTTAGACACAAGTCTCACCACCTATGCTCCCCAGGAAAGCCCTCTCTCCCACTACAGTCTTGAACAAAGGCCTCACCTCCTCTGTACCTCTGGACATGCCTCACCTCATCTGCACAATCTACTTCCTAATCTGAGGTAACACAGGTGACATCATTGTGAAAGGGGCACATTTATTTCTTTAAGCATGCAAATACTCTTTATTCCTTCTCAAAAATGTAAAAGCCATTCATTTTCCCCAAAATCGTTTTTAACATCACATTTAAGAAACACAGCACAGGTCCTATGTACAAGCATTCTGTGTCACTACTGCTACTTCACAATTTTACAAAATACAATTCCTCTATGCAAAGAAATTCAATGTGCTTCCTACACTGAGTTAACACAGGTAACATCATTGTAAAGAGTCAAATTTATTTCTTTAAACATGCACACATTATTTATTCCTTCTAAAAAATGTAAAAGCCATTCATTTTTCCCCAAATCGTTTTGACATCACATTTAAGAAACACAGCACAGGTCCTATGTACAAGCATTCCATGTCACTACTGAAACTTCACAATTTTACAAAATACAATTCCTCTATGCAGTAAAAACTTTTTACCAAGCATTATCAAAAAGCATGACACAAAGCAACATTAAAAAAAACACAATTTGCTTCCAAATCTTCTCCATAGAGTATACAAGTCTCTATGTATATTAAATGAATCATTACTCACCTTTACAAATGCTTTAGGAGATTGAGAACAGTCTCAGACACACACACCAATATTTCTTTAGCAGAGCAAAAGGTATGTACTTCAGGCACTGCAACCATGAATGGCACAGAGAACCTCTAATTCTACACACATATTGCACATGATAACCAATCAAAACTCTTCTCTCTCTATTTTCAAACCATCACCCTTCCCCCCCTCAGCCTTTTCTACCTGTTACCATAGCAACTCCCTCCTCACTGAGCTTTCAGGGTTAAAAGTTTATTCTACAATGTTGCAAATGAACTAAGCAAGGATGTTTGACCTCTCAATATACCAGCTTATCCGCTGCAATTTTTCTTTAAATGACTTTTTCTTAACCATTCAAATTGCTTCTTTCACAGAACAGAACCATGCACCCTAACTTCCAGTTTTCAACTATCTGAATCCACCAATCATTGCTTGTGATTGAAGTGCACTGAAATTCCACAGTTTTTTTTTGTTGCAAACTCATGCTGTTCCAACTGCCATTTCATTCCCACACTTCATCTGACTGTACCAGAACCTCCTCTTACCATGTATTCTGTATGGATTATTGGACATAGCTACATCCACTGGGCTCAAATGTATGCAGCTACCAGAAATTTTCACAACCTTGACTTACCAAATGTAGACATAAAATGGATTGGCCAAAGAGGATTGAGATGTCATCAATTGATACCATTGGTGAAAACCTTTTTGCATCTGCCTCACCCTAACCTCATAATTCTGCACTGTGGTGGAAATGACTTAGGCACTTTGACTGGGGTAGGTCTGGAAATGCTTTTAAAGGACACCTTTGAGCAATTGATGGCACTTTTTCCTCAAACTGCCTTGGTATATTCCAATATATGCCAAAGACAGAAATGGAAGTGGTCTAACCAATTATGTCCACAATTTGAGAAACCACGGAAACATGTGAATAAATCTGTTTCTGCTTACATGAGAGACTATGGAATGGGTTCAATATACAACAACAACTTGCGTTACAACATGCAAGATATCTACAGAGGAGATGGTGTGCACTTCTCAGATGAGGGGAATAGAATATTCCTCCTGAATATAAGACTGTGCATTGGAACCTACTTGTAGGTACCTAAATCAGCCACAGAACCCAAAAGCTCTTTTCAGAGCTACCCTACCTCTGATCACTCCAAATGATTATCTTTTTCTAACTTTTTTCTCTGTTTTTCACTAAAGTACGCTCCCCGGTTCGCTTCCCGGTGCGCGTACCGGGCGCTCCCCCCGCGAAAATTAAAAAGAAAATTGTTTTTTTTTGGCCTATATGAGCCTCCTAAGCCCCCCTCAGAAAACCTAGGGGGTCAGGGAGTGTCTACCGTGCCCCCTTTTACCCATTCCCAACGTTGTTTGTCCTCCATCTTGTGTCTCAATTCTTCCGAAACACAAGATGGAGGACTCCCGTAGCGCTATCGGTACGCGTAACGGGGCGCGCACCGGGAAGCGCTTCCAAATTTTTTTTAAAGTTAATTTACATAAATACTACTGGAGACACTTTCACCAAATATAGAATAGGCCCTACTACATACCAATCCCTACCATTTTCCCAAATTTGGTGGAATTCCATTGAGCCATTTGAGCTGTAGCATTGTCTAAATATCCTGAGGTAAATTACAAGACAAAAACACGTCTGAAGTGTTAGAATTCACAACCAATTAAAATGTTTCTTTCATCTTATATTTTTTTTTCCTGACATTTGATTGGTTATGTACATGAATATAAATGAAAAATTAGAGGGAAACACAGCCATTTTGACTACAACTACCTGAGGTACATCTTGAAAGGATTTTCGCATTTTTTCTTCTTCACCTCTCTGTAAAGTAAGTTGATAATTTGTAAGGGGCACTTTAAGTTAATTTGTAAAAACGTTTTCTGATAGTTATTTACTGTCCCTCTGCTATAGTTATAGATAGAGATAGGCTCCTCTGTTATATTTATGGATTGACTTATTTTCTCTGCTATAATTATGAATTTACTTACGCTTCTTCACAGGCACTTTTTTAGATTTCTACTTCCTGCCTGTTACCATACACTGCCCAAAGTTAACTTCCCTTTTAAAAAATCAGAACTACCTGTCTGAACTTAAACCCAACAGTGCCCTAACTCTACTGATATAGTTATTTTTTATGCAATTTACAGCAAGAAAATGGAAGATACACCACAGACCAACAATATTTCTTTTGAAATAACTGATGAGCAGATTCATTTCGAAATACCTGATGAAGAGATTGTTGAGGAAGATTTATTTGACTTCCTGGATGAGTCTCTTGACCAACAATTCATAGACTGTTTAGATAATATGGAATCATGCAGTACAAATTTGGAGGAGATTTCGGATAATGAAATGTTGCAAGTGTTATTAAATTATGAAAATTCAGAATAATAAATTAATATTTAATAATTAAAAATAGTTTGAGACATTATTCATTTTTATATCTAATTCATGAAGTACTACCAAAATGATTATGTTTATATTATAGTATAAAGTGAAACTTACAGTATACTGTGCAATTTTAAAACATCTTAAGGGTGTGTGTGTGTGTGTGTTGGGGGGTGAGGTGTGTGTGTGGGTGTGTGGGATGTGTGGGTGTGGGTGTGGATGTGTAAGGTGTCGGTGTGGGGGTGTGGGGTGTTTGGGTGTGGGTGGAGGTGTGCGTGTGTAAGGTATGTGTGGGGAGTGTGTGGATGTGGGGGTGTGGGGTTGTGTGCATGTGGGTGTGTATGGGACGTACTTGTAGGTACCTAAAACAGCCACAGAACCCAAAAGCTCTTTTCAGAGCTACCCTACCTCTAATCACTATAAATGATTTTTTTACCCTACTACTTTCACTATTTTTCACCAAAGTACGCTCCCTGGTACGCTCCCCAGTGCGCGTACCGGGCGCTCCCCCCGCGAAAATCGAATTTTTTTTTAAAAAAAATGTTCACCCTTTTATGGCTTCCACATCAAACCTAGGGGGTCAGGGGGGGTCTACCCAGCCCCCTTTTGGTTATTTCCCCCTTTGTTTTTGCCACCTCTTGTGTCTCGATCCTACCGAGACACAAGATGGCGGCCGCTCCGGACTATTTGGAATGTTTACAGACACCCGAGAGCCAATCAGCTTTCCGTGCGCAAGTCGCGTGGCGCGCCCGGAGCGCTCCCTGGTGCGCGTACCGGGGCGCGGCTACAGATATATATATTTTTTGGAACCTAAATTACTCAAAATCCACTGGAGCACATATCTTGAGACATAGCAAAGGCACATCGGGCTACCAGTCCCTACAATTTTGCCAAGTTTGGTGAAAATCCATTCAGCGGTTCGAGCTAAAAGTGAGTCCAACCGCCCTATGGAAATTAACATGGGGAAAATACGTTTTGGGACCCCCCTTTTATCTCAGCCCCCGCTTAACGAATCCCCCCAAACTTTCAGGGACGGAGCGGAGCACCGCTAGGCAAATATGAGGAAAATTTCAGGCAGATTCCTCACCGGCGCCAAAGTTATTCCCAATAGAATGTTGCGATTTCCCTGTGGAAAACAATCCTAACTATAACTACCTACTGGCGACCGCCAGTAGGTTATATATATATATATATATAACAAAGACAGCCTACCTGTTCCAGCAGACACCGCGGCATCAGCCCAGCCCGCTAATAGGGGCGTGTCATGTATTTAAACTGGACTTGTACCTGATCAACACCATATGTGATGTTCGTCATTTCCCTGAGGAAGAAGGAACAGAACCTTTGAAACGCGTCGGAACTTGCAAGACGAACCCTCGGCCTCTGAATCCTCTGAGGCTGTTCATGGACCCTGTAGCTATTCAGCAGGCTGCTGCATAATAAACGCCTGTCTCTTCTTCACCCCCGTGAGTGTGGCGTGTTTGTTAACACAGGAGCCTCAATATTTCAACGGTCCGCCACCGTTTTCTGCACCCGCCTTCAAGAGTGCATGGACATTTAGGCGGAACAAAGGAGCGTCGCAGTGAACCTGCATATGCCTAGCACCGCCACAGTACCAGCCTGACTTGGAACATCATACAGATTCAGAAGGAGACCGGATATTCACCACTCCTTCTCCATGCTCAGCTGTTATCGTGGCAGGCGAGGGGGTGCGGAGCGGGTGATTATCAGCGGCAGAACAGGATCCCTGTTTAGGACTGCGATACACGCACTAATAACAAAGACAGCCTACCTGTTCCAGCAGACACCGCGGCATCAGCCCAGCCCGCTAATAGGGGCGTGTCATGTATTTAAACTGGACTTGTACCTGATCAACACCATATGTGATGTTCGTCATTTCCCTGAGGAAGAAGGAACAGAACCTTTGAAACGCGTCGGAACTTGCAAGACGAACCCTCGGCCTCTGAATCCTCTGAGGCTGTTCATGGACCCTGTAGCTATTCAGCAGGCTGCTGCATAATAAACGCCTGTCTCTTCTTCACCCCCGTGAGTGTGGCGTGTTTGTTAACACAGGAGCCTCAATATTTCAACGGTCCGCCACCGTTTTCTGCACCCGCCTTCAAGAGTGCATGGACATTTAGGCGGAACAAAGGAGCGTCGCAGTGAACCTGCATATGCCTAGCACCGCCACAGTACCAGCCTGACTTGGAACATCATACAGATTCAGAAGGAGACCGGATATTCACCACTCCTTCTCCATGCTCAGCTGTTATCGTGGCAGGCGAGGGGGTGCGGAGCGGGTGATTATCAGCGGCAGAACAGGATCCCTGTTTAGGACTGCGATACACGCACTAATAACAAAGACAGCCTACCTGTTCCAGCAGACACCGCGGCATCAGCCCAGCCCGCTAATAGGGGCGTGTCATGTATTTAAACTGGACTTGTACCTGATCAACACCATATGTGATGTTCGTCATTTCCCTGAGGAAGAAGGAACAGAACCTTTGAAACGCGTCGGAACTTGCAAGACGAACCCTCGGCCTCTGAATCCTCTGAGGCTGTTCATGGACCCTGTAGCTATTCAGCAGGCTGCTGCATAATAAACGCCTGTCTCTTCTTCACCCCCGTGAGTGTGGCGTGTTTGTTAACACAGGAGCCTCAATATTTCAACGGTCCGCCACCGTTTTCTGCACCCGCCTTCAAGAGTGCATGGACATTTAGGCGGAACAAAGGAGCGTCGCAGTGAACCTGCATATGCCTAGCACCGCCACAGTACCAGCCTGACTTGGAACATCATACAGATTCAGAAGGAGACCGGATATTCACCACTCCTTCTCCATGCTCAGCTGTTATCGTGGCAGGCGAGGGGGTGCGGAGCGGGTGATTATCAGCGGCAGAACAGGATCCCTGTTTAGGACTGCGATACACGCACTAATAACAAAGACAGCCTACCTGTTCCAGCAGACACCGCGGCATCAGCCCAGCCCGCTAATAGGGGCGTGTCATGTATTTAAACTGGACTTGTACCTGATCAACACCATATGTGATGTTCGTCATTTCCCTGAGGAAGAAGGAACAGAACCTTTGAAACGCGTCGGAACTTGCAAGACGAACCCTCGGCCTCTGAATCCTCTGAGGCTGTTCATGGACCCTGTAGCTATTCAGCAGGCTGCTGCATAATAAACGCCTGTCTCTTCTTCACCCCCGTGAGTGTGGCGTGTTTGTTAACACAGGAGCCTCAATATATATATATATATATATATATATCTATATATATTCACTGAAAAACCATAGATGTCACACCAGTTATAGTTAGGTGGAAATTTTACTTGCATAAAACCATTGAAATTCCCACGTTATAGTTAGTTGGACTCCCTATAACTTGCACGTGCAATGCACTGCTGATGACGTCACATATTACATCACTGATGACAACATCCTTGTGACAAAGTGGCAGACCTCCTATCAGCATAAAATAACCTTTGACACACACATTCAAAAATAGAAACTAACATTTTCTTAAAAAAGGAGAAACCAATACCAATTACAACAACTTATTAGGTAATTCCAACATCTACATACACATCCACTCATTCACCAACAGTTCTATATAGTCACTCATGCATGTACTTACTCATCATATGTACTCATACACCTATACATCCTGTTACACACTAATACTCATCCATATAGTTACTCACACACAAATTCACACATGCAAATAAACTATCAAAAAACCATTTACTTGATTATACTGCTATATACACACCACTACACATACTTCTACAGAAACGGAAACATATTTACTCTCTTAAACAATCAATTATAAAAACCCATACTCACTAACCCACCCATACACACAATCATCCACCCATACAGTCTTGCACACATGCTGTCTTCAAAATACATACAAATAGTGAGTCACTCATTCATGCATCTGTGCTCTAAGTAATATCCCCCACCGAACCATACAGACACTGATACTGATACTCAAAAAAACAACTAATAACCCATATACACACTCATGTAGCTACTCACCAACCCATGCAGCCACGTATACACAAAGTGAGACACAGATACAGATATTTAAATATTTAAACATTACTCGCTAATATATGTTCAGTTTGTTCAGTTCTTAAGCTTTATTCGATTTTGTTTAAAATAATAAAAGCGTACATTTATAAACACTCATGACAAAAATTACGTACAAAAACACAAAGTGAAAGAAAGATAAAACATTAGTCTATGTTGCATGAATAAGTTCCTTTGTTTCATAATAGAATTCATGATTTTCCATACCTATGGTCAGTGTACATTGTTACAGGGTGGTTGAGGGCGGAAAAGTCATGGCCACACAGTGCACACATATTTCTGCCCTTCAGGTGAGCTGACTCTGCCCTTAGTTTTAGTCTAGGGGTATATGCCACACTTGGGTAGAAGTCGCGTAGGTCCCAGATGGATATAGAGCCAACACCTTCACGGGGGTACAAAGTTTGCAGTAAGGGAACGACTAAGCTGCTCTTAAATTTTTATTAGAACATGGTCTCCGTCAATATCCTTTTGTAAGGGGCCTAGCCAGCCCACCCTTCTAACAGACTTGATGGTACCGTCAAGACCTAGGGGCAAGGGCCTGTTTTTAGTTAGCCAGTATGTGACTTTGTTAAGTAAGTCTTGTTCCCGCTCAGTCTTTCCATGTTTGATTTCTGGGACTCCCGCAAGAACACACACAAAGGGTGCAGCCTCCGGGGGTAGCTGTATGTGAGCTGTGTTCTTATTAGGCTCTACGTTCGTAGCAGTAAATCGCAAGGGGCCCGGTTTGTGATTTACTTTAGGTGCATTGGGGGGTGGAAGATAGGGACTAGGGGGCGAGTTTGATTGTTACTTTTAAAACCAATTGGGTTGGGACAGATTGATGTTAAAGAATTTTGAGTGCGGGTTTGGTTGGCCTATAAACATTTCTCTATTCCCAGCAACCTATCCTCTAGGGTGGTAATTTTGACAATCAACGGAGAAATGAGAGAGCCAACCATTTGTTCAATCTGAGTCAAAAAGTTCGAATTGAAGGAGGTTATCCATTGGTCTAGTTTTTCTTCCAATTTTTGAAGGGGGTTGGTAGCAGTCAGTGGAGAGCTAAAACATAGTTTTTGTTGTTTTGATTTATTCCCTGTGTGCTTTACCCCATCCCACTTCCTTTTGCTAGATAAGGACTGTGAAGAAACTGTTTTCGGTGTATTAACATTTTCGGGTTGGGCCAGGGGGCTGGCGATTGGGGTTGACAAACTGGTTCGTTTAGCGAGGCAAGGGGGGGCACTTTTGTTTTCATTTCTGGGTTCCACGATGACAAACCTTGTTTTGCAGAGAGAATTTAGTTCATCCAGCAGCGAGAGGTGTTGCGCTATGCCATTGGTTGGGTCGGGCAATTGGTTGATGGATATGCTAGACTTGGCAGATTCATTCATATTGGCGGTGGGCGGAGATGGCCTGCATAGAACTGGGTGCAAGCCTCTCTGGCTGATAGATTTAGTGGTCACCCCCTGGTGTGTCATCATGGGGTGTGCAGTTGTTAAGCTATAACAAGGGCTCAAGAAGTTCTGAGGATAGTAAAATGTTTTCAACAAAAGTTCAGTTTATGATCCCTTGCCAAAATGTCAGGAAGGTCATGAAGTTATTACCTTAGCGGTGGAATGGAGTCAGGGGGAATGGCCCCGTCCCGTCCTCCTCGTGCCTCTGAGGGCCACAGAGGGCCCGCCCTTTGCCCGGGCTTAGCCCAGCGCGTCCCGCGCGCGTCCTTGCGGGACGAAGGAGCAGGCGAGTCTTTATGCGCCTCCTGGCGCGTGGGAAATGCGCGATGTGCCCCTGTGGCTCCTGGGGCTTGCAGTCAGTCAGGCAGTGTGATCCTGGGCGCTGGACCGGCGGAGCAAAGCCCGGCCGGTCGGTGAGGGCAGGGGGCGGAGCTAAGCCCGGCCGCGATGGAAGGAAACAGCACAACAACGAACCCCAGAGGACTCTGCAGCAGGCGAGTCTTTATGCGCCTCCTGGCGCATGGGAAATGCGCGATGTGCCCCTGTGGCTCCTGGGGCTTGCAGTCAGTCAGGCAGTGTGATCCTGCTGGGCGCTGGACCGGCGGAGCAAAGCCCGGCCGGTCGGTGAGGGCGGGGGGCGGAGCTAAGCCCGGCCGCGATGGAAGGAAACAGCACAACAACGAACCCCAGAGGACTCTGCAGCAGGCGAGTCTTTATGCGCCTCCTGGCGTGTGGGAAATGCTCGATGTGCCCCTGTGGCTCCTTGGGCTTGCAGTCAGTCAGGCAGTGTGATCCTGAGCGCTGGACCGGCGGAGCACAGCCCGGCCGGTCGGTGAGGGCGGGTGGCGGAGCTAAGCCCGGCCGCGATGGAAGGAAACAGCACAACAACGAACCCCAGAGGACTCTGCAGCAGGCGAGTTTTTATGCGCCTCCTGGCGCGTGGGAAATGCGCGATGTGCCCCTGTGGTACATTCAATTTAAGACTCTGTATTGGTACCTACATGCTGGTACTCACCCACACAACACAACAACTCTATGCAAAGCTATACTACCTCTAAGCACGTTTTAGGACCCCCCTTTTATCTCGGCCCCGCTTGACGAATCCCCCCCCAAACTTTCAGGGAAGGAGCGGAGAGCCACGAGGCAAAGTTGCTGAAAAATTCAGGCAGATTCCTCAACCGGCGCCAAAGTTATTCCCAATAGAATGTTGCGATTTCCCTAAGGAAATCAATCCTAACTATAACTACCTACTGGCGACCGCCAGTAGGTAATATATATTCACTGAAAAAACCATAGGTTTCACACTAGTTATAGTTAGGAATTAGCATTTAAAAAACCTATTACATTCCCTGAAAAAACCATAGGTTTTACACCAGTTATAGTTAGCTGGAAGTTTTACTCGCATAAAACCATTGAAATTCCCACGTTATAGTTAGTTGGACTCACTATAACTTGCGCGTGCAATGCACTGCTGATGACGTCACATATTACATCACTCATGACATGGTCAGTGACATCACTCATGACATCACTGATGACACCATCCTTGTGACAGGGTGACAGACCTCCTTTCAGTGTAATGTAACCCTTGAAACACATATTCAAAAATAGAAACTAAAATTTTCAAAAAAATGGAGAGACCCATACCAGTTACAACAACCAATTCAGTAATTTCACCATCTATATACACATCCACTCATTCACCAACAGTTCTATGTAGTCACTCATACATATACTCACTCATCATATGTAGTGATACACCTATGCATCCTGTTACACACCGACAGTCATCCAAAAGATACTCTCACACATATTCACACATGCAAAAAAACTATTGAACATCCATTTATTTGCATATACAGCTATACACACACTAGCACCTTACGTCTAAGGAAACTTACACATACTTACTCTCTTAAACAATCACTTATAGAAACAAATACTTATTTAAACAGGAACTCTTACAATCCCTTACTCTCACATATAGTCACTTATATACATGAAAATTCACATATACTACATTAAAACATATGTAGTTACTGGTAAAGACACTAGTGAGACAGTCATTCACTCACTAACATACACATATACACACTCATCCACCCATACAGTCCTGCACATGTGCTGTATTCAAAACACATACAAACAGAGAGTCAGTCATTCATGCATCTATGTGCTAAGTAATACCCCCACCAAACCATACAAACACATACTGATACTAAGAAAAACATCTAATAACCCATATACCTACACATGTAGCTACTCACCAACCCATGCAGCCACTTATACACAAAGTGAAACGCTGATACAAACATTTAAATATTTAAACAATACTGTATTCACTAAGATACACTTAATAAGCCAGTTAACCAATCAATTTTGTTAAAAAAAACATCCATTAAGACACTTATTTAAACATTTATTCTTCCATCGACCTTTACATATCCATATATAAAACATATTTATTTTTCAGAAAGCCACACATTCACTGGATGGTGTCATCAGTGATGTCATGAGTGATGTCATGAGTGATGTAATATGTGACGTCATCAGCAGTGCATTGCAGGCGCGCAAGTTATAGTGAGTCCAACTAACTATAACGTGGGAATTTCAATGGTTTTATGTCAGTAAAATTTCCAGCTAACTATAACTGGTGTCAAACCTATGGTTTTTTCAGTGAATATATCTATATATTTATATATATATATATATATATATATATATATATATATATTACCTACTGGCGGTCGCCAGTAGGTATATATAGTTAGGATTTTTTTCCTATGGGATTTTTGAAAATTCTATGTTGAATAACTTTGGCGTTTGAGGACGGAATTGGCTGAAATTTTCTGGAAAATGGAACATTTTGTTTCTGAGCAGCCCCTGAAAATTTGGGGGGGTTTCATCAAGCGGGGGCCGAGAAAAAAGGGGGGTCCCAAAACGTGTTTTTAACATTGAGTTTTCCATAGGGCGGTTGGACTCACTTTTAGCTCGAACGGCTGAATGGATTTCCACGAAACTTGGCAAAATTGTAGGGACTGGTAGCCCGATGTGCCTTTGCTATGTCTCAAGATATATGCTCCAGTGGTTTTTACGAAAATTAACTTTGAAAAATATATATTGGGCTACATTGGGCTATATATATGTTGGAGCCCAAATGTAGCCCAATGTAGCCCAATGTAGCCCAATGAAGCCCAATGAAGCCCAATGTAGCCCAAAGATGGCCGCCAGAGACAAAAAAAAACAAATGTAGCCCAAATATCAGCCAGATGTAGCCCAACTATAGCCCAGTGACAGAATGTCCCAGAGTGTTTTAAAGAACAACTAGAACGCTAACAGTCTTACTTATGACAAAAGTATGGCACACCTGAAGTCATCTTGATTGGAATAAAGTGGTAACACTTAATACATTTAATTTGAAAAGGAACAAAATAAGGGGTTTCATTTTGCCATAGAAATGTTATATATATATATATATATATATATATAATATATATTACCTACTGGCGGTCGCCAGTAGGTATATATAGTTAGGATTTTTTCTCTATGGGATTTTTGAAAATTCTATGTCTAATAACTTTGGCGTTTGTGGACGGAATTGGCTGAAATATTCAGGAAAATGGCACATTTTGTTTCTGAGCAGCCCTTGGAAATTTGGGGGGGGTTCGTCCAGGGGGGGCCGAGAAAAAAGGGGGGCCTCACTTTTAGCCCGAACGGCTGAATGGATTTGCACGAAACTTGGCAAAATTGTAGGGACTGGTAGCCCGATGTGCCTTTTGTAGGTCTCAATATATGTGCTCCAGTGGATTTTGAGAAATTAACGTTTAAAAAAAGATATATATCTGTAACAGCGGACCGGGCAGCGCTCCAGTTCGCGTACTTTTCGCGCAACGGAGCTTTGTGAATGCGAAGCTGATTGGTTCTCCGGCGTCTGTAAACATTCCAAACAGTCCGTAGCGGCCGCCATCTTGTCTCTCGGTAGGATCGAGAGACAAGAGGAGGCCAAAGCAAAGGGGAAAATGACCATAAGGGGGCATAGTAGATCCTCCCTGACCTCTTAGGTTTGATGTACCATTTTGCCAAGTTTGGTGTAATTCCGTTCAGCCATTCAGGCTGTAGACGTATCTAAATGTCAATAATCGAACGGCTGAATGGATTTGCACGAAACTTGGCAAAATATTAGGGACTGGTAGCCCGATGTGCCTTTGCTAGGTCTCAATATATGTGCTCCAGTGGATTTTGAGAAATTAGCGTTCAAAAAAAGATATATATCTGTAACAGCACTCCGCTTCGCGTAACGGAGGTTTGCGAAGCTGATTGGTTCTCCGGCGTCTGTAAACATTGCAAACAGTCCGTAGCGGCCGCCATCTTGTCTCTCGGTAGGATCGAGAGACAAGAGGAGGCCAAAGCGAAGGGGCAAATGACCATAAGGGGGCATAGTAGATCCTCCTTGACCTCTTAGGTTTGATGTGGAGGTTTTAAAAGGGCCCCGCGGTGCAAAAAAAAAATAATAATAATAATCGAACGGCTGAATGGATTTGCACGAAACTTGGTTAAAATATTAAGGACTGGTAGCCCGATGTGCCTTTGCTAGGTCTCAATATATGTGCTTCAGTGGATTTTGAGAAATTAACGTTCAAAAAGAAGATATATATCTGTAACAGCGCTCCGCTTCGCGGAGATAAAATTATATCTGTATTACCTAGCTGTTGCTAACACCAGTTAGCGACGGCTAGTAGGAGATAGCGACCATCTTGGGCCCCACTTTGCATGTGAGTGATATTTATCACTAATGACATGCAAAGTGGGCATGCCAAGATGTTAGCGACTGGAAACAGTCGCTAACATCGCTATCTCCTATTATCAACTTTTGGAAATATTCGCGATAAGCGCGAATATCTCCAAAAGCTAGCACCTGCCCTGAGCAGTTCTTAGGCATGTTATCCAATGGGAGGTGGATAACATGGCTAAGAGCATTAGCTCGGTAATGCATGAATATCGCTGAGTTTTCAGCGATATTAATGCATTGCGGTCGTTTTTTATCGTATTTGCGATAAACCTTGATAATAGCAAGGTTTATCTGCGATAATTTCTGACGATGCTTAGCGGTAAAAAAATCGTTGCTAAGCATCGTTAGGGATAAATATCGCTTAACTTTGGTAATATGCCCCAAAGTCTGTTAACGTTCGATTCGAAGGAAATCAGGAAGTGTTGAAAAACATTGTCTGCGCCATCTTGCCTTTTTTCAAATGCCACACTTTTGTCGTGCACGGCAGTCATTTTAGATGCCTTGACCAGACCCACTCTGTGCACGCTGTCGATCCTTAGCATGGCTCCCCACCCTCGCAAGCATCTCCCCCAGGCAGTGGTCACCCCCGCTCTCTGTCTTATGCATGGGTAATAAACCACCCCCCATCTGCGCTGCTCTTCCCTGAGAATCACACCCTGTGCCCGCCCGACACCTCCCTTTCGCCCTATTCACTACCGCACCCTCTGACACTCCTTTTCCTCTGTGTCCGATTGTCCAGGCTGGTCCTAGGGTATCAGCTAGCCCTGCAGATGTAGTTTATGGCCCCAGCTGTAAAGAATCACCCCTCTTCAAAGGAGTTATAGTAGATCAAGGCCCACACTCGATGAGATCCGTCACAGCAGACGCGTTCCTATTACCTGAAAACCATCCTGTATTGTGATTGGGGAGGGGACCGAGCCTGAAGCGGAAGATTCCAGGGATGACTCTTTGTACATCAAAGTTTTTACAATTATGTGTCACATTAAAAATATATAGCACTCCAACAAAGTAGTAAGATTATAAAACTTTAATAACTTATAAATATATACAAGAAAACAAAAACAGTAATAACATATAAACATTTTTAGGGAAAAACAACGAAGTAGCGGTCGGCTGTGCGAATAGTCCCAACGCAGCACAACGTCCAGATTTCTGGCGTGGGGCGTCGCGGGGGGTGGGTCATCAGTAGCAAACTGTTGTGCGAATAGTTCCAAGGCAGCAGAACGATGGCACCAAGGTGATGTCCAGTAAGTTGCCGCATTGGTTTTGGTATCCTACAATGCTGCTCCGAATAACAGCGTGGGGCGCCCCGGGGGAGGCGGCGTGAACGGGCCTCTCCAGGTGGAGTCTCATCTGTTGTAGTGGGGCGCCCCTTTACCGTTTCAGTTGCCATTCCGTCCGCTTTTGGTCCACTGTGTCAAAAGCCGCAATTCAGGTGAGTTGCGCCCACTCTTGCGGTGCAGCGATAGGCGGCTGTCACAGGACTCTCAAAATGGCGGCAGGCTGTTTCCTTTTTGGGCCTGGTCCACTGAAATGGCCCTGGGACACCTTGGAAATCGGACGCTTGTCTGCTAGGTCTTGGACCCCATTTTCGAAAGCGTCCCCTCCGCCTTGAGGATTCATCAAAAGTTTTGGGGGCCCCCGACTCCTGTAGGCTTCTGGTGGGGAGCGGCTGCCATGATTGCTCGCCGAATGACCACGACGGAGCTACGAGATGGTGGTGCTCTCATGCTGACGCCAGCTTCAGTCTGAAACATCCAGAAACAAGGTGGGGCTTTCATCGTTTGGGAAAAAAAAAAGTTTTCATCCAATGAAAAGTGTTGTTTTTAGGTCATATGATCAAGCCTTCCATCATTAGGAAACCAAAAGTAAAATGAACCAATGAAAAGTTTTATAAACAAGTCACATGACCTGTTATGCGGCATAGGGTATAAAATGCGGAGAAAATACGTTGGCACGTGAGGCGGCGTCAGTAGCGGACCGATGTGCGAATAGGCCGAAGGCAACACAACGCGCCAAGATCCGGATGGCACCGAGGTGGTGTCCAGCAAGTTGCAGCACTGGTGTGGCCATCCTACAATGCTGAAAGTCGGCGTGGGGCGCCCCGTTGGCCTGTGAGTTTGCGTCAGTAGCGGACCGATGTGCGAATAGGCCGAAGGCAGCACAACGCGCCAAGATCCGGATGGCACCGAGGTGGTGTCTAGTAAGTTGCTGCACTGGTGTGGCCATCCTACAATGTTGAAAGTCGGCGTGGGGTGCCCCGTTGGCCTGTGAGATGGCGTCAGTAGCGGACCGATGTGCGAATGGGGCCAAAGGCAGCGCATGAGATTCGGTTACCACCGAGGTGATGTCTAGCAAGTTGCCGCACTGGTGTGGCCATCCTACAATACTGCTCCGAATAACGGCGTGGGGTGCCCGAAGGGGGGGGGGAGGCGGCGTGAACGGGCCTTCCTAGGTGGAGGCTCGTCTGCTGTAGTGGGGCGCCCCTTTACCGTTTCAGTTGCCATTCAGCTGAGTTTCGGCTGCTCTTGATGCTACAGCGACAGGCGGCTGCAACAGGACTCTAAAAATGGCAGCCTGTTCTTTGGATTTGGGCCTGGTCCACTAAAATGGCCCTGGGACACCTTAGAACTCGGACGCTCGATTTTTTTTTCCTTTCCTGTACATGCAAAAAAAGGTAAATGCCTGGTACGTTACACGCTTCATCTGCCACGATGAACTCTCCAGAGGAACCGAAAAAAAATATAGTTATGGTAACTATACCATGCATCGTCATATGGAGAGGTGGCACCAATTAATTATAGTGCTGCATAAAAGAGATTTGGAGGAGAACCCCTGACCTGCTAGTACATTCATCAAAGAAGTGGCACTGACAGCATCAGAGGCAAGGGAAACGGTCCCAAATATTTAGAAGAACTTTGGAAAGATTAAAATGACATGTTTAGATTGTGGCAAATTAATTTCATGTGGACAGATGAGTGTTACTCTAATAAATACAGCATATGAACATCATCATAGTCGATGGTTGGTAGAGACATTTTGACTATATCCTGGACCTGCCCGTCCTCGCCCAAAATGGCGCCGGAATAAATGGGAGTCGTAACTCCTTGTTGTGTACTGGTTGCAGAACCTTGAAATCACGAGATACGTATGCAGTTTTGAAGCACATGGCGGGCAGGGACGAGAATTGATTGAATATTTCGACATCCCTATTGATATTAAGTTCTGATGTGTTATTGATTACTGTACTATTGAAAGTTCGAATTAACGTCACCAATGGTACTTGCCCGCAAATGTATATCTAGATAATTTTATTGTAACTGGCCCTGTCGTATTTTAATTATAAAATGTACGTCCACCGATTCCGTAACTGTTAGACACCTTAGTTCTTGCAACCTAATGGCCCGCCCGTTACGTTCCTCTACAGTGTAAATGTCTACTTATCATATACGATTACAGTTTGCTCCGTGGCCGGCCCAAGTGGTTATAGGCTCGTATTTGTATAATGAAATTTTCACAATAAAGGTTTTTAAAAGAAAACATTATAGTAGTATATACATTGGTAAAGTTTTTAATAATAGTCACTGTTTTAGAATCATTAAAAGGCAAATGAAATAAAGCAGACCAATTACATGAAGGGTAAAAGGTATAATTCGAAGGAACGCAGTAAAGATAAATGGTCAAGGGCTGTTGTGTTTTCTACTCCTGCAACATAAAGTGATCGATAAGAATCTCATATTCAGGCGTATCGGCGACTAAGACAGCAGGTCGACCCTCTTTTGCTCAACGGCTCCGTCATGGGACGAAGAAACGCTCTTTTTCTCGAAAAAAGAATATATTTTACTTGCAGGACAGTTGTAAATTTTCCGGGAAAGTACATTAGCCTGGAACATTATAACATATATTTAAGAAAAAATAATGTTCGGAAGTAATAAAAAGCGTAATTTTTAGGTCATATGACCAAGCCTTTCATCATTAGAATAAGAAAAGTAAAATGAACCAATGAAAAATTTTATTAACAAGTCACATGACTTGTTATGCTTACGTTACGCGCTGCGCGCCCCGGATGACTTCCGGATGCGCTAACGCGGCGCGTCATATGACGCATTACGCGACAACGCAGGTCCAGAATATAGTCAAAATGTCTCCACCAACCAGCGGTCGGAACACAACCCCTTTCAGCAGGCTAAATAGTTCTGTTAAATGACAACAGAAGGGACAGGCAACAAGAACCATCAGTCAAAGAGGGGAGGGCTAGTTCTTCTCTACCGGGTTACATTGGGGCGCTACCGGAACTGATCGAATTGGTAGTCTACAGTGTTTCTGGATGTTTCAGACTGAAGCTGGGGTTAGCATGAGAGCAGCACCATTTCGTAGCTCCGTCGTGGCCATTCCGCAACCAATCATGGCAGCCGCTCTTTATCGTTATTTTGGGCGGGGTGGGTGGCGGAGCCGAGCTGTTTTGCAGCCATCATTGTGTGGAGTTTAGTTCATCTCACTAGTTTTGTATTTGTCATGAGGGGTTGTTCCTAATGTTTCTATTTTAGCGAGGCCAAAAAGAGATCCCATTAGTGGCCTACTGATTTTGCTCGATTCCTTTTCTTTTTTTTTTTACACGATTTTTCGTTATCTGCAAAGACTAAACAGAGTATTGCGACTCTGTGTTTGTTTGTAAATAGAGAATGAACCAAAGAGAACCAATTCTAAAACAGTAAATACTTGGATAACAATCAATCAAATGGAGAGAGAAGCAGGCACGACATATTACAACGGGGGCAAAGGCCTGCGTTAACTACTCTTCACTATGTGCAAAGAGAGAGTACTCCTAATAGAAATGAGGGGGGGGGGGCACCATTCAAAGCAGATCAGTGTGCATAAACACGAAAATGTTTTCACTTACCACGTACTTGACATTCGACAGCTTATGATATTTGCTATTAAAAAAACATTGAAATTCACTGAAAAAACCATAGGTTATAGACCATATATAGTTAGGAATTAGCATTTACAAAACCTTGAAAATTCACTGAAAAAACCATAGGTTATAGACCATATATAGTTAGGAATTAGCATTTAAAAAACCTTATTTTACTCCCACAAAACCATTGAAATTCCATATATAGTTAGTTGCACTAACTATATATCGCGCACCCGCAATCCACTGCTGATCATGTCACATATTACATCATTCATGACATGGTCAGTGACATCACTGATGACATCACTGATGACATCTCAAATGACATCACTGATGAGATCACTGATGACATCTCATTTGACATCAATGACCACATCACTGATGATATCATTCATGTGACAATACAATGCATCTCCTCACATTTTAATATAACCTCTGTTTCACCCAGTGTTAAATACAGAGTATAATTTTTGAAACCATTGACACACCAATACTAGTTACTACATACGTACTCACTGATTCCTACGTCTACACACACATTCACTCATTCACCCATACAATCATTCATACATACAATCACTCATCTTTACAACACTATCATATGCACTCATACACCTATACAGACACTCACACTCTGCCAGTCATCCATGGAGTTACTCACACACCTAATCAGTCCTGTAAAGAATCAATCACACTTCCATTTTCTTGTCTATACAGTTAAACATAGAGCACCTTACATTTTCAAACATATACTAACACATACTTACTTTCTTATACAATCATTGATACAAGTACACATTGATCTGCACAGAGTCACACACCTCCCAGCCAGCCACAGCAGTGGATTGCGGGTGCGCGATATATAGTTAGTGCAACTAACTATATATGGAATTTCAATGGTTTTGTGTGAGTAAAATAAGGTTTTTTAAATGCTAATTCCTAACTATATATGGTCTATAACCTATGGTTTTTTCAGTGAATTTTCAAGGTTTTGTAAATGCTAATTCCTAACTATATATGGTCTATAACCTATGGTTTTTTCAGTGAATATATATATATATATATTCACTGAAAAAACCATAGGTTATGACCATGTCATGAATGATGTAATATGTGACATGATCAGCAGTGGATTGCGGGTGCGCGATATATAGTTAGTGCAACTAACTATATATGGAATTTCAATGGTTTTGTGTGCGTAAAATAAGGTTTTTTAAATGCTAATTCCTAACTATATATGGTCTATAACCTATGGTTTTTTCAGTGAATTTTCAAGGTTTTGTAAATGCTAATTCCTAACTATATATGGTCTATAACCTATGGTTTTTTCAGTGAATTTCAATGGTTTTTTAATAGCAAATATCATAAGCTGTCGAATTTCAAGTACGTGGTAAGTGAAAACATTTTCGTGTTTATGCACACTGATCTGCTTTGAATGGTGCCCCCCCCCTCATTTCTATTAGGAGTACTCTCTCTTTGCAGATAGTGAAAGGTAGTTAACGCAGGCCTTTGCCCCCGTTGTAATCCGTCGTGCCTGCTTCTCTCTCCATTTGATTGATTGTTATCCAAGTATTTACTGTTTTAGAATTAGTTCTCTTTGGTTCATTCTCTATTTACAAACAAACACAGAGTCGCAATACTCTGTTTAGTCTTTGCAGATAACGAAAAATCGTGTAAAAAAAAAGAAAAGGAATCGAGTAAAATCAGTAGGCCACTAATGGGATCTCTTTTTGACCTCGCTAAAATAGAAACATTAGGAACAACCCCTCATGACAAATACAAAACTAGTGAGATGAACTGAACTCCACACAATGATGGCTGCAAAACAGCTCGGCTCCGCCACCCACCCCGCCCAAAATAACGATAAAGAGCGGCTGCCATGATTGGTTGCGGAATGGCCACAACGGAGCTACGAAATGGTGCTGCTCTCATGCTAACCCCAGCTTCAGTCTGAAACATCCAGAAACACTGTAGACTACCAATTCGATCAGTTCCGGTAGCGCCCCAATGTAACCCGGTAGAGAAGAACTAGCCCTCCCCTCTTTGACTGATGGTTCTTGTTGCCTGTCCCTTCTGTTGTCATTTAACAGAACTATTTAGCCTGCTGAAAGGGGTTGTGTTCCGACCGCTGGTTGGTGGAGACATTTTGACTATATTCTGGACCTGCGTTGTCGCGTAATGCGTCATATGACGCGCCGCGTTAGCGCATCCGGAAGTCATCCGGGGCGCGCAGCGCGTAACGTAAGCATAACAAGTCATGTAACTTGTTAATAAAACTTTTCATTGGTTCATTTTACTTTTCCTATTGTAATGATGAAAGGCTTGGTCATATCACCTAAAAATTACGCTTTTCATTACTTCCGAACATTATTTTTTCTTAAATATATGTTATAATGTTCCAGGCTAATGTACTTTCCCGGAAATTTTACAACTGTCCTGCAAGTAAAATATATTCTTTTTTCGAGAAAAAGAGCGTTTCTTCGTCCCATGACGGAGCCGTTGAGCAAAAGAGGGTCGACCTGCTGTCTTAGTCGCCGATACGCCTGAATATGAGATTCTTATCGATCACTTTATGTTGCAGGAATAGAAAACACAACAGCCCTTGACCATTTATCTTTACTGCGTTCCTTCGTATTATACCTTTTACCCTTCATGTAATTGGTCTGCTTTATTTCACTTGCCTTTTAATGATTCTAAAACAGTGACTATTATTAAAAACTTTACCAATGTATATACTACTACCATGTTTTCTTTTAAAAACCTTTATTGTGAAAATTTCATTATACAAATACGAGCCTATAACCACGTGGGCCTGCCACGGAGCAAACTGTAATCGTATATGATGAATAGACATTTACACTGTAGAGGAACGTAATGGGCGGGCCATTAGGTTGCAAGAACTAAGGTGTCTAACAGTTACGGAATCGGTGGACGTACATTTTATAATTAAAATACGACAGGGCCAGTTACAATAAAATTATCTAGATATACATTTGCGGGCAAGTACCATGGGTGACGTTAATTCGAACTTTCAACAGTACAGTAATCAATAACACATCAGAACTTAATATCAATAGGGATGTCGAAATATTCAATAAATTCTCGTCCCCGCCCGCCATGTGCTTCAAAACTGCATACGTATCTCGTGATTTCAAGGTTCTGCAACCAGTACACAACAAGGAGTTACGAGTCCCATTTATTCCGGCGCCATTTTGGGCGAGGACGAGCAGGTCCAGGATATAGTCAAAATGTCTCTACCAACCATCGACTATGATGATGTTCATATGCTGTATTTATTAGAGTAACACTCATCTGTCCACATGAAATTAATTTACCACAATCTAAACATGTCATTTTAATCTTTCCAAAGTTCTTCTAAATATTTGGGACCGTTTCCCTTGCCTCTGAAGCTCTCAGTGCCACTTCTTTGATGAATGTACTAGCAGGTCAGGGGTTCTCCTCCAAATCTCTCTTTTATGCAGCACTATAATTAATTGGTGCCACCTCTCCATATGACGATGCATGGTATAGTTACCACAACTATATTTTTTTTCGGTTCCTCTGGAGAGTTCATCGTGGCAGATGAAGCGTGTAACGTACCGGGCATTTACCTTTTTTTGCATGTACAGGAAAGGAAAAAAAAATCGAGCGTCCGAGTTCTAAGGTGTCCCAGGGCCATTTTAGTGGACCAGGCCCAAATCCAAAGAACAGCCATCTCACAGGCTAATGGGGCGACCCACGCCGAGTTTCAGCATTGTAGGATGACCACACCAGTACAGCAACTTGCTAGACATCACCTCGGTGCCATCCGAATCTTGGCATCTCAACGCCTACTGGTATCTTCCATACAGAAAATATTGTTACGCTGCCTTTGGCCCCATTCGCACATCGGTCCGCAACTTAGACATCACCTCGGTGCCATCCGGATCTTGGCATCTCAGCGCCTTGTGGTGTATTCTCTTCAGAAAATATTGTTGCGCTGCCTTTGGCCCCATTCGCACATCGGTCCGCAACTTAGACATCACCTCGGTGCCATCCGGATCTTGGCATCTCAGCGCCTTGTGGTGTCTTCTACTCCGAAAATATTGTAGAAAATATTGTTGCGCTGCCTTTGGCCCCATTCGCACATCAGTCCGCTACTGACACCATCTCACAGGCCAACAGGGCGCCCCACGCCGACTTTTACCATTGTAGGATGGCCACACCAGTGCCACAACTTGCTAGACACCACCTCGGTGCCATCCGGATCTTGGCATCTCAGCGCCTTGTGGTGTCTTCAAATCAGAAAATATTGTTGCGCTGCCTTTGGCCCCATTCGCACATCGGTCCGCTACTGACGCCATCTCACAGGCCAACGGGGCGCCCCACGCCGACTTTCAACATTGTAGGATGGCCACAGAAGTGCGGCAACTTACTAGACACCACCTCGGTGCCATCCGGATCTTGGCGCGTTGTGCTGCCTTCGGCCTATTCGCACATCGGTCCGCTACTGACGCAAACTCACAGGCCAACGGGGCGCCCCACGCCGACTTTCAGCATTGTTGGATGGCCACACCAGTGCGGCAACTTACTAGACACCACCTCGGTGCCATCCGGATCTTGGCGCGTTGTGCTGCCTTCGGCCTATTCGCACATCGGTCCGCTACTGACGCAAACTCACAGGCCAACGGGGCGCCCCACGCCGACTTTCAGCATTGTAGGATGGCCACACCAGTGCACCTTACTAGACACCACCTCGGTGCCATCCGGATCTTGGCGCGTAGTGAAGCTGCAGCAGCTGCAAATAAGCTTCAGACAGTGTTACAACCGCTGCTCAGAACTCTCAACTATGACACCACCTCGGTGCCATCCGGATCTTGGCGCGTTGTATTGCCTTCGGCCTATTCGCACATCGGTCCGCTACTGACGCCGCCTCACGTGCCAACGTATTTTCTCCGCATTTTATACCCTATGCCGCATAACAGGTCATGTGACTTGTTTATAAAACTTTTCATTGGTTCATTTTACTTTTGGTTTCCTAATGATGGAAGGCTTGATCATATGACCTAAAAACAACACTTTTCATTGGATGAAAACTTTTTTTTTTTCCCAAACGATGAAAGCCCCACCTTGTTTCTGGATGTTTCAGACTGAAGCTGGCGTCAGCATGAGAGCACCACCATCTCGTAGCTCAGTCGTGGTCATTCCGCGAGCAATCATGGCAGCCGCTCCCCACCAGAAGCCTGCAGGAGTCGGGCCCCCAAAACTTTTGATGAATTCTCAAGGCGGAGGGGACGCTTTCGAGAATGGGGTCCAAGACCTAGCAGACAAGCGTCCGATTTCCAAGGTGTCCCAGGGCCATTTCAGTGGACCAGGCCCAAAAAGGAAACAGCCTGCCGCCATTTTGAGAGTCCTGTGACAGCCGCCTATCGCTGCACCGCAAGAGTGGGCGCAACTCAGCTGAATTGCGGCTTTTGACACAGTGGACCAAAAATGGACGGAATGGCAACTGAAACGGTAAAGGGGCGCCCCACTACAACAGATGACACTCCACCTGGAGAGGCCCGTTCACGCCGCCTCCCCCGGGGCGCCCCACGCCGTTATTCGGAGCAGCATTGTAGGATACCAAAACCAGTGCGGCAACTTACTGGACATCACCTTGGTGCCATTGTTCTGCTGCCTTGGAACTATTCGCACAACAGTTTGCTACTGATGACCCACCCCCCGCGACGCCCCACGCCGTTATTTGCTGGGTGGCAACTTACTAGACATCACTTTCGTGTCATCTAGATTTCAGCGCGTTCTGCTGCCTTGGAACTATTCGCACAACAGTTTGCTACTGATGACCCACCCCCCGCGACGCCCCACGCCGGAAATCTGGACGTTGTGCTGCGTTGGGACTATTCGCACAGCCGACCGCTACTTCGTTGTTTTTCCCTAAAAATTTTATATGTTATTACTATTTTTGTTTTCTTGTATATATTTATAAATTATTAAAGTTTTATAATCTTACTACTTTGTCGGAGTGCTATATATTTTTAATGTGACACATAATTGTAAAAACTTTGATGTACAAAGAGTCATCCCTGGAATCTTCCGCTTCAGGCTCGGTCCCCTCCCCAATCACAATACAGGATGTTTTTCAGATAATAGCAACGCTTCTGCTGTGACGGATCTCATCGAGTGTGGGCCTTGATCTACTATAACTCCTTTGAAGAGGGGTGATTCTTTACAGCTGTGGCCATAAACTACATCTGCAGGGCTAGCTGATACCCTAGGACCAGCCTAGACAATCGGACACAGAGGAAAAGGAGTGTCAGAGGGTGCGGTAGTGAATAGGGCGAAAGGGAGGTGTCGGGCGGGCACAGGGTGTGATTCTCAGGGAAGAGCAGCGCAGATGGGGGGAGGTTTATTACCCATGCATAAGACAGAGAGCGGGGTGACCACTGCCTGGGGGAGATGCTTGCGAGGGTGGGGAGCCATGCTAAGGATCGACAGCGTGCACAGAGTGGGTCTGGTCAAGGCATCTAAAATGGCTGCCGTGCACGACAAAAGTGTGGCATTTGAAAAAAGACAAGATGGCGCAGACAATGTTTTTCAACACTTCCTGATTTCCTTCGAATCGAACGTTAACAGACGTTGGGGCATATTACCAAAGTTAAGCGATATTTATCCCTAACGATGCTTAGCAACGATTTTTTTACCGTCAGAAATTATCGCAGATAAACCTTGCTATTATCAAGGTTTATCGCAAATACGATAAAAAACGACCGCAATGCATTAATATCGCTGAAAACTCAGCGATATTCATGCATTACCGAGCTAATGCTCTTAGCCATGTTATCCACCTCCCATTGGATAACATGGCTAAGAACTGCTCAGGGCAGGTGGTAGCTTTTGGAGATATTCACGCTTATCTCGAATATTTCCAAAAGTTGATAATAGGAGATAGCGATGTTAGCGACTGTTTCCAGTCGCTAACATCTTGGCATGCCCACTTTGCATGTCATTAGTGATAAATATCACTCACATGCAAAGTGGGGCCCAAGATGGTCGCTATCTTCTACTAGCCGTCGCTAACTGGTGTTAGCAACAGCTAGGTAATACACATATAATTTTATCTCGGCGAAGCGGAGCGCTGTTACAGATATATATCTTGTTTTTGAACGTTAATTTCTCAAAATGCACTGAAGCACATATATTGAGACCTAGCAAAGGCACATCGGGCTACCAGTCCCTACAATTTTGCCAATTTTCGTGCAAATCCATTCAGCTGTTCGATCCTACCGACAGACAAGATGGCGGCCGCTACGGACTGTTTGGAATGTTTACAGACACCGGAGAGCCAATCAGCTTCGCTTCTCAAAGCTCCGTAACGCGAAAAGTACGCGAAGCGGTGCGCTGTTACAGATATATATCTTTTTTTGAACGTTAATTTCTCAAAATCCACTGGAGCACATATATTGAGATCTAGCAAAGGCACATCGGGCTACCAGTCCCTACAATTTTGCCAAGTTTCGTGCAAATCCATTCAGCTGTTCGAATATTATTATTATTATTTTTTTTGCCCCGCGGGGCCCTTTTAAAACCTCCACATCAAACCTAAACGGTCAGGGAGGATCTACTATGCCCCCTTATGGTCATTTACCCCTTCGGTTTGGCCTCCGCTTGTCTCTCGATCCTACCGAGAGACAAGATGGCGGCCGCTACGGACTGTTTGGAATGTTTACAGACGCCGGAGAACCAATCAGCTTCGCTTCACAAAGCTCCGTTGCGCGAAAAGTACGCGTCCTGGAGCGCTGCCCGGTCCGCTGTTACAGATATATATCTTTTTTTAAACGTTAATTTCTCAAAATCCACTGTAGCACATATATTGAGACCTACAAAAGGCACATCGGGCTACCAGTCCCTACAATTTTGCCAAGTTTCGTGCAAATCCATTCAGCCGTTCGGGCTAAAAGTGAGGCCAACCGCCCTATGGAAAACTCAATGTTAAAAACACGTTTTGGGACCCCCCTTTTTTCTCGGCCCCCCCTTGACGAACCCCCCCCAAATTTTCAAGGGCTACTCAGAAACAAAATGTGCCATTTTCCAGAAAATTTCAGCCAATTCCGTCCACAAACGCCAAAGTTATTAGACATAGAATTTTCAAAAATCCCATAGAGAAAAAATCCTAACTATATATACCTACTGGCGACCGCCAGTAGGTAATATATATATATATTTATATATATATATATATGTATATATATATATATATATATATATATATGAACCCAATCCTGTGTTCACAATCCTGTTAGGACTGTTAGCGCTCTAGTTGTTCTTTAGAAGACTCTGGGACATTCTGTCATTGGGCTATACTTGGGCTACATCTGGGTGATATTTGGGCTACATTTGGGCTCTTTTGTCTCTGGTGGCCATCTTGGGAGACTGCATGTCGGAATTTTTTAATGAAATAGAAGACGATTTGAGAAGTCACTCAAAATGTGCCCTAATTTTTCTTTCTGCAGCCCTAATAATACTTTCTATGGCATAATATACCCCCTCATTTTGTTCCTTTTTAAATTAAATGTTTTAAGAGTTACCACTTTACTCCCATCACGATGGCTTCAGGTGTGCTATACCTTTGTAATAAGTAGGACTGTTAGCGCTCTAGTTGTTCTTTAGAACACTCTAGGAGGCTGCAGTAGAACACAAAGGAATCAACTGACAATCTCTGTCCTTGTTGGATGTACATGTTTTACTAAGAATGTCAGACTTCATTCTCACATGACTGAGAAAGATAATGTGAATTTACAGAAAATATGCTTTCAGTTTAGCTTATAGATCCCCTTCCAAACCACTGTGGGAAAATCATGAGATATTAGTTTTCTTTCAAGCATGATTCATGATATCACAGCAGAAGGCTTTTTCACATGGTAAAATCACCTTAGAACACACTACAATTCCTAAAATGAGTATGGTACCATCAACGAATGATTTATAATGTAACTAAAGTCCTAAAACCCTCTATTAACTACAATGCTTTTTAAAGAGGTGCTATCATGTATATTGGTCCCAAGATGGCTGCAAACACTTCTTGGATGAAGTGCTGACAGCAGATCAGATGTGTGGTTAGGCTCCGCCCAGATATATATATTTTTTTGAATCTCAATTACTCAAAATCCACTGGAGCACATACCTTAAAACATAGCAAAGGCACATCGGGCTACCAGTCCCCACAATTTTGCCAAGTTTTGTGGAAATCCATTCAGCCGTTCGGGCTAAAAGTGAGTCCAACCGCCCTATGGAAATTAACATGGGGAAAACATGTTTTGGGACCCCCCTTTTATCTCGGCCCCCGCTTGACGAATCCCCCCCAAACTTTCAGGGAAGGAGCGGAGCGCAGCGAGGCAAATTTATGGACAATTACAGGCAGATTCCTCAACCGGCGCCAAAGTTATTCCCAATAGAATGTTGCGGATTTCCTATAGAAAACAATCCTAACTATAACTACCTACTGGCGACCGCCAGTAGGTAATATATATATATATATAAAGCTCCAATTTTCGCCCCAGTCCTGTGGCAAAGAATAAACCGCACTCACACGGGGGAACGTTTGGTTATCGCTTCTTTAATGGAACGCAAACAGACGCGTTTCGGCTGGAAGCCTTCGTCTACTGCCTGATGTGCCCATGCGGGCTCAGGTATGTGGGGAGCACAGTGCATCAATTAAAGATTCGAGTATTGGAACATATGAGAGCCATAGATAAGGTGGACCCGGCATACCCGGTCGCGAGGCACTTTGCTGAGCTACACCGTAAGGATTGAAATAATTTGTCATTTTTTGGACTTGATTTCATCCCTTTTAACATTAGGGGAGGAGACCGGCTACGAAAGCTGCGTCGCCTTGAGTCAAGGTACATCATCGACTTAAGAACCAAGCACCCGGGTGGCATGAATAGCGGGGAGGATTTGCTGGTTCATTTGGGCAAGTAGAGAGCCCCACTATGGCTCCTGTGACATACACACAGGGGATGGTGCACTATATATTAATCGGGATGTGACAGTTTGTAGCCTACCAATTTAATCTTGTAATCATGAAATTGTGGCAGTTTCTGTTTCTGTCTATGTAGAAATGAAAAATGGGGGGCTCCCCCGGGACAGGACTCAGATAAAATGTCATTCGAAAGCTACTGTTTATAGGATATGGCATCAGGAATTAGCCTGTATTATAAAATTGGATATGAAGGTATCGTTAATGAATTGGATGTGTAATAGGATGTGCTCATGTTTCTTTCAATTTATAGTTTAATACAGTATGTGAC
Source organism: Lissotriton helveticus (assembly GCF_964261635.1). NCBI lineage: Eukaryota > Metazoa > Chordata > Amphibia > Caudata > Salamandridae > Lissotriton > Lissotriton helveticus. The sequence goes on from NC_136071.1 coordinate 622,906,538, forward strand.
GAGTTATTTGTAGAAGGGACTATTGCCGATACACGGCTGAATGAAGAATTCCTGTAGTTCAGGCTTGGCGCAAAAGTTCGACATTGAATGGTCGTTTTATTATTGCATTTAATATATGCGTAATAAGTTGGCTGCCTGCTGCGGGGTATTCCCAGTACAATAACAACTGGGATATGTGCCGATACACGGCTAATTGCTGTTTAACCTCATGTGTGTTAATGTTTACATCTGTTGACATGTTGAACGGGGATGCGAACTCCAATATGGCACTCACACCAACATAGGGGTTATTAGTCCCTTCTTAGTATCTATGACCATACTAAAACTATTTCTATGATGTAACTTCCTGGTGTAGTAAACACCGACGAAGGCTTCCAGCCGAAACGCGTCTGTTTGCGTTCCATTAAAGAAGCGATAACCAAACGTTCCCCCGTGTGAGTGCGGTTTATTCTTTGCCACAGGACTGGGGCGAAAATTGGAGCTTTATGTACAAGCGGACTCCCACAGCCGCTTGCCGCACCCGACGAAGAGTGCTCTGTATCGAGGTGGGAATCGAGCGAAAATATATATATATATATAAACGAAACCGTTATTCACCACACCATCCTTTTCAAAAGAATAACGCGAGTAAGCCCAAGTTTTGTGCTGATTCTTCGGTGATTTATTGTGCAATTACACCAGCCAGCCATATATATATATCAAACAACAAAGTTGCCCAGGTAAGAATGCCGCATACTTCAGGGTTCACACACACGGCGCCGCAGGCTGCAGCAGGATGCGTAAGCTGGCTCAACCTTTCCAAGGCCAAATGCGTTTCGGGCTCCCATGAGCCCTTGATCACTGGCGGGAAGAACACAGGAAGTGTATTAAAGGAACATAATTTATTTGCAATCAAAGTCACGCCCATGTGGGCCCGAGGCATGCTGGACTTGGTAGTTCTAAAGTGCTGCCTCGAGACTTGCCTTCCTCTAACCCAGTGGAAACCGCTCCAGTGTCTTACTAAAATGTAGATTCCTCGTTAGGGTGTGAGAACCCTGAAGTATGCGGCATCCTTACCTGGGCAACTTTGTTGTTTGATTGATATATATATATATATATATATATATATATATATATATATCAATTCGATAATCTCCTCCCATACAGAAGACAGCAAGAGACACTGCGGGTTCAGTTCAGGGTAATTTATTCAGGATGTTCGGCGTAACTAGTTTCGGTCCGTGCCTTTTTCGAACGCCGTCCTCCGTAGACTGTGTAAACCCCATCACGACCATTCTCTTTTAAGCTCCTCCTGTCCAAGTGGTGGAGGCCTCACCTGGAACAGATTACTCGGGCTCACATTAGTGTTGGGGACTCCTGGTCCCAGAATGCAGCGGGCTCTGTAAACAGTTCCAGGACGTTGGGGTTTCACAAATATCGCGCCCAGTGGCACCTTCGCAACCCGACTTCCCTCAGCCATCGCCCCCGAAGTTGCACAGCTGTTAGGGCAAAGTACAGCAACAGTGTCTTTCAGTGCTGTCTGTGCCTCGATGTTCCCAGCTGCTAGTTCTTTCCTTCAGAGGCTTGTGGCGGGCCGTGCAATCCTCCAACCCCTCGGCAAAAATTCAAATGTTCCAAATGTTGTCACGGCCACTTCTCGAGGGGGTCTCTTGTGCGCGTTATTGGATCCGCGTAGACATCAATTCGATAATCTCCTCCCATACAGAAGACAGCAAGAGACACTGCGGGTTCAGTTCAGGGTAATTTATTCAGGATGTTCGGCGTAACTAGTTTCGGTCCGTGCCTTTTTCGAGCGCCGTCCTCCGTAGACTGTGTAAACCCCATCACGACCATTCTCTTTTAAGCTCCTCCTGTCCAAGTGGTGGAGGGCTCACCTGGAACGGATTACTTGGGCTCACATTAGTGTTATATATATATATATATATATATAATTCACTGAAAAAACCATAGGTTATAGACCATATATAGTTAGGAATTAGCATTTAAAAAACCTTATTTTACTCACACAAAACCATTGAAATTCCATATATAGTTAGTTGTACTAACTATATATCGCGCACCCGCAATCCACTGCTGATGATGTCACATATTACATCATTCATGACATGGTCAGTGACATCACTGATGACATCACTGATGACATCTCAAATGACATCACTGATGACATCTCAAATGACATCACTGATGACATCACTGATGACATCTCAAATGACATCACTGATCACATCACTGATGACATCATTCATAACTATATATGGTCTATAACCTATGGTTTTTTCAGTGAATTTTCAAGGTTTTGTAAATGCTAATTCCTAACTATATATGGTCTATAACCTATGGTTTTTTCAGTGAATTTCATTGGTTTTTTAAAAGCTAATATCTGTAGCTGTAAAATGTATTCTTCTTTAAATCCAGAAATATATTTTATATGTTTATTAATAATTTTTTTTTAAATATTTTTTTTGTTTCGCTCCCGGTTCGCGAACCGGGAAGCTTTCCGTTAGCTCAATTTGATGCCGCGACCCGGTCCGCGAACCGGTAAACGTTCCGTTAGCGCAACTGCCGCGTCTTATGACGCGCTGCGTTAGTGCACCCGGAAGTGCTCCGGGTCGCGAACCGAGGCGCGAAGCGCAGCTCCCCGGAAGCGATCCGCGTCGCGAAAGCGCGACGTATCGCATTGCCGCGTAATGCGTCTTATGACGCACCGCGTTAGCGCACCCGGAAGTGCTCCGGTGCGCGAACCGAGGCGCGAAGCGCAGCGACCCGGAAGCGATCCGGGGCGCGTTCCGAAGCACGTAACATAAGCGTGAGAGGTCATGTGACTTGTTAATAAAACTTTTCATTGGTTCATTTAACTTTTGGTTTCATAATCATGTAAGGCTAGGTCAGGTGACCTAAAAATAACACTTTTCATTGGTTTAGAACTATTGTTTTTCCCAAATGATGAAAACCCCTCCTTCTTTCCTCACTCTGACTTTCATCATTGTGAGAGGAAGACCTTTATTCAAAGTAGAGCAATGGCTTCAGTACTTGCTTCAGCTGGTGCACCCCCACCACCACCTCCACCTCCTCATGGGAAGAGAGGACCACCTCCCCAGGTCATCACCAACACAGAGGAGGAAGAGGAAGAAATAGAGGAAGAGGAGAGAGAAGGACCACAGTTCTTGGAAGAGGTGCCCCGGGTTTCCCATAGGAAAGCCAGTTTCATTTGGCAGTTTTTTTCAATCCCTCCAGGGCAGAAGAAAGTGAATGCGAGGTATGTCACCTGCCTCATTTGCAAAGAGAAATTATCAAGAGGGACTGATAAAAAGTATAGCTATGGGAACTATACCATGCATAGGCACATGAACAGGTGGCATCCACTCAATTACAGCCGGGCGGAAATTCGTGACATGGAACAAAACCCAACAGCAACTCCTGTGGCCAGGTCAACATCTTTAATATCTTTGACAGCAGCAGAGGCACGGGAAACCGTGCCAAACATCCAGGATAATTTTGGGCATATGAAATTTACTTGTCTGCACTGCGGTGCATTGATATCATGTGGCAACATGAGTATTAATTCCATCAACCTGGCTTATAACAATCATAATTGCCCTAACCGCCCCACACAGTAATTTTTTTTTGCTCCTGTTAAGCCCTTTTCAATGCCTGTTTTTTGTTGTTCCCCCCAAAAAAAAACAAAAAAAATATAAAATTGTTCAAAAAATACAAAAAAAACAAAAAATGTTCAAAAAATAAAAAAAAATATAAAACAACAAAAACATTAAAAAAAAAGTTCTTTTCAGAACTACCTCCCCTTTCAAAAAAAATTGCTAGAATGTTTAGCACTCTAGCAAGCTCTATTTCTTTTAGTTCGCTTCCCAGTTCGCTTCCCGGTTCGCGAACCGGGAGCGAACCAAAAAAAATTTTTTTTTAAAAAAAAGAAGAGTAAGTATAAGGAAAGTAAACAGAGAGTGATGTTAAAAGAAAGACAGCTATAGGGAGTAAACCAGAGATACTGTTTAATAGATCTATTTACCGAAGAAAAGACGGAAGAGGGTATAATTGTGGAAAACAAAATAGATAAGGAAGTGAAAGAAAAAAAAGAGAGTAGAACAATAACAAAGAAGAGTTTCTTGGAGAATGTGAGTGAATGTTCAAAATAAGATTAAAACATGGGGAATAACAGAGAGAAAAAATAGAAAACAGAAAACAAAAAATAACAGAAAAAGATTAATTGAAACAGCAAAGAAATGTAAATAACATAGAGCCATATCATCAACATAGGCAATAAAAGTTTTGCAGCTTTTATTGGCAGAAATATGTCACCAAAGCCGCTTTTGCGGCTGAAAACTGCCGCTAAAACCACTTTTGCACCAGTTTTCTGCCAATAAAAACAGCAATAATTTTATTGGCTGTGTTCATAATATGCCCCTTAGTGTGCTTCAACTACACAGAGAAAGCATTATGAACAAGTAGTGAAAAAGTGATCAGTCAAAGACACTAAGAGTAATAGAGACGGAGTGAGTGAACAAGAGTGAGGAACTATGAGAAGAGAGGGACTGAGAAATAGAGTGGAAGGAGTTGAGTAAGTAGGTAAAAGAGAAAGGAATGAGGAAAGTAGCAAAGGCAGGAAACTGAGGGTTAAAGAAATAAAGCTGTGGAACTAATAGTAGGTGAATATGATAGAAATGTAACGAAAAGAATACAAAACATTTACCTTATAATTGTCGTTAAATTACTCACTTTTTGTTTTTATACTTTCAATCTGTGAAAGAGAGAACAGACATTTGAAAAATATTAAAACATGTATTTAAAAATTACAAAAGACAAGGGAAAAGATTGAAGGACAAACAGTTTTTCAACAACTTTGACACTGACAGAAGCTTCTGCTTCTCCAGGCCCCCTACACAGTCCTAAAGATATACATTTTAAACTAACAGTATCTTGATGCAGATGAAGTGAGGCCTATCTTAAAACATGGTGCATCTTTTGCACTGCTGTTGTCTCAGAAAAGTGTCGCAAGACACTAACATTTTAAATGATTGCTTCAGGATGCCAATAAGATGTGTCCTATCCAGAGGTTTGTTTGAGGTGAGACCTACTCAGGGTTCCAAATGAAATTTCGAGTTGTTTGAAGAGAACAGAGGACATAATACATGTGGAGGCCTACCAACGAAGTGATTAATGTCCACTGCACTCTTGAACAAATGTCAGACCTCCTCTGTCTCCAGGAACAGGCCTAAACCTCATCTACACAATGTGGTGTGTAATGTTAGGAAACACAGGTAATATAATTGAAAAACATGCACATTTTTTTGCTCATTCCACAATCATATGACCTGTGTTTCCTTTGCTTAGGTATCTCATTGTGGAAATGTAGTCTATCATATGAAAGACTACGTAGAATATGAGCACTGTATGCAAGAACTTTGACACTTACAGAAGCCTCTCCTTCTCCATGCCTCCTACACAGTTCTAAATGTACATCATAAATGGAAACAGTACAGAATTAATTATACATGTTAAATGGTTTATTTTTGCTGTTCTCAGAATGTATCAAATTTCACTAAAAACAGTGACTTGAAGGTATTCATCATATAACAGCGGGGAAAAAAAAACACAATCAAAATGATTGTGTTTAAAAAACCCATACAACATAACAAATCAGAATTCAGAACTCCTTAAAGTTAACTTACTTTCCATGATGTCAAAGGATGTCCTATGAACAGCTTACACTCTCCTGTGCTGTTATTACTTTCAGCCCGCCACTTTCTGAAAGAAAACCTCCATCGTTTTGAAAAACATGTTACATACAATAAATGACTTCTTGCTCTCTACCACAAGTTTCCACAAGGCCAAATCTTGTCAGAGCCATTTATAACTCTTGGATTTCTTGTAAGCCAATCCCGTCATTTGGCATTTCCGCAACTTTCAGAATTAAAATGTTGAAGATCATTTTCACAATCCTGGACTAGTAATATCTTCCCCTTCTTCCTCAGTCATGTTCTACATTTCCTATGACACTGATACTGCTTACTATGAAGCAGACTTACACTACCTCTATGACTACTACAATTATTTAATTCTCTACATCACTTTTAATCACAAAGCAATGTAAAACAGTAGACAGCATTGCAGACTTACATTCCCTCTACTCTATGTTTTGATTGGCTGCTTCAACTAGCTTATAAAAAGAAATAGTTTTTCTGAACTCATTCAAAGTGCACTTATTTCTCCATGACGTCCAGTCTTATGGTTAGAAGTTATGTCTCTGAACTACACTTATCCTCAAGGCCAAATCGTGTAGGAGCCATTAGAACTTCTTGAAATTCCTCAGAGCACATCCCGAGATTCTTTCCCTAAAATTTTGGTTTTAAAAACACCAGGTAAGAGTTTTTAAGGTCATACGGCAATTTTGTTTTGAAAATTAAAACAGAATCATTGCAGAATGACCAGCCATTTCTAGACTTTAAATAAGCTGTGTAATGTCCTGATGTTATTGAAGGACCGTCATGATATATAATTGCTGCAGTTACAAAAGTCCTTCCTGATATTGACAACTGCGAAGCTACAACATTTTTAATTAAAGTTGTCAATTTTGTTCCATCAGGCCTACATCGTTGGAACATTAAAATGACATACTGGCCATATGTTCGTATAAATAATGTGGACATCATTTCAGATTTACATTGGCTACACTCCATGTTGTGATCAGCTGCTTTTACTAGCTTATTAAAGGAGACTGATTTACTGTCTGGCAAAGTTAAATATATAAATCTTTCTGAGTCTACACTAGTAGTACTTGATACCATACAGTTCTCGCAGTCATGCTGCCATTGATAAGAAAGCCCAAACAGCTGATCTACATCTACACCTTCAGCATGCAATACATCAAGCATATACATTAAAAACTCCTGACAATCTTGCTGAATATTTTGAGAGAATTGTGTTTGGCCTGAACATCTGTCTAACAGATTTCGAATTTCAGACACACTTTCTATGTTTGTTCTATCAGTGCTACATTTTTCTAAGACAGAATTTAACAAACTGCAAAATCTTTGATCAGAATTGACCACAATCTCTTCTTTTACATTTTCTAGAGAAAACAAAACATTAACCACTACATTAGCATAGCAGTTGACACCAGAACTGTGTTCAAATTGAAAACCAACAACATCTTCAACAGAATCCTTTTTGTTTCTGCTTATAATTTCAGGTTCATCGACTTTTCGTCTTTTTGCTACAACCTCACCAGTATTGGTCACATTTCTTCGTTTCCGGCCTACCACACGTTTCTCAAACAAAGGATATTGAGGCAAATGTGGCGCATACTCTCTTCTTAACCTATTGTATTCCTTAACACAATCTAGATCCGCACAAATGCTTGTGACATCACACTCAATCAAGTACAATCCCGATAAAGTTCTAACTCGTGACAATGCCACATATGCCATACCCTCCTTGAACACAGAACTGCCAATATTCACCAATGCACTGTCTACACTTAAACCTTGCGATTTATGGATTGTCACCGCATATGCTAAGCAAACAGGAAACTGCTTACGGCGAACATATAAGTCTTTTACAAGCAAAAATCTAGCAGAACAACGACCAATTAGCTGTACTTCCTCAATGCCATCAAATTTAATTTTTAAAAATTCAATTCCATCTCTATTTCTGTATTTTACAAAATCAACAACATTACCCATTGATCCATTTACCAGACCTCTTTCAACATGTAAATTCCTTCTTAAAATCATACGGCAGTTTAAGCACACATTCAGAGTCTTTTCAAAACCTGCAGTTTTAGATATACTCTTCTCTAATGAATCCAATTTTGTTTTCAGATTCTCAGACAAAATAATTGTTGATCCCATATGCTCTACTCTGTCAATAGCTTCCAGTTTCACAATCTCTTGCTTTTCTAAATGCAACATTTTGTTGTTGAATTTGGCACATTCTGCAAGAGTTGGCATCAAACATATTCCAGATTTCTTCTCAGTAATTTTCTGAAAAATATTCTCAGGCACAACATCTTGTTCTGGATATAAATTTGACAGTAATCGTGCATGTAAAGCTTCTTTCCCATGCTCGGTCACTTTTCCAATTCTAACATCTTGTAGAATAGTCTTGTAAACTTCATCCTTCGCCTGACGCATATTTTCATGCAGTTCAGCATAATTGAAGTTTAACCATATATTGACGTTGCCAATGCTGCCTAGGCACTTCCTGGTATCTTCATGCATGAGCATTTTGAACACAGGTTGCCCTTTCACTGGTGTCAGCTGCAGAAGATCTCCGAAAACAATGATGTGTTTGCCACCAAATAACACATCATACTCTGTTTTGAGAACTTCTTGCATTCTCAAATGCACAAAGGCAAGCATGACATTGGAAACCATGCTTACTTCGTCAATGATAAGAAGTTTCATTTTCTTCAAGATTCTTGAAACTTCAAAACAAGCATCGCCAGATAGCTTGTGATATTGTAATTTGTTGTCATGCTCCACTGGCAGCATCAGTAAATGATGTAAAGTAATCCCTTTAATGTTATGTGCTGCCAGTCCAGTTGGAGCGGTGACAACACAAGACAGCGATGACTCTGTCCTTTCCTGCAAATAACATGAAATTGCTTTAATAAGGAAACTTTTTCCAGTTCCCGCTTCTCCACTCACGTACAGTCGGACAGGCTTCAACGACGTACATGAGCACTCTTTCTTGTCATGACTTAATCCATGATCAATTTGCATGGTAACTTCGTCATATATTTTCCTCTGCTCAACGTTGATTTGTCTTTCCAACTCTTCTAAGTTAACCGCATCCTCCTGAGCATGTGCCATGGCTCTTTCCACTTCATTCATAGCAGTGGCAGCTTCATTTTCGATAACAGGTCCTCCTAGTGGATCCTGACTCAATGAAGCAGAACTCTGACTGTCCTGAGAACTGTCTCTGGCAATCTCGGCTGCAATCATTGCTTCCTGCTCAATTTCCGCATTCAACATTTCTACATATTTGGGAAAAGCAGGACATTCTATGGTCTCCTTGGCGGCATTGAAAGAGTCTTCGTAACAGAGAAAATCTCCAAGCAGTTCCTCTTCTGCACGCCAAGGCTTGAAAAGTTGCAAAAGTGCTAAATAGAAAAACTCCTTTTTTTCAGGAGATTCGCCACTCAATTTTCGATGGTTTACCAAGTGGCATTTTCTTTGCTTGACCAGACATCCCTCACTTCCTATTACAGCATACACTCCTTTCTCAGTATCTTCTTTGATGTTCCTCTTGAATATGTAATTTTGAAGAACCTCATATAAACAAACATTCTCGAGGTGAATGCTTCGATTTGGATAATATGTATCCAACATGTTGGTCTTCAAAATGTCGGTACTGTTTGGCTCCTTTTCCGCCAAATACTCAATTTCCCGCACAGGTTTGAGAACTCGATTACGCGTTGCAGCAAGACCAAGACTCGCCCAAACGATACTCCTGGACTTGGCATAGAGACTTGCTGAAGACAACCGGTCAGAACATTCGTACGCTCCAATTTCTCGATGCGACAACATCTTCAGACTGAAACTGTACAACTTCTTGCTGAGGCTCTTTTCATGGGAAATGTCCTCCCACATATCCTTCAATTCTGTCTTCTCTTTTTTGGTGTTGTAAGACGTCACATACCGAGCCACAGCCATACAGTTATCAGCCACAAACTGTATATCCATGTTAGCATTCCACATGGACAAAATCACCGGGTTGTAGTCATTGATGTACTTGGACTCTTCGTTCCTCTTCAAATTGTATGTGTTTTTAGGTGATTTCTTCATCACATTATGTCGCAGCGAAGACATCAAACTGTTTACTCTTCCTTTAGAAATCACCGGTCGTGGAAAGCCGAAACGACATTTGGTGTAGAACTTGTCCTTGTTTCGGAATTTACTACGACAGTACTTTCCACATCGATGGCTTTGGAAACGCAGAACTTTTTCTCTTAGGCTTTTCTTCTCCTTTGCGTTTGGAACAGCACACGTAGAATACTGTTGTATAAAACTCATCACTGAGTCTTCTGGATCCGTTCCAAATTTAGGTGCATCCTTGATCCACAGCAACATATGTATATGAGGAGCACCTCTTGCTTGGTACTCCTTTCTCCAGAAGAAACCCAACACCTCTCCAAGAGGTGGATTCTTCTTATTCATGATGAAATACATCATAGCTTCAAATCTATGATTGAAGTACCTACATACATTGACTGGATCCAAAGAGCACAGTTCTCCGGGTGTCTTGAATTCGATGTTTTCTACGTTAGCATTTGCCTCTCGTAGAAATTCAAGTAAGTCTTCCCAGCCATACTCGGCACAGCTCAGAGTGAGGAACCATGTGGGAGTTCCTAAGTAAGCATGGGCGTAAAATCCGCTCCGCTCGCGGATTTTTCGGATTTTCGGCAAATTCGCAATCCGCGAACGCTCGCGAATTTGTCGAAAATCCGTGAATCCGCTCGCGGCGGATTTTTTGCTTGGTTGCGGCGCGAGGCGTGGTGCACGGCGTTCACTTTCCGTCATTTAGCATTTGCCGAGTTGTTTTTCTTTGCGAGTGACGCGCCATTTTAGATCTTGCTGCGTGTTCCCGCGGGAGTTTGGCGCCCGCGAATACGTACTCGCGGCTTGCCACCTTGCACAGCACACCTCGCGAGAGTTCGCAATTGCAAACACGTAGTTGCGGCGGAAAGGAACAATCTCGCACTTGCGAAATAGAGATTTTGCAATTTCGCACAAGAAAATCACCAGCAAACAGGATAAACCTTCAGAAAATTATGATTTTTATCAGAATCACTCCTCAGGTTGACATTTGCATGGCCTTTTTTTTTGCAAGGAGTCCATTTTGGGGGGGGGGAGGAAGTGCCCCACAGTCTCCAACTTCCTGTTCCTGTCCAGCATGCTCTTCCCAGTGCTTTGTCCATCTCCTGGTCACTTTCATTTGGATCTGGAGCTGGAAGGATTACTTTTTGTGGGTGCTGCTGGATATTTGGATTTGAGGCCTTTTTGACTGTCTTTGGATCACTTTTGGATTAGAAATCAACTTTCACAAGTAAGTTTGTTTGGGGCATTACAGTTGCTGCAAGTAAAATTTTGGAACTTTTTCAGAACATTAAATAAATTATATTGTGGGTAGCCACAGTATCCAGTAGGACCAGGGTTGGTTAGGGGTGCATGATACAACTGTTTTGTTGAATTTAAACACCATTGAGGCCATGGATGGGCTGGGATTGTGCTGATTTTTGTCCTTTTTTTGGGCCTGCTGGTGTGGCCCTTTGCCCAGGGGTGGTGAGTGTTGCATGGGCCTAGTCTTTCTGTGGGGTGTCTTCTTGAATTTAAACATAATTGAGGCCATGGATGGGCTGGGATTGTGCTTATTTTATTGTTTTTGTCGTTTTTGGGGGGTGCTGGTGTGGCCTTTTGCCCAGGGGTGGTGGTGCATGGACTGAGTGTGCCTGTGGTGTGGTCTCACTCTCTTTAATGTAAACATCATGGATGGCATTGGATTGTGGTGATTTCTGGCTGTTTTTCTGTTTTTTGGGGGTGTACTGTTGATGTGGACTGGCCATGTGGGTGGTGGTGGTGGCCATCTTGAATGCTGGCTGGTACAGGCAACATGTGCTTGGGGTGTAAGGGGCCATTTTGAGGAGAGGCAGTGTCTGAGGCCTGCACTTATTTTGCCTACTTTTCATCCATTATGCCCAGGGGTAGTGAGTGTTGCATGGGCCTAGTGTTTCTGAGGGGTGTCTTCTTGAATTTAAACACCATTGAGGCCATGGATGGGCTGGGATTGTGCTGATTTTATTGTTTTTTGTTGTTTTTTTGGGCCTGCTGGTGGGGCCCTTTGGCCAGGGGTGGTGAGTGTTGCATGGGCCTAGTCTTTCTGTGGGGTGTCTTCTTGAATTTAAACACAATTGAGGCCATGGATGGGCTGGGATTGTGCTGATTTTATTGTTTTTTTGTCATTTTTGGGGGGCTGCTGGTGTGGCCTTTTGCGCAGGGGTGGTGGTGCATGGACTGAGTGTGCCTGTGGTGTGGTCTCACTCTCTTTAATGTAAACATCATGGATGGCATTGGATTGTGGTGATTTTTGGCTGTTTTTCTGTTTTTTGGGGGTGTACTGTTGATGTGGACTGGCCATGTGGGTGGTGGTGGTGGCCATCTTGAGTGCTGGCTGGTACAGGCAACATGTGCTTGGGGTGTAAGGGGCCATTTTGAGGAGAGGCAGTGTCTGAGGCCTGCACTTATTTTGCCTACTTTTCATCCATTATGCCCAGGGGTAGTGACTGAGTGTTGCATACTTGCATGTCCCACTCCCTAGTCTTTCTGTGGGGTGTCTTCAATGTAAACATCATGGATGGCATGGGATTGTGCTCATTTTTCTGTGCTTTGTCGATTTTTTGGGGTGTATAACTGAACTGATGCTCCTCTGTCTTCCATTGCTTTTAGGTGCACAAAAAGACTCAAGAGAACCACCAGTGCCAGGAAGAAGTCCTGCAGCGGTGTGTGTGTGAAGCATAACGTCACGCGACGTCACGTCTGGACACAGAACCCTCTGCAACTCGTGCAACTGCTGCCGTGCTGACCTGCTCTGAAGAAGATGGCCCCCAAAAAAGTAACCCGTAGCTCCTCTAGCAAGAAAGGTGCCAGTAAGGAGCAGAAGAAGCAAGTTACCAAGGACACTGGTGTGCTGCCCGCCCCTTTTTTTGGGAGTAAAAAAAAAAGTATGCCTGCAGCAGCAGCAGCGGGATCTGCTGGGGACCAAGCTGGCAGCAGCACCCCCGCTCCATTGGGCTCAGTGCCACCACCACCACCACGCCAACTTAAGTCCAAGCCCTTGAGTGCTGCAGAGGCAGCCAGTATAGTTCTTCAATCACCATCGACCAGTGATGTTGGTTCATCGCAAGAAAGCAGCAGCAATGTCCCTCAATCAACACAGGTTGTTGTAGCTCATCTGACGAGTGTTGAACAACCACAGCCGCAACAACAATCACATGTGCAAGTACAAGCCCAAGTACATGTGGAAGGAGAGGCAGCGCAAGGAGATGCGCAAGCAGAGGTGCATGGAGGGTCACAGGGTGCCCACAATAGTTGTTCCTCCCGAAGTAGGGGCACATCAGGAAATCGACAATCAAGGCGAGGTATCATTTGAGGAAGCCACTCCTCCTGATGATCCTTCATTGTCTTCCACACCCCTAGCAAGGAAGAGATCAAGGGTGGTGTCTACATCTTCTTCAAGCACACCTCCTTCTGATGATACGGATCAAACTTGGGAACCAGCACCACAGCCGTCTGAGAGTGAGGCACACCATGATCCGACAAAGGTAGTTAAGCGTAAAAGGAAGCTCGTCCAAAGTCTCAGAGTTATGGAGTGTGATGAGTCTCAACAAGAAGTGGCGGATACTGCTGCTGATGAAGACTCTGCCAACGACGACCCAGTCATCATAAAGGTCACTGCAGCCCCAGCGGGCATGCAGCAAACAGACATTTTGACCCTAGCCCGAAGAGCTGCTGAGTGTGATGATGATGATGATGTTGTCGATGAGGAGGCAGTGGAAACACCACAATCATTGGAGTTAAGTAGTACACCAACTCGTCCCGCTTCCATATTTCTTTCTGGCAAGAAGAGACCTCCGTCAACCTCGACCTTAATTAGTGGCGGTGAAAGTGCAAAACGTACAAAAGTTGGGCAATCCAGATCCTCCACTTCATCTGGCATTAGCTTCATGACCACCACCACCAGTATCGCCGCCTCCTCCATGTCCCACAGACACTTCAAGTCCCCAGTTTGGGACTTCTTTACTGTTTGTCCAAAAAATCCAAAGTTTGCCATTTGTACCATTTGTAAGCAAGCAGTTAGTCGTGGTAAGCCAGGTACCAACTATGGTACCGGAGGCCAGAGAGGTCATCTTAGGAGACAGCACACTGTCAAATGGTTTGCGCACCTAGATGCGATCAAGAAAGGCCAAATTCAAGGAAACGTTGATGTTTCATCTGATGATGACGAGCAGGAAGAAGACGTGTCAAACACTTCCCTTACACCCAGTACCCCTGTCAGCAGCACACCCAATGTGAGGCACACTAAGAGTGTTGGAGCGAGTGAGACACCAACGCACAAAAGTTCACCAGTGAGCAAAATTGGGTCAACGAAGTCATTATCAGCCCGTAAATGCTTGGTCCAGGGCAACATTAGAACAATGCTTACTTCAGACGTGCCATATGAACGCAACCACCCACTGACGCGTCTGTATAACACTAAGCTGGCTAAAATGCTAGCTGTGGACCTTCTACCTTTTTCTTTTGTAGAAGCGGTAGGTTTTCTTGAATTAGTGGCAACGCTCTGCCCTAAATGGAAGGTTCCGAGCCGGTTCTATTTTGCCAGAGTTGCGGTTCCAGCACTACATGAAGATGTGCTGGAGGCGATTGGGGCAGCTTTGCAGAAGAGTGCTGTTCACACAATACATCTGACAACAGACATGTGGACCAGTGGCGCAGGCGCTGATTACATGTGCATCACTGCACACTGGGTCTCTTTTTCAGGTGTCAAAGCAAAGCTAAACGCAGGTGTTGACCCGGACAAAGTTTTCAAAGCTGCTCGGAAACATGCAACACTAGCCATGTTTGGCTTGGAGAAAAGTCACACAGCAGAAAACCTTTTGGAAGAGTTTAACAAAAAGGTCTTGAAAATGCTATCCCCCCTAAAACGCAAGATTGGTTATGTTTCCACGGATAATGGCGCCAATGTAGTTAAGACCATGTTGAAGGGTGACCATGTTAGAGTGCCGTGTTTGGCGCACTGTATCAACCTGGTAGTTCAAAAATTCTTGATTGATAAACAGAGTCCAGCGTTCGAGGTAATGGCCACCTGCCGCAAAATGTGCAACCATTTCAGCCATTCTTTTAAGGCCCGGAAGCATCTGCGGAGACTGCTATTTCAACGTGGAAGGCCAGTGAAAGCACTCATCCAGGAGGTGGCAACACGTTGGAACTCAACCTTCTACATGCTTGAGCGTCTGTATGAGCAGTATACGGTACTCGATCACTATTTCTTCACAGAGGGTACATCTCAGAAGGAGGACCTGCGGATGAGTGCGGCGCAATGGGACATAGTTAAAAGCCTGACAGACATGCTTCGTCCTTTTGAGTTCTTCACGCGTGCAGTCAGCCAGGAGGACTGTAATTTGGGAAAAGCTATCCCATTGTTGTGCATGCTGGAGCACCAACTGATGGCGGTGTCTTCTGAGTTTGAAAAAGATGTACAAAAAAAAGACCATTTTATTTTGTCTGAGAAATTATTAGAGCGCCTACGTGGTGATGAACGTCTTCAAAAGATCAAGTCAGATCAGCATTACATTTGTGCTACTATTCTGGATCCACGCTACAAAAAGGCGCTGGCAGGCGAAGCATTCTTTCCTTTTGCTGATGCAGATGTTCAAAAGTACAAACATTGGTTAGCCTGGTCAGCCAAGAGGTTTGAAAAAGAACGGCAGGTTATTGAAGGAGAAGCCAGTACATCAGCATCAGCATCAGCAGGCCATCCCCAGTCACAAGAATCCACTTCTGCACCTGTGGCTGGGGCACAAGTGACCTCTCAGCCGTTAAAGACACCGGCAACTGGATCATCTGCACCACACACAACAAAAACAGTGGCTGTTGTAGAGGATTGGCTAAGTTTGCTTGGGTATGGTTCTCGAAAAAATGTCACAGCCACAGCAAAAAGTAAGCAAAGTGGAGGAACCGTTGATGACCTTGAGTCGATGGTGCAGGACTATCTGAATGACTCAACAGAGGTCTTTCTTAATGATGAGCCATTGCAGTATTGGCATGGCAAAAAACAATTGTGGCCACAGCTCTTCAACCTGGCTATAAACTATTTGTCTTGCCCACTCGCAAGTGTGTCTTCTGAACGTGTTTTCAGTGCTGCTGGTGGCATTGTAACTCCCAAACGGAGCCGCCTCTCGCCCAAAAATGTGGAGCGGCTGACAATGATCAAGATGAATCAGCACCTCATACCACCAGATTACAAAGTACGAGAAAGCACGCCGCATGAAGACGAGGAGGACGGCAACGTAGATGAGGGGATTTGTTCTCTGTTCGGTGGCACTGACCTCATCCAGCCTGAATTCGCAGAGTATGATGACGAAATCTTGTTCTTATTCCCTGACACCGAGCCCTGAAAATGAGACAATCAATCAAGAACTTTCTTTTTCGTCCTTATTCACTTTTATTCCTGTGTGCTTTGTGTCTCTCTTTCTTTGTTTTGCACAGTTAATTTAATTCAAACTTTAATCACCTAATCCCAAAAACAAGACCATCATCAGAACTGTCTTCACTTGCTTGCTTATTGATTTGAAGGTGCCGCAGTCTACATTCCTCAGGTTCACAAGTTCTGAAGAACATGCTCCTCTATCCTCCTCCTCCAGACTGCGATTTCCCTCCAAGCAGAGTGCTGGATTACGCCCAATGAAGAAAGACTCAGCACTTGTGGGGGTGTTGTACTTCTTTGCGGGTGAGTTGACGGATTTGGGCCCATTGCTGTGAAGCTCTAATAATGGACAAAAGTGTTTTGGACCAAATATGAGGTGGAAATTTCTTGCCGTTTTTGCTGACTTGCTTGCCTTTGAGGTGCTCTTTGGCGGGGTTCCGGGTGTTTGTGGGTAATTTTTGGTGTCTGTCGAAGCACTGCTGCGACAGTCTAATCTTGATTGCATTTGCTTTTCAGGAAATCCGTGGTGGAAAACAGGAGTTATGATGATTGATGATGATGACCTAGCTGAACAGCGCCGCGTTTGGACCGAAGGCCGAGAGATATTGTAAGTATGAGATTTAGCTTTTTCGCTGTTTGGGGGTGTTGTCGGGTGTTTTTTTCCGGGTGGGTTGCCGGGTCTTGCCTGGGGCATTCCTGGGAAGGTCTAATACCGGATAGAAGTGTTTTGGACAAAATCCTGAAGGAACAGCCTTTTTTTTGCTATTTCTTCTGTCATCTTGCTCAATGTAGCGTTTTGGGGGGCTTCCTGCTGTTCGTGGGTGGGTTGCGGCCGGGGTCTCTGTCGAAGCACTGCTGCGACAATCTAATCTTGATTGCATTTGCTTTTCAGGAAATCCGTGGTGGAAAACAGGAGTTATGATGATTGATGATGATGATGACCTAGCTGCACAGCGCCGCGTTTGGACCGAAGGCCGAGAGATATTGTAAGTATGAGATTTAGCTTTTTCGCTGTTTGGGGGTGTTGTCGGGTGTTTTTTTCCGGGTGGGTTGGCGGGTCTTGCCTGGGGCATTCCTGGGAAGGTCTAATACCGGATAGAAGTGTTTTGGACAAAATCCTGAAGGAAACACCAGTTTTGGCATAGCCCTAGCAGCAGGATTGCATGTGTTTCGGGGGGTTCTATTGCAACGCAGTTCTGGTGTGGTAGAGCACTGTTGGAGCGATGCTGGCTATGGATACTTTTGCTTGCTTGCAAGTGGTTTGAATACAATCCACGGTCTGTATTTGGGCCTACTGTTACTTTCAAAGTACGTTTTGTAACCATTTTTCTGCTAGGCATCGTTTTTGGAGATCTGATTGGGGTTCTTCTACATTTTTGCGACTGGCTTTAGTAAGGGTCTTGGTGGGAGCAATGCTGGGAAGGTCAAATTTTGTTCTAAAACACAGTTTACAGTACACCTACCTTGAGGGGAAAGATCCGCTATAATATTTTGGCCATACTTATTTATCCTTAAAAAGGTGACTCAGACAGAGCACGCAATTTCAAAAATATTGTACTGTCTATTAGGGAAATCAAAGTGTCACATTTTGAACCACACAGCGTACATACCTTTTATTTATTTATCAGTGGTATTGTAATAGCACTTCCTGTTTTCCGTTCAATAATTACAGGCCGGGTTTCAGTCAACATCCGCCAGGCAGGCAATGGACAGGGTGTCTTCTGTCAGTGGTCAGTCACCAACATTGATGGACGAAGCGTCAGCTGGAATGGAGGAGTGCCGCCAATAAGAGGAATTGTTTGCTGCATGCAACTTACTTACCAAATTCAAGGACAACACCAAAAACATACGCAATACAGATACAGTATCCCTTGTATTATTCTATGAGTGTGACTGCATGTGCTTAGCTTTACTTTGTAACCAAAGATTGTCTTTATCTTCAATTATTGTTTGTCCATGTTCTGCTTTTTTTTTCTTCTCTCAACAAAACCTACCCAAAAAGAAACCCCCATTCCCATCCATTTTACAAACCCTAACCCTCTTCCCCCGGGCTGTGTTGTTTTGCTTGATGTCTGACTAAAATGACATCAATAATTCCACACACTTGCTGGGGAGGATAAGGTCATAGCAACAGGCTGGTGAAGGAATACGAGGATATCTTCTAGACTTACTCAGCTTCAGTACTATATCTTCTAGTAGTAGTAGCCAATGTCAAATAAATTCAACGCAAGTACTAGTTATACTTGCAAGCAAATACTTTACCATTTGTTAGGCTACATTATGGCACTGTTCTGTCTGTCACCTGCTATATTCTCGATCGTACCGTAACCGTTGTAATGCTACAGTAAGGACAAACAAGGTTTCGTTTTCTTTTTTTCCATAGGCATGCAACTGCCACTGTGTCACACCACTAGTACCAACGCAATGAGGAAATGTCACCCGCCCAGGATTGACAACGTTAATCCCCATTTCACGTGGAGCCAGCCCTGGGCCTAGCCCTAATTTCTAACACAAATTACAGGTAAGATAAGCGTTTGGTGGGAGGTAGTATAATGGAGTAATATTTCGGAGTAGACAAGAGATTGACGGTTGTACTACTAAAGTCCTACGACTGTTCAGGAAAACAAAGTTACTGTTACACCCCCGCCCCCCACCCACCAGACTGAAAAGCAGTAAAAAACAGGTATGGTCAGATAAAGTTTAAAAATATATTTATGTAGCCCTAACAAAATAATCTCCCTCACCCACCCTAACCCCAACGATTGTCTTTGAAACGTCCCAAAACGATCCCAACTCCCAAATCCCACCCCCCAAAAGTCTATAAAAAAAGGGCAAGGGACACTCCACTACTGGAGGGTGCTGGTGCTGGGGCATTTTGCGGCATGGGCATCATACTCCTTGCGGAGGGTGGCAAGCTCGGAGCGGAGGCCCTTAACCAAGTTCTTATACTTCAGGACCTCCTGCTCCAGGTTGGACATTCGGACTCGTAGGCGGTGTTGGCGTTCCTTGCAGCTCCTGTGGGGGGCAGCTGGTATTTCTGTTGCTTGGCGGTGGCGGTTGTCTTTCTTAGCCCGGCTCGGTCCCGCTGGCTTAGTCACGGAGGAGGATGCAGTGGTCACAGTCGAGGATGTTGTTGTTGCCCCGCTTGACTGCGTGTCCTCCTCCTCCTCCAGGGCCACCAGCCACCGATATTCGGCGACAGTGGCCTCCAGCCTCCGTTGCTGGGCCAGTCTAGCCTGCTCCCTCCGTGTTGTTGATTTGGAAGGAGCAACTATATGAAGAAAGAAAGACATAGTCTGTAACCAATGCTCCTTAGCATTAATAACACAAAGTGATTGAGCCGAAAGTTGGGTCACAGTACAAGTAGCAAATTGAAAGCACAGTACATAACTATTGAGGACAGTATCTATGTAACCTCCCACTTCTGCATCCTTGCTCTAACATTAGTGGTAGTTTAATGAACAAATTCTACGACCACTATGGACTTCCATTACAGTCGACTATGACAGTACACCAGTCTTCTTCTTCTTCTTCTCTCTTGTTTAGGGAAATTGGTACGTTATCTTATGCAAGCCGGCAGAATGACATGGACAGCACAGTGAACTTACACCCGAGAAAAAAAGTTGCACACAATGATGAGTGAGACAGACTTGCGTTACTGTACCGGTCCAGTACATGCAGGTGGTGAAGCTATTACTTTTCTATTACGGGTGGCACTGAGAATACTCTGTTACAAGGGCTACTGCTTAATTAATTTACCTTTCACCCTACAGTGCAAATGAGTACTAGAAAAGGAAAATGAAGAAACTAACTAATTTGATTATCTATCATTTCACATGGGACGTATTTGATGACATATGGGATGACTTTAGGTGCTTTGCTTAATATTGAGTGAACAGTGATACACCCACACATGAATGACGTACTACAAGTAAACTAAAGTTATTAAGAGAGGTACGGAGTGTCCACCGTAATAACCAGATATATGCTGTGATTGCAGACGCAATACAAAGTACTGCTACTATTCATGGTAGTATTGGACACATTTACAATTTCTTTTCCTTGCCTTCCCTGCACTGGAACGGACGTGCGGGTGCGGTGGTACATGCTCTTCAAGGTAACACTTACTTCATCTGGCGACCATCTACTCTCTCTAGATACACATGTGCTATCTAAGAGTCAGAGAATACCATGCTCCAGGCATCCATTCAGTCAAAGTATACGCACACATACAGTTTCTGTTTCACCCACCCAGGCTGCTGTCCTTCCACCCATCCTTGCTTCATCATTGACCCAGCCATGCACCATACCATATTCTTTCCTTCCCAGCCACCTCGGGGGCCAAGCAAACACATATCGTTCTTCTTTGCCAGCCATCATACAAGTTCGCGTCCCACTTACTTACACCCTTCTTTCGCTTTTCGTTCATCCCATCCATCACGTTCGTCTAAGAACTTCTTGGGATTCTTCTCACCAAAAACTTCACAGCTAAGTCGAAGTACATTTCGAGGAGGCTACTACCTGGTTGATTTGTAATTGTAATACACCCGTGCAGAAAGCACACTATGCAGTCTTCAATCTCAATAAGTAAGGAATATATAGCTTACCTGTTTCCGCCACCACCGTTTGAACCCCCACAGGACCGTCCGCCGGCTCTTGCACCGCCTCCTCCCCAGAGTCCTCCGAGTCCTCGCCCAACACAGCCACCTCCGCGCTGGCCCCGTCACCAGATGTTACACCTACAAAGTACATTTAAGAATGTTAGAATACACCACTCACTACTATATAATATTTGGTCTAGGAGAAATGTTAAAAAAACTGAATACAATTAATAATTTGTGACTGTCTACTCTATAGTAAAAATGTCCCATTTTCCAGGGAAGGCTGTTGTCTTGCTGCACTTTTATGCACAACTGATGAATGCTTGCTTTTGATTTTTAACACGCACCACTTTTTCTCCTAACAGACAGAAGCTTGACTCCTAAGAACACGACCAGGATCAAGTTCAAACCAGGTGAGAGCTCGGCTCGACCACAAGAAATGTGTCCAATTAATCGTCAGCACTCACTAACCACTTTTCCGTTTTCAGTTAAATAGTTTTATGACAAAGTAGATTTTAATAAATGTGTTTACTTTTAGTAAAGCTTTTAAACTTAAATAGACTCTGTGGTTTTTGTTCCTCCAGACTAGAGTGGATGAGCTAAAGGTTTTGGAATTTTTGCAAGCATGAGTGCCTCTGACACTTCTTGACTGTGCTGTGACTCCGTACTCTCTTGTCCTGCGTACGATAATCTAGAGATCAATCATCGGTGACTTCGGGAGCTGAATGACTCTGCCACACTATCTAGTCAGTAAGGAGACAGTGCATAGAGCTATTGCTGAATAGAATGGGAGTCCAATGGAATTGCCAAATGTCCAA
This sequence comes from Lissotriton helveticus, assembly GCF_964261635.1. Lineage (NCBI taxonomy): Eukaryota > Metazoa > Chordata > Amphibia > Caudata > Salamandridae > Lissotriton > Lissotriton helveticus. The sequence goes on from NC_136071.1 coordinate 622,928,172, forward strand.
TCTTAGTTAGCTACACAGACAGACTAATAAGAATAGTCTAGTAATACCACAGGGAGTCATATTCGAGGCAGGATAAGAATTTATATCCAGTCTACAAGAAGATCAAAGACGATTTAGAAAAAATCGAATGAGGAACGCTAGGAAAAAATAGGTACTGTTTATTAAAATGTAAACTTACTGGGGCCAGCAAAGGAGCCCTCGCCTGCCCGATCCTGGCCTGCATCCTCAGCACCCTCCTCCTGTGTCCTCTTGCCCTTGGGGGGAGCTGATGTACAACATGAAAGAAAGAAAAACCAGAAAACATGGATGAGATTTTTCAACCAAATCAAACATTTCAAAAGAACAATAACAAAATATTTTGGAGAAATAGCAAATAGATAGACAACTATTCCACGGGATCTATCTCATGTGGTATACTACGTTATTCGTATTGCCTGATTTGCGGAACGTTGACTTAGAAAGTTCCTATGTAACTCAATAAACAGACTACTAAAGAGGTTTGCCTAGGCCTGGCACTGCAGGCAGCAGTCCGCAGCACGCGAAGTGACAGACAAAGTCCATCCTGCTTGCAGATCAGTGAATACTCAAACTATCAATCCACCCACCACCGCCACTATTTCTTCTTATAGCCATGTGTCTTAAGGAAGGACTGGACTTCAGTCTGTTGGGGCTGATTTAGAAGTCCCTTGCGGCTCATTTTCCTCCATTGTTGCGTGCCTTTTGTGACGCAGCGGCAGAACAAAAGACTCGCCATGGTGTTGGTGCGGCGTATATATTAAAAAAAAACTCATATGGGCATATGGGCGATGCATCACGTTGTAAAGCCCTGCGCCATCAGGGGGCGTTCCGGCGCAAGGGAGGGCGTACCTGCGCAGGAACGAATCCTAAAAGTGGCTGAGGGAAATCTACAAGATGTCAATCAGTCACTTTTAGGACAATGATGCATGACTCAAACCCTGCGCGCTTGAAGCCGACGTACGGCTTGATGCAGCATTGGGGGGAGATAGGGTACCCCAGAGCATTGCTGGAGCTGCGCCATCGTTGGCACGCAACTCCAGCAATGCGCTGCCTTTACGGCACAGATGCGTAAGGCTTCTGAGACGTTTTGGGCCCATGGGTGGTGGTGGCATGGCACACAATTACTGCCGCATCCCTGCTACTTTGCAGGGATGCGCCGGTAATTGAAAATATGACCCTTACTGTCTAGCATTACGCAGTTCTTATCTTTACACTACACTCATACATAATTTCTCAGGCCAATGAAATGCTTCTGAACACAACATACAAAACAAAGAAGCATAGTAGCAAGCAAGGCTACTGAGAAGGAGAGCAGTGCACCTGAAATGCATAGAAGATTTTGAAATAAAATTTACCTCAATGTAATCGGCAGCATTATTGCTCTTGGTAAAGAACAAAGATTTGCAAATAACAGAGCCGGATAAAACAGAGTAGTAAATGAATAGCTACTACTACTCACCAAGCCCGGGGACCTCTACGCCGAGCGCGTCCAGCAAGTCCCGCTCCCGGTCCATGACATCGGTCCAGCGGTGGGTGGCCTTGTTATATGTGCGCCGGACCCCAGAGATCTTATACATGGCCCGGCACACCTTCTCCCACCGCTTGCGGCGCTCCCGGATGCCATAGCCAGTCGCGATCTTGCCGCCTCCCAGGATCGTCTTGGGGAGGCGGCGCTGGACGTGGAAGATCAGTGCCGCCACTTCCTCCGCGCTGAAGATCTCCCGCTGGACCACTTGCTCCCCCCTAAAACGCCCGCACGGGAGCCGGGCACGGGGTGCGGGACCCTTCCCCTTCTCAGGGTGCTTCCCGGCTCCCTTTACCATGGTCTGGGCAGAAAGACAGTTAAATGATAAACAAGAAATAGAATAGTGAAGAAGAAAAGAAAAGAGTTTAAAAAAGTAGTTTAAAAGTAACTAAAAGCAGCAGAAAACACAAAAATATAGAGCTAGAAAAATAGAGGGATAGATAATAAGTAAAATTAGATCAAATAAACTTCAAACAAGCAAAGGATGGCAGAGATTGAGAGAGGATAGAGAAAGCATGCCCAGAACCATAGCAATGAATGAGAAACAAGATGGCCGCGCCCGTTCACGACCGCGTGGGTAAGTTCGCGCGAGATTTTCCTTGCGAGCATGCGCGAAATTGTACTAGCGAGCAGCACACTTTGCGAGATTACACATAGCGGCCGGAAACGGAATTACGTCACGCAAACAAGATGGCCGCGCCCGTGTACGACCGATAGGGTAACTTGGCAAACGTATAGCTAGAAGCGCCTCGCGAACACGCGCAAGATCACGCGAACATACACGTCGCACAAAAAACAATTTTGTATTCGCACGTATTCGCGGCTTCCGAAATCGATCTCGCACGGATTCGAGCCCCAAAAAACGCGCGAAATTGCAGAAAAAAAGGATTTTAGCTAAACTGAAAGCAATGAGCAGGTGCAAAAGTTCAAACTTAACATTAGTAACATTCAAGGTAGTGCTTCCTGAGGGGCCCCTCCAGAGTTTGCAACTATTCTATGACCCTGCTATGACCCAAACAGCAGGCTCATAGAATAGCTACAAGTAGACCATAAAGGTCCTGTGAAAAAAAAAATCACTGCAACAAAAAGCCAATTACAGATAAGGAAGGAAGCAGGTGCCAGCCAGACTGGAAGTTTCAAAATTACTGACACATTAATGACCCACAAATTAATTGATGGCAGTTGAAGAAGGGCAGGTGTGCTTGCTTTTTTCAACCACCATAATCTACAGTGATAAATAAACCTAATGGGTGGCAGTGAGGATGTACCAGAGGGTGGCATGGGTGTCCCAGAGGGTGGCAGTGGTGAAACAGAGGGTGCTGTGAACCTGTGATGATAAACCAGACGTAGAAACAACATAGTCGCGGCCGTTGCGAGCCGAAAAGTAAGTTCGCAATTGCGAACTTGTCCCAAAATCGTCGCGAACGCGCGCCAACACAAAAAACGGGAAAATCCGCAAATCTGCTAGAGTTCGCGGATCTTCGCGGATTGCGAATCCGTAAATCCGCGAGATCCGCTAGATCCGCCCATGCTTATTCCTAAGTTCCTCAGCATACATTTTAAATCACCATGACGACGGTACCAGTACTCATTAGTACCACGCTGACACGCCATGAGATTAATCAGGTGAGAATCCAAAATACTGTCTTGGACATTGACTTTATCCATAAAGTCACTTGCCGAGATGTTTTGCATGTGTATACCACTTTTCAAGATGTGGTTCACTGCATATGACAGTCCAGACAGATCGCTTTCAAACAGGAGATGAAACAAATAAGGAATGCATTGTCGAAACCTAGCATCTCCTGCATACAATCGCAAAGTCCGGTATTCAGAAGCAGGAATTTGATGAGGTCGCTCATCATATCTTCCTCCCTGACCTGTTGGAAAAAGCTGTGGGAAACACCGAGCTTCCAAACTTTCCTCCCAAACACTAATGGGACTCCCTTTGGCTTGTTTCATTTGAAACAACTCAATAGCATTCCCCATGACTTCCTTGGAATGCAAAGGATGAACACTATAATGTTCATATATTTCTTCACTAGTAGAGGGTTCTACTTTCTCAATTTGACCAGCACACAAATCGCTATCCTCTTCCTCACTTACTTCCTCTTCTGCAACATATACATTCTTATAGTATTTATTATTTTTTTTCAAATACAATGTTGCCTTTTTAACTTTCCTAACATCCACTAAATCTTGCCATATTTTCTTATTCTTTGTCGGAACCCCATTAACTAAGATAACCAGAGGTTCCTCTTCCACTTTTTCTACTCCAATTGTGTTAATGTTTTTCTTCAAATCTAGAGGCAAATAAACAACTCTTCCCTTTAATCCTCTCTGTAAATCTGATGGAGGCAATTTCCCTGTCTTTGGCTCCATTCTTACAATAGCCTGAAAGGGATGGATACTTTGAATCAAAATAGATTCATAAGTATTTAAATCCTTCAATTCAGAAGGAATCTCAACCAATTCCAGATTATTATGAACTGCTCTAGCAGGCATCTGGTTTTGATTTAATTTGCAACAACAATAAGTACACACACGTTGATCCAATCCCAAATCAAAACAATTTTCTACCATCAAGTATGTTGTGAAATCCTTCCATTCACTATTATTTTCCCTTTCACTTTTTGCATATAAATCCACTAACTTAGTCTGATTCTTATAATAAGTGCGTCGACAACACACACAAGTGAAATTTGGCCTCTCACTTGATTTGACCTGAAACGTCGCAATTTCCCTCTGGAAATTATCTGTACTGGAAACCTGTACACTATCTTCCACATTACCCGCTTCTTCTTGGTCAATTTCAACATTCTCCTCTTTACTTCCAAAGTAACAAAACTCAATTTCTTCACATATATTCTTCACATCTATTTCAGAACCATGCAAAAGAGTAGCGCATAATTGTTTAAGCATAATTGCTGGACTCTTAGCATAATACAACATTCTAACTAATTTCCTCACTTTATTATGATGCACTGCTAGCATCCTGAAATGATGAAAAACACTCTGGCATACTCTCCTGGAAAGACAAGCCAGTGAATGACCATGCAAACCTGTCACTTCTCTCACTCTGCAAGGATCTAATTCTTGCAACAACCTCATTTTCTGCTTCAAACTTTTCTTATTAAATGACCGTACAAAATCACAAAGCAAATTGATGGAATCCTGTCGCACACTGCAAATACTACTACACTTCCAGGTGTACACAGGACCCTTAGCACGTCTTCCTAAAACCTCATTACCTAACACCTCTTCTGCCTCTGTTGTCACAAGTTTTTCTTTTTCAACTGGACAACCATCTTTCACTTCATAAGCACGACCACTGGTGTCAACTGCATGCACCAAATCATTATCCTGGAAATAACTCTCCTCATTAAAAAATGCCTCACAGCTTGAACTATGCATCCATTCTCCAGAAAAAACTTCACAAAAATTACTACGATTAACTATTCTCTTCCATCTACTATTTCTTTTGAAATCATAAATTGCCTTGTTTAGCTTCCTAATTCTATTGATTATCAAAATAAATAACTTACGTTTAATTTCAAATGCCTGATCAATAACTTTCTCAACTTTTTTTTTCTCTTATAAAAAAGCACTTTCTGTTGACCTTTCTTAATATTTTTTAACAAATTGCCAATTATCCTGTTGCGGAACATTCGTTTACGAATGTCCCTAAACTGTTGTTTCCTTCTACTATCATGCACAGAGTTATCTCTTGCTCTATTAGTAACATTTTTGATTGGCCTTTCCTTTCCATTTGAATTACTTCTCTTTTTCTGGACTGAAACATTTTCTGTAGTAATATTTTTTTTACTACAAATATTTCTTATGAATGTTTTTGTACTCTTACCCGGTGCTTTCTTGGTGACTTTACAAATCTTTTTGTTAGAGGACTGCTGCTTTTTTTCATTCACCTGCTGTCTTTGACGTTTTGCAGCCTTTCTCACTCTTTCTTTCGTTGGCATGGTGAAATGTTGAAATGATCTGCAGTTGAATCTGTGGTAAAATATATTAAAAAATGTTATTAACCACTATTACCCAACAGTACATCAATAACAGTAATCAAAAACTTAAAACACTACTTGACATTTTTACATAGAAGATTTTTTAGTGCTTGGCAAATTTAGAATACAAAAATAGCAGAAAAGAAATGGAATTTATATTCATGTTACCTGTGCTATTTTATATGTGAATCTGATCTAATTTTATGAGCATATTTTAATATTTTATTGAAGACACTACACATAACCTGTTTTTGAAGGTGTCTTTATTTTTAAATTAAACGGTTTACATTTTTACTTTTTATTTATTATAAATTTTAAAAATAAATGTTTATAGTTCCATAGGCTCAAGCAGGTCAGCTTCCCACCCTATGTCATATAATTCGGACAAATCTGCATCCTCATCACGTTCTTCTTCATCCTCAGGATTTAAATCATCCAAGGGATCAACATCCACTGATGTTTCAATTACGAGTTCAATGATGAGGTCAAAATCAACTGATTGCTGATTGTCGCTCATGTTGATGTTGTCTTTATCTTTAAAGAAAGATAACAACAATGAGATGTTGCAGAGTAAGAGACAAATCTCAGAGATTATAATAGTAAAATTGTTTAACAAGAGTAACATTTTGCAGCTATTATTTAGCCAAGTCCAGCGATGCTGAGCAGGTGAAGCCTATGTCTAATTTTTCAGTGAACAGGACTCATCTCTTCTTAACCTTGGATAAGCCTCACCGACTCTGTGTCCCCTGCACATACTTAAATGTAAAGGGGCAGATTTATGTTAAATGGCACATCCCCAGGCATGCACCAGTTAACGTGCACCACTGCTCTGCCACCCATGGTGTGCCGCATTTACAATCAGATAGGAAAAAGCTGCATCAAAACTCTGCGCCTGCTTTAAGCAGGCATAGGTCTTGACGCAACATTGTGGAGATGGGGCACCCCTGAGCCTTGCTGGAGCTGCATCGCACTTGCGATACAACTCCAGCAATGCGCCACCTTTACGGCACAGATGCGTCACGCATCTGTGCCATTTTTGCCCCATGCTTCGCCGCATTGTAAATGCAGCACACCATGGGTGGCGGAACAGCAGCGCAGGATGACTGGCACATCCCTGGTGATGCACCAGTCATCATAAATCTATCCCTAAGCTTCTTATCTTGTTACAGATGAACCGCCATATGTATCATCAAACTATTTTGCATTTCCTATATAGCGAATTTTAAGGGATAAATAGCGATTCTTTACCATTCCTAATTTGCGATGAGCAAATTGCTAATTGCAAATTACCCATTCATTTCCATGGGCCAGGAGGCCCATAGGAATGAAGGTGCAATTTGCGATTAGCAATTAGCTCATCACAAATTAGGAATTTTTCCAAAGGTGCAGGGGTGTCTCAAGAACACCCTGCTGCACCCCTGAAAAAGAAATTTGGGGGCATATGGCGCACATACATGCCCTAAGGGCATATATGGGCGTCATATGGCACCTTTTGTTTTTTGGAAAAAAAGCTTTTTGAAAAGAATTCGCAAATTACCACCAACTAGAAGTTGGTGGTAGTTTGCAAATCCTTAATGGCATTTTTTGCATATTTTTTGTTTGATACATTGCATTTAAGGAATCGCAAAATTTGCAAATCCTTCAGTGCAATCGCAAAATAAGGAATAGCAAATTTTGCTATTCCTTATTTTGCATCAAACTTGTTTGATACATACCATTTGTCTAATTAGCATTCGCAAAGGCCGAAATTCGCAGAATTTTGACCTTTGCGAATGGTAATTAGCTTGATACATATGGCCCCAAGTGAGGCCTGTCTTGCAACATGGTGCATCTTTTGCATCACTGCTGCATCGGTTTCATGTGGCACGTTTTTTTTACACCATGACACATCTGCCTAAATGCATCAATTTGTAATTTTGTCGCCTCAGAGCAAATCTTTTGCACCACCGCTGCATCACAAAAGTGAACCACAGTGGCGCAAAAGAGGCATACACCTATCATAAATCTGTCCCTAGCATTTTAAATGATTAATTCAGGATGACGATAAGGTGTGGCCTATCCAGAGGTTTGTTTAAGGTGAGGCCTACTCAGGATTGCAGATTAAAGTTACGCTTGATGAAGAATACAGAGGAGATAATACATGTAAAGGCCTACCAATGAAGTAAGTAATGTCCACTTTATTGCGCCAGTCATCATAAATGTATCCCTAAGCTTCTTATCTTGTTACAGATGAACCGCCATATGTATCATCAAACTATTTTGCATTTCCTAAATAGCGAATTTTAAGGAATAAATAGCGATTCTTTACCATTCCTAATTTGCAATGAGCAAATTGCTAATTGCAAATTACCCATTCATTTCCATGGGCCAGGAGGCCCATAGGAATGAAGGTGCAATTTGCGATTAGCAATTAGCTCATCGCAAATTAGGAATTTTTCCAAGGGTGCAGGGGTGTCTCAAGAACACCCTGCTGCACCCCTCAAAAAGAAATTTGGGGGCATATGGCGCACATACATGGCCTAAGGGCATGTATGGGCGTCATATGTCACCTTTTGTTTTTTGGAAAAAAAGCTTTTTGAAAAGAATTCACAAATTACCACCAACTAGAAGTTGGTGGTAATTTGCAAATCCTTAATGGCATTTTTTGCATATTTTTTGTTTGATACATTGCATTTAAGGAATCGCAAAATTTGCAAATCCTTTAATGCAATCGCAAAATAAGGAATAGCAAATTTTGAATTAAGGACATTTTAAGTCATTTCCCTATGTGCAGTGTTTTCAAATTATGATTTGAAAATCGTTTTTGGGGAAAAGGAATGGTTTGTAAATTTATGACAAGGACATAATGGTGTATGCTTCTTTATAAGGCATTTCAGTGTCTCTGATGTCATTTTTCCCATATTACATTAAAAGACCTTTCCCCGTGGAGCACATTCCTTGTAAATATGCTCCCACCTGTGCATGGTAAATTTAGATTTTGACTGTTTGAGTTACATAGCCATGTTAAAAGTTACCCAAAAAAGTTGCAAAGGCTTTAAAAAAACACTTTCATGTGTCTTAAGGACATTTTAAGTCATTTCCCCGTGGGCAGTGTTTTGTAAGTGGCGCAAAAGAGGCATACACCTATCATAAATCTGTCCCTAGCATTTTAAATGATTAATTCAGGATGACGATAAGGTGTGGCCTATCCAGAGGTTTGTTTAAGGTGAGGCCTACTCAGGATTGCAGATTAAAGTTACGCTTGATGAAGAATACAGAGGAGATAATACATGTAAAGGCCTACCAATGAAGTAACTAATGTCCACTTCATTGCGCCAGTCATCATAAATGTATCCCTAAGCTTCTTATCTTGTTACAGATGAACCGCCATATGTATCATCAAACTATTTTGCATTTCCTAAATAGCGAATTTTAAGGAATAAATAGCGATTCTTTACCATTCCTAATTTGCAATGAGCAAATTGCTAATTGCAAATTACCCATTCATTTCCATGGGCCAGGAGGCCCATAGGAATGAAGGTGCAATTTGCGATTAGCAATTAGCTCATCGCAAATTAGGAATTTTTCCAAGGGTGCAGGGGTGTCTCAAGAACACCCTGCTGCACCCCTCAAAAAGAAATTTGGGGGCATATGGCGCACATACATGCCCTAAGGGCATGTATGGGCGTCATATGGCACCTTTTGTTTTTTGGAAAAAAAGCTTTTTGAAAAGAATTCGCAAATTAACACCAACTAGAAGTTGGTGGTAATTTACAAATCCTTAATGGCATTTTTTGCATATTTTTTGTTTGATACATTGCATTTAAAGAATCGCAAAATTTGCAAATCCTTCAGTGCAATCGCAAAATAAGGAATAGCAAATTTTGCTATTCCTTATTTTGCATCAAACTTGTTTGATACATACCATTTGTCTAATTAGCATTCGCAAAGGCTGAAATTCGCAGAATTTAGGCCTTTGCGAATGCTAATTAGCTTGATACATATAGCCCCAAGTGAGGCCTGTCTTGCAACATGGTGCATCTTTTGCATCACTGCTGCATCGGTTTCATGTGGCACGGTTTTTTTACACCATGACACATCTGCCTAAATGCATCAATTTGTAATTTTGTCGCCTCATAGCAAATCTTTTGCACCGCCGCTGCATCAGAAAAGTGACGCACAGTGGCGCAAAAGAGGCATACACCTATCATAAATCTGTCCCTAGCATTTTAAATGATTAATTCAGGATGACGATAAGGTGTGGCCTATCCAGAGGTTTGTTTAAGGTGAGGCCTACTCAGGATTGCAGATGAAAGTTACGCTTGACAAAGAATACAGAGGAGATAATACATGTAAAGCTCTACCAATGAAGTAAGTGATGTCCACTTCATTGCGCCAGTCATCATAAATGTATCCCTAAGCTTCTTATCTTGTTAGAGATGAACCGCCATATGTATCATCAAACTATTTTGCATTTCCAAAATAGCAAATTTTAAGGAATAAATAGCGATTCTTTACCATTCCTAATTTGCGATGAGCAAATTGCTAATTGCAAATTACCCATTCATTTCCATGGGCCAGGAGGCCCATAGGAATGAAGGTGCAATTTGCGATTAGCAATTAGCTCATCGCAAATTAGGAATTTTTCCAAAGGTGCAGGGGTGTCTCAATAACACCCTGCTGCACCCCTGAACAAGAAATTTGGGGGCATATGGCGCACATAAATTTTAACAATATTCCTTTACGTCAAAAACGATTTTCAAGTCATAATTTGAAAACACTGCACCCGGGGGGAAATGAATTAAAATGTCCTTAAGACACATGAAAGTGTTTTTTTAAAGCCTTTGCAAGTTTTTGGGTCACTTTTAACATGGCTATGTAACTCAAACAGTCAAAATCTAAATTTACCATGCACAGGTGGGACCATATTTACAAGGAATGTGCCCCACGGGGAAAGGTCTTTTAATGTAATATGGGAAAAATGACATCAGAGACACTGAAATGCCTTATAAAGAAGCATACACCATTATATCCTTGTCATAAATTTACAAATCATTCCTTTTCCCCAAAAACGATTTTCAAATCATAATTTGAAAACACTGCACATAGGGAAATGACTTAAAATGTCCTTAAGACACATGAAAGCGTTTTTTGATTGCCTTTCCAGCATGGTTGGGTCACTTTTAACATAGCTATGTAACACAAACATTCAAAATCTAAATTTGCCATGCACAGGTGGGAGCATATTTACAAGCAATTTGCTCCACAGAGAAAGGTCTTACATTAAAATGGGAAAAATAACATCAGAGACACTCAATTGCCTTATAATGAAGCATACACCATTATGTCCTTGTCATAAATATTATAACCATTCATTTTCCACAAAAACGATTTTCAAATCATAATTTGAAAAGACTCCACAGCTCCTATGCACAATAACACCCTGTCAGTACTAATACTTCACATTTTCTCCAATTACATTTTCTCAAAGAAACAAAATCTATTTGTAAAACACTTGAGACAAAGCAACATTTGAAGAACACAACTTTCTTCATAATTTTCTCCTTAAAGCACACTATTTTCTATCTAAATTAAAGAAATCTTTTCTCACCTTAGCAAATACTTTGAGTTTCAAAACAGTCTCAGAAACACACCAATTTGTCTTCAGCAGAGCAAAAGGTATGCACTCCAGAGTCTGCAGCTATCAAAAGCACAGAAATGCTGTAATTCTTCACACATATCTCTCATGTCACCCAATCAAAACTCTTCCCTCACTTTTTGTCAAATGAAAACCCTTCCCCCCTCTGCCATTTCATGCCTTTTCTGCATGGCAACCACCTCTTGGAAGACCTCTGGTGTTTGCAAGTTCACACAACAATGTTGAAATTGAACTCTGAACTCTCAGTGCACCTCATATCCAGTGCATTCTTTCATTTAATGATTTTTTCTTGACCACTCAAAATACAGCTTTCAAAGAACTCATCCATGCACCCTAACTTTCTGTTTTCAGCAATCAAAATCCACCAATCACTGCTACTGCTTCCTTAACACAGAAACTCCACAGTTTTTTATATTTTAAACTCTTATTTTTTCAACTGCCATTTCATTGCCACACTTCATCTGACTGCAGGAGAACCTTCTCTCACCATGTTTTCTGTCTGGATTGTTGGACATAGTTACATCTATTGGGCTCAGAGGTATGCTGAGAACAGGAATTTACCTAACCTCAATTTACAAGATGTGGAAATTAAGTGGTTTGGCCACAGAGGATTAAAATGTCACCAATTGATACCATTGGTGAAAACCTTTATGCATTTGCCAAAACCTGACCTGTTAATTGTGCACTGTGGAGGTAATGATATGGGCACTTTGACTGGGGTAGGTCTGGAAATGCTTTTAAAGGACACCTTTGAGCAATTGATGGCACTTTTTCCTCAGACTGCCTTGGTATATTCAAATATATGCCAAAGACAGAAATGGAGGTGGTCAAACCAATTTTGTCCACAAATTGAGAAGTCGAGGAAGCATGTAAACAAATCTGTTTCAGCTTACATGAGAGACCATGGAATGGGCTCCATGTACAACAATAACTTGCGTTACTACATGCAAGATATCTACAGAGGAGATGGAGTTCACTTCTCAGATGAGGGCAACAGAATTTTCATTCTGAATTTAAGACTGTGCATTGGTACCTACTTATAAGTACCTAAATGTACCATAAACCCAAAAGCTCTTCTCAGAGCTACCCTACATCTGATCACTCACAATTATTATTTTACTCTAACATTTTTCACTAATTTTCAACAAAGTACGCTCCCTGGGGCGCTACCCGGTACGCGAACCCGGAGCTAACCTCGCTAAATTTAAAAAAAAAAAAAAAATCCGCACATATAAGCCTCCTCAGCCACCCTCAGAAAACCTAGGGGGTCAAGATAAGTCTACCGTGCCCCCTTCTACCCATTCTGAACATTATTTGCCCTCCATCTTGTATCTTAATTCGACCGAAACACAAAATGGTGGACTCCCGTAACGCTTAAGGTTCGCGAACCGGGGCGCTCGCCAGTTCGCGTACCGGGTCGCTCCCTGGGAAGCGCACCATCAAAAAAGGTGGGAAAGTAGTTTACAGAAAAGCGACTGGAGACAATTTCACCAAATATAGATTAGCTCATACTACATACCAATGCCTACCATTTTCACAAATTTGATTGAAATTCCATTTAACCATTTAGCCTGTAGTCCTCTCTAAATACCCTGAGGTAAATTACTTCACAAAACACATCTGAAGTGTTGGAATTCACAACCAATTAAAATATTACTTTCATTTTCTACTTTTTTTACCTGACATTTGATTGGTTATCTACCTGAATATATATAAAGGAAGAGAGAGAAACACAGCCATTTTGACTACACCTTCCTGAACTACATTGCAAGATCATTTTCACTCACAACTTAAACTTCTTTTTAGAAGGTGAGATATTATTTTATAAATTTGAAAACATTTTCAGATAGTTATATACTATCCCTCTGTAAGAGTTAGACATTGAGAAAGGCTTCTTTATTATAATTATGGATTGATTTAGGTTTCTGTGGTATAATTATGAATTTACTTAGGCTTCTTCACAGGCACTTTTTAATAGTACTACTTCACGCCTGAAACCATACAGTGCCCATAGATTACTTCTCTGTTATAAACTCACAAGTACCTGTCTGAACTTAAACCCAACAGTGCCCTATCTCTACTGATATATTTATTTTTTATGCAAATTACAGCAATAAAATGGAAGGTGAGCAGAATGTTCCCTTCGAAATTGTTCTGGAGAACAACACAGAAAAAGATATTGAGGACAATGATGACTCAGATTTCATGGATGAATCACGGGACCATGAATTAGTTCAATGTGTAGAATCTGTGGATCATTTACTTCATTATGATGACGGTCAAATGTGGGAACTTATGTTCACTCAACAAGAGGACATATCGGACAGTCAAATGCTAGACGTTCTATTAAATTTTGAAAAACAATCCGAAAAATAAAATTTTATGTAATATTAAAAAATTGTTTGAGTCTTTAATCATTTTTATATGTAATTCATAAACTAGTTAAATGTTAGAAATGTTATTACATTTTCAAACACAATCACAATAATAAATAATTGCTTAAAAAATAAAAAAAATTAAAAAATAATCAACAAAACCAACAATCAATTAACATACAGTATTTAAAAAGTCTATCATTCTTTTTTCCTTGTAGTACGCTGCCCAGAACGCTTCCCGGTTCGCGAACCGGGCGCTACCCACGCAAAAAAAACAAAAAAAAAAATTTTTTTTTTTTGCCCCGCGGGGCCCTTTTAAAGCCTCCACATTAAACCTAGGGGGTCAGGGAGGATCTACTATGCCCCCTCATGGTCATTTCCCCCTTTGTTTTGGCCTCCTCTTGTCTCTCAATCCTACCAAGAGACAAGATGGCGGCCGCTCCGGACTGTTTAGAATGTTGACAGACACCGGAGAGCCAATCAGCTTCGCTACGCGAAGTTCCGTTACGCGTAAAGTCCGCGAACCGGAGCGCTGCCCGGTCCGCTGTTACAGATATATATCTTTTTTTGAACGTTAATTTCTCAAAATCCACTGGAGCACATATATTGAGACCTACAAAAGGCACATCGGGCTACCAGTCCCTACAATTTTGCCAAGTTTCGTGCAAATCCATTCAGCCGTTCGTCCTAAAAGTGAGGCCAACCGCCCTATGGAAAACTCAATGTTAAAAACACGTTTTGGGACCCCCCTTTTTTCTCGCCCCCCCCTAGACGAACCCCCACCCCCAATTTCCAGGGGCTGCTCAGAAACAAAATGTTCCATTTTCCAGAAAATTTCAGCCAATTCCGTCCACAAACGCCAAAGTTATTAGACATAGAATTTTCAAAAATCCCATAGGGAAAAAATCCTAACTATATATACCTACTGGCGACCGCCAGTAGGTAATATATATATATATCACATCATTCCTTCCATTTCATCCTCTAAGCTCCTGGCATCCTAAGCAATTTAAGGGAAGTTAAAGACAAAAGTCACATCAAATGCTACAGATGTATGTCAGATGCCTAAAAAGCAGATAATAACAAGAAGCAAGAAAGAGAGAAGAGGAGAAAAAAAGGAAAACAACAAATAGTCAGTGGAACAACAATGTTTCCTACAAACAGAGTACATCTGTCATGTGAAGTGCAGTGGGCATAACTCAAAGCTATGGTGTGGCGCTGATGTCATGTTGTAGGCTCAAACACTCATTAAATGTCAAGAGAAAACCACAATGCCCTAAGACAAGGAGAGTAAAAACAGGTGAACTCTATGTGAGTAAGACATTGAAGGAGGGCACACCACACTGCTTGGAATATGACGTCAGTCCTTGTTAAGTACTGTGAAAGTGTCTCCATGGATAAATTGTGACATAATCAAGGTAAACCACTGGACTAGGGTGTGTGGGGTAGGCTGTTTCCAGAACAGTGCAATGATCTGTCAGACCACATGTAGCATATAACTAAAGCGTGTCCATTCAGTCTGAGTCATTTCTTTAAGGGTTGAAGGACGTATCCCCAGGACCACCATCTGATAGGAAGTGGGGAGCAGGTATCCCACCATGGCTCTAATATGGCTAGGAGTTTCCTTCAAGAAGGTAGTGATTGAGGCGGACGTCCACCAAATGTGATGACAATCAGTAAAAGCTTTGCAGCATCTCCAACAGAGGTCAGAGGAACCAGTGCAGATGGTGGGCGGGTGGGCTAGCGGGTAATATTTCTTTTAAATGTTTTATATGCGCGAACATGACCCAAGAGGGTTTTAGAGCCCTTTACAGACGGGTTGTGGACCACATAAAGTAGACAATAGTGGGGAAAAAGCAGCAATAAATACAAATAACAACAGGTACGTAGCAACATAATGTACTAGAACCCTACAAATGCTCAGTAGCAAAAGTAAGCAGCGGTGCATGAAAGGAAGAAAGAAGACAAGTGAGTAGAGTAAGACAAGAAGAGTCATTGCGAGACAAGATGAGGTGGAGCATGCCTTGAGCTGAAAGGAACCACCAGATCAGAATGGAAAGGCACAAGCTTATAGCAAAATGATGTACAACTGAAACATGAATTTCCTTGAGGGAAAGACTATGATATGTTTTGGGTAAGACATGCTAAGGGGCGGCCTGTTGTTTAATCATTATCTCTTAAGTTCTGAGTCAAACTTATACCATCTGAACAGATAAGGGTGGGTATGGGCTGGTTTGGAGTGTTTTATTGTGGAGTATGAGTTGGAGATGAGCCCTAGTGATCCATTATAGGTGTGCACTAACTATTCAAAAGGAGTGTATGGTCGTATGACTTCGGGATACACAGTGGGATCACGTGCCCAGTGTCTCAGCTGAAGATACTGTAGAGGTGACGATATATGCTCTTTGATAATGGGCATGTTTTGGCATCGAAGTGAGGTTCCAAAGTGCTCTGCAAGCAAAACTCTATCCATACGAGGTCAATGGGCCTCATTGTCCTGGCCCACCCAGGCAGAGATGAAATCTAGGTGTGCCGCCTAGTTATATTCTAAGAGATTAGGGCATAATAGACCTCCATGATCATGGGGCTGCATCATAAGGGCATTAGAAATTCTGGATCACTTCATGTTCCATACAAATGAGTGAATGTAACTCTGCAACTGTGCAATGTAATCTTGTGCGATTGGGGTCAGCAGGGTCTGAAATAGTAAAGGACCGGTGGTAAGATGTTAATTTTAACAACACTAACTATCCCCAAACAAGAAATTGGCAGGGGCTTCCACCTCCCAAGATCCTCTAAAATGGCATGTTGAGGGGAGGCTAGCTCACCCTTTTCCATGTGGCAAGTGCGGGAGTGCAGTATAGGCTCAGATAATAATCTTATCAGAGCACCACCAAAACGGGCCAGGGTTTGAAGCTGTGGTACATCAGTTGCTGGGACTGTGCGATTAAGTATGCTTTATTTGGACATATTTACTTTAAAGCCTGATATGGTCGCGAATTTTGAGAGGCTGGAGACCATCCCAGGGAGTGAGGTGGCTGGTTTTGAGAGAGTAAGAAGCAGGTCATCTGCAAAAAAGTTAATCTTATGCATTTGACTCCCAAACGTTACACGTTACACGTCTCAGCATCATTACCTCTTTGCATCTTGGTCGATGTAGTATGATGTTTTGCGCTCAGTACAAAGTTCGAAAATGTCTTAGCTAATGCCAAATTTTTCAAGTGTATACCTAGACACGTATTTCTGGATTCCTCCGTCATCTGTAGGGAAAATAGTAGTAGGTTGCTGGACATGCTGCCGCTCAATTTTCTCCGGCATAATTCCGCTGATGCAAAGAGGTAATGACGCTGAGACGTGTCAGCAGTGTGCTACTATCCCCATTCACTATATAAAATGGCTCCCTTGAGCCGATTGAACTGACTACTCCGGGAGTGCCTGCGTGCCGGAGTGGAAGGGCAGAAGGGCCATTGCCCAGTCCAAACCAGTTCTGGAGAACTCTGTTGACGTAACTCCTTCTTTCCTTTCACAGTGCAGGGCAGAAACATAAGACACCCCACAGGAGGTGGAGCCACCATTGTTGAGGGAAAGCACAGCCCTGGAGCACTTTGTTGACATTATTCCTTCTCTTCTTTCACAGTGCAGGGCAGAGACATCAGCCGCACCACAGAGGTGGAGCCAGCATTGTGGAAGGCAGGCACAGCCCTATTCAGGTCCCAGGTGCAACTCCTCCCACCCATCTAGAAGCAGATCTCTCTATTCACAACTGGGCTGACTCATTTTGTCTCTTGGAATCCCCCAGACCAGTCACTCAAAAAACACCAGACAAGGAATACACAACCCAGCAGAGGCAGGCTTTGGATAGTTAGACAAGAAACTACCTACTTTCTAAAAGTGGTATTTTCAAACACAGAATGTTAAAACTAGGGGTGGGCGGAATTTGCAAAATTCACTTTCGCAAAATATCACGAAAATGTAAAACATCTCTGCAAACACGCGGAAATAACGCGAAGACGTGGAAGTTTTTTTCCCTCGCCTGTTCGCGATATTTTCTGCATGATCGCGTTGAAAAATGTCTCGCCAACTTGCCCATGCGGTCGCCATCTTGTTTTCACTTGTCCCGCCCGCTCGTGAAGCTTAGTTCCGGTTCGGGGTCTCGAATGACGTGTTCGCGATCGCAAACTCACGCGGGATATCGCAACCGGCTACCAACAATCCAACATAGGAAAACTCGTCGGCGAATGCAGGGACACTAGGGGGCGCGCAAGAACGCATTTTTAAAGCACGAGCAAGAAAAAGCTTCTATTTCGCATACATTGCGAAAGTTTTGACATTTTCGCGCTCTCCGTGGAACCCGAAAATGTCAAATTATCGCAATTTCCGCGAGCGGAACGAAATTTACCGTCCAGGCCTAGTTAAAATCAACTTCACTAAAATATGTATTTTATTATTCTGAGTTCAGGCATACTAAACTCGAATTTCTACTGTGTTCCCTGAGTCAGTTAGGATTATAAAATGTAATAATCTAACTGCCCATTCCGGCCTATAGAGAACAGGTAGCCTTGCAATAGTGAAAAACAAAAATGGCTGTAATTCACTATTAGGACATGCCACAAACACGTCAGGGCTTGTCCTACCTTATACTTACAATGCACCCTGCCCATGGGCCTACCATAGGGGTGTCTGATATGAAGAAAAGGGAAGGTTTAGGGACTGGCAAGTGGGTGCATTTGCCCAGTCAGCATGACAGTACCAGACTGCACAAAGGCTCTGCAATGGCAGGCCTTAGACACATTTTACAAGGCTGCTTCTGTGGGTGGCACAACCAGTGCTGCAAGCCCACCAGCACCATTTGGATTTACAAGCCCTGTGCACACTCAGTGCACTTTACTAGGGACTGAAAAGTAAACCAAACAAGCCAATCATAGAATCACTAATCCATACATCAATTTACAATAGGGAGAGCATATGCACTCTAGCACTGATCAGCAGTGGTAAAGTGCCCAGAGTCTTAAAACAGGCAACAACAGGTCAGAAAAAAGGAGGAAGGCAAAAAGTTCAGGGATGACCTTGCAAAAAGGACCAAGTCCAACAGACTCCCAGTCATACTGCACCAGGCATGCTGC
Source organism: Lissotriton helveticus (assembly GCF_964261635.1). Lineage (NCBI taxonomy): Eukaryota > Metazoa > Chordata > Amphibia > Caudata > Salamandridae > Lissotriton > Lissotriton helveticus. The sequence continues at coordinate 622,946,867 of NC_136071.1, forward strand.
TATCATCGCGGGTGAGGCCTCCTCGCTGTCATAGAGGGTCTGATAATAGCTATCTCCTGTCGAGTTTTGCAATATGCACTTTTGCAAGTGTTTGGCGCATTCTACGTGCCAGGAGAGTGCGTACTTTATTGCCCCACCCACACTATTGTTTTTTAACGGCCAAAAGGGAGCACTCTCCCTTGTTTGTCTGGTGCGCAAACAACTGACTCTCAAAACTGCTAATTGTATTTTGAGGCTTTGAGTAGGTTTCACATTGTCTTAGGCCTCTAACGTCTTTATCTTTTCAAACTGTTTATTTTCGACTAAGCACACCCCCCTGTTTCGAGTTATGGCTATTGACTACCCCCTGTATTGTGGCCATAAACTCATCCCACAGTACAGGCAAAGAAACGTCCTGCACTGTGTTGTGGATAACATAGTCAACTATGCCCTTGCGTATCTCCTCTACACCTTTACATCGACTGGGTGACAGAGCAGCATTGGTGGCGAACCACACTGTGGGGCTACTTTGGTATATGGAGCTATGGTGGGTCACATCAGTGCTATATGTGTGTGATCAGAGAAGGAGACATCGGATATTTCAGCTGTGTCAAAAGTGCAAAGAAGGGAGTGTGTCTCAAAAAATGAATAAATTCAGGAGTAAGAGATATGCACATGGGAATAAAAGGAGTAATCCCTAGCTTCCAGGCATCAACAAGGTCAAGGTCCGTTATCTTTCTTTTCAGCTACATGGGCATGGCCCCTGTGCCCTGATATAAGATAGCATTTCTATCCATCACAGGATCTCAGACTAGATTGAAGACCCTACTATGATATCCCCTGTAACTCTGTGTAGTTGCTCCCTTATAACGCAGTGAAAGTCTGGGTATTGTGAAGCATTCAGGCATATATGTTAAGTAATGTGAGATGGCATCGCCCTTTGGTCAAATGCAGTGTCAGAAATCGGCCTTTCTTGTCCCTCACTACCTTTGTGATGATAGAACCAAAGTAGGACTTGGAGTATTCCCATCCCCAGTATTTAGGAGTCAGTGTAGGCCCAGTGACTTAGGGTATGGTGGGTGTGTCATCCTATCGTAATATACTGCATGAAGGTGAGTCTCTTGTAAAAATACGAATTTGGGATCATGGAGGATGTCAGACAAAACCTCCCTGAGCTGGTTGGGAGAGTTAAGGTCACGGACATTCACAGAAAGTACTTTAAGACTCTCCCCCATGAAAGAGAAGAGGGATAGCAGCAGTCATTCTAAGTATGTATACGGTTAGCCCCTGGAATGGAATCACCCACCCATGCAGCATGTCATGGAGTAAAGCATCAAGTATAATCCACCCACAATCATCACAATGTACACAGTACACTGAACCCTGTAGAGGAAAAACATCATAACAAACCAAAAACTGTTGTTGGCCAACTAGGCCCAACATGTGCATCTGCTTCCCGCTGAGACAGGAACCGAGGTTCCTGCATCTCGCCAGAGGAGTAACCCTCATTGGGCGAATGACACATTGGGTCAGCCTGCCAATGAGGAGGAAACTTCAGATCAGGGGACCGTACTTGTAGCTCTCCGGCCCCCGTTCACCACCATCATCCCAAGTTCCTGGTCTCTGCCAGATGTTTGTCCATTTCTTGTGTCAGTCAGGAGCCCAGCCACTACAAAGATGTCCTCGCTAACCATATCCAGTTTTGGAGGGTGCCGAGTATGCTTCCTTGTCCATGCTCCGGAAATGTTTAATAATGTCCAGTTTCACTTCTAGGGCAATCAATCCCGCTGGGCAACTGTGATAGCAGTGGGAGCCCACCGTGGTACAGACGGGTTTCAAAGTGTCCCTGGGTGTGTGCTGAGGAGGAGGGTCCCACCCATCGGGGGAACACATTCCCAGGAGCTGCATTGCCTCTGCCAGTAAGCAGAGAGATCGCCACTTGCTTTCCCAGGTAAAAACCAGAGCGAAGGGTGGCCCAACCGATATTTAATGTCCAGGGCGCACAGCTTGCTTGTGATCAGTTTGAAATCCCATCTGTGACGCCAGGTTGAAAGGTGAGAAATCTTGAAATAATTGGATAATGAAACCCCTAAAGACCAGGTCCACTTTTTTCCAGTCAGCCCATAGTATTGCCTCCTTCTCTGTGAAGTAATAGACATGTGTCAAGAAGTCAGGAGACACATCTGGTTGGGTCGTGGGCAGAGGATACTTAGTGCACTTTATAAAAGACAGGGGATGCATCTGCATCTCCCAGAAATGACTGGAGGAGGGCCTTTGTGAGTGCCAGGATGTCTGTGCCTTTCTGTCCTTTTGGCACCTTCTAAACACAAATGTTGTTCCAGCGACTGAGGTTCTTGGCCTGGAGGTTGATATGTTGTTCTTCCAGGGCTGCAATGCACCACCAGAGCATTTCCTGGTGTTCTGTTCATGAATCCACTGTGCACTTTAAATCATCTACATGCTCTCCTATGTCTGATACTTCCTTCTGTAGATCTTTGATGCACGCCTTGAAATCACCCTGAGCGAGCCAATCTCGGATCTGATTTCCTTAGAGGAAGTGATTCATGTAGTCCTGAGATATGGGAGCTGCAGCAGGATTCTCTTGGGGTGCAGTTGGCCAAACCCTCGCTGCAGTGCTGCTTTGCCCAGGATGAAAGTGACTGGTGGCTCTTTAGTAGCTTTATTGGTACGTAGCATATCAGTGACTGGACATCTGCCACCAAGTCAGGGTGGTCGCTCCAAGATACTACCCGCAATGGGGAAACATCCTTTACAACAAAACTTTTACAACGCAGTGCTATTACAACGCAGGTTTTACAACGAAAACCATTAGAACGCATTGCACTGGGGGGCGCTCTAGGATAGGGAATAGATTTAATTTACTATCCAACACCTTCCCTACTATCCACGGGGACTGGAGTTGGAATAGTAAATTAAACTATTCACTATCCAGCACCCCAAAGCGCTATGCGTTGTAACAGCATGCGTTGTAAAAACTGCATTGTAACAGCATGCGTGGTAAAAGCATGGGTTGTAGTGTCATACATCCCCGCAATGGCATGTCCCGTAATCCCAATGGCAATTGAGCACCTGGCTGTATAGTCACTTTGGAGAGGTTGTACCACCACGCGGGCCTGGCAACGAGAGAGTGCACGCCAAATCAGCGCCCAACAAGCAAAGCGAGAACAGTCATTAACCTGATCACAAAGCGTATGAAGGCTGGCATGCACCCCAGCCAATAGTACCACACCCCTGCTGGAAGCGCACGATGGAGACGGCTAAGGGTGGTCTGTGTAGGTGGTGAGGCTTCTCTTGTAAGTGGCACAGCGAGCTGTTTATAGAACTACCACAATGAGCCCGACACCCACACAGCAGTCCTCAAAGCTTATGCAGGTGGGGGCATAGAGGCAGATGGCAAGAGTTTCAACAAGTCTCTTTGTTGGGGCATCCTTTAAGTGTGGCTCACATTTTCAAGGCTCTGCCACCTCTCCGATGAGCATGCAGGCCAGTGACAGCCTCAAAGGGTCAAGCCCAGGGTGCCAGGCCCCGTACTCCCAGCCGGACCAGCCGGTCACCCAACAGATAGATGTTCTTAGGCAATGATACCTCCAAGAGGACTGCAACAATTTCAGGAAGTGCCTTTCAGCCCTTTGGGACAGCCAGATAAAAGGGAGCAGCGATGAAGGATACTGCGGCTATGCGGCTCATCTTAGGCAGTTCACCAGGGCGCAGAGAAGTGTGGCTCACTGGTTAGAAGCGGCAGACCCTGAAGCAGAGATTGGCCCGGTACCAGGGTTCAATTCCCGACGCGGCAGGGTCTTGGGTCAATGTCCGCGGACTCGATAATTCTCGCCGAGGTGCCTACGCTAACCATGGGTCCCACTCTGCAACTCTGGGCAATAGCTTGCTTAATCTCCACAACGGCCCCATCAACGCCGGGGATGCCTGGCTTCACCTTGGAGGTGCCCAGGAGGGACCATCTCACAGGGAAACCCAGGACGGGTTCCCCAGCGGTATACAGCGCCAGGACACTCCGAGATAGAGTAACAGTGCGCTTTACAAGTATACTTACCTACCTACCAGGCACACGCCCTTGGCCGTCCTCACACGTGGGCCCAGGAAACAGCAGTAGGGCAGATCTCCCTGTCAAAGCACCAAAACTGTCTCTCGCTCCACCCCGTGGTGTCGCCAGAGCAATAGGCCATTCCACACAGCCGCTTCGTCAGAGCCGGCTGCTACCTGGCAGCCACACAGCTGCCTGAAGAACCGGGTTTTAGAACCCAGCGGCGCCAGGGGCACGGCCAAAGTCTTTGGGTTCACCTGTCTTAGAATACAGAGACACTGGATACTTCTGAGTGGCGTCAAAGATCAAATTTATTGGCTGCAGCCAGTAACAGAAGTCCTAGAAATCATCACTGTATGAGTTCTCAGGAGACTGCTCAATTTTACAAAGCAAGTCATCCCTTTTTATGCCAAAAATCACATTCCAGACAAATACCTAACATTTACAAACTGTCCAATCACATGTATCCACACCAGAGGTATCGCATGACAGTAAAACCCACTTTTCAGTTTTCCAGCCCATGATCAATCATCGGTCAAACCCAACATTCTTCTTTAGACAGGTCGAACGAACCCATAATAAAAAAAAGGCACAACCCAATCATAAATAGACCATAAAGAAAGGAGCAGAAACAGGTGAGAGTAGGATAAGGCATATTTGTGTGCAGTAAAACTTTATGATATCCTGTGCTCTGATCCTTAATCTTGATCAGCTAAAGGGCAGGAACTGGTTTAACAAGGTCAGCTTCAGGCAACAGGGTCAGTTCACTCAGGTCAAACAGGAGTCAGCACAAACTCGAGCTAAGGTGTACATGTCCTTAAAAAGACTAGTTGAGCCACAGTCATCGGCCTATGTGAGGGCAACCACAAAATGGCTGCCATACACAAAATGGAACCCAAGCGTTCAGAACGAAATCCCTAAATACGTAGTGAATCCATCGGTCTAACATGATGAAAACACTCATACTTGCCGCACTAACTAGTTACCATTCGCTAATATCAAATTTGTAACAAAACCATGACCTTTATGAAACGGGTTCAGAATTCACGGAACCTCAGACCCTCCTTTTGCCCTTACATAGGCAATAACCTAAACTCACGTCAATCTGAGTCCAGGTCTATATTCATCAGATCATCAAGATGTTGCTGGAGCATAATCCTATTACTTAGTACCTCTCTTGGGGCAGGCCTCCTTGCACACGTAGTAGCACAGAGACCACATATAGCAGGAGCGCACTGCACACAAAGACAGAACAGAAAAAGAATCGCTAAAGCCATCCCAATGATCATCAGAATCTTCCATCCCCAAGTGGATAACAATCTCCAAAACCATCCCATCAACGACCAATCTCCTTCGTCCATGTGTACAGACTCGGAGATCTTATGTAGCTTGGAAATGGCCTGGTACACTGTAGGAGCATTGTCTGGAATAAAAATGCAGCAGCTCGATTGAATCAATTTACATACCCCTCCTCTGTCTGCAAGTATGACGTCTAACGCAACTCGATTCTGCAACGTCATAAGACGATCCGATTGGAGCTCAGCAGTCAAATTACTAAGGGCACCGGCAGTCTCAACTATGGTGGACTCAACCACTCTCGTCAATTGCCGTATGTTCCTACTATTAACCATAGGTCCCCAAAACGGCAGGAAACCCTTAAGAAAATCTCCCAATTCTTGTCCTGAAGTATCTTCCTTACTGAAGACACCTCTAACTACTCTAGTTCTGTGGTAATCTGCCGCTGCAGTATACGTAGGGGGCAACAGATACGAAACATAACATGTTCCCGAAAAATCAGGGGGCAACCATGTATATGCTCTATCATAGCACACAAAATACGTACCCTTAGCTGCTAAAAACGGTGGGGAAGTCTGGGACGCAAAAACATACGTATCAGTACAAACACTCTTCCCTAACTGAGCTCTCGGATTCTTGCCATTACCTTGCAGACAAAAATGACCACGATGGGGCACGATCCAAATCGGGGATGATTTTTCCCTTCGCTGCTTTTCACTCAGACTAACGCCATATCCAGTCACGTTCCAACCAATATAAGCTAGTGTCTCATCTTTAGGGATAGTCTCATAGGAATCGATTCCTCTAATCATATCTACTATTCCTTTCACTAGAGCACTATTACTTGGATTATCTTTCATAGAACACAGGGGGTAAACTTCATGGGCATAAATAAACATCGTCCTATATGCCCATACAGATCCATTATAGCTGAATGGCAGAACCAGGTAAGGAATACCCTTATCCGTGGTATGAGGCATAAGACCACACACCCAGCAATTAGTGGTGTTCACTACTAACTGATGCTGATGCAGAAGCTGCACCAAGGAATTATTAACGAATCCCAATCTTCTGATAGATTCATGTTCAGGCAAAGGGTAAAATGAATGCGAAGAAGTAGTAGTAGGAAAAGACATAGGTTGTATGGTGGGTGCAAAAGTCACTTGGAAAGAAAAAACAAGATATCCCATTAAAAACATTGTTATGCTAAGTAACATTAAAAGACATGTTATCAAAAAACATTTGCTACTCATTAGTCTACACAGTCTCGTCTTAAAGTTCATTTCTACAACAGCTCTCTCGATCTCAAAAAACTCCATCCTCTAACCGTGCTGTTCGCGGCAGGTGGTTCTCCTCGGCTCAGAGGTACGTCTGTAAGTCCAGGGAACGCCCTAGAACAAACCAGAACCGTCAACCTTATGTCTACACGGCTGTACACTCCAAGGCTTCATACCGCGACCCTAAAGCTGAACCCGGATGGCGGTTTGAAAAAAGAAAAATAGATCAAAACAGCTTTTCGGATGAGAGAGCGTTTTTGCAAAAGCAAAAAGGAATTCATTGTTTATTAGTCCATCGGCTCTCGGTCGTACATTATAGCGGCCTTTTCCAGGCACTGTCTGATCTCGGAACAACAACTCAGGCTCAGTAGTGTGCAATCGTGCAGGTGGAGACACAGCTTCTTGCAAAATATCGTTATCCTCGCGCTCAGAACTTGTCCCAACCAAACGTGCATCACTGAATGGAACGTAACGTGGCACTGTATCAGTCTCGAATCACCAACACCCTCCTGGACCCACTGGTCATACGGCAGAGGCAATGATACCCTCTTACAATGTACTCCGTGGATCCAGTTCTTCTTGCCCTGAACTCTCACTGCGCTACGCGTCGATAAAAAGACTTGAAATGGTCCAATCCAGCGGGGCTGATCATTCTTTGTCCGCTGAAAGTTGCGCACCAACACCCAGGATCCAGGGTCAATGGCGTGTCCTGAATCTTCAGATGTTTTAGGAAGTGTATCGTAAACCTGTTGGTGTAAGACACGCAATTTAGCCGTCAAATCATACAAGTAGTCAATCAGCACGGGATGTTCAATCTCGCTAAACTTTGTTGGCCTCGGCACTCCCCATACATTTGCCAGGCGGCCAAACACGATCTCATAGGGACTAAGACCAATTCGGGAATGCATTGTAGTCCTTGTTGACAAAAGTGCCAACGGCAAAGCATCGGGCCATTGAAGACCAGAGCTCGCCTGAATCTTGGCTAGTTTCAGCTTCAGAGTGCGATCATAGCACTCGACTAGGCCAGCTGATTGGGGGTGATTTGCAGCATGAAATTTTTGACGGATGCCCAAACCCTCACACACTTTCTTCATGATCTGGCCCACAAACTCACTTCCATTATCACTCCACACCATCCTTGGCAATCCAAACCTGGGGAAAAATTCCTTGAGTAGGGCTTTAGCTGTGGACAAGGCAGTATTATCTTTCAGGGGGTATGCCTCTACCCATCTCGAAAAGGCACAAACAACTACAAGGACATATTTTAGATTATTACACCTTTCCATGTGTATGAAATCCAATTGTAGCACCTCAAATGGATACGTCGGAGGCGCCAAGTGACCAGCTGGAGTTGGAGTTCCCTTGCCAGGATTATACATCAGACAAACCATGCAGTTCTTGACCAGATTCTCCGCACACTTAGGAATTTCAGCATTCTGCCATACTGGAGCCAACAATTCACAAATCCCTTTCGCACTAATGTGAGCCATTCCATGCGCCATCGTAACCACTGCAAGCACATACGCATCAGGTAACAACCATCGCTGATATTCTGACAACTCAGTCCAACTACCAGTCGAATCCAATTTTCCCTTACTCTCTCTCCACTTACTCAATTCTTTCTCTGTAGCTTCAGCCTGAATTGACTTCACACTCTCTATCGTATCTTCACGCATTCCTCTATCCAGAACCCATCTTGCTGGGCCCGCAACATACATTCAATTCGTCACATCTTTTGCCGCTTCTTTCGCAACTTCATCCGCAAACGCATTACCACGAGAAACATCATCGGTAAACTTCTTATGTGTACTGCATTTCACGATCGCAGCTTGCATCGGCAACGTAAGTGACTCGAGAAGCTCATTCACCAACTGCCCATGTTGAATCTTAGTCCCATGGGATGTGAGAAATCCCCTTTCTTTCCACAAGCGTCCAAAACTATGAGCAACACCAAACGCATACTGGCTATCGGTATACACAGTCACCCTCTTTCCTTTCGACAACACACATGCTCTCATCAGTGCAATCAACTCTGCTGCTTGGGCTGAATTTTGTGGGATACGTGCAGCTTCAACAATCGTACACAATGTCATCACAGCATATGCTGCAGTCGTATCACCATTCAGGAGCTTGTAGCATGACCCATCAACCCATAGCGTACCATCAGGATCCAAAAGAGGAGTATCTTTTAGGTCGACTCTACCCTTCGTCTCCTCTTCCGTCCTCAAAAAACAATCATGCTGTTCCTGACTATCTGTGTCCACAGAAATCGGCAACAATGTCGCTGGATTCAACACATTACACCGCTTGATGTGCACATGACTAGCCAAAAGCGTCAACTCATAACCCGGCAATCTCGCACTAGTTAGGTGCTGAGTCTTTGTTCTATTTAACAGAGTATCCACTACATGTGGAACCATCACGACCAATGTATTATCCATCACCAATCCAGCAGACTGTCGGATAGAAACAGCCGCTGCCGCTGTAGCTCTTAAGCAACTTGGCAATGCTCTAGCTACCGGATCTAAAGTCGACGAGAAATACGCACATGGATGCTGCTTATCAGCAAACTGTTGAGTCAAAACTGACAGTGCACAACCCTCTCTCTCGTGGACATAGAGTGTAAAAGGCTTACTGTAGTCAGGAGTACCCAACACTGGAGCAGAACACAACGCATCACCCAATTCAGAAAAACTTTTCTGACAATCGTCGGACCAAGGAAGAGGGTTCGGTATATCCTTACAAGTCAATGCCAATAGAGGTTTTGCCAATAAAGAAAAGTTCGGAATCCACTGTCTACAATACGACGTGATACCCAAGAAAGCATGCACTTCTCTCTGTGTACTTGGCACAGTCATTCGAGCAATCGCTTGAATTCGTTCTGGCATCAACCTTCTACCCCCCTTCGACAAGAGATGACCTAAGTAGGTCACTTCTTGGCGACAATACACCAACTTAGAAGGTGACACTTTATGATGCAAGTCCGACAAATATCGCAACAAAGAAATAGTAGCTTCTTTACAAGTTTCCTCATCATCAGCAGCCACTAATAAATCATCAACATACTGAATAAGAGCAGTACCAGCAGGCAACGCAAGAGTATTAAGTTGAGTTTTCAAAGCCTGACTATAAATAGAAGGACTTTCGCAATAGCCTTGGTTAGCTCTCGTAAACCGGAAGCTTCGGCCTCCTAAAGAGAAGCCAAAAATATCTCTACTTTCCTCGGCAATTGGAATGCTGAAGAAAGCATTCTTCAGATCTATAACCGAAAACCAGGCAGCTGAAGCAGGAATCAAAGTCAACAAAGCAGTAATATCCGGAACAACTGGAAACTGTGGCACGACAATCTTGTTAACCTCTCTAAGATCGATCACAAACCTATAAACAGGTGACTGAGTAGAGTCAGTGCGCTTCAGGACAGGCAAAACGGGACTGTTACACACATTACCTCTCGTTTCTTCAATCACATCTTTCTCAATCAAATCATAGATGATCGCTAAAAGCGCTCTTTCACCATTACTAGAAGGGGGATGCGCGGCAATTTAACATTCGCTTTAAGCGTTACAACGTAAGGTGGAATCTCCAAAAGACCCACATCATTAGGACCAGTAGCCCAAAGAGTATCAGGGAGAGAACTCAATTCCGGTGGAAGCCGATCTTTAGACAAATACATCGGAGAGATCACTCTCTTACCCAATGTAAGCTGTACTCCCAAAGGAGAACAACGTAATGTTGCATGCAACCTTTTCAACAAATCCAAACCCAACAAATTCTCACCACAACCTGTCATTAAAATAAGAGGTGCTTCCAACTCACAAGGCCCTACAGAAAGAGACATGGGACTAGAAACTGGGTTACGAACTGGGGCGCCAGAGAATCCTAATGAACATTAGTTAAGCCAGACAAAGGTGCGCCAGGGAGTTTAGAGTGCATGATAGAACTCTTCGCTGCACCAGTATCCAAAAGAAAAAAAGGCTCTACCACACCTGATGTGGCTACTGCAACATAAGGCCCACTCTGATCTACTGGAACCAACACTACTCCCTCTCTTTGTCTATGGCTGTCCTAGCAATCATTATAGTCAGCATTCTCACCCTCAACATAATAGTCATCAGCATAGTACTGAGTCGACTGACCAGATGCAATTTTCTGTTGATCAAAGCAATTCATAGAATTTTGTGGGGGAAAGGAACGTTCGTTCTGAGGAAACGCACCACGTCCTCTACCTCTTGACACTTGCTGAAAAGCACCACGGCCTCTTGGGGCCGGCATACCACTCGCGCGTTGTCGTAAAACAGGGCACTCATTTTTATAATGACCTTCCTCCCTACAGTACGCACACTGATTCAAACCCATGGGGGGTCTTGGAGGAAAATACCCAGCGTTCTGTTGCGGTCTCTGAAACTGTGGAGGTTGCTGAAACTGTGGGCATTGCTGTGACTCTTGCTGATTTGAGCAAGGCGGATACGCCTGCTGCAAAAGAACCTTTGTCTTTAAGTCCTTTGTCTTTTTCTCTGCTTTTTCTTTCTAGTCCTTATCCCTATTCTCATAGTACTGTGCAGTCGCCAATATCTGGGCCGACGATGAAACAGCCCAAGAACTTTCAGAATCCTTCAACTTATTAGAAAGTTCAGGGAGCAAATTAAAGATAAATTTGTCCACAAATAATCTTTGCCCACCTTCCGTACTCATGTCCTGACCACTATGATCTATAAATGTTTCTTCAAACATAGTGAAGAAATCAGATACACTTTCATCTTTCTTCTGCTTACATGCTGCTAACTTATCCCAATTCACTCGTAAAGCAGGCATCATCGTCTTCATTAAATTAATAATTCTACCTGGCAATTCCGTAACCAAAGGTTCAAGTTTAGCACCTCCCTGTTGTCTACCATCTGCAGCAATAATATTCGCCCAAGTATCTCCTAATTCCACCACATGATTCTCATGATGAATCTTCGCCCACAAAGGTTGCGGAACTACATTACCCATCAACATATCGATGTCGGCTAAATTCATAATACATGCATCTACTGTCTGGGACAACTCTTTGTAATAACCAGCAGGATTCTTACGAGGATCAAGTAAGGTCTGCTTAAGAGCCAAGACCTCTGCTCTCTTCCAAGGGACATGTACCCATACTCGCTGAAAATGAGCCGGTGCGGCAACAATACCCTGATTTACATTAGCCTGAACTGCTTCCTTCCGTACAGGAGGAACTTCTCTCATGGGATACTGTCTCGCTTTTCTTCTAACAGAGGAATCAGGTTCGTACAATGTCTAAGGCAGAAGGCTAGATCTAAAAGCCAATATCGTCTCTACGGCATCTGTAATATCAGATTCCACTATCATCCCTTTAGCAAAATCTGACTGAACATCAAGTAGTTCCTGCGGGATCAAACCCAAATCATTATCTTCCCATTCCTGACGCAGAAACATACACATTACATTAAAAACATACCTTTGCTTGGGCGGTTCCCACTGAAAGAAAACATCCATAACCGCTGGCAAACTATACCTTGAGGCATTCATAATCCATTTACGAGCTAACAAATCCAACACAGCCCGTTCCTCTGAACCAGAAAGCTGACTAAGACTCTGCCTATGTTCCGAAACAGGGGTCATATTCAATGACCCAAACAATGGGGACAATAAACTAGAAACAGTCTCTGTCATTCGTTTTCGAACAGAAGGAGAAGAAGCAGACATAAGAACAGGTGAATAAGTATTTTGAGGCAAAGAAGGTGTAGGAATAAGAACAGTAGGAGTCTCAGATGCAGAAGCGGAAGGCAAAGGAGTTTGAGGCAAAGCTGGTAGTGAAGCTTGCGACCCTAGAGCGGGTTGCGCAGGAGGAGGTAAAGCCATCTGTAGAGTACCGGGTGGCTGAGCAACATCAGGAGGTTGAACCACAAAGGGTGGAACAACCAGAGGCAATAGAGGTGCAGTAGCACCCTGCACATAAGGACGTGGTAATCTCAGTAAATGAGACATCAATGGATCTTTTTCAAGATCTTCAGTCGCTTTTGGAGGAGGAGACGGCAAGGCCGGATAACATTTATCTATGGCCATACGACGCTGCCTATCTGAAACTTCACTCGCTCGCTCCTCTCCATCATCCCTATACTGCCTAGCAGCTTGTAATACCAACATATTCCTATCTTTCCTATCTCGTTTAGCTTGCTTGATTTCTCTCTATTTGGCTTCTTTAAGCTTCTTTATGCCAAAGGCGAAAGGAGTCAAACATTGCCGGCCAGGCTTTCTTCCTAAACAATTTTGTTTCTAGATTATCTAAAATCTCAGTATTAAAACTACCATGTTGGGGCCATCGTAAAACCCCATCTTTCCTAGTGTAACGGACCCATACTTCATTAAACGAAATGGGGCCCACGCCGTGTTTAGAATAGAGCTCATAAGTCGGAGTTCCAACTGGAGGTATCGGACATGAATCCTCCAATCGGGAATCCCTGTTACAACCACAACAGAATATTCTCCCAATTTTGCTAAAACCAGGCATCTTCGCTCACTAATCTAGTTTCAAACTTCAAGGGATTATCTACAACGATAGTCTCGCAAATATACGAGTTCCTCGGCTTTGGAAATTGCAATTTTCAAATCAAAACTAAGGACCAAACAAACTAAGAACCAAAGAACCAAAAAACTAAGGACTGGGAGCGACCCACTTATACTTAACTGAGGCATCAGTCACGCCACCAGAAGACCTGTCTATCGTCTCGCCGTACAAAGCATCACAAATGGGTCCAAGACAGGGCAACAGTCAGGGCAGCAGTCCTTCGTAGCCGTCAGGAAAGCGGGAAGCCTCGCAGCAAAGACCTTCAGTCCACGTTCGACATGCCGGGGTCGATGAAGTGGTGGCCGTCCTCCAGAATTTCCTCACGAAGCTCCTCACGATCTTCAGGCTTGGACCGGTACCGCTGAAGTCGCCCCACGTTGGAAGCGCCAACTGAAGAACCGGGTTTTAGAACCCAGCGGCGCCAGGGGCACGCCCAAAGTCTTCGGGTTCACCTGTCTTAGAATACAGAGACACAGGATACTTCTGAGTGGCGTCAACGATCAAATTTATTAGCTGCAGCCAGTAACAGAAGTCCTAGAAATCATCACGGTGTGAGTTCTCAGGAGACTGCTCAATTTTACAAAGCAAGTCATCCCTTTTTATGCCAAAAACCACATTCCAGACAAATACCTAACATTTACAGACTGTCCAATCACATGTATCCACACCAGAGGTATCGCATGACAGTAAAACCCACTTTTAAGTTGCCCAACCCATGATCAATCATCGGTCAAACCCAACATTCTTCTTTAGACAGGTCGAACGAACCCATAATAAGAAAAAGGCACAATCCAATCATAAATAGACCATAAAGAAAGGAGCAGAAACAGGTGAGAGTAGGATAAGGCATATTTGTGTGCAGTAAAACTTTATGATATCCTGTGCTCTGATCCTTAATCTTGATCAGCTAAAGGGCAGGAACTGGTTTAACAAGGTCAGCTTCAGGCAACAGGGTCAGTTCACTCAGGTCAAACAGGAGTCAGCACAAACTCGAGCTAAGGTGTACATGTCCTTAAAAAGACTAGTTCAGCCACAGTCATCGGCCTATGTGAGGGCAACCACAAAATGGCTGCCATACACAAAATGGAACCCAAGGGTTCAGAACGAACTCCCTAAATACGTAGTGAATCCATCGGTCTAACATGATGAAAACACTCATACTTGCCGCACTAACTAGTTATGGTTCGCTAATATCAAATTCGTAACGAAACCATGACCTTTATGAAACGGGTTCGGAATTCACGGAACCTCATGCCCCAGCTCTCCTGCCCCAGTCAGGCAGTCTGTGGAGAGATTATCTGGGCAGGTGACTTGCCGTATCTGTCATGAGAGGAGTGTCTCTCAGGCACACGTACTGCCTCACTGCATGCTTCCATGGGTCTGGGCCTCCATGCTCGGACTTAGCACCCTGTAAGAAGGCCTTCTGTGCTGCAGTCCTTGCCACTTCATCCAAGATGGTGGGTTTGGTAAGGCTAAGCCATGACTCAGGGCCTGCACTTTCTTGCATGGGCTGGCCGGCTTGCTGCGGCCCTTCAAACTGCCTTCACCACACGTGGGAGTAAAGCAGGTGACTCCCATTTACCGTACAGTGGTTCGGCCAGCCCCGGTGAGTTGGATCAGGATCGATCCTCACAGGAGCCCAGAGAGGTTGAAACTTGAGTCCTACTCCACTGTGAGTTAGGCCATGTCCCGATTGTAGCTTTTTAATTGTATTTGATGGTTGGAGGAGGGCGCACTTCTAGGAAATGTGGTGCTAAGCTTTTGCCTGATTTGATCAAATGTATCCAGGAACAGGACACTGAGATAGGCATTTTTGTGTTTTGAAAGTTGAATTTGTAGCCTTGTTCAGCAAATCCCATGACAGTGTGATTTATATATGTCATCCACATAGAACAACGTGTCTGAGTTAATTTCCTGTAAAATTGATATTACTCGGGCAGAGATCAGACCAGGGCTGTTCTTATACCCCTGAGGGATTTGACAGAATTGTTTTTGTGACTCCAAATATGGTGAATGTGGTAAAATCCGAGCTTTCAGGTGCTATGTTTTGGCAGTAAAAGCCATTTGAAATGTCCTATGTTGTTCTATATTCTTTGTGCACTATGTTGTTCATTAGTGCTGCACTGTGTTCATTTTGTACAATAAATGTGCATGTGTAACTGTTTGAATGTCTGTAGTCTAATACTAGGTGGAATTAATGATCTGGTTTTACAACTGGGAATAAAGGGTTCTTCATTGGTGAGATACAAAGCTCAATGCTGCCTATGTATTCTAGCTGTGCTAGAATTTCGCTACCTGGGCCTTTTGCTTCATGCTTAAAAGGATATTGTAGTAGCTTTCCCTTATCGGTAAGACATGATAAGGTGAATGTTTATCCCAGCCCACATGGTTGCAGTATAATGCCAGGGATTGTGCAAGGGCCCACTCCGTGGCATGCGCTATTTTACCTCCTTCAGAACTAGACCTTTAAAATTCTGTGTTCTGATTTCTTCCCCTTCTGGAACTTTTCGAACAAGCTCAGGTGGCTAATCCCTTTCAGTCAAGAGAATGTCATAGGTAAGTGTTACATTTCCCCAAAACATTACTTTGTTGTAGAAGGCATTTTATCATTACTTTGGATGTCCAAATAAAATGATCTGTCTGGAGAGCTAACCCTCTGATCTTGTGTGTCCGCCTGAATACAATTGTTAATTGCTTTTGCCACCAGAAACTCTTGAAGACTGTGGAGAACTATTTTGACCTCTGCCATGCTATTTAACAGCGTCAGTGCCCATTACTTGTTCCTTAGCAGTGTCCTCAATATGTGAGGCATATTTAAAGGAAATATCTGCCACTTTCTTCTTTTTGTAGTGAGGCTTTTGTTGTGGAAGTTTTCAGTCCTTTTTTATACTTTTACGTACTCTTCTGACTTGCACTCTGATCATCCTCCTCTCTCCGAGAGTTTTTTGGATTTGTTCTGAAAGGAATGAGAAGGAAATATATCAGTATTCTGATAAATATCAGGCTCTTTAAAAGTTTCATGGTTACGCATATTATAGTGTTTTTCAGTGGACTCCGTTTGGGAAGATCTACCCTGTGACTTTGATTTTTCTTTATTTGTTTATCCCAGTGCTTTTTTGAAGACTCTGGTGTTGGTCTCAAATTACCCTTTTCAGAATTACCCTTAAGTTGTGGTTTATCTGGTCTTGCTTCCAAATTGTCTCGACCTATAGATGTATAGGTTTCAGCAATATTTTTTGGTATTTCACGCTCTTGATCCACTAAGTGAGCCTGTGTTGGCATACTGCCTAAGCTGCTACTTCCCTGTTTATGCTACTTCACATTATTAACATGACTATGGCGTTGAAAGTCCAATTGGTCACACACTGCTTGTCCTATCAGCGTGTTGCCCCAAAGCATTGTGGTCCATGAAGTAAGCATCAGCGGGTGCGCCTCTGCCAGGGTCTTGAGCAAAAAATCACTGTCGCGTTGGCCATCCCTGGACACGTGTTTCGAGGTTGTTACCTCTCGTCAGCAGGGAATAGGCATATATGTAGGGGTGCTGCGTAGGCTGCCAAAAAATATCCTCAGGTCCGGTACCACTCGTGGCACGCAGGTGCGTAACCCGGGCTCATCAGCCCCACCAGCTCAAGGGAGCTTGAATACAAAAGAAAGTCCAATTGGTCGCACACTGCTTGTCCTATCTGCGTGTTGCCCCAAAGCATTGTGGTCCATGAAGTAAGCATCAGCGAGTGTGCCTCTGCCAGGGTCTTGAGCAAAAAATCACTGTCGCGTTGGCCATCCCTGGACACGTGTTTCGAGGTTGTTACCTCTCGTCAGCAGGTAATAGGCATATATGTAGGGGTGCTGCGTAGGCTGCCAAAAAATATCCTTAGGGGCGATCCCGCTGGTGTGTGAGTAGTGTGCGACCCCACACCCAATTGTAATGTTAAAGCTCCCTCGAGCAGTTGGCTGACGAGCCTGGGACCCCGCACCTGCGCGCCTGAGTGGTACTAAACCTGACAATATTTGGCAGCCACGGCAACCCCAGAACACGGCCTAATCCCTGCTGATGAGGGGTAAATACCCCGAAACACGTGTCCAGGGATGGCGAAGATAGCGAAGATAGCAGAGAATCGAAAGAAGATGCATAGCGGAACACGAACTACACTTACCACAGTCCTTAGGGGCGATCCCGCTGGTGTGTGAGTAGTGTGCGACCCCACCACCATTGTAATGTTAAAGCTCCCTCGAGCAGTTGGCTGACGAGCCTGGGACCCCGCACCTGGGCGCCTGAGTGGTACTAAACCTGGCAATATTTGGCAGCCGCCGGCAACCCCAGAACACGGCCTAATCCCTGCTGATGAGGGGTAAATACCCCGAAACACGTGTCCAGGGATGGCGAAGATAGCAGAGAATCGAAAGAAGATGCATCGCGGAACACGTACTACACTTAACACAGTCCTTTGGGGCGATCACGCTGGTGTGTGAGTAGTGTGCCACCCCACCCCCAATTGTAATGTTAAAGCTCCCTCGAGCAGTTGGCTGACGGGCCTGGGACGCCGCACCTGCGCGCCTGAGTGGTACTAAACCTGGCAATATTTGGCAGCCACCTGCAACCCCAGAACACGGCCTAATTCCTACTGATGAGGGGTAAATACCCCGAAACACGTGTCCAGGGATGGCGAAGATAGCGAAGATAGCAGAGAATCGAAAGAAGATGCATCGCGGAACACGAACTACACTTACCACAGTCCTTAGGGGCGATCCCACTGGTGTGTGAGTAGTGTGCGACCCCACCCCAATTGTAATGTTAAAGCTCCCTCGAGCAGTTGGCTGACGAGCCTGGGACCCCGCACCTACGCGCCTGAGTGGTACTAAACCTGGCAATATTTGGCAGCAACCCCAGAACACGGCCTAATCCCTGCTGATGAGGGGTAAATACCCCGAAACACGTGTCCAGGGACGGCGAAGATAGCGAAGATAGCAGAGAATCAAAAGAAGATGCATCGCGGAACACAAACTACACTTACCACAGTCCTTAGGGGCGATCCCGCCGGTGTGTGAGTAGTGTGCGACCCCACCCCCAATTGTAATGTTAAAGCTCCATCGAGAAGTTGGCTGACAAGCCTGGGACTCCGCACCTGCGCGCCTGAGTGGTACTAAACCTGGCAATATTTGGCAGCCACCGGCAACCCCAAAACACGGCCTAATCCCTGCTGATGAGGGGTAAATACCCCGAAACACGTGTCCAGGGATGGCGAAGATAGCGAAGATAGCAGAGAATCGAAAGAAGATGCATCGCGGAACACGAACTACACTTACCACGCTCCTTAGGGGCGATCCCGCTGGTGTGTGAGTAGTGTGCGACCCCACCCCCAATTGTAATGTTAAAGCTCCCTCGAGCAGTTGGCTGACGAGCCTGGGACCCCGCACCTGCGCGCCTGAGTGGTACTAAACCTGGCAATATTTGGCAGCCACCGGCAATCCCAGAACACGGCCTAATCCCTGCTGATGAGGGGTAAATACCCCGAAACACGTGTCCAGGGATGGCGAAGATAGCAAAGATAGCAGAGAATCGAAAGAAGATGCATCGCGGAACACGAACTACACTTACCACAGTCCTTAGGGGCAATCCCTCTGGTGTGTGAGTAGTGTGCGACCCCACCCCAATTGTAATGTTAAAGCTCCCTCGAGCAGTTGGCTGACGAGCCTGGGACCCCGCACCTGCGCGCCTGAGTGGTACTAAACCTGGCAATATTTGGCAGCCACCGGCAACCCCAGAACACGGCCCAATGCCTGCTGATGAGGAGTAAATACCCCGAAACACGTGTCCAGGGATGGCGAAGATAGCAGAGAATCGAAAGAAGATGCATCGGGGAACACGAACTACACTTACCACAGTCCTGAGGGGCGATCCCGCTGGTGTGTGAGTAGTGTGCGACCCCACCCCCAATTGTAATGTTAAAGCTCCCTCGAGCAGTTGGCTGTCGAGCCTGGGACCCCGAACCTGCGCGCCTGAGTGGTACTCAACCTGGCAATATTTGGCAGCCACCGGCAACCCCAGAACACGGCCTAATCCCTGCTGATGAGGGGTAAATACCCCGAAGCACCCCGAAACATGTGTCCAGGGATGGCAAAGATAGCGAAGATAGCAGAGAATCGAAAGAAGATGCATCGCGGAACACGAACTACACTTACCACAGTCCTTAGGGGCGATCCCGCTGGTGTGTGAGTACTGTGCGACCCCACCCCCAATTGTAATGTTGAAGCTCCCTCGAGCAGTTGGCTGACGAGCCTGGGACCCCACACCTGCGCGCCTGAGTGGTACTAAACCTGGCAATATTTGTCAGCCACCGGCAACCCCAGAACACGGCCTAATCCCTGCTGATGAGGGGTAAATACCCCGAAACACATGTCCAGGGATGGCGAAGATAGCGAAGATAGCAGAGAATCGAAAGAAGATGCATCGCCGAACACGAACTACACTTACCACAGTCCTTAGGGGCGATCCCGCTGGTGTGTGAGTAGTGTGCGACCCCACCCCCAATTGTAATGTTAAAGCTCCCTCGAGCAGTTGGCTGACGAGCCTGGGACCCGGCACCTACGCGCCTGACTGGTACTAAACCTGGCAATATTTGGCAGCCACCGGCAACCCCAGAACACAGCCTAATCCCTGCTGATGAGGGGTAAATACCCCGAAACACGTGTCCAGGGATGGCGAAGATAGCGAAGATAGCAAAGAATCGAAAGAACATGCATCGCGGAACACAAACTACACTTACCACAGTCCTTAGGGGCGATCCCGCTGGTGTGTGAGTAGTGTGCGACCCCACCCCTAATTGTAATGTTAACGCTCCCTCGAGCAGTTGGCTGACGAGCCTGGGACCCTGCACCTGCGCGCCTGAGTGGTACTAAACCTGGCAATATTTGGCAGCCACCGGCAACCCCAGAACACGGCCTAATCTCTGCTGATGAGGGGTAAATACCCCCAAACACGTGTCCAGGGATGGCGAAGATAGCGAAGATAGCGAAGATAGCAGAGAATCGAAAGAAGATGCATCGCGGAACACGAACTACACTTACCACAGTCCTTAGGGGCGATCCCGCTGGTGTGTAAGTAGTGTGCGACCCCACCCCCAATTGTAATGTTAAAGCTCCCTCGAGCAGTTGGCTGACGAGCCTGGGACCCGCACCTGCGCGCCTGAGTGGTACTAAACCTGACA
This sequence comes from Lissotriton helveticus, assembly GCF_964261635.1. Lineage (NCBI taxonomy): Eukaryota > Metazoa > Chordata > Amphibia > Caudata > Salamandridae > Lissotriton > Lissotriton helveticus. The sequence continues at coordinate 622,967,258 of NC_136071.1, forward strand.
ATATTTGGTAGCCACCGGCAACCCCAGAACACGGCCTAATCCCTGCTGATGAGGGGTAAATACCCCGAAACAAGTGTCCAGGGATGGCGAAGATAGCGAAGATAGCAAAGAATCGAAAGAAGATGCATCGCGGAACACGAACTACACTTACCACAGTCCTTAGGGGCGATCCCGCTGGTGTGTGAGTAGTGTGCGACCCCACCCCCAATTGTAATGTTAAAGCTCCCTCGAGCAGTTGGCTGACGAGCCTGGGACCCTGCACCTGCGCGCCTGAGTGGTACTAAACCTGGCAATATTTGGCAGCCACCAGCAACCCCAGAACACGGCCTAATCTCTGCTGATGAGGGGTAAATACCCCCAATCACGTGTCCAGGGATGGCGAAGATAGCGAAGATAGCGAAGATAGCGAAGATAGCAGAGAATCGAAAGAAGATGCATCGAGGAACACGAACTACACTTACCACAGTCCTTAGGGGCGATCCCGCTGGTGTGTGAGTAGTGTGCGACCCCACCCCCAATTGTAATGTTAAAGCTCCCTCGAGCAGTTGGCTGACGAGCCTTGGACCCGCACCTGCGCGCCTGAGTGGTACTAAACCTGACAATATTTGGTAGCCACCGGCAACCCCAGAATACGGCCTAATCCCTGCTGATGAGGGGTAAATACCCCGAAACAAGTGTCCAGGGATGGCGAAGATAGCGAAGATAGCAGAGAATCGAAAGAAGATGCATCGCGGAACACAAACTTCACTTACCACAGTCCTTAGGGGCGATCCCGCTGGTGTGTGAGTAGTGTGCGACCCCACCCCCAATTGTAATGTTAAAGCTCCCTCGAGCAGTTGGCTGACGAGCCTGGGACCCTGCACCTGCGCGCCTGAGTGGTACTAAACCTGGCAATATTTGGCAGCCACCGGCAACCCCAGAACACGGCCTAATCCCTGCTTATGAGGGGTAAATACCCCAAAACACGTGTCCAGGGATGGCGAAGATAGCGAAGATAACAGAGAATCGAAAGAAGATGCATCGCGGAACACGAACTACACTTACCACAGTCCTTAGGGGCTATCCCACTGGTGTGTGAGTAGTTTGCGACCCCAACCCCAATTGTAATGTTAAAGCTCCCTCGAGCAGTTGGCTGACGAGCCTGGGACCCCGCACCTGCACGCCTGAGTGGTACTAAACCTGGCAATATTTTGCAGCCACCGGCAACCCCAGAACACGGCCTAATCCCTGCTGATGAGGGGTAAATACCCCGAAACACGTGTCCAGGGATGGCAAAGATAGCGAAGATAGCAGAGAATCGAAAGAAGATGCATCGCGGAACACAAACTACACTTACCACAGTCCTTAGGGGCGATCCTGCTGGTGTGTAAGTAGTGTGCGACCCCACCCCCAATTGTAATGTTAAAGCTCCCTCGAGCAGTTGGCTGACGAGCCTGGGACCCTGGACCTGCGTGCCTGAGTGGTACTAAACCTGGCAATATTTGGCAGCCACCGGCAACCCCAGAACACGGCCTAATCCCTGCTTATGAGGGGTAAATACCCCAAAACACGTGTCCAGGGATGGCGAAGATAGCGAAGATAACAGAGAATCGAAAGAAGATGCATCGCGGAACACGAACTACACTTACCACAGTCCTTAGGGGCGATCCCGCTGGTGTGTGAGTAGTGTGCGACCCCACCCCCAATTGTAATGTTAAAGCTCCCTCGAGCAGTTGGCTGACGAGCCTGGGACCCCGCACCTGCGCGCCTGAGTGGTACTAAACCTGGCAATATTTGGCAGCCACCGGCAACCCCAGAACACAGCCTAATACCTGCTGATGAGGGGTAAATACCCCAAAACACGTGTCCAGGGATGGCAAAGATAGCGAAGATAGCAGAGAATCGAAAGAAGATGCATCGCGGAACATGAACTACACTTACCACAGTCCTTAGGGGCGATCCCGCTGGCGTGTGAGTAGTGTGCGACCCCAGCCCCAATTGTAATGACTATGGCGTTGTTGCCAATTAGTTTCATCCCTAAATCAAGGGCAGGAGCAGCCCTGTATGCATTTTGAATCTGCTTTAGCACCTCATACAAAACAGCTATGGATGGTGCACCATGCATTAAGGTATATATTGCAGCAATAACTATGCCCCATGTGACACATTTAACTACCAGGGTAACCATCCCTAGTCTTAGGCACATAATTCAATGTTTATCTTAATGTCCCTTCTAGGGAAATACTGCTCTAAGCTGGTTTGACTTTTGTGTAATCCAGAGCGGAATTTCCTCCTGTCCTGTGGGAACCTTACCCATAATTGCATTAATGTCACTGGACTAATTGCAGGTGTGGCCATGTCTGGCAGTGCAGCTTGAAGGGTTGCTGTTATTGTTTGCATAACAGAGCTGTGCTACGAGTACGAAGCTCTACTACAGTGAGCAGTGTTAATGTTGGATATGGTGTATAGCCAGCTAGGACTGGCCATGTTGCCCCATTTTTGCTGAGGAGACCCAGTCTCACATTGTTTATTGGATGTGATAGGGTGCCTTTGAACAAATTGATATGTTTCTGAAATGTTAATGGGATTTCTAAATCTTCATAGGTTCTGTATTGGCCTGGTGTTACAGCTGTTGTGCTGGTATGAAATGTTTTCGTGTTGGCATCTGCTGCAAGAAAAGTGACCCATGAATAGAACACCTCTATTTTATATGATTTGTGGACCTCTACCACAAAGGTAACATCTCCCCTGTAAGAAGAGGCCCTTGATGTTGTAACATTTTGGTTACTACATGCCTGCACATTAGTGGAATAACCACTGGTACTGTATTTGCCATATATAATGAATAGAAATCGGAGAAGGTGAAAATTTTAATAGGGTGATCCTTTTAAAGGTTCAAACTTGAACAACCTTTAGACAAAAATAGGTTATACTATTTAGCTGAGGAAGATTACTCCCTAACACCACTGACGTCTCCATATAAGGTGACTGGGGGCTCTGGGCACATGTAAAAACTATTCAGGAGACCCATGAAATATGTACATGACTTAGAACATTGATGGCGAAATGTCGTACAGTTCCTGCAAATTATGTAGGACTGTGTATCCTGACAACATGAACGTCAGAATATGGGAAATGAGTCCATCCATATCATTGGAGTATGTTGCCCCAATTCCTAGCAATCTCACAGTGCCACATCCAGACCCCTAACCTTCCAGAGTATCAGATGGTATCTGTAACCTTGTCAGCAAATCAATCAGAGAGCAAGGGTTTTGAGGGGCGTGTCCTGTCCCTGAGGGTAATATATAGAAACAATGTGGACTAGCCCACTATGTGTGTGTGTGTATTCTTAGTCACTTATGTTAGTGGCCTAGAGACTGGACCCATTGAGTGTTGTTAAAAGACCCCTCACACACCAACCTGGTTGGTGTCATGCTTCATCATCGGGGTCCCAACTAGGCGGCCGAGTGCCACCTGGTTGTGCTTCTACGCCTGACTACAGCGGAGCGGATGTCGTGCAACAGTGTGGTGTGAGTGAAGGTGATCTAAAAAATACCTCTGGGAATCCTTACCTAATGTTTTATTCTTGGCGGCTCAGGGTATTGTTTAAAATTATGTGAGATGCAACTACAACTGGAACTTTCTTCCTATGTGTTGACTTATGTGCGGCGGTCTACATTTTCTCAGTCCTCTCTAGGTGTATCAAGGGACTTTCTTCAGGACCAAAAAAGTGAAGTGAGTGGCAAAAAGAAGGTGCCACGTGTAACAGTGTTGTACCTACATACTCGCTAAGGTGTGTGGTGTATAAAAATTAATAAGTGTCCAAGTTCTCACGGGCACTTATCGTAGCAGATAAATTCCTGTAAGAGAAAAGATGGGACAATACACAGACATATATGATTCAGCAACATACTTCATAGTATATGCAACATAAAATGCAATCTTTGCATGTATTTGAGTGTCATACAGTAATTGTCCTATAGGCCATTACAGTGACTGAGGCTCAGGCAGTGCGCGGCATGCAGATGATACTGTGTGGCATGCCATGGTAAGTGGTAGTGTTGCGCTGCTTATCAATGAGCTTGAGAAGGCGCTCGTGAAAATACTCATTATGTAGCACTGCTCACAGAATGTGCTTGCAAGCAGAACATTTTCTGAGTACTTGTTCATGTATGTGCAAAGCATGTAAAAAGTCACCATCTAATCAGATGTCAAGTATAAACATGTAGATCAAAATGGATGCTTTTGTTCATGGGCCCTGTTGAACCACATAACAAGGGAGACGTTCTTTTTAAATGTCCAATTGATTTATAAGGCTATTTAGCAGGCCACAGTCAATTTCAAGCAGGTCCCATCTGCAACAGTTTTACCTGTGAAAAGATGCCAGGCTGAGTGAGACAAGCAGTCCCTCCCCCACTGCCTACTCATTTTCAGCAGAGGTCCTAACTTCTAAAAATTTGTTTTTTATGGATCAAATCTGATTCTCACATCTGATTCTCTCCAACAGTGAAAAATCATTCTGTTTGATGAATAACATTACGGTCTAAATTCATTTTAAGTGCCAGGAAAGGGCACATTTCTGCGGATGCTCTTGCAACATGCAGAAAATGTCTACAAAATTGTACATTTGTGAGTATTCACATATCCGTAACAGGTAGATTTCGACTAGGGGAAACACATACACCTACTCCTGGTCGAGGAAGAACTCTCATTCCATTAGTGGAAAGGTTAGGAAACACACATACTTAATGGAGGATGTGATAGGAGACTTTTCCTAATGGTACAAAAAGTTAAAAATGTGGAATTGAGAATTTCTACATGATTTGCTCATATTCCACAGCGGCTGTCATTACAAGTGAGCTGGAAATATTATTATAATATTGTTGCTCCCTGAGATAAAATAACGTGGGTATCTCTAATCCGTATCAATAATTTAAGATGTAGGAATAGTGCTGTATTCCGACCTAGAAGTTAGGATGCCGTAAAAGTGAGGCATTCTCAGTGGGTTTAGTATAATTATGAACGATTCCCTCAGTATTTTCCCAATTCGGTTACTTTCCCAATTTCTTTAGCAGAAACAGTGTGCCACTTCTTCATCTTTTTTTAATTTCCAAGTAATCCAAAAACTGATACTGAACAAAAAGATGTAATTAGAACGTGGGCCAAAGAGGTAAACTCTCTCCAAAATTAGGAGCAGAACTAGGGTAAGTTTCTCAATTTTTTCGTGAACCAGTTCCCATGTAATGCTGTTGAACTCAGAGCTTTTTTTCAAGACAACAAAAAATCCTTCAACTCCGAAAATTTTATTTGCAAAGAAAATGTGCAATGATGCTGCTCGTATTTGAGCTGTGGCGAGATGAATGGCACAGATAGGAAATGCAGCAAGCGTGAATAACGAAAAGCTTAAAATAAAAGAAATACTGATAGCATGTAGAATAAATGATGGTGATCAAGTGATATTGGCCACGAGAAATACAAATGCCTCCAGTTTATACAACTAAAGTAAGACTGATAAGAGAAGTAATACATATATGAATATTAGTCAGAGCGCCGAAAGCAGTGCGGAAGACAAATGTAGCAGCAGCCTGAGGTGTCAGACATGACAGCTATGATTGGTGGGTGAGCAGATCAGATTTAAGGACTTAAGATGAAGGTGAAATCGCTGTAACCGACCAGCTTTCCAAGTAAAATTCATGAAACAATTTATTTAAGAGGAAAACGTGCACTACAGCCTTGTAATGAAAATGATGTTTTCGCTCACATCGCTGATTTGTGCCAATTGATGCTTTTTTGTTCGAAGCAAACTCATGATCTCCGTCGCACAAGCATGTATGGCACATCGAATTATAGGGACGCTCGTGCGGAGAGAAAGGTAAACAATTTCTCTTTACTTAATCCTGCTTCACAAGCTCTATCAGTAAGAAATTATAACAGGACCAGTTTTTGTGATTTCTGCTTGGACATTAAGACATAATTTGGCACCATTCAGTTGCTGCCCCATTTATTCAGTGCTTATAAATGTGTGGACTGATCCAAAGAATTTCTAGAATCCTGTTGCCCACTTACTCCACAAATGACACAAGGAAATAAATCATTGTAAGAAAAAGAATAGAGTCAGAAACTGAGCCTCCCAGTTAGTGGTCCTGAATGATTGAGTAGTGGAGACTAGACAGCCCCAGCCTTCCAGACTGAAGTGGATTTTATGGTTTACGATGCAATAATTGTACCCGATCCTTGAACCCTCCAGGACTTGTCTGGGGTGGTGATCATGGTCTGGAGGGTGGTGTTGTGTTTGCTTGGGCGGAACCGAAGGATTACTCTTGACACTCTCCACTAATGGAGAAGTTGGATGGGACAGGTGGTCTGATGAAAGGGAATTGGTATTTCCAAACTTGGGGATGTGTGGCAGGAGTCTCATTTGAGGTTGTTCCAGGAGCTGCAGGTGGTATTTGACCTTCGGCATTCCCAGTTCTACAGCTATCGAGCGACCCTCGACCCTGGTCACAGGCCAGGTCGATCCCCCACCCCGTCAGCACCACCCCTGCTGCCCCCTTGCTGCCTCTACTTTCCCAGCTTTTTTTCTCCCGCCTCCCGCTCCCGCCGCTGCCTCCCCGGCGGCCCCACCCCCGCACCTGATTGGACCCCCACTCCCCCACCCACCTGCTCCTCCCTCCCTCACCCCTTCTTAAGGGAGGGCGCTGCGCACTAAGGGAGTGACCCTCGACCCTGATCACGGGCCAGATCGCTCCCCCACTGCGTCAGCACCACCCCTGCTGCCCTGTTGCTGCCTCTAGTTTCCCACCATTTTTTCTCCCGCCTCCCGCCGCTGCCTCCCTTGCGGCTCCGTCCCCGCGCCTGATTGGACCCCCACTCTCCCTCCCACCTGCTCCTCCCTCCCTTCTTAAAGGAGGCCACTGCGCGGCAGCGCAGTCGACGTGCGGAGCTGGTGCACCGCTGGCACGCCAAAGGCAGGCACGTCTGCGCACGTCCGCGCCTGGCCCACGCCCAGCGCCAGAACCGCTGGCACCCGCCGAAGCCAAGCTGCCCGACTGAGAAACGACTCCGCCGCCCTCAACACACTCAACACCGGGCGACCACCCGCCTGCTACCAAGCCACCCCGAAGCGCACCACTGGACCCTACACCTGCCAAGCCTGCAAATTCACCTGCCTCCGTACCTGCACCCCACCCACCAAACACAGCAACGACAACAATAACCACCTCAAGTGCATCCTGCCCAACACCGGCTCCATCCACAAACACGCCGTCAAACTCTGGGAACTCCTCGACACAACATCTCCAGACGTCGCCTTCCTCACGGAAACCTGGATGAACGCCTCCTCGGCCCCCGACATCGCCATAGCCATCCCGGACGGCTACAAAATCACCCGGAAGGACCGCGTCAACAAAATCGGAGGAGGAGTCGCCATCATCTACAGGAACACCATCAGTGTCAAGACCAATGCCGAAGACACACTCACCGCCGCTGAACACCTACACTTCCAGATCCACATCGACCCCCAGACCACCCTCAGAGGAACCCTCATCTATCGACCCCCGGGCCCACGAACACAATTCAGTGAGACCATCGCCGACTTCTTCAGCCCCCATGCCCTAGCCTCTCCAGAGTACATCCTCCTAGGGGACCTGAACTTCCACCTGGAGAAAAACAACGACAGCAACGCCACCACCCTGCTCGGCAACCTCGCCAACCTCGGACTGAAGCAACTGGTGGACACGCCCACCCACCTTGCCGGCCACACACTCGACCCCATCTTTTCCTCCAGCAACCACGTCTCCTTCAGCCACTCCTCCGGACTACACTGGACCGACCACAGCTGCATCCACTTCACCTTCAAAAAGACCACCTCCCACCACCAGACACCACAAATCCCCCGCAGATGCTGGAGCAAAGTCACCACAGACCAACTGACCGCATCGCTGAACCATAACCCACCTGCCGACACCAACGACGCAGCGCACAACCTCGCACAGTGTATCACCAACTGCGCCGACGGCCTCGCCCCTCTGAAGAAACCCCCAGGCAAGACTAGCAACAGAAAAACTGCATGGTTCAAAGACGCTCTCAAAATCGCAAAGAAATCGTGCAGAACCCTCAAAAAAGCCTGGCGCCACAAGCGGACACAAGAAAACATGACAGCCCTCAAGAGCGCCACCCGCGAATACCACCAGATGATCCGCATCACCAAAAGGACATAATTCAAAGAGCGGCTGGACAACAATGCCCACAACAGCAAGGAACTCTTCAGCATCGTCAAAGAGCTCCCCAATCCCAGTGCCAGCAACAACGACATCTCACCGTCACAAGACCTCTGCAACTCTCTCGCCACATTCTTCCACTGCAAGATCACAGACATACACGACAGCTTCGGACCCCAGACCCTGCCCCCAACCACCAAACCAACGACCCCCACCTCCAGCCTCAATGCATGGACCCCCATCAGCACCGAAGACACCACCTGCGTCATGAACAGCATCCACTCCGGCTCCCCCTCCGACCCATGCCCTCATCATATCTTCAATAAAGCCGACACCATCATCGCACTCTACCTCCGGAACATCATTAACAACTCCCTCACGTCAGCCACATTCCCTGAAAGCTGAAAACACGCAGAAATCAACGCCCTACTGAAGAAACCAACAGCGGACCCTAAAGACCTCAAGAACTTCCGCCCCATCTCTCTCCTCCCCTTCCCAGCTAAAGTCATCGAGAAGACCGTCAACAAACAGCTGACAGCATTCCTCGAAGAAAACAACTCGCTCGACCCATCCCAGTCCGGATTACGAGCCAACCACAGCACCGAGACCGCCCTCATCGCAGCCACCGATGACATCAGGACCCTGATGGACAACGGAGAGACAGCCGCCCTCATCCTCCTCGACCTCTCGGCAGCCTTTGACACCGTCTGCCACCGCACCCTAATAACCCACCGCTACAACACTGGGATCCAAGGAAAGGCCCTAGACTGGATCACATCGTTCCTCTCCGACAGAACCCAGAGAGTCCGTCTCCCACCCTTCCGCTCCGAGGCGTCCAAGATCATCTGCGGCGTACCCCAGGGCTCCTCACACAGCCCTACCCTCTTCAACATCTACATGAGCCCCCTCGCCGCCATCGCACGCAAAAACAACATCAACATCATCTCTTTCGCCGACGACACCCAACTGATACTCTCCCTCACCAAAGACCCCCTCACCGCCAAAGCCAACTTCCAGGACGGAATGAAAGATGTCGCAGAATGGATGAAGCTCAGCCGTCTGAAGCTCAACTCGGACAAGACGGAAGTCCTCATCCTCGGAAAATCCCCATCCGCCTGGGACGACTCCTGGGGGCCCACGACGCTGGGCACCACACCGATACCCATGGACCACGCACGCAACCTGGGATTCATCCTGGACTCCTCCCTCACGATGACCAAGCAAGTCAATGCAGTCTCGTCCTCATGTTTCAACACCCTGCGCATGCTCCGAAAGATCTTCCTGTGGATCCCCACGAAACCAGAAAGACATTCACCCAGGCCCTGGTCACCAGCTGACTGGACTACGGAAACACCCTGTACGCAGGAACCACAGCCAAACTTCAGAAACGCCTTCAACGCATACAGAACACCTCCGCACGACTCATCCTCGACATCCCTCGCCACAGCCACATATCTGCCCACCTGAGAAACCTGCACTGGCTCCCTGTCAGCAAGAGGATCACGTTCAAGCTGCTCACCCACGCACACAAAGCGCTCCACAATTCGGGCGTCGAATACCTCAACAACTGCCTGTCATTCTACACTCCCACCCGCCAGCTCCGCTCCACCAGCCTCGCACTCACCACCGTCCCTCAGATTCGCAGAACCACCACCGGAGGAAGATCGTTCTCCTACCTGGCAGCAAAGACATGGAACTCCCTCCCCGCACACCTACGACTGACCTAGGACCATCTCATCTTCAGGAAACACCTCAAGACCTGGCTATTCGAGCAGAAGCGGCACCCCCTCCCCTCCCTTCAGCACCTTGAGACCCTCACGGGTGAGTAGCGTGCTTTACAAATGGATTGATTGATTGATTGATTGCTTCCTGCAGCTCTGTCATGCCCTGACATCCTATGGGTCGTCCTTGAAGAGGCTGCTGAATTTAACCTGTAAGAAGGTAAACTACTCATGGGGCCTCTGGAAAAAGGGGGTATCTCTTGCATTTACAGATCATTGGTGTTAGACCCGGCATCCTTGATGTGGTTTCACCTGACTTTTTGCTTTCAGAACTCCTGCTTGGCTGATTTATTTTTTGTTGGTTTTAGGACTCTGTGCAACTTACCATGGCTAACCAGTCATAAAGTGCATGTTCTCTCTGCTTAAAACATGGTGACATTTGCTTATCCACAATTGGCATATTTAATTTACCTATAAGTGCCTAGTAAAGTGCACTACGTGTGTCCAGGGCCTATAAAGTAAATGCTACTAGTGGGCCTGCACCGCTGATTGTGCCATCCATTACTGGAGTCCTTCAAACATGTCTCAGGCCTGCCATTGCAGAGCCTGTGTGCTTAGTATGAAACTGCCATGTCGATCTGGGAAGTCAATTCTGTTTCCAGGCGCAAACCTTCCTTTTTTGTACGAATAAGTCACTCCTAAGGTAGTCCCTGGACAGCCCTAGGGCAGGATGCAGTGTATTTAAAAAGTAGGACATGTACCTTTTTTTTACATGCCCTAGTAGTGAAAATCTCCTACATTTGTATTTCACCACTCTAAGGCCTCACTCTTCCTTTGGATAACATGGGGACACCTTATTACATTACATTTTGTAAGTGTAATATCCAATTGGGAAGACATTGGACTCCCAGGTTTGGTGTCTCTGGAATCACAGTTTAAAATCACAACTTATGGTGAAGCTGAATTTTATATTGTAACTAGCAGCCGGACCCAGCGTTGCCTGGGGCAGAAGGGGGCTGGGGGCAGCATTTCCAGATTGCGGCAGCGTTGCCCGGGGCAGAAGGGCGCTGGGGGCAACATTTCAGGCTTGGGTGCACTCCCGCCCCGGCCCCCACCAGCCCTGACATTGCCCAGACCGCCTCCCGCCTCCCTCCCGCCCCCGCCTCCCGCCTCCCCCCTCCCGCCTCCGCCTCCCGCCTCGCCTTTGCCTTTGCCTTACCTGAGCCGCCGCTCTTCCCCGCGCTCCGGACTTCACCGCCACTCCTCGCTGCTCGTCACCGCTCCTCCCCGCCTGTCGTCATCACGCACGTTACAGACATCGCTAGGTCACGGCCAGCGCTATGTCGCGGCCGGCGCTACTTTTAGGGGACTACTTTGTTTTTAAAGTTTAATTTTTTAATTTACGTTTAATTTTTTATTTTATGCAGCCTATGTCCATCTACACACCCTGAGGATGACAACAATGTATTGGGTGTGTGTATTGGCGCTGTGGTTCCCGAGTTTACCGTGCCAAAAGGTTTCTGTTCTCTCTTCATAATAGTAGTATAGATTTTGCAAATGGCACTTTTAGAAAGTTGGCGTTTTCTTACTTTAAGCAAAACAATGTGGACGAACCCCCTGAGAAGAGAGTTATCAAGACACCCTGTTGTGATAAACAGTGCCAAGGAATCATTATGTTTTCTTAAAAGACCCCTCACACACCAACCTGGTTGTGCTACAACGTCTGATTACAGCGGAGCTGGTGTGGCGTACTTGTGTGAATTAGTGTAGTGCAAATTAAAAATATCTCTGGGAATCCTTGCCTAATGTATTTATTGGTGGCAGCCCAGCATACAGGTAAAATCAGAAGGCGCACCTAATGGAGAGATTTACTCTTAGTTATCAGAAAAAGGTCTACATGTTTCAGCCAAAGTAACAGATGAGTGGGCTTTCATCAGGACCGAGTGAAAAGTGCGTGAGTGGCAAAAATCGTACCACGTGAAAGTGAATATCCGACACACACGCTAAGGTGTGTTGTGGTGCTAGGTGGTGTCGGTATACTTACGGACACACTTTGAAAACATGTAAGGAAATAAAAAGACAAGACACATAATGGAAAAATGCAACATAAAATTCAATCTTTTGCATGTTCATTAGTGCCACTATACGAGTCTCAGGTAAGTAGGCACGACATTGAGTCGATACTTTGTCATAGCAGTGTGAGAATGCATACTGTTTCGACACGTGGTGCACATATGTCTCATGGCAGGTATTAAGCTGTGACTACAATGCAGCATGCTCAGAGTCCAAAGAGGTGTGTCTATAATGCAATATCATAATAGACTGACGTGCGGCATGCTGACAAAGTATTATTAAACAGGAGCTAGGAATGACCCTGTGAGTACCCTTGGTGAATGGAATCATGAGGTATTGGTGTGCCGGGTGATCAGCAAATGTGTGGCCACAAGTATCAGCGTGTGGCGTGAGCAGGTGCGGCCACTATCGAATACAGTTAAAATAGATTGCGTGCAGAGTAATATTAAGAAAAAGGACATCGTTACACTAAATTAAGGTGTTAGGCAGCGATTCAGGGCCCGGGAGGGGTTCCATCAGTAGTCACACTCTGAGAGTTGGAAAAGAGCAAGAGACACCATTAGCAACTTTCAAAACATAGCAATAGGCTGCATTTAGGAGAGCAAAGAAAGGCGGCAAAATAAGGGGAAAGAAAAGGAACCCTTTGTTAACAAAAGGAGTCTAAACCTTACTCTGTCAATACGGAAAACCTGCTGAGACCTAGTTCAGTCTCCCGTGGTCCTGGCTGCTGGCTTCTCCCTGTATACAGGAGGAGTAAATTAATGGTCGCGGTCTATGACGTGAGGCTGTCAGCATCGGAATGCATGATGCCCATGGTCAAGAAAGACTAGACCTGTATTGCATGCGTGGGCACCATATTGAGGGAGGAAAAATGCAGAGTGCCGGGAGATGGGGCATAACAAAGCAGCATTAATGTAGGTGCCATGTTGAAGAAGGCGGGGTGCCCAAAGGGGTGTTGGACAGAAATGTATGTGCTCCTTTGAGTATGTAGGCAAGGAGGGGAGTTAGCAGAAAAAATGTGTGCATGCTGATTTAAACCTGTGTTATTTTGTCAAATACAACCGAGAAAATGGAGCAGAAAAACAACAAAAAAACAAAAAACAAAAAACTAAATAAAGTAGGGAATACTGGTGACTATTCTCAGAAGTGCTGAGAAATCGTAATGGCCATTTGATGCCTGCTGCCTGTCTCTGAATACATGTCTGGAGTGAGTGACAGCTGGACTTTTTGCATTCCATTTAGAAAGCCACACAAGGGGAGCATAGGTGGGACTTGATGGGCCATGCTGGGCAGGATGAGAGAGAGGAGCTGGACACAGCCTTACATGTACACATGAATAGGCAGTGTCCTGTCCCCACACAAAGGGCTTCATATCCCCCTGCAGGGAGTCTGGACCCAGGGCATGAAGGGAAAGGACTCTGTGCACTACAAAGGCCACTCTATGTAGTCTCCCCCATGTCCAAGGCACAACTGGCTATAAGTTGTGGACCTCGGACACCAATATACAAGTGACTGTTCACTCGATTGCTGGATGCACAGCCGGAAAGGCAATTTTTCACATAATCAAGTTAAAGAATACACAATAAACAATGGGTTATCTACACAAAATTAAACACAAATGATCTGTGTGTTGCACACTACCATTCTAGCCTTTATTTGGCATATTTTGCAAGTGCTATCAATTGTTTCAACCGTAGTCATGGTTTACAATTACCAAAACATAAACACAGGAACACGACAGTTATGTGCAAATCAACATAAGTTTGAAATTTTCATTGGAAGATGTGCCCAATGCATTTCGGGATTAAAAACATCCCTTCTTCAGGGGCCAATGATGTGCAAAGTCAAGTACCTCTATGAACGAATGGAAACCAGTAACACAGTATCTTTGAAGATGCCTGTTGATATCTAATCTTGTACACCCAAATGTAATCGAGTGAACAGCCACTTGTATATTTGTTCTTTGAGAGGTTGGCAACCTCTGGCTGGCTGGCACACATACGAGCATAATTTTTTATGACTATGTTTTATGTGTTTAGACTAGGTGTGCGCTAACTTCATTCATTCATTAGGACCTCAGACACCACCACTTGTAACCCTCCAGATTTACTTCCGGAAAAGGGGATCCAGATGACGACGGTTTTTGAAACATTTGGGCCCATGAGCTACCTACATGCAGCCTTGGGATTTATTTCTCAAACTGCCAGATCTACTTCCGGAAATTGGGATCTTGTTGACGATGGTTTCTGATCACTTTGAGCCGGGTTGGTTTATTTGACTCTGGATTCGGGCTACTCTACGTAACTGGTTGCAAGATCCTATACGAACCATTTTTCAGCTATGGCTGGATGGACTTGGATGTCTATGCCTTGAAAAAGTCTTAGTAAAAGACAAAACACGTGTCGGCTACCGTGTGCTGGGAGCATTTTAAACAAACGTTTTACACAGCTTGAATAAAGACTGCTGAACAGCAAGAATAATGTCTTGTCTGGATGCCTGATTCTGATTAACGATGTTGTGTCTTGTCCACTTTTGAGTATAGGGATATATATTATAAGTCCTAATAATTGTGATCTTCACTGTTTATGATTTATATGTGACTTAAAGGAGTGCTGCTGGAGTCTAAATTTTGGGTATATAAGTTGTTGCACACTGATGTGTGCTAAATAACACCTTTAGGTGGTAGGTGTTTTGGCCAAAGCGAGCACCCACGTGTACAGATCTAGTAGGATACTTTGACTTTTTCACGCTAAATTTATCACTGACTATAATGTGCTTTTCAATGTGCGGACATTCCCTCTTGAGGAATCACTACCACCTTTGTGTTTTGGTTTGACGCGGAAAGGCTGTGAGAAATCGACTCTGTCCATTGGGATGTACAATGCGGTTATGACGGAAACAAATGCTCCGAGAGCCGGTCGGAATCAATTCAGAATGACCGCACAGTGTACCTAATAACCACGAAGATCTTAATCGGTTGGTCGGAAGAGCTCCGACACAAGGGCCCTATTCCGATGCAGTTGGGAAGGCCTCCTAATGGCATTTGCTCCATCTGAATCGGATAGGGAATGTCTTGTCCCGACCGACACAGAAAGGTTTCTGACCGACCAACTACGATGCGAGTTCGGTGTTAGGAATATCCCAATGAACCCTACGGCATTTAGAACGACTGAGCCATAAGGAGCAGAATCATACATCTCTACGGGCCGCATTTCCGAGCGACCGAAGACGACACTGGATTCAGACAGCCTTTCCGAATCGTGCTGTCCGACTCGAATCGGCAGTCAGGAACCTTCCCAATTAGGCATGCGGGGGTACCCATTGATCCCCCGTTACCAGCTATTAACAGTGTGGCAGGCACAAGGGGGTGCCAGCCAAAGGTTGCCCGATTTTCCCTAGCCACCCCTTTCTTCAATGGGACCCTATGCATTCAGTAAGAACATAGGCTCCCATTGAAGTCAATAGGAGTCTGACCGATTCGAATCTGGAAGCATCCAAATGCTTTGTACTCTGTCAGTCGGACTCTCACGATCCGAGTCGGTCAGAAACCATTCTCAAACCCATTCGGTCAGGAAGATTTCTAAACTGCATCAGAATCGGACCCACAGTCAGGGAGAATCCGACTGTTTGGAGGAGACTTTCCACCCGACCTCGTAATCAGCCCTAAAGTGTGTAACTAGCTTACCCTGAATAGAGTGGTGGTCTTTACTTGGAGAGGGTGCATACATTTGCCAAGTAGAGACCCCACTTCTTAGAATGGTGAAACATCTATGCCTTGGAAGTTCTGAGAAGCTACTGGTAGCCTTTGTCCTCAAAACTGGTTTAAAGAAAATAATTATGTCTTGAGTGCTATTTCACAACCTAAGGCTTTCTGGCAAACATAAGTGATAATTGTGAACTCCATTTTAAAAATAAAATGTTATAGGAGGAGGCCTCCTCCCCATTTTCCTATACCCCCTGAACTACCCTTGTGGACGGAAAACTTGCTTGCTGCAGTTGGCTCTTGGTGGCATCCATGAAGACAGTGGTTGGCCCAAGGTGTGAAAGTGGGTGGAACCAATGGTGGAAATTGGTGGTGGCCTCCAAAGAAATATCTGTGGCACTGGCACCTACTGTTTATCAAATTAAGCGCTGGTTGGTTCCCACCACCTGCTAACTCTGGACCAAATTAACTGCTGCCTTTAATGCATCAGCCAAATGCTTCATAATGTGATATATACATGTTATAAATTATTCCAAACTCAGCAGCATGTTTTGTTCAGCCTTAAAAAAATATAAACCACTTCTGTGGACTTTAGGTTGACATCTTAGATAATATAAATGCGTTAACGTAAAACGCTTACAAAATGAATAAATGATTGCGTATAATATACAAGATGTGACTAGGACTAAAGGCCTGTGTGAAGGTTGAGAGAGAGAAAAATGCCAGTGTCCTGCTTCAGGAATGGAGTATGTTTTCCTAAGTCATAAAATAGTTTTTTTTTAATTTTGCATTTAATTTTCGGGTGACAAAGAAAATGTATTTATACAAAAAACACTTTGGAACATAAATATGTTATAATAGCGACAGGATAATTATCATTGCCCACCAGTAACATTCTCTTTTTAATGTAGGGCTTGTATTAGAGTAATCACGCTTACACAATGTTTTGTGACATGGGACCAATTGTCAACAGAAAATAAATATTGATATCAAACAGTAAAAGAAACACATGTAAATCATTTAAAACTGAAATACAAAAAGGAAGCATAAAGAACGCTAACTCAATGAGCATCACAGCTGTGGCAAGGACTCGGCTGCTTCATTGAGGTAGCCAGTGTTCAGCGTTTGCGGGTCAGTGCACAGACGTTTTGAGTGAACATTGTGTTGTGTTGAACCAGAAGGTTTGCACCAGAGTATGTTTTAAACATCGGACACCAATTTCGTGCAGTCATGCAATGGACTGCCCAATAGAGGAAGCAGTGAAACTTGCCTGACTCTGGTGCCTAGAGTGTCCTCAGCAGCAGTGAAATGCTGTGAAATAACATGCTTGGGGTATAAGCAGCTACAAAGGTTACAACAACTGAAACTGTGTATCCCTTCTGTCCCAGTTCAATGGACGGAATGATTCTTTGTTGCTAAAGCGGCTGCACTGATAAAGTTTCAGATTTTGAGAGAGGAACGTACACAATGGCAGAATGAAGCAGCCAGTGTATTTATGGGAAAGGGTGTGATAAACAGTGGAGATCCAGATGCAAACTGTGGCAGTGCAACTGGGGAGCTCGGAGCTTGACATTGGATCCTGCAGAGTGTTATGATACTTTTTATAGGTGGTATTGGCCGGCTTGTCCCTATAAACGAATATCCCGAATCAACATTTATAAGCGTAGTCAAGCAGGAGTGTCATCGTTCATAAAATAGTTGAGGAGTTCGAAGGAACCATTGTATTTATGCTTCTAAAGGTGCAATCATACATTAAAATTATTCATTACGCTCTCAGGATCTGTTTGGCTATTAAGAATCATACCCCCACATGCATCAATGTAGGATTTTGCATTTCTTAAATAGCGAAAATTAAAGAATCACTATTTAGGAAATGCAAAATCCTATGCATCAAGAAATCCTAAAAGTTTTTAGGATTTCCAGAAATTGCGATTCCTTAATTGCGAATCGCAATTAAGGAATGGCATTACATTGAGTCCTACGGGCCTAGAGGCCCATAGGAATCAATGCCGTTTTGCATTTTTTGTTTTTGCACTCGCAATTTGTTGATGCATTGCAAGGGTGCAGAGGGGGGTCCAAAGGACCCCCCCTGCACCCCTGTAATGTATTTTCAAGTGCATGTTTCACACACACATGTCCTAAGGACATGTGTGTCTGTAACATGCAAGTTTAAAAAATGCATTTTTTTGCTTTTTTAAAAATTTTCGCAAATTAACACGAGGGTCAACCTCGTGTTAATTTGCACTTCCAATTTCAAAATTCGCTATTTTTTACAAATTGATGCATTGCATTTAAGGTATCGCACAAATGCGATTCCTTAATTGCATTTGCATTTTTAAGAAATGCAAAAAATAGCGAATTGTTTAATGCATCCCAAAAACGTATTTAGGAAGTGCAAATGGCCGAATTTACCGATTCGCACCGTTTGCACTTCCTAAATAGGTTGATGCATGTGGGGGATAGATCCTACTGGGCACCATGCTCCACTTACCTTATAACATAAGAGATTACATGTCCAAGATCAAGATTTTTGTGCAATTTCCTTCATATCTACATTCCAAGGTGTTGCCTCTTCTGAGCACCCTCCCTTTCTGTCATATTTAAACCATATGGTGAATATTACTTTTCTCTTGAGATTTCCTGCTTTAACTAATTTATCTTTTATAACTAGTCACCTTGATCAAGTGTGGCTTGACCGAAGAGACTGCACACTTTCTTACCAGGTTTGCCCTTTTTACTAACAACTGCTTTCAATAATTTCTCAGTTTGAGAGTGTCCCTGAGATTTCTTTACTCCAGAGCATAAAGTGTATTATGTCTTGTAAAACAATTTCACGTCACACAAAACCCAGGAGGAGATAGTTTGTCAATATCCCAGATTTAGAAACCATAAACACAGCCTATCTTTAGAGTTGAAACCCACATTTTCAATCCAGATTATGCAGGAGAAACCTTTAAACTCAAACGGACAATCCAAAAGGTTGCTTAAGTATCTGCAAGAAAAGACTATGAATCAAAAACTCAAATGTAGCTTCCACGATAAATCTTCCACTTAGCAACCTATGCCAAAGGTGTAAAAATGCAGCCATCAACATCAAGTCATTAAACACGGAATGAAATAATATGACGACAAATCAATAAAATAGTGTCACACAACCCCACACCAAGGTAAAATATAATCCTCTGACAGACACAGAAGATACATTGGATTTACCATTAGGAGACATTAACAAGTTAGCATCCAACATGGTGCTCAGCCCAGCCAACTCTCATCTGTCAGGCAGATCACCAACATTCTCTAAGGTGCATCACAGGAACATTCCAATAGAGGTAGAGAAGGATAGCATAGGGAATATCAAGATACTACACAAGTCCTTACAAGATTCTCGAAATTTGCAGAAGCCAGCACAAATTAAAGGAAATAACATAATATTTGGCCTGGGGCAGTGGAACTAAAAAGTCATGATCGTCTTAACCTCCCATATGAGGAATGTCTCAAAATGAGCTTAGTGCAGCAGAATCTCCCACCTTGGATATTTTATTAAGTACAAGTGCATATAACTTTATTAAATGAGACATTTGATTAATTGGACCCTTGCACCAGTAATCTTACCAAAGTAGAGCAATGATTATCAGATCTCAAATTACATCAGTTCACAAAATCAAAATTCTTTGTTGACATTGTTTCATGACTGTCGTGCTCGTGGGTTAGGAATCAGCCACTGCCTAATTTGAGCTGGTGATTTCTGGTGCTCCACAATGGTATTTAATTGTCAACACCAGCGCTAGACAGTCTGCCACAAGGTGATGCAGTCTGGCTAATTTAGAGATGAGCACAACAACAGTTAATTAATAATTCAATCTATATTAAAAATGGCTATTGCATGCCTCCCAAGCCATTCGTATAGCTTTGGGGGCCTGAAATAGTTCAAATATCATGCTTGTAGGAGTGTGATGGTTAGTAGTTGTGTAGTTACTATCATTGGAAGCACTAGCAGGGGCTATGCAGGGGCGTAACGGACACCCCCGCAGCCCCCGCAGTGCGGGGGGCCCCACTCTTCTATATATGAAGGGGGGCCCCTCGGCTTGTGTCAGACACAGTGTCTCTCATAAAGCATATGTTCTGCAGCCTGCTTTGAGCTGCTCTGCGCTGACACGGGCTGACTCAGAAGTGAAGAGAAAAAAAATAACAACTTTGTTTCTCTTTCACTCTGAGCCTGCCAGGCCCCTTACGAGAGCAGATCCCCCCTCCTACTCCTCCTCACAGACAGCGTCTTCCACTGCTCGTCTGAGAGGGGAAGAGGGGGGGCCAACCTTCAGGACATTAAGGGGGCCCCTAGGCTCATCCATAGAGAGTAGAACTGTGGGAGGTTTTCTCTAAGGCAGGGGCGTAACAAACGCCCGCAGCCCCCGGGCCCCACTCTCTTCAGTAAATGAAGGGGGCTCTGGGCCCCCTCAGCTGGTAGAGAGCTGTGAGAGAGGCCTCTAAAGCAGGTGCAGGCTGTCTGCAGCCTGCTCTGAGCCCCTCCCACTGACTGAAGAGAAACAATGTACCAAGTTCCAATGTTTCTCTTCAGTCAGAGCCACAAGCGGAAAGAGGATGGGGTGGGGGCTCCCAGAGAGCAGAAGGCAGCACAGAAGAGCTCTGCTGGAACCCTGCCAAGGGTGGGGTGGCGGCCCCAGAGAGCAGGAGGCAGCATAGAGCACTGTTCAGGACCCTGCCAAGGGTGGGGCGGGGGCCCCAGAGAGCAGGAGGCAGCATAGAGCACTGCTCGGGACCCTGACAAGGGTGGGAGTGGGGGCCCCCAGAGAGAGCATTCTCCAAAGCAAAGCTCATATGAGAAGGGATGATGCCCTCAGGTAAGCACTCTTGTTAGAATGCACCATGTGGGCGTCCGCGGGGGGGTCAAAGGGGGGGCCGAGAAGGGTGCAAGGCAGAAGGGAGAATGGTGAAAGGTAGAGAGGAAAAGGGTGCAAGGCGGAGGGGGGCAAAGGGGGGGCTGAGAAGGATGCAAGGCAGAAGGGAGAATGGTGAAAGGTAGAGAGGAAAAGGGTGCAAGGCGGAGGGGGGAAGGGTGCAAGGCAGAGGGGAGAAGAGTGCAGGGGGAGGGGAGAAGGGTGCAAGGCAGAGGGGAGAAGAGTGCAGGGGGAGGGGAGAAAGGTGCAAGGTAGAGAGGAGATGGGTGCAAGGCGGAGGGGAAAGAGTGCAAGGCAGAGGGGAGAAGAGTGCAAGAAGGCAGAGGGGAGAAGGGTGCATGGCAGAGGGGAGAAAGGTGCAAAACAGAGAGGAGAAGGGTGCAAGGTGGAGGGGAGAAGGGTGCAAGGCAGAGGGGAGAAGGGTGCAAGGCAGAGGAGAGAAGGGTGCAAGGCAGAGGGGAGAAGGGTGCAAGGCAGAAGGGAGAAAGGTGCAAGGCGGAGGGGAGAAGAGTGCAGGGGGAGGGGAGAAAGGTGCAAAACAGAGAGGAGAAGGGTGCAAGGCGGAGGGGAGAAGGGTGCAAGGCGGAGGGGAGAAGGGTGCAAGGCGGAGAGGAGAAGGGTGCAAGGCGGAGGGGCGAAGGGTGCAAGGCGGAGGGGAGAAGGGTGCAAGGTGGAGGGGAGAAGGGGAGAAGGGTGCAAGGTAGAGAAGGGTACAAGGCGGAGGGGGAGAAGGGTGCAAGGTAGAGAGGAGAAGGGTGCAAGGCAGAGGGGAGAAGGTTGAAAGGCAGAGAGGAGAAGGGTGCAAGGCAGAGAGGAGAAGGGTGCAAGGGGGAGGGGAGAATGGTGCAAGGCAGAGGGGAGAAGGGTGCAGGGCAGAGAGGAGAAGGGTGCAAGGTAGAGAAGGGTGCAAGCTAGAGAAGGGTGCAAGATAAAGGGGAGAAGGGTGCAAGGCAGAGAGGAGAAGGGTGCAAGGCAGAGGGGAGACGGGTGTAAGGCAGAGGTGAGATGGGTGCCAGGCAGAGGGGCGAAGGATGCCAGGCAGAGTGGAGAAGGGTGCAAGGCAGAGGAGAGAATGGTGCAAGGTAGAAAAGGGGACAAGGCGGAGGTGGAGTAGGAAACAAGGGGGAGGGAGAGAAGGGTGCAAGGGGGAGGAGGGAAGGGTGCAAGGGGGAGGGCGAGAAGGGTGCAAGGCAGAAAGGAGAAGGGTGCAAGGGGGATGGTGATGAAGCTAAAAAATTGCCCCCCAGGAAACATTTCTGTGGACGCCCATGGAATGCACAATACTTTGTGAGAGAGAGTGGAGAGAGAGCGAGAGTAGAGAGAGAGTGGAGAGAGAGAGCGAGTGGAGAGCGAGAGTGGAGAGAGAGAGAGAGTGGAGAGAGAGAGAGTGGAGAGAGAGAGTGGAAAGAGTAAAGAGTGGATCGAGAGTGCAGAGAGACAGTGGAGAGAGAGAGAGAGAGAGAGGGTGGAGAGAGAGAGGGTGGAGAGAGAGAGTGGAGAGAGAGAGTGGAGAGAGAGAGAGTGGAGGGAGACAGTGGAGGAAGAGTGGAGAGGGAGAGATTGAAGAGAGAGAGAGAGTAGAGAGAGAATGGAGAGGGACAGTGGAGAGAGAGTGGAGAGAGTGTAGAGAGAGTGGAGGGAGACAGTGGAGAGAGGGGGAAGAGAGAGGGGAGAGAGAGAAAGTGGAGAGAGGAGAGAGAGAAAGTGGAGAGAGAGTAGAGAGAGTGTGGAGAGAGTAGAGAGAGAGAGCGAAGAGAGAGAGAGAGTGGAGAGAGAGAGAGAGAGAGGAGAGAGAGAGTGGAAAGGGAGAGTGGAGTTAGAGTGGAGAGTGGAGAGAGAGAGAGAGAGAGAGAGGAGAGAGAGTGGAGGGAGACAGTGGAGAGAGAGTAGAGAGAGAGTGGAGAGAGAGTGGAGATAGACAGTGGAGAGAGAGAGTGGAGAGAGCATGGAGAGACAGTGGAGAGAGTGGAGAGAGAGAGAGTGGAGAGAGAGTGGAGAGAGAGAGTGGAGAGATTGGAGAGAGAGTGGATAGAGAGTGGAGAGAGAGTGGAGAGAGAGTGGAGAGAGAGTGGAGGGAGACAGTGGGGGGAGAGTGGAGAGAGAGAGTGGAGAGAGAGAGAGTAGGGAAAGAGTAGAGAGAGTGGAGAGAGAGTGGAGAGAGAGTGGAGAGAGAATAGAGAGAGAGTGGAGAGAGTGTGGAGAGAGTGTGGAGGGAGAGTGGAGAGAGTGTAGAGAGAGTGGAGGGAGACAGTGGAGAGAGAGTGGAGAGAGAGGGGCGAGAGAGGAAGTGGAGAGAGTGGAGAGAGAGACAGTGGAGAGAGAGTAGAGAGAGAGAGTGGAGAGAGTGTGGAGAAAGTAGAGAGAGAGAGAGCGGAGGGAGAGAGTGGAAAGAGAGAGTGGAGTGAGAGTGGAGAGTGGAAAGAGAGAGAAATAGTGGAGAGAGAGTTGAGGGAGACAGTGGAGAGAGAGTAGAGAGAGAGGGAGAGTGGAGATAGGCAGTGGAGAGGGAGAGAGTGTAGAGAGCATGGAGAGACACTGGAGAGAGTGGAGAGAGAGAGAGAGTGGAGAGAGAGAGTGAAGATATTGGAGAGAGAGAGTGGAAAGAGAGTGGAGAGAGAGTGG
The DNA here is from genome assembly GCF_964261635.1 of Lissotriton helveticus. NCBI lineage: Eukaryota > Metazoa > Chordata > Amphibia > Caudata > Salamandridae > Lissotriton > Lissotriton helveticus. The sequence continues at coordinate 622,990,491 of NC_136071.1, forward strand.
AGAGAGAGACAGTGGAGATAGAGTTGACAGAGTTGAGAGAGAGAATGGAGAGAGAGAGAGAGAGAGAGTGAAGAGAGAATAGAGACTGACTGACTTACTGACAGACTCAGAGACTGAATACTGACTGACCGAGAAACTGACAGAGATAGAGAGAGAGAGAGAGACTGGCTGACTGTGAGAGTGACTGACTGACTGACAGAGAGCGAGAGATACTTATTGAGAGAGAGACTGACTGACAGAGAGAGAGACTGACTGACTGACAGAGACTGACTGACTGAGGTAGAGAGATACTGACTGACAGAGAAAGAGACTGACTGACAGAGACTGAGTGAGAGAGACAGAGACTGAGTGAGAGAGGCAGAGACTGACTGACTGAGAGAGAGACTGACTGAGAAAGAGAGAGAGAGAGAGAGAGACTGACTGAGGTAGAGAGAGAATGACTGACTGAGAGAGACTGACTGACTGACTGGGAGAAAGAGAGACTGACTGGGATGGAGAGAGAGACTGACTGACAGAGAGAGAGACTAAGAGAGAGAGAGAGAGAGACTAAGAGAGAGAGAGAGACTAAGAGACTGACTGGCTGAGAGAGAGACTGACTGACAGAGACTGAAGGAGAGAGAGAGACTGAGAGACTGACAGAGAAGGAGAGACTGACTGACCGAGAGAGAGAAAGAGACTGACTGACAGAGAGAGACTGACTGAGAGAGAGAGAATCACAGAGAGAGACTGACTGACAGAGAGAGAGACTGACAGAGAGAGTCTCTGACTAAGAGAGATAGAGACACTGACTGAGAGAGACTGGCTGACTGCGGGAGAGAGAGAATGACAGACTGAGAGAGACTGACAGAGGGAGAGACAGAGAGAGAGCGAGAGACTGTCTGGAAGACTGACTGACTGTGAGAGAGAGACTTAGAGAGAGAGGCTGAGAGAGAGAGACTGACAGAGAGACTGACAGAGAGAGGGACTGACAGAGAGAGGGACTGACAGAGAGAGAGACTGACAGGGAGAGAGACTGACTGAGAGAGAGAGACTGAGAGAGGGATTGACAGAGAGAGGGGCTGACAGAGAGAGAGACTGACTAAGAGAGAGACTGACTGACTAAGAGAGAGAGACTGACTGAATAGGAAAGAGAGACTGACTGACTGAGAGAGACTGATTGAGAGAGAGAGAGACTGACTGCAAGAAACTGGCTGAGAGAGAGACTGACTGGGAGAGAGAGATTGACAGAGAGAGAGAGAGACTGGGACTCTGACAGAGAGAGAGACTGACTGAGAGAGAGAGAGAATAAGAGACAGAGAGAAAGAGACTGACTGACAGAGAGAGAGAGAGAGAGACTGAGAGATAGAGACTGACTGACTGAGAGAAAGGGAGAGACTGACTGACAGAAAGAGAGAGACTGACTAAGAGAGAGACTGACTGACTGAGAGAGAGACTGACAGAAAGAGAGAGATAGAGACTGACAGAGAGAGAGAGAATGAGAGAGAGACTGACAGACAGAGGGGCTGACAGGGAGAGAGACTGACTGAGAGAGACTGACAGAGAGACTGACAGAGAGAGGGACTGACTGAGAGAGACTGACAGAGAGAGAGAGACCGGCTGACTTAGAGAGAGAGAGAGAGACTGACTGACTGAGAGACTGAGAGAGACTGACAGAGAGATAGACTGACTGAATGACAGAGAGAGATAGACTGACTGACAGAGAGAGAGAGAGAGAGAGACTGTGATGGAATTGGGGTCAAAGTGTGAATGAAGCTATGCAATGCCTCTTAAGATTGCTATTGTCTACTAATAAAAATGTATTAGCAAAATGTGCTCTTTGTAGTTACATCTGCTTTTGAAATACTGCATTGTCGTATTGTCTAATGTTTTAAAACGAGAAGGAGCAGTGGATGCACTTTTGTCAAAACTGAACGATGAGTGGGCCCGATGTTGTATATCATGACAGGAGTCTGCATCAGGAAACCCACCTAACATTGGGCAAACTTCCCCGGTCTACCGATGGCAGGGACCCTGCAATGAATGGACCCCCACCTATGATAGCCTGCTGGCAGACTAAGCCCAACCTTTAACTCCACCATCCAGTGTTACTTATAACGGCTGTATTGGTGACAGTGGCGTAACAATAGCCCCGCATCCCCTGCAGTATGGCGGGTCGCTGGCCTGAGTGCTCTAGACTGGCACGGAGAATCGGAGGGGGCCCCCTCCAAGTAGTTTGCAGGGGGGCCCCCTCAAGTTTCGTTACGCCACTGGGGCTATGGGTGGTGCAAGCTGCAGTGGCCCCCTGACGAGAGCCCATGCATTTATTTCTATACAAGTTAAACACTGGATGCAGCAGGGGCAGAGCAGTTCAGGCTTAAAAACCATCCTCCTATGGTGGAAGATTGCTTACTGTTCTAGCCTTCGCACCTGCAACCTTCTGCCGTAGGATCACTTACCTTTCATTTCCGTGTTACATGCATGTCGTGTCTGACACCTTCGGCGGTTTTGCTCATCATCTGCTTTCTCTTAGGTCTTTACGGCATCCTTCAATTCCTGCAACCTGCTCCTGCTCTGCTCACAATGGTTACCTGCAAAAACCGACAAGAAAGACCTGCAAAGAATCAACGTCTACAACAGAAATGGTGGTAACGCTCGCTGCATCAAAGGGATGATTTATGATATATGTGCTATACTTATGTGAGACACTCTGTTGCCTGCCAGAATCTGCTTTTGTATGACAGTGGTGATTTTTCTAAAATGCAATTCCACAAGGGATATTAGTTGCTTATTTCTGCCATCCTAAGAAATAAGTAATGACAATACAATAAGTCTCTGCGCAATTTTTGTGTTATTTTTATTTTTACCTTTCTACCTTTTCTAGAAACATATACAAGAGAACATTGTATATTCATCCGCTAACCATTGGTGCGCAAGGAGAGGAGTTTGCAGAGTGGTGGAGAAAGGAGGCATGGCTTCCGAAGATCTCGCAGCAATCCCTCTGTGCGGGCCCAAAAGACCCTCTGAAGCCAAGTTCAACTTCATCCTCCAACCATCAGTGCACCGGAAGGCACCCACCTGCGAGTTCGGCACATATTTGGAGGACACTGAGTTGGACATTAAATGATTAGTGCCTGAACCGCCAGCATTGGTACCAAAAGAGGCACTTGGCAGCCGATAAGGATCACAAATTATTTAATATGGGGGATTGAGATCATTGCACCGGCACCTGCTGCGAGGAGGTACAATGACTTTGAAGCATGCTGGCAAGGCGAGGGAGATATCCCATGAACGCTATCTTTGTATGTACAACAATGTGATGCTGAGGGTTTGTAGTAGCCAATTGGGGCATACATATGACAGGGGGGTGCATTTGGATATGCATATTTGCATAGGAGAATATGATTACATATTTGAGGTGTTTTAAGAACTGGATTATCAGTGTAAATTACCATGCAAATATGACAGCTGAGAATTAAGTGTTGAGACTATGATGTTAACAGTCCTCTTTCAGATGCCACTTTTTAACCTCAGAGTAGGAACATCTCATGTGATTTTTTAAATGTAAAAGGAAACAGACAAGACTGAGCACATGTCTTGAAAGCATTGAAAAAGGCTATCTGCTGCAACACATCTTCTTAAATAAATCGAATGAACTGGCCATGAGTGCTCTGAGCCTGTTTCTTTGAAACTTATTGTTTATGTTTGTGTGAGTCCACGCTCATGATTGGAGGCACCTGCCTGATGGTTTGGCACATACGTGATGGACACTGTGTTGGGCATTAAATCATTAGGGCCTGAACCACCAGTATTGGGAACAAAAGAGGCACTTGGCAACTGATAGGGATCACACATTATTTAAATTGGGGGATTGAGGTCATTGGATCGGCACCTGTTACGAGGAGGTACAATAACTTTGATGCATGCTGGCAAGGCGAGGCAGGTATCCCATACATACTATATTTGGATGTACAACAATGTGACACTGGGGGTTTATGGCAGCCCATTGGGGCATACATATGGCAGGGGGAGGCAATTGGATATGCCTATTTGCATAGGAGAATATGATTGAATATTTGTGGTGTTTTAAGATCTGGATTAGTAATGTAAATTACCATGCAAATATGGCAGTATTGAGACTATGATGTTAACAGTGGAGAACCGTAGCCTTATGGCCCGGCGGCGCAGGGTACGCCTGAAATCCCCGGGATTCACCTGCCTTGTCAAATACAGAGACACGGACTCTTCGTCTGGCGTTGAAGATGGTATTTATTAGCGGCAGCTAGTACAGTGGTCTTAGAAGTCGTCAGTATTACGAGGTTCAAAAGAGACTGCCACTTAACTCCGTGGCGCACAGGTTTATATACGGTACAATACAATACAAAACACAATTAAATGTAAATGTAAATGTATGTGTCTTGTAAAGCGCACTGCTGCCCTGAGGCGTCGTGGCGCTGTAGACCGCTGGGGAACCCGTCCTGGCTATCCCTGTGAGATGGTCCCTACTGGGTATCTCCAAGGTGAAACCAGGCATCCCCGGCGAATGTGGGGGGCCGTTGTAGAGATGAGGCAAGCTAATGCCCAGAGATGCCGAGTGTGATCCCTGGTTAGAGTAGGCACCGAGGCGAGAATTATCAAGTCCGCTGACCCTGACCCTCCCGCGTCGGTAATTGAACCCTGGTCCCGGGCCGTTCTCTGCTTCCGGGTCTGCCGCCTCTAACTAGTGAGCCACACCACTCCACAATTACACAAGAGCATGCGACATAGGCAAACGTTTATGGACAATACTTTAAGTCTTAAGGCAACTCAAGTTTCCCGGTATGTTTGTTATTCGACCCCTTGAGTAAATTACGAGTGAATCCACACAATTCGATTTACAAGTAGAGAAAAACCAGCTGCATGTTGTAGAAGGACAATCGTGAAACAGGAGAATACATGACATATAGCGAAGGACAGCAGATAAGATAACCTGGAGGAAAGAATGGTGTGAGCCAACAAATAGTCCGGACGGGGATTAATCAGCTCAGACAGGAATTAGTGTACTCGGCCAGGCCCTGACACTCATTAGTAAACATAAGCAAAGAAGCCACCTGACACGTAAATGCGGAAACGACAAAAACATTGCATTTGCCGCGCTGCCTGAGTGAGGGCAACACAAAATAGCGACAACGTACAAAATGGAGGCTGAGCACGAACGAATTCGTAATTTACAGAACCTCAGACCCTCCTTTTGCCATTACTCAGGCAAAGACAAACCAACTCATGCTAATCTGAGTCGGATTCAGCATCGATGTTCATAAAGTCCTCAAGATGCTGTTGTACCATCATCCTAATATTCTCTGTCCTTGGAGTTTCAGGACGTGGAACGCATAAAGTAGCCAGTAGGCCACACACTGCAGGACCACATTGAACGCACAAACAACAAGAGAATATGATGGCCAAAATTGCTCCCAGGAACGTTAGGATCTTCCATCCCCAGGTTGACAATATTCTCCAAAACCATCCCATGAAAGACCAATCCCCTTCGTCCTGATGGATCGACTCAGAGATGGTATGCAATTTGGAAATGGCTTGATATACTGCCGGAGCATCGTCTGGAATATAAATGCTACAGCTAGATCCGATCAATCTACAGACACCTCCTCTGTCTGCTAGGATCATATCTAACACAATTCTATTTTGTAACGTCATAAGACGATCTGCCTGAAGCTCGGCTGTAATGTTACCTATCCCACCTGCAGTAACATTAATAGTGGTCTCAACCACACTAACCAATTGTCTGATGTTTCTGCTGTTGGCCATCGGGCCCCAAAAGGGAAGGAATCCTTTAAGGAAGTCTCCTCCTTCTTGTTCTGTCGTGTCCTTGGCATCGAATATACCTCGGCTATATCTAGTTCTGTGGTGGTCTGACGGAACCGAATATGTAGGGGGAAGAAGGAAGGCTATATAACAGGTTCCAGAAAAGTTAGAAGGGAGCCAGGTGTAAGCTCTATCAAACAAAATAAGTTCCTTGTGATGGAACCAATGGAGGGAAATCAGGGGACGAAAAAATGTAGGTATGTAAACAACCCCGTTTATTGTCATGTTTCTTACTGTTGACTAGGAGACAAAAATTACCTTGATGGGGCACAGTCCATACTGGAGAAGACTCACCCTGTTTAGTTTTGTCACCAAGACTAGAAACATAGTGGGTAACATTCCATCCTTCATAAGCTTTCTTCTCTTCCAATGGAATTTTCTCCTTTCTACAATCTTAGCCATCACTACTATACCTTTGATCAAAGAGCTGTGACTGAAATCCAATTCAGTCCCAGAAGTCTTTACAGAATTTCTAAGTCTGTTGTGGTATGCGGCCGAAAACAAAGTCAGGTAGGCCCAAGCTGAACCTTCATATGAAAAAGGCAGAACCAAATACGGCATCCCCTTTTGTGCATTGTGTGGCATAAGACCGCACACCCAACAGTCAGTCATAATAATGGCCAACTGGTGTTGGTGTAATAACTGGATAAACGTATTATTCATATATTCAGCTTTCTTTATCTGTTCATGAGGGGGTAGAGTATGCATTTTATGTGAAAAGACAGAAAGACGAGAGGGCAAAGAAGTTGTGGAATTAGCAACATTTCTCGGATATAGAATATGGACAATCCAACCAATGCAGGCTAATAAAATACACAAAAACATAAAAATACACAAAGTCACGCCAAATCGACTACGCAATAATTTACAATATTTCAATCTCATTTCCTGCCTCCTATTTTTCCTACCTACGGTTATTGTACCATCCATCTTTATTTAAAAAAATGTCACTCACGGCAATCTTCTTTGATCACTCAGCTATATACTTCTGTATATACTGAGGCACTAGCCACTTACTAAAAGAACAGAAAATCAGGTTACAGTCTGAGTCTCCTACCGTGACCCTGCGACGGAGACGGTTGGCACTTCTAATACTAATACTACACAAAAACAAAAAGGGCAACGAAAGGACAAAGCAACCAAAAAGTGTCTTTAAGTGGTATGAGAAAGAAAAAAAAATGTTCAAAGTGTTCAGTTCTTCTGGTCAACTCTCGATCTCAGGTTATAGCGCGTTTTGCTCGGCACGGTCTGGTCTTGAAATAGGGCTTTTGGATTTGTAGTGTCTATTCAAAGGTGCGCAGGCACAGCGGCTTGAAGAATATCATCATCTGCTTTCTCAGACTGAGTTCCATAAATTTGGGCATCACTGAAGGGCACAAAACAAGGAACCGCTGCAGTATCCGATTCTCTTACACCACTGCGAATCCACTGGTCAAAGGGTAATGGCAATGGCACTTTTTTACAGTGCACGCCATGCACCCAGTTTTGTTTGCCGACCACTTTCACAGCCGTGCGGGTGACGAGCAAAACTTGCGTAGGCGTAGACCGACGAGGCTCCAGATTCTTTGTCCGTTGAAAATTTTTGATGCAGAGCCAGTCACCGGGCAAAATGGTGTGACCTGGGTCTGTGGAAGCCTCTGGCAAAGCACTTTGTACCTGTTGACGAGTAATACTCAATTTAGTAGTCAAATCATGTAAATAGTCAATTAACAAAGGATATGGTATGTCAGAATATCTTTTGGGGCGAGGGACACCACAAACATTAGCTGGGCGTCCAAATACCACTTCATACGAGCTAAGTCCCATACGAGAGTGTACAGTAGTTCTGGTTGACAAAAGAGCTAGGGGCAAGGCGTCTGGCCAGGCAAGACCCGTACTGGCTTGAATCTTAGCTAGTTTAAGTTTGAGAGTACCATTATAACACTCAACCAAACCTGCTGACTGTGGATGGTTTGCCGCATGGAATTTTTGTCTGATCCCAAGACCGGAACATACTTTCTGCATAATTTGACCCACAAATTCACTCCCATTGTCACTCCAGACAATTCACGGCAAACCAAATCTGGGGAAGAACTCTTTAAGTAATACCAGTTTGCCAGTTTGAGCCCCTGGGTGGACCCGAGTTGTGCGAAGAGGATGAGGTTGATTTATTCTGGAATATCCCTGCCCCAAGGATCGCTCCGGTAAGGGCCTGGACCCCGCTAGTATTACAAATCAAATCCCTGACCCTTGCAATGTCCCTGCGGGCATGCAATGGAAGGGCTAATATTGATAGTTCGGGCTTGTCTACATACAATCGGACTAATCGTACTTCCTCCATTGACTATCTTATGTTGGAAGCCAAACATTGGGACAGGTTTAAAGATTTTAGGGTCATCCCAAGGCATGACAGTGACCACAACGCGCTGGTCCTGACGCTTAAACCCGGATCATTTGGACTAACTAATCCCGACCCTAGTAATAATACGGTAGTGCCCTCTTATACTATATCTAACAATAGGAGAAGGGTCAAATGGCCTTCGTGTGTGGACTCACCAAGTCGTCTTGCCGAAATCTACCAGATTGCTACCCCACTTATAAGTGATATGGGGAGCGCTACCTCCCATGGGCAGATTATTGAGGCCCACAGAAAGTTAGTTCTGAGTCTAGGGGATGTATTTTATCCAGCTAGCGGGACTAAGTCGCGTAGGATTAAAACACACCCCTGGCATGATCATGCCTGTAAAAAATCTAAGAAAGACCTCCTTACAGCAATTAAATCTAAGGACACCCTAAAAATCCAAGCCACAAGATTGCTCTATAAGAAGGAACTCACCAGGGCCAAGAGTGAGTGGGAGGAAGCTAGATGGGTTGAGATGAGACAGTCACTTCTTTTAAAAGATTCTAAGACCTTTTGGGCCATTATTACCTCCTCGGTGGGTGGTGAGCGAGATGGTGGGGTCTCGAACATCGCTCCCATAGTCTGGGAGACGCATTTTAAGTCACTTTACACTAGTCCTGAGTCGGGGACACTTGAGCGCCAAGGTCGGGACTACTTGCCTAGAGCGATTTTGCCCCCCCGGATTTGCACGGCCCGCGACCTCCGGCACGAGCATCAACTGCCGGGGGCCCTGGGGCCCGGGGCATTCTCCCGCAAAAATCACGATACTATGCTAGTCCCTGGGGCTTCCACGACCCCAGACCCCCCGCACGAACACGGACTGCCAGGGGTCTGGGGGCCCGGGGTTTCCTTTTGTAAAAGTCAGGACACTATGCCAGTCCCTGGGGTTTCCACGGCCCCAGACCCCCCGCATGAGCATAGACTGCCGGGGGTCTGGGGTTCCGGGGCTACCCCCCCGTAAAAATCAAGACACTATGCTCGCTTCTGGGATTCCTACGGCCCCAGACCCCCCGCACGAGCATCGACTGCCGGGGGTCTTGGGTCTCGGGGTTTCAGTTTGCAAAACTCAGGACATCCAGCCAGCCCCTGGGGCTTCCGCGGCCCTAGACTCCCCGCACGAGCATAGACTGCCGGGGGCCTCGGGCCCTGGAGACCGGATGGGACAATTGGGTGCCCATGAGAGGATTATCACATTTAATCCTGATCTTATCTCCCTTAAGGAAGTAGAGTCGGCAATCAAGAGATTGCTCCCGAATAAAGCTCCCGGTCTTGATAGGCTCCCAGAAGATCTTTTCCATTCTCAACCTAAAATCTGGGCCCCATACCTGATGGTCTTGTTCAATGCGATCCTACAAGGTTCCGCATTGCCTGAGACCTGGCTTGGAGCCGAGATTGTTCCAATTTTTAAAAAGGGTTGCCCGCTCGCCCCATCTAACTATAGAACACTCAGCTTAATTGACACTACCCAGAAGCTGATGGGGCGAATCCTACTCGATAGACTATTGGGTTGGATGGAGGAGAATAAAATCTTGACCACCCTCCAAGCCGGATTCAGAACAGGGATCTCGACCTTGGACCAGATCTTTCGACTCCAGGTCCTATACTGGAAAACCGCAAGAGTAGAGGGTGGCAGCCTCTACCTTGTCTTTGTGGAACTGCGGGCCGCATTTGATCTGGTTCCCAGGGAGAGGCTCCGGATGGTCTTGGAGGAGCTTGGTCTCCCTCCCTATTTGCTAGATGCCCTCATCAGACGTCACACAGGGAATTATGCACAGGTGAGGTGTGGAAGGAACGGGGAACTATCAGCTCGCTTCCCCGTTACCCGGGGTGTACGCCAGGGTTGTGTACTGGCCCCCACCCTCTTTAGCCTGTACGTCAATGGTCTGATAGATGTACATTCTGGCGTCAGGGACAATGATGCTCCTCGTCTGGCCACTGGTAGGGTGCCCGCTTTGATGTTCGCGGACGACACCTTGTTGTTATCGCGGACATCAACAGGCATCCAGCGGGTTTTGGACAGGTTTGTGTCCTTTTGTGCCTCACGGGGGCTGGAGGTCAACTTGGAGAAAACCAAGTTTATGATCTTCAATCCCCGGAGGCACAGCTGCCGAAATCCCACACTGAATGGAACTCCCCTGGAGCGTGTCAAGACTTTTGTATACTTGGGGGTCACATTGACTGAGCATTTCACTTGGGATCACCAAATCTCAAAATCATCCCTGAGACTGGCTCAGATTATGGAAGGCATAGGTAGATTCCATAGTGCTTCGACCGTTAAACCTGTCACCCCTGCCCTTGAGATATACAAAACACAGGTCAGGTCAGCAGCTTTGTATGCCGCAGAACTCTGGGGACACACGAAAGTACATGAGTTATTGAAAGTCGAACATGTCTTCATGCGTCACCTGGTTGCCCTTCCACAAAGTACTCCCCTCATACCACTACGTCTAGACCTAGGCTTGGAACCTATCGACGAACTGGCAGCTGCACGACCTCTGCTGTACTTCACCTAGCCTTCATGGATCTGTCATCAGCCTTCGACTGTGTTAACAGGGGGAGGCTGTGGCAGACCATGAGGGATAAAGGTGTTGACAGGGGGATTGTGGATTTCCTTGCGGACCTACATAATGATACAAGAGCTAATGTGAGGTTCTCAGAGAATGGGGATACCACAGGTAATTTCTGTATTAATAAAGGAGTACGACAGGGGTGCATCCAGGCCCCGTTTCTTTTTAACTTTTATATCAATGACTTAGAGTCTGAATTGCAAGAGATAAAATCAGATTGTCCTAGAGCTGGTGCGAGGGGTATTCCCTTACTTTTATACGCTGATGACGCGGTTTTAATATCACGAACAGAGAAGGGTCTCCAAGCACTTTTGAATGCTTTTAACAATTTTATGTCTGACAGGGACCTTATGGTCAACAATTCGAAATCTTATATTATGCATGTTGGCCGTCAACCGAACAAGAAGTTCGTTTTTAAATTAAATGATGTTGTGATCCCAGTCACTAATACGTTTTCATATTTGGGTATTTTATTTGATACTAAGCTAAGTTGGGCTCCGCATTTGGCCAGGAAGAAGGGTGAATTGACCAGAGTGAACGCCTCGATTTTTAATTTTGCTAGTAAATTGGGGAAAAAGCCGATGGTGGCCATGATGCAATTATATAATGCTAAATCTATATCCACCGCAGTTTACGGCAGCGAGATATGGGGCTATATAAATGGTGAACAACTACAAATAGCCGAAAATAATTTCTTAAAACGCTTGTTGTGTGTCCCAGGTAGTACACCGAACGTAGCTGCACATGAAGAGCTTGGTTGTCAGTATATTTCAGACATTGTTGGTCTGAAACCACTGTTATGCTGGACAAAACTATGGTTAAGTCAGGATATTCCCTTAACTCACCAGATACTGGAAGATCTTGTATCAATGGATTATGCCATGTGTGTACCCTGGTTTAAATATTTGAAGTCCCAATTTCTGAAGCTTGGTTGCCTAAACGTGTTTGAAAATCCGAGGGATATAGTCAAGGGCGATGTCGTAGCAATCAAGAGGGCCTTTCTTATGAACCGTAGTGCCCTAAGAGATGAAGTTGAGCTTCTGAAAACCAAATGTTAGAAAGTACATTATGTTAAGAACTTGTGACACTATGGAAATGTACCTAACATGCTCCTTTACCTCTCATGATAAATTTTTGCTGACACGCTTTAGGTTCAACATCTTTCATCATATTTTAATTAGACCAAAGTTGGATATTTTTAAAAAACCTGCAGCACCCTGTGGCTGCGACGGGAAGTCTCCACAGGATATGCTGCATTTTATATTTTTATGTAAATTTTATGAGTACCCCCGTAGGCGGTATCTCGTTACTCTCTTACGGAAATTAAATTTTAAACAAATTAGACCCGCCCTTGTATATTTACAGCTATTGCATTCTGATTGTGTCCTCCAGGTGTTAGAATATTTAAAACTATCTGTGAGAATAAGAAAATGCCTAGATGAATAACTGTGATTTCCAGCTCGAATCATCTTTTGCATTTTTTCTGTATATGGGCTCAATTTGCACTTTTTGCACTTTTTTGTATTGATCTTGTCTACTCACTCTGTTAAGTAATCTATATGTTTTATGTATATTGATTTGTAAATTTGTGATGTTTTTAAATGCAATGTATAATGTACTGTACTTTTATGGATTGCAATACATCCGAAATAAAGTGTTTTTGGATTTGGATTTGGACCTCTGCTGTATTGGAGAAGGCTTTGGTCTGTGCCGGAGCTTGCACCTTTTAGAACAGAGTTCACTGCAATCTGGGGACAGTTACAGCATAAGAACATACCCTGGCTGGCCCATGTTAAGGCTTTCTTCCATCAAATTGGTAAGCCACAACTTTGGGATGCACCTGAAGACAGCTGAGTGAGGACGCAAACGTCCGAAATAGTGGCGGCTGTAAGGCCATACAACCTCAAAACCCTACACTGCTCGACCTCCTTGGGCAGGCTGTCCACAGAGTTTTTATTGACGAAAGTTAGTCCCAGGACGGAGGTGTTTTTGGACCTGGTACAGCCTCCACTTGCAAGAAAACTATATACCCAACTGAGGCATGGCTCCATACCGATAGGGGCACTAATATCCAGATGGTCACACTCGATGGAGGCCAATTGCCCTGCTTGCAACTATTGGAGGGAAGACATTGTACATATCTTTTTTTTCTGCCCGGCATACAGTGGAATTCGGAAATGCTGGATCCTTCCACTGTGTAAAAATCTGGGTTTCAGACAATGTGCACAAGCTTTAAGAGTCTTAACCTATGATACGGCCCCTCCCATTGTTTTTGCTGTTTCCCGTTTTTTACATGGCATGTGGCGGAGAAGAACTCTTTTCTTTAGTATGAAATAATAGCCCATAATTACCCGTACCTTTACTCTTTGATAACTCATTGTTTAATAACTTTTTAACTTGACTGTATTTATGGTTTTATCATTGTGCTTGTATATATTTTATTGCACTTTTATGGTCTTTGACCGAAATAAAGTTATCAAATGAAATCGAATACTTTAGCAGTTGACAGAGCAGTGTTATCTTTCAAGGGGTAGTAGGCCTCTATCCAACGGGAAAAGGCACATACCACCACCAGAACATACTTAAGATTGTTGCATCGATCCATATGAATGTAATCGATCTGCAACACTTCAAAAGGATATGACGGGGGAGCAAAATGACCTGCCGGAGTTGGGGTACCTTTTCCTGGGTTATGCTTTAGACAAACAATACAATGCTTAACCACGTTCTCTGCACATTTCGGAATTCCTTCATTCTGCCACACCGGAGCCAAGAGCTTACAAATGCCTTTTGCACTAATGTGAGCTGGACAATGAGCCATAGTTACAACCGGCAATACCTAAGCGTCCGGTAATAACCATTGCTGATGTTCCGACAATTCCGTCCAACAACCCGTCGAGTCTAACATTCCCGTACTTTCTTTCCACGTTCTTAATTCCATTTCAGTCGCTTCTCCCTGAATCGTTTTCACACTCTCAATCGTATCTTCACACATTCCAATTTCCCTAACCCAGTTTGCAGGACCTGCCACATACATTCGACTAGCTGTGTTTCTAGCTGTAGTTTTTGCTACCTCATCTGCAAATGCATTTCCACGACCCACATCATCTGTGACTTTCTTATGTGCGCTGCACTTTATGATTGCTATCTGTGCAGGTAAGGTAAGTGACTCGAGAAGATCATTCATTAACTGACCATGCTGGATCTTTGTCCCGTGAGAGGTAAAGAATCCTCTCTCCCTCCATAACCTACCAAAGCTATGTGCAACGCCAAAAGCATACTAGCTGTCAGTGTACACATTCACTCTCTTTCCTTTCGACAACACACATGCTCTAGTCAAGGCTATCAATTCAGCTGCTTGGGCTGAATTGTGTCCGATGCGTGCTGTCTCAACAATTGTGCATAAGGTGGTAACATTATTAGCAGAAGTAATCTCCCCATTTGGAAGCTTGAAACAGGAACCGTCCACCCATAGGATCCCATCTGGGTCCCTGAGCGGAGTGTCCTTCAAATCAATTCTACCCTTCGTTTCTTCTTCCGTCCGAAGAAAACAATCATGTTTCTCCTGAACATCTTTCTCATCTGGTAATGGCAACAGTGTAGCTGGATTTAACGTGTTACATCTTTTGATGCACATGACTCGCCAAAAGTGTCAGCTTGTATCCAGACAAATGAGCACTTGTAAGATGCTGTGTTCTGGTTCTATTCAACAAAGTATCCACTGCATGCGCAACCATAACAATGAGTGTGTTATCCAATACTAATCCAGCCAATTGTCTGATAGAAATCGCTGCAGCTGCCGTAGCTCTGAGACAACTGGGCAAAGCTTTAGCTACTGGGTCTAATGTAGCGGAGAAATAGGCAGATGGCCTCTGCTTATCTCCAAATTTCTGCGTCAAAACCGACAATGCGCAACCCTCTCTTTCGTGATCTTTCAACGTTAGGTCCAACAGTGGTCTAGCCAAAAGTGAAAAATTGGGAATCCATTGTCTACAGTAGGAAGCGATACCGAAAAAGGCACGCACTTCTCTCTGTGTGGTGGGTACAGGCATCTGTGAAATAGCGTGAATACGTTCTGGGGTCAATCGCCTTCCCTCCTTCGACAAGAGATGACCTAAATAGGTAACCTCTTGGCGGGCATATTGCAACTTAGAGGGGGACACCTTATGCTGTAGTGCAGACAAATGATGTAACAATGCAACAGTCACTTCCTTACACACATCTTCCGTATCAGCAGCCACCAGCAAATCATCCACATACTGAAGAAGCGTAGCGCCAGGAGGCAAAGGAAGAGCATCAAGTTGTGACTTAACAGCCTTGTTGTAGATAGAGGGACTTTCACAATAGCCTTGAGGAGCTCTCTTAAATCTAAAACTTCGGCCACCAAGAGAGAAACCAAAGATATCCCTACTTTCTTCAGCAATAGGAATACTAAAGAAAGCATTCTTGAGGTCTATAACTGACAACCAGGCTGCCGAAGCAGGAATCATCGTCAACAAAGCTGTAATGTCCGTAACAACAGGAAACTGTGGCACCACAATTTTACTGACCTCCCTAAGGTCAATAACAAATCTGTAAACAGGAGGTTGTGAAGGATCAGTTCTCATAAGGATCGGAAGAACAGGACTGTTACAAACATTGCCTCTTTTTCCTCAACTACGCCTTTCTGTATGAAATCATCGCCAATAGCCAAAAGTGCTCTCTCTCCATCACTAGAAATACGATACTGGGGAATGCGTGGCATTCTCACATTTTCCTTAATTGTGACAACATATGGTGGAATTGCGAGACAACCCACGTCATTTGGGCCCGTAGCCCAAAGACTTTCAGGAAGAGAAAGCAACTCAGGTGGAAACTTGTCCCGAGACAGATACACAGAAGATGTCATTTTCTTCCCCAACGTAAGATGCACACCCGAAGGGGAACAATACAATGTTGCATGTAATCTTTTCAACAAATCCAGACCCAGCAAGTTTTCGCCGCAACCAGTTGTCAGAATAAGCGGAGCCTTCAAGTCATAGGGACCATTCGAAACAGGCAAGGGACAAGAAACCGGATTACAAACTGGTGGGCCAGAAAATCCCACAGAAGTATTAATTAAGCCAGACAAAGGTGCCCCAGGGAGTTTAGTATGCATAATAGAACTTCTCATTGCACCAGTATCCAAAAGAAACGGTTCTGAAACACCCATAGTATTGATCGTGACATATGGCCCATTTTGATCTACTGGAATCGACACAACTCCCTCACTTCGTCCATGGCTGTCCTATTCTATCTGAAAATCGTCAGCCCTTTCTTTACAATAATCATCATTATAATACTGTGTTGACTGAACTTTCTGCTGATCAAAATAGTTCGTAGTAGATGGAGGAATAGAACGCTGTTCCTGAGAGGACATGCCTCGTCCTCTACCTCTAGATCCTGACTGGGAATTACCACGACCTCGTGGAGCAGACATCCCATTATTACGCTGTAATAGAGCCGGACAACTATTCTTAAAATGTCCCTCTTCTCTACAATACGCACATTGATTAGGACCCAACAGAAGACGTGGTGCGAAGTACTCAGGTTTCTGAAACACTTTCTGAAACTGTGGAGGTTGAGAAAACAGAAGCTTGCTGTAAAAGCACTTTTGTTTTCAAATCTTTATTTTTCTTCTCTTGTTTCTCTTTTTCCTCCTTATGCACTTTCAGAACTCTTTAGTTTATTCGATAATTCAGGAAGCAAGTTGTATACAAACTTGTCCACAAACAACCGTTGACCACCCTCTACACTCATATCCTGACCACTGTGATCAATAAACGTCTCTTCAAAACGGGTGAAGAAATCCGACACGCTTTCATCTTTCTTTTGTTTGCATGCGGCCAGCTTATCCCAATTAACTCGTACCGCGGGCATCATAGTTTTCATTAATTCTATTATTCTGCCTGGTAGGGCCGTAATCAGATCATCGGGTTTCGCACCACCCACTTGACCTGCATCAGCGGCTCTAATAGCAGCCCAATCACCACCTAATTCAGCATTATGATTTTCCCTACGAATCCGTGCCCACAAGGCTTGTGGAACAACATTCCCAAACAACATATCTATATCGGCCAAATTTATAATACAAGCATCAACAGTTTGAGATAATGCTTTATAATATCCAGCTGGATTCTTACGAGGGTCCGGAGGAGTTTGTTTAAGCGCCAATACTTCAGACCTTTTCCAGGGTTCGTAGACCCATATACGCTGGAAATGAGCAGGGACAGGAGGCGGACCAACTACTGCGTCCCTCCATACGGGAGGAACTTCACGCATCGGGTAATTCTTAATGCCTGGGTTTTTGGCAGGATCAGCCTCGGAAAGGCTCTGAAGGAACTGTATCTAACCCCATATCTTCCCAACCTTTAATGAGAGTCTGACACATGACATTAAAAACTTATCTCTGCGTGGGCTCTACCCATTGGTGAAAATAACTCATAATATCTTCTGTACTATAATCTAGTCCTCTCTCAATCCATTTACGAGCGAGGGAACCCAAAACTACCTTCTCGTCTGTAAGAGGAAGCTGACAACAGGATTGTCGTCTAGAAAAAGATGGAGACAGATTCAAAGACCCGAGGAGAGGAGAAAAGTAATTCAAAACAGCTTCAGCTAATCTCCTGTGTGATGTAGGGGAATCCCTCGAGAGAATGGTAGGCAATACAGATGCAGAAGGTAACGGAGACTGAAATATAGCCGACTGAGGAACGAGAGTGGGAATTGGTAGAGGTGGGGGCTGAACTGTAGTCTGTAAAGACAGAGCAGAAACAGGCAAGGAAGCATTAATGGGCTGAGCCGGCTGTTGAGCAGCCAGTGGTTGAGCGATAGGAGGGGGTAACAGAGGTGCGTTAGGATTTTGTGCACAGGGCGGAGGTGAATTCAATAAACAAGACATTAGGGAATCTTCTTCTAATTCCTTATTTTTATCTGAAGAGGAAGTAGGCAACACCGGATAGCATCTATCTATAGCCATGCGATGTTGTCTCTCTAATATCTCATTTGCACCATCTGTTTCATTATTTTTAAACTGTTGAGCAGCCTCTATAATTGACATAATTTGTGCTTTCTTATCCTTTTTTGCTTGCTTAATTTCTTTCTGTTTGGCTTCCTTACGCCAAAGGCGAAAAGAGTCAAACATTGCCGGCCGGGCTTTTCTTCTAAACAGAATCGTTTCCAAATTATCTAGTATGGCGGAATCAAAACTACCATTTTGGGGCCAACTCAAAACTCCACTATTTTTCGTGTATCGGACCCATGTATCATTAAAGGTAATGGGACCAATACCATGCTTAGAATAGAGCTCATAAGTGGGAGTTCCAACTGGAGGAATCGGACACGAATCTTCCAACTGGGAATCCTTTGTACAACCTAAACAACAAATTCTTTTGAATTTACTCAGTCCAGGCATCATTACTTCTCTAGACTGTTTACAAACAACAAGGAGTATAAATCACTAAAACAGTACAAACGTACTTACCCCTTGGCTTCGGGTATTGCAATACCTGAATAAAAACCCCAAAACAAAACAAAACAAAGGATTGTGGGAGCGACCCACCAAATACTTAACTAAGGATCGTCCTACACCAGCAAAGGTCTGTCTATCGTCTCGCTTTACCAAACATCATCAGAAGAGTCCAAGGAAGGGTGACAGTCAGGGCAGCAGTCTTCAGTAGCCGTCGGAAAGGAGTAGCCTCGCTGTCAAAGACCTTCGGTCCACTTCGACAGACAGGGGTCGATCAAATAGTGCGCGTCCTCCAGAATTTTCTTGCGGGGCTCCTCACGACCCTCGGGCTTAACCGCTACCTCTGAAGTCGCTCGTGTTGGGCGCCAGTTGGAGAACCTTAGCCTTATGGCCCGGCGGCGCAGGGTACGCCTGAAATCTCCGGGATTCACCTGCCTTGTCAAATACAGAGACACGGGCTCTTCGTCTGGCATAGAAGATGGTATTTATTAGCTGCAGCTAGTACAGTGGTCTTAAAAGTCGTCAGTATAACGAGGTTCAAAAGAGACTGCCACTTAACTCCGTGGCGCACAGGTTTATATACGGTACAATACAATACAAAACACAATTACACAAGAGCATGCGACATAGGCAAACGTTTATGGACAATACTTTAAGTCTTAAGGCAACTCAAGTTTCCCGGTATGTTTGTTATTCGACCCCTTGAGTAAATTACGAGAGAATCCACACAATTCGATTTAAAAGTACAGAAAACACAGCTGCATGTTGTAGAAGGACAATGGTGAAACAGGAGAATACATGAGACATATAGCGAAGGACAGCAGATAAGATAACCTGGAGGAAAGAATGGTGTGAGCCAACAAATAGTCCAGACGGGGATTAATCAGCTCAGACAGGAATTAGTGTACTCGGCCAGGCCCTGACACTCGTTAGTAAACATAAGCAAAGAAGCCACCTGACACGTAAATGCGGAAACGACAAAAACATCGCATTCGCCGCGCTGCCTGAGTGAGGGCAACACAAAATGGCGACAACGTACAAAATGGAGGCTGAGCACAAACAAATTCGTAATTTACAGAACCTCAACAGTCCTCTATCCTTTGCCACATTTTAACCTCCCAGTAGGAACATCTCATGTGATTTTTTAAATCTAAAAGGAAATTGACATGACTGAGCACATTTCAACAAACACGTTGATTGATTGAAAGCATTAAAAAAGGCTACTCACAGAAACGCACCTATTTAGATAAATAGGATGAACTGCCCGTGAGTGCTTCAAGCCCATTTCTTTGAAACTTACTGGTCATTTTTGCATGAGTCCACCCTCACGATCGGAGGGCAAGGCAAGGGAGTTATCCCATGCATACTATTGCTGGATGTACAACAATGTGACGCTGGGGGTTTATTGCAGCCCACTGGGGCATACAAATGGCAGGGAGATGTAATTGGATATGCCTAGAGGAGAATATGATTGCATGTTTGACACTTATTTACTCCAACACTCACCTAAGCTGCCTTTCACATATGTAGTTACTCACCCATATACCAATAACACATCAATTTACTCACCAATCCAGCCAAATGCACACTCACTCACACATACAGTCTCTCACAGATGCACTCACAAACCCATACAGCCACTGACTCAACCACTCACTCATCTATGCAGGCAGTCACACACCCTCTCACTTACCCATACAGATACTCATACACCCATACAGGTACTCAGACAATCAATCAATAACCCATACAGCCACTCATGTACCCACTCACCAACCCAGACAGCTACTTACACACCAACTGACAGACTGATACAGACATTCACACAAATTAGTCACTCAGCCAAACATTCACTGAGTCACATATAATCACTCACTTATACAGTCAGTCATGCACACACTAAATCATCCATACAGGCACTCATTCACCCACTGATTATAAATACACCTTGGTGTATATATATTTAACACTCAAACGTTTTAGAATCACCTACAGTCATCATCAGTAATGCCACTTGCCATGTCATGAGAGATGTAATATGTGAAGTCATAGGCAGTGCATTGTGGGGGTTGGGTTACCGTAAGCTCAGCTAACTAGAACTGCTGAATTTCTCTGGTTTTGTGCAAGTGAAATGTCAGCCTAACTATAACGTCCCTATAACCTTTGGTTTTTTCACTGATTTCCCAAGTTCTTTTTCATTCTATTACCTAACTATAACACAATTTCTAAGGTTTTTCAAATGCGAAATCCTTGCTATAACGTCCCTGTAACCTTTGGTTTTATCAGTGAGTTTCTAAGGTTTTTCAAATTCAATTGCCCAACTATAACGTCCATGAAACCTGTGATTTTTTTAAATTGTATTTTCTATCTAAAACGACTCTATAAGAGGTATTTTTATAAACTTGTATTTTCTTTAGTGGATTAATATGCATTTTTTTTCTTTATATATTTTATATTCGTGACGTTGCATTCCTCGCGGACACGTCGCAAAAATGGTAAACAAAAAGAGGCATTCGATGACTACCAAAACATCCAAAAATAATATGTAAAAAAATCCATTCTGAACATTGCCCTACACATATTACTATATACATACTTCTTTCAAGGCTTCAGCCACCAAGTGCGTACGGGGAGCTGGGAAGGAGCTGGGAAGCCATGTATTTCGTTGCCGACTGCAATGAAGTCTCCAATGCCTAAGGAGCGTGGAATGTGCATGTGCATATAGGTGAACTTCAATGCACATACACAACCTTGCACACAACGACGATTGGTATATGTGTGCTGATAGGGCAAGGGTAAATCATGACATGCTAATGCATTTGTAGGCAATGTGCACACTTGCATGTTCATGAGATGCAGTCCTGTGTACACCAAGTGAGGAACCATCTAGTGAGTCAGCATACCAGATACACATGCAATGTCACAACAAAGTGACCATGTAGTCCACTGGATAAAAGATGCACATCCAAAAATGCACACAAACTGCACACTTCACTCAAAGGGTGATGGAATTCAATGAGCAGAGGGGTAGACCTACAACTAAGCATGGGCGGATCTAGCGGATCTCGCGTACGCGAAATTGCGGATTTACGGATTCGCAATCCGCGAAGATACGCGAACTCTAGCGGATTTGCGGATTTTCCCGTTTTTTGTGTTGGCGCGCGTTCGCGCCGATTTTGGGACAAGTTCGCAATTGCGAACTTACTTTTCGGCTCGCAACGGCCGCGACTATGTTGTTTCTACGTCTGGTTTATCATCACAGGTTCACAGCACCCTCTGTTTCACCACTGCCACCCTCTGGGACACCCATGCCACCCTCTGGTACATCCTCACTGCCACCCATTAGGTTTATTTATCACAGTAGATTATGGTGGTTGAAAAAAGCAAGCACACCTGCCCTTCTTCAACTGCCATCAAATAATTTGTGGGTCATTAATGTGTCAGTAATTTTGAAACTTCCAGTCTGGCTGGCACCTGCTTCCTTCCTTATCTGTAATTTGCTTTTTGTTGCAGTGAAATTTTTTTTCACAGAACCTTTATGGTCTACTTGTATCTATTCTATGAGCTCGCTGTTTGGGTCATAGCAGGGTCATAGAATAGTTGCAAACTCTGGAGGGGCCCCTCAGGAAGCACTACCTTGAATGTTACTAATGTTAAGTTTGAACTTTTGCACCTGCTCATTGCTTTCAGTTTAGCTAAAATCGTTTTTTCTGCAATTTCGCGCGTTTTTTGGGGCTCGAATCCGTGCGAGATCGATTTCGGAAGCCGCGAATACGTGCGAATACAAAATTGTTTTTTGTGCGACGTGTATGTTCGCGTGATCTTGCGCGTGTTCGCGAGGCGCTTCTAGCTATACGTTTGCCAAGTTACCCTATCGGTCGTACACGGGCGCGGCCATCTTGTTTGCGTGACGTAATTCCGTTTCCGGCCGCTATGTGTAATCTCGCAAAGTGTGCTGCTCGCTAGTACAATTTTGCGCGTACTCGCAAGGAAAATCTCGCGCGAACTTACCCACGCGGTCGTGAACGGGCGCGGCCATCTTGTTTCTCATTCATTGCTATGGTTCTGGGCATGCTTCTCTATCCTCTCTCAATCTCTGCCATCCTTTACTTGTTTGAAGTTTATTTGATCTAATTTTACTTATTATCTATCCCTCTTTTTTTCTAGCTCTATATTTTTGTGTTTTCTGCTGCTTCTAGTTACTTTTAAACTACTTTTTTAAACTCTTTTCTTTTCTTCTTCACTATTCTATTTCTTGTTTATCATTTAACTGTATTTCTGCCCAGACCATGGTAAAGGGAGCCGGGAAGCACCCTGAGAAGGGGAAGGGTCCCGCACCCCGTGCCCGGCTCCCGTGCGGGCGTTTGAGGGGGGAGCAAGTGGTCCCGCGGGAGATCTTCAGCGCGGAGGAAGTGGCGGCACTCATCTTCCACGTCCAGCGCCGCCTCCCCAAGACGATCCTGGGAGGCGGCAAGATCGCGACTGGCTATGGCATCCGGGAGCGCCGCCAGCGGTGGGAGAAGGTGTGCCGGGCCATGTATAAGCTCTCTGGGGTCCGGCGCACATATAACCAGGCCACCCACCGCTGGACCGATGTCATGGACCGGGAGCGGGACTTGCTGGACGCGCTCGGCATAGAGGTCCCCGGGCTTGGTGAGTAGTAGTAGCTATTCATTTACTACTCTGTTTTATCCGGCTCTGTTATTTGCAAATCTTTGTTCTTTACCAAGAGCAATAATGCTGCCGATTACATTGAGGTAAATTATATTTCAAAATCTTCTATGCATTTCAGGTGCACTGCTCTCCTTCTCAGTAGCCTTGCTTGCTACTATGCTTCTTTGTTTTGTATGTTGTGTTCAGAAGCATTTCATTGGCCTGAGAAATTATGTATGAGTGTAGTGTAAAGATAAGAACTGCGTAATGCTAGACACTAAGGGTCATATTTTCAATTACCGGCGCATCCCTGCAAAGTAGCAGGGATGCGGCAGTAATTGTGTGCCATGCCACCACCACCCATTGGCCCAAAACGTCACAGAAGCCTTACGCATCTGTGCCGTAAGGGCAGCGCATTGCTGGAGTTGCGTGCCAACGATGGCGCAGCTCCAGCAATGCTCTGGGGTACCCTATCTCCCCAATGCTGCATCAAGCCGTACGTCGGCTTCAAGCGCGCAGGGTTTGAGTCATGCATCATTGTCCTAAAAGTGACTGATTGACATCTTGTAGATTTCCCTCAGCCACTTTTAGGATTCGTTCCTGCGCAGGTACGCCCTCCCTTGCGCCGGAACGCCCCCTGATGGCGCAGGGCTTTACAACGTGATGCATCGCCCATATGTCCATATGTGGTTTTTTTTTAATATATACGCCGCACCAACACCATGGCGAGTCTTTTGTTCTGCCGCTGCGTCACAAAAGGCACGCAACAATGGAGGAAAATGAGCCGCAAGGGACTTCTAAATCAGCCCCAACAGACTGAAGTCCAGTCCTTCCTTTAGACACATGGCTATAAGAAGAAATAGTGGCGGTGGTGGGTGGATTGATAGTTTGAGTATTCACTGATCTGCAAGCAGGATGGACTTTGTCTGTCATGTCACTTCGCGTGCTGCGGACTGCTGCCTGCAGTGCCAGGCCTAGGCAAACCTCTTTAGTAGTCTGTTTATTGAGTTACATAGGAACTTTCTAAGTCAACGTTCCGCAAATCAGGCAATACGAATAACGTAGTATACCACATGAGATAGATCCCGTGGAATAGTTGTCTATCTATTTGCCATTTCTCCAAAATATTTTGTTATTGTTCTTTTGAAATGTTTGATTTGGTTGAAAAATCTCATCCATGTTTTCTGGTTTTTCTTTCTTTCATGTTGTACATCAGCTCCCCCCAAGGGCAAGAGGACACAGGAGGAGGGTGCTGAGGATGCAGGCCAGGATCGGGCAGGCGAGGGCTCCTTTGCTGGCCCCAGTAAGTTTACATTTTAATAAAGAGTACCTATTTTTTCCTAGCGTTCCTCATTCGATTTTTTCTAAATCGTCTTTGATCTTCTTGTAGACTGGATATAAATTCTTATCCTGCCTCGAATATGACTCCCTTTGGTATTACTAGACTATTCTTATTAGTCTGTCTGTGTAGCTCACTAAGATTGGACATTTGGCAATTCCATTGGACTCCCATTCTATTCAGCAATAGCTCTATGCACTGTCTCCTTACTGACTAGATAGTGTGGCAGAGTCATTCAGCTCCCGAAGTCACCGATTATTGATCCCCAATGATCTCTAGATTATCGTACGCAGGACAAGAGAGTAGGAAGTCACAGCACAGTCAAGAAGTGTCAGAGGCACTCATGCTTGCAAAAATTCCAAAACCTTTAGCTCATCCACTCTAGTCTGGAGGAACAAAAACCACAGAGTCTATTTAAGTTTAAAAGCTTTATTAAAACTAAACACATTTATTAAAATTTACTTTGTCATAAAACTATTTAACTGAAAACGGAAAAGTGGTTAGTGCTGACGATTAATTGGACACATTTCTTGTGGTCGAGCCGAGCTCTCACCTGGTTTGAACTTGATCCTGGTCGTGTTCTTAGGAGTCAAGCTTCTGTCTGTTAGGAGAAAAAGTGGTGCGTGTTAAAAATCAAAAGCAAGCATTCATCAGTTGTGCATAAAAGTGCAGCAAGACAACAGCCTTCCCTGGAAAATGGGACATTTTTACTTTGGAGTAGACAGTCACAAATTATTACATTGTATTCCGTTTTTTTACCATTTCTCCTAGACCAAATATTATATAGTAGTGAGTGGTGTATTCTAACATTCTTAAATGTACTTTGTAGGTGTAACATCTGGTGACGGGGCCAGCGCGGAGGTGGCTGTGTTGGGCGAGGACTCGGCGGACTCTGGGGAGGAGGCGGTGCAAGAGCCGGCGGACGGTCCTGTGGGGGTTCAAACGGTGGGGGCGGAAACAGGTAAGCTATATATTCCTTACTTATTGAGATTGAAGACTGCATAGTGTGCTTTCTGCACGGGTGTATTACAAATCAACCAGGTAGTAGCCTCCTCGAAATGTACTTCGACTTAGCTGTGAAGTTTTTGGTGAGAAGAATTCCAATAAGTTCTTAGACGAACGTGATGGATGGGATGAACGAAAAGCGAAAGAAGGGTGTAAGTAAGTGGGACGCGAACTTGTATGATGGCTGCCAAAGAAGAACGATATGTGTTTGCTTGGCCCCCGAGGTGGCTGGGAAGGAAAGAATATGGTATGGTGCATGGCTGGGTCAATGATGAAGCAAGGATGGGTGGAAGGACAGCAGCCTGGGTGGGTGAAACAGAAACTGTATGTGTGCGTATACTTTGACTGAATGGATGCCTGGAGCATGGTATTCTCTGACTCTTAGATAGCACATGTGTATCTAGAGAGAGTAGATGGTCGCCAGATGAAGTAAGTGTTACCTTGAAGAGCATGTACCACCGCACCCGCACGTCCGTTCCAGTGCAGGGAAGGCAAGGAAAAGAAATTGTAAATGTGTCCAATACTACCATGAATAGTAGCATTACTTTGTATTGCGTCTGCAATCACAGCATATATCTGGTTATTACGGTGGACACTCCGTACCTCTCTTAATAACTTTAGTTTACTTGTAGTACGTCATTCATGTGTGGGTGTATCACTGTTCACTCAATATTAAGCAAAGCACCTAAAGTCATCCCATATGTCATCAAATACGTCCCATGTGAAGTGATAGATAATCAAATTAGTTAGCTTCTTCATTTTCCTTTTCTAGTACTCATTTGCACTGTAGGGTGAAAGGTAAATTAATTAAGCAGTAGCCCTTGTAACAGAGTATTCTCAGTGCCACCCGTAATAGAAAAGTAATAGCTTCACCACCTGCATGTACTGGACCGGTACAGTAACGCAAGTCTGTCTCACTCATCATGGTGTGCAACTTTTTTTCTCGGGTGCAAGTTCACTGTGCTGTCCATGTCATTCTGCCGGCTTGCATAAGATAACGTACCAATTTCCCTAAACAAGAGAGAAGAAGAAGAATAAGACTGGTGTACTGTCATAGTCGACTGTAATGGAAGTCCATAGTGGTCGTAGAATTTGTTCATTAAACTACCACTAATGTTAGAGCAAGGATGCAGAAGTGGGAGGTTACATAGATACTGTCCTCAATAGTTATGTACTGTGCTTTCAATTTGTTACTTGTACTGTGACCCAACTTTCGGCTCAATCACTTTGTGTTATTAATGCTAAGGAGCATTGGTTACAGACTATGTCTTTCTTTCTTCATATAGTTGCTCCTTCCAAATCAACAACACGGAGGGAGCAGGCTAGACTGGCCCGGCAACGGAGGCTGGAGGCCACTGTCGCCGAATATCGGCGGCTGGTGGCCCTGGAGGAGGAGGAGGACACGCAGTCGAGCGGGGCAACAACAACATCCTCGACTGTGACCACTGCATCCTCCTCCGTGACTAAGCCAGCGGGACCGAGCCTGGCTAAGAAAGACAACCGCCACCGCCAAGCAACAGAAATACCAGCTGCCCCCCACAGGAGCTGCAAGGAACGCCATCGCCGCCTACGAGTCCGAATGTCCAACCTGGAGCAGGAGGTCCTGAAGTATAAGAACTTGGTTAAGGGCATCCGCTCCGAGCTTGCCACCCTCCGCAAGGAGTATGATGCCCATGCCGCAAAATGCCCCAGCACCAGCACCCTCCAGTAGTGGAGTGTCCCTTGCCCTTTTTTTATAGACTTTTGGGGGGTGGGATTTGGGAGTTGGGATCGTTTTGGGACGTTTCAAAGACAATCGTTGGGGTTAGGGTGGGTGAGGGAGATTATTTTGTTAGGGCTACATAAATATATTTTTAAACTTTATCTGACCATACCTGTTTTTTACTGCTTTTCAGTCTGGTGGGTGGGGGGCGGGGGTGTAACAGTAACTTTGTTTTCCTGAACAGTCGTAGGACTTTAGTAGTACAACCGTCAATCTCTTGTCTACTCCGAAATAATACTCCATTATACTACCTCCCACCAAACGCTTATCTTACCTGTAATTTGTGTTAGAAATTAGGGCTAGGCCCAGGGCTGGCTCCACGTGAAATGGGGATTAACGTTGTCAATCCTGGGCGGGTGACATTTCCTCATTGCGGTGGTACTAGTGGTGTGACACAGTGGCAGTTGCATGCCTATGGAAAAAAAGAAAACGAAACCTTGTTTGTCCTTACTGTAGCATTACAACGGTTACGGTACGATCAAGAATATAGCAGGTGACAGACAGAACAGTGCCATAATATAGCCTAACAAATGGTAAAGTATTTGCTTGCAAGTATAACTAGTACTTGCGTTGAATTTATTTGACATTGGCTACTACTACTAGAAGATATAGTACTGAAGCTGAGTAAGTCTAGAAGATATCCTCGTATTCCTTCACCAGCCTGTTGCTATGACCTTATCCTCCCCAGCAAGTGTGTGGAATTATTGATGTCATTTTAGTCAGACATCAAGCAAAACAACACAGCCCGGGGGAAGAGGGTTAGGGTTTGTAAAATGGATGGGAATGGGGGTTTCTTTTTGGGTAGGTTTTGTTGAGAGAAGAAAAAAAAGCAGAGCATGGACAAACAATAATTGAAGATAAAGACAATCTTTGGTTACAAAGTAAAGCTAAGCACATGCAGTCACACTCATAGAATAATACAATGGATACTGTATCTGTATTGCGTATGTTTTTGGTGTTGTCCTTGAATTTGGTAAGTAAGTTGCATGCAGCAAACAATTCCTCTTATTGGCGGCACTACTCCATTCCAGCTGACGCTTCGTCCATCAATGTTGGTGACCACTGACAGAAGACACCCTGTCCACTGCCTGCCTGGCGGATGTTGACTGAAACCCGGCCTGTAATTATTGAACGGAAAACAGGAAGTGCTATTACAATACCACTGATAAATAAATAAAAGGTATGTACGCTGTGTGGTTCAAAATGTGACACTTTGATTTCCCTAATAGACAGTACAATATTTTTGAAATTGCGTGCTCTGTCGGACTCACCTTTTTAAAGATAAATAAGTATGGCCAAAATATTATAGCGGATCTTTCCCCTCAATTAAGGTGTACTATAAACTGTGTTTTAGAACAAAATTTGACCTTCCCAGCAATGCTCCCACCAAGACCCTTACTAAAGCCAGTCGCAAAAATGTAGAAGAACCCCAATCAGATCTCCAAAAACGATGCCTAGCAGAAAAATGGTTACAAAACGTACTTTGAAAGTAACAGTAGGCCCAAATACAGACCGTGGATTGTATTCCAACCACTTGCAAGCAAGCAAAAGTATCCATAGCCAGCATCGCTCCAACAGTGCTCTACAACACCAGAACTGCGTTGCAATAGAACCCCCCGAAACACATGCAATCGTGCTGGTAGGGCTAACCCTAACGAACCCTAACTTACAAAAAGTGCCAAAACTGGTGTTTCCTTCAGGATTTTGTCCAAAACACTTCTATCCGGTATTGGACCTTCCCAGGAATGCCCCAGGCAAGACCCGCCAACCCACCCGGAAAAAACCACCCGACAACACCCCCAAACAGCGAAAAAGCTAAATCTCATACTTACAATATCTCTCGGCCTTCGGTCCAAACGCGGCGCTGTGCAGCTAGGTCATCATCATCATCAATCATCATAACTCCTGTTTTCCACCACGGATTTCCTGAAAAGCAAATGCAATCAAGATTAGATTGTCGCAGCAGTGCTTCGACAGAGACCCCGGCCGCAACCCACCCACGAACAGCAGGAAGCCCCCCAAAACGCTACATTGAGCAAGATGACAGAAGAAATAGCAAAAAAAAGGCTGTTCCTTCAGGATTTTGTCCAAAACACTTCTATCCGGTATTAGACCTTCCCAGGAATGCCCCAGGCAAGACCCGCCAACCCACCCGGAAAAAACCACCCGACAACACCCCCAAACAGCGAAAAACCTAAATCTCATACTTACAATATCTCTCGGCCTTCGGTCCAAACGCGGCGCTGTGCAGCTAGGTCATCATCATCATCAATCATCATAACTCCTGTTTTCCACCACGGATTTTCTGAAAAGCAAATGCAATCAAGATTAGATTGTCGCAGCAGTGCTTCGACAGAGACCCCGGCCGCAACCCACCCACGAACAGCAGGAAGCCCCCCAAAACGCTACATTGAGCAAGATGACAGAAGAAATAGCAAAAAAAAGGCTGTTCCTTCAGGATTTTGTCCGAAACACTTCTATCCGGTATTAGACCTTCCCAGGAATGCCCCAGGCAAGACCCGCCAACCCACCCGGAAAAAACCACCCGACAACACCCCCAAACAGCGAAAAAGCTAAATCTCATACTTACAATATCTCTCGGCCTTCGGTCCAAACGCGGCGCTGTGCAGCTAGGTCATCATCATCATCAATCATCATAACTCCTGTTTTCCACCACGGATTTCCTGAAAAGCAAATGCAATCAAGATTAGACTGTCGCAACAGTGCTCCCAGACACCAAAAATTACCCACAAACACCCGGAACCCCGCCAAAGAGCACCTGAAAGGCAAGCAAGTCAGCAAAAACGGCAAGAAATTTCCACCTCATATTTGGTCCAAAACACTTTTGTCCATTATTAGAGCTTCACAGCAATGGAGCCAAATCCGTCAACTCACCCGCAAAGAAGTACAACACCCCCACAAGTGCTGAGTCTTTCTTCATTGGGCGTAATCCAGCACTCTGCTTTGAGGGAAATCGCAGTCTGGAGGAGGAGGATAGAGGAGCATGTTCTTCAGAACTTGTGAACCTGAGGAATGTAGACTGCGGCACCTTCAAATCAATAAGCAAACAAGTGAAGACAGTTCTGATGATGGTCTTGTTTTTGGGATTAGGTGATTAAAGTTTGAATTAAATTAACTGTGCAAAACAAAGAAAGAGAGACACAAAGCACACAGGAATAAAAGTGAATAAGGACGAAAAAGAAAGTTCTTGATTGATTGTCTCATTTTCAGGGCTCGGTGTCAGGGAATAAGAACAAGATTTCGTCATCATACTCTGCGAATTCAGGCTGGATGAGGTCAGTGCCACCGAACAGAGAAAAAATCCCCTCATCTACGTTGCCGTCCTCCTCGTCTTCATGCGGCGTGCTTTCTCGTACTTTGTAATCTGGTGGTATGAGGTGCTGATTCATCTTGATCATTGTCAGCCGCTCCACATTTTTGGGCGAGAGGCGGCTCCGTTTGGGAGTTACAATGCCACCAGCAGCACTGAAAACACGTTCAGAAGACACACTTGAGAGTGGGCAAGACAAATAGTTTATAGCCAGGTTGAAGAGCTGTGGCCACAATTGTTTTTTGCCATGCCAATACTGCAATGGCTCATCATTAAGAAAGACCTCTGTTGAGTCATTCAGATAGTCCTGCACCATCGACTCAAGGTCATCAACTGTTCCTCCACTTTGCTTACTTTTTGCTGTGCCTGTGACATTTTTTCGAGAACCATACCCCATCAAACTTAGCCAATCCTCCTCCGCAGCCACTGTTAGTGTTGTCATTGTGTGTGGTGCAGATGATCCAGTTGCCGGTGTCTTTAACGGCTGAGAGGTCACTTGTGCCCCAGTCACAGGTGCAGAAGTGGATTCTTGTGACTGGGGATGGCCTGCTGATGCTGATGCTGATGTACTGACTTCTCCTTTAATAACCTGCCGTTCTTTTTCAAACCTCTTGGCTGACCAGGCTAACCAATGTTTGTACTTTTGGACATCTGCATCAGCAAAAGGAAAGAATGCTTCGCCTGCCAGCGCCTTTTTGTAGCGTGGATCCAGAATAGTAGCACAAATGTAATGCTGATCTGACTTGATCTTTTGAAGACGTTCATCACCACGTAGGCGCTCTAATAATTTCTCAGACAAAATAAAATGGTCTTTTTTTGGAACATCTTTTTCAAACTCAGAAGACACCGCCATCAGTTGGTGCTCCAGCATGCACAACAATGGGATAGCTTTTCCCAAATTACAGTCCTCCTGGCTGACTGCACGCGTGAAGAACTCAAAAGGACGAAGCATGTCTGTCAGGCTTTTAACTATGTCCCATTGCGCCGCACTCATCCGCAGGTCCTCCTTCTGAGATGTACCCTCTGTGAAGAAATAGTGATCGAGTACCGTATACTGCTCATACAGACGCTCAAGCATGTAGAAGGTTGAGTTCCAACGTGTTGCCACCTCCTGGATGAGTGCTTTCACTGGCATTCCACGTTGAAGTAGCAGTCTCCGCAGATGCTTCCGGGCCTTAAAAGAATGGCTGAAATGGTTGCACATTTTGCGGCAGGTGGCCATTACCTCGAACGCTGGACTCTGTTTATCAATCAAGAATTTTTGAACTACCAGGTTGATACAGTGCGCCAAACACGGCACTCTAACATGGTCACCCATCAACATGGCCTTAACTACATTGGCGCCATTATCCGTGGAAACATAACCAATCTTGCGTTTTAGGGGGGATAGCATTTTCAACACCTTTTTGTCAAACTCTTCCAAAAGGTTTTCTGCTGTGTGACTTTTCTCCAAGCCAAACATGGCTAGTGTTGCATGTTTCCGAGCAGCTTTGAAAACTTTGTCCGGGTCAACACCTGCGTTTAGCTTTGCTTTAACACCTGAAAAAGAGACCCAGTGTGCAGTGATGCACATGTAATCAGCGCCTGCGCCACTGGTCCACATGTCTGTTGTCAGATGTATTGTGTGAACAGCACTCTTCTGCAAAGCTGCCCCAATCGCCTCCAGCACATCTTCATGTAGTGCTGGAACCGCAACTCTGGCAAAATAGAACCGGCTCGGAACCTTCCATTTAGGGCAGAGCGTTGCCACTAATTCAAGAAAACCTACCGCTTCTACAAAAGAAAAAGGTAGAAGGTCCACAGCTAGCATTTTAGCCAGCTTAGTGTTATACAGACGCGTCAGTGGGTGGTTGCGTTCATATGGCACGTCTGAAGTAAGCATTGTTCTAATGTTGCCCTGGACCAAGCATTTACGGGCTGATAATGACTTCGTTGACCCAATTTTGCTCGCTGGTGAACTTTTGTGCGTTGGTGTCTCACTCGCTCCAACACTCTTAGTGTGCCTCACATTGGGTGTGCTGCTGACAGGGGTACTGGGTGTAAGGGAAGTGTTTGACACGTCTTCTTCCTGCTCGTCATCATCAGATGAAACATCAACGTTTCCTTGAATTTGGCCTTTCTTGATCGCATCTAGGTGCGCAAACCATTTGACAGTGTGCTGTCTCCTAAGATGACCTCTCTGGCCTCCGGTACCATAGTTGGTACCTGGCTTACCACGACTAACTGCTTGCTTACAAATGGTACAAATGGCAAACTTTGGATTTTTTGGACAAACAGTAAAGAAGTCCCAAACTGGGGACTTGAAGTGTCTGTGGGACATGGAGGAGGCGGCGATACTGGTGGTGGTCGTCATGAAGCTAATGCCAGATGAAGTGGAGGATCTGGATTGCCCAACTTTTGTACGTTTTGCACTTTCACCGCCACTAATTAAGGTCGAGGTTGACGGAGGTCTCTTCTTGCCAGAAAGAAATATGGAAGCGGGACGAGTTGGTGTACTACTTAACTCCAATGATTGTGGTGTTTCCACTGCCTCCTCATCGACAACATCATCATCATCATCACACTCAGCAGCTCTTCGGGCTAGGGTCAAAATGTCTGTTTGCTGCATGCCCGCTGGGGCTGCAGTGACCTTTATGATGACTGGGTCGTCGTTGGCAGAGTCTTCATCAGCAGCAGTATCCGCCACTTCTTGTTGAGACTCATCACACTCCATAACTCTGAGACTTTGGACGAGCTTCCTTTTACGCTTAACTACCTTTGTCGGATCATGGTGTGCCTCACTCTCAGATGGCTGTGGTGCTGGTTCCCAAGTTTGATCCGTATCATCAGAAGGAGGTGTGCTTGAAGAAGATGTAGACACCACCCTTGATCTCTTCCTTGCTAGGGGTGTGGAAGACAATGAAGGATCATCAGGAGGAGTGGCTTCCTCAAATGATACTTCGCCTTGATTGTCGATTTCCTGATGTGCCCCTACTTCGGGAGGAACAACTATTGTGGGCACTTGTGACCCTCCATGCACCTCTGCTTGCGCATCTCCTTGCGCTGCCTCTCCTTCCACATGTACTTGGGCTTGTACTTGCACATGTGATTGTTGTTGCGGCTGTGGTTGTGCAACACTCGTCAGATGAGCTACAACAACCTGTGTTGATTGAGGGACATTGCTGCTGCTTTCTTGCGATGAGCCAACATCACTGGTCGATGGTGATTGAAGAACTATACTGGCTGCCTCTGCAGCACTCAAGGGCTTGGACTTAAGTTGGCGTGGTGGTGGTGGTGGCACTGAGCCCAATGGAGCGGGGGTGCTGCTGCCAGCTTGGTCCCCAGCAGATCCCGCTGCTGCTGCTGCAGGCATACTTTTTTTTTTACTCCCAAAAAAAGGGGCGGGCAGCACACCAGTGTCCTTGGTAACTTGCTTCTTCTGCTCCTTACTGGCACCTTTCTTGCTAGAGGAGCTACGGGTTACTTTTTTTGGGGCCATCTTCTTCAGAGCAGGTCAGCACGGCAGCAGTTGCACGAGTTGCAGAGGGTTCTGTGTCCAGACGTGACGTCACGTGACGTTATGCTGCACACACACACACACCGCTGCAGGACGTCTTCCTGGCACTGGTGGTTCTCTTGAGTCTTTTTGTGCACCTAAAAGCAATGGAAGACAGAGGAACATCAGTTCAGTTATACACCCCAAAAAATCGACAAAGCACAGAAAAATTAGCACAATCCCATGCCATCCATGATGTTTACATTGAAGACACCCCACAGAAAGACTAGGGAGTGGGACATGCAAGTATGCAACACTCAGTCACTACCCCTGTGCATAATGGATGAAAAGTAGGCAAAATAAGTGCAGGCCTCAGACACTGCCTCTCCTCAAAATGGCCCCTTACACCCCAAGCACATGTTGCCTGTACCAGCCAGCACTCAAGAAGCCCACCACCACCACCCACATGGCCAGTCCACATCAACAGTACACCCCCAAAAAACAGAAAAACAGCCAGAAATCACCACAATCCAATGCCATCCATGATGTTTACATTAAAGAGAGTGAGACCACACCACAGGCACACTCAGTCCATGCACCACCACCCCTGGGCAAAAGGCCACACCAGCAGCCCCCCAAAAACGACAAAAAACAATAAAATCAGCACAATCCCAGCCCATCCATGGCCTTCAATTATGTTTAAATTCAAGAAGACACCCCACAGAAAGACTAGGCCCATGCAACACTCACCACCCACCCCTGGCCAAAGGGCCCCACCAGCAGGCCCAAAAAAACGACAAAAAACAATAAAATCAGCACAATCCCAGCCCATCCATGGCCTCAATGGTGTTTAAATTCAAGAAGACACCCCTCAGAAACACTAGGCCCATGCAACACTCACTACCCCTGGGCATAATGGATGAAAAGTGGGCAAAATAAGTGCAGGCCTCAGACACTGCCTCTCCTCAAAATGGCCCCTTACACCCCAAGCACATGTTGCCTGTACCAGCCAGCACTCAAGATGGCCACCACCACCACCCACATGGCCAGTCCACATCAACAGTACACCCCCAAAAAACAGAAAAACAGCCAGAAATCACCACAATCCAATGCCATCCATGATGTTTACATTAAAGAGAGTGATACCACACCACAGGCACACTCAGTCCATGCACCACCACCCCTGGGCAAAAGGCCACACCAGCAGCCCCCCAAAAACGACAAAAAACAATAAAATCAGCACAATCCCAGCCCATCCATGGCCTTCAATTATGTTTAAATTCAAGAAGACACCCCACAGAAAGACTAGGCCCATGCAACACTCACCACCCACCCCTGGCCAAAGGGCCCCACCAGCAGGCCCCAAAAAACGACAAAAAACAATAAAATCAGCACAATCCCAGCCCATCCATGGCCTCAATGGTGTTTAAATTCAAGAAGACACCCCTCAGAAACACTAGGCCCATGCAACACTCACTACCCCTGGGCATAATGGATGAAAAGTAGGCAAAATAAGTGCAGGCCTCAGACACTGCCTCTCCTCAAAATGGCCCCTTACACCCCAAGCACATGTTGCCTGTACCAGCCAGCACTCAAGATGGCCACCACCACCACCCACATGGCCAGTCCACATCAACAGTACACCCCCAAAAAACAGAAAAACAGCCAGAAATCACCACAATCCAATGCCATCCATGATGTTTACATTAAAGAGAGTGAGACCACACCACAGGCACACTCAGTCCATGCACCACCACCCCTGGGCAAAAGGCCACACCAGCAGCCCCCCAAAAACGACAAAAAACAATAAAATCAGCACAATCCCAGCCCATCCATGGCCTTCAATTATGTTTAAATTCAAGAAGACACCCCACAGAAAGACTAGGCCCATGCAACACTCACCACCCACCCCTGGCCAAAGGGCCCCACCAGCAGGCCCAAAAAAACGACAAAAAACAATAAAATCAGCACAATCCCAGCCCATCCATGGCCTCAATGGTGTTTAAATTCAAGAAGACACCCCTCAGAAACACTAGGCCCATGCAACACTCACTACCCCTGGGCATAATGGATGAAAAGTAGGCAAAATAAGTGCAGGCCTCAGACACTGCCTCTCCTCAAAATGGCCCCTTACACCCCAAGCACATGTTGCCTGTACCACCCAGCACTCAAGATGGCCACCACCACCACCCACATGGCCAGTCCACATCAACAGTACACCCCCAAAAAACAGAAAAACAGCCAGAAATCACCAAAATCCAATGCCATCCATGATGTTTACATTAAAGAGAGTGAGACCACACCACTTGCACACTCAGTCCATGCACCACCACCCCTGGGCAAAAGGCCACACCAGCAGCCCCCCAAAAACGACAAAAAACAATAAAATAAGCACAATCCCAGCCCATCCATGGCCTCAATTATGTTTAAATTCAAGAAGACACCCCACAGAAAGACTAGGCCCATGCAACACTCACCACCCCTGGGCAAAGGGCCCCACCAGCAGGCCCCAAAAAACGACAAAAAACAATAAAATCAGCACAATACCAGCCCATCCATGGCCTCAATGGTGTTTAAATTCAAGAAGACACCCCTCAGAAACACTAGGCCCATGCAACACTCACTACCCCTGGGCATAATGGATGAAAAGTAGGCAAAATAAGTGCAGGCCTCAGACACTGCCTCTCCTCAAAATGGCCCCTTACACCCCAAGCACATGTTGCCTTAAATTCAAGAAGACACCCCACAGAAAGACTAGGCCCATGCAACACTCACCACCCCTGGGCAAAGGGCCACACCAGCAGGCCCAAAAAAAGGACAAAAAACAGCACAATCCCAGCCCATCCATGGCCTCAATGGTGTTTAAATTCAACAAAACAGTTGTATCATGCACCCCTAACCAACCCTGGTCCTACTGGATACTGTGGCTACCCACAATATAATTTATTTAATGTTCTGAAAAAGTTCCAAAATTTTACTTGCAGCAACTGTAATGCCCCAAACAAACTTACTTGTGAAAGTTGATTTCTAATCCAAAAGTGATCCAAAGACAGTCAAAAAGGCCTCAAATCCAAATATCCAGCAGCACCCACAAAAAGTAATCCTTCCAGCTACTGATCCAAATGAAAGTGACCAGGAGATGGACAAAGCACTGGGAGGAGCCTGCTGGACAGGAACAGGAAGTTGGAGACTGTGGGGCACTTCCTTCCTCCCCCCCCCCAAAATGGACTCCTTGCAAAAAAAAAGGCCATGCAAATGTCAACCTGAGGAGTGATTCTGATAAAAATCATAATTTTCTGAAGGTTTATCCTGTTTGCTGGTGATTTTCTTGTGCGAAATTGCAAAATCTCTATTTCGCAAGTGCGAGATTGTTCCTTTCCGCCGCAACTACGTGTTCGCAATTGCGAACTCTCGCGAGGTGTGCTGTGCAAGGTGGCAAGCCGCGAGTACGTATTCGCGGGCGCCAAACTCCCGCGGGAACACGCAGCAAGATCTAAAATGGCGCGTCACTCGCAAAGAAAAACAACTCGGCAAACGCTAAATGACGGAAAGTGAACGCCGTGCACCACGCCGCGCGCCGCAACCAAGCAAAAAATCCGCCGCGAGCGGATTCACGGATTTTCGACAAATTCGCGAGAGTTCGCGGATTGCGAATTTGCCGAAAATCCGAAAAATCCGCGAGCGGAGCGGATTTTACGCCCATGCTTACCTACAACACCACAGTACATGGACAATGCAGACTAAGGGAGGCGATACTATGGTCGCAGCCTTGTTTCGTGTGTGCTAAATAGGTTGTTGTCCATTAACCAATTGATACAGCGCAGGAGTAGCGCGATCACAATGGATACTCAAGGGAAGACCTCACTGTGCCTTTTCCTGGTTTGTTCAGAGCACTAATATGATACGGATACTAACCACAGAACGAGACCTTGTGAGTGAGACACATGGGGTTTGATGATAGATGCAGTTGGCGCTCTATCCAGTTTAGTTATAAGTCGCCGACATATTGTTTAATACGCATTCCAAAATTTTTTTGTAATTCCGGTGAGGGGGTCATGATAATATGCGGGATGACGCCACCTTTGTATTATAATAACACTTTGAAAATATGAGACTCCTACACAACATATTTGATGTCCCAGACCAGACACGGGGGTTTAAAACTACAAAGCCCATAGTTCTTGGCGCGACGCGGCTGCGTCATCGCGCCGCGCCGGCCAATCGGGACACACCTCTGGATACCCGGAAGAGGATTGTTGACGCTTTCAGCAAGGAGCGCGGCGTCCCTTTCTCGGTATGTGAACGTAGGCTTACGAAATCTAAAGCTTATAAAAACAAGCTGACTCAGACCGTCGGTACCTCCCACAGACAGCCCAGTTGGACGTCTGGAGTACCGACGGAAAGGTGAGTCATGAGACAGAAATAAGCGCCTCTGTGAACCACGGTATATCGAGTGGCTGGCCTTGACCTAATAGTACTTCCTTTAATTGATTCTTTTTATGTGTTTGTTACTTATACAGAGCGGGGCTCCGTAGTACCTGAGCTAGTGCCGGGTGAGGTGGGGCAATATTCTCCATAATATTGGGTGAGTGTTTTCTTACACAAGTGGTAATTGGGCTCTTTTGGGAATGTTTGATATCCCAAAATAAATGTGTAAAGGGATGGATTATAAACCATTGAAAGCGAGACTATGTTCTGTATTCTAGCCTCGCTAGAGAGATTTGCTAATAGGCGTGTTCTCTCTCTTTCTTTTCATGTGTGTGCTGGTTTGTGAAATCCAATGGTCTTCTCATCAGGAGAATCAAAGGTGACATTTATTTTGTCTTATGTTTCCTTGTTTATTATGCACTAATTAAGCAGTAGCAGTATAGGTCCTGACGAAGCAGTAAGTGACCGCGGGGCACAGGTAAAGCTGCAGAAACATGTCGACCGTGACTATATAAACTGTCCAGGTAGTAATTTGCTGACACTACCTTTTTGCACTGTTTTTAGATAGTGGGAGTTGAAGGTTGCCAATAAATCTATTTTCCTTCTTCTACCCCTTTTTAACATCACCACGTTTTTGAAAAATTCTTTTTATTTTCATTATTTAGCACTGCTTACTAGTTACATCCTGACACCTACCTGTCACAAAGCTCATTGGGTTATTGATTTCCACTACGCTGTGCCAAATCGTACATTGGGCTCTTCCCTGTGTACTTATGGTGGCTTTCCCAAATGATGTAGGGCGGTACAGGATGTAACTCTGATGGGAACACTGTAACTATCTTGAGGGTGTCCCATTATTGATTTCGCAATCAGCACACGCAATCTCAACCCTCATATTTGAGCAGGTTTTTGACTGAATGTTACTTGTTAGTTGGTATTGATTATGAATGTGTCACACAATTATGTACTGCAAGTCTTGTATGTGTGACAGACTCATAGAACCAAAATGTGCCTGCAATGCAGTATGACAACCAAAGTATGAAGACCAACAAGGATAGCAAAGTTGCAACATTTAAAGAGAAAATCAAAAA
Source organism: Lissotriton helveticus (assembly GCF_964261635.1). Lineage (NCBI taxonomy): Eukaryota > Metazoa > Chordata > Amphibia > Caudata > Salamandridae > Lissotriton > Lissotriton helveticus. Next base: position 623,029,843 of record NC_136071.1, read on the forward strand.
TTTCACCCTCAACCCTTAGGTCAAATTGCACTCCTCCACCCACAAGTCCACACATCTGCCATACAGAAAACAGCATTCCACCTGAGTCCTGATGTGAGTTGACCATCACACCATCATGTGCAATTAAACTTAACTGTCTGGTAAGTCAACTGTGTTAGTGAACCATTTTGCAATCAGGTAGTTATCATTGAGATGCTAAGCCAGCCATTTAATACCAGGGCCAGGACAGCATTTATCAGCCATGTCAGCAGCTGCGTGGCACATAAACACACATCACCCTGCCATTTGCTTCTCTTTTTAGGCTTGCGGTGACAATGCCTGAGCACCACAAAGAGTCATCAGGAAATGCACATACATTAAATCACAGACCACTTACACACCACACGTGTGTCTGTTAGGACAGCAATAACAATAGAAACTAATGCTGTACCATACTCACAACAGGATATGCAACACGAGGGCAGTAAGCAATGCATGCAAGATAAAACCCGAAGGACAACATGCACACAAGAACAATGACGATTGATAAAGCTACCTGGATGCACATGTGTACTACATAGTGCAGCACATGTTGAAACAGCAAGTAGGCTCCCATTGCTAATGTACTTGAAGGGGGCCCTCCTCACACATAATTCATCTTGCACAAAACACATGCACATGTGCATTACCCTGCAAAGCTGCCTGTCCATGAGCCATACTGACAATGCAAGTTACAGTGCATGAAGAATAGCATGCCTGCAGGCACAACATCTTAACATGATGTAGGCAATCTCACTGAGGTGGCTGAGTGTGGACCACATTAAGCATGGGCGTAAAATCCGCTCCGATCGCGGATTTTTCGGATTTTCGGCAAATTCGCAATCCGCGAACTCTCGCGAATTTGTCGAAAATCCGTGAATCCGCTCGCGGCGGATTTTTTGCTTGGTTGCGGCGCGCGGCGTGGTGCACGGCGTTCACTTTCCGTCATTTAGCGTTTGCCGAGTTGTTTTTCTTTGCGAGTGCCGCGCCATTTTGGATCTTGCTGCGTGATCCCGCGGGAGTTTGGCGCCCGTGAATACGTAATCGCGGCTTGCCACCTTGCACAGCACACCTCGCGAGAGTTCGCAATTGCGAACACGTAGTTGCGGCGGAAAGGAACAATCTCGCACTCGCGAAATAGAGATTTTGCAATTCTGCACAAGAAAATCACCAGCAAACAGGATAAACCTTCAGAAAATTATGATTTTTATCAGAATCACTCCTCAGGTTGACATTTGCATGGCCTTTTTTTTTGCAAGGAGTCCATTTTTGGGGGGGGGGGAGGAAGGAAGTGCCCCACAGTCTCCAACTTCCTGTTCCTGTCCAGCAGGCTCCTCCCAGTGCTTTGTCCATCTCCTGGTCACTTTCATTTGGATCTGGAGCTGGAAGGATTACTTTTTGTGGGTGCTGCTGGATATTTGGATTTGAGGCCTTTTTGACTGTCTTTGGATCACTTTTGGATTAGAAATCAACTTTCACAAGTAAGTTTGTTTGGGGCATTACAGTTGCTGCAAGTACAATTTTGGAACTTTTTCAGAACATTAAATAAATTATATTGTGGGTAGCCACAGTATCCAGTAGGACCAGGGTTGGTTAAGGGTGCATGATACAACTGTTTTGTTGAATTTAAACACCATTGAGGCCATGGATGGGCTGGGATTGTGCTGATTTTTGTCGTTTTTTTGGGCCTGCTGGTGTGGCCCTTTGCCCATGGGTGGTGAGTGTTGCATGGGCCTAGTCTTTCTGTGGGGTGTCTTCTTGAATTTAAACATCATTGAGGCCATGGATGGGCTGGGATTGTGCTTATTTTATTGTTTTTTGGGGGCTGCTGGTGTGGCCTTTTGCCCATGGGTGGTGGTGCATGGACTGAGTGTGCCTGTGGTGTGGTCTCACTCTCTTTAATGTAAACATCATGGATGGCATTGGATTGTGGTGATTTCTGGCTGTTTTTCTGTTTTTGGGGGGTGTACTGTTGATGTGGACTGGCCATGTGGGTGGTGGTGGTGGCCATCTTGAGTGCTGGCTGGTACAGGCAACATGTGCTTGGGGTGTAAGGGGCCATTTTGAGGAGAGGCAGTGTCTGAGGCCTGCACTTATTTTGCCTACTTTTCATCCATTATGCCCAGGGGTAGTGAGTGTTGCATGGGCCTAGTGTTTCTGAGGGGTGTCTTCTTGAATTTAAACACCATTGAGGCCATGGATGGGCTGGGGTTGTGCTTATTTTATTGTTTTTTGTCGTTTTTTTGGGGCTGCTGGTGGGGCCCTTTGCCCAGGGGTAGTGGTGCATGGACTGAGTGTGCCTGTAGTGTGGTCTCACTCTCTTTAATGTAAACATCCTGGATGGCATTGGTTTGTGGTGATTTTTGGCTGTTTTTCTGTGTTTTTTGGGGTGTACTGTTGATGTGGACTGGCCATGTGGGTGGTGGTGGTGGCCATCTTGAGTGCTGCTGGCTGGTACAGGCAACATGTGCTTGGGGTGTAAGGGGCCATTTTGAAGAGAGGCAGTGTCTGAGGCCTGCACTTATTTTGCCTACTTTTCATCCATTATGCCCAGGGGTAGTGAGTGTTGCATGGGCCTAGTGTTTCTGAGGGGTGTCTTTTGAATTTAAACACCATTGAGGCCATGGATGGGCTGGGATTGTGCTGATTTTATTGTTTTTTGTCGTTTTTTTGGGGCTGCTGGTGGGGCCTTTTGCCAAGGGGTAGCAGTGGTGCATGGACTGAGTGTGCCTGTAGTGTGGTCTCACTCTCTTTAATGTAAACATCCTGGATGGCATTGGTTTGTGGTGATTTTTGGCTGTTTTTCTGTGTTTTTTGGGGTGTACTGTTGATGTGGACTGGCCATGTGGGTGGTGGTGGTGGCCATCTTGAGTGCTGCTGGCTGGTACAGGCAACATGTGCTTGGGGTGTAAGGGGCCATTTTGAAGAGAGGCAGTGTCTGAGGCCTGCACTTATTTTGCCTACTTTTCATCCATTATGCCCAGGGGTAGTGAGTGTTGCATACTTGCATGTCCCTAGTCTTTCTGTGGGGTGTCTTCAATGTAAACATCATGGATGGCATGGGATTGTGCTCATTTTTCTGTGTTTTGTCGATTTTTTGGGGTGTATAACTGAACTGATGTTCCTCTGTCTTCCATTGCTTTTAGGTGCACAAGACTCAAGAGAACCACCAGTGCCAGGAAGAAGTCCTGCAGCGGTGTGTGTGTGCAGCATAACGTCACGCGACGTCACGTCTGGACACAGACAACTCTGCAACTCGTGCAACTGCTGCCTGCTGTTCTGACCTGCTCTGAAGAAGATGGCCCCAAAAAAAGTAACCCGTAGCTCCTCTAGCAAGAAAGGTGCCAGTAAGGAGCAGAAGAAGCAAGTTACCAAGGAGACTGGTGTGCCGCCCGCCCCTTTTTTTGGGAGTAAAAAAAAAAAGGATGCCTGCAGCAGCAGCGGGATCTGCTGGGGACCAAGCTGGCAGCAGCACCCCGGCTCCATTGGGCTCAGTGCCACCACCACCACCACGCCAACTTATGTCCAAGCCCTTGAGTGCTGCAGAGGCAGCCAGTATAGTTCTTGAATCACCATCGACCAGTGATGTTGGCTCATCGCAAGAAAGCAGCAGCAATGTCCCTCAATCAACACAGGTTGTTGTAGCTCATCTGACGAGTGTTGAACAACCACAGCCGCAACAACAATCACATGTGCAAGTACAAGCCCAAGTACATGTGGAAGGAGAGGCAGCGCAAGGAGATGCGCAAGCAGAGGTGCATGGAGGGTCACAACAAGTGCCCACAATAGTTGTTCCTCCCGAAGTAGGGGCACATCAGGAAATCGACAATCAAGGCGAGGTATCATTTGAGGAAGCCACTCCTCCTGATGATCCTTCATTGTCTTCCACACCCCTAGCAAGGAAGAGATCAAGGGTGGTGTCTACATCTTCTTCAAGCACACCTCCTTCTGATGATACGGATCAAACTTGGGAACCAGCACCACTGCCGTCTGACAGTGAGGCACACCATGATCCGACAAAGGTAGTTAAGCGTAAAAGGAAGCTCGTCCAAAGTCTCAGAGTTATGGAGTGTGATGAGGTTCAACAAGAAGTGGCGGATACTGCTGCTGATGAAGACTCTGCCAACGACGACCCAGTCATCATAAAGGTCACTGCAGCCCCAGCGGGCATGCAGCAAACAGACATTTTGACCCTAGCCCGAAGAGCTGCTGAGCGTGATGATGATGATGTTGTCGATGAGGAGGCAGTGGAAACACCACAATCATTGGAGTTAAGTAGTACACCAACTCGTCCCGCTTCCATATTTCTTTCTGGCAAGAAGAGACCTCCATCCACCTCGACCTTAATTAGTGGCGGTGAAAGTGCACAACGTACAAAAGTTGGGCAATCCAGATCCTCCACTTCATCTGGCATTAGCTTCATGACCACCACCACCAGTATCGCCGCCTCCTCCAGGTCCCACAGACACTTCAAGTCCCCAGTTTGGGACTTCTTTACTGTTTGTCAAAAAAATCCAAAGTTTTCCATTTGTACCCTTTGTAAGCTTGCAGTTAGTCGTGGTAAGCCAGGTACCAACTATGGTACCGGAGGCCAGAGAGGTCATCTTAGGAGACAGCACACTGTCCAATGGTTTGCGCACCTAGATGCGATCATGAAAGGCCGAATTCAAGGAAACGTTGATGTTGCATCTGATGATGACGAGGAGGAAGAAGACGTGTCAAACACTTCCCTTACACCCAGTACCCCTGTCAGCAGCACACCCAATGTGAGGCACACTAAGAGTGTTGGAGCGAGTGAGACACCAACGCACAAAAGTTCACCAGCGAGCAAAATTGGGTCAACGAAGTCATTATCAGCCCGTAAATGCTTGGTCCAGGGCAACATTAGAACAATGCTTACTTCAGACGTGCCATATGAACGCAACCACCCACTGACGCGTCTGTATAACACTAAGCTGGCTAAAATGCTAGCTGTGGACCTTCTCCCTTTTTCTTTTGTAGAAGCGGTAGGTTTTCTAGAATTAGTGGCAACGCTCTGCCCTAAATGGAAGGTTCCTAGCCGGTTCTATTTTGCCAGAGTTGCGGTTCCAGCACTACATGAAGATGTGCTGGAGGCAATTGGGGCAGCTTTGCAGAAGAGTGCTGTTCACACAATACATCTGACAACAGACATGTGGACCAGTGGCGCAGGCGCTGATTACATGTGCATCACTGCACACTGGGTCTCTTTTTCAGGTGTTAAAGCAAAGCTAAACGCAGGTGTTGACCCGGACAAAGTTTTCAAAGCTGCTCGGAAACATGCAACACTAGCCATGTTTGGCTTGGAGAAAAGTCACACAGCAGAAAACATTTTGGAAGAGTTTGACAAAAAGGTCTTGAAAATGCTATCCCCAAAAAAACGCAAGATTGGTTATGTTTCCACGGATAATGGCGCCAATGTAGTTAAGGCCATGTCGCTGGGTGGCTATTTCAGAGTGCCGTGTTTGGCGCACTGTATCAACCTGGTAGTTCAAAAATTCTTGAGTGATAGAGACAGTGCAGCGTTCGCGGTAATGGCCACCTGCCGCAAAATGTGCAACCATTTCAGCCATTCTTTTAAGGTCCGGAAGCATCTGAGGAGGCTGCTACTTCAAAGTCGAATACCAGTGAAAGCACTCATCCAGGAGGTGGCAACACGTTGGAACTCAACCTTCTACATGCTTGAGCGTCTGTATGAGCAGTATACGGTACTCGATCACTATTTCTTAACAGAGGGTACAACTCAGAAGGAGGACCTGCGGATGGGTGCGGCGCAATGGGACATAGTTAAAAGCCTGACAGACATGCTTCGTCCTTTTGAGTTCTTCACGCGTGCAGTCAGCCAGGAGGACTGTAATTTGGGAAAAGCTATCCCATTGTTGTGCATGCTGGAGCACCAACTGATGGCGGTGTCTTCTGAGTTTGAAAAAGATGTACAAAAAAAAGACCATTTTATTTTGTCTGAGAAATTATTAGAGCGCCTACGTGGTGATGAACGTCTTCAAAAGATCAAGTCAGATCAGCATTACATTTGTGCTACTATTCTGGATCCACGCTACAAAAAGGCGCTGGCAGGCGAAGCATTCTTTCCTTTTGCTGATGCAGATGTTCAAAAGTACAAACATTGGTTAGCCTGGTCAGCCAAGAGGTTTGAAAAAGAACGGCAGGTTATTGAAGGAGAAGACAGTACATCAGCATCAGCATCAGCAGGCCATCCCCAGTCACAAGAATCCACTTCTGCACCTGTGGCTGGGGCACAAGTGACCTCTCAGCCGTTAAAGACACCGGCAACTGGATCATCTGCACCACACACAACACTAACAGTGGCTGCTGAGGAGGATTGGCTAAGTTTGCTTGGGTATGGTTCTCGAAAAAATGTCAAAGGCACAGCAAAAAGTAAGCAAAGTGGAGGAACCGTTGATGACCTTGAGTCGATGGTGCAGGACTATATGAATGACTCAACAGAGGTCTTTCTTAATGATGAGCCATTGCAGTATTGGCATGGCAAAAAACAATTGTGGCCACAGCTCTACAACCTGGCTATAAACTTTTTGTCTTGCCCACTCGCAAGTGTGTCTTCTGAACGTGTTTTCAGTGCTGCTGGTGGCATTGTAACTCCCAAACGGAGCCGCCTCTCGCCCAAAAATGTGGAGCGGCTGACAATGATCAAGATGAATCAGCACCTCATACCACCAGATTACAAAGTACGAGAAAGCACGCCGCATGAAGACGAGGAGGACGGCAACGTAGATGAGGGGATTTTTTTCTCTGTTCGGTGGCACTGACCTCATCCTGCCTGAATTCGCAGAGTATGATGACGAAATCTTCTTCTTATTCCCTGACACCGAGCCCTGAAAATGAGACAATGAATCAAGAACTTTCTTTTTCGTCCTTATTCACTTTTATTCCTGTGTGTCTCACTTTCTTTGTTTTGCACAGTTAATTTAATTCAAACTTTAATCACCTAATCCCAAAAACAAGACCATCAGCAGAACTGTCTTCACTTGTTTGCTTATTGATTTGAAGGTGCCGCAGTCTACATTCCTCAGGTTCACAAGTTCTGAAGAACATGCTCCTCTATCCTCCCCCTCCAGACTGCGATTTCCCTCAAAGCAGAGTGCTGGATTACGCCCAATGAAGAAAGACTCAGCACTTGTGGGGGTGTTGTACTTCTTTGCGGGTGAGTTGACGGATTTGGGCCCATTGCTGTGAAGCTCTAATAATGGACAAAAGTGTTTTAAACCAAATATGAGGTGGAAATTTCTTGCCGTTTTTGCTGACTTGCTTGCCTTTCAGGTGCTCTTTGGCGGGGTTCCGGGTGTTTGTGGGTGATTTTTGGTGTCTGGGAGCACTGCTGCGACAGTCTAATCTTGATTGCATTTGCTTTTCAGGAAATCCGTGGTGGAAAACAGGAGTTATGATGATTGATGATGATGACCTAGCTGCACAGCGCCGCGTTTGGACCGAAGGCCGAGAGATATTGTAAGTATGAGATTTAGCTTTTTTGCTGTTTGGGGGTGTTGTCGGGTGGTTTTTTGCGGGTGGGTTGGCGGGTCTTGCCTGGGGCATTCCTGGGAAGGTCTAATACCGGATAGAAGTGTTTTGGACAAAATCCTTAAGGAACAGCCTTTTTTTTGCTATTTCTTCTGACATCTTGCTCAATGTAGCGTTTTGGGGGGCTTCCTGCTGTTCGTGGGTGGGTTGCGGCCGGGGTCTCTGTCGAAGCACTGCTGCGACAGTCTAATCTTGATTGCATTTGCTTTTCAGGAAATCCGTGGTGGAAAACAGGAGTTATGATGATTGATGATGATGACCTAGCTGCACAGCGCCGCGTTTGGACCGAAGGCCGAGAGATATTGTAAGTATGAGATTTAGCTTTTTCGCTGTTTGGGGGTGTTGTCGGGTGGTTTTTTGCGGGTGGGTTGGCGGGTCTTGCCTGGGGCATTCCTGGGAAGGTCTAATACCGGATAGAAGTGTTTTGGACAAAATCCTTAAGGAACAGCCTTTTTTTTGCTATTTCTTCTGACATCTTGCTCAATGTAGCGTTTTGGGGGGCTTCCTGCTGTTCGTGGGTGGGTTGCGGCCGGGGTCTCTGTCGAAGCACTGCTGCGACAGTCTAATCTTGAATGCATTTGCTTTTCAGGAAATCCGTGGTGGAAAACAGGAGTTATGATGATTGATGATGATGACCTAGCTGCACAGCGCCGCGTTTGGACCGAAGGCCGAGAGATATTGTAAGTATAAGATTTAGCTTTTTCGCTGTTTGGGGGTGTTGTCGGGTGGTTTTTTGCGGGTGGGTTGGCGGGTCTTGCCTGGGGCATTCCTGGGAAGGTCTAATACCGGATAGAAGTGTTTTGGACAAAATCCATAAGGAAACACCAGTTTTGGCACTTTTTGTAAGTTAGGGTTCGTTAGGGTTAGCCCTAGCAGCAGGATTGCATGTGTTTCGGGGGGTTCTATTGCAACGCAGTTCTGGGGTTTTAGAGCACTGTTGGAGCGATGCTGGCTATGGATACTTTTGCTTGCTTGCAAGTGGTTTGAATACAATCCACGGTCTGTATTTGGGCCTACTGTTACTTTCAAAGTACGTTTTGTAACCATTTTTCTGCTAGGCATCGTTTTTGGAGATCTGATTGGGGGTCTTCTACATTTTTGCGACTGGCTTTAGTAAGGGTCTTGGTGGGAGCATTGCTGGGAAGGTCAAATTTTGTTCTAAAACACAGTTTACAGTACACCTACCTTGAGGGGAAAGATCCGCTATAATATTTTGGCCATACTTATTTATCCTTAAAAAGGTGACTCAGACAGAGCACGCAATTTCAAAAATATTGTACTGTCTATTAGGGAAATCAAAGTGTCACTTTTTGCACCACACAGCGTACATACCTTTTATTTATTCATCAGTGGTATTGTAATAGCACTTCCTGTTTTCCGTTCAATAATTACAGGCCGGGTTTCAGTCAACATCCGCCAGGCAGGCAGTGGACAGGGTGTCTTCTGTCAGTGGTCACCAACATTGATGGACGAAGCGTCAGCTGAAATGGAGGAGTGCCGCCAATAAGAGGAATTGTTTGCTGCATGCAACTTACTTACCAAATTCAACAGGACAACTCCAACAACATACGCAATACAGATACAGTATCCATTGTTTTATTCTATGAGTGTGACTGCATGTGCTTAGCTTTAGTTTGTACCCAAAGATTCTCTTTATCTTCAATTATTGTTTGTCCATGCTGTGCTTTTTTTTTCTTCTCTCAACAAAACCTACCCAAAAAGAAACCCCCATTCCCATCCATTTTCCAAACCCTAACCCTCTTCCCCCGGGCTGTGTTGTTTTGCTTGATGTCTGACTAAAATGACATCAATAATTCCACACACTTGCTGGGGAGGATAAGGTCATAGCAACAGGCTGGTGAAGGAATACGAGGATATCTTCTAGACTTACTCAGCTTCAGTACTATATATCTTCTAGTAGTAGGAGCCAATGTCAAATAAATTCAACGCAAGTACTAGTTATACTTGCAAGCAAATACTTTACCATTTGTTAGGCTACATTATGGCACTGTTCTAGTGTACTGTCACCTGCTATATTCTCGATCGTACCGTAACCGTTGTAATGCTACAGTAAGGACAAACCAGGTTTCGTTTTCTTTTTTTCCATAGGCATGCAACTGCCACTGTGTCACACCACTAGTACCACCGCAATGAGGAAATTTCACCCGCCCAGTATTGCCAACGTTAATCCCCATTTCACGTGGAGCCAGCCCTGGGCCTAGCCCTAATTTCTAACACAAATTACAGGTAAGATAAGCGTTTGGTGGGAGGTAGTATAATGGAGTATTATTTAGGACTAGACGAGAGATTGACGGTAGTACTACTAAAGTCCTACGACTGTTCAGGAAAACAAACTTACTGTTACACCCCCGTCCCCCACCCACCAGACTGAAAAGCAGTAAAAAACAGGTATGGTCAGATAAAGTTTAAAAATGTATATTTATGTAGCCCTAACAAAATAATCTCCCTCAAGACCCACCCTAACCCCAACGATTGTCTTTGAAAAGTCCCAAAACGATCCCAACTCCCAAATCCCACCCCCCAAAAGTCTATAAAAAAAGGGCAAGGGACACTCCACTACTGGAGGGTGCTGGTGCATTTTGCGGCATGGGCATCATACTCCTTGCGGAGGGTGGCAAGCTCGAAGCGGAGGCCCTCCACCAAGTTCTTATAGTTCTGGACCTCCTGCTCCAGGTAGGACATTCGGACTCCTAGGCGGCGTTGGCGTGCCTTGCAGCTCCTGTGGGGGGCAGCTGGTCTTTCTGTTGCTTGGCGGTGGCGGTTGGCTTTGTTAGCCCGGCTCGGTCCCGCTGGAGCACTGCGCATGCTGGCGTCCCGTGGGGTCACGGAGGAGGATGCAGCGGTCCCAGTTGAGGATGTTGTTGTTGCACCGGTCGACTGCGTGTCCTCCTCCTCCTCCAGGGCCACCAGCCGCCGATATTCGGCGACAGTGGCATCCAGCCTCCGTTGCCGGGCCATTCGAGCCTGCTCCCTCCGTGATGTTGATTTGGAAGGAGCAACTATATGAAGAAAGAAAGACATAGTCTGTAACCAATGCTCCTTAGCATTAATAACACAAAGAGATTGAGCCGAGAGTTGGGTCACAGTACAAGTAGCAAATTGAAAGCACAGTACATAACTATTGAGGACAGTATCTATGTAAACTCCCACTTCTGCATCCTTGCTCTAACATTAGTGGTAGTTTAATGAACAAATTCTACGACCACTATGGACTTCCATTACAGTCGACTATGACAGTACACCAGTCTTATTCTTCTTCTTCTCTCTTGTTTAGGAAAATTGGTACGTTATCTTATGCAAGCCGGCAGAATGGCAGCACAGTGAACTTGCACCCGAGAAAAACAGTTGCACACCATGATGAGTGAGACAGACTTGCGTTACTGTACCGGTCCAGTACATGCAGGTGGTGAAGCTATTACTTTTCTATTACGGGTGGCACTGAGAATACTCTGTTAAGAGGGCTACTGCTTAATTAATTTACCTTTCACCCTACAGTGCAAATGAGTACTAGAAAAGGAAAATGAAGAAGCTAACTAATTTGATTATCTATCACTTCACATGGGACGTATTTGATGACATATGGGATGACTTTAGGTGCTTTGCTTAATATTGAGTGAACAGTGATACACCCACACATGAATGACGTACTACAACTAAACTAAAGTTATTAAGAGAGGTACGGAGTGTCCACCGTAATAACCAGATATATGCTGTGCTTGCAGTTGCAATACAAAGTACTGCTACTATTCATGGTAGTATTGGACACATTTACAATTTCTTTTCCTTGCCTTCCCTGCACTGGAACGGACGTGCGGGTGCGGTGGTACATGCTCTTCAAGGTAAGACTTAGTTCATCCAGCGACCATCTACTCTCTCTAGATACACATGTGCTATCTAAGAGTCAGAGAATACCATGCTCCAGGCATCCATTCATTCAAAGTATACGCACACATACAGTTTCTGTTTCACCCACCCAGGCTGCTGTCCTTCCACCCATCCTTGCTTCATCATTGACCCAGCCATGCACCATACCATATTCTTTCCTTCCCAGCCACCTCGGGGGCCAAGCAAACACATATCGTTCTTCTTTGCAAGCCATCATACAATTTCGCGTCCCACTTACTTACACCCTTCTTTCGCTTTTCGTTCATCCCATCCATCACGTTCATCTAAGAACTTATTGGGATTCTTCTCACCAAAAACTTCACAGCTAAGTCGAAGTACATTTCGAGGAGGCTACTACCTGGTTGATTTGTAATACACCCGTGCAGAAAGCACACTATGCAGTCTTCAATCTCAATAAGTAAGGAATATATAGCTTACCTGTTCCCGCCACCACCGTGTGAACCCCCACAGGACCGTCCGCCGGCTCTTGCACCGCCTCCTCCCCAGAGTCCTCCGAGTCCTCGCCCAACACCGCCACCTCCGCGCTGGCCCCGTCACCAGATGTTCCACCTACAAAGTACATTTAAGAATGTTATAATACACCACTCACTACTATATAATATTTGGTCTAGGAGTAATAAAGAAATGTTAAAAAAACAGACTACAATGTAATAATTTGTGACTGTCTACTCTAAAGTAAAAATGTCACTTTTTCAAGGGAAGGCTGTTGTCTTGCTGCACTTTTATGCACAACTGATGAATGCTTGCTTTTTATTTTTAACACGCACCACTTTTTCTCCTAACAGACAGAAGCTTGACTTCTAAGAACACGACCAGGATCAAGTTCAAACCAGGTGAGAGCTCGGCTCGACCACAAGAAATGTGTCCAATTAATCGTCAACACTAAGCACTTTTCCGTTTTCAGTTAAATAGTTTTATGACAAAGTAGATTTTAATAAATGTGTTTACTTTTAATAAAGCTTTTACACTTAAATAGACTCTGTGGTTTTTGGTCCTCAAGACTAGAGTGGATGAGGTAAAGGTTTTGGAATTTTTGCAAGCATGAGTGCCTCTGACACTTCTTGACTGTGACTCCGTACTTTTGTCCTGCGTACGATAATCTAGAGATCATTGGGGATCAATCATCGGTGACTTCGGGAGCTAAATGACTCTGCCACACTATCTAGTCAGTAAGGAGACAGTGCATAGAGCTATTGCTGAATAGAATGGGAGTCCAATGGAATTGCCAAATGTCCAATCTTAGTTAGGTACACAGACAGACTAATAAGAATAATCTAGTAATACCACAGGGAGTCATATTCGAGGCAGGATAAGAATTTATATCCAGTCTACAAGAAGATCAAAGACGATTTAGAAAAATCGAATGAGGAACGCTAGGAGAAAATAGGTACTCTTTATTAAAATTAAAACTTACTGGGGCCAGCAAAGGAGCCCTCGCCTGCCCGATCCTGGCCTGCATCCTCCTGAACAGCACCCTCCTCCTCCTGTGTCCTCTTGCCCTTGGGGGGAGCTGATGTACAACATGAAAGAAAGAAAGACCAGAAAACATGGATGAGATTTGTCAACCAAATCAACCATTTCAAAAGAACAATAACAAAATATTTCGGAGAAATAGCAAATAGATAGACAACTATTCCACGGGATCTATCTCATGTGGTACACTACGTTATTCGTATTGCCTGATTTGCGGACCGTTGACTTCCAAAGTTCCTATGTAACTCAATAAACAGACTACTAAAGAGGTTTGCCTAGGCCTGGCAGGCAGCAGTCCGCAGCACGCGAAGTGACAGACAAAGTCCATCCTGCTTGCAGATCAGTGAATACTCAAACTATCAATCCACCCACCACCACCACTATTTCTTCTTATAGCCATGTGTCTAAAGGAAGGACTGGACTTCAGTCTGTTGGCGCTGATTTAGAAGTCCCTTGCGGCTCATTTTCCTCCATTGTTGCGTGCCTTTTGTGACGCAGCATAATTAACAACAAGGGGTGGTGATGGACAGAGTCTCTGAATTAAGCAGAAAACTCTCACCCAGTCAAGAGATCAGGGCTAGATCCAACACCGTTTTTTAGCTCACTGCATCATCCCAGTTTCAGAACCTGGCTGTATGCAAATTAGTCTGTTCCTGTCCCAGTGCATGATGGGAACAGGGCAAACCAAACTACAAAGCCAATTCTTACACTGGAAAGGAAACAAGCTACCGGGGACCGGTTTCTGGCATTTCAGCCTCTTCGGCCCGGCTTGCTTGAATCCTGATGGTGCAGTGAGCAAGGGACTCATGTCTGAGCATACCCTTCCACGCTTAGGGTGGACAAAATAATTAACAACAAGGGGTGGTGATGGACAGAGTCTCTGAATTAAGCAGAAAACTCTCACCCAGTCAAGAGATCAGGGCTAGATCCAACACCGTTTTTTAGCTCACTGCATCATCCCAGTTTCAGAACCTGGCTGTATGCAAATTAGTCTGTTCCTGTCCCAGTGCATGATGGGAACAGGGCAAACCAAACTACAAAGCCAATTCTTACACTGGAAAGGAAACAAGCTACCGGGGACCGGTTTCTGGCATTTCAGCCTCTTCGGCCCGGCTTGCTTGAATCCTGATGGTGCAGTGAGCAAGGGACTCATGTCTGAGCATACCCTTCCACGCTTAGGGTGGACAAAATAATTAACAACAAGGGGTGGTGATGGACAGAGTCTCTGAATTAAGCAGAAAACTCTCACCCAGTCAAGAGATCAGGGCTAGATCCAACACCGTTTTTTAGCTCACTGCATCATCCCAGTTTCAGAACCTGGCTGTATGCAAATTAGTCTGTTCCTGTCCCAGTGCATGATGGGAACAGGGCAAACCAAACTACAAAGCCAATTCTTACACTGGAAAGGAAACAAGCTACCGGGGACCGGTTTCTGGCATTTCAGCCTCTTCGGCCCGGCTTGCTTGAATCCTGATGGTGCAGTGAGCAAGGGACTCATGTCTGAGCATACCCTTCCACGCTTAGGGTGGACAAAATAATTAACAACAAGGGGTGGTGATGGACAGAGTCTCTGAATTAAGCAGAAAACTCTCACCCAGTCAAGAGATCAGGGCTAGATCCAACACCGTTTTTTAGCTCACTGCATCATCCCAGTTTCAGAACCTGGCTGTATGCAAATTAGTCTGTTCCTGTCCCAGTGCATGATGGGAACAGGGCAAACCAAACTACAAAGCCAATTCTTACACCGGAAAGGAAACAAGCTACCGGGGACCGGTTTCTGGCATTTCAGCCTCTTCGGCCCGGCTTGCTTGAATCCTGATGGTGCAGTGAGCAAGGGACTCATGTCTGAGCATACCCTTCCACGCTTAGGGTGGACAAAATAATTAACAACAAGGGGTGGTGATGGACAGAGTCTCTGAATTAAGCAGAAAACTCTCACCCAGTCAAGAGATCAGGGCTAGATCCAACACCGTTTTTTAGCTCACTGCATCATCCCAGTTTCAGAACCTGGTTGTATGCAAATTAGTCTGTTCCTGTCCCAGTGCATGATGGGAACAGGGCAAACCAAACTACAAAGCCAATTCTTACACTGGAAAGGAAACAAGCTACCGGGGACCGGTTTCTGGCATTTCAGCCTCTTCGGCCCGGCTTGCTTGAATCCTGATGGTGCAGTGAGCAAGGGACTCATGTCTGAGCATACCCTTCCACGCTTAGGGTGGACAAAATAATTAACAACAAGGGGTGGTGATGGACAGAGTCTCTGAATTAAGCAGAAAACTCTCACCCAGTCAAGAGATCAGGGCTAGATCCAACACCGTTTTTTAGCTCACTGCATTGTGACGCAGCGGCAGAACAAAAGACTCGCCATGGTGTTGGTGCGGCATATATATTAAAAAAAAAAACATATGGGCGATGCATCACGTTGTAAAGCCCTGCGCCATCAGGGGGCGTTACGGCGCAAGGGAGGGCGTACCTGCGCAGGAACGAATCCTAAAAGTGGCTGAGGGAAATCTACAAGATGTCAATCAGTCACTTTTAGGACAATGATGCATGACTCAAACCCTGCGCGCTTGAAGCCGACGTACGGCTTGATGCAGCATTGGGGAGATAGGGTACCCCAGAGCATTGCTGGAGCTGCGCCATCGTTGGCACGCAACTCCAGCAATGCACCGCCTTTACGGCACAGATGCGTAAGGCTTCTGTGACGTTTTGGGCCAATGGGTGGTGGTGGCATGGCACACAATTACTGCCACATCCCTGCTACTTTGCAGGGATGCGCCGGTAATTGAAAATATGACCCTTAGTGTCTAGCATTACGCAGTTCTTATCTTTACACTACACTCATACATAATTTCTCAGGCCAATGAAATGAACACAAAATACAAAACAAATAAGCATAGTAGCAAGCAAGGCTACTGAGAAGGAGAGCAGTGCACCTGAAATGCATAGAAGATTTTGAAATATAATTTACCTCAATGTAATCGGCAGCATTATTGCTCTTGGTAAAGAACAAAGATTTGCAAATAACAGAGCCGGATAAAACAGAGTAGTAAATGAATAGCTACTAATACTCACCAAGCCCGGGGACCTCTACGCCGAGCACGTCCAGCAAGTCCCGCTCCCGGTCCATGACATCTGTCCAGCGGTGGGTGGCCTGGTTATATGTGCGCCGGACCCCAGAGAGCTGAAACATGGCCCGGCACACCTTCTCCCACCGCTTCCGGCGGATGCCATAGCCGGTTGCGATCTTGCCGCCTCCCAGGATCGTCTTGGGGAGGCGGCGCTGGACGTGGAAGATGAGTGCGGCCACCTCCTCCGCGCTAAAGATCTCCCGTGGCACCACTTGCTCCCCCCTCAAACGCCCGCACGGGAGCTGGGCACGGGGTGCGGGACCCTTCCCCTTCTCAGGGTGCTTCCCGGCTCCCTTTACCATGGTCTGGGCAGAAATAAAGTTAAATGATAAAGAAGAAATAGAATAGTGAAGAAGAAAAGAAAAGAGTTTAAAAAAGTAGTTTAAAAGTAACTAAAAGCAGCAGAAAACAAAAAAATATAGTGCTAGAAAAATAGAGGGATAGATTAATAAGTAAAATAGATCAAATAAACTTCAAACAAGCAAAGGATGGCAGAGATTCAGAGAGGATACAGAAAGCATGCCCAGAACCATAGCAATGAATGAGAAACAAGATGGCCGCGCCCGTTCACGACCGCGTGGGTAAGTTCGCGCGAGATTTTCCTCGCGAGCACGCGCGAAATTGTACTAGCGAGCAGCACAGTTTGCGAGATTACACATAGCGGCCGGAAACGGAATTACGTCACGCAAACAAGATGGCCGCGCCTGTGTACGACCGCTAGGGTAACTTGGCAAACGTATAGCTACAAGCGCCTCGCGAACACGCACAAAATCACGCGAACATACACGTCGCAAAGAAAAACTTAGTGTATTCGCAAGCATTCGCGGCTTCCGAAATCGATCTCGCACGGATTCGCGCACCAAAAAACGCGCGAAATTGCAGAAAAAACGATTTTTGCTAAACTGAAAGCAATGAGCAGGTGCAAAAGTTCAAACTTAACATTAGTAACATTCACTGTAGTGCTTCCTGAGGAGCCCCTCCAGAGTTTGCAACTATTCTATGACCCTGCTATGACCCAAACAGCAGGCTCATAGAATAGCTACAAGTAGACCATAAAGGTCCTGTGAAAAAAAATTGCACTGCAACAGAAAGCAAATTACAGATAAGGAAGGAAGCAGGTGCCAGCCAGACTGGAACTTTCAAAATAACTGACACATTAATCAACCCCAAATTAATTCATGGCAGTTGAAGTAGGGGAGGTGTGCTTGCTTTTTTCAACCCCCATAAACTACAGTGATAAACAAACCTAATGGGTGGCAGTGAGGATGTACCAGAGGGTGGCATGGGTGTCCCAGAGGGTGGCAGTGGTGAAACAGAGGGTGCTGTGAACCTGTGATGATAAACCAGACGTAGAAACAACATAGTCGCGGCCGTTGCGAGCCGAAAAGTAAGTTCGCAATTGCGAAATTGTCCCAAAATCCGCGCGAACGCTCGCCAACACAAAAAACTGGAAAATCCGCAAGTCCGCGAGAGTTCGCGTATTCTCGCGGATTGCGAATCCGTAAATACGCAAATTCGCGTACGCGAGATCCGCTAGATTCGCCCATGCTTAGACCACATCCTTAAATGAGCAGCCCACACTCAGACACATCCTGGTGTACATACAACCCTTGACGTAAACAAGGCATTTGATCACAAAAAAGGCACATGTCTCCCAACTCTGACCAAGACCGATATTCCACCCAGCTTGCGACATCTCAGCATCGTAAATGCACGGAAGTGAAAGGTTCACTACCTGAAAGGTGTAACAGGCAGTAAAACTAAAGCTACAGGTGCCACGATCACACAATGCAGTACACACACATACAAAGCTTAGCTCACCCACATTGACCACTATGTTGTACAAACTGCATCACTCACACAAATGAACATAGGACACAACATGTGCCGTTTGTGTGTACAAATACAACAAGCATCCTTTGTCATAACTGTAAACTGTGAGATGACAATGTACTACAACAACATCACATCGGTTATGTCCTCAAAAGAATCACTATCCTGCAACAAATAAGCATCTCCCCAAAAAACGGTCAGAATGTATACTATGTCATGCAGTCTGAATGTAAACTCATACAATGCATGATCATACACAAACCACACTGTTAAAATGTATCTCCCCTATCACACTGCAGTGGGAGACACACCACCTCCTGGACAGCAGCCTGGCCCAACCCTCACTGATGACGAGGACGATTACACCACTATTGATTAGGACGAACTGCAAATTCTGCTCAACTCACTCAGCACCCCACCTTCAGGAGCAGGGAAACCCAGCAGCATTGCGGAAACCCCACCCCCTGCACAAACCAAACAGCAGCAAGCACCTCCCACCACAGCTGGCTCCCAGGAACTCGAGGACCCACAACTGGCATTCCAAAGCCATGTGATAGAGGTCCAGCGGGAGATGGCTGATCAGGTGCAGATGGGGTTTGAGATGCTGGTGGCCAAACTTGATACCATACGTGGGTATCTGAGTCCCATCCGTGACCACATACAGAAGCTCACAGACACCCACCGCCTGCTCGATGCTCTCCAACGGTCCATGGCTGACATTGCTGGAGCCAAGATTCTGAGACAACAATAACTGTCTGCTCAGAATGGCCCCAGCAATCTCAGCCAGGATTTGGCCAACATCAGGAAGATCATGGAGAGCATGGAGCGGATGCAGGCCCAACAAATGGCTGCCAGGGCTGAACACCAGCATGATGTTCCTGGAATCTATCATGCCCTGCAGCTGCTCATCACTTCATTGCTGCCCCAAGGTCAGGTGTAAAAAGAATGCTGTTGCTGCTTCTACCACCTCAGCTCCGCCCCCTGATATGTCAGTGCCTCACAGAGCTGCACCCACTATACCACCACCCACATGTGAGGCACATGACACATCAGAGGATGAAGATAAGGATGATAGTGCATTATTGCAAAGGAGAAAGCGGTAGCATCCATTGAGGCCAAAAGGCCTCTTTCTACCTGCTTCTGTGCTGAGTATCATGCCACAGAAGATTATCTTCCACTGTCCCCTGAAACTCATCTTGGACCTCCACATGGACTGCCAAATCATATTCTACTTGCCAATGACACTGCAATCAACCTGCGGACTGAACTCTGCCTCTTCCCTTGGACCTGTTACCAACAAAGGACTCTGACTGGCCCTCTTAAGGGCCGTCATGCAATGTGTGGTTGTATGGCCAAGCAATGGTCCAGTCTTCATCCTTTTAATGTACGTTAAAATCTTGAACTCACACAGATGTGTGTTGTCTATGATCAATCAAGTATAAAAGTCTATAAAAAGTGTATGGACAGTGAATCCACCAGAAGGTACCCCAAGGGAAATATGAGCAATGTACATGTTTTAACTGAAACAGATAGGCAGTGAGATGACGGGGTATGTGTGAACTAGTTGTGCCCTCATTGCTCATAAACAACAATCTAGCAATATCACAACCAATCACCGCGTCCATACCGGAAATTGGCATGTGTGCTAAAATTTCCAATTATGTAGCAGGCCACAAGTAGTGTCCCCCTTAACGATTGCAAACTATTATCTCTTGGCATATATACTCCCACTACATGTGTTGGACAAACCCTGTTGTGATGGTGCGCATTGCATGTCACATATAAAGATGGTGCACACTATATTCCCATTGATGAAGACACGTAAGGACACATGTCTACCAAACACATATGGAACCACAATGTCTGCCTCAGTGAAGTTAAGGAGCCAATGGGGACTCACACCAAAGTGCGAGGCGTCAGTCACCCCCTTTCTGTGGTGAAACAATACACACCAATTTTTGAACCCTCTCATTCTGTGATCATTGTGAGCGTATTGGGCAATCTGTATAGGGATGTGTGGTGCACTGCACTTAGCATATAGTCAGATGCAAGGCCAAGATTTAAAGTGGGGCATCACTATGAGACAGTGCCAGAGGAACAGCTGGGACAAGTGGCATTGACACTGTCACTACAGGCAGCAATGCAAAATTTTCCACCTTGTGTGCAGCATAATAGTGTGCCCTCAAAAAAGCGTTACCTGTGACAAAATCGCAACACAAACAATTTAGTGACTCACGAAACGCATGTAGGAGAAGTGAAGTCAGTATACCTAACTATACTACTCATAAATGCCATAACA
This sequence comes from Lissotriton helveticus, assembly GCF_964261635.1. Classification (NCBI taxonomy): domain Eukaryota; kingdom Metazoa; phylum Chordata; class Amphibia; order Caudata; family Salamandridae; genus Lissotriton; species Lissotriton helveticus. The sequence goes on from NC_136071.1 coordinate 623,050,096, forward strand.
TGTGAACCCATTACTTACTCTCAGAATACTTATCTGAATCAGTAATACTGTTGTGGCATGTGCTGTTCACAATGGTCACACAAATTTACTAATTCATGCATGGGCTGGAGTCTGAGCGTACATGCACAGGAACATATAAATCCGAGCAAGCCGACACCCTGGCAATATGCAGCAAGTGTGCCAAGATCTGTGCAATGTAGATGGACTAAGCGCCAGGAGCATCTGATAATTGGCGTAACTGGGAGCGAATCAGGTGGCCATGCAAGTCCCTTGTAACTGTTTGAAGTGCTCATTCTCAAACTTGAAAATATTTGGTATCCCTTATATACGGGCCAAGATCTTTAATAAAAGTAAACAAGAAATGATCAACAAACATCGATGTATTTTCTAAGAGGCTGTTCTTAGATGAGACAATTGGTCTCCCTGGTGGCATTTTTATGTATTTTGAGTAATAAATATAATGTGGGTGTTTGAGGAGTGTCATTCAGAATAAACTGTTTCTCATCCCAACTTAGCGGCTGTCTGCCATACCACTCTTGTACTTTCACGTAAATCAATAAGGGTTGACTTTTCAACTTCACAATAGCATCGAGCATCGTTGAGTTAACAATATGCTCTTTGACATACATTCCCCCTTTTATCAGATAGCTTGATGATCATATTTGTGTTGTTCCGTACCCCTTTTACTGCCTAACACTGTTCACTTGTTATGTTGCTGCTTCGTGGTGTCTTAACAATTAGACTATATATATATTACAGATTCCAGACCTTCTACCTTTGCTGCAGTTCTACTCTGCAATTGTGCTTTCATTGTATCATGCAACATAATACATTTGGTATGCATATATCACATGTGTAAATAAGAGCTATGGTTTTCTAGATATCCTGTCTTAACATAACGTGTTCTCTACCTTTATTTTTTCATTTATGTTATACTACTCTGTTTTTGCACTCACGTATCTATATAATGGAAGAGGGAGCTTATTCACGTATTTCTATACAAGTACTGGCTCATAATATGACAATTGTCTATTATATACAAAGGTTTACAGATGCACTTAATTCTCCTACTCTCTGACAGATATTCAGGAGGAGCAGAGAGTATATCTGGGCACCACGCATCATCCTGCTTTGAATCTTTGGGACATATTGTTTTCTCTTCCCATCCCCTGTAGCCCCATTCCACCTCAATTAGCTTCGACCTACGTTTGGCAGTCTTGGTGTTGGGTGACGTTTGGAAAACTGCTTCATGCCCTTCCTATTCCTCCTGCGGAAACTCTGGTCAGGTTTGACGCATTGCAAATGGAAGAAATTAGGCAAAAATGTACTTTGAAAATTGATTAAGAAAACAGAGGATATAGGATTACCAGAGCAGACAGAAGATGGGACATTAACAAGAGAACCAGTAGAATCACAAATCAGAAAATATGATCTGCCAAATTTTGAAGGAGACTTGAGCTTAATGTGGGCATGCAAGATTCCAATCCAACAGGCCACATAAGGCTCCTGACCATGTATAATTCTAGTATATTTCCACGATTTTAGAAGCAAAGGGTTGATATTAAATACGGCCAGTAAATTAAAAGCATTCCACATAAATAATGATTTTGGTCTTAAAAAATACTTAGAAATGAGAAACTTGGCTTGAAAGCAATGCTTATCAGGCATGCTAAAATGAAAGTTCTCACCTCTGGAAAATTTCACATCTTTTCAGAAGCGCAAAGAGGCACGCAAATTGATATACACTCTAACTAACACTCAAACTGAAAGAAATTAAAGATGGTCTGATGTGGGTTTAACCATGTATAGGTGATTGTGTAAGGATGACAATGTACCAAGGAATCTTAACTCTTTCATTTTTAAAGTCATCCTTTCTTTCTCTTCCCTTTTTTCCTTTTCTAATGTTGGTCAATATTATAATGAAATAGTCAATACAGGGGGAAATAACTTTCACTGCGCATTGGAAGTGAGCTAAAGAGTACTTAGCAAATGTGTCAATTCAAAGCATCATAAGGTTTTCATTGGATCTGGCCATTGGAGATCCACAACAGATGGATTCAACAGTAGGGCTTTAGGTGGGAAAGGGTAGAATGGGTAGAATGGGTAGATAGAAGTGAGAAGGGAGGCTGGAAGAGATGACACAATAGGGCAGAAAGGGGTATGGGAAAAGCATGTTAAAAATTGATTTTTTTTATCATTAGGTTGTTGCTGTGTGCAAAAGGCAGTATTCAGCCTTATGAAATAATTGAGGCAGCAAGAAAAGATACCGCAGGTTAACAATGGCTTAGCCTAAAACCATTTCACTGAATTCAAATGTTTTAAATCATAGAGTCCCTCATAATAATGTTTCTGGTGATGAAGTTTAATAGGAAAACCAAAATAACATTTTGCAACAATTGGTTAATACATTCTTAAATTGGTTAATACATTCAGAGCGCTGCGAGGCCTCCGGGTAGTTTTGGCGCTATATAAATATAATTTTTCATTTCATTTCATTTCATTTCATTCTATTCACTTTTCTTCCTCTACATCGCTATAGGGTGTGATCTTACTGATTACAAAAGATTTCCAGCAAAAAATGATTTCATCAAGCTTTATTAAGAAGGATGCTGGGTTTGCGTTAAATGCAAAATGGAAAGTAACTTGCTAACTTCGTTTCCAAAGAGGGCTTGAAGATAATCCCAATAAGACAATACAGTAAGGATCGACCAACTAAGAAACAATCATAGGCTGTGACTTTACCCACATCCAGCAATTGACTCTACAAATTAAAAAGGGGTCACCAAAAAAATATGGCAAATCTAATCTCAATGCCGAAACAAAATTAGGAATAATGTATTTATGACATGAGCAAAATCTCAAAACCTGTAAATACACATACCGCCAGAGTCAACACCTTTAGTTTTTAAATATCTCTAATCAGTAATTGTAATCAAATCTCTCTAGTTTTTCAGATCATGACAATAAAATTGTGCAGTTGAATTTAGGATTTAACAATCCCAGTTTACAATGGAGTTGGACAAGAGTTTCGTTATATATTCATAAATGTAATGTAAGCATTTATTCCTCAGTTCTTTACAACTCAATGGAGGAAGTGAGAGTACCGCAGGCATTTAAATCCACACTTAAAAGGGAAATGATCTCCAATCCCATATTAAAGCAAAACAAGTCCAAGCCTCATTTTGAAGCATTAAATAAAGCTATTCACAAATCTATTGTCAAACGTGGAAAACACTCTTGGAAAATATTTTTTTTTGCATTGGTAAATGATAAAGAGGAACTTCATTATTATTAGTAAACAACAACACTGTCAATCAGAAGGTTTTTGAAGAAGCTGAATTTGCAGATAAAATGTTAGCCTGAACATTAAAGGAGAAATATAATTTCAGACCACTGAATCCAGAAACTGGAAGTGTTATTTTTTACTCTAAGTGGAAAAGGATGTAATGTTTCTTCATTACAAAAAGTTCTATGTAACAAATCCACCTTTTCTTCGTGGTCACCTGAGATTTTTTGCCTTTTTCAGGACCCTATTTTCTGGACTTATCACATTCAGTGCCCTGTTAACTCTGCTAAACAGGGGTAAAGTGTCTGTGCCCCCCTTTTAATCAATGTAAAAATTGGATTATCCCCCATTAACATTTCTACTCTGCTTATAAGTCTCTAGTATAAGGTGTAGAAAATACACCCAGGGCCTGGAAGTTAAATGTCACCTATGAACTGCAGCATCTTTTGTAGCATCCACAGAGTGGGCTTATAAAATGTGTCTTCAGGACTATCATGTGTAGCCTGACAGCAGCAGCCTAAAAACCTGCTGTCATACCTGTAACACCTTTTTGACAGACGTAAACCTTGCTTTTAAATATTATTAAGTCACCCTTAAGTTCACCTTGTTACCCATAAGATAGGTTCCATAATATTTGAAATTGGAACATGTGCAACATTAAAGTTGGCATGTTCCTCTATTTACTAGCCCCAAAAGCTTTTTTTTACTGGCAGAGCTGAAGTTGTATCCTAGGAATGGCAAAGTACAGATGATTTACAAACTTTAATTTGTAACTTTTTACAGGAACCAGTGAAAATTGCCATTCAAAGACTATTTTGCATACTTTAAGTTTGATTCATTTGTGAAGTTGGATTTCATTAAATACTTTGGAATAGTCACAGTTAGAAAGTTACCTTTCCCTGTCTAAAGCTCCTGGAAGCTAACTTGCATTAGCTCTCCAGCAGTTGGTCTACAACTGCTTGGAAATATTAAGGTAGAAAACCTGCTCCCAGTGCAGAACAATGGCTTAGTGTTGGTGTTAAGATTGTCTGGGTATATGGCATTTGATCACTATCAGCCTAAGAAGGACTATTGGTGTGGACCCGGGGACCTCCATAGAACCTACCCGCAGAACTGGTTTGGAGTGGACACGGGAGGGGAATGCTCCTTTCTCTGGCCACACCTCTGGGTAGACACAAGAGCTCTGCATGACAGAAAGTGTTTCCCCATCTTGGGTTTTAGCAGTAGGCTGCACTGTTTGAGTGTTTGCAATAGGGCACAGGGGAACTGCTTAAAAAGTAGGTATGGTTGCCCCAGGGAACTTTTTCTTCATAGGTTGTGAAGTCACTCCATCCACTAATCAAAGTATCCCAAGGCAACCTCTTCAGAACTCTTTCTGGGCCTGCAGAAGACTTTGCTTGCTGTAACATGAGAGGAGCTCTGAGTGACTGGACTTTTCCCTCTTGTACCCAAGACAAAGAAGTAGGCAGCAGGGGTCAGTTGACTGACATGTGTGAAGACAGATACAACAAGTTCCAAGAAGCCTTCTTCCTGAAGTGATCAGTTGAACAGTAACACATGGACCCAGACTAGTCCTTGCTAGTAGCCTCTCCTGGAGTGATTCCTGGCTCTTGGTTGCTGTCTCTGAGGTTCTGGTAGCTTTAAAGGTGACCAGGCAAGAGGAGATGCTCCAGAAGCCATGACTATGGACCTATAGACTTTTTTACCTACAAGACCTCTGGAGTTATCAGAGAGACCTCCATGCAAAGGTGTTGATTTCAATAATCTACTTTCTTCCAGTGTACAAATCAGAAAGTATTACTCTTCAGCTAGATATTGATGATTACCTTAATAAAATGTCACTGTACTGTAGATCAGATGCATGCTGAACTTATCATTCCCTTTATTTGAAAATGTAATTAGTTAAGTTATTAGAAAATTTCCTGACTGTTGAAGCATGTATTGAAGACGGATACAAAGAAATGTTTTGCAAAACATTCCCAAAATATTTTAAAAAACACTACACAAATGATTCTAGTAGTTGGCATAATACCCCCTCCTTTAGAAAGGGCACATTGTTTAATTTAATTTTCCTAAACCTACAATATGACCAGATGACACAGCATCATACCATAACAGAATATAATTAAACATAGATTCTACAATTTTAACCAAACTCTTATTTGGTAGTCTTGGGGCAGTAACAAAAATATAATTCACCCTCATCAGAATGGATCCATCACTAATCTTTATTTAGCTACATATACTCTTTATACTTGATTGAGGCAATGGGATATTGCACCACTAACAAGATGCCACTGGCAAGAACCTAGTAGATGCTGAGAAACATTCAATCTTTGTTTTTGTAAAATTTTAAACATTCAATCTTTTGAAGTGCTTATGATTATTCTGTACTTTGAGAATAAAAAAACTGAAGAAGTTCTATCATTGGTCATTTGTCCCAATAATGGTTAAATGAGAGATAGCAGAGGTTTCCATGGTACAGATCAGTGATGTCCAATGTCCCAAACATTATTTTCTCCTTTCATAGATGCCCTAGTAATATGTCTGCAAGATTACAGGATTTTCGCTCCTAATATACCCACCTTGAAATTAGAAAAATATGTAGATGACGGTTTTCTCAAGCCACCAGAGAAAATATAAACAGAGCCTTATAACAAATGAAGAAGGTAGGTGGATGTAAGGTTAGTTCTAATAAAATGGAGTTAAAACTACTGTCTGCTTATTTTTTACAAAGAGGATATGCCCAAAAAAAAAAAAACTTATCATACCTATGAATAAGCGTAATGGAGAAATGCAAGGAACTCCATGATATTAATTTTCAACCCATTTTAAACGAGAAGGAAAATTCCATGAAAATGTTCAATTCTCGGGTTAGTATCCAACAAACATGTTTTATTCCCCCGTTTCTTTCCTTTTGTTTACCACACTTACCTGTCACCTGCAATCATTATTTTTCAAACGTAGATTGTATGATTGCAAGTTCCATCTGGTCCAAGAAAAAAAAGTTTAATAAATATCAAAATTCTTTATTTGCACGCTGAACCTGAAGACCTATCCCTTGCCAGTTCATGAATGCACCACACCATGAAGTCAGCTTTATACATACTCAATATACATTGCCAAGTTAGGACCATTATTTGGATAACAGATACGGAAAATGTTAGCATTAAAACTCTAGACAAACCCACATGCTTTCATGTTCACTCCCATGAATCCAAAGTTAATCGGATAGAAGATTTGAAATAAAAATAGAACCTCTATATTCTGATAGTACACACAGAGTTTGAATTTTCTGATTGTGCTGCAGTACTTCCCTGTATGAACAGATACTGTGCTTCAGCGTAGGCATACCATAATAATATAGTTTTTTGACAGATGTTATTATAGATAGCCAACCGATCACATGGGATATGATCAGCCAGGAAATAAACAAGGCAAATGTACTCTATGCATTTGCATACTTGCAAAAAAACAGTGCTATGAAGTCTCTACCACTGAATGAATTTTTTTAGCAGTAGATATAATGGAGATGATATTCACTCGGGAAAAGTAGGTAAAATATGTAGGCAAATATCCTAGATATATAATGAGGTATTCATTCACATCACCTTTAAATTCAATCATTCAAAAATGGCAAACACAAAGTCCAAAATCTCATCAGAGGTATGTACATTCAGTGGTTCAAGTATGAGAGGAGCACATGTGTACAGGATTCAGTTCTATAGAATGTGGCTGTGATTGTACGCCTAATTTATTGCAGCAATAAAATGATCATGTCACAAATAAATATCCAAGATGCCGGAATAACAACACAGAAAATTGGATCCATACATAAAGGCATGCCCTTAATTAGAAGCCGGTCAGTGAGGAATCTGCACTAACATTGCCACATGCCTCGTACAGACATAAAGCCATCTCAAGTGATCAGCTTATTAGAATATTCATGCCACAGGCCAGGGCAGGACTTAATTTATCAAAAACATATATTAATATCTATTCTGAATACTGAGTCAGTTATACTCCACCATTGGAATGTTGGTGATCCTCTTCGTTTTTTGGATGTTGAGTGAAATTATCAGAGTTTATACATATGAAATTGAATAGCCAATAAAGAATGGATCAGGGAAAACATGAAAGAAGGAATTGTCCAGATTTGAAATATTTTCAAAAGATGTATATGTAAGATATCAAACTACGGATGTGTAATTATCAATTATTGAATTCTGAATTGTTAAATTATTGGTTTGATCATTTTACATTGTGTAAGTGAAAGTGCATGATTTTGTATGAAACCCAAATAAAAATAAAATCAAGAGTCCCAGCAGCTAGAGAATGCTTTGATGCTCAGGGTATCCTGTGCTGAACTGGAACCTTTCTGTTGCACCCTTTAAATTCAAGTTATACCAAGATGTTTTTATCTCTGGGTTAAATACAACAGTTCAATGAATTCACATAGGAAAGTGGTATGTCCCTCTAACACTGGCCTGGAAGCTCCAGGGATTAACATAGTCAACTGGTGCCACTTCTCTCATTGTCACCTCACACTGCAGAGGGTAAAGGGCCACTGCCCTAGAGATTGCAAAAATATGCATTCCAAGGCAGTGGCTTGCATCAGATGTCCCATCACTGGAAGAATGGACTGCTGTATTATTTCAATAGTTAGAAAAGAATCAGGGTTTGCCCTGATACTCCTACTACATTCTCAGCCCTCAGAACGTTTTTGTCTGCTGGCAGCCCATTGTAGTACCACAATTCCGGGTGAGTGGCTGTAAATAGATCTACCCCAAGTGTTCGGCATTCTCCTATGGGATAGACGTTCCTCATTAATGGGCCTCGTCATTTGCAGAGCAGCATTGTCATGCTCTGTAGTACAGCTTAGTGCCAATATTTAAACACTATAGAGGAGATTCCTCCTGTAGTATCTATATAAAGTTTTGAATTTTCCCAAGAAAAATGGCATTGTATTCATTTTGCCCTTCTCCTGATGAGGCCCACATTAATGGGCCGAAACACTTTGACCCTACTGCACGGAGGAGTCCCACAGACTACGATTGATTTATAAGCAAATTGATTGCACACTTTTTGTACTATGTGGAGGTTTGATTGATCCCCTCAAATGTGTACTGGACTACCTCCTTTTTTCAGATTGCTCTGCGAATGAAGTTCCTTTATTTATAATAACTAGCAACCGTAAGAATGGGTAGGAAGGATTTGTAAATGTATATGTGTGTATTTACTTGTGTGTAGGTTTTGTGTGTTTTTTGACATATTTAAAAAGATAAAGTATTTTTGGGCAAAAAATGTTTTGGTCACAAAAAAAACAGAAGGTTCAGAGATTTAATACTCATTGATGGGGATTAATTTGTTTTTCCCTACAGAAATATATGTTTCTTCATTTATTCCTCCGCATTATTTTGTTTGTACATTTGAACTCTTTCATTTGGCCATGTGCCACCACATCATTTACAGTTTAAAGAACCAAACACTGATGTTTGACCATGTATTGGGTCCATGCTTAGAGCACAAGCCGTAGCTGAACCTATAAGCATTCACAGCACTATGGTACACACTGTGATCCCATAAACCCACACCTTTTTGGAGGAATGGTGAATAAACCATATCGTTCCTACTGTACCTTTGATTTCCATCAATCCTGTCTATCAACAGGACCTGTAATGGCTATAACCATCTCTAATCCCTGTCCCCACCACCACCTCTGGTGCATTGTAAAACAATGATTCTCTGTAATTTCATATTTGCATAGTTCTATATTCATATCTACATTCCAACATGACAACTCACTCTTATACTACATAAGAGATATGTCAAATATAAGTGTGTATTTGCGGTTGGTGTGTTATAACATAAGCACATAGATCCTATCAAGGACAATGTTGGTAATATTCCTTGAAATGTATGTCTTATTATACATTTCTATGAAGAACCAATAGTCCATACCTGGTACTATGTTTGTTTCCTTTGATTGTATGTGCAAAACAAGAGACCCAGATCCGCCAGTAAAAAACTGGGTAGGAAGAGCGTGTTCCTCTTGGAAAGCTATACTTGCCAAATAAAGTGAGTCCTTGTATATGCTCTCTTTCTCCTCTAGAAATTGTTTCTAAGGAAAATAAATAGTACAACACTGACACCATAAATGTGGAAAAACTAGTTGTGGCCTTTGCTGGCTTACTCATATCGCTGGCCTGTTTTTGATTGGTTGATAGGTTAATGAATGGTAGGTATGGTATTGAGGTGTTGTACCCCCTTGGACTGGCCAGTGTGCACAATTATTTACATATGTTCTCTATGTCATCTCCAGTGTTACTTTGTAAGTTCAGGTGAAGTTTCTCTTTTATGTATCTATTTGGTCAGTTACATTTCTTTTGCTGTGGTTGACAATGTATGTTATTTATTGGTACTGTATTGTCTGATACAATTTCTAGAAGACACTTGTATGTCAGTGGTATACTGACTTTCGAGTGAAAATGTGTATTACGGGGACTCTAGCTCGTATTTATTGTTGTTTCATTTGCCATCTCCTTGGTTTTTCTATCCTTTGTCATGGTATTGTCTCCATTGTTTTACGTGGTATTCAATTGATGTCCTAGTGAACAGCCTCATCTGGGAGTTGCAGCTTGGTTCCTAAGTCACAGTAAACAGGTTTACCATTTAAAGGGGAGAGGATGTGGCCTAATGGTTGGGGCAGTCAACCTCAAAGCTGGGGAACTGGGTTCGAGTCTCGGCAGGGAAGCTCAACAACCTGCGATTCTGGGTGAGTAACATAATCTCCCTGTGCCTAACAAATTAATGTATCTGTCTGTAATGTAACTGGTGCTCATGCAAAGTGTTCTGATACCTGTGGTTGAGTTTGTCCTATATATAAAAAAGAGTCAATCAATGAAGTGTTAAGATAATTTTAGGCAGTGATCATTACTTTCACCGAGCCATAGGGATGGGAGTTGCACTTCATTGATGAGGACTAAGAAGACGAAAATGCGCTTGGCGTGTTTTGTGTTGTATGAGAGCCAATTAAGAGCGAACACGGCTTACAAGATTTGGCTGATCTGTCCCATTTTGGGGCAAGGTCAAGTTGATTTTCGTATGATCCGTCCCTTGACGTAATGACACAGATGATATAATTTAGAATGAATGGACCCAAAGGAAGTACCAATGATCCAGCTTAATACTAGCATTTCCACCCATCACTTTTATGCCATTCAATTGTATGATTGCACCAAACATAGAAAGAGGAAAAACAAGCATTAGTAAATGCATTAGGTTTTGCCTATGTGATCAATAATAAGCTTTTTTTTGTAAGTTGTAGCTTGCTGAGTAGTTGTACAATATAGGTTACAGAGAGTCTGTTACCATGTTATGCCTTGTTTATGTACAGAAAGGCAACATATTGTGCTTTTACTAGTGGTATAGTGCAGGAATGTATCAGCAACAATTAGAAAAAGGGAAATGAAAAAGGGAAATAATGGAAATACTTGGTGTAATAGCAATATATGTGTTTAGAGGAGCTCTGACAACTTTTGGGCACAGTGACACTGCACCTGCTACACCATTCAAATCATGCCCCAAGAGCCTAAAATCTAACTGCATTTGTTTTTCCCTTTGTGGTAGTAAAATATAAATACAGAGAGTCTGTTACCATGTTATGCCTTGTTTATGTACAAAAAGGCATTATATTGTGCTTTTACTAGTGGTATAGTGCAGGAATGTAACAGAAACATTTTGAAAAAATGAAATGAAAAAGGGAAATAGTAGAATTACTTGATGTAGTAGCAATAATATGTGTTTAGAGGAGCTCTGACAACTTTTGGGCTCGGTGACACTGCACCTGCTACACCATTTAAATCATGCTCCTAGAGCCTGCAAGCTAACTGCATTTGTGACTGCCTGTGTAGTAGTAAAATATAGTAATATTTGGTGTTTAATGGAGTTATGACAACTTTTGGCCCTGGTGCCACTGCACCTGCTACACCACTCAAATCATGACCCTATAGCCTGTAAGGTAACGCACTTGTGGCTGCCTGTTTAGTAGTAAAGTATTGCAATATTTGGTGTATAGAGGGGTTCCTAGAACTTTGGGCCCTGGTGTCACTGCATTTGCTGCACCATTGAAATCATGATCCTAGTGCCTGCAAGGAAAGTACACTTGTGACTGCTTATTTAGTAGTTAAATATAGCACTATTTGGTGTTTAGAGGAGTTTCTGACAACTTTTGGCTCCGATGCCACTGCACCCACAGCACCACTGAAATCAGGCCCCTAGTGCCCGCTAGATAACTGCACTTGTGACTGCCTGTTTAGTAGTAAAATGCAGCAATTTTCTGCATTTGATGAGATCCCTACAGCTTTTAGGCCTGGTGCCACTGCATCTGCTGCACCATTCACTTCATGACCCAGTTGTCTGCAAGGTAGCTGCACGTGTGACTGTCAGTTTAGTAGTAAAATATAGCAAAGTTAGGTGATTAGTGCGGTGCTTGGAGCTTTTGATCCTGGTGCTACTGCACCTGCTGCCCTATTGAAATCATGACCCTAGTGCTTGCCAGATAACTGCACTTATGACTGTCTGTTTAGTTGTAAAATATAGCAATATTAGGTGTTTAGAGTAGTGTTCCATTGCACCTTCTGCACCATTCAAATAATTACCACGTTGCCTGTAAGATAACTGCACTCTTGACTGCCTGTTGTAGTAGGAAAATATAGGAATATTTGGTGTTTAGTGGAGCTATGACAAACTTTGGCCCCTGTGCCACCGCACCTGCGGCAGCATTTAAATCAAGCCCATTTCAACTGCAAGGTAACTGAAATTGGGACTACCTGTTTAGTTGTAAAAATATAGCAATGTTATGTGTTTAGAGGACATCTGACAACTTTTAAGCCAGTTGCTACGGCATCTGCTGCACCATTCAAATCATAGCCCCGTTATCTATAACATAACTGCACTTGTGGCTGCCTGTTTAGGAGTAAAATGTAGATTAGCTCTTGTATATTAACTGTATTTTTAACGAGCAATGTTTATTACAACATTTAGAATTTGATCATAATGACCAAAACATTAAGTTGAAAAAATCGATCCAATAAAGTCTACAAAGTGCAAAGAATGGTACTGATGCATGGGTAGGACATGGCACAAATGTTTTACGGTTAAAGCATTTGCTTTATACAACACATTAATAAAAATGAGGCATTCCTGCAGACTGTTAGAAGCTGTCTGCCTTTTCTGTGGGAAAAGATCTTATCTTGACTGTGAATGGTGCTTAAAAAGTGTGAACAGCTTTAGTAGAAGTATGGTAAATGCATGCAGCCAGGGGAAGTTAACAAAAAAAAAGATCCACACAAAAGCGAATGAACGCAGCAATTTAGTGACAGGAACTGATAAGAGCTCCCTTTTAAGATATATTGAATACAAGAGACCTAACAACCTAAAAATAAGGAGAAAGAAACATATTTCTTCTTGGGATACCTCAACTGGGAAGGCGTAGCATTTTGATTCATTTACAGGTTTACTAGTCTCAGTAAATCTGGGAATGCACCAAAATCCAAGGATGGATTTGTGGAAAACACCCAAGCTCCACCCTTGGAACCCCTTCCCGGGGCAAATTAATGCAAAGCAGCAACTTGATTTGCTAAGCTACACAGTGCCACGCTAGGCGGCTTTCTGTGGCTTAGCAAATTTCACTGAAGTCATTGTGTAGCCATGCACCGCCTAGCGTGATGCAATGGCAACACAAGGACTTGTTACATCTG